>NW_026294606.1:94258546-95593546 GCF_007827085.1 Peromyscus californicus insignis
GGGGGAAGAGAGAGAGAGAGAGAGAGAGAGAGAGAGAGAGAGAGAGAGAGAGAGAGTGTCCAGGCCAGGAAGTTAGTTCAAGAAGAAAGGTTGTTTCATCGACAGAAGACACTGAGTCCACTGGACTCCTTGAGGGCAAGGTAGCAAGACACACCTGAGCAAAAACATCAGCTCTTTGTATCCAGACTTGGTGAGGCAGCAAGAGCCCCATGTTCAGTAACCAGGAAAATAGGATGCAGTGAGTAGGGACTGGTTCTTCCTCAGCTGGCATGGCTCTTGAGCAGAGAATGGCACCAGTTTGAGGTCACAATACAGGTGATGGGATTTGGCACAACTGCGGACCCTCCTGTGGAGAGAAAGGATCAGGGCTCTCAGCCTGATGGAAGGCTCCATCAAGCACCTAAGATGGCTGTGTCATAGTTAGTTTTTTGTCAACTTGACAGAAACCTGGACATTCTTGAGGATAAGGAATCGCCATTGAGGAATTGCCTCCATCAGATTGGCCTGTGACTGTGGGGCGTTTTCTTCATTGCCAGTCAATGTGGGAGGGCCCAGCTCACTGTGGGTGGGCCATATCTGGGCAGGTAATTCTGAATTACCTAAGAAAGATAGCTGAGCCAGCCAGGGGAAGCAAGTCAATAAGTGGCATTCCTCCGTAGTCTCTGCTTCAGTTCTGGCCTCCAGGTTCCTGCCTTGAGTTATTATCTTGGTTTTCTTCAATGTTACACTGTAACATGTAAGCCAAATGAATCCTTTCCTCCTCCAGGTTTGTTTTTGATCCTGGAGCTTACGGCAGCAACAGAATGATAGCTAGAACAGTGTGCGTTCTTGAGTGTGTGCACAATACCTTCTGTGGCTTGTCATAGGACCGCAGCATTGGTATTGATACCCGTTGCTTTATATTTTTTTCTTAGGTCAGTTCTGATCATATCACTCAATAATCAGGTTAAATTACGTAGTTCACATAAAGTCTTCAACCAAATGTCTACACATTAGTAAGTGCTCAACAGAGCTTAGCTAATATTACGGTTTCTTGAAGGGGGGGGGATAGACTATAGGGATGAGTGTTTATGTATGTGTGGGTATGTGTGCAGGGTATGTACATGTTCATGTGGACATGTGCATGTGTGTGTGTTCTAGTGCATGTATGGACCAGTGTATGTGAGGCCAGGGATCAATAACAGACGTCTTCCTGGACCACTCCCCGCTTTATATTTTGAGGCAGAGTCTCTTGACGATGGTTCAGTGATAATAGCAGGAGGAGTTCAGGGGTCTACTCGAGACTTGGTTGTAGTGAGTGTCTTAGTCTGCCTTGCTGTCACGACCAAATATCCTAAACTCAGTAATCTACACGTCACCAAGACTCTTTTCTCACAATTCTGTAGGCTGGAAAGTTCATGGTCATGGTAGACAGATTTGGTATTTATTGAGCAACTACCTTCCGGTAGGTGTGGTCCCTTCTCTCAGGATCTTTCCAGAAGAAGGGGCGACTTGGAGATTTGCCTTTATGACATCATCACCTCCCCCAAAGCCTTACCTCCTAATAATGACTTGATTAGGTTTTCACACACACTTTGGAGGGGAACAGAAATGTTTAGACCACAGCAGCAGAAATCAGAGGCTCATAAACTGCTGTGGTCTTTTTAAGAGATGATGAGATGAAGCTTCTTCCATATTCTACAGATGAATTGACCCAGATGTGGCAAGCTTAAGACAGTAGTGTGAGATCTCAGGTTGATGAGAGCCCACGGGCAGTGTCAGCATTTGCACGGCAGACTTGCTCACACGTGCGTGTGTACTGTCTCAGACAGGAGAGGGACCCCTGAAGATGGGATGGGAATGAAAACAGAGACAGAGCAGACTGGAGTCTGGACTTCATTGTGTCCCTGGCTCTCAACAAATGCCCCCAAGTCTAGCCAAGAGGAGAGATGCCTGCAGGGTGAACCGGAGAACTGGTTTGGCTGAATGCTCTAAATTTAGACAGCACTTGGACGCACCCTGCCTGGGTTTTGACTCCAGCCCAAGGCTGAAGCATGTTGGTGTTTTTCTCTTGGCTTTCCTGCAGGGCAAGAAAGCTGCTGCCCTCTTGGGTTCCTGAGGGCCCCAGCATCGGCGCCAGGTTTATAAATACCCAATCCTGTCCCTGGTACCTCCCACACTAGCTGATCACCAGTTAGTTCTGGATTTCTCATGGAGCTTCTGTCCCTGTCCTCACCTGGGTGATAATGAAGAATGGTGTGTCCCTCTACCTGGGGGGCATCTGTAGCAGAGTGTGGCATGACCCTGAAGACACAGCTCCCAGAGCTTCCTCTGACTTATAGGGGCCCTCTTGAGCAGTCAAAAGCCACATAGGGAGATGATGTACTTCTCAGTCCTACTCAGGTAGAGAAATTAGAGGTTAGAACTATATGTCATGGGGCGGGGGGGGGGGGGGGGGTGACAGAACAGAGAAAACGTCACATGCAAAGTGTTTATTGAGTACTGGTTTACTAGGCCTGTGCTGAATGACTGTGCACGCCAGCTGGTGATGTAAGCCAATAGTGAGAGTTCACGGTGAAACAGCATCCTGTCAGGATTCCCATGGAGGTGTGTTTCCTGATCCACAATATCTCATGTAATTGGTACAATGATCTAGGGACAGTCGTGCTCCTAATTTATGGAGAGGCACTGGGGGCTCCGAGCAGAGAAATGACATGTCTGAACTGCATGGCAGACCAAAATGTTCTTTTCTCACAATGCCATGTTGGAGCATTTGCCTCCGACTTGTGGCTGATGAGGCAAGGGAAGAAAGAGAAGAGATGTGAAGCTTTGACGACAGGGTTCAAGTCACAGCAGAACTGCCACTTGCTTTGAGTCACCTCCTCAAGGCCAAACCTCAGGCTTCTGGTCTATCAAATAGGGATGAGAATTGTGTCAGTATGCAGAATAATCTAGATCAGGTGTGAGACATGAACTTGGTAGGTATGCCTAATTAAATAGTAGAAAGGATAAGAATGAAAGTTAGAAAGCATTTATATAATCCTTTCTGCATGCCAGCTTATGTTATGCACATTGCATATTTTTTTTTTTGTTGTTTTTTTCGAGACAGGGTTTCTCTGTGTAGCTTTGCGCCTTTTCCTGGAACTCATTTGGTAGCCCAGGCTGGCCTCGAACTCACAGAGATCCGCCTGGCTCTGCCTCCCGAGTGCTGGGATTAAAGGCGTGCGCCACCACCGCCCGACTTGCACATTGCATATTTTATTGAACACTCCCAGCTGCCTTAAGAGACATGCTTCTGTTACTTAATTTTGAAAGAGAAGTCTGATGGTCAAAAGGCTAAGTGACATGCGCATGGTCTCATTTACTATGGGGTGGGATACTGGTCGGACAGAGTTCAAGACTACGGTATTATGTCATGTATACTGCCTTTGTCAACCCATCATCACCATCATTACTATCACCATTATTCTGATCCCATTATTAGAATCATCAATACAGTCACAATCACCATTGCTATCACCATCATCACTATCGCCCCCACCATCTCTATCACCACTGTCATGTATCATCATCACCATCACCACCACCACCATCACCATAACTGTCATACACCATCATCACTATCATTAACATCACCACCACCACTGCCATCACAACTATAATCACTATCATATCACCATCGTCATTACCACCACACATATTATTTAAGTTTACCCGAGTTCACATGAAGTTTGGACCGATAGCTGTAGAGCCTGCATGGGACTGGACTGGGCCCTCTGCATGGGCCAGACAGTTGTGTAGCTTGGTCTGTTTGACAGACCTCTAACGGGGAATAGGATCTATCTCTGGTGCATGCACTGGCTTTTTGGAGCCCAGTGCCTCTGGTGGAACACCTCGCACAGCCTTAATGCAGGGGGAGGGGCTTGGACCTGCCTCAGCTGAATGTGCCAGGCTTTGCTGACTCCCCATGGGAGGCCATACCTTTTTGGAGGAGGGGATGGGGGAGTGGGCTGGAGGGGAAGGCTGCCGGGAGGGAGGGGGAGGAGTGATGAGGAGGGGATCTGTGGTTAGTATGTGGAATGAATAAAAAAAAATTCTTAATAAAAAAGATTTACCAGAGTTCAGATCCTTAGCATCCACATAAAAAAGCCTGACATGATGGCATGAATCTGTAACTAAGGCACTGGGGAGGAGGTGGCAGAGACAGGCCAGCCAGTTTAGCTAGTTAGAAAACTCCAGGTTCAGGGTTCTGTGAGAGACCCTGTCTCAAAATGTAAGGTGACTGAGGAAGCTACCAGACATCACTTTTTGGCCTCCATGCGCAAATGGAACATGTGAACATGCACACATAATACAGCCCAAGACAGAAAAATGAAATAAAAAGTCAGTTCTGAAGTCCTATCAGCTCCATTTCCTATACAATGTCACCTGTGGCTAGTGGCTGCCATATTGGAAAGCATAGACACAGAACATTTATATCATCAGGGAGTTCTGTTGTTCGGGGCTGTTCTAGAATGTTCTAATTGTCAGTTTCTTTGTGCACAACTGTGCTGTGGAATAGTCTTCTGGTACACTGTCAGTGTGTCTTACTTTCATTGGTTAATAAAGAGCTGGCTGGCCAATAGCTGGGCATGAGAAGGTGAGGCAGGACTTGCAGACAACAAAAAAGCATGGGGATGAAGAATGGTGGAGTTGCCAGGAGACACAGAAGCAACATGAACATGCTGAGCTGAAAAAAGTTACCACTGCATGGTAGAGCATAGTTAAGAAATACAGGTTAATCTAAGATGTAAGAGCTAGTTAACAACAAGCCTAAGCATTTATAATTAATAAGTCTCTGTGTGGTTATTTGGGAGGCTGGTGGTCCTGATGAAAAACTCTGCTTACACAACTGAATACATTCTACATATACATTAGGACAGGAAGTTAGTCTGGGCTTGGGACATATGATCATGGTGCCCAAAACAAACAAACAAAAAACCACACCAAACCAAACAACAGCAACAAAAACCTGGAGTAATGGAAAGGGACAGAGAGACATTCCCAGCTGTGCACCACTTTCTTCCAGTGGCCTGCTGGGTAGTGGTGTGGTGGTTAAAGACTTCTGTAGTGGAGTCCAGGCTCAGCATTGTCATTTCTCAGATGCATATCTGTGGGCAAACTGGGCAAACATAATAAAACATCCCCAGGTCTCAGTTCTCCAAGTATGAGATGGATGCCCTATGACTTCAGGGAAAATTAGACAAACTGCATCAGAAGTGCCCGAATGTGGACAGAGAAGGTGACTCAGGCAGTGAAGTGCTTGCCCTGCACACAGAAGGACCTGAATGTGACCTTCATCAGGACCCACAATAAAAAAAAAAATGCTGGGTGTGAGTCACTTTAAAAAGAAAAAGTATTGAGGGGGCAGAGAAAGATGGATTCTTGGGGCTCACTGGCCAGCCAGTGTAGAATACTTAGAAAGTTCCAGGCCAGTGAGAGACCATATCTCAGAAAATAAGGTGGACAGGCTCCTAAGGGATGATAATGCAGGTTTTCCTCTGGTATACACATATGCATGCTCATGTGCCCCCACACACTGTGTACACGTTTGCAAACACACAGATACACACATGCACATGCACATGCACACATGCACAAATGCACCTACACACACACACACACACACACACACACACACACACACACACACACACCTGCAGAGCAGGTGGTGAAGACACTTGAATTCTCTTCCCCCACAGTGGTATATGTATATGTTGTGGGGAGGGTGACCCCAGCTTTTACTCACACCTCTAATAGGCTCAGGACCAAAGAAACCATGAGCTCTTCACCCTTCCTCAGCCTACAGCTGCAGACACAGCTCAAACCTGTTTGGAAATTAATTTCTTTTTTAAATTGGAAATAGATTCTTCTCTCACACCATACACCCTGACCACAGTTTCCACTTCTCTTCTCCCCCAGATCCACTCCCTCTCCATTTCCCTTCAGAAAAGAGCAGGCCTACGAGAAACAACAACCAAACACAACAGAACAAGACACAATAAGACAAAGCAAAAGCTCTCATATGGAGGCTGGACAAGGCAACCCAACAGGAGGAAAAGAGTCTCAAGAGCAGGCAAAAGAGTCCAAGACCTAATTGCTCCCACTTTTAGGAGTCCCACAAAAAATACCAAGCTAACAGCTGTAACATATATGCTGAGGACCTAGTGCAGACCCCTGCAGGCCCTGTGTTTACCACGTCAGTCTCTGTGAGCCCATATAAGCCATGGGCCATGTTTGCTTAGTATCCTCCATCACCTCTGACTCCTACAATCTTTCCTCTCTCTCTCTTCATTGGGGTTCTCTGATTTCCAAGGGGAGGAACCCTGTGGAGGCGTCCACTTTAGACTCTCTCTCTGCATAATGTCTGGCTGTGGGTCTCTGCACCCATTCCTATCTGCTGTGGAAGGGAGCCTTTCTGATGATGACTTGACAAGGCACTGATTTATGAGTATAGAAGAATATCATTAGGAATCATTTCATTGATTTTTTTTTTTGCCAGTTGTGTTTGGTTCTACCCTAGGTCATTGGGCTATCCAGTCTCTAGTTCCTGGCCATCCAGGCATAGGCCACCTCTCCTGACCTGGTCCTCATGTTAAACCAGACATTGGTTGGCCACTCCTTCAAGTACTGCACCATCAATGCCCCAGCACATCTTCCAGGCAGGACAGATTGTAGGCCGAGGGTTTTGTGGCTGGGTTAGTGTCCAGGTTTCTCTTTCATAGCCTGCAGAGTACCTTCCCATACCAAAGAGACAAAAATCTAGGGGTGAAGGCTCCCTGAAGGCACCAGCTAGACCTTTCCACATGCAGTGAGCAGTGAGGATTTCGTTCTTGACAATGGGGCCCCACGGTCAGTTAGTGGAGAGCGATCTGACCTAGCACCAGCTTGAGTTGTTTGTAGATTTGGTTGTTTGAGTCAGACAGAGTCATGGGTTTTTCCCAGTAAACAAAGCACGCAAAGCTTTCCCTAAACAAGAGAGAGGGTTAAGTAGGGCTGAATGCAAAGGTCTGGCAGTCACAGGAATAAGCGCCCCTGCCCGCTCCATCTACTTCCCTTTCTCTCCCTCCACCCTATGTTCCTGGTTCCTCTCCTCTGCTTCTATACCATCCTGCTTCTTTGTTGAAATCAGCTCCTGAGTTTTGGACTCAGAAGTAGAGATCACAGTCATAGAGCCATGGTTCCTTGAGGCCCTGGATATGCTGCTAGTCCCCATTTAAAGGAGTTCGTGTACAATTTCACATCTATCCTCTGGTGGGCTACACTGGGAGCCCAGATGAAAAAAATCAAGGAACCTTCACTAACATGCCCCAGGTTTTGTGGCAGGTAAAAATGGCAGAGCAGGATATTGAATTCAGGTCTACAGGAAGTCAAAGCCTATGTTTCCCCCACCTTTCCACATTCCTGTTGGGTCTAGAGATGTTCTATGTGGCTTTACCATGGTAGGTAAACAACCCAGCTCTGGGTGATGACATTGTCATCAGTTCAGATTTGAAAGTGGCTCTCAGTCATACAGCAGCAGTGGGATCTTGGGCAAGTTTCTTAAAACTGTTCAAAAACTGATTTGCGGACAACAATTAGACTCACAGTGAGGAGATTCCAGGGACTCACAGATAGGGCTCATGTTTGTCAAAGCATCAGGTCCACGGAGGGTCAGTAGGAGCTAGGATTTATCCTTCCAGGTTGATCCTCAGAGGGCTCTGGGCTCTTGGAACCATGGCTCTGTCCATGCTTGGTGCTGGGTAGGTTCTCTGTTCTGGGTGTTGCAGGGGTTACCAGCATCCCTGGCTCCTTCCCACTAAATACCAGCTAGAACAGGCAAAAATATCTATAGAATTGCCAAACACCCCACCCCTGTCCCTGCTGCTGCCACTGGATGGGTTGAGTTGCCCCAGTCAAAAATTCCCTCTTAGATGCACCAAAAATGGTGCACAGGCCATTTGCCATCTCTGCTCCTTCCCCAAGCAGCAAAGCCTGGGAGGCCTTCAGGGTAGGTAGGGCTGCTGACTGACAGGGTGGCTGGCTCCCTATGCAGATTGGCACCCAGCTCTCCACAGCTTCAGCTGGCAATTATCTGAACAGACGTGCTATAATTGCCCGAGGATCGGGTTTCCTCTAGGGGTCATTTTGTTCAAGGTTCCTGTTCCTGTTTATTTATATTCATCCCAATACAAAGCATGTGCTCAGCTGAATGGCGAATTAATGAAGGTAGGGTTGCTCCAGACGGCATCCTGGGAGTTGCCTGTAAAGTCACCCTCTAGAGCTCCCTCATGAGCTTAGCTGCCTGGCAGGGCTCTTGGGTATGTGTGTGTGGGGGGGGGATTTTTTTCTTTTTGTGTGTGTGTGTGTGGCTCTGCAAGGGAAGTAGGCACTTGTTGCCTGTCTGGTTTGTGCTTGGAATAATCCACACAGATGAAGAGATATTTCAGTCCTGGTGTCTGGCCATGAGACATGGCTCGAGCAACTCAGACTTCCTGTATGCATCCCAGTGGCTTCCAGTGTGACATCTGGGGGGTGCTGAGCCCCAAAGGAATATGAGCTGACTCCATCACCCCTAGAGGGGAGCTAATGAAATTAATGAGGATGTACACATGTGCAGAACTTTGCTTGCGGACTGTATGTTTTCTCATACAGAATGATGTGATGGGCCCAATAAGGGTAATATTAAATAAATAGCCATTATTGGCCACTGAGTGAGCTAGGCACCACATTGTCTGTCCATTCGTCTGTCCATCCATCCGTCCATCCATCCATCCATCCATCCATCCATCCATCCATCCATCCATTCATCCATCCATCCAAGTAAAAAACATTTAAATACCAAGGGCTATTTTAGCCCAGCCACCACTAGAATCTGGCCCAGAGCAACAGTCAGCAGGTGCCGTGGAGCCCCATGGAGGGGAGCCCACAAACACCCTCCCCATCAACCACCATCCACACACTTGAAGGAAAACAAAACTATGAAGATCAATTCAGTTACTGATAATGGATAGGAATCAAACAGGGGACTGGGTAAGATCTGCCATGGAGAGGGGAACTTCTTTAACTTGAGGTGGGGGCAGGGTTGAGGTGGGGGCAGGGATGGAAGCTCAGGCCAAGTCCTCAGTGGCCAATGACAGCAGAGTTCCAGAGAAACAAACAACAGGAAGGATGCCTAGAGGTATCAGCATGTTCCTAGGGAACACAAAGACACCCATGGTGGCCACAGCCGTAGGAGAAGGGCCCAGAGGGGACATGTACAGAGGGACCAGCAGCCTAGAACTAAAGGTCTTTTCAGATCACGTTGTTATTCCCAGGACAGTGGGTGTGGCTGGGAGGTTTTACACGCCAAAGCCATGTGATGTGATATGACACTTAATAAGGGTCATGCTGTCTGATGGACTGAGAAAGGATCCTGGGACTAAGAGGTAACCTGGGGAGACCACAGCCTGCGTGAGAGGCAAAGGCAGTGAGAGAGCTACAGAGTTTCTGTCACTACAGTCACAAGCTTATCTTACACATTCTGTGGCTTTAAAAACACACATATTGTTTAGCCTATGGCTTTGTAGGGTAGAAGTCTAATGAAGATCTTGGGGAGGCAGGGAGAAATCGAAGTATGGTAGTGTCCCTTCAGGAGGCTGGGTTGGGGGATGCTCATGCCCTTACTTTTTCAGGTTCTGGGGTCATTTGCATCTGTTGGCTTATGGTCTCCTGCTCATCTTGACAACAGCGCCCCCCCTCTCAGCCACAGTCCTCCTGGTCCCATGACATCATCTAGATGACTAGGATGATCCCCTGACCCAGGTTCCTCATCTTCATCACATCTGTAGTGCCCCTTTGCTTTACGAGTGCACAATCCTGGGAGCCACAGACCAAGTTTCAACAGCTGGTGACTGGTGGCCATTGGTTATTACTTCTCTATTCCTCTGACTACAGAAGCTGGTGGGAGGTTCTGCTGTGTTGGGCAATGGGGCCTTGCTGATGGAGGAGGCTGTGGGTTCAGGGGAAGAACCTTGAATCTAGAGGGGGCCCTCATTGAGATGAGGAATGTAGGTTTGTGGTGAGTGTCTGGGATGGAGTTGAGGTGGTTATGTTCACTTTAAAATGCCCCCTAGATAGCTAAAGGGGTCCAGGGAGCAGGCAGGTGAGTGGATAATTCTAGAATTAGGGCAAAGACCAGGATTGGAGATACTAACTTGGAGTCAAAGGTCTAGGGAGAAAATTGAACCATGAAACGAAGTAAAATCATTGTTGGGAATGTCCGATAGAGGGGAAGACTTTTGAAGGCAGAGGAGGGGGAGAAGAACTAGCAAACTGATTCCACTACTGGAACTCAACTCTGACCAGGTGGCCCAGTCAAGATATCTGCACATGGGAACACAGATGGTCCCTAAGGCCACCCAGTGACCATTCATGTCAGATGAGTGCTGAGGGCCTTATGCACAGTATCCTGCTTCAGGCTCCTCCCTCTCTTCCTCTCTCCCTTCTTCCCCTTCCTCCTCTTCCTTCCTCGTTCTTTTCCTCCTTCCTTCTTGCTTTTCTTCTCTCCCTCTTCCCTCTTCTTTCCTCTCCTCCCTCCATCTCTCCCTTTCTCCTTCAAACTTTTTCTTCTCCTCCTCTTCTTTCTTCCCATCCTCTCTCCCTCCCTTGAAAAATTCTAGAATCTGCAAACTCCTCGCCCCACCCCCACCTCCCACCCCCGGTTGCATGAATGCAGACCTGCAGCTAGAGCTGTGGAATGTCAGCACACAGACTGAGACAACTGAACTGAGATTGAACTCACTGCTGTGTGATGCCAGACAAGTCGCTTTATCCTGGGCGTGGGGCCATCTTTCTTAACCACTAACACCAAGATCCCCATTCCTGACCTCCTTCTCAGACTTCCTGATCGTCTTCGCTAACCTGAACCCAGGAACCCCTGTACAGGCATTCCACCTGCAGCCTGTGGCATGCGTAGGAATGTAGGCCTGCCAGTTCTTGCTTAATGCACCTCTGTGCTTTCTCTTTGATCTCAGGATAAA
Source organism: Peromyscus californicus insignis (assembly GCF_007827085.1). Classification (NCBI taxonomy): domain Eukaryota; kingdom Metazoa; phylum Chordata; class Mammalia; order Rodentia; family Cricetidae; genus Peromyscus; species Peromyscus californicus. Next base: position 94,269,565 of record NW_026294606.1, read on the forward strand.
GGTGGAGCTGCTCTTGCTGGCAAAGACCCTGCTCCTGCCCACCAGTCCTACCCTACCCCATTTACCCATTCTCCCTCACTAACCAGGTCTCTTGGCTCCAGCCACCAGTTCCTTCTGAGAACCTAGTCCCTGTCCTCAACAAGCTTAGCCTTACCCCCATTGAGGGAGAAAGAGAGGGAGGGAGGGAGGGATGGAAAGACGAAGGTTGAAATAAAATTTTAGCTCACTGCATGAAAGTGAAGGTTGCTTATCTATGGATGAAGGCTCGAGGTTGTGGTATCACCTTCTGGGACTGCATGGTTGCTGTGAGGGGTTCTTGCTGTCCCCCTGTGTCCCTCTCATCCACTGATTCTGAGTCCTTTGTCGTGAGTCACTTCCCTCCATTCTGCTGTGCACCTCCCGGTTTCTGATAGCACAATGCTGCAGCTGGGGGAGGCTGGCCAAGGGGTCTGGCTGTGACCTCAGCAGCTCCGGTGAGGGTTTGGGGAGAATGAGAAGGAAGTGTGAGTCCCTGTAAGCGCTGACTGCCTCAGGCCACTCCTGCAACATTCAGAGTACAACCCCAGCTTGGCCAGCCTCACCGCCATCCCTGACTGCAAGACAGAAGTGGAACCTCTGAGCAAAGGCTTTTAGTTACTTGATGCAAGCCTTTGCTACCACAGACAGTCAGTCACCAGCCAGGCTTTTCTTGGTCCCCGAGGAAGAACATACTCTGCTCTCTAGGGAAGAAACTGGACACCCTAAGAACAAAGAGGGAGGGCCTGCTCAGGTTGCCTCCATGACCCCTTCCTGGTCCCCTAGAACGTCATGGCCTGCCTCAATATCTGTCAGCTTTCCATTGTTGTGTGACAAAATAACCAAGAAAATCAGCTTGTAAGGAGAAAGGTCTTATTTAACTCATGGTTTTGATGGTTTTCAGTCCTTGTTTTTGACTTGTGGTGGGGCAGAAAATCATGGTGGAGAGCATGTGGGAAGCAAAGATGCCCACTTCATGGTAATCAGGTCAGGGGTGGGAAGCAAGAGGGAGAATGGAAAGGAGAGGGAGAGTAAATTAAATATTCCCCTCAAAGACACACCCCAATGATCTAACTTCCTCCCATTAGGACCCACTTCCTAAAACTCCCAGGACCTTCTGATTGTACCACAGTCCTTCAACCTGTGGCCTTTGTATGACAGGTCCAAACACAGCATGGGAGAAGCAGAGATGTGGAATTGGGCCAACTCTGCCCTCTGGAATTGGTATTGAGTCCACTGAAGTCTTGTTTTACCGTCCAAGTCAGCTTCTTCATTCTTATGCCCCTGTTGTATTTGTTTCTTTTTTTTTTTTTCATTGATGTAATAAGATGCCAAAAAGAAGCCATGGAAGGATTTATTTGGCTCATAGGTTGAGAAGATATGGTCCCTCATGGCAGAGTTCATAGCTGCTCATGGGTGTGATGGTGGGAGCATATGGCTGCTTGCTTACATCTTGTTGGATCAGTAAACAGATCAGGATAGAAGTGAGACTGTGATAGAATTCATAAGATACACCCCCACCAGTGCTCTTCTTCCTCCAGCTAAGCCCCATCTACTAAATGTTCTATAACTTCCTGAAACAGCTCCCCCTACTGGGGAGCAAATGTTCAAACACAGGACTCTGAGTGTGTGTGTGTGTGTGTGTGTGTGTGTGTGTGTGTGTGTGTGTGTGTGTGTGTGTGTGTGTGTATTTCACATTCAAAATCACAATATGGGGGCTGGAGAGATGGCTCAGCGGTTAAGAACACTGGTTGTTCTTCCAAAGGTCCTGAGTTCAATTCCCAGCAACCATATGGTGGCTCACAGCCATCTGTAATGAGATCTGGTGCCCTCTTCTGGTGGGCAGGCAGACATGCAGGTAGAACATTGTATACATAACAAAATAAATCTTCAAAATCACAATAACCTACCATGGAGGTATTCTTTGAGATGGGGTCTTATTATGTAGCTCAGTCCAGTTGTTTTTTTTTTTTTTTTTTTTTTTTTGGTTTTTCGAGACAGGGTTTCTCTGTGTAGCTTTGCGCCTTTCCTGGAACTCACTTGGTAGTCCAGGCTGGCCTCGAACTCACAGAGATCCGCCTGGCTCTGCCTCCCGAGTGCTGGGATTAAAGGCATGCTCCACCACCGCCCGGCTCAGTCCAGTTTTAAACTAAAAGTGATCCCCCTGTCTCAGCTTTCTGATCACAGGTGTGCATCATTACACCCAACTTAAAAGTCACTTTAAAAAAAAGAATTATTTATTTTTAAAATTATGTGCATTTGTGTGTGTGTCTGTGTGTGGGTACGTACGAGTGAGACTGGTATCCAAGGAGGCCAGGGGCATCGAATCACCCTGGAGCTAGAGTTACATGTCTGGAGGTAAGAGGATAACTTGTGGGAGTTGGTTGTCTCCTTCCACGGAGTAGGTTCCAGGAATCAAATGTGGACTGTGAAGCTTGTGGGCACATGCATTTACCTGCTAAGCCAGCACTTGTCCCACCCCTTCCCCAGCCATCTCTCTCTCTCTCTCTCTCTCCATCCATCCGTGTGAGTGTGGGTGTGTGGGTGTTTGTGTGTGCACATGTGTAGTGTCCAGAGGAAGACACTGGGTATGTCTCTGTCCTCTTTAATTTTCAAGACAGGGTCTTTCTTTTTTCTTAAGAAATTTTCTATTCATTTTACATACCAACCACAGAACCCCCTCTCCTCCCTCCTCCCACCCTCCCAGCCTTCCCCCCAACCTACCCCCATTCCCACTTCCTCCAAGGCAAGGTCTCCCTGGTACATTCAGCTGAGGCAAGACCGAGGCCCTCCTCCCTGCACCAAGGCTGTGCAGGGTGTCCCACCATAGGCACTGGGCTCCAAAAAGCCTGCTCATGCACCAGGGACGGATCCCGATCCCACTGCCTGGGGGACCTGTAGTGGGTAGCCATTCCAGCTTTGATCTGGAAGTTCCAACCCCCATTGAGACTTCGGCAACTGTCACGCCTACAAGGCGGGGCCAAGGGAGGCGCCGGGGGACCCGAGATCTGGATCGGCGGGCGCTCGCTCTGTGGCGGGACCCTGGACTGGAGAGGTGGACTGAGCAGAGCTCCAGAGAACACCGCTGGACTGTGATACACCTTCCCCAGACTCCGCGACCTACCTATTCCTTAATTTGTAAGTTACGCCATTAAATAAATCTCCTTTTAACTACGTGGAGTGGCCTTAATAATTTCACCAATAGGGACCCCTAAACAGTTCAAGCTAAACAACTCTTTTGCCTATCCAGAGGGCCTAGTCCAGTACAGTACGATGGGGTCTCCACAGTTATTGGTCTACAGTTCTTTGCGTTTCCACTAGTTTGGCTGGCCGTCTTAAGACAGGGTCTTTCATTGAGCCTGGAGCTTACTGATTTGACAAGACTTGCCGGCCATTGAGCCCCATGCTTTTGTGCTCACCTTCCTAGCTCTGGGGTTACAGGTGCAGGCCACCACAGGTGGCTTTTTACATGGGTGCTGGGATCTGTACTCAGATCCAAACAGATTCCCGTGTTTGCACAGTAAGCATTTTTTAACTGAGCCATCATCTCCTCGGCCCCCCAAGAGGATTTTCAACCTCAATGTCACATTTAGAGCTGACCTCTGTTAGGAAGTCCCCTCTCTAAATCTGATCTCTGTGCTTTCATTCCTGCCAGCATGACTCCAGATAGAAAACTTACCTTCTTTTATCAGCCTCTCAACTGCCTTCTGCCAAAAAAGGCAATAACAATCTTACATACCCAAGGCCTTTGTACGGCAGTTGGCTAAATGCTTGAGAGGGCAATGTCCCAAAGTTAAAAATTAGAAATGAATTGCCCTTGTCCTTAGAAGTCACTTGTCACAATGAATCCATTATTTAATACAGTTAATATGTGCTAATCAAAAAGTCACTTGGACTCTTCTATAGTTACTCCCCTATGTCCCGTGACCTGTGCTTTCCCAAATCCCGCCCACAACCACCTCAGCTACTCTAGGGATAACAAGCGCAGAGGAGCACGGTGGTGAAGATCAGGATTAGGAAGCCACTCTGCCTACATGTCAATCACAGTTCTTTCATGATCACTTTTCTGATTTGTGAGAGGGAATTAAATCAGATCCAGGGGGATGGAGGAGATAGATGGCTTAGCTTAATAGGTAAGAGCACTTGCTGTACAAGCTCAAGGAGCTCAGGTTGAATCCCCAGTACTCACATAAAAATCTGGGCATGGCAGAAATCCTAAGCACCATGGTGGAGGCCACAGAGACAGGAGGACTGATGGAACTTGGTGGCTGCCAGCCTAGCTCTAGGTTGTGAGAGACTCTGCCTCAAGAGAGAGAGAGTTATATATAGTGTTCTATCTGCATGTATCCCTGCAGGCCAGAAGAGGGGGCACCAGATTTCATTACAGATGGTTGTGAGCCACCATGTGGTTGCTGGGAATTGAACTCAGGACCTCTGGAAGAACAGGCAGTGCTCTTAACCTCTGAACCATATCTCCAGCCCCCGAGGAAGAGTTATAGAGCAGGGCACTTGACATCTGTCTCTGGGTCACTCCTACTTGTGTGCACAGGTATATGACCTGTACCCATGTGTGTGTATGTGTGTAAACCACACACATATATCATATATATATCCTTCTCTTTCTCTGTTTCTGTCTCCCGGCTCCTTCTCCATCTCTCCCTCTCCAACCCCCCTACACTAACAATAAAAACAAAGAAAAACCAAACAAATACCAACAAACAGAAGCATGAGTGGGATGCACAGGGGCTGCTCTTTGTAGGATAATCCATGTTCTCAATTGCTCCCTGGCTCTGTGTCCCCTACCTGCACCTCCTGTCACCTGCAAAGAAGTTCACTCTGTTTGAAAGTCTATAATTAGGTAGAAGACCACTAACTCTGTGGCTTCAACTACTCTTAACAGAAGTAGCAGGGGCATTTATCTTCACTGTGGCCCAATGAGCACAGAGATGGGGGAGTCTTAAAGCAAATGGGATGCTTGGGGTCACTGGCAGGAGTGGTTCGCTGGGTGCCATCTCCTCCACCCCGGCAATACATATTCATCAAATTGTGTTATGATTGCAAGGTAGTGGTGGGGGGTGTGTCCTGACCCTGTAGGCCATACCCCAGTGTCCATCTCACTACTCGATAACAAAAGACTCCCTCTCTTTCTCCTGCAGAGTTCAGAGGTGTGAATTTCCCTCTGGGATCTCTTACCTTTTTTCTTTCTTGTTGAAGCATAATTCTAACTTGACATCTAGAGTAACATAAGAGATGAACCTCTAGGCATTTCTGGATTGAGTTAATCAAGAAGACCCAGGATGAGTGCGGGTGACACCATCCCATGGTCCCAGGACTCCAGATGAATAATAAGAAGGAGAAAGTGAGTTGAACACCAGCATTCATCTCTCCCTGTTTCTTGGACAGCAGACACAATGTGACCAGCTGCCTCAAGCTCCTTGTTGCCATGACTTCCCCATCATGATGGAATATACTCTCAAATTATGAGCCAAAATAAACCCTTTCTTCCTTAAACATAAACCGAGATGTAATTAACATATCATAAGATGCACTTTTTAAGGTACCACACAGTGTGTTTAGTATAGTCACAAAGCTATGTAACCATAACCACTAATTTCAGAAGAAATTCATCTCTTAAAAAAAATAAAAGCCCTGGACTGTGAGCTACAAATCCCTATTCTCCCATCTGCAGCCTGTGGTGACACCTAATTTGAATGTCTTTATAGCTCCTTGGGAAGTTCTGGAGTCAGTATCTCCAGTCTGAAAGCCACCAACTCTTTCTAAATTGTTTTGACCTTCTCACACACACGTGAAGGTACTTCTGCATCTTTCTTTTACTTCCTGCATGAACAGACTGTATCTCCCTGAGAGGCCTTTTGCATTGTTTCTCCTATTGTTCAACTTCCTTCCTTAGTGTGTGGCTTCTGGTAGGAGGCAGTGGCCATCTCTCTCTCTATGAAAGCTAAACCACCTAGACCTGCTTTCCTAGCTCCTTTGCAGCTGGGTCTTAGATAGTGATCTGGACTAAGTTCAGTCAGTGACTTTGAATCTGGAGTCTGTAGGCTGAAAGTCAGGGATAGTGTCTCAGCTAGAGTCACGGGTGACAGTCTTAGTCATGTCCAAGGCCTGTGGGTCAGCCATGGTGCAAGGACTAAGTCTACATGGGGCTTGTTTTGATAATCTGCCTGTCTATGGTCCTGTCCACTGCACACACACCAGTCTGTCAGCTGCTGTTTCAGACCACTCCAGCCTTCATGGCTACTGAAAGAGATGGAGTCTATATCCAAAAGAGATTCTGTTGTAACTAGAATCACCTGGAGTCAGTTCCCGTGCTTGTCACCAAGAGTTCTCCCTGGAAGAGTTGCCGAGAAGCTTTGTTTGTTTGTTTTTGTTTTTATAAGAACTAATCTTAACCGTGGCAGGCTCGAAGGGGCTTTCCCCCAACGCACTGTGGGCACCCCCTCCTCTTGGTCTGCCTTTGTTCCTGTTGTAGTGCGGCAGTGAGTTGGCATCGTCTTCTGGGACCAGCCCTTAACAGCAGATGAACAAAGATGGAGATGCCGACACAGAATCAGAAACATCCCATCCGGGGATCCCTCAGTGGGAATGGGAAACCTCCCTTCCTCATCTCTCTGAATGTCCTTGTTTAGAAGCTATGGTGCTTGTGTCCCCCAACACATAGCCTCCAGTACCTGAGAATGTGACTTTATTTGGAAATAGGTTCACTGCAGATGTAAGATGATGTCATAGTGGCACAGGATGTCCATCCAGACTGACTGCTCTCCTTATGGGAAGAGTCGGGTGTGTTGTGAAGACACACACAGGGTAGAGGTGCTGTAAGAACAGAGAAGTCCACTGTAGGGATCAGCTACTAGTCAAGGTGTCTCAGGAATGCAGAGACTAGGAAAATAAAGGCAAGGTTTTAGCCTCCAGGATAGTTGATGACTGTTGTCATTTTAAGCCACCCAGTTTATGGTTAAACTAGAGGAACCCGGCATATCCACTCTACCCAGAGTCCCAGCCACGACTCTACTTAAGCAAACAACATTAGAAGAAGACAACCAGGCTTGAGTCTAGGCTCTGTTGCTACCAGCTGCTGGGGTAAGGCCAGCTCTTTCCTAGCCCCTTCAGTTTCTCAGATTTAAATGACAGGTGGACACACCCCCTTCAAGGCTGTTTTAACATTTAGGGCAGTGCCTTTCATGACAATAACTATTAACTTTAGATGGCTGATCCCAGCCTTTATCTGGATGTCAAAGCAGGGACCAGGGTCCTTCCTGAGGGCACCCACTGGAATGTTCAGGTTCTTGTGACCTGGAACAAAGAACTGGACAGGGGACACATGGCTAGTGGTAGAGGACAGTTCAGTAAGAGAACACACCTAAGACTGAAGCAGCTTGGGAGAAGTTAGAAGCTCAATGGTCCCAAGGCCATGAGTTATGACCCTTCCTGGATCATTTATACAGCACCTGCCTTCTTCCAGATTTAGGAGGCAGACCTGTTTCTGTGGGTCTGTCCATCATGTGTAGCTCTGATGGGGATGGGTTTCCATCTTTCTTGTTACTGCCTTCTTTTATGTGCTAATCTTGATGCCTATCTTTTCAGAATCCTATCCTCCTGCCCCAGGATCCAGTCTTGTCAATCTTTCTGTCAATCAAATAAATCTACAGTATTCTCTTAGAATCCCATCAACATCTTGATTGCCCAAAAACAATGGATTGTGTAGTATTGTTTTCAGAAGGAAGGGTCATTCCATGTCTGCTGCAGTATCCTATTTTAATATTTCTCTGTACATTCTAGTCTTTAGGCCTGTGAGACCAGCGGCTACTCATTACATCAGACAAGGTTGCCTACCACTGCCCAAGGACAGTGGCAGCCCTGGTGGGGGGATGGGGCATAGGAAGAGTAAGGCCAGACAGAGCCCTCTGAATCTGGGGAAACTCAGGGCTGCTGGTGCCTTTAATATCCGCTCTCTACAGGCTCATCTCTACTGGAGATGGCTGGGCTGATTGTAGCTCAATAAAGCTGGTGCTACAGGCATGGGTGGGGGGTGGGGGAAGATCTGTAGCCCTTCTTATTTTGTTTAGGAGCCATGTGATGTTCTTCAGGGAGAGAGAGGAGCTGGCAGGTAATTCAGTGTGCTAGGAGTCCAGGACGTTTATGGTCTCTTTTGACCCTAGGGAGTTTATGATTTCAGGCATGTGACACTCAACAAGGCTGGCCAACTGTTCACATGAGAGAGAGAGACTTAATAGGTGTGAGCCTTGCCATACTCATGCCTGGTGATTTACACACAGCCATCCAGGCAAGCCTCACCACCTTTAGAGCAGACAAGACAAGGCTCCCTAGAACTCCATTGCTGGGCATGTGATTTGTCAAGGAAGGGCCTGCAGGAAACAGGTGAAGGAGAGGAGAAGGGAGAGGGCATAGAGAAGGGGAGATAGGTGGCCAGGAAGAGTGTCATTTCAGGCCAAGGCCCATGGAAGGCAGCTTTCATCTGCCCTTGCAGGGGAACATTGTAGGATATCTTTGATTAGATTCTCACTCCCCTGTGTCTGCTCGATGAATAAACGTCCCAATCCCACACTTCCCCAAGTGTGTTACAGGTTAGCTTAGGACATTCAAAGATGGGAGAGACAAAAGCCCCCAAAGTCAGCCGAACAGAGAGAGAAATGAGTTATAGGATCGGAGGAGAATGAGATAGACTCTATTCATGTCCGCTTCAGGGAGTTAGGAAGACTTTCATTTTAAAAAGCGAGGCTCTCTGGCAGAAGACTCCTGTAGCTGGAGTTTTCTCTCCGGGTTCCGCCAAGTCCCGCCAGTCCCAGAGCCCACTTATAAAATAAACATACAGACACTTATACTATTTAAACTGCTTGGCCATTAGCTCAGGCCTATCGTTGTCTAGCTCTTACTCTTATATTCAGCCCATTTCTATTAATCTATATTTTGCCACGTGGCTCGTGGCTTATGGGTACCTTACATCTTCCTTGTCCTGGTGGCGGCTCCAGCAGTCTCCTCCTCTGCCTTCCTGTTCCCTCAATTCTCCTCTCTGTTAGTCCCACCTATACTTCCTGTCTGGCTACTGGCCAATCAGTGTTTATTTATATAGTGCAATATCCACAGCAGACTCCTGCTTTACAAGAGGCCGAAACAGTAATAGGACCCCTGACTCCCAATACCATCCCCTGCCCAGCTTCATATCCTAGCCCACAACTCTGACAGAAGATTCCTGCTCTACAGGAGGCCATGTCAGTACTAGGAACCCCAGACACCTGGAACCCCAGAGGCCACACTGGTATCCAGAACCCCAGGGGCAACCGAGCACCCAAAAGCCCAGAGGTCTTGTAGGCCACCAAAACCTCAGCAGAGACACACTACTGGACCTGAAGATTTGCTGGTCACCAGAACCACTGAAGCCAGGAGACCAGAGAGGAAACAGAAAGCAAGAGAAAAGACATCCAAAAAAATTCATCCAACAAAGAAAAACTCAGAAACTGGCACCTAAACCTCAAAGCGGGAGGCGGAGAAGCTGAAGGCCGAGAAGCTGAAGGCCGACCACACTCAGGGCAGCGGTGACTGCAGAGTCAGATTCCTGAGCAGGAGTCTACAGTTCTAGGACTGCTGGGTTGTTGCTGTCTGAGGACCAACAGCCCAAACCACTGATTTCTCTCAGTTCTTTTTTCCATTAAGTTGTTTGTGTTTGTAATCCCAGCAATCTGTCTGCAAGGCCATCAGGGACAATCCCAGGCCAGCTTGGATATTCTACGTAGCAAGTTCCAGACCGATCAGAGTTAGAGATAGAGACCCTGCCTCAAAAAAATTGTATTCCCCTTGCTTTATAAAGTAACAAACGTCTTTAAGAATGAGCAATCTACTCTTTACATACAATATGGGTAGACAAGGATGACTGAAAGAAGCTGGATTCCATTAATGCCAAGTGTGGGGTGTGGTGGTGTATGCCTGTAACTATGGAGGTGGAGGTATGAGGATCAGATACTCAAGGTCAGGGCTGGACAAGACAGCACAGCGGTTGAAAGCACTTGCTGTTCTTACAGAGGACCAGGGTTCAGTTTCCAGTACTGGTACAAGACAGCTCACAGCTGCCTGTAAATTCCAGTTCCAGGGGATCTGATGCTCTCTTTTGGCTTCCATGAGCAACAAGAAAACACCAGATCCACAAATGCATATGTAGGCAAAACACATTATATACATTAAATAACAAAACACATATACATTAAATCTTTTTTAAAGGGAAAAGAAGAAATTTAAGGTTATTCTTGACTATATAAACAGTTCAAAATTAGCCTAAAATCTTATGGGATCCTCTCTCTCTCTCTCTCTCTCTCTCTCTCTCTCTCTCTCTCTCTCTCTCTCACACACACACACACACACACACACACACACACACAGAGTTATGAAAACACACACAGAGGAAAAACAGTTCCTAATCTCTGATGATGAAAGTCAGGCACAGGCTCTTGCTGACTCTTGGGGTGGTCACTAGGGACCCTAAGAGCCCAAAGGCAACTTCTTAGAGCTGGCTATTGTCAGTGTCATGCTTTGGGGCATGTTCAGCTTGTGAAAACACCTTCAGTTGTCTTTGCTTTTCATATGTCTGTCACACTCCAATAAAAATTGGAAGAAAAGAAGTAAAAACTTAAACTAGAAAATACAGGAGGACTGGAGGAGAAGAGAGAAGAAAGGAGAGAGAGAGAGAGAGAGAGAGAGAGAGAGAGAGAGAGTCAAGCAAGAACAAACTCACTTAAACTACTGTGGTTTATGTCTTTGTGTTTATCTTTCAGACTCTTTCTGTCACACACACACACTTACACTCCACCTGGTTTCTGGCTGTGTTGGGGGCCACAATCCCATGGAGATGACAGCCCCTAGTAGCCCTAACAGCATCAAAAAGAACGCTGAATTGGATGGGCATGAGCGAGTAAATCTAAAGGACCTGGATGTCCTGAGGCTCTGGGCCCTGGAGGGTCTCCACAGGTAAGCCTGTTATTATTCAAGGCATGTCCTTATTTACCTACAAACTGGTGACATGGCCTATGTCCACATTTAGTTGGTTTATTTTATGTCTGATGGCATTTTTTGGGCACAGGCCTACTGTTGAGGTTGAACAATGCACAGGAAGGGGTCTCTGAGTCAACAGCAGGCCTCAGGGCAATAAGACAGCACCCTTCTGGAAACCAACTCCCTCATCAGGCAAGTGGCAACAAGGAGAACTGCCTGACAAGGCTATTTTGAGGTCAAATTAGTACGTGGCCTAGAATGCATCCTGGGCTCTCTGACCCCATGTAGCATTGAATAGATGCTGTAGAGTCCTGCTGTGAGTATGTGTTGTATCCCACACTAGGACACAGGCCTGTCCAGCTGGTGTGTAGAAAATTGTTTGCACAGGTGTCTAGGAGCTGGCTGAGAGTAAGCTTGCCTTGTGTGAGGAGGCAGCCATGTTGAGCAGCCCAATCAAGGCACGCCACACTTGTCTGAGCAGAAGTGCCCTACTAGTGACTAGTGATGTCTACCCAGAAGACTTTCTGAACGTGGACATGGAAAGGGTAGGCTGCACAGACACATGGCAGAAGGATGTCCTCTCACCAACTTCTGTTGGACCTCACAGTTGGAAGCTGTGGTCCCCAGAAGAGGGGCCCCTAGGGGGTGATACATGGGGGAGATGGTGGTAGCAGGTGAGGTGGACGGTGTAGTCTGATTCCAAGTCTCTTAGAGGAAGTGTCTGTGATGTTCAGAGCCCAGTAGTTCTGGTAGGAACAGCACGGGAAGGAAGAGCAAAGATCCATCCCTTCTGTTGTGGTGGCAGATTTGACACTGTGTAGTCGAAGTGAGACAATAGCTGGCACAGGCCAAGATGACTGAATGACTGAATGACTGCTCCTCCCACTAGAATGTCAGGCTGGGATGACAGGTCTATGTTCTAGCACCCAGGTTTAGGGGGTGCTAAAGAATCTCACCCAGGATGTTCAGTGTGCTGGGCCAGCACAGTACTCACGGAGCAGTGGCATGGAAGAGGGTTAGAGCAGATCAAAGTCAGAGCTACAGAGACGCAATGCAGAAACTGACTCACTTGAGGTCAGAGACACCCCAGGGACTCCCCACCTCACCAAATGCTTGGGGACACAAACTTGGCCGGGAGCTATGGGTCTGACTCAGTAGTAGTTCAAGGTAGGTGAGGTCTAGTTTCTTCATTTCTGTAGTTAAAATTTTTTATTTTATTTTATCTGTGTGTGTGTGTATGTAGGTAGGTATACATATGTGTGTATATAGGCATGTATGCACATATATGTAGGTATATATTCACATATACATGAGTAGGTGTACATGCATGTGTCTGTACATGTACATATGGAGGCATAGGACAACCTTAAGGGTCATCCTCAGATTTGGCACCCACTCCCTTGAAACAAGGCCTCTCATTGGTTGAGAGCTCACTAATCAGGTTAGGCCAATAAGACCCAGGATCTTCTCGTCTCCAGCTGTACAGCTGTTTACTTCCATGCTCTGCATTTTACAAGGGAGCTCGGTGTTGGACTCAGGTCCTTGTACTTGCAGTCAGTATAGGTTGTTAACTGAGTCACGTCCCCAGCCCAAAGATTCTGCCCTTTTTGACAAGCTTCCAAGTGACATGGATGCTGCTGGCTCAAGGACCACACTTAACATTGAAAGACACAAGAGCCAATGGTCAATGGTTATAATTCTGGGTACCTGGATCTTTTTTTTTTTTTTAAAGGAAGCACCCTAGCTTATTGCTATAGATAGACAACACTGAAAACCACGGGAGTGGACTGGTTTGAGCAACAGATTTAAGCTGGAACTTGGAAGGGGAAGATTATATTAAATTTGTCAAGCATGGGTCGAGCATCTACCTTGTGTGTCAGATCTGTGGGAGACTCAGGCTTGGCCCAGTGTCACACAGCAGACAGACGATACAATCTTGTTTGACAGATCCCTGCAGACATGAAGAGAAATGGAAACCACACAACTACTGACTTCACAGGAGGTACCTCAGAAACTTCTGAAGAAAGAATGAGGCCATCCAACTTGACCATGGCAATGAAAGCTTCTGAGGCTATTCCATCACAGTTCTGGAGTCAGGATTGCTCGGCTCAGTGGCACCCTAAACCTACTTGGCTAGTCCTAGGATTCCATGGGACACCCCTTTAAGGACCACTGTGTGTACACATGTGGTGTCAAGAATTAGAAGAGGCTGATGGAACAAGGCAGGACCCCGTCATGCTTCCTGGAGCAGCCTACTGGGTGCTCGACCGAGGTTCTCTGTGAGCCAGTGCTATTACCTTTGAAACAAGGTCTCGAACGTGTTGGCCTAGCTTTGCAGTTCCTATTGACAGGGTTGCTCTTCATGCATCCTATACTAACTGCTATTCAGCCTTGACTTATCCAGCTCAGGTATGTCTGCTGTCTGCTGGATGTGGCCCTTCTTAACACCATGTGAGGAGTGAATCTGTCGGCCACACATGTGCTCCCATGCTATCTTGCCCACACCCCAGCATCTTCAGCTGCTATCACTTCACCATTTCGGAAATGTAGGTCACTGACTGCCTATCCCTATTGTTACCCCAGGAACTCTTTGGGGGTAGGGATGATGTCACCTGTCTCTGCTCCTGGGCACGGACTATGTCTGGCATAAAGTAACTTCTGGTTACATGCTTGCAGAATGTGGTGCCCCCTGGCTCCTGATCCTCTAATTACAAAGCACATCTCTTTGCCTTTGAATCCTCAGCCAGAGCCAGCTCCTTTTATTAATTCAAGATTTCATAAATGCCTAATAATCTCTGTTTGCCTTTCCCGGAAATTGCTGGGCTTGGCAGGAGCAGGTAAACACGTTCAGATAACATCTCCTCTCACACCCTCCTGCCCTTGCTGGTGCCTTTTACTATTCATTTTCTTCCTGGAGACACTAGACACCAACTTTCCCCCACTCCCCTTGAGAAATGATGACATCCTCAAGCAAAAGATTCAGAGTTGGCCAACAATTTAGAGTTCACACTGGGTAAAGAACCTGGCGGATGGCACTATTACTATTTGGGGCACTACAAAGCGATGATACTGGCGCCAGTCCATTCCCTAGAGGTCTGGATGTGCTGGTACAAGCCTTGCATGCACCCTCTGCACAGGGTGCAGTTGAGCCTCCTGTGAAGAACTGGGTCTTTCATTTACTTAGCATTGGTCAGGAGGCCCCCAGGAACTGCAGACCCAGCTGCACAAGAAGGCCTGTGGGAGTCGGTGTGGCTTTCATTCATTTTTCAATTTAAATGCAGAGCTCTAAGTTTGGAAGGTAAAAATCCAGTCTTACGTATGTTTCAAGGGTTTAGCTGACAAGGCTTACTTAAAGGGTACTCATTAACTTGGTGGACCCCATTCCAACCACCCCTGTGATCCAGAGATCAGTGCATCTGCAACAAATTGGGAAGGAGATGTTGACCTCTTTAGAGAGGTCCTCTACTAGGCTCTCCTCCCAAGTGTTGAAGTGTGAACCAGACATGCGTGGAATGCTGACTGACAGCTTATTCATCATGTGGAGTGTTGCTGGGACTGTGAGGCTTTGGTGAAAAGATCAAGAGTAATGACCATAGAGAGTAAGCCTCGCGGAATGTTGTCAGACTTAAAAATGATGACACTTGTCTCATTTATGGTGATAACTCACAATCCACCACTTGCCTGGTTCTCCAGGTGATAGTAATGATGGCAGCATGGCAGTATCAATACCAACTGTCAAACATCTACCACCTGCCAGGTGCTTAGTAGACTTCCATATCATCTCCTAACCACCAAGCATGTGAGAATTATGGAATTAGAGGCCGGGATTCTGAGGATACAGGGGAGTAAACTCCTTGCCATGTATCTGGTGAATGAGCGGGGTAAAGGTGATTGGGGGAGGTGCTAGAGTCATGTAGCAGCATTTGGATGCCTCCTCTGATTTGAAAAGGCTCGGTTGACCTTTAGACTTCTCCAAGCCCTATTCTCCTCTGTATAGCGAGACTGTTCTAAGAATCCAATATTACCGCCCCGCAGTCGATGATAATTAATGTCAGGCGCTGTGTCTCTTCTTCCTGTTTCTTCATCTCATTTTTATTATTGATGAGAAGGCTGGGAGACAAAGGTAGACTTCTTTGGCTACCCAACAGTATCCTTTTGTCTACACTATATTGCCTTGTGAGGACCAGGGGACAGGAGGAAGCCAAGTCTGTCTTATATTTCTCTACCTGTTTGTTCTCCATGTGGCTCTCCACCATTCCAGGTGCCCTTGACAATGACCTGCTGTGTCCAGGCCAAATACTTTCAAATGACCTTTGTGTTTGCCAAGAGTGTTCGGAGTCTGTGGCATCTAATGAGCAAATCTTAAAGTTGGATGTGCTGAAGGGAAAAAAGAACAGATGTTTCCCGGAGGTACAAAGCTGAAGAGAGGCTGGTTGATTTAGTCTTCTTTTCTTTGGGTTCACATGGACGCTTTCCCTATGTCCAATCTTTCTAGTCAATGACGGAGGCAAAGACACCTTCGTAAGTAAAAATAAAGCCTGTTTCCCAGTGAGAGCCACGTATCAGTCCCTCCCTATCTCTAGAGTTCTGTCTCCTGAGGGTCCATCAGCACCCTACTCCTGTCTAGCAAAGCCACAGGGTATGTTCTGGAGCAAGGGAGAAGGTGAGCACACTCCATCTGTTCAGGTCTCTGATTACCGCATACATCCTGGGGAGCCGCTAGGCCTTGCCCTGCTTCCTTGGCTGCGTGTGAATAAAGCAGCTGGAGGTGACCCAGATATAGCACCAGTCTGTTAGTTAAGGTCCTTCTGGTTTCAGGTCACAGAAATCTACTCCAGAAATGTACTTCACCTGGGGAGGACTTCTTACAGAAAGCTTTAGGGCCACCTCATAACATCAAAGGGTCCAAGGGCATCTGAGAAGCTAGAAAATGGGGAGCCCCAGGATGAGTCCTCCACCTTTCTGCTTTGCTCTGTGGTCTCTGCTGCACCTGGTGGAAATACAGCTGCTCCTAACATGTGCACACAGGGCAGCTCAGTCATGAAGAACTTCCTCTCTGACTCTTCCAAATCTAAATACCAGGGATACATCCATCCTCTCATTGGCCTCATCTGGGCAGGGTCTGTACTCCTGATCATATGAAAGAAATTACATTTAGATATTTTAAAAATCAGTATAACTGCTAGGTAAGCATGTGGAAACATATATTAAACCACAGGCAAAGGAGCTGTACAAAACCATATACTTAACAGGATTAGAGCCCTATATTTATGCATACGGCTAAAGGTGAGTAGAGAGGTTGTAGTGTATGACTTTATTATGGTAAATATGTTTTAAATTTCTGATAATAATAATTAATAATAAAATAGACATCTGTACTATATCAGAAATCAGGACCACTATGGGTATATTTTCTTCATGTTAATAATTGGCATCTATACCATATCAGAATTCAAGGCCACTGTAGTGGACATTCTCCCATTTTGGGGGACAAGAAGCCGAGATAAAAGGAGCTGTTGTTTCTTCTAGTGTGTAGTAGAGTAAGACTTTCAGCCCACACTGTGTCAACTCTGGCATGTCCTATGTTGTAAAGGTGACCAAAGAAGGAGAATTTTAAAATTCTGCATATGGTCAGTGTTCAGGACTCAGGACATCTCAGAGGTCCATAGCTAGGCATGGGGCTGAGCACCTGGAATCCAGTTGAAGAGAGGGAGGAGGGATTGTACAATCAGGGAGGAGGGATGGGGAGGGGTAGTCAAGATCAAGATGGGGAAACCCACAGAGACAGCTGACCTGAGCTAGGGGGAGCTCACAGACTTTGGATGGACAGCTGGGGAACCTGCAGGGAACCAAACAAGCCCTGTGAATGTGGGTGACAGTTGGGTGGCTTGCTCTGCTTGTGGGGCTCCTGGCAGTGGGACTTGGATTTATCCCTGGTGCATGAGCTGGCTATTTGGAGCCCACTCCCTATGGTAGGATACCTTGTTCAGCTTTGATGCAGAGGGGTGGGAAGGGACTTGGTCCTGCCTCAACTTGATGTGCTAGACATTGTTGACTCCCTGTGGGAGGCCTTACCCTCTCTGAAGAGTGGATGGGGGGTGGGGGTAGGGGTGAGATTAGGAGGGAGTGGGAGGAGAGGAGGGAAGGAGAACTGTGGTTGGAATACAAAATGAAAAAAATCTAAAATAAAATAGTATATAATAAAAAAAAAGAAATCTCACTTTGTATTTCAGGGACAATTTGTTACTATTAAACTTCAGTCCCTTAAAACTTATCATCTGATTTTCTGATTCTAGTTATTAATAACATTTGCTTCTTTCTTAATAGTAATACATTTTAAAAATTGTTCATTTGAAGCATATGTGCTATGATCAACTTGAACTTAAAATAATGTTTGTTATTAAATTTAACGTTAACCTTTAAAATTACATAAATGATTAAAGTATACATACTAGACAACATCAATATTTTCATCATTGGATCAAACACAAGTGAAGTTTAAAATCTTCACTGGCATATACTTCAATAGCACACATTTAGATGAGGTTTGTAAGAAAATTAAAATTTAAGAAAAAAAAAAAGATTCAGGACATCTGTCAAGAGACCTCTGAAGCCATGTATTCTGAAAGAAACAAGGACCCAGTACCTTCCCTAGGGTCTGACCCAGAAGGAAGTGAGAGGGCTTCATCCTCTTTCCTCTGAGTTCAAGGAATGGTTGGGTGCAGCTGTTGTAGAATGCGTTCCTCCAAACATAACAGCTGCCACCATCTCCATTGGAGCTTCATGAGTACCGGCCAGAGACCCCAAAAGCATACCTGTTGACTGTCAAAGTTCCCTCATAGACAGCAGTGTCTGGCAGTATCATTTAGACTTCCCTGTGAGATTCCATCCACTCCCTTTTGTGTCTCCCTGCCAGCTGTGTGTTATTCTGCCCAAGCAGCGCTTGGCTTCACGTTCTCAGGAGCTGCTAGATACGGAGTGTGGAAGACTGAGGGAGAGAGTCAATCTAAGCAGCTATGAGGAGTGTCATCCATACTGGGGTGAGATATTTTTGGTGATGTGGCTGATTTGGGACCCACCCACATGACTATTAAGTAACCCTCACCCCTGCTCTGTAAGTAACCCTCACCCCTGCTCTGTAAGTAACCCTCACCCCTGCTCTGTAAGTAACCCTCACCCCTGCTCTGTAAGTAACCCTCACCCCTGCTCTGTAAGTAACCCTCACCCCTGCTCTGTAAGTAGCCCTCGCCCCTGCTCTGTAAGTAACCCTCGCCCCTGCTCTGTAAGTAACCCTCACCCCTGCTCTGTAAGTAACCCTCACCCCTGCTCTGTAAGTAACCCTCACCCCTGCTCTGTAAGTAGCCCTCACCCCTGCTCTGTAAGTAACCCTCACCCCTGCTCTGTAAGTAACCCTCACCCCTGCTCTGTAAGTAGCCCTCACCCCTGCTCTATAAGTAACCCCTACAAACGCCTTGGTCTCCTATGTTGGACTTTGGTAGACCTGCACTCTGCTCTCTCAGCGTTACCCCATCTGGGTGAAGCCAGTGTTTGTCTTTATCTCCTCAGGGAGAAGGTCATGAAACATGGGTCAACTCTTCATGTCAAGTCTTACAGAATGAATGCACTAGAGAATGTCACCAGCCTCGAATGTCTCAAACTGTCCAGAGACCTCTGAGCTTCCGTTAGCAGAGGTGACTATGTTAAGGGAAGGCTGGAGACCCCTCCCAGTCTCTCAGGACATGAGCTACTGCTTTATTCTTGTTAAATCCTTACTTGGAGATTTGCTCACCAACTGGAAACTCTTCTGGTCCCAAACATCATCCATTTTTCCTCAATACCAATATGAGCAAATATTATTGGGTGAATATGGTCAGTTCATCTCCACATGCTCTAGTTCCCATTTCAGGGACATTGTATGACTTTCTAACAAGAGGAAGAGATTATTTTGCTTTGTGCCAAACACGTATTTGAGATAATTATAATTTTTTGAAAGCCACGAAAAGAGGATGAAGAGAGAGTTCAGGGGTTAAGGGTTCATAGTGCTTTAGCAGAGGACCCGAGTTTAGTTTCCAGTACCTACACAGAGTAGCTAACAACCACCACTAACTAACTCCAGCTCTAGGGGATCTGATGCACTCTGCTGGCCTCCACAGTCATCTGCACTCATGTGCACACACACACCCTATGGTAGTTTTGGCTTTAGAAGAAGATAGGCAGTCTCATATTAGAGCTCTGAAAAGATCCCCCAAAGCCTCCAATGGAACAGTCCTGCTCTTCAGAGATGAAGATGGGTAGTTCATGGTGCTAATGATGTGTAAATGTGCGCTCAGCTGGTTTTTAAGCTTGACTTTGAGGCTTATTTTTGTTAATATTTATGGTTAGGAATCTGTCCCCCTGGAGACACTCACTGCAAACAGCTCTCCTGTTGTTCAGGTAAAATTTACAACTAGCTGGATTAAAAGGAGACACAGCATGAGGCCAGGCTTGCATTTCTTAGTAGGCAAGGAAAATCCACCAATGGCTTTGGATGAGTCTGGATCATTAGTCTTTATGTGCAGTCATCTTTGAAATATAGCTCATGACCTAGGTGCTATGAATCCAAGAGGGAATAGGGGGTCCATGTGCTGGAACAGAGACATGGTACAAACTCCACAAGACAAGATCTGCTTCAAGTGCTATTTATTGGCTCTGTAATTCTACCTTTCACTGCCACAGTCTCTGTCCCCATCAGAGTTAACTCTTGGTGCAAATCTAAGGAGACTTCGGTGAGTTCCCAGCCCAGTGGAATAGAGGGGCCTTCCTCCCCAAAGGAGCATGCATGAGCCCTGGCATTTGCAGTGGTGCCATCTGCACTTGCCAGAGATTTCACACCACTCTATCTCAAATGGGCCTTGAAATTTTTGACTTGGCCCAGCAGAAGGAAGTGGCTTTACTGTTCAGCCATGCATCTGCTCATCAGCTCAGGGTAGGCTTGGAAACTAAGGGGAGATGACAGATTTAGGATCCAAATATTTCTTCTGTATATTTTAAAATAACACGCAATTCTGTATCCTCTGAAAGCAATTTTCAAAGGTGTGGAGGGATCTCACATGAGCCCCTAATACAGGCATGTATGCCAATTCCACAGGCATAGCCAGACCACTTCATGCTCACATACTTGATGTTTTAAAGACACCTAGACCCAGCTCAGGTGAAATACTTACCTGTCAAACCAAGGGCTTGGACAAGTGAGCTTTCTAGTTCTTTCCAGCTCTGAAATTTTGAAAATTGTAAGTGAAACAGTACTTCCCTTCTCATTAATGCATTTCTTTGCTTTTTGAATTCTAACAAGATCTCATGTATGCTGAATTATCAGATACTGAAGCTGTCCAGGAATGGACTGCATGATTATATCCCATCTTTATTGAGATGAGAGAAGAGGAAAACCCTGCACCCATGACAAAGATCTCAGCTGAGTAACCTGTAATTATGAAGTGCATCAAAATAGGATGTGTGGGTCTGAGAAGCCGAGTTAGTAAGTAAAGAGCACTTTCAGCACAAGCCAGGCACAACTCTGTGCATCTGTAACCTCAGCACTGTGATATGTGGGTAGGGAAAAGGAGGATGGCTGGGATTTGCTGGATCACCATCTAGCCCCAGATTCAAGGGACTGACATGGGGAGTGATAGAGCAGGTCACTGGCATCTTCCTCTACACACACACACACAGAGAGAGAGAGAGAGAGAGAGAGAGAGAGAGAGAGAGAGAGAGAGAGAGAGAGAGAGAATGGGGCAATGGCTTTTCTGTCAGACTTGACAATTCATTTTTGCTGTGAATGCTCATTCCCAGGGCTGAGTACCAGATCCTGATATACCACAGGCTCTTCTCATGGGGACCTGTGTGTGCTGTGAGGACTGTAGGGCACTCACTGGAGCTTGCTCCTGTGTCTTGTCTACTCCTTTCGGTCACTCCACTGAGGGCCACTGTTGAGAAGCAGCCAAGCAATCGACATGAGCCCAGTTCCTGTTCATCTGCACTGGCTCGGTTGGTTCCCAGAAACAGAACAACTGGGCTTTCTAATCATCCCATTTTACAGATGAAGCTCTGAGGCTCACGCTGATCTCAAATAAAAGAAATGGAAAGAATCCTTTTGAACCAGTGGCTCCCAAACTTTGGGTCCTGACCACTGCGAAGTGGGTCTCAGTTTGTTACATGGAGAGCATTTAAAAAATATTCACAGACAGTCTACATTCTCAGGAGTGCTGAGTTATGCTGTAGGGCTCAAGCATCATTGGGTGATCTTGTCTATTAGGCTGCATAGCCCACTGTTATCATGGCACTGGGTACGGTCCATTTTGGACCTGTCTCTTTTTCTAAGATCACTTGAGACTAAGCCAGTTTAACCTTAGGGATCTACCTCTGTCCCCCTCTCTCTGCATGCGCCTCCATCAACATTAACCTCCCAGGATGCAAATAGGGGTCATGGATGTGGGTGAGCTAACAAACTTACTGTGTGACATCCTTCACTCTTAGCCTGATTTGGAAGACTGCCAGAAACATACGTGAGGTACTTGTGGGCTCCTGAGGAAGCCAAACTGGGACATCTGACAAGAGGCTGTCTGTAGGTCTGCCTTGTGATGTTTTGTTGATTTTTATTGCATGAATCTCCAAAGTAAAAAGTAGATCCTGAAAGCTTACCTTCAGTATTGCTCCACATATATCATTTATTTGATTGAATAAAATTCTCAAAGTGGGGGTTAGATTCATATTGCCCTGGATCAGGGGCTGAGGCAGGGCACAGTAGATAGCTTTGGAATCAAGACCAGTATGGAAATATTTTCTTTCTTGACTGGGTCATGCCAACTTTCTGGTTGTGCCACTGTCTTAGAGTTCTAGAAGATGTTGCCGCAGGGAGAAACTGGAGAAAGGAGCATTCACCATCTGTTTTTTTTTTTTTTTTTTTTTTTACTATCTCACATGAATTTTCAGTTATCTCAAAACTAAAAGCTTAACAAAAATGGAGGGTATAAAACACATAATGCAATGTAACTATTTACTCAGTGTGAGTTTGAAGGTGCACAGGAACCTATTGCATTTATTACATTTTCTGAATGCTATAAGTATTTAGTAAAGGCAAAATTCTC
The DNA here is from genome assembly GCF_007827085.1 of Peromyscus californicus insignis. Taxonomy (NCBI): domain Eukaryota; kingdom Metazoa; phylum Chordata; class Mammalia; order Rodentia; family Cricetidae; genus Peromyscus; species Peromyscus californicus. Next base: position 94,291,722 of record NW_026294606.1, read on the forward strand.
TGGAGTTATCCTCAGTCTTTTGTGTACACAACTTCACCCAAGATCTACTCTTGGTCCCCTTAGCCAGTTGTGACGGAGGCAGCAGCCTGAGGGATTTTATGAAGGACAACAGTGTTGTGGAATATTATTTTAACTAGGCAAAGATGTTTTACATTTGTTTGTCCTGTGGAATATTACTTTAACTGTGTAAAGGTGTGTTACATCTGTTCATGCTGCATTTGTTTAACCATGTAAGGATATGTGTTTAGTTATGTAAGGATGTGTTGCATTGTTTCACCTTGCCTGCCTAAGGTACCTGATAGGTCTAATAAAGAGCTGACTGTCCAATGGCTAGACAGAGAAAGGACAGGCAGGGCTTGTGCACAGAGAGAATAAATAGGAGGAAGAATGAGAGGAATGAGAGAAGAAGAAAGGGGAGGCAGAGGAGAAAGAAAGGGATATATCTGGGGCAAGAAGTCAGGCAGCTGCCAGCCAGCCAGATAGCAGCAGTGGAATTAAGATATACAGAAAGAAAAGCAAAAGGCCCTGAGGCAAAAGGCAGATAAAGAGAAACAGGTTAATTTAAGCTAAAAGACCTAGCCAGAAATGACCCTAAGTTAGCTGAGCATTCCAAACTAGTAAGTCTCCGTGTCATTATTTGGGAGCTGGCTGGCAGGAGAGAAAAATCCTCGCTACACAAAGGTTTTGAGCTGCAGTGATGACCTCACTTGAAAACCACTCTGTTTCTCCCTGTTCTTTTCAACCTGGGAGCACCCAAAGCTGTGAGCATGGGAATTCCTTGTCTTTCTGTAGCTTCTTTAGTGCTCCTCTGAAAATTTGTGGTATGTCATAGAAACAGGCAAAACGAGAGTTCTAGCTTTAGTGACAGCAATTTCTAGACTGAAGGAATGACCTTTAGTGTGGTGTTTTGAATGAGAACACATGGTCCCTGTTGGTGGCACTGTTTGGGAACCTTTAGGATGTGGAGCCTTGTTGGAGGAAGTAGGGCACTGGAGGTGAGTTTGGGGCATTTCCAGTCTCATCTTGCTTTTGGTTCACTCTGCTTTGTGGGTGTGATTGAAAATGCTCTCTCAGCTACTCTGGCCTCCTCAGCTGCCATACCTCTGCTGCCATTATGGATTCTCCTTTAGTTTTTTTTTTTTTTTAGTGTGTGTGTGTGTGTGTGTGTGTGTGTGTGAGAGAGAGAGAGAGAGAGAGAGAGAGAGAGAGAGACAGAGAGAGAGAGAGAGAGAGAGAGAGAGAGAGAGAGAGAGAGAGAGAGAGAGATTTAAAAACAGGGTCATAAATGGCAGAATTTGTTTATTATACAGCAAAAGTACAAGACCACAATACAGTCAAAAGGGACTAAGGGAGACATGTAGAGCATTTCGTTGTCAAAATAGGAGAGCATGTCTATAGACTCAATTAGGGTCAATATTATGGACTAGAGGAGTGAAGGGCTTCCAGGTAACATCAAGAAGATGGAGTTGGCTGCAGCAGGTCTACTCACATGGGTTCTGGATGACAATCAGAAGATATTCCTTATCTAGGGAGAAACATGAATGAAGTTAATTCATATCTAATCCATGAACATTTCAGCGAGCCTGCCTTCTTCCAAACACCACATGGATGTTGGGTAGACAATGGCTACACATCAGAATTACCATGGCACACTGGAGAAGATGGAAGCACACAGACTTGGCACAGCATTTATAATTTCATTTGTCCATTGTCCCCGGCATGACTAATTATGATAAATATTCTACAAGTAGTATTTATGTGCAGTAGCAGATAAAACTTTATCTACTTATCTGATGAGATCATGTGCTATATGCTAGGTTTGTGGCCATAACACAATTATTCAGAAACACAGTGAGCATAATTCCTTCAAGGACGTGACTCTGTGGCCATGTCTTCCAGCAGACCAGCTGGTCACACTGACCTCACAGGGAGGCAACACACAACTAGCCTTGGATACACTTCCTATTTCATTTCCAGGATGGGTCACTTCTGCCACTATTCAGAGTCCCTGTGCCATTCTGCCATTTCTGTCCCTGTTTTTAAGTAACACACACACATAAAGCACTTGCTCTCTTCCATGCGTGTGTGTGTGTGTGTGTGTGTGTGTGTGTGTGTGTGTGTGCGTGCATGCATACACACACACACACACACACACACACACACACACACACACACACACACACACACACACTTGAAAACTGAAAACTAAAAGAGAGTCCATAATGAGAGTGGAGACATAGCAGCTGAGTGGGCCAGAGCGGCTCAGAGAGCGTTTTCAACCACACCCAGAAAGCAGAGTGAACCAAAAGCAAGATGAGCCTGGAAATCCTCCAAACCCATCTCCAGTGATGTCCTAGTCCCTGTCCTAGTCCCTGTACCAGTTATTTTGATAACTAGTAAGTGTAAATGGGAAAATTCAGCTTGTTTAAAGGTCAGATTATTCGCTAATGTCATACAATGTTTGAGTTTGGCTTTTCGGAATGAAACGTATTTGTTTTTGTGATCAAAGAGCTTTATGCCTTGCATTACATATTGACATCTATACCCTTGACAAGACTCTATATCCCTCCGTCTTTGAAACAAGGTTTTAAATCAGTAAGGTAGAAAAGCATTTTAAGTATGAAATGACATGTTCAGTTACCTGGGGCTACCATGATTTCATGTTTCTTCGATCTGATCCTGAGGAAAGTCAGGTCGTTCTGGGGGTCAATGTCCCGGACCGTGCTCTTAGCCTTCATGGTCAGCTGGTGGAGAAGACCCGCATATTGAACTGTTGTGGAGTTGTCCAGGGTTGTTCGGATTGGAATGCCTGTGAGGAGATTTAATTTGGAGTTATTTTCACCCTGATTATAAGAGAGATATGTGCGCTGTAAAAACTGCTGGAAATCACTCATCCTTGTAATGGCAGAAAAACTGACGGTGGATATCACTAACTGGCATCAATTTTAGCTTATGGTTTGTTTTTATCATCTTTTTGTGTCTATATAGAGTTTTAAGTAGAGTTGAGTCAAGTGGTGTTTACAGATTCGACTGTGACTTTCTCATTATTTAAGTCAGAACACACAAGCTTCCCTTGCCAGTAATGTCATTGCCATTACTGTTTATCTCTGCATGCTTTTATTGTATGGATATGTTGTAATAGGATCAATATATTGTTTGGATATTTGGTATTTTACATATTTAATAGTAAATTTGTGGTGAATATTTTTGTGCATAAATCATCTATAAGCTGTTAATTGGTCATTTTAATCCTAATCGTATATATATATGATTTAATCCCGATTGCACATATATTTATATATATGCATTATCAAGACATCCCACTTTTGAAATCTGTGGTCTATAATGTGGCATTTGTCTGCTTCCCTGAAACATGAGCCACAAAGGGACAGCACTGCCTAATTTCTAACTCTGTCCACAGTGTTTTGCAAACAAATTTTATGTTAGAAAAATATGGTAACAAGGAGACTGACTTTTTCTGGGTGGGTGTCCCTGTTTTGTGCTTATTTTCTGTTTAAGCATTATTAAATTTGGCCTCTTGTTCACTCTGTTGCTGTATTATGTGAGATTAGAACAGATTAAATCTACTGATTTAATTAAAAAATTCTAGCCAGACAAATATGCAAGTCTGAGTTAATACAGTTCAAAGCCGTCAAGCCCCGGCTGGGCCCCCAGCACCCAGTGTGTGTTATGCAGCAGCCAGCAAGTTAGATGCTTCACACACATTGTATCTGATCGTGCTGATTATGTTGAGATTATGATTATGTTGAGAACTGTCAGACAGGAAGAAACTCTAGGGATTTCATTTTGAAATGTGCCTTCACTTCAGGGGGACACATAGCAAGAGTCTGTCTGGGATCGTTATCCAATTCCTTAAGCATCTGAATTAAGGCCAGTCAACAAAAGTCCAAAGCAGCTCTTAGGTTTTCCTTCAGAAAACATAGCTCCAGAAACTAATACCAAAGATGAGCATTTTTCAAAGACAAAGGATTACTATCTTAGAATTTTATCAAGGCTTCACAACACTGTGGGAGACTGTCAGTTTTGACTTTGAAGCAGACTTGACTTTCTTTGCGATATCATCTCCAGAACAGTAACAAAGGGTTGTCCAGCTTTCACAGCATGACCTATTCTGTAGAGAAAACCATTCATTTCTCTAATATTATTTCTTGTCCACTTTCTCCCCAAGGGAAGTCTGTTGTCTTTCATAGCCAAGAAGTCACAAAGCATGGACCTGCAGCCAGTGGGAAGTAGTAGTATAGCAGGTACCCAGATTCCAGAGAGACTTTTGGACAGACAGTTTTGTTTCATATCTTAAACACTGACAACCATTGAAGCCTGAATTGCTCAGTGTCAGGATAAGAAATAGAACCAGAATAAATTCTTCAAAGCACAGATGACAAGACCATGAAGCAGAGGCTTGGACTGTTGAGTCTGTCTGTTCGTAATCCAGGCCAGTAAATAAAAGAGGCCACCTTTCTGAAGAACACATGCACAACTATAGAAATGGGATGTTTTCACTCTCAGATCCTTGAAAGCAGACAATCAGGAGGTCAGGGTTGGGGATTTAGCTCAGTGGCAAAGTGCTTGCCCAACAAATGCAAGGCCCTGGGTTTTGTCTCCAATCTCCCAGACCAACCAACTAACCAACCAACCAACCAACCAACCAACCAACCAACCAACCAACCAACCAACCAACAAGACAAAACAACCAGTTAAGAAGTATTTAATGAGCTTTTGCTTTGTACCAGTTAAATTAATCTATTAAAAGTATTTTTAAGCTGGGCTGGTAGTGCACGCCTTTAATCCCAGCACTCAGGAATGCAGAGGCAGGCGGATCTCTGCTTGAGGCCAGCCTGGTCTACAGAATGAGTTCCAGGACAGCTAGAGATACACAAAGAAACCCTGTCTCAAAAACAAACAAACAAATGCATTTTTAGGCTGGGTGTGGTGGTGAATGTTTTTAACCCCAGTGCTTTAGAAACCCAGACAGGAAGATGGTTGTGAGTTTTAGGCCAGCTCTTTTATAAAAACAGATCCAAAAGTAATCTCAGTACGTGGCATAAAGTTCACTCACTTGCTTTGGTGTGTGTGTGTGTGTGTGTGTGTGTGTGTGTGTGTGTTGTGGAGGCCAAAGGACAACCATGGGTGTCAGGTGTCATGTTCAGGGAAGCTGTACATCTCCTGTGGGGCAGAGTATTTCATTGGCCTGGAGCTTACCAGTTAGGATATATCAGCTGGCCAATGAACCCAGCAATCCTCCTATCTATACCTCTCTGGTGCTGGGATTATAAACAAGAACCACCACACCCACTGGGAATCAAACTCAGGTCTTTGTGCTTTCAAGGAGAGCACTTTACTGACTGAGCTGTCTCTCCAGCCTCACTCACCTCCTTTCTGAGAAACAATCATCGGTCCTAGTTTTTTACATCTCCATCCAGGAATACACTAAAAGTGACTGAAAAATCACTTTGAATTATCACTTATGTGATCGCTGTAATCTGTGCCTAATCCTGTTCCTCTCTCCATTCCCCTTCTTTCCCTCCTTCCCTCCCTCCCTCTCCCTTCCCTCCTTCCCTCCTCTCTCCCTCCCTCCCTCCCTCCCTCCCTCCCTCCCTCCTTCCTCCTTCCTTCCCTCCCTCCCTCCCTCCCTCCCTCCCTCCCTCCCTCCCTCCCTTCCTTCCTTCCTTCCTTCCTTCCTTCCTTCCTTCCTTCCTTCCTTCCTTCCTTCTTCCCCTCCCCTTCTTTCTGTGGTGCTGGGGATCAGAACTCACAGCCTCATGTTTGCAAGGTAAGCTCTCTACCAGTTGGGCTGTACCCCTTGCCTCACCCTCTGTCATTCTTCCATACTTAAGTGTATACATGTACCTGACTGTGTAAACAAAGAGGAAATACTGACAACTGCTTTGTATTCTAGTTTTTCATATAAAGATAAGTGGTTCACTACCTTTCTTCAAGAATATGTGTTTGTGTGTATAGTTTCTATTTTAATAGCGCCCTAATATTTTTATTTAATACCTTTAGGAAATTGTTTGGTAGAACATACAGGGCTAAACTGTTTAACAGGCAGTTGAATGTCTACTTTGTAATACATGTAACTTACATGACCTCCTGACAGGCATTTAGGCTGTGCTCAGTCTATGACTTCTAGCAACAAGGCTACATAACCTGTCATTGCACATTCATTTGTTTGGGTAGGCGACATTTCCAAAACAGAGCTCCCTGAACAAAACATATGAACATTTTAGAATTTGATATTGTTGAATTTATGGCACCACTCTAGGATATGACTGCCTGTGATCCTGAGAAGCTGGGAGTCATTATTTCAGTTTGCCACTGCAACTGTGCCTTTGTGCTTTGCTGGGTAGATTGTATTTCCGTAGCAAAAGAACCAACGGGCTGAATGACTGATAAAATCTAATGATATTCAAATGATGAATTGTTGGACGCGTCAAGAATATTTAAAGTCAAAAGCCGATAGAAACTGGGCTTAAACATAAAAGACTATATGACAGCTTTGAGTACTTGGGAGGTGGATATTTACATATTGGTGTTACAATGATGGTTCTTATAAATGGGAAACTAAAATGAATAAAGAATCCACTGTCGTCTGTCATTGAAACCTAGATCACTCAGAAACAACAATGGAGTCTTCTTTTTTTGTCTTAAATAGGAAGCCTGTGTCTTGGAAACAAAGCAAAGGCTCAGTACACAACCTGGCGTGTGATGCCATCTAAATGGATAAACACAGTAGACCTACTTAATTAACTACAAGGCAAGCTGACAATGATGTTAACACGTTGTCTACGAGGCTTTTCAACCACAGTCACCAGCAGAGAACAAGAGGGTGGCAATAGTGTCCCGGGGACCTGCTTTTAGTACTAAATTGCCCAGGACTTCTGAAGGCTGTGAAGCTGAACTGTAATAAGAGACGCCTCCAGCAACACTTGAGAAGGCTATTAAGACTGTTTTGTTACATTGAGGTCACACAACTTATACCACATGCCATTAGTAAACAGCCCTGACACCCTCGGATCATTGACCATCTCACCACAAAAATAAGCTGGGGAGCGGGTTAATTTGATGTCAGGTAGAAATCAAGTTTCCACAACCCTTGAAAAGTGCCCTCATTCTTGACATAATATTATTCTAGTGGCAGTTAGAGAAAGCTAGGCGGTTAGGTATTAAAAATAACACTTCTGTTGCTCTCATCAAGAAATTGAAATTTTCACTGAGAAGTGCAGGAAAGCAAACTTTACTTCTAATGTCACTACTTGGGGAGAATCACTCCGACATCTGAACTTTTCCTTCTTCACTCTTTTTTGGTTTTTTTTTTTGTTTTATTTTTGTTGTTGTTGTTATTTTTGTTTCTTTGAGATGGGGCACCATGAAGCTTAGGCTGGCCTCAACCTAGCTGAAGATGGCCTTGAACTCCTGCTTCATCACCCCAGTTCTGGGATTCTAGGTATGTTCCACCACGCTGTATTTATTCAATAGAACCCAAGGCTTTATGCATGCTAGGCAGGCACCCCACCACTTGAGCCACACCCTAGCTCCCCATGTTTACTTGGAGTGTATGCATGCACCTGACTGCATAAACTATCCAAAAATGTGTCCTGTTGCTTCATTTCTTGCTTTTGTTCCTAGGTCCAAATCTTTTCCCCATCACTCTTTGTTGTGGTGTTCTTCAGACATCTAATGCACCTCACCAACTTTGGGTGCTTTAGATTAAGGCATTCCAAGGAAACTCATTAGAGGCATTGGCCTGTGCCTGTACTGGGTTAAAGTGTTCTCCCAAACTTAAGTCCACCCTAAACTTCAGAAGACAGCCTTGTTTGGAAAAAGGTTCTCTGTAGAAGCAATCAGTTCAAATGAAGCCATACTGGGTTAGGGTGGGTTTTCATAGATATAGACTAGCGTAATCTGTCTGTAAGCCAAGCAACACCGATGATTGACTACCACGAGAAATGCGCAAGAGGTCAGGAGCCTCCAGCCACAGATTCCTCAGAAAGACCATGGCCCAGTGAAGCTTCAATTTCAACCTTCCAAGTAGAGATGTAATAATTTTTTGCTGAGTTTTTTGTGGTGTGTGTGTGTGTGTGTGTGTGTGTGTGTGTGTGTGTGTGTGTGTGTATACATGGGTGCATGCACAGGTCAGATGCTGACATTGGGAGTCTTTCTCATCAGTTTTACTTTAATTTTACTGAAATAGTGTCTCTCACAGAACTTGGAACTTAACTGGTTCATTAGGCTCCCTGGCCAGGGAGCCCTAGGGATACCCTGTCTCTTCTTCCCCAGATGCTTGTATTCCAGGAGCACAGATGTTGTACCTACCTTTTCACACAGGTGCTGGGGATCTGAATTCAGGTCCTCACACTTGTGCAGCAAACACCTAACCGACAGATCTCTCTCCCCAGGCCCCGTTTCTACTATTCAAAGCCAACGAAGGTGTGTGTGGTATTTGCTGTCATAGCCGAAGCAAACTCACAAGGCCTCCCCTGTGACGTCACACAGGTAGCTCCTGTAAGTCAGGGTGGGGGATTCTGTAGCAGATACTAGGAAGCAGAGTCCGTTTAACCAGGGCCACCCCAAGAGTTGACCACTTCCTGGAAATACACAGCCCAGCTTTTGACTTCTTGTACAGACAATCCTAACTCCTTCTTCCTCATTCCTCAGGCTCAGTGAATTTATCGTAGTGCCCATCACTACATGCATTTAACAGAATTATTATTTTTTTATTTTCTAAAACAAGCCAAATGTTTCCTCTGCAAATCTCAAGCAAGTAAATCAAAGTTCTCAGAAATTCTTTAATTAGAATCCTATTAACTGTTGGCAACTAAACTGGGCACTCGATGGTCCTCTCCTCTAACTGCCGCAGCCACCAGGACTCGGGTTATTTTCCATCCTTGATGACACGGAGACAGAGTGCAGAATTTCATCAGTCTCTTAGCTGGTGGTTGCACAATAACCATTTACTGGTGGATTGCACCAGAACACTGAGCTGGGGACCAGCCAAGTCTACGACTGTACCCACTGTGAATTATTACAAGCGGCTACTCTTATTTCAAAGAATTCTCTGGAAATGTTGGTACCTTTCACTCTTTTTTTTTTTTTTTTTTTTTTTTTTTGGTTTTTCGAGACAGGGTTTCTCTGTGTAGCTTTGCGCCTTTCCTGGATCTTGCACTGTAGACCAGGCTGGCCTCGAACTCACAGAGATCCGCCTGGCTCTGCCTCCCCAGTGCTGGGATTAAAGGCGTGCGCCACCACCGCCCGGCAACTTTCACTCTTAACAAATGCCCGACTTAGCAGAAGGATAAGCAGGGACCTTTGAGAGGCAGAACATGGAGCAATGAGCCAGGGAACATGCTATGCAGAGTCTTCCTATAGGGGGCGGATACTTCTGTGCACACCTGCACCTGCACACATGCATAAGTGGAAGTCAGAGGACAAGTTGTTGGAGTCAGTTATCTCTTTCCACCACATGGTTGCTGGGGGTAGAACTCAGGTCTTCAGGCTTGTCCGCAAGCACACTTTGCCCACTGAGCCACTGGGTAGACTCACTATGCAGATTCTGGATGATGGTTCAGAGACAGTGAGTCCCAGGTGAGTATCCACATCTCATAGTTGGGAATGAATTATTCCTTCCTGCCTGTTATTTACAGGACTATTCCAGAAATGCTATGAAATGAATTCTTGTGTTGGAGGGGTCCCAGGGAGACTTGGAGGGGGCTGTAGGGGAGAGAGTTGCCTAAGATATATTATATACACATATGAAAGATATCTGCATGAAATGTTCAAACAACAAATTAAAATTGCTATTAAAAGGAATAAAAATGAATTGTAAATGTTTTTTTACCTAATATGATAACAGAAAATTTTAATTTTAAATGAAGATTGAAGCTCTGTACTGTAGCCTTTATAACATTAAGCTGAAATCAAACTGCCAATCATATAATTTCCCCCTGCCTTTCAACAAGAGAGTTTTGCTGGCCCTCTTGAAGTGATGTGAATTGCCAGAGTTTTTGAAGAAGACACTGTGTAGTATTTCTTAGGGATACATAGGCATTGTAGGCAGTGTGTCTTAGATGAGTGATTGGTATACAGTAGGTATCCTATAGATGTCTGATGAATAACTGCTAGGGCTGGGACAGACAAAACATGCTTTTAAGTTTATAATCTAACATAAGTGTCTTCATTTTTAACATAATAAATGGGTCTCCAGTGAGCCTCTGTTTTGGGACCCAGTCAGCTTATGGCAAGAGTTACCTTCTGCGTTGACCACCATGGTTCCAATGACCCCTTTGTGGCTCTGGATTCTCTTGAGGGTTTCCTCCACCTCTGTCTGCAAGAGATTAGGGCCACCATTAGCTAGAAAGGTCTCTGTGGTGACATCAACTCTACAGAGAACATCTAGGAAGATACCTAGTCCCCTATTTCTCTAACTGAGAGCTGGATGCTATATGCTCGGCTGTTTAAGAGGTAAGCTTAAAACTGTTAGATCTCACATAGAAACTGTGTAAGAAGCCTTCACTTGCAGAGAACCTAGACAGATTTCCAGGTTTCAGCCCCAGTGGAGACAGAGATCCTCATAAGGGCTCCCTAGAAGCTTAAGTATCCTCATTTGCTAGAGAAGTAGTGCTTGCTTTGTTTGTTTTTATATTGGCCAGAAATCTACCTTAGGTTATCTTTTAGTAGCTCCCATTTCTGTACTTAGGAAAATTTCTTTTGTGTGTCATAGTCCTTTAATACTTATCCATCAACACTATATCCTCTGAGTGTCCAAAAGCTGCCCTCAGAGAGACATCTTAGTTTCATCTGTCACCTCCATTGGGCATTCATTCTGGTCATTCAATGTACAAAAGGTATTCTATGCAAGTAGCATATTGCAGGATGCTGGGGTCTCCTGATTGCAGTGGCTTGTGTCTTGGTTTAAGCTGAATGTTCAGCTGTGAATGACTGGGACCCCGTGGCTGGGTTTTACGTTCCCCTGTATGAGCTGACTGTGCATAAACCACTGTGCTCCCTGTGCTGTCTTTTTTTCCTACAGCACATTGAAAATCTTTACATTTCTTTTTAAAATATATTTTATTTTATATTTATATAAATATATTTATATTTCAGTCAGAGGCCGGTTTTCTTTTGCACCCAAGGTATATGTGAGTGAGCACTTACATGTCTTCCCCATCACCAGAGCAGGTATGAATTTGAGGAAATGCCATGCTAGCTAGATTCATGGCTTTCCCCACTATGGATACTATTAACATTGAATTAGCATGTTCTTTAAATTATACCATGGCCCAAAGCTTAAAGAAATGCATCTGCAGAGGAGACTATTCATTGCTACCACAGGTTAAAAACTGACTCCCTGTCACAAATTGAAACAACAGTAAAAACAAGGAAGAAAGCATATTTTATATTTCACTACCATGAAAGTCCTGAGCCTGAGGTGTTCTCTGAAAGTGAAAATGGGACAGTAATATCAAGGACCTGATAGTGCCAGGCACTTGTTTTGTCCCATACACAGTCTTGGACAAAAACAAAACAAAAAACCAAAACCAAAACCAAAAAAAAAAAAAAACCAAACAAAAAACCCCAAACAAACAAACAAACAAACAAAACAACCAGAATGAAAGAAAGAAAAGGAGACGTTTTTCATGGGGTGAAACTTGGCATTTCTTAATCTTCTTCTGTCTGGCCTGGAAGATCCAAAAACCACCACAGTTCTGACCATCTCTGGAGAGTGTCTACAGCTCTCCAGAGCCACCCAGCCCTCTCTCTCCCTCCATCGCTCCTCTCCACTCCTTGCTCCTCCCTACTGTTCCCTCTCCTCCAGGGTGCTTCTCTCCTGACTTCCAGAGGCCCCAGTGCAACCTCTGGAGAGTCCCTAAGCCCATCTCCTTCCCTCCTCTCCTCTCCCCTTCCCTTCTCTCCCTTTGCTTCCTCTCTCCCTCCCTCCCTCCTTCCCTCCTCCCTCCCTCCCTCCCTTCCTTTCTTCCTTCCTTCCTTTTTTCCTCTTCCTCCTTTTTCTTCTCCTCCTCCTCCTCCCCGTCCTCCTCTCCCTCCCCTCCTCCCCATTCTTCTTCTTCCCCCTCCTTTTCTCTCTCCTTTCCTCCCCTTCTTCCTCTCTCCATTCCTCCTCCCTCCCTCCCTCTCGATTTTCCTTTCTTTCCTCTTTGTCTCTTGCTCCCCTCCTTTCCCATTCTCTTGCTCTCCCGGTCCAGTTTTCTCAGCCCGGGACCTTTCTCCTCCATCTCTATTGTTCTTTGCAAACTTTCCTGGCTCCCAGATTCATCTCAGCATCTCCCCTTTCTCAATAGCGCCCCTTCCAGCTGTCATCCCGTAAATAATGAGACCCTCCCAGGACAGCTGTGCCCATGCCCACGGTGCCTTCCCCTCAGCCCTTCCCGACATAGACCCAGCCAGATTTACCATCGTGCCGGTGGGACAGCTCCACTCTCAAGCCTGAGCTGCAGTTTCTGTGGTTGTCAACAACGCTTCCCCGTTGCTAGGAAACCAGGCAGGAAGTGGCTTCCAGAAAGCTGTGGGGCTGCGCCTGCGCAACCGTCAGGCTGTAGCTGAACCCGGGTTTTTCTCCCTGCCGCTGGCAGGCTGCCTCCTAGTCTTGCGAAAGGTTCTAGAAGGCAGGCAGAGGGCGTTCCTTCCCGATGTAGCTCAAGGCAATGGGTCGTGGTGGGGAACTCTTGTGTCTTGCGTGAGTCCTATGTCTTCCCCTTTCCATGTTTTCTGGAGATGTGGCGACCACTTGTCCCTGGAAGCAGGCAAGTGCAGCCAGCCATTCTACTGCCCCGAGGTGAGATATATGATACCCACGTGGATGCCTTATAATACCCACGTGAGATGCAGTACTATCTACATGAGAAACCATAGTACACTATGGCTGTGATAGCACCCAGGAAGGGTGCTCATGTCAAAACCAACTGATTTCACTTATCACTGAGTATTTGAGACTGAAGCTGAGGCGATCTAGAAAGGGTTGTAGGGTAGTCTAGTGTCATTTCTGTAGCTGTGATAAAACACCGTGACAAAGAGCAACTAGGAGAAAGGGTTCAGTTTAGTTCACATTTCCAGCTTGCAATCATCATTGTGGGGAAATCAAGGCAGGAGCTTGAAGCAGCTAGGTAGATCCATACTCAACAGAGAAAGAAAGACGGGGAGAGGGAGAAGGAGGAGGAGGTGGAGAAGGAGGAGGAGGAAGAGGAGGAAGAGGAGGAGAAGGAGGAGGAGGCAGAGAGAGAGAGAGAGAGAGAGAGAGAGAGAGAGAGAGAGAGAGAGAGAGAGAGAGAGAGAGAGAGAGAGAGAGAGAGAGAGAGGATGCCTAAGCTTGGTTCGTTTTTCACTAGTCCTTATGCAATTCAGTTCTTAGCTTAGGGAATGGTGCCTCTACGTTTAGGCTGGGCCTTCCCACATCAATTAACATAAGATAATCCCCATAGACATTTCCACAAACCAACCTATCTAGATAATCCCTCAGGGAGACTCTCTTCCCCAGTGATGATTCTACATTGTGTCTTGTTTACAATTAAAACTAACAATCACATAGTAGAAGAGTGGATCTGAGGTGTATGTGTGTGTACATTGTCTCAAGTGATTGCATTGTTTTGCAGGAATAAAATTGTGGGTCTTTGCAGCACCTCTGGTTGAATAGCATAAAGTCTTGACTCTTCATCGCCCTGCTTCCTCGTGTTTCTTCTAATCGAGGAGATTTCCACTTGAATTTACACATAGCCATTTGTTTTTCTTATAAAACTCTGGCTATGCACCGGATCTGTTATGTCAATCAACCTTAATGAAGGAAGGGGCTGCGTAAGCATGGGGGTGAGTTCCCTCATTTCTGGAGTCAGGGTGTCAAACTTGTTCAGGAGCTGACAGCTGTGATTAGAGGCAAGCAGGACTCCAGCATGAAAGGCCCTGGCAGCAGAGGCCAACAGCACAGGAAGAAATGAGAGGTGGCCAAACTGACTTCCACCAGCAGTCAAGTTGGACTCTGTGCATAGGAAATCAATGAGGAGAATATGAGCCATTTTCTCCTCATCGACTTTTCACTCTAATTATTCCTTGGAGGTAGTTTGGTTTAATTTTTATGCCTTCCCTTTGGGGGTGGGAATATAATGAATATCCAAGGTTGTGCTGTATAAAATGCCTTGGAGGAATCTGACATGCTCTCTCCCCCATCCTAGGTACTGGGCATCCTTCCACCCTCTCTGCTGCCTCCCATCTCTGCCCCTTTCTCTTAACTGACAGTGAGTTCTAAATAACCTTCAACTCCAGTGGAAGTGTGTTAGTGACGAAAACTTGCAAGCACTCGGAAAAACAAAAGTGCGGGCATATTTCATTCTTCCTCGTGCTTAAGCGTCAAGATGAGAGGCTTGTTTTTCTGAGCATGAGGGGCCTCTCTTGTTCTTGGCTGTCTCCCGTTTCTGGTTAGCCTGATGGGATAGGGGTAATGTCATGCCCTTGAATTTCCCCTTGGAATTTTCTCTACCATTCTATGTAACTTTGGCACTCAGTTTGCGATCACTGAGTTGGGCTGCACTCTCTATATCTTCTGTTCATTTTCCTCATGAGATTTCTGCATCATTTGTCAACTTAAACAGAATTTATAGTGCTCTACTGCTGGGCATCTTAAGCTTTATCCAGTTACAACCTCCTTTTCCTTGACAAGTTTTTTTTTTTATTTATTATCTATTTTATGCATATGGGTACTTGGCCTGCATGTATGTCTGTGCACTAAGTGTGTGTATAGAGACCACAGAGGCCAGAAGAGGATGACAGATCCTCTGGAATTTGAGTTACAGACAGTTATGAACTGCCATTTGGGTGCTGGGAATTGAACCCAGGACCTCTGCAAGAGCAACCAGTGCTCTTAACCTCTGAGCCATCGATCCAGCCTTCCATGACAATATTCTATGTGGCCTTGTGTGTAAAAAAGTAGGTCTAGAAATCAAGCATTTATTGATAAATCACAGAGAAATTTATTTGAATACAATTCTTTGGTCTACAGATAATCTTACCATTCATTAAAAGAGGAAAACAGTTTGCATGCTAATGAATAGGAGGTGCTTGTCTATCTAACACAAGCCAATTCGAAGATACTGTGATACTTACATGTTGAGGAATGGTGGTAGGAAAAATCCTTGTTTTCTGTAATTGAACATTAGTTTCTATATGGATGGAAAATTCCTGTTAAAATATAGATATTTTAACATAATATAATCACCACTGCAACTCTTAGCATTAGTCTTAAATTTGAGCGAGGTTTGTTTCAGACACTATTTGTTGGCTTTGCATGGTATGAGGGCATGCGCAATGCAGAGTGTACTTGATGTATGCTCAGAGCCAAAGCTGCTGTGTTTGAAATGCAACTCATCAAGAACTGCAAAACATGTCATATTCATTGTGTGTCTGATTTTGAATTAATTTTTGGTCCTTGCATGTTTAGGAACATTTTACTGTTTGTTTTTTTTTTTTTTTTTTTTTTTTGCCAAATTTGTTAAGAGTTTTGTACTTTGGTATCTCATTCAGAATTCCTCTCACTAAGGAGAAGGAGCAGTGGCAGAACCTTAAAGGAATTGGCCATATCACATCTATAATCTGAGGCAGAGAATGCATGCTAATGCTCACTTGCCTGCTTTCTCCATTCTTATGGAGTCCAGAACCTTCTGCCTAGGGAATGGTGCCACCCACAGTGGGCTGATCTTCTCACTTCAGTTAATATAGCAAAGATAGATAACCTCTGTTATACATGCCCACAGGCAAATATAATCTAGACTAGAGAGTCTCTCACTGAGACTCCCTTCCCAGGTGACTCAAGATTGTGTTGTTTATATGAGAACTAATTACCATATTATGGAAGCCATGGAGACCCCTCTTCGCTTCTCTCTCTTACATGCATGCCGTCTTGCATTTATACCTTTTGCTGTGCAAGGAAGTTCATGGCAGATGCTGGTACCTTGACATTGAACTTCCTACCAGCCAGATCTCTAAGGAATGATTTATGTCTTTATAACTTAATCAGCCTGTTGAATTTTGTTACAATGTTACAAAGTAGACTCTGACAGCCATTTACTAGAAGACTCCATTTATTCCATTGCTGTCTGTGTTACACACAAAATGTTCATACATGTATATTTGTCTTTGAGGGCTGCTCATTATATTCAAGTTTGTGGGTATCCTTGCCCCAATTGGATGCAGTCTTATAATGTCTTGGTATTCAATAGCATGCCCCCCCTTCATTACTTCCTTTCTAATTGTGTGGCTTTTCTTTATGTGTTTTACATAGTATTCAAGTAGGATTATTCATTTCTGCAAAACCACATTTGAAATTTTGACTGGAAACTAAATCTGTAGACCTGTTAGTGGCATTGGAATATGTACAAAAAGTATTCTGGTTCATGATCGTTTTATGTCTTACCATCTTTAAAGTTTAAAAAAATAATTCTTTCAATAATGTGCAAGTTTTTGCATGAATGAATTTCACCATAAAATCCTGTTTAGTCACATGAGTGTTATTTTTCTGTTACTATAATGAACAAACTTGGCACAATTGTGTAGCTTGAGTTTTCCTGTCTGGCCCATAGTCAGGACAAATCTCTCTCACCCAACAGTCCCAAGCCGCTCAAACCCGATCAAGTAAACACAGACACTTATATTGGTTTCAAACTGTATGGCCGTGGCAGGCTTCTTGCTAACTGTTCTTACAGCTTAAATTAATCCATTTTTATTAATCTATACCTTGCCACGTGGCTTGTGGCTTACCGGTACTTTACATCTTCCTTGTCCTGATGGCGGCTGGCAGGGTCTCCCCCACCCAGCTTCCTGTCCTCTCTATTCTCCTCTCCGTTAGTCCCGCCTATACTTCCTGCCTGGCCACTGCCAATCAGTGATTTATTCATTGACCAATCAGCAACACATTTGACATACAGACCATCCCACAGCACAATTGAGCTGGAGAGATGGCTCAACAGTTAAGAGCACTTGATGCTCTTGCAGAGGACCAGAGTTGGGTTCTCAGCACCCATATGGGACACACCTGCAATTCCAGCTCCAGATAAGTTGATGTCTACTTTTAGCCTCTTACAGCAGCACTGCATGCATGAGGGTGCACATACCTACATACAGGAAAACACTCATATTCATAAAATAAACACAAATAAAATCTTAAAAATAAACTTGGCCCAATCAACCCTAAAGGAAGAAAGGTTCATATGGTTCATAGTGCTAAGAGGTTTCAGCCTGTGGCTGGGTAGCTTTCTTGCTTTGGATACAAAACAAGGCAAACTGTCCTGGAAGAGACCACATGGTGGAGCAGGCTTTGTGCCAGAAAGGATGCTCAGAGACTGAAGAAGAGGATGATGGTGAGGTTTATCTTTCCAGGGAATGCCTCCAGAGACCCACACCTTCCAATTTGGCCTCGCTTCCTAATGTTTCCAGCACTTCTTCTGTAATACTGTATGATTATGAATCTACCAATAGATGAATTAATTAGTGAGGTCAGAACCCCCAAGGACCCAGGAGTGTTGCCTTTATCGCTGCTGCACTGGAGACTAAGCCTTCAGCAGATGGGATACTGGGGGGGGGGGGGTCATGCTACATTCAAATCATTACAATAATATGGTAAGTATCATTGGACATTGCAAAAATGTATTTGCTTACCAGTTGCTGACAGTGTATGTATCAACCAGTTATTAATATAGGTTATCTATCTGGAAAACATATTAGTTAAGATTGCACATTTATGCTATCTTTTATTCATATATTTATTGTATGTTTTATATATATATAAAACACAGCTAAACTCAATGATTAATTCTATATTTAAATGTCCATTTTTATATTTGCCTAGATACATTATCAAATAACAAGTTAGATAATCACTGTATACAGTAGAGTGGGAAGGAATACTTGCTAACTCTTTTCATGGGGTCAGAATAATTTTTGAGAAAAAAACAACCTGAGAAGACCATTTTAAGTGTAGAAAATACAAACTTCAAATTTATGCACATGGATACAGAAGTCCTAAATAAGAATTGGTAATGCTTTGTATGCAAACCATATAGTTAAGAGGTGAGAGGTGAGTTTATTTGAGAAACAGAGCTTTGTTTACTAATGTTACTTGCTCTAGTGTACTATCTTAGTAAGAAAATGGATTGCAGATCACAGCTCTCGGTAAAACAAAGTGAGCACCCTCATCCAACTCTCACTCTAACTGCGTAGACACACGACCTGTGAGTAAAATACAGAGAAGCTGCCTGAGTACCTTGAAAAGCTCTGCACAAGGTGGAAAAGACCAGCAAAGGTCAAGTTTAGGATAGAAATGTCCACTGTTGCTTCATTGTGACTTCTTCCACCTTCTGCTGCCTGAAAAAAACCTGAGTGGATGGTTGTAGAATATTAGTTAAAGATGTGTTACATTTGCTTATGCTGTGGAATAGTTGTTTAATGATGTGAAGATGTGTTGCATTTGTTTAATTCTGTGAAGCTGTGTTTCTTTGCCTGTCTAAAACACCTGATTGGCCTAATAAAGAGTTGAATGGCCAATATCTAGGCAGGAGAAAGGGTAGTTTTGGCTGGCAGGCAGAGAGAATAAATAGGAGGAGAAATCTGGGAAGAGATATTAAGATGGAGGAGATAAAGAAGGAGTGAGGAAAGAAGGGGCCAACCACCCTGCCACAAAGCCAGACATGGAATAAGAAGGAAAGTAAAGATATACAGAAATAGAGAAAGGTAAAAGCCCAGGGGCAAAAAGTAGATGGGATAATTTAAGAAAATCTGTCAGGAGACAAGCCAAGCTAAGGCTTGGCATTTATAAGAAAGAATCACACTTTATGTGATTTATTTGGGAGTTGGGTGGTGGGTCCCCCAAAGAGCAAAATGAGTAAAACAACCAACAACAGTGGGTAGTTGGGACTTTCATCCCTGGTGAGTGTTCAATAGTTGTTGAAGACACCCAGAAGGGTCAGTGGAAGCTGACTTCCATCCTCATCTTAGTTGTGGGATTAGTTTTAATTGTTGAATTGTTACAATCTAGAATTTCCTGGGAGGAGAGTGTCAAGAAGGAGGGATTGCCCAGATCAGGTTGACCTATGAGGGTGCCTGTGAGGGATTTTCTAAATTGGGCTAGTTGCTGTGGAAAGTCCCATCCTGATGTAGGCTTCACTATTTCATGGGCTGGGTCAGGGACAGTATAAGAGTGAATAAAAGTGAGCTGACCATGTGAGCATGCATGTATCCCTTCTCTCCATTCTTGATTGTGGTAGTGAAGGGACTGGCTGTTTTAAGTTCAGCTTGACTTCTCTGCTTTCGTGGACTGTAATTTGGAACCCTTTCTCCCCTAAGGTGCTTTTTGTCAGGCTATTGTATCACAGCAACATAAATGAGACCGGGACATTAGCCTCTCAATGATTATTCTCAGCAGTCTAAGTAAATGAGTGAAACAAATGCCAGAGTGCATTTAAAAAAATGTTTTATTGCCGGGTGGTGGTGGTGCACACCTTTAATCCCAGCACTCGGGAGGCAGAGCCAGTTGGATCTCTGTGAGTTCAAGGCCAGCCTGGTCTACAGAGCAAGATTCAGGACAGGCATCAAAACAACACAGAGAAACCCTGTCTCAAAAAAACAACAACAAAAGAAGTTTTATTATTTACCAGAAGGTGACTTTGGGTAGAGGCAATTTTAAAGTAAAAGTATGAAAACATGTGTCATGATGACATTAACCCAAAGAAATATAAGATGAATAGACTATAGAGCAAAGAAAATTACCAAAGAGGAACATTATATAATGATATAATGGTCAAGCAACCACCATACCATACAGAATCTTAAAATGAAAACATACACTGACAATAACTGAGCTGCAAAATACATGAGCAAAAAATTGGTACAGTTGAAATAGCCCATGTTCAGTGATAGTGAAGACATTTACACCCACACTGGACAATTAGCAGAAAAGCCAATCAGAAAGCTGCTAAACACAGAAAATTTTAAATCTTCAATCAATAGGCTTTAACTGACTTTAGTAGAGCAGACCAACCAACATCAGTGA
Source organism: Peromyscus californicus insignis (assembly GCF_007827085.1). Classification (NCBI taxonomy): domain Eukaryota; kingdom Metazoa; phylum Chordata; class Mammalia; order Rodentia; family Cricetidae; genus Peromyscus; species Peromyscus californicus. The sequence continues at coordinate 94,311,784 of NW_026294606.1, forward strand.
CTGCATAACCTTTGATGTACCCACAAAACATCTCCAAGATAGACCATATCCTGGACTATGAAACAATCTCGAGCAAACATACAAAAAATGAACACCAGATGGAGTGTATTCTCTGACTTATGGGGATTCAACCCAAAAGTCAATGACAATGATGAAAAAATAATAAGAAAATGTGTAAACAATGGAAAATTACCCAATACATTGCTAAATAATCCACTGATCAAAAAATGTAAGTGAGATAAATTACAAACTGAAACAAAATAGAATACAATATATTCAGTTTGTGAGCACTCAATACAATTGACAGCTCTAGGTGCCTCCTTAGAAAGCATGGAAATCTTAGTCTGGACTCTCAAAAAGCTAGAGGGAAAAAAAGACAAAATAAGTCTAATTTGTAATTTTAAAACTCCATGTTATGGTTTGCATTTGAGTCTGAAATCTAGCAGACAGGCTTGGGTGTTGAGTGGTTGGTCTGGAATCAGAGGCACTACTTTGAAGGCTGTGAGACCTTTAAGTGGGTGGGGCCTGGGAGGCAGAAGTAGATGAGTAGGGGCGTCACAGCGAAGTACCCACACCTGACTTTGCACTGCTCTCTCTGTTCCCTGGTCTGCTGCCAGCTGGATAGATCTAGCAACCCATTCCCACTACCCCAAACAGAGCCTCTCTGCTATGCCTTTCTCATCATGATGGACCGTTATCCTCTGAAGCTGTGAGCCAAGATAAATGTCCCCTTCTTTATATTGGTTGGGTATCTTTATCCCAGTGACACAAAAGTAACTAATACATTCTCCAAAAGGAATACTTGCAGGAGATCCACTGGGAAATTCCACCAAATATTTGAGATAGAATCAATGCTATTTCCACATGATCAGAAAACAGAATGGGGTCCTTCCTATTCATTTCAATAATGTCTTCATATTAGAATTACCCCAGTACCAAATCTAAATACCAAGAAGTAGTATAAGGAAAGAGCGGGAAGACCTAAAGGGAGGGAGGGAGAGAGGGAGGGAGAGAGGGAGAGGGGCAAGGAGAGATGGAGAGAAGAAGAGAGGAAGGAAAAGAAAAACTATGGACAGCATTTTCAGGAATACATGTGAAATCCTTAACAGAGTATTATAAAAACCAGAAAAATATTCAAAAGAAGTATACAGCATTACAAACTAGGACTTATCCTAATGATGCAAAGATTCAGGGTAAAGAAGAAAATAAAACCACATGATCCTGTCAGTCGGTGCAACAAAAGCATTGAAAGAATTCAATACTTGTTCATGATTTAACAACAACAGCAAAAACCAGGGCATGGCCTTAATCCCGCACCCAGGGGCCAGAGGTAGGTAGATCTCTGTGAGTTCGAGGCCAGCCTGGTCTACATAGTGAGTTCTAGGCCAAAACTACATAGGGAGATCCTAGCTCTACACCACCACCACCACCACCACCACCACCACCACCACCACCACCACCACTACCGCCTCCACTCACAACCACCCATGTAAAAACAAACAAAATCCCCCAAATCCTTAGTGATTAAGGCTAAGTTGTGTATTAAAAATAGTTTTTCTGTGCATTGAGAAGGAACATCTACGTAAGTTACAGATTGACACCCTTAAGGTGGGAGACAGAATGCTCCTTTCCCAAAGCTGAAAACAAAAAAAAGAGGATGCCCTGTCTGCTCAATTGTTAAAAATATTAGTTTCATACAATGTTATCTGATCATATTCACCACTGCCTCCCCAGCCATTTCCAGATTCACTTCCTTCATTATCCACCCAATTTTGTGTCCTTTTTATTTTCTTCTTCTTCTTCTTCTTCTTCTTCTTCTTCTTCTTCTTCTTCTTCTTCTTCTTCTTCTTCTTCTTCTTCTTCTTCTTCTTCTTCTTTTTTTACTATATTGCTTTTATTTTAGTCAGTGTAGTTTCCAGTTACTTTCTTTGTGCCCATTATTTCTATTAAAATGCATTAAAACCCCTTGGAATTGAATATATTTTCCACCATTTATTTCACCATTAATAGTCTTGGATATGTGGTCTCCCACTGGAGCATGGTTGAATTATCAGAGGTTGAATTCCCTGGAGAAAACTGACCCTTCCTTTCCCAGCAGCTGACAAGTGCCAAGGACTTCCAACATAGGGATGTGGTTGTGTGCTCAACTCCTCTCTCTGAGCTGGGATTTGGTCTAGCTTGAGCACCCACAGGTTTTGTGCACGCTCCTGAAACCACCATGAGTTCATATGTGCCTCTGTCCTGCTGTGTCCAGAGGACGTTTTCTTGTAGTCATCTACCATCTCTGGTTCTTACACTCTTTCTGTTTCCTCTTCCACAAAGATCTGTAGACGGAAGTTTCTCTGGTCCTGCCAGGTCCCCGAGGTCCAGACGAATCTCTCCCACCCATGGTCTCACAGCTGCTTATAAAATAATTACTCAGAGGCTTATATTAATTACAAACTGTGTGGTCTATGGCTTCAGCTTCTGGCTAGCTATCTCTTTCATCTTCAATTAGCCCATTCCTGTTAATCGATAAGTTGCCACATGGCTGTGATGTTACTGGTCTGCTGGCATCTTGTTGTGTCTCTCCTGACTCCGCCCTTCTTCTCTCTGTATCTCTGCTTGGACTTCTCACTTGGCTGTAAGCTTTCTTGCCACAGGCCAAAACAACTTTATTTATTATCCAATGGGAACCACAAATATTCACAGCATACAGAAAGACATTCCACAGCAATGATCCCTGAGCCTTGGGAGATATGTATGTGAGAAAGATATACATTTCCTTTAGGGCTGAGCATTCTGAAACCTCTAATTCTGTGCATTGTGGGCAGTTGTGGGTCTCTGTGTTAGTTATCACCTACTGCAAACAGAAGCTCTCAGATAAGGATTGAGAGATATCATAATCTATGGTTATAACAACATTAGGAGTCATTTTAATACTATGTCCATTTAGCAGTGTAGCAGTAATGGGTTCTCCTCCAGGGCCTTTAACCTATCTAGTCATAGGTTCTTGCCCCAATAATGGCACCAAGCATGGGTTTTGTAAATCCAATCAGGAAGTGGTTGATCACTCCCATAACATTTGTGCCACTGCCGTATGAGTGGGCATGCCTTTCTACGCCGGTCATTGTTGTCGCTAGTATGATTAATGATTACTTGATAAGATAAAAAGGTCCATTATTGAACCTACTTTTAAAAAGGAACAACTTGTTTTAAATAGCATAAGTAATGAAATTTTTTGTCCGAGTTTATCAAATGTTACTGGACTGGACATTGTTAATATATATAATGGAGTTTTTTTTGTCTGAATCTGTCTAATGATAATGGACTAGACATTGCTAATGTAATTCTTGAGTGTATATATTGTATATACTTACTGGATATAGTTTTTCTTGTATTAGTTATAAGCTTTTTAAAAATTTTAGACAAAAAGGGGAAATGTGGAGATATTGTGTTCCCCAAAATATTGTGCACCCTAATAAACTTATCTGGGGTCAGAGAAGAGAACCGCCACTAGATATAGAGGCCAGAAAATGGTGGACACACGCCTTTAATCCTAACATTCCAGAGGTAGAGATCCGTCTGGATCTCTGTTCAAAGCCACACTGGAAACAGCCAGGCGTGGTAACAAGAGCCTTTAATCCCAGGAAGTGATGGCAGAAAGCAGAAAGGTACATAAGGCGTGAAAACCAGGAACTAGAACTGGTTAAGCTTTTAGGCTTTTGAGTGGCAGTTCAGCTGAGATTCATTCTGGATAAGGACTCAGAGGCTTCCAGTCTGAGGAAACAGGATCAGCTGAGGAACTGGCGAGGTGAGGTGACTGTGGCTTGTTCTGCTTCTCTGATCTTCCAGGGTTCACCCCAATATCTGGCTCTGGGTTTGTTTTTATTAAGACCATTTAAGATTCATGCTACAATGACTTTTCTCCTCTGGTAGATTTCATAGTGCTTTCCAGCTCTGCGAAAGTTAGCCAGTAGGGATGAAGCTTCCGTGTCGACAGCAGCTTGCTTTCTCCACATTCTATTGCTCCAGTATTTGGTGGCTTTAGCAATAGGGTCTTATCACCAAGTACTGGCGGGTAGCCAAGGGCAATGGCTACAGTCTGTAACATTTGGGGGTCTGTAGGACCTCACCGGTCAACAACCCCAAAGGATGTAACCCTCTCTTAGCACCGGACGTTTTATGCTAAATTTAGCCTATGGTATCTAGTAGGGGGTTGTCACCCAGCTACAGGTTATAGGGTAACTGACCCGTTGCCTTCACTTTTAGTTCAACAGGGTACCAGGACTGTTAGGCAACACGAGGAGAACAAACACCATTGAGAGAGGACAAAGAACAGTGCAATTGGTCACATGTGGCATGAACGTGGAAAGGCTACTGGGGGTGGAGAGAGATGGAGAGAGGGAGATTGGGAAGAGAGGCACCCTAAAAACCAATTTTGTTTAAAAATGCCACAATGAAACCTAATTCTTCATAAGCAAATAATTTTTTTGAAAAGAATAACTTTGCTCTTTTGCAATATTCTCAAGATCTTAGAAGATACCTTTGAAGAATGGCTCAGATAGGGTCTGAAAGGCACTGTAGGGCTGCAAATACCTTGTCCACCAAAAGGGCAACATGTGGAAATAAGCCTGTGTTGCTTCTAGAATCCGCTAGATGGTGCTGCTGTGACAGCTATTGGCTGGGAGCTTTTTTTTTTTTTTTTTTCCCCTTAACCACGAAACAAATATTTAACTTATTAAGTACCTTATACTTACGGTTAATTTCTAATACGATACTATTGATAATTTATACGTCAAATTTACATTGGCACTTCCTATATTCAAGATACAGAACAGAGCAAATTGAAGACTTGGAAAACTTAGGTCTGTGGCTGACATTTAATAAAATTAAAGATGTTGCGTGTGGCTAAAGGTTTCTCCACACATAAGGACTCATCGTCTCGCTCTTATTGCATTTACGCTGAGTAAATCGGTGCTTTGTACACAGCGGTGCCAAATTAACACTGGCCAAAGGAGCCGTGCTTTTCTCTGTTTTCCCTTTTAACTACTTTTGGGGATTAGGTAGGTAAAGAGATTAAGCTTTGAATAAGTCCTGGTCAGATCTCGCTGCTTATCTTTGCTAATAAGAAAGATCAGGAGGTCACTTCTTTATTCCTGAAAATGGCCCAGGGTACACGTACAGAAAACCCCCTTCTTCATTCTAAAAGCAAATTGGTTTTTGAGGTCGGATCCATTGAGATGCAGCAGTGGTCTGAAAAATTGTGTTTGATAATTGCTCGAATCTTAATCAAGATTTTATTAAAATCAATATTTGATATGCTGCCCGATTTAATTAAATTAAACCACAGAGAAATGAGCAATAAATGAATTTAAAAATCAATCCCAGGATAAGGTATGTTTCTCTTAATTAGGGGAACATTTGAAACCTTGGGCCAAGCAGCTGCTGGCCATGAAAGATAGAGACAGAGAGGAGCCCATGTCTGTGCGAAGTCTGAAAGCACACTCTTGGTGCTGGGCACCGGCTCCACTCCTTCCTTTTTTTCCAAATGGATTTCTTGGAGGTGTGTCTTCTGAAGTGTGAGGATCAGACAGTTGCTGAACGGCAGATGTGGACTTTAGCTCGATAACCAAACATCACCTGTTACCTCAAACTACTTAGAAACTGGAAGGAAAGCGAGAGATGCTGCATTTTAGAGAAGGTTATTGGCCAAAAAAAAAAAAAAAAAAAATTCCTTCCCTAAGAAACAGGGGGCTGTCCTAGACAAGTGGGCAAACCTGGGTCAAAAAGCATACGAGTGGATGGAGCCAGTCTGAGTCCCAAGGATAGACACACAACCTCTTTATTAACCACATAGTTTACGCTGCTGGAGAACAGCAGTGAGGAGCAGAGGTTAGTGACAAAGCACCCTGGTAAAAAAGCTGTAGCATGAATCTTAAAAGTTCCTATTAATAAAATCAAACCTGGAGCCAGGTATTGGGGTGAATGCTAGAAGATCAGAGAAGCAGAACAAGCCACAGCTTCCTCACCTCACCGGTTCCTCAGCTGATCCTGTTTCCTCAGACTGGAAGCCTCATAGATCTCAGCTGAACTGCTGCTCAAAAGCCTAAAAGCTTAACCAGCTGTAGTTCCTGGTCCTCACACCTTCTATACCTTTCTGCTTTCTGCCATCACTTCCTGGGATTAAAGGCGTGAGTCACCATTCCTGGCTGTTTCCAGTGTGGCCTTGAACTAATAGAGATCTAGATGGATCTCTGCCTCCCAAGTGATAGGATGAAAGGGATGTGTTCACCATTTTCTGGCCTCTGTATCTAGTGGTTGTTCTATTCTCTGACCCCAGATAAGTTTATTGAAGTGCACAATATATCAACCACAGATAGCTAGTGAAAACGTGGTGGGGTGGGAGAGAGGGAAGGGGGAGATATGATTTAAGGAGTGGCGCCTCCTGGTTCCAGGATGCTAACAGAGGGTAGTTAGTGTTACACATTGGGACAAGAACCATGGGTTTAATTAGACCTTCAGAGCCATAGCCTGCATTTTTGCCTCTAAATCTTCTAAGTCACCCAGAGAACCTACTCTGGGAAATGAAGGCTGAACACTGTTGGCAACAGGAAGAGAGCCAAGGCCTCCTGCACACCCACCCTCGTCTCAGTCAGTGTTTGTTTGGGGGTGTAACTGAAAAGTCTGTGACACTCACAACCACACAGTTGAGAATTCTCTCTCCAAGCATTTTCTTCCAAAATTTACTATTTTCCCATCTCTACATACCCTTGTGTTCCTTTAAACTTTTTCTTCAAGAGCTGCTGAGATGGTTCAGTGGGTAATGGCAGTTGCTGCCAAGCCTGAGGACCTGAGTTCCATCACCACGTATGATGGAAGGAGAGAACTGACCCAGGTTGTCTCTCTGACCTCATACATGTGCTGTGTGTATCATGCACCTCCTCCCCTGCCCCCTGTAAAAAAATAAATGTGATAAAAATTTTCCTTTAAGACGGCTCATTTTAAAGATTTGTTTTTATTTTTACTATATGTATGTGGGTATGCTTCTGTGTGAGTGTGTGTGTGTGTGTGTGTGTGTGTGTGTGTGTGTGTGTGTGTCTGCCACATGTGTGTAGGTGCCTGAGGGCACCACAAGAGGACACTGGATATCCTGAAACTGGAATTAAAGGCAGCTATGAGCTGCCACCCAATGGAGGCGCTGGGAACAGGTCCTCTGGAGGTGTTCTGTACTGCTGAAGATGGATCATTTACAAACAAACAAGCAAGCAAACAAACAAAAAAACCCCACTTGTTTTAGAGAAAGATTTGTTTTTCAATTTTAAGAGGGGACCCAGGGCTGTGCACATGCTTGGGTATATATGATCTTACATGCATTCAAAAGCCAGAGGAGGATCTCAGCTCCTGCTCTGTCACTCTCTCTTCTTGAGACAGGGAGACAGGGTCCCTCACTGAACCTGGAGCTAGGCTGGCAGCCAGCAAGCCCCAGTAATCCTCCTGCTTCTACCTCCCACGGTGCTGAGGTTATAAGCACATGTGGAGACATGCAGCTTTTAACAGTTGTGCTGGGAATTTGAACCCAGGCCCTCATGCTTGCACAGCTGGCACTTTCACCCCTAAACTATCTCCTTGACTCACTCCCTTCTTCCTTTACTTTCTGAATTCCAACTTCCCCCAGTAGTATTTAAATTTAAAAAATAATTATTTATATTTTATGTGCTTCTGCATATATATACCCGCATGTTAGAAGAGGGCATCAGATCCTATTATAGATGGTTGTGAGCCACCATGTGGGTGCTGGGAATTGAACTCAGGACCTCTGGAAGACTAGCCAGTACTCTTAACTGCTTAGCAATCTCTCCAGCCTCCGTCCCTTCAGGAGTATTTAAATATTGCTTTCTACCCATTTAATGCCATTCCCTTATTACAAAGTACTTAGACTTCTTAAAATAAATACACTAAGACTATCAGGCAGGTAACAGAATGAGAAAATTCCATTGTTAACAAGGAACTCTGCCTGTCTTCCTATATCCTGCTTGATCATTTTCCTTTAACAAGTGGCCACTTTCCACTATCAGTGTTGTGACTGTAATGTGTCCCCAACTCTCCTTACCTTACCCCTCCCCACCTCCTGACCTTCACTCTCAGTTCCTCCAAGGCAACCACCCTGATCCCAGTTTGTGTTTGTCAAGAAGTGCTCTGTCTTCCTGAGTCTGACTTTCCTTACATTTCATGCATGAAAAAAAGTGTACCTCAGTACTTCATTTACCCACAATGATATTTTTGTACAAAGGTTTGTAGTAATATTAATGTATGTATGTATGTATATAAAGTTTCTTAAATTGAATATTATGTAGAAGTACTCTATTGTATATGACAAGTCTAAGTTGGTTACATAGAGTATTTTTTTTTACAAATAACAAATACCATAATATCCTTGAATAATGAGCTTTGGGCCCATAGTGACCACTAAGAAATAAAGGAATGCAATACTGGACTCATTCAGATGGGTGGAGCTCTAGTTATTATGATTGGGGAATGCAGACACACTTAACATTTCTTTCCTTTCCTCCCGTAACATAAATTCTTGGTTTTTGCAGGAACAGCTCACAGAATCTTGCTTTGCATGTGAGGTTGTTTGTATTTGTTCAATGCTTGTTAATCCTTCTTCTCTGTCATCACATCAGAGATTAGTTCTATAGCTCTGTAGGGAATGAAAAGCCCCAAGAGATTTGTGAAGGGACTCTGTGTGTGTTGGGTACTGGTGTGTCTCCATTACCCAGTCAGCATCTGGAGCATGGGAGGCTCAATGACATTCACAAAGGAAAAACTTAACAATATATATACTAAATTTTGTTCTCTTGATTATTAACTTCTGAACTGGACTCATACTCCTCACAAATCCAAATTATGTTTAAGATAGAGTTTCAAGAAAGATTTGTTATTATCATTGTTATTGTTGTAGTTATTATTTATGTCAAGTGTGTGTGTGTGTGTGTGTGTGTGTGTGTGTGTGTGTGTGTGTGTGTGTGTGTGTATGTATGTATGTGTGTGTGCAGGAGCATTGTGCACAAGTGTGTAGGTATCTGTGGAGTCCAGAAGAGGTTGCTAGATCTCCTGTGGTCTGAAGCTGGAGTTATAGGCTATTGCAAGCCACCTAACTTGGGAGCCAAGCATTGTCCTCTGCAAGAGCAGTAAGTGCCTCTAACCACTGAGCCATCTCTCTAGCCACAGCTTGTTCAGATCTTGATGAATCAGGAAGGAAGAAAGTGAATAGTAGGACAAGAAGCCAGGCCAATCTATAATGCTCAAGGCTCCCACCTAGTGGTCAAGGCCTGCCAGCTAGGCACAACCTCCCAGAACAGCACGGCAAGCTAGGGACCAAGCATTCAGACACTGGAGCCTGAAAGGGATGGTTCAAATTCAAACACAGACCTTTGCCTTTTCTCACATATTTGGATTCCGTTTTTGTGCCTGCAGTTTGGGAGGACCACATCGCTGGCATCTAATTTAGACTCACAATTAAGTTCTGCTGCTTATATAGCTTGGAATTGGAAGCTGAGGGGGTCTTTCTTTTGTAGATATGATGAGTTGTACTGGAGGGTTGACTTCCTCCTGCCTCCGTTGTTAGTGTCAACACTGGAGGTCATTAGCGCTCCTCCAGGCTCCCTGCTGCATGGGGAGATGCTTGCCACACTTGGTGAGTCTTCACTGCATCAAGAGAATACCCCAACTTTCTATTATTCACTTTACTCATTCTCTCCAAATATGTCCATGTTTCTGTAGCCAGTGGAGATGTGAGGGTGACACAGACTCTGGTCTCAAGAAGCTGGTTATAAAGTGGAGAAAAGATGGGACAGTGGATACAACAGCGACAAGAGCTCTCCATCGGAGCCTAGAGTGACCATGGCCCAAAGCCCTGTGCAGGGTTCAGCAGCAGACAGCACCTGATGGGATTTCAAACCAAGCAGTTTGTAGTTCTTTGATTTGCTCTCCCTCTTCCTCTCTCTCTCTTTCCCTCTCTCTCTCTCTCCTTCTTCCCCTCCCTCTTCCTCCCTCTCTCCCTCTTCTTCTCTCTCTCTTTCTCTCTCTTTCCTTCTTCCTCTCCCTCTTCCTCCTTCCCTCTCTCTCTCTCTCTTCCTCTTTCTCTCCCTCTTCTCTGTCTCTCTCTCCTTCCTCTCCCTCTTCCTCATTCCCTTCCTCTCTCTCCCCCTGTCCCTTTCTCTCTTCCTCTCTCTCTTTCCCTCTCCCCGCTCTCCTCTTCTTTCTCCTCTATCATGGGTTTGCGTGTGTCCACATGTATATATGCACGTGCCGTCACCCTTGACCACTTTCCACCTTATTTATTTGTTTTCAGAGAGGCTCTCTCACTGAACCTGGAGCTCACTGATTGTCTGGGCTGGGCAGTCAATGGGCCCCAAGATCTGTTTGCCTCCCCACCTCCACCCCTATGGCATTTAGTTACAGACATATAGCTCTGATCCTGCTTTTTTAAAAAAAGGTTTATTTTTATGTTTAATTATGTCTGTAAGTATGAGCCTGTGTGTAAGTTTGCACACATGAGTGCAGTACTCACAGAGGCCAAAAGAGGGCGTTGAATTCCCTGGGGTTGGTGTTGTGACCCTGATGTATGTGTGTGTGTGTGTGTGTGTGTGTGTGTGTGTGTGTGTGTGTGTGTGTGCGCGCTAGGCACCTAACTCAGGTGTTTTGGAAAAACAGGGAATGCTCTTAGGCCTGAGCCATCTCTCTAGTTCCAGAGCCTGGCTTTTAAGAGGGGATTGAACTCAGGTCCTATGCTTTATAGCCGCTTTACTGAGTGAACCATTTCCTTTCCCTCTTAGATGATTTTCAGAGCATCCTGGGCAAATGATCTGGTGGCCAACAAGTGCTACTTTATTGTGCAAAAGACTCCAGGCAACTGGATGGAGAACCCACCATCAAGGGGCAAGTAGTTCCCTTCCTTGAAAGAGAAAGTAGTCTTGGGGAGGGCATCTCCTTGTTCTAAGGTGGGTAGCATCACATTTTATCCTAGGAGCTCTAGAATGGTGCTGCTATGGAAGTGCATGGCCCACACTCTCCATTTCCATAGACATCTATGTCTTTGGAGCAGAGATGCTTAGATGTTGATCTGGAATGATGGCAGCGGACCTCTTATCCCTAAATCTTCAACAGGATTTGTGTTTGTCAAAAAATTCTAACCTTCCCTGACCCTAGGAAAAAAGAGCTGCAACATTAGTTTAAGAACAAATAGATGAGGTTGCATGAATGGAAATTGTGAAGAAACAAAGAGAGAACAGATATGGCTGAGCTGGACTAGGAAATGCCAGGAGTCACGCAGGAAACCTGCTCTCATTGGAAGCTGACCCTGACCTCTTGGTTTGCCAGTGGGAATGCATCTGTGCATATCTAACTCTCTTAGCTAGGGCTCTCTTTTATTATCATGCACAAGGTGGTGTTAGATGCTCAGCTTTGAGAAGAACTGGATTTTCAGTGGTGTTTTTACCCTTGGGTGTAGAAGCGGAGAGTTCTGTGCTGTATGTATATTAATGAGAGCTTTCATGGTTTGCTTTGAATGGTATGGGAATGTGCGTGGGAGTGTGGTGGATGAGCTACACCCAATGTGTGCTCTATTATTTAATACTCAGGAGTCTCTCCACCTGAGACCCAGGCTAAAATGAAAGGAACCAAATATCCATCTTTACTGACTCAGTGTTCTTCTAGCTTCTGCTCCCCAAGCATGCCCTGAACTCACCAGGGGTTCCAGGATTCGAGTCTTCCTAAGAGCCATTTTGTAAGTAATATTAGATTAAAAATTTCTACTTTAAAAGCTCAGAGTCTTGTATGGACCTGGAGATCTCAGAGTGTATACACCCTGCTTGACAAACATGCTGTGGGGGTGTGGAGGGGGACTCCCCATAGAATTGCTTCCTTCCTTTGTCTCAGGTAGCAAACTCTTATGTACCCTACAAAATCCTACTCAAATGTCACTCACTTGTTTGCCTTCTTGGACTTCCCAGGAGGTTTGCCCATTTCTCTGTCCTGCCACTGTCCCTTCTAAGGGTCTCTATAAAATACATTCTCAATGGGTTATTGTCACTCAAAGGGTCAAAAAAATCAGCAATGGAGAGTCAAAACAATTCTTTTATTATGAAACATAAATATAAATGCAGCATGTGAACATGGTGACATAAAGTTTCTGATGTAGAGGGTAGGAAAACTTCATCTTCAAATGTTCTGTTCTTGGTTGGTACATCAGGGTTTTTTTTTTTCCACTGCTGTGGTAATGGAGCATGACCAAGGCAATGTACAGAATAAGAAATTTATTTGGGCTTATGATTCCAGAGAGAGAGTCCATCATGGTGATGCAGGCCTGGTGTTGGGAGCAGGAAGCTGAGAGACTGTCCCCTTTACTGCAAACACAGAGCAGAGAGCCTGAAGTGGAAGTGAGGAGACTCTATGAACTCTCAGAGCCCAGTTCCCAATGACATATCTCTCCAAAAACACCACACCTCACTATAATGTCCATAAACATCTCCATCAACTGGGGACCAGGTATTCAAATGCCCGAGCCTGTGGGAGACATTCTCATTCAAACCACTGTGGACATCTTTAACAAAAAAGTGTGTGTGTGTGTGGGGGGGGGAATATTGTTTCATCATAATCCTGTCCCTGAACAATAATAATTACTTTGCCTTAGTCCGTGTCTCTCTCAGGATGTTGGAAGCCAAGATTTCAAAGCTCTGCTACCTGGGAGGATACTTAGCAGATCTCCCACATGCTGGATATTTCTTTAAAGGACTGGATAACTGATACCTGCTTATCTCCAAACACAACTGTGCCATGCCAGAAAGTTCTGCTAAAATACTTCCTAATATTAACTTCTAAGGACTCCCTCCAGAAATTTGCTTTGGTTGGCTCTGGAGTAGGATCTAGGCATATGTATGGTGACAGGTTTCTGGGCTGTAGAGATGTCTTGGTTGTTAAATTTGTTACTGTTATTCCAGGCAACCCAAGTTCAGCTTCTGGCACCCACTTAAGAAGGCTCACCACTCCATGGAACACCAGCACCAGGGGATTTGATGCCCTCTACTGCCTGCACAAGCACTGGCACACAGGACATTTACACACACACACACACACACACACACACACACACACACACACACACACACACACAGACTCACATACACACACATACACACACACATATACACATATACATAAATAAAAACAAATCTTTGAGAAATGTTTCTCAGGTGGTTGGATTTGGGAACCATTGCTCAAGCTTAAGATTCACTTTCCTTCAGCAAATGTCCCCATTTATCAAAACAAAAAGCCCATCCATAGACTCTACTCACTTTTGGTGATTCTCATCCTGGTAGGACCGCAGAACACTGGTTTTCACTCAGCATTTCATCTTCTAAGAGAACTGATTGCAGGTCTGCTCTTTGCCAGAAAAGTTCAATGTCTCAAATGCCTCTCTTTGGTGGCAGTGTTAGAGCAGACGATTATTTCAATGTGACAGGTAGTGTAGTCAGACTTAACCCCAGGGAGACCTTGGGAAGGAATTCTTAGGCAAAACATACAGCTATGAACGATTTGGTTTGGGGACTGAGGGAATGCCTGCATGTTAGTTAATGGAAACATAGAAGGGTGAATGCTAGTGGCATGGCCCAAACTCTTTAGTTTTATCCTGGGAAAAAATTATTTCAATGATTGAATGACATGGTGAGAGGCATCCTGAGTGAATTGGTGGCCAAGCAGGTGCACAGAAAGGCACCAACAGCTTGGTGAGATCCCGTCCAACTACCTAAGTAGTGGGGCAATTCTAACAGAATTCAAGAATCTGGGCATGCTCTGTGATAGTGGGTTTAGCTGATTGTGCTGTTATCAAGGCTCCTTAGGTCTTTTTGAGCTGACTTTCCCATGTGGCACCTGTGCCTCTCATAGTTGCAAGATGTTTCTTCCTCCTGTTTATCAAAGATCTGTTCTTCCCTCCAGCCTCACTGGGACAAAATACTGAACAGGACCAGCTCGACATAAGTCATCTGGGTCAGAATATTGGATGCTCTAGTGATTGACAGAGGCAGGCTGTACTGGCTGGATGACACCCTCCTGTCTCAGTTCATTTCTGTTGCTGTGATAAAATACTCCGGCACAAAGCAACTCAGGAGAGAAAGGGTTTCTCTTACTTATGATTCCAGAATACAGCTCATCACTGTGGGGACATCAAGGCAGGAACCTGAAGCATCTAGTCATATCATGTCCACAGACAAGAGCACAGAGAAACGAATGCATATGTGCTTAATGCTCAGCTCATGTTTTTGTTTGTTTTGTTTTGTTTGTTTTTTTCATGCTTGTACTATTCAGAGCCCAGCTCATGAAACAGTTTTGCCCTTAATCAGGGTGGGTCTTCTCACATCAGTTAACTAAGAAAATTGTTGACTCATTTTTCCCTGGTGAGTCTAGACTGTGTCCAAATGGCAGGTAGAGCCAAGCATCACAATCAGGTTCCTGTGGTCTTAGAGTTGCTTCCTTCACACATTGACTCTTTCTTTCCTGTTTCCAGAAGTTTTCCTGTGTCCCGCCCAGTCCGCAGCCACTCAGACCCAAGCAAACCCGCACAGGCTTATATTAATTAAAACTGCTCGGCCATGAGCTCAGGCTTCCTATTGACTAGCTCTTACACTTAAACTCAGCCCATTTCTGTTAATCTATATGTTGCCACTTGTTCCATGGCTTTACCTGTGTACCATTACATGCTACTCCCTGGATGGCAGGCTGGTGTCTCCCCACTCAGCCTTCCTCTTCCCAGAATTCTCTTTGTCTGCTTATCCCGCCTATACTTCCTACCTGGCTACTGGCCAATCAGCATTTTATTAAACCAGTGTACAAAAGCATTATCCCACAGCACTTGCAGGTCCTGATAGCCTGGAACTATCTTGGTCAAACACGGGCTCAATGAAATCTTGGTTGGCTGAGCGACATAGGCAGCACAACATTTAATTTCGCTATAAGAGATTATAAGAAAGCAGGAACAGCTTTTGAGGAGACAGCTAAAGTGAAAGAGTGGAATGAAACCACATCATAGATGGTGCATAGGAGGCACGTGAAAAGAGTGGGGATTTAAGGTATGAGTGTAAGATGATATAAGGGGGAGGGTAGGTGAGCCAGCCTGTCTTAGAGCTGCTGAGGGGTCTCCTTGCAGCAGTTCTCTGCCCCCATCAGATCAAGTTCTGGAAAAGGAAGCCAGACAATTAAACCTGTCAGAAGAACCTGCACTGGAAGAACCAGTAGATTGTGAGTGATAAGCTGCAGTGCATTCCTGTGAATGTAGCAGTTAGGACCAGTCAGGACCTTGTTCAGCTCATGTCCGCTTCTCTTATCTCCTTCCGTTGTGATACACGTTAGGTCTTGAGCTTAGTTTTGGGTAGGTAATATAATTTTATCACTTTGTCCAATAGGCAGTTAATTCATGAATGATCATTAGTAAAAGCAATAGTTATTGATATCTTGAAGTACAACTTTATTTTTAAAGATTTATCTTATTTGTTTGTTTGTTTGTTTGCTTATTTATTTAGTGTGTGTGTGTGTGTGTGTGTGTGTGTGTATGCACATCATACTCATGGAGGCCAGAAGAGGGTATTGGATTTCCTGGATCTGGAGTTACAGTTATTATGAACTACCCAACACCTGTATGGGTTCTGGGAACCAAATTCAGGTCCTGTGAGAGAGCAGTGTACATTTTTAAGCACTGAACCATGTCTCTGGCTCCATTATTTCCAGCAGCTCCTTCAATCTTCCCCTGTGAGGTGGCACTCTTTGTGTCTGTTTTACAGATGAGCAAGCGAGGCTTGAAGAGAAAATGTGACTGGTACTACGTTGCAGACTTGTAAGTGACAGAGCTGGGATCCACACAAGGACAACTCAACTTCAGAGATCCCAACCTACACATTGCCTACTGTGACCTATGGACCGTTTGGAGGACTCTCTGTCCCTGTCTTACAAGGTTTTCAAGTCTCTTCCCAGGTCCTTGTGATGCCACAAGGGCAGCCCTCTGAGCTAGAAAAGTCTGTGTTTGACACGGTATGGCATTTCCTTCCAGATTCTGTCCTTATCACGGATGCTTGAAATTCTTTTTACAAGGAATGAGCTTTTTTTTTTTCCAGTTCATTTTTACAGATTTTTATCTTCTTCCATTCTTGCCTCGTCCTGCCTCTTCGGGAAATGTGAGTCTCCTCTTCCCCAGGTGAACAATTCCCTTGTCTCCATATTTCAGTCCTACCCCACTTAATACCATAACCACTGCATAGAGGAGTCATGGTCAGAAAGAGATAAAACAACCAGGCAGTGAACTTCCTTCCTTGACCTGGGAAATTATGAGCATGTCCTTACGGCATTCTTGACCTCTCATTGTGCTACCCAAAGTCCTGAAGGACCCAGACTTTTGTGGCTCTCTAGACAATCTACTAGCACATATACACTTAGTAGGAAGAAGTGGGATTCCTCCTAACCAAAGAAATTGCAGTCCACTCCTGCTGTTCAGGGGAAAATTTATTAGGGAGAGAATATCCCTCAACTTCAGAGCACTTAGTATATCTGATACTGGCCATGTACTTATTATGAGCCATACATGGCATCCTGTTTCTTTTCTGTTCCTGTGATAAAATGGTCCTCAATGCAACTCTCTTCCCAGGTGATTTTAAATTGTGTCAAACTGACAATCAAAGATCAATGTCAAATATTGTATAAGTGTTGAGGGAATTATTTTATTTATCTTCCACAGCAAATGTGGGGGAATATTGTTATTCCCATTCTATAGGTGAGCACATTGAGGCTTCCAGAGGTGAAATATTTTCCAGGACAGTGGTGATAGATGGTAGAGTTTAAAACACTCTAGTCCAAGCGGTCTGACACTACTGCCAATACTTGACACACTGTCAACGTGGGGATAAGCATCAGATATTTAATTCAGAAGCCTAAGAAGCCATTTTCTTTATTAATGACTGATACCATACAGGAAACTCCTAGTGAGCTTGAGACACTGGCCATGGCCACATTGTTGCACAACCTTATCCGCATGCAACACAGACACACGTGCACAGCTATGATGTCGTCACCCCGATCCGAGAGGTACCCACGGGCAGTGTGCAAAGAGCTGTCAAAGAAAATGGCACTTGCTGTCAGGTGACAAACCGGCTTTAAAAGGTATAAATAAATAATAATTTTGAGAAAAATAAGGATGCAAGATGCAAGATGCCAGCTGTAATTTCAAGAAAATCTTGATTGCAGGCTTCAGGAACTGTTGCACAAAGCCTTGCTCCAGTACAGATTTTCCCTTGTAAGGTAGCATGAAAAAAGGGAGAGAGGTTTTTATTTTTGCTTGGTGTTTATTGTTTTACCCTAGGCAGCTGTGCCGATGCCGTGTTCATTATGCAGAGGAGAATTATTCTGATTATTGACAGTTAGCATTCTTCCCATAATTTGCAGTTCTTCATCTCCGAATTGTCTCCTCACCTCCTCTCCTGTCTGCGTATGAATAAGACTCTAAAATTCACCCACTCCTTACCCAGCTGTTAGGAGGAACAGAGGTGAAAGTTCAGTCACGATTTGATGCTAAACTCTTCCTTATAGCTCGCTTTATTTTAAACTTAAATCTCTTATTATATCATTTGTGTGTGTGTGTGTGTGTATGTGTGTGTGTGTGTGTGTGTGTGTGTGTGTGTGTGTGTGTGTGTGTGTGTGAGAGAGAGAGAGAGAGAGAGAGAGAGAGAGATAGATAGATGGAGGTCATAGGACACCTTGTGGGAGTGAGTTCTGCTCTTCCATCATGTCAGGTCTGGGGATAAAACTCAGGCTGCAGGCTTGGCAGCAGACCCCTTTACCGGATAAACCATCTTGCCTGCATCAACCTTCTCTGAGCATTTATTAGTACTTTCCCTGAGCTCACATGGTTTGTTCTCGGCACCTGAAAGGGAGAAGTCAGGTTTTTGTTTTTTTTTTTCATAGCTGGCCCTTCCGGTACCTTGGAAATACAGGATGGCCCCAGTCTCTTCCAGGAGGTTCCTCCAGAAGCATATGTCAGTGGCTGAAATGAATGGTCTGTGTTATTTCTTGTATTTTTCTTAGAAAAAGCAGTATTGAAAAATCAAAAACGACTTCAATATCTCCCCTCTATGAAATTTCAAGTAGTGTAGTGACAGATTCCTTTGGTGTTCCTTCCTGACTTGATTTCAGCTTCAGGTGGCAAGCCACAGTGAAGAAAGCCCACCTCAAGCTCTCTTTGCAGGGAAAGAAACATGGTGTGGGTGGGGAACTATTGTAATTATATCACTAGCAATCCACAGATTCCATTTAATGAGCAAAGGAATTTATTTGGAAGTTAACTCACAAGACAGAATAAAGGAATTTGTTGCAGGATCTTGGAAGGGTGAGGCATGGTCCAATACTGTTCTCTGGCGATCTCTGCCCTGGTCCATTCCAGCCTCCAAAACCATGAGGTAGCAAAGAGAGAGCATGTATGTGTATTCCAGGTCTTAAGGGTCCCCCAGTGGCCATGCCACAGGGGCATGTAGCTCAAGGTCATAGGCAGGTGTAACAGTTACCTGCTACCTCACTTGGGGCGGTGCTTCAGGATGTGGCTCCAGCAACCACCCACTACACCTCCTCCCTTTATCTAAATAAGGAAGTTCTAACCTAACACAAAATTATATACAATAGGAATGATTATTAAGTATTGTCCAGGAGAAATAATGGGTAATGACCTAAGCAAAATGGAACTACAACCAATAAGAACAACATCAAACAAGAGACACATACTAAAATCCAGAGATGTCTAGAACATAGGTAAGTGGTATGTTAGTGAGATTATTCCAAAAGCTGTCCTATCCTAAAGAATCTGAATCTAGTACTTAGTATGTTTTAGCTAAGATTTAAGAAATTTGTAGCTGTAACTATTAGTCTTTAACCTCATCAAAGACCTGAGAAGGAACATAATAATACCTGAAAAAATGGGAAATAGACACAAGCAACTTTCAAACATCTTTTGGGAATAGACAGAGACAGCTGGCAGCCTGGACAGTCACCAAAATTTCTCAGCACCATTGGGACATCCAATTTGGCTACAGGCCTAGAATATCTGACAGACCGTTTTCAGAAGCAGAAATTTTGAAAGACCATCTTACCATGTCTTGGCAGAGTTCAGTAGTCACTTTTTCCTTGTATCCTGCATGTCCAGAAAGGACAGCATTCATACTGTCAGCAATCAAGGTAAGGGCCCTTCTTTGCAGACCATTATGCACCAGGAAGAAGACAAACTTCCAAACGAAGTGTCTTAAAATCCCAACATTCTCTCCAGATCAGATCAGTGCTGCCAGGAGCAATCATGTCTCATGTCAACAGAATTCTAAGTTCTTTAAAGGCCACATTCTCTAGGTCTACGAAGTGTTTGAAGATTACCTGTTCATCTGATCTATGTATCTGTAAATCTGGACAACCTAACTAACATAACTATAGAGATGACAAGTATGGGTGACTATAAATTTGTAGGTGTTATGTAAATAACCTAAGGACTAAGGCTTCATATAAACAAAGTAAACAGTCTGTAAGCAAATGTACACTAAAAAGACAATGACTTCAAACTTGTGACAATACACAAAATATCTTAAACAGAGGTAGAAATGTATAGTGCAATATTCAACATGACAACATATGTATCAATATACAAAATATCCTAAACAGAGGTAGAACATACATACAGTATTACAAATATAGTTTGACATCTGTATCAATATACAAGATATTTCAAATAGGAGTAGAAATATATGTACGATACAAGAAATACAGTTTTATATTTGTATCAATATACAAGAATCCATAACAGAGCAAATTATCTAGACTGATATTTTACTAAATTAGTTTACTAGTATATACAACAATCTATCTTAATATCCTGTACCTATCCATTCCTCTTTTTCTTTTCTTAAGGAGAATACTGAGTCTAATTTTTTGTTCTATCCCCAACCTATAACCATCACCTGCAACCCTGAGAAACATGAAACCTTTGATAAAGGGGGCATGGTCTTCTTAGAATTGTTTCCTGCTGTTTAGGGGGCAAAGGTATCTCTGTGGGGTCCTGTAAGAAAGTTCAGATAGTTAGGTCTCAATAGGACTAGCTGTAGATTCTTCAGGCAGTCTCAGAGTAATGAGTAAATTTGTCTGAGATTCTGGCTAAAAGTATAGTATGATGAACCATCTCATCTTGAAACTGTCCTAGACAGTTTTCAGTCAACAGCTGATCATTGAGTAATGTTCATGAGTACCATGGCATCATTCTGGGCTGGACAGAGTCATTGTTGTGGGGCCCTATCTTCCTTCTGGAGACTTCAGAGATTGCTATTGGAAAGACTTATTTTTTTTACTGTGGAAAACTTGAACATATTTAATATCAAAATGGAAATTTGGATTTATTCTGGATAGAGAAAGGATTCTCTGAAAGCAAGGGCAGGCATGGAAAGCAAGGAAATCTTGATGACAATGGTCCCTTTTTTATTGATTTTTCTTTTGTCCCACACCAGGTGGCTCTTCTGATATGAGACAGAATCTCTTAACTTTTTCTTTAAGCAACATGCTTGGGTTTAGAGACAGAGAGAGCCACCTTTTAACTCCTAAGCCAGCTTGATTTACAATTAAATCGGAACTACAACTTTTCTAGAGTTAATGAGATATAGATATTAGGCAGTGAGATAGTACCCTGTGCATAATGGTACCAATAGTTTCTTTCCTTCTGCTGTAGATGTCTGTGTATCCAAAACCTTAAGATTTATGGAAGATGGGTATTTATATTATCCTCTAAAGACAGAACAAAGAACCCTACCCCAACCCTTGTCTGTTAAGTTTCTCTTACAACTTGTAGAGATGGGATATCTGTGGATGAGCTGTTATTTCTCCTCGTCAAGGGGTTTCTCCTGCTTGAATCAAATTTTTATTAATTTTGTTGGTATCCATAACTTTTCTTCTGCAGAAACAAAAGCAAAACCCCTTCTCCAACATAGGACGTATCCTGGTTTCCATTCTAAGGTCAACACATCTTTGAAGTAAACCAGTTGGCTTAGCTCAGTTTTTTTCTGTTGTCCAATGTCTCTCTGCAGCTGTTATCCCTTTCTCATGAACAATGAGAAAATTCAAGGTTAATAAAACATTATGCAATCTACTTCTAGGGGTTATTGTTACTTTTTTCTGTTTATTTAGCATATCCTTTAAAGATTGCTTAGAACTTTCTATGACTGCTTGGCCTGTAGGATTGTGTGGTATACCTGTAATATGCTTTATATTGTAATATGCAAAAAACTGTCCCATTTTATTTGAGACATATGCTGGAGCATTGTCAGTCTTAATTTCTTCAAGTAGTCCTATGATGGCCATAACTTCCAATAGGTGTGTAGTAACTGAATCAGTCTTTTCAGAACTCATAGGAGTTGCCATTGAAATCCTGAATAGGTGTCAATGGTATGGTGTACTTATTTTAATCTTCCAAAATCTGAGAAATGAAACACATCCATCTGCCAAATTTCATTTCTTTGCATACCTTTTGGATTGCTTCCTGCAGGTAATGGAGTTTGGTTATAGAAGGAACAAGTAGGACTTTTCCCCCTCCCCACAATTTCCTTGGCTTGTTGCCAAGTGATGGAGAAATTCTTCTTCAAACCCTTGCTATTTACATGGTGTTTCTTATGAAATTTTCAGGCTTCTAGCATACTACCTATTAATAACTGATCAATCTCATTATTACCTTGTGCTAGAGGACTTGGAAGACTCGTATGTGATCTGATGTGTGTTATGTAAATAGGATGTTCCCTAGTTCTGATGATTTCCTGTAATTGTATAAATAGTGAAGGTAATTCTGTATTATCAGGAATAAATTCAGCCATTTCAATATGTAAAACAACTCTCTCTGCATATTGAGAGTCAGTGACTATATTGAGGGGTTCTGTGAAGTCCATTGTACCATAAGTATGGCATACAGTTCTACCTTTTGTACAGAATTGTAGGGGCTTTGAACCACTTTTCTTAAGTCTCATGATTAATATCCTGCCTTTCCTGATTTATTTCCATCAGAATAGAATGTGGGGACTCCAGAGATTGGCTTTTGACATGAAATGTGGGGAAGGACCCATTCAGTTTTTTTTTTATGAATTCTATCCTCTTGCTTTTGGGATAACAACTGTTAATCTCTCCCAAAAAATCACTGCAGGCTCTTAGCCAGTATTCATTATCTTTCTATAAAGAGGAAATCTCCTCATTAGTTGAGGGTACTACAATTTCTGCTGGGCCCATTCCTGTCAATTGAGAAAATCTTAATTTTCTTTTTATAATCAAATCAGAGATCTTTTCCACATAAGTTTTTAATTTCTTACTCAGTTTACATGGTAGAAATATTCATTCCAACATAATATCTTCTCTCTGTATCAAAATCCCTATGGGGGATTGTTTAGATGGGAATATGACTAGAATGCAGTTAAGTTCTAGATTCACACAATCCACATGTGCTTCTTGTATTTTCTTTTTTACTAGAGCCAATACCTTCTCAGCTTCAGATGATAATTCTCTTGAACTCTTTAAGTCCTTGTCCCCTTTTAGTGTATTAACCAAATTTACTAGTCCATATTTAGGTATCCCAATGATAGCTTGTAAGTTGGAAATATTTCCTGTAGGGAAAGTTTCTCCAATTCTGCCTGGCCCCACGGTACCACAACAGCTTATAAAATAATCACTCATAGGCTTATATTAATTATAACTGCTCAACCATTAGCTAAGGCTTATTAATGACTAGTTCTTGCACTCAAATTATCTCATAATTCTTATCTTAGCCATGTGTCTTGGTACCTTTTCTCAGTCCTGCCTTGTCATCTTGCTTCCTCTGTATCTGGCTGGTGACTCTTGACTCTGTCCCTCCTCTTCCTAGCATTCTCCTTGTCTGCTCACTATGCCTTCGCTTCCTGCCTGGCTACCAGCCAATTATCATTTTATTAAACCAGTGTGCGAGAGCATTATCCCACAGCAGTTTCCTAACAATTTTTGAAAATCATTAAGAGTCCACAATTGATCTCTCCTAAGTCGTACCTTTTGGAATCTAATATTTTGGAGATCTATCTTATATCCTAAGTAACTAATAGAATTTACTCTTTGTATCTTTTCAGAAGCAATTTGTAGTCCCCAGTAAGGCAAAACTTTCTTTACTTCTTCAAACATGCTCTTTAAGGTATCTAACTTTGGATCAGCTAATAAGATATCATCCATATAATGATAAATTATAGACTGTGGAATTTTTGCATGAATTATTTTCAATGGTTTTTGCACAAAATATTGGCACAGGGTAGGGCTGTTTAACATTCCCTGTGGGAGGACCGTCCATTGGTATCTCTTGACTGGCTGGGGAATATTATAATTAGGTACTGTGGACGCAAATTTTTCTCTATCCTTTTCTTGTAAAGGTATGGTAAAAAAACAGTCTTTAAGTCAATAACTATAATAGACTATTTTTTGGTTAACAGAGAAGGCAAAGGCATCCCATTCTGTAGGGAGCCCATAGGCTGAATTACTTTATTAATGGCTTTCAGATCAGTCAGCATTCTCCAATTACCAGACTTCTTTTTAGTAACAAATATAGGTGAATTCCAAGGGCTAGTAGATTCTTCAATGTATTGAGCATTTAACTGCTCTTGAGCCAGCTGTTCTAAGGCGTGTAGTTTCTCTTTTGTCAAAGGCCAATGTCCAACCCAGACAGGTTTATCAGTTATCCATTTTAAAAGTAGGGCTCTTGGTACTTCTGAGAGTTCAACAGCAGTTGTGTTCTGTTTATGGACAGCCTGAATGGTTGATGGCTGTTTTTTTTTATAGTATCTTATAATGTTATTCCTACAAACATGAATTGGTCTGTATTCCATTTATGAGATTGTAGGAATTTTAATCTGGGTATTCCACTACTGTAACAGATCTCATCCCCAACAGTTCACTGCTACATTTGCTACATATGGCTTCAGGCTTCCTCTCTGTTCTTCTGGTCCTATGCACTCCACCCATCTCAAATTTAGTTTTACCTGATATAGGGTTCTAATCCCTAGAAATTGGATATCTGCCTCTTGAAGTGGCCAATTTGGATGCCATGATTTTGGTGTACTTACAGTCACATCCACACCTGTATCTACCAGGCCCTTCAGAACAATGCCATTAATTAGTACTCTAAACTTTGGTATTTGTTCATTTATGGAAGTCTGTCAAAATATTTGTTTATGATCTTTTTGGAATTTTTGATCCATCTATTAGAGCTGTTCTATCATCCAGTGCAGTATTGTTCTTTACTTTAGACACTGTGTTATTTAATTGTATTGCTTCTAGGGCCACCCTTTGTACAATTTCTTCTCATATGACCTGGTGTACCACAGTTAAAACATTTGGTACCTCGAGGCCTCCTTCCACCTCTGGAAATTGCTTCTCCCTTCCAAGCCTCATTACCATAGTTAAAAGACTCAACACCATTTGTATATTGAATCCATTCCTCCAAAGATGCTGACCTTACCTTTAAAGGTGTAACTATTATTTTGCATTCTGTATTAGTATTGTTAAAATCCAAGGATTCAGTTAATACTTGTCTTAGTCTTTGGTCCGATAACGCCTTATCTATAACTGTGGTCAGCTTTTGTAAAAACAAATCAGCAAATGATTCTTGTGGCCTTTGGAAATTTTTTGTATATAGCTCAGATGATTTCCCTGGTTCTGAAATTTTCCCCCAAGCATTTAAAGCTGCTGTATGGCATAGGGATATTGTATGCTCATCAAAAGGAGTTTGTACATTTATATCAGCGAAACAACCCTCACCAAGAATTTGGTCTTAGGAGATCTCAAAATCTCTGATCTTACCTTGCTGTTTTAGGGTTCTACCTTCCTCTCTCAACCAGTTTTTGTGTTGTGTAACTGCTGGCTATATTCTATAACAGACTGAAATTAACTGATTCCAGTCATCTGGTATGGTTCTATTTTTAGAAGACCACATATTTAACATCTGTTTTACATATGTTGAGTTTATAACATAGGTGACCACTGCTTCCTTAATAGTTTTTAAATATCTCATATGATTAGGTTGCAAAATATATTCCCCCTATAGCTCAGGATATTTATCATCTGCTGGCTTCTCACAGATGGTGACAAGATAAGCCATTGTATAAGAGCCACCTGGTGTTATTAGACTTGTATGGCCTTGCCCTTCTGCTTATAAGTTTCTTTGTCATCTTTACTGATTCTTCCAGAGTTTGGAATTGAGCAACTATGGTCTGTTGTAGTGATTGAATATCTTCTGTTGTAAAAGATTCTAGAGATTTCATGGAATCATGCAACTTTTTAAGTTCTTCTGAAATATGATTCCATAGACTATATTTTATCAATTAGTGATAATCTTTTCTCCTTATAAATTATCTGAATAGCATTAACATTGCTTTTAAGAGTTATTGTTTTATCCATTAAGTATTCATATTTGTTATCAATAGAATTAAATCTGGTTGTACAGTTATTATTAATGGACTGAAGTTCTTGATTCCAAAGAAAGAACTTGTCACTTTAAGTCCTCATTACTACTCTGCAAAGCCTGAAGTTCTTGTGGTAAGTTAGCAGATTCCAAAGAAAAAATCCTTTTATTTGAGTCTTCATTACTACTTTGTAAAAACTGTATCAGTCCCATTAATGTCTCATTTTTGTTGTTATTATTAAGCCAATTTTTCAATGATATAATGTGAATTATTATGGTAAATGTCATAATAGTGAATATTATATATGTCCCAGGAAGGCGATGTGTGTCCTGTAAAAATTCATTCATCATACAAGCAAAAAAATTTTAAATTCTTCAGATGTAATATTTTCTGCCATTTTTGAGAAATATTCAAATTTGTAAAGAAAATTTTATTAATTTGTTTATTTATTAATCAGTTTTAAGGTGTAAAATTATTGAGTAATTTTACCACAGATGAGGGCTAGTGTCCCAGTTCTCATGATTTTTTTTTGGGGGGGTGTAGTAGCGCTGTTCAGCCAATAGGTGTTTCAGGTGTAGTGCTGAAGCAGTTCCTGAAGCATGTTCCAAAGACTTGCCTTGACCTGTATTGTGCTTAAAGGAGATATCAAGCAAATTCTGTGTTTACACAAACATTCTTTAAAATTGCCAAGTGTCAGGATGGGGAGATGGCTAACTGGGTAAAGTTCCTC
Source organism: Peromyscus californicus insignis (assembly GCF_007827085.1). NCBI lineage: Eukaryota > Metazoa > Chordata > Mammalia > Rodentia > Cricetidae > Peromyscus > Peromyscus californicus. The sequence continues at coordinate 94,338,013 of NW_026294606.1, forward strand.
CTGCACAGGCATGAGAATGTGTGTGTGTGTGTGTGTGTGTGTGTGTGTGTGTGTGTGTGTGTGTGTGATGCCATGGTGTACATGTGGAGGTCAGGGGTCAACTTTTGGGCCTCAGTGTTCTCCTTCCACTGGGTTCCAGGGATTGAACTCAAGGCAGCAGGCTTGTATAACAAGTGGTTTTACTTGCTGAGTCACTAGGACAGTTTAGGACACACAGAATCCACGTATACTGTAAAAATCACACTAATGATCACACTGACACAATTCTCCAAGCTGAAATTTTAGATTTGGAATTGTCGCTGATCCTTAGCATATTCCTCTGATAAACTTGGATTTTATCACGTGGGTTATGACAAGGGATAAACTTAAGGCAATGGCTGCTGGTGAGATGTCTGTGATCATAGATGTAGATTCTCATAATCCCCTAGAGAACTTCTCTTTACCATCTCCTTTAAATAGATCAGCCTACTTGGGCTCAACCTCCCTTTTCTATTTCCAGGCTCACAGTCTAGTATCTAAAGATATGGTCTCCAAAGAGATTGTTGTTTGTAGACTAATGTTCCTCCTGGGAATTGGCCTTGCTTCCAAAGTTGACCTGGGGTGCTATCAGAAAAATGTTCATTGGAGGTGTCTAGGCCTTCTTTGAAGAGATCAGCCAACTATCAGGTAGTATCTGGGATTTTCGATGTGGTGCTTCTAAAGTCTGTGAATGAAATAAGCAAAACCCTAGCTCTGTATGGGATCTCACTTCAAAGACTGTATCCTGCCTGTGTCTCATATGCAGCATCTGCAAGAGGCCTGAGCAAGGGTGGATCTGTTCAGCTCCAAGGAAGGCAGAGCTTGATGGAGAACAGCTTTCCTTTGCTGCTGAATATCACAGGTCCTGGGCTACTCAAAAGAACATCATAATCCTGATGCCAGATACTCTGAACTGAGGGACTTCAGGATACAGATGGTTTTCCTCCTCTGTGGTGATTTGCAAAGACCATAGTCGCCTGAGCATCCAGACAAATGCTTCCATTGCCAACTCTGAGTACAGAGAAAATGCACTGAAGCAGATTAGGCAACACACATTTGTTCTCTTCTGTTTTTCTTTGTCTCCCTATTCAATTTTACCAAGTTCTGTGCAATTCTATTTAATTAGTGGACGTTGTGTTCTCTGCTATCTCATTATGTTTGAACTCAGAGCCTTTTACTTTATGTTGTTCTGATCTAGTCTACCTCACCCCATATCACATCCTATCCATTCCTTCCCATCCCACCTCATATCAATTCTCTCCATCCCATCCCATCCCATCCCACCCCACATCATATCCTATCCATCCCATCCCCTCCCATCCCACCCCGTATCACATTCTATCCATCCCATCCCATCCTATTCTGCCCTGTTATATCCCATCCCATCCCACCCCATATCACATCCTATCCATCCCATTCCATTGCATCCAATCCTATCTATTCTTTCTCATCCCACACTGCCTTATCCTCCTGTATTCCAATAAATCACTATGGCATAATTCTATGAGATCAATTCTCATAGAAACCCAGGTTGGCCTCATACTCACCATGGATGACATTGAACTTCTGATCTCCCCACTTCTACCTCCCAAGTGATGGTATTTACAGGTGTTCTCCACCATATTTGGCTTGTCACACACTTTTCTAGGTTATACAAAGTTCCCATATGTCCATGTGCATGTGTAAGTATTTTGAGGGGTGATTTTTAAAATTCTGTTTCTGCCTCTTTTTTCTTCATTTTTATGTGTTTGTGAGTTAGACATGTGTGTGCGCAAGTATATGTTGTATACACATGTGTGTGGGTACTCACACTTGTATATGCACATGAAGAGGAAAGAAGTAGATGTCAGGTGTATACTTCAATTGCTCTCCACTTTAGTATTAGGGAGGAGAGAGATTGACAGGAGTGGGAAGGAGACAAGAGGATGTGGGAGTGTGTGAAAGTAATTATACATAGATCATGTATGTATGAAATTATCAAAAGAATAGATTTTATTAATAAAATCATAAAAGGAGTTCAAAAGCAAAAAGCAAAGCAAAGCAAAACAAACAAAAAAGCCAAACAAATCATGTTGCTATTCCTCACCTTTATTCTATTCTGGTGGCCAGGAGGACTGTTGACAGAAGAGCACATGTAGAAAGAAGCCAAAGCACAACCTTCCTCAAGAGGAAGGGCAGTGGTCTTGAAGATAATTGGCAGGGCATGGCCTGCTGTCTCACATGCTACCTGGTCCATACCCCAACCCATAGCCACTGGCCATCCAACCTGGTGTGATGCTCTCACAATCCCCAATTTGAAGAAACAGTAAAGAATTTGTTTTTCTCAGAGTGCATTCCTAGCTTTCCCTCTTCCTGGCCAGAGAATGATGAATTTCCAAACACAGAGCATTATTCTGTTTGCCCAAGAGTCATTGACTACTGCCTTTCTATGAGAGTTCTGTCTTTCTACAGGAGTTCTGTCTTTCTACACTCTTGAGTGCATACAACAGAAACTCACCTCCAGAAATTCAACTACCAGAAGAGCACTGGGCAGAATTTCCAAAAAGGTCAGACAACTGGGCAAGAATGTGAGCCACCAGGATCATAGGAATCCTACCCCAGGACTGAGTTCTGATGTTGCCACCAACTCCCTTGCCTCTGAGCTCAGAGCTACAGCTTGCCCTGCTGTTTCCACTGGATGTAGTCCTTGAATCCTTCTACAGTAAACAGAGCCCTTTCTAGTTCAGGAGCACAATATGGACAGGGCCCATTTGTCAATCAAAATCCACCATCTGATCTTCCTAGCCTCTTGCATTATCCCTGGATTAAAATTCTAGTGAAAGCACATCCCATTGCCTGATCCTTGGTCACATGACTATACATACAAAAGAGAGCATATACATATTTGGAGAGCAAATATCTGTAATAGAAGGGCCCACAAATCAGGGGAATCTTTATTCATGAGATTGGGGTATGGATTTTCCCACTGCAATGGGGGCCAGAGATGTTTGGAATGATAGTGCCTGAGCTCAAGAGTTTGTGTAGAGCTGAGACACTGAATGCCAGAGAAGCTGAGCAGCCAACATCTCAGAAGCAGCTTTGTGGATTCTAACAAGTCCAAAGGAAAAGGGAAAACGTCATACTTATGATATCAACCCAGTGGTGTTTAAGAGTCTCAGGAGGAGACTGGCCCAGATGCAATGCACAGTTTGTTTTAGAAAAGCATCATATACTGTAACAGAGGAAGAGTCAAGAAGTGGGTTCTTATCCTGGCATTTCCATTTTTTTCCCCAATTACTTGGGAATATATTATCAAATGCTTTTCTGGGAATGTACCAAAAAGGGATGTTTTTCAACTTTAGCAAATAAAAATAATGGACATTCAGTTCAACTTGAATTCCAGATATGCAAAATTTTATTTTTAGCATAAGTGTGTCCAAATTGTGCATGACACATACACATACCAATTTTTTTTTTTGCTATTTATCTGCAATTCAAACCCAGCTGTGCATCCTATGTAAGTTTTGGCAGCTTTTCTTGGAGACATTTTCCAAGCTGCTGAGGGACCCCAGGACCTAGAAGCTTTCTGAATCTCAGTAAACACTGAATGTTCTGGAATTGATTTTCACAGGTTGCCTGTAGCTGATGGGCAGGCAAGTCTACTGCTAAAGAATAATGGGGAGTCTGCAGGAGATGCAGAGGTGGGGAGATGAGGTGCAGGGAGGTCTTCAAACCATTGACTGCTGCCAGGAGCAAATTTAACTCACACCTTGTCAAATCTGGTATGGAGCTGCGTACATGCCTGCTCTACATGCCTGCCCCATGTAGCCTCAAAGCATACGTTTGTTTAAATTTTTGATGTTTTTTGTGTATTGTGGATATTTTGCATTAGTTTTTACTTAAAAGATTGCACTGTAACAATAACCTTGATCATCAGGCTTTCTTCTGGGACCTCTCGCTTTTGGGCCTTTGGTTTTGGTCCTACTTGTTGACCCTAATAGGGCTCTTACTCTGCAAGGGTGTATACCCAGTGCATACTTTCTGTGGGGACGATGCTCCACAAACAATAAACATTTCTCCGGAGGCTTCCCACATTAGTGTCTACCTTGATGAAACAGATGAAAAAGATGTTTTAGCCTGGTCATCATCTCGTCTCTTTAAATACCCATCGGCATTTTTCCATCCGTTCAATATGTGTCCCACTGTGATAATGGTCCACCTCCTCATCCTCATTTTTCTTATGAATAATGTAAGCAGACATGTAACTCTGACCCTACAGTGTTATTTGTAAGGGTTTAATGGGGCCACTACCCAAAGTATGTAATCCCTGTACCTGGTAAGCTGGAAACAACCATTAAATGTTATAATCATAGCAATCAAAACATTCATTGTTATCTGGGAAAAGGGATAATTTTGATTTGGGAAATACTTTGAGCATTAAGTGAGATTCTTGCAAAGCATTTTGGTCACTGTCTGACGTAACACCAACCCTCAATAAATACTCCTGAGATTGCTGCTGTTACATGTTATTTGTAAGTGGTAGGTAATGTGAGCTGAAGAGACTAACTGAGATCATCTGTGTGCTGTATTTAGCGTGGTGCTGTCCTAGCCTCCTTGCTGTTGCTATGATAAAACATCCTGATTAAAATCGAGTTGGGGAGAGGGAGCTTATGCAGCTTACAGTTCCAATACAGTCCATCACAGCAGAGCTGGGACAGGGGCACAGGCTCAGAGTATGTGTTACCTCCACAGTCCAGACCAGAGAAAAGTAAATCCATGCATGTTGCTCACTGGCTTGTACTCAGCTTGTTTTCTCCACTACAGTTCAGGACCTCCTTTCCAGGGAGTGGTGCTATACACAGTGGGCTGGGTCTTCCCACATCAATTAATTTAATTAAGACAATCCCTACCTGTACTCCTGTAGGCCAACCCAATGTAGACAATCCCTTACCGAGACACTCTGCTCAAGTGATGCTAGGTTATGTTAAGTTGAAACTAAAGGCAATCATTACAGATACCCAGTACGGGAAGAAGTGAGGAAGTATGCACTCCTTAAAGAAAACTGCTCTGCATAACCCTTTATTCCCAGCATCAGGTACTTAATATGTCTTTGTAAATAAGCAAATGAATTAATACCTTTATTATCAATTAGATTCTATTTCACCACAAATGAAAAAGAAATCTTGGGAGAAAATGTTCTGGTCCCTCTGAGAACTTGATGATGCATTAAAAATGGGGAATTACATAAACCCAGGAAGACAGGATGTTCTCAACCTGTTAGACTATTGTTATAATCCCCCCCCCACATTACAAAGGTCTTTATGGTTCACAAAGAACTTTCACACCCACTATGTCACTAAAGATAAAAATAAATAAATAAAAAGACAGTCAAGGAATGTCCTCAGGGTGAGCCTGGATGCTGAGCTCCGTCTCCCACAAATGATTTAAAACCTGTTCTGTCTCACTATGGATATTGCTGATAGAAAACTTCAGACACAAAAATTCTACCCAGCTTGATTTAGCTTAAAGAAACCTTGTTTGACCTTATAAACAAACACAGCCCAGTGGGAGCCCAAGTGGGAATTCAGAGTTCAGAAGATGAGCTGAGAGAATTTGCTCAGAAATTGGACATATTAAAACAATCTCCACTAAAGGGGTGAAAACAATAAAGAGAAGAGAACAAAGGGGCCAGCACTACTTATTGGTGGGCAGCGAGAGCCTTGCTCATTATAACTGTCGACTGTGTAGCAATAATGTTTAGGAACACTGCAATCTCAAGAGCAGGCTTCTAATGATGCTCATCTGCTCCCAGGGACGGAAGGCCTTATGTAAACTCTCACTGCTCTCAGAAAGAGCTTTTTATCCTTAAACTACACTATCAAACTGGGCCAGCTTATGAGCATAAATATCAGATTTTAAATGGCCATCCTCTGATACAATAGTGCTTATGCATGTGTTAGGGAATGTGTATTGACCTTGGCAGTGAGATGCTAAGCCAGTTGACCACCTGAGCTATTGAAATACCAGAGAGATGGATACAGAGGTCAAGGTCTTAGCAAGAAACAGATGTCCAAACGGAAGTCCAAAGAGTTTCAAGTGGAAGGGTATTACTGATTGAGGTACAGGCAGTGTCACGAAAATGTCCACTGGATGGTAAGTGAATTCCCTTGGAGGCTACTAACAATAAAAAAGCTACTTACAGCCCCAGGATAGTGTTGGGGAAGTATCTGAGCGGGTAAAAGGCTAGCCATGCAAGCCAGACAACCTGAATTTGATGCCTGGAACATAAGAAAAAGGTCCAAGGTGGTAACATGCATGTCTAATCCTAGCACTCCCTCAGTGAGATGGGAGGTAAGGATAGAATAGGTCAGAAACTCATGGGCTAGCTAGACTGGGCATATGCAGCATCAGTGTTCAAAAGAGAAAAGAGAGACCCTGCCTCAACAAGGTGGAGGTGAGAACTGACTCCCAAAAAAGTGATCTTCTGATTTCCACATATTCACCCTGGCATGGATGCCTGCACATACTTGTACACACACACACACACACACACACACACACACACACACACACACACACACATACAGCAACACATTGATCACTGGACATGTGAGGTAAAAACATCTGAAGAAACCATAATCATGGAGATACTACCAGTAGGGTGAAACAGAGAGGAAATACTCTGGCTTCTCTCTCTTCTCATCCTCCTAAAAGATCTTCTCATGGGCCAAAATCAACTTCATGCCTAAAGCAAGAGAACTTGGGAGAGGCCATCTGCCCAGACTCGCATGTCACAGAACAGGATAAGAAAATGTAAAGAGTGTGTCCCAGTAGCAGAAGATCAGAGAGGCAACACAACACAAAGACTAGGTAATTTTTCCATTGACTTCTTGCTTCATGCCTTGCTGTTGGTCTTGTATCTTTGACTTTATGTCACCATTACCAACTGCTTCCATTTCCTCTTTCCAGCTGATCTGGGGGTTCTTCAAAGGCAGGAATACTATCTTACCTGTACATGGATACTCAGCTTGCTATCTAAGTAATATAGATGTACCTTCAGTAATGTCTGTCAAATGACCTACTGACCATGACCTACTGACTTGGGACACTTAGTGATTAGGGTTCATGAAAAGACTAAGGAGGATCTGGAAAACATCTTCTAAAGGAGTCTAGTCTTTTATCCAACAGTCTTTTGTAGGTCTTCTTCTTTGCAGACCATGCTACCTTTGTCTCTCCTATTCAACTCTACCACATGATAAGGCATCTATGGAGAAGAGGATTTTATTTACAAAAACTGGTCATAGCTTATGGATCTCTGGCCAAAAGTCTCAAGCTTATTAGGTGGTTTATCTATTGAGTCCAGAAGTCATTCCTCTTGGTAGTATCATTGGACAATAGCAGCAGATTTTTTTGATAAGAACCTGCCTCTACTTGTTTCTTACTTGATGTCCCATAGGCTGAAGAATTCCACTGGGGTGGAGGCCTTGAACACATATGGAAAGAAGATATCAATGACTCAAAGTCATTGTAGCTGAGAAAATGTATGTGTGCAAGCTTATGGGTTGTGTTGATTGTCCTGAGAAAAAATGGCCAGGAGAAAATTATTTTGGATCTGATATGTGTAGTCCAAAGGCACGTAGTCAGCATCTCAAGTAAACCAGAAGACTTAGGGTCCTGTGAGTTCATAATCAAAACTTAAGGTGATTAAAAATGGGAACAGGGTAAAGAAATAAGCAAAGCATGCTCCAGTGAGAACAAAATTTAAAAGGCCTACTTAACGCTTCATTGTATTACAAGAATATCATATGTGATGTCTTGTTTACAGTAGACTCAAAGGATGTCAGAGACATGGAAAAGATCCATAGGAATAAAAAGAACAGGAAAAGGAAGACTTCATGTGTGCCCCGTTTGGAACAGGGAGGAAAAGCCATAGAAACAGAACACCCTATGTCATCGAATGGTAGGTATGCTGCTCAGTTTTGACTGTCAACACTGTCTAGAACCATCTGATAAGACAGTCTTAAAGAGGAGTCACCTAGATCAGGTTGGCCTGTGGACATGTCTGTGAGGGATTGCTTGAATGTTAGCTGATGTAGAAAGGCCCAGCCCATGTGGTCTAGCACCATTCCCTAGATAGAGGGGGTCTTGAATAGTATAAGAGAGGAGAAAGCTAGTGGGGAGCGAGCAGGCATCCATGCATTTATTATTTTAATGCTCTTGACTGTGGACATGATGCTTTAAGTTGCTGCCATGACTTTACCATAATAATGGATTGTAGCCTGGATCTGTAAACCAATTATACCTGTATAGGTAACTTTTTGTTAGGTATTTTATCACAGCAACAGAGAGGAAACTAGAGCAATAGCACAAATCTGGTTTTCTTTGGTTGGCCTTGAGTTGCAAGTGGAGACAAAAAATCAGGAAGTCTGGTTGCAAGTCCTGTCTCTTTGCTGTTGATGGTGTCAGACCCTGAAAGGTGATCTTTCATTGTCATATATGAGCTTGTCATTGTCCATTTTCACCTACAGCCTCTCTTGTCATATGAGATATTACTGACTCTTCCTTGGCTCTATCACTTCCTGGACGGCATTAAGGCAGAAAGAGCGCTCTAGAAGCCTTCTCTTCGTGAGGGCATTATGCCATTTCCAGCTCCATGTTTCCACCCATGCAGCCATGCCAGTGTGAAAAGCAAGTCAGTCAAATGAGTCTGGGGCTGCCTGGTTGTCAGACACTGACTTAACTAATGTTACCAGGATAGAACTTGTCTGATTCTTAATTCAGCCTGAAGCAATCACCTCTCACTTTGTATAAGTCCCAGCCTTCCCTTAACGACCATTCTGGATGACCTCAGGAAGTGGCCAGTTAACATTCATTTTTTCCTATTATAATTTTTCCTTTAAAAATGTACCCTAGTATTACTTGTTCATTATTTTTGAGGTTTTTTTTCCTTACTGGAATCTGATATTATGAAACAGAAAATTATAGAAAAGAAATTCCTATGTGTTAAATTTTGTACTGTCCTGAGTAGTGGGATAGAATCTTGTGCCATCCCACTCTGAGCCAGGTGGACTTGACTCATCCCTTTGCCCAGCACATCCACACCATACCCAAGTACTACCCAAGTAGTCACTCAGTAGCCATTTTGTTTTCAGATGGACTGACATGGAACCCAGGGCTTGTGTTCAGTGAAACCTTTATTCATTCACTGATGGTCTCACAATGCAAGTGCATTCTAGATTCCTCTCTCATGTGTGTTGAAAAAGTCATAAAGTGCCTAGCAGGTCTGTTTATTCTTCTTCCACCCTACAGGGTTCAGCTTTCTCACACTGGTGTTGGGTGGATTGTTCACATTCTCCTGAATCTGTTCAGTTACTAGGTACCTTTTCCTCTGGAACTAAAATATAGAACCCTCTAAATTTTGTTTCCAACCAGTACTTCTTTTACCAGAAACTACCCTCTCTAAACAAAACAGCCTGCAGGCCATCATTTTTGTGCATGTGTTTGCTCACCTGAGTGGAGTGATAAAAATCTCTTTCACAGACTTGCAGTTCCCTGAAGGGGGAAGGGATCTCTGAGGTTAGGAAGGCTAAAATGCTTCAATTTGGTATGTAGTCCACTGGGAGTATGCAAGACAATGTCAGCTAAGCGTTTTAAGAGATTTTAGTTGTTATGTGTTTACTTTAATCTTCTTAGGAAAATATAACTTGTACATTAAACTGCATGCACTCATAAATATTATTGTCTAAGATGAGGCTGGAGCAGATGGTGCCTTGGGAATCTATTATATTTAGTGTGGATGAGTTATAGGTTTTGTCAGGTAATACCTGTATAGGACAATGATTGTGAAAGTAGCAGTTTTGGAAGCCTGGATCTTTTCCAGTCTCCCCGTGCTATACATGACAAAAAGTCCCAAGAAAGGAAGAGGTGCCTGTTCAAACCACCACCTCTACAGAAGCAAGGCTAGACACAGGTCAAGCCGGCTTCAACTGACCTCTGATGTTCTTTCATTTGTTCCCAGAGACCCACATTTAGATTACTGCTGAGTGCATTAATCTACTTCCTGTACTTTATAAAGTAAAGAGGTTTACTTGGCTCAGGATCCTGGTGGCCAGAGGATCAGAACAACTTGGTATCTACATCCTCGTGTGACCCTTCTGGTTGTAGCTCAACACAGGAGAGATAGGAAAAGGGGCCTGGAAGCATGAAGACCAACCACACGGAGTCATGTTAACTTTTCCTAGGGAGATGCAACCAAATGTCCACTCACTCCAGATGGGCACCAGTGACAGACCACAGTATAAATTCTCTAACATCCAATGTGGTAACACCAATGACTTTACTGAGCTTTCTTAAAAAGCATGGGTGATGAGGTACTTGCAAGGAACATGAGTGACCCTCAGACACCTACATTGCCTCCAAGCCCCACCCCAGCACGGATGGAATCAGCATCATGGAGTACTGTTTTTTTTTTTTTTTTTTGGTTTTTCGAGACAGGGTTTCTCTGTGTAGCTTTGCGCCTTTCCTGGTACTCGCTTTGGAGACCAGGCTGGCCTTGAACTCACAGAGATCCACCTGGCTCTGCCTCCCGAGTGCTGGGATTAAAGGCGTGCGCCACCACCGCCCGGCATTGGAGTACTGTTTTTAATCAGCCTTCCGGTTCACATATACTCTAGCATCTCCCCAAATCACTTGTAGACGGGGGAAGAGAACTCCAGGTGAAGGTTTCCTGACCCTCCCTTCCTCCATCTCCTAGGCAGTGTCAATAGCTCTGTCACCACTGCCATAGACCTCCAGAATACCATAATGTTTTCCTCTACTCGCTATGACTTCTGAAGCAAAGCCCAAGATGGCTGCCTTGCAACAAGTTCGTCCTAGAGACCCCTCTAATCTGTACGTAAGGGTGGCGACTCCACATCCCAGAGACCTCCCACTAGACCCTGACTCAACAATCTCACACTTAGAACCAAACTGTCAGGACAGTAGCCTTTGGGGAGCACACTGAAGCCACACCCAAACCACAGCACCCCTCCTAGAAAATATGAGTTCAACCCAAGAGTGGACACTGTCCTCATGTCCTCAGAAGGCCCCTTGGGCATGAATTTTCTGAAGCTTAAGCAGTTGGACAAAAGCCTATTCTAATTACATGGTTGCCATTTGGATGTGAAAGAGTTTCCATAGGCTCACATGTTTGAACTCTTGGTTCCCCTGGGGTGGCGCTGGAATGGTTGTAGGCAGTGGAGACTGGCTGGAGGAAGTGGGTCATGGAGTGACACCCCTGAGGCTTTATAGCTGAGCCTCACTTCTTGCTAACTATCTGTTTCTTGGGTGCTGATCTGATGGGACCTGCCAGCCTCATGCTTCTGCCACCATGCTTTCCCTTCTGCTGCCGTGACTTTCCCACCTTGGTGGGCTGTACCCTCAAACTGTGAGTCAAAACAAACCCCATTGGACCCTAAGTTGCTTTTGTCAGAGCATTTTGTCTCAGCAATGAAATAAAATAATAATGGCGAATGATCAGAATGAGTCCAAGAACTTCATGTTCTAAGATCCCAAACCAGTCACTTCTTGGATCCCAAACAACTGGACATTAACTGGGTAAGAAGGCAAATGGATGCATTGCCCTGCTAACCAAAGTAAAGGCCTGCAAGCTGCTGGGTACTCTCGGTAACAGGAGGTTCAGAAGGCAGTTGGTGGGTTAGTATAGTTTTTTATTGTAAAAGCAAACTAAATTAAACTGATAGTTTTAATTAAATTTGAATCGGCTGTGATTTTACTCAGTTTTAAAGGCCACTTGAGACGCTGGTGTTGCACTTAAAGCCTAGGGTTGTAATTAGTGACATCTACATTTATTATAATGGTTACTGCACTTTATTGAATCGGCTCAGGAGTAAAGGAAAGCTCAGCATCTTCAGAGGGGGCATCTCAGGACAGGTTGGCCTTGGGAACCTGTTGTATCTCTGTTAGAATGCTAGGTGACCATGCGGGCCATGCAAAGGGAGCTCTGAGGTTTCATGGTTCAGCTACCAGCTAGGAACTTGAACTACCTCAAGCTAGAATTGTCTCTGCACATGCTGATTTGGTTTGCTGAACTCTAACTCCGAGGAGTTCAAATTCTGTGCATAAGCTTCACTCAGTCTACTAACACACCTGGAAATCAGGTCTGTGTTCAGTAGGCTGGCACAGTAGTGGTATCATTGGGAGGTGATTGGGTTTAAAGGAGGACACGAAGGTGAAGCTCCTATGGTGGGATTAATTAGTGCCCTTATAACGAAAGATTACAACTGCTGTCTCTACCATGTGAGGGTGCAGCCAGAAGGTGTCTATCTCCCAGCCAGGAAGATGGTTTCCCTGGGAGCACTGCAGCTGGATCTTATCCTTCCAGCCCTCAGGATATCAAGAGCCCACCTTCTATTGTGGAAGCCATCCAGTTGCCCAGAGCCTTTAATTTTAGATTTGGATTATCAAGCATCTGATAATATGCTCTGAAAATCAATGAAGCCATGTGGCTGCTCCAGTAGATACTGGAGAACAATGCCACTGCCTCTAAGGCTCAGTACTATCCACCCCAGGCAAGATCAAACTGTGGGTGGCATGGACATGGGTAGGTATAGAGCCTCACTTTTGATGTTCAGTTCTCCAGTAGATGCTACCCTCCTGTCCCATGATTTAGTTCAGTTCTGTCATTACCTATCCTGAGTTAGCGCAATCTTGAATTAGCATAAGATCCTACAGGTCAAAGAGGGCTGAGTATCCTAAGACTGCCTCTACTTCAGGAAGTTCCAGAACGCCTGACTAATTAGCTATTTATTAAGGGTTCCCATGACTCCCTTCTTGGGTTAGATTGTTTGATAAGGTAACTCACAAACCTCAGGAAAAATTATTAAAAAGTATATAGATGAAGAATCAGACAAAGGATGGGTGTAGGGTATGGCTTGGGGGATGGGCTGCAAAGCTTCCATGCCTGCTCTGAGTGTATGTACCTCCCTCTCATCCTTTCCTTGATCAACAGCTGGGAATCTCTCTGAACCTCATAATTCAGGGGTTTTATGGAAGCCTCATCATTAAACGTGGTGGATTCTTAATTCTCTCCCCATCCCTCATCCTTCGGGAGGATGAGGAATGAGGCTGAGACTTCCTTTTCTAGTGTAGTCTTTCTGGTGGTCCGCTCCCATAAGGTGCCCACTGAGAGTCACCTCATTAGAACAAAAGGCAGTCCTAGCACCTGAAAGTCCCAAATGACCCTGGAAGTCTGTGCCACAAACCAAACTTAACATCATATAGAGAATGAAAGATTCACTTGGCAATTTTAGCTTCCTATGTGAGGAACCAGGGCAGAGACCACCAGTATGTTTCTTATTATATGCTAATTCCAGAGAAAGCCACAGGCAAAGCTTCATGGTAAGAAGCTGTAGCTCAGATCAGTTCAGGCTAAGGGAATCCTCAGAAAGATCGACCGGAGGCAGAAATGGACGTGTGTTCTTGGAGGGTTACCACTGTGCTCTGCATCCCGAGGGTAGGTCCATTTGGTGTCACACTCCTAAAAACTGTTTGATGAGAGTGAGATTAAAGCATGGATTAAACTTGTACTCATCAAATGTTACAGAATTGTATACAAAAAGGAATTACATGTTGTCCATTTAGTGGACTTCCCAGAGGCACCTCTTTCACCATCTGGGCAGTCGTCCTCACAGATCCCTTTTATTTATGAGCATAGCTGTAGGTATGTACCCTCTCCCACTGGATTTTTTCCTGCTTGCTATTTTGTTCTAAGTTCTAAGAGATTTTATCCACTTTTTTATTTTTTATGTTCTTGAGTTATTCCTTTTATGCAATATCCAATTCCTGTTTCGAGGGTGTAAGTAGTTTGCTAGTGTCTTACAAGATAATGAGTTACTTGTTTATTTATTCATCCCTTTTGCTAGCATCTCTCTTTCTGTATTATCATGTCTTGTTGCTCACATTGCTTTTCTCTGGCAAGCTATGGCATTTTCCAAATGCATGTGAGTCCCCTTCCATATGTAAAAGCAAGACTAGAGGAAGGCTGAGTGGGAGCATTGCCGCTTGGGAGATGGGCCTCTGGTCTTGCCTATGCGGGATTATCTTGAGTAGGTTAACTGAGGTGGGAAGACCTGCCCACTGTGGGGGGTACAATTCCCTGGGCTGGGATTCTGGACCCTATTGGGCTAAGCACAAGCACTCACCACTCTCTTTTTCTTGACTGTGGATGTAAGGAGGTTGGCTGCTCCTGCTGTGACTTCCACACCATGTTGGACTGGGACCTTGAACTGGGAGCCAAAGCAAGAGCTAAGTTGCTCTTATTGGGTATTCTGTCACAGCAAGAAGGAAAAATATCAGGTTTCTCCTGGGGACATCAGGCAAGGGCATTTTGCTTTGGAAGCCCTAAGATCCCTCCACACTGTGTTCTGAAGGGATGTCTGCATCCATACTCCCTCTGGCAGCCCCAGTTTTCTCCTCTATTCACTCTTTTATAATGCAGAGTCTTTGCAGATGTTATTTCTCTTATGTTTATTTTCATTTCAGGTAGATGTCTACCTTTAGAAGATTGTAGACACACAGGAAGGGAGTCAACTATTCTATGAGAATAACTTCATTTGCCATATTTACTACATTCATGTGTTGGAATTCATGAGGGCCACAGTAGCAAGTTTCACCCTTTTAAGACAAAGTGGTTAAAACTTAATATTTTTCAGGAGGGTGACATATGTTCTGACCAAGCATGGCAGAATTTAAACTTATCAATTATTAATAAATAGCAAACTCCAGGAAAAAATCTTAGATGTGCTAGCAGAACAGAGACTTGAGGCCCTGCTACAATATTCAGGTGAATTTTAGGGCTGAATCTGGAGAAACTGTCAGTATTGAACCCTGAACTCTGATCAAATGAAACAAGTCTCGAATATTTGGTTCTGACTCTGTTGTTTCAAATACATTGATGTGAAGTCTATAGAACCTGAGCCTACTTAATACCAGTCAATCAAACAATCAAACAAACAGTACAGATGGACCCCAAGTTCAATGAACATGGAACCAACAGGATAAAGTCAAGTTTGGTTTTTTCCAATCAATTAAAATCTAATTATTCTTATTCCCAGTGTCAACTGGACTATGGAACATAGAACACCAATGTCAGAATTTTAGATTTTGCTCACAAAAGCTTTAACAGTCAAAACATATTTAGGATCTTGATAGGGTCTTGTAGCTATACTAAGATGATTCTTAATTATTTGAAAAGGAAAGAGGCTACAGCTGGAGAGGGAAAAGGTGTGAGCTTGGGTAGACCTACATCTTCACCTCTCCTGGCCCTGAGGTGATGTTGCTCTAACTGTTCACAGTCAGTTGTGGTTGTATGGCTCCAGTAGAACTGCAAGAGAGTTTGAGAACAAGGGCTCTTGGTACTAGCTCTCTTTGCCTAGATCTTCGCATTGTCATTATATCTAAACAGGTGAGACTCTTTTTGTTTTGACATATTGAATAGTTCTTGGCAGAATTGGGACTGGAAGGAAGAGAAGACACTGAAGACCCCACCCACATGGGTCTTTGTTCATCACACAGTGAAACACTTTGGGCAGGTTGAGCAGGCTTCTCAAGACGTGGGCTGAATCAAGCACAGGACTTGGTGCTTCCTCTGCTGAGGCACCTGAAGCCTCTGGTCTCCTGGAGAAGGCAGGAGAAGACATTTCACACTCATTTCTGTGACATCCTTCCTCCAAATTACTGAATTGTTTATTGTCACCTAGAATGAGGAAGTCTCTCAGTGAAATGTATGAGCATGTAAATTTTATGATAATTAGAAGCATTTCCTCCTGAGCTACAATAGAACATCTGGAAGCATAAAATGCACGTGGAAATGACTGAAGAGACCTCCCCCACCCAAGTAATTAAAGTTTGGTGGCAGATATTTGTGCTAAGATGAAGAAATGCCTTTTCAAGTTCTGTGATGGTAAAGTCTTGTCATAATGATGAAGGCGTTCTCACATGTGGATGCCTTAATGAGGGTGCCCTGCTCCCTAGCTTTCCCTTGTAGTGACAATATACCTCAGAGAGGTGAAGAGAGGAAAGAGTTATTTGGACTTAGGTTTACACAGACTTCATTACATGGTTCCATGGTCCTTTGGTCCTGAGGTGAAATTGAACATCATCTGGGAAGGGTATGGTAGAGTAAAGTTGCTTACATCATAGTGTCTGGAGGAAGACTAATAGTGGGGGGCGGGGGAGGGAGAGAGAGAGAGAGAGAGAGAGAGAGAGAGAGAGAGAGAACACAGAGATAAGGTATACCATTACTCCCTTCTAGGGAATGCAGGAAGTGGGAGGCAACTGACTTCCTCCAACACCTACAGTTCCTACCACCAGTAACTGATGAGGATCAAAACTTCAGCTTAAGAACTCTGGAGACAATTGACCCAAACCATAGCAGGTGTTCTTCTAGAACTCAAATTTTAAACTACGGATTATTGATACAAATTAAGCAAAGTAGACGCATGGAAACTGACCACAGATTCTCTGACATACTTCCTGTTGAAGGGTGGGATCTCTGAGGGGACAAACTATCCAGCTGTTCCAGATCAATGCAGCAGTGACATTGTGCCAGTTTCTAGCCCATACTAAAGTGGCATCTGTTTCCAGTCTCCTGAATCGCCTGCTCCAGGAGCTCAATCTCCCCAGGACAGGCCAGAGACCCTGTGAAAAAGGAGCCCCTGGTATGCCCTTCCAGTCACTCTCTAGACATGAGAATGGAAAGGATATATCAGCAGTAGATCTTTCAGCCCCACTGCCCCAGCAAAGGCCACATGCATCAGACACAAACTGCCTAGCTGAGCCCTTTCTGATTTTTAGTCAAAGAAAACTTCAAAACAAAATGGCTGTCTTAAGCTCTGAATTGTTTGGGGGTACTTTGCTACACAGCAGTTAATAACTGAAACATCTGTCACATATGGGTCCTCTCTGGGTGCAAGTGCTAGCTCTGAATCCAGACTTCCTGGGTTTGAATCTTTCCTTGATGACTTAGAAGCCACATGACTTCTTACAAAATACTTAAAATCTTTCTAAACATATTGCAAGGTAGTAGGAAAAAGTAAGTGCATTGATTTAGGTAACAGGTAAAGTCCTTAGATCAGTTCTCAGAAAGTGCTCACTAAGCAAGAGTGTTTGAAGGCCCACTGTGTGCCAAGTACCAGGCTCTAGAGACACATCCATAATACTGGCAAAAAGCCTTCCTCTCTCGGGGTTTATTTTCTAATTATTCTCTCCATATATTAATTTTGAAGTGGTTAAAAGTCTTTTCTAAGAATGTGTGTGTGTGTGTGTGTGTGTGTGTGTGTGTGTGTGTGTGTGTGTGTGTGTGTGTGTGAGTAGTGGTACCCATAGAGTCTAAGAGAGTAAGTACATTGAGCCCCCCTGAGCTGGAGTTACAGGTAGCTGTAAGCCACTGGACACGGGAGCTGGGAACTGAACTGGGGTCCTCTGCAAGAGCAGTGAGCACTCTTACCATGGAGCCTCCTCTTCAGCCCTCACTGTAGGTTTTAGGAGCAGATAAGAAAACTCAGCCCTGATGGAATTAAGGGTCTTCTTAGACTCGAAAGTTTTTTCCTCATGGATTTTCTTTTTTTGGTGTGTGTGTGTGTGTGTGTGTGTGTGTGTGTGTGTTAATTTTTAGAGTGCTGAAAACTGAGGAAACACAAAACATTGTTTTGGGCTCCCTTGACTGTCTGTGTTCAACCCTGTCCCCGATGTAGCAATCTCTGTGTTGCTGACGGAAGGTGACTTCCTTTCCTTTAGTTTGCAGCAGTGTGACTTTTGGACTGAAATGAGAGAATGTACCTGTTCAAGTTATTATTTATCCCAGGAAGTAGAAACAGGGAGAAAAAGAAAAATCTCCCAAAATGTCCCAAATGTGCTACCAATAAGTATTCCCGAATGGAAACATTTCCTTTTGAAATGGTGCCAAATTTTCTTTTATTTTTCTTTTGAGTGCCAAGTTAATTAGCACCCCATAGGTCCTTGCTATAGCTCAGAATGACTCTCAATTGTGCAGATAACTTAATCATGATGCGCGGGGCCTTGCACCCTGCTACGGAATGGAAATTGACAGTGAATTCTTCTCAAATGCTTAGTGCCAGTAATAAGGTGGTTTCTTTAACTCGGAGCAAATAAGCAACATATCTTCTCAGTAGGTTAGGAAAATAGATTTTGCAAATGATAGTTCTAGGATATGAAACTGCCTCAAGATGCTGTCCTTCTTTTGGAAAATGTGAGTTGCTGTTGAGGCCTCGAGGGCATATACTGTGTGACTTTTCCTGGGGAGTTGTGAACAAATGTCTGTTCACCCCAGAGAGGACATCAATGACAGATTTTAAAAAAAAAACCAAAAAGGTTCCCCCATAGTCCAAGTTGTTAAGGGTCTGCATTTTTCCCAGCCACTCTCAGGACCACGAGTGAAGTACTTCATTTGTTCCTAGCTATCTCTTCTCGAGGCCTTCTGTCTGCAGATCCATTGGAGGTTGTGTCATGTCGGTCTGAGGGATGGTGTGACAGAAGTCCCTCTCCTGCTTGCACAGGTTTTCACCCTTTGTTCCTGGGCTCTCTTCTTGTTAAAACATCTGAAGAGATTATCGGGTCCCAGGTCCTCCTCAGAGAACGACCACACACTGTGAGGACACCAGAATCCCATCCCTCAGTGGTCTGCTGCCCGGGCCGCTGGAGCAGCTTGCACAGTCTGCTTGCACAGCTAGCACCCTCCGCTTGCTCTCCTAAGCCCCAGTGTTGCCTGGGGTTATCGGCCTCTCTGTCTGTGGCCTCCATCTCTCTTCCCTTCTGAACCTTCTGCAAGAGAGACGTCTTCCCACCTCTTTCAGATTACACAGAACTGTGCTCAGAATGAACACACAAATGTATGCAACAGCAAAGGTAACAAGCCAGATCAGGTCAACAATGGTTGCAAAGAAAAGGTTGGACTTTGGGCTGTCGGCAAGGATTGGGCTGGGTGGAACTAAAAGAACTAAAAGTCTTGGAAACTTAAGTTGGAGACGGAGAATTGAGATTTCCAGAAGAGCAATGGTGACAAAATCATCATCATCATCATCATCATCATCATCAACAACAACAACAACACACATATGTGAAAAATCCTACAAGGCTGATTAACTACAACTTCCTAAGTGCAGAGTTGGAATGTTGCAGGGCCTATTACCTTGGGATATCTTTAGCTGCCTTAATATCCATTCACTGTTCACCTCTCTGTGTGATCTAACATCCTTATGTCTATTTCTCAGGGTGTGCACAAGCTACCAACAACTCCCCCAAACTAAGAGTTCCATCTGGCATCCTCTGAGGCCTGTCACAGAAATTCGCCCCACTGTTCCAACCTGTTGTTTCCACAAATGTTTTTGAAAAGTGTCTTGACTTATGACTTCATTTGTTCTCTTACTATAAAAAAAACCATTAAACTGGGGCTGGAGAGATGGCTCAGTGGCCAGGAGCACTTGCTGCTCCTGCAGAGGACCCTGGTTCCCACCACCCACATGGTACCTCGTAATCACTGTCAAGTTCCAGTGGATCTGTTGCCCTCTTCTGGCCTCTGCATGTGCCAAGCACACACATGGTGCATGGACATGTACAGGCACACACACATACAAGTAAAATAAAGCAAAACAAAACAAAAAATCCCAGCTTTCTGAAACTGTGACCTTGTTGAAACATGGTATTTGGTCTAACTGAATCTACATGCCTGGGCCACTGTCATGCACATTTGGTGCCAGAATAAATAATCTTGCTCCTTTGAGATGAGAGTTGTTGTTGGCATCAGCATTCAGGACAAGAGACAGTGGCTAACACAAGTCTCAAGTTGGCAACCTGAGGAGGCCCTGGGGAATTAGGCAACAATGTTGGCAGTCTGCCAGAGCCTGGTTTTTAGGTTCCAGGCATACACAGATCCAGGGCCCTGAGGTGACTTACAGGCTATCTCCTCAATTTCAGTCTGCATCGTTGACCTAGATTCCCTTTTTCCTCATAGCACAGAGTTCCACACCCCTTCCACACCTTCACCCCTCTCCCTCCTGAACATGTTTCTTTTTTTTTTGGAATGGCTTTAGGTCTTCTTTTCATCCTTTCCATCCCTGCTGCGTGTCTCCAGAGAAAACCTGCTTTGGGGACTTGGTGCACAAAGTTTTCCTCATTGGATGCACAGGGGTGTCCTCTTCCCTAGAGTCTCACTCCATTCTAGCCTCAGGGGACACAGAAGTGAGCAGCTCTGTTCTCGCACAGGGATCCTATTGCAAAAGGAACAGATGTGTAAATCCTGCTCTATCTGCATCCGGCTTCGTGGATTCGTCACTTTTCTTGTTGCTATGATGAACACACGAGAGAAACACCGGAAGGAGGAAGGAATTAGTGTGACAGGAGATAGTCCATCTGGCAGGGAAGGTGTGGTGGCTGGAGTCAGATGCAGCTGATCACATCACAGTGGCAAACAGGAAGTAAAGAGCTCTGGCTGGGTGGGGCACTGGTGATAGCTCACCCAGACACTACTCTAGGGACCTACACCTACCAGCTAGGCTCCACCTCCTAACACCATCACAACTTTCCAGTATGCACAACCAGATGGGAAGTTACGTGTCCAGACATGTGAGTCTGTGGGAGACATTTCAAGAGCCAAACCCTAAGGGAAAATTATTTGTCTGTCTGTCTGTCTGTTCATCTGTCCATCTGTCCGCCCCTCCGCCCACCTGCCAGCCCATCCATCCATCCATCCATCCATCCATCCATCCATCCATCCATCCATCCATCCATCTATCTATCTATCTATCTATCTATCTATCTATCTATCTATCTATCTATCTATCTATCTATAAGACAGAGTCTCCTATATTCTAGGCTGGTATCAAATTCACAATGTAACCAAGCATGGCCTTGAACTTCTGATCCTCTTACCTCTATTGCTGAAGTGCTGGAATTACAGGCCTGTGCCAATATACATCATGTTTATGTGGTGCTAAGGCAAGCCCTCTACCAACTGAGCTATGCTGCTGGGTTCAAGAGAGATATTGTAAATGTTTTAGTATCTTAAAGACACAGTATTTTTGAATATTTATTTCTGACCCAATGGGTCACTCTGCTGGTGTCTGTGACCAAAGCCTGGGGACAGTACATGAGACTGGAGCTGTTGGCTCAAGCCACTAAGTGACTGAGAAGGTTAACAGATTCTCCAGGTTGCCCCACTCTGACTGACCATGCTGTCCAGCCTGATGTCTTTTTCCCATTAGAATAGATCAGAGACAATGATATCGTGCCTCTAATTAAATTCTCTTTGTCGCCCAAGTGGTTGAAAGGGCGACTGCCTTCAACCTTTGAACTTGGTTTGTAGTACAAAACTTCAATTAGATAAAGGACAATAATTAGCAGATCTTTTATCTTTGGGTATAATTAAATCCTTACGAAGGGACGTTTTAATCAATGAGTTGTAATGACAAGTTCATAAATTAATTAATCCCACCAATGGAGGCTTGGCAGTAATCAATGGCTCTTTAAAGAGGTCGGGGGTGAGGGAATAGAGCTGGGGAACACAGAGGCCCTGTTCAGTTTGGTGTGAAGATTCTCATTTACTAAGGATTAGCTCCTTCAAAAGAAGATCTCTTTATTTAAGGGAAAATCATTTAAAATATTAACTTTTAATGGGAGGAAAAGCCTTCCTGCAAGTTTTTGCTCTCAAACTTTCTTCTTAGAGTTCTCAACTCAGATGTCAGTGTGTAAGTCCATCATTGTCCCATGCTGCCTGACCATGTGCGTATTTAATATCTAGATTGTGTTAGCGAGAAACCAAAATTGAAGTAGTCTACCATGAAATATTTTAAGGTTTTTATCTTCTAAAGTGGAGTTGGTAATCCCTACCCGATTTTACATATTCAGGTCCCTGCTTGTGTTTTATAAATAATACTTTATTGAAACATAAGCATGTCCATTTGTTTTTGTATTGTCAATCATATGTCACATTACAAAGACAGAACTGAATAGTTGCCAGAGAAACTAAATGACCTGTGGAGTCCTAAATAACCTACAAATATGTACTTGACTCTTATTTAAAAGCTTTCCAGCCCCGATTCTAAGACATTGTGGCCTGTTTCAAACCTTGAAGGTTGTGACATAATCTAAACTCAATTCAGAATTAACGTGATATTTAACAGAAGAGAGGGAGGAGGTTTTGGTATGTTATCCTCCTAAGCAGGTTTAAGGCATTGAGTTATATCTCATCTATTGTGAGACAAGGGAACAAGAAAGGGTGATTTGGATGGTGGGTGTGGGTGGAACTGGTACATAGAAAGATCCTATGCAGAGGGGCACTGAGTTCCTTCCAAGGGTAGGCTGAAGTTCTTCAGGGCTTAGATAGTAGGGTGAAGGGGTAGACTGTGTGTTGAGGTCCAAGGCCAGGCAGATCATTAAGGGTTGGAAATATCATGATCCTAGCTTGCATAAATCATTTTCTAATCAAGAACCTTCAAGAATTTTACATTTTTTTAGGACAAAATTCTCAATTTTAGGGGCGGGCCCTCAGTAATATCTGCAAAGGCCCGAGTTTCCAAATGTGAGCTCTCCATAGATGTCAGCACTCCCGTTCACTGTCACCTTGATGACATCTACAGTCATCATGGATACACTCTGGGTGTGACTGTGAGGGTGTTTTCTGAAAGGTTTGACTGAGGAGGGAGGCCCACCATGACTGTGGGCAGCACCATGCCACAGCTTGGGGTTCCAGACTGAATGAAACGGAGAAGGCAAGCTGAGCACCAGCATTCACGTCTCCTGACTATGGATGCACGTGAGCAGCCTGCCATGCTTCAGTCGCCATGCCTTCCCTGATCTGATTGATTACGCCCTCAAGCTGGAGGCCAACGTCAGACCTCCCTTTCTTAAGTGGCCTTTGTCAGACATCTGTCACAGTGATTAGAGAGAATTAACTAATACAATAGATTTTGAGAGGGAAGGACCGGGTGCATCTTTGAGAAGGATAATTCATCTGTGAGTCAGGGGATAATTTGAACTGTTTTTGAATTTTAGTCATTGCTTACTGTCTTCATGCAGAAGATTGGACCAAAGAGACATGAGCTTGGGATCAGGGGCACCAGCTGAAAGGCTGTTGTAAGTGTCCAGATACAAAAAATGACCACAGTTTCCCAAACACGGTGACCCTGTGGTAGACAAGGACTGGAGGGCCTGGGAGTTACTGTACTGGTGGGGCCCACCTGTTTTCTAAAAGAGGCAAACCAAGGTGGCTCTTCTGAAAAAGCAGCTCAAGTATTTCTACCTCCCTCTGAGAGGGTACAAAAGAAAAGGGCTGAGAAAACTGAGTGGGGGGCAGGGGTGAGAGCCCGTGGGTGAAGTGTGTGCTCTGTGAGCAGGGGGCCTGGATTGGAATCCCCACCACCCAGTAAGAGCCACCAGTGGTGTGGTGTGTCTGTAGCCCCAGCTCCGTGGAGGCAGAGACCCGAGGTTCCAAGACATACCTGAAATGGTGAGTGACTGAGGAAGACATCTCATATCAACTTGTGGCCTCCAAACACATCCACACAAGGGAGGAGGGAGGAGAAGAGAGCAAGGGAAACACACACACACACACACACACACACACACATCACACATACCATACACATACACGACACATATACACACCATACACCACACATACACACACACACCACTCACGTACACACCAAACACCATA
The DNA here is from genome assembly GCF_007827085.1 of Peromyscus californicus insignis. Taxonomy (NCBI): domain Eukaryota; kingdom Metazoa; phylum Chordata; class Mammalia; order Rodentia; family Cricetidae; genus Peromyscus; species Peromyscus californicus. The sequence continues at coordinate 94,361,741 of NW_026294606.1, forward strand.
CACACATACCGCATACACACCACACACACACTACACATAAACACCAGACACACACACCAGACACATACACCACACACACCATGCACACCCCCCACACACATACACCACACCCCCCACACACCATACACACACACACCATACACACACACACCACACACATACACACCATACACTACACATACACACACACCACACACACACATACACCACACACCCTCACACACCATATACACACATACCACACAAACACCACACACACACACACACACACACACACACACACACACACACACACACAGAGGTGGGGGAGAGGAGGAGGCAAGGGAGAAGCAGCAGGAGAGAACGCCTATGGAAGATGCCCTGTGGCCCCTGCACATCTGTTGGCAGAGTAAATGGAAGCCGAAGACCATTCTTTGGAACTTCTTTTCTGAATGTGGGTTTGTTTGGGGCGAGCATGCGGGTCTCCCTTTCTCAAGATGTTCTTAAAAATAACAATACTCATTTGAATGGGGCTCAGAGTCCCTGGCAGGGAGACATTGGACTCTTGGAAATATTACTATTATTTCTAGAGCCAAATTTAGCGAGGACGGCCCTGCCTTTAATTACTGGTTGATGCTGAGCTGTACAGGCAAGTGATTACACGCACAATTAGTTGTTCCCACAAGTAGCCAATTATGCGAACGATTATTTAAGAAAATTGTAGTTCCTGCTAAGGGAACTTTTACATCGTAGCCTCAGAATACATTTCTGTATAAAAATTCCTTTTATTGCATGTATTATTACTTTTTCCTGTCTCCTGGGCTGCGGGAGACAGAGCCCTTGTGGCCCCATTTGTGGAAAGAGAGGAATTTTCTATGTGAAAATCCAGACCTTTGGGGCACTGTGAGACTTGGCAAAGAGTGGGGTTGATAGTCGGAAGCTCTCATAGGATGAGTCTTGCTCTAGAGACCCTGGCTTCACCCCGTATATAGAGCCTACTGGAAAACTTTGGATTCTGAACAGTTGATGAGGGACTCATTGGGAGGCATGTGAGTCCTGGGGCATAGCAATGTGTCATGATTAGGTTTTTATGCCTATCAATAGTTCTCCGGGCCTCTCAGCAAACACACGGCTTTTATTTTACTTAATTGTTCATGCCTATGTGCACGCAAGGCTGGAGTACAACCTTGGGTGTTCACTTTGCTATTCTATTTTTGTGGGCATGTGCTTGTGAGACAGGGTCCCTCACTGGTCTGAAACTAGCCAACAAGGCCCTAGGGATCCCCATTTCCGCCCTCCCAGCAGAGGAACTAAAAATAGAAGGGACCACAAGCAAAGGATCATGGGTTGTTTAGAAGCTAGAAAAGGGAAGTCAGTGGCCTGCCTTTCAAACCTCAATAAGAAGTAGGGATTGGGTGTCACTTTCTTCTCACCCCGCTAAGTTCTGGTTCACGTTTCTAACCTTCAGAGCATTATAGCAATATAAGAGAGCAATATAGAGAGGTGTTGCTTTGAGACGATGGGTCATAGTCACTTGTCACAGCAGCCAGAAGACACTGGGATACTTCATCAGAGTTCACGGAGTGGAGTGCCTGCCTCTGCTAGCATTCAATTCTGTTCCTGGGCAGGAAAAGCATGTTCTGCTGTGGTCTGATCTAACTGAAATATTTGCCCATTTACCTTACACGTCTGTATGTGTCTGCATGTATTTATATATAGCATGTATATGCAGGTGACTGTGGCGGCCTGAGGGCATTAGATCGCCTGGACCTGGAGTTCCAGCTTGTTGTGAGTCACCTGACCTGGCTGCTGGGAACTGAGCTTGGATCCTCTGCAAGAGCAGAAACTGCTCTTAACTTTCCGGTCCTTGGTCCAGCTCCCTCACTTGACACAATTTTAAATAACGTTTCTGTTGACTGGAATGTATCTTCAAGAGGTTTTTTCTTTCTTTCTGAAGATCAATACAATTAATATGCTTGTTTCTGAGAATATCTTTTTCATCTTACAATAAAGCAACAGAATTTTCACTCTTCTTCCTCAAAGCAATAACATATTTCTTCTTTCCTGATATTCCATACTGGAGAGGCAAAGTCTGGCACTTGCTTTAATTTTCTGTTCCACTGTAAAAACAAACAAACAAATAAACAAACAAAACAACAGACAAAGCAGTGTTTCTGCCCATCCTTGGATTTTTGTAGGCCTGCCTGCCTTATCCATGTGTTTACTGGCACATTTTACAAGATTATGTTGATTGACAACTCTGGGTGCTGCTACGTGGAGTGGAAGAGAGGACTTTACCAAGTCACAAAGGGCACCCGACTCCCTGTACTACCACTAGCCAGGCAAGCTGGAAGGGTGACTCAGATAACATTTTGTTGTTCCTGTCGTTCTTGCTGCCTTTGGAGGAAGCCATGGTTTGTGAATTGTGTCTCTCTGTATATTTTTTGTTTTTGTCTGTCCTTTTCTAGCTGTACTTCAGCCTCTGGCCCAGCAGCACAAGGACCAACTTTGATGACACTGCTTGCAGGGAGAACTGTAGCCTCTCTGCTGGGTAGAAGTTGCCACCTTATGAGCCGTGTGTTGTCTGCGGGATTCCCAGTGCCTGTGTGAGTTTCTGTGTCTGGGTCTTACAGTGTCTCTCTCTCTGCTTAAGAAGGTAAGCATTGAGCTGGGGCAGAGAGCTGCCCACCCCCATATCCTCCAAAGCAGCTTGCATTCAGTTGGTAGAGGGTTTGGCTCCTGTTTTCCAGGTATGGGTTTAACGGTTTTGAACAATGGGGTCCAGAGTGAGAGAAGAGTTTTCCACCCACACCGAGAAGAGAAACTCTGGATGGCTTCCAGCAACGTGCTGTATTTGTCAAACATTTCTATTTTATTTTAGAACTTGATCATTGATGTGGCCATTTGGTTGACTCAGTTTTGCAGGATTAAGATAGTCCATCTTGCTTCTGCGAGGATTTATAGACGAAGGTGAGAAAAGCTCCACCAGGGTTTTCCAGGAAGACCTTATGTTTCTCCCACCAGGCGTCTCTGCAAATGTATCGTTACATTTTAAAATGAAGAGGTCTATGTTTTAGCATGTGAAAACAAAGTTCAGAGACACAATAAGTTGTCCACAGTTAAAAAGGAAATAGCATAGCACTGTTGGAGTCTTAACGCCTGTGTGTGTGTGTGTGTGTGTGTGTGTGTGTGTGTGTGTGTGTGTGTGTGTGTGTGTGCGCGCGCGCGCGCGCGCATATGTGCTGGCAGAGTCTGGAAGAAGGCATCAGATCCCTGGGAGTTGGAGCTACAGGTGTTTGTGAGCCTCCTAGTGTTGGTGAAGGGAAGCAAACCGAAGTTGGATCCTCTGTAAGAATAGCACATACTCATAACCACTGAGCCATCTCTCCAGCCCCCAGTTCATTTTTTCTTGCGGTGGCTCTTTGCACGGCTTCCTCTGTGCTCGTCCTGGCTTCCTCCCTGACTACTAACTTGCTGGCCGCTCTCCTCTCACTTACATTTCATGTTTTTAATATTCTTTCTTTATCTCAACATCCATGATCAGCAAATGTTGCAAAACTATTCCAAAGAAATCCTGTAGAGTCCTCACCCATCTTTAGGGTGTTAACTCTGTACATAACCACAGTATGGACCTCAAATCCACCCTGTTAGTAACTGAGTGCCAGATCTGCCGGTCATAGTCACATGTCTCCAAATGGCCAATCAGATCCCTTTTCTCTTCCAGCCTCCAATCCAGGATGTCAGATTGCTCTCAGTCACTTTGTCTCAGGGTTTTCTAATTCTTTCATGTTTCTTTGTCTTTTGTGACTTTGATAGATGTAAAGAGTACTGGACACTTATTTTGGCTCTTTAGGTTTCTGTGACATTTGCACAGCATTGAATGGAGACAGTACACCCCGGGGAGAGAATCAGGTGAGATGCTCGGTTCTAGTCAATGAGGCACCTCAAGGGGCACAGGAGGGTCATGTGCTTTGCTGCTGTGAGGTTATTTTTTTAATTTTGACTGCATTATTTATTTATTTCCCCTTTCATTAAACATAGATTCTTTTCTCATACAACATCATCTGAATACAGTTTCCCCTCCCTCTGTTCCTTCTAGCTCCTTCTTACCTCCTCTCCCGTCTGGATTCACTCCCTTTCTTTTGTCTCTCATCCGGCTTCTAAGAGATAACAACAAAATACAACAAAATAAAATATAATAAGATAAAACAAAATCCATCATATCGAAGTTGGACAAGCCAAGCCAATTCAAAACATAAAAGAGGACCCCAAGAGAAGGCACAAGAATCAGAGAACCACTCATCCACACATTCAGGAGTCCCATCAAAGCACTACATTGAAATCTATAGTACCTATGCAGGGGACCTGGTGCAGACCCGTGTAGACCCTGTGCTTGCTGCTTCAGTCTCTGTGAGTTCATATGAGCTTGACTCAGTTGTTGTAGAGGGCCTTGTTTCCTGGTGTTCGTGCTGTGATGTTAGTTCTTATGGCTGGGTTAGGGAGGCTTCAGCTGTTCTTCAAGTCCACACTTACTCCTTCCCCTTTATAATTAATAATTATCCCAAGGAGAGAGCCTGGGAATGCTAACATCCTATAGAACCATTGTATAGCTTTGCAATTATGCAAATACCACTTTTTGCCTCATACTGTCCCCTACTAATTTTGGCATCTGTTATCAATTCTCAACTTGCCCTTTAAACCAGAATGCTCCCCAGGGCTTGGCTCTCGCCTCTCTTACCCCTGCTAGTCTCCAGGGGAGCTTGTGTATACTGTATTTCTAAGGTACCATCTGAAGCCTGTGGACTCCTGAAGTCACCTTTCTCTCCAGGCTTCCTCTTCTTGAGGACTCCCCATGGGAGCATTGCTGGCCTCTCATGTGACCATCCCGAAACTCTTCTGTGGTCCCCAATGCATAGTTTCTCCTGTTTCAGGCAGGGCTTAGATGGCTCTCACTGACATTTCCAAGTTCTTATATCCCAAAACAAAGAATGTACCAGAGACATCTAATTGGCTATAGAATTAGAGATGGTTTGTTAAGAAATTAAAAGAGGAGTGAGTTCAATGCTCTGATGACCCTTTATAGATCATTTACACAGCACCTCCCTTTCCCTGCTTGTGTAGTGCAGGCTTTTCTTGAGCATGTTTATTGCATGGAGCTGGGTAAGGAAGGGTTTCTAATCCTCTGCCAACTAGCTTCCTTCATATGTTAATCTTGATACTCCCCTTCTGGTGGTCCCCCTTCTTCTGCCATACTTCTACCCTTCTCCTTCAGCTTGCCTCTTTTAGCAATTGCATCTATTTACTCATGTTGGAAAACTGGGATGGACCCTTGACAGCTTTCTTATCCTCACCTCCTACATTCTATTAATCAGCAGTATCTGCTGGTTTTGCTTTAAAAATTCTTCCCAAGTCTGCTCATGTCCACAGCCCATTTCCCAGTCCAGTGCATACATATCTCTAGTATGGACAATTTCTTTGCCTTTGCAGCTGCTTTCCAGGTTCCTGGTATTTCTCTCTTCTGTGTTTTCTACATAGCATCCAGTATGACTCTATTTGTACCTCTTTCCCATTACTTAGTGTCCTCGTTATTTTATATTGTCAACTGGATACAATCTAGAGTCACCTGGGAAGAAGGAACTTCAATTGAAGAATTTCTTTGATTAAATTAGCTTGTGTCCATGTCTGTGAGAGATTGTCTTGATTGATGATTGATGTGGGAAGACCCAGCCCTCTGTGGGCAGCACCATTCCTAGGCAGGTGGGCAAGCTGAGGGAGCCCGAGAGCAAGCCAGCAAGCAGTTTCTGCTTGAGTTCCTGCCCTGACTTCTTTCAGTGACGGGTTGTGACCTGGAAGAGCAAACTGACAAAAAACCTCCTTTCCCCATTAAGTTACTTTTGGTGAAGGTGTTTATCATGGGAATAGAAAAGGAAATTGGAACACTTAGGAAATGTTAAATGATCGAGCCCTACAATTATAGGTATTAAGCAGCTATTGTAAACAGTTTGCTAGTTATATGGCAGAGAGCTGAATGAATGAGTGACAGTAGAAGAAAGAAAAAATTCAGTCTTTTCTGAGGTTATTGGCTCCATAATCGCCTTACCTAGGGCTGTGACAAATGGAGACAGCAAGGGACTTAATTCAGATACAGTGTTTGAGGGACAACCCAAATCACTCAGTAATAGAGATAAGATTTTTTTTAAGATTTATTTCATTTTTAATTATGTATATATGTGTGTGAGTGTATGTCATGTGTATATCATGCCTGAGGAAGCCACAAGAGGACATGGGGTCCCCGGAGCTGGAGCTACAGCGTGGGGGACGGGAACTGAACTCATCTCCTCGGGAAGAATAGCAAGTGTTCTTAACCTTTGAGTCATCTCTCTCTAGCATTCAAGGGTAATATTTTAATGCAATATTAAAAATAAAAATTAATGCAAAGCTTCAAAATAAAGAAATTGTGTATACAAATTGAAATGAAGGCAGGATCAATATTATCACTTATCCCACACCAGCCCTGGCCTTTCCACAGCTAACAAAAGAATTAATTCGTCAAATTGGAGAGACTTAGAGCAGGAGTTCCCAAGGAGCTTGAGAGTGGCTTCATGCTCTAGGGGACCCCTGGCAACAGATGGAAGCATTTTGGGGTGTCATAATTGGCTACTGAAAACTAGTAGGTCAAGACCAAGGGTACATGTAATGTTCTTGAGTGCCCATGATAGCCTCTGGCTCAGAGGAAGCTCTGGTTGAGGTTAAGGAAGCTGCCTTTGAGAGAAGTGCATAAGTATCCTGTCTTCTCATCTCTTTCTAAGTAACTGCAAGGAACGCATCAGAAAGGTTAGCAGAATGTTAATGGCTGTAGCAACAGGGCCAGTGGCAGGCTTTGATCCTAGTCTATTGAAATAAGAAATGGTGCTGTGTGAACTTCTGAGCCATTAGACACTACTGTGTTAGGGGTGGGGTGGGCTAACGGAAGACCAGTTCCAGGGGCTCCATTGTGAAGGGATGGCTCTTGAATCTCATTCTCAGTGAGCTCTGAGCCTATCTCAGAGAAGGAGGCTGAGAAACAGGCTCCCACAGGGGATCCTTTCGAAGGTTATGGTTCACATCTTTCTTAGGAAGCAGTTACACGTGGCTGAGGAGAAAGTGGTGTGGCTGGCCAGAACTGGTTCCCCAGAGGCAGAGGCTCTCCTTCGTTAGTCTTGGTTATTGCTTGACTCTTCACATCCAGCCCCTCTTTTTAGTGTCTAGAACCTACTCTTCTTGTCTTAAGAGTAGGAACTGATCCACTCCATTCCTGGTCTCAAAGAAACACTCTCTGTGTGTCTGCTGCTGCCCTGTCCTTATCTAGACCTTGTAAGCTGTCATAGTCGCTGGACTTCTGGATTGAATTTCCTTGGTACCAGTAGCTGACAAATGGGGTGAAGCTATCTCCCAAATCATGCAGCACCCTCTAATTTCTTTCTTCCAATACTTGTAGGCTGGGCTGGCTATCTCATGACGGGAAGAATCTGATGAATGGACAACCAATTTTCTCCCAACCCCCTCTCCCCTCGAGTCCCTCCTCTCCTTCCTACCCTCCCTCCCTCTTTTCCTCCTTCCCTCCCTCATTCTTTTCTCTCTCCCTCCGTTCTTTTCACAGCACTGTGGTTTGAACCCAAGGCCCCTCTAATTCTTTCTCTGTTGACCCTCTAGGTTTCCACCACTTCTCTCCTGTTTCCTGGCTGAGCTGAGCTCTCCATGCCACAGCAGATGGCTGTGTGCAGGCTCTGTCACCCCGGCAGCCTTTGCTTTATTATCTGCTGAACCAAAGTCAGAGTTCTCTAGCCTCAGACCTCACAGGGCAGCCGCAGCCACCAGAAGGGATCGTGAACTCCAGAGTTCTGTGGACTGTGAAGTGCTCGGCCAAGCAAAGCTTCCCCACATTGACACCAGCTGTCACTTCTGTTCTCAGAGGTCCTCATGAATCCTGAGGAAGGAGGCCGGCCACTCTCAGCTATGGAAGAAAACCGACTTCAGCGTGCATCCCTTTGATGACGTGAAGAGGCTGCTGTGATTGGCCAGTTGAGGGCTCTCTTGCTCTGCCTGGACAGAAACCCTGGGTGTGTAGAGCTCTTCAGTTGTGCCTCCTTTGGTGTCTGACAGCAGCATGTGATGGTAGTAGGCAGGTAGGAGCAGCCGACCTCTAATATTACAGTCCCTGTGTCTGCCTGTGGCATCAGATTCAGTAGGCTTTGACAGTAGCTGATGTTACAGTGTTCAGCCTGGGATCTGAGACACTGGGCCCTGAAGACCTGACAGGTCCCTGGAGTCCTGCCATGACCAGAGATTGCAGGCCCTTCTCTCTGCCTCCTCAGAGACTCCCACCAGCTCTGCTCTCTCCTGTTCTGTTTCTGCTTCCTTTCCTCCTGCTCTGTCTGCTCTCAAACTGTCCAGCAGTTTCTTGAGTTGTTACTAACCACTGTGGAAAAACCCAGGGTACCCACCTCTGTTAGACCAGCTAATCTAGAGGGCCATCCAGGACCTGGGAACCGGACACCACTTGGTCGACTCAGGAACAGGTATCCCCTCTCACTGGAGTAGGATCATGTCAGGTTTTTGGGACCCCTTGGTGAGATCGGGACTAGAGTGGCATGGTACATTCAAACCTGTGATTGCTAAAGATGGGTTTGAAGTCTCCACAGTCAGGCAGTCTGTTCCTCACCAGGGCTTCTTACCTGTAGCTTTTACAGTTGCTAGGCAGCATTTGGTTGTGAAGCTGGGACAAGGATGGGGAACTGGGTGGCCGTAAGCAGCATGGCTGTTCCAGAAACCAGCATCAGAATAAAAAAACCTGGCTGCTAGCAGCTGGGACTGGCTTTTCTGTGGCCACTGGACCTCCTCAGCTGTCAAACAGTTGAGGATATTTTTGGACTAGGGAGCCCAGGACTCAGGAATGCCAACTGAACTCTTCTGGTAGCTCGGATAGGGGACAGGAAGAATTATATAGGTATAAGGACAGTGCCTAGAGAAGTCAGAATCTGGGGGGTTTCTAGCTGCTGTTGATTCTCAGGGTGGAGTCAAGCTTGGTTGATCTGCCAAGACCGGGTGATGCTTGGTGCCTGGGAGATCTTCTAGGTATGTGGCTACAGTCCTTTCTCTCCTGCTCCGTATTTTGAGCTCAGCCTGTACTGACAGTTCCAGTGAAGAGAAGAGGAAACAGTACTGGAGCTAAGTCTACTGGGCCAAATGTCACGGCTTTGGGCAGCTCAGCCTCTCAGGCTGCTTATCTGTCCACACTGCCTCGCCTCTAGCATCAATCAGTCACGAAGGCTTGTGATTTGAACCAATCACAGCATTGCCACCAGTTCTAGTGGTCCCTCCCACCAGGGAAGGTACTACCTTCTGGTCCAGAGAGGCCTGTGATTATAAGAACTTAGTACCACCTGGTTCAAACCCATGCTTCCAGGAGCCCGGAGCAGTCAGCCAAAGTCCTGTGCATAGCTGTGGCTAGGTGTCTACGAATCGTTCAGGACAGCTAGTGCAGGCTTGAGGATGGTTGTGAGGGCTGGATCACCAGTTTTCCTTGTGCTCAAGGTTTTCCTGGTAGCACAGAGTCCAGTAGCTGCTAAGTAGGGGCTCCGATTTCCGTGTCGTTTCTTTGCTTGTTTATAGAAAATTGAACAGCAGGAACGATTACAACATACGTGTGTAGAACTTGTCATGAGCACTAAATGGTGATTCTTAACAGTGTTTTACCATGGCAAAGTGCCTGGGAAGAGCTGGGCCCCCTCATCTATCTTAAGGCTATGTCTTGGAAACTGTGCGTTGCATCAGATGCAAAGGTCGAGCCCTGGGCATTTATTCATTCATTCGACAGGTGTCTATTGAGCATCTTGAATGAGTTGGTCCATAGTAATGCTTATCCAGGGCTGAACACAGGTGGCTTAAACAGTATTTATATCTGGAGGCTGGGAAGTTCAAGATCAAGGTTTGACTTGGCTGAGTTTTGGTGCAAGCCCTTTATCCTGGCATACACATGACCACTTTTTTGATGAACTCTTGTGTAGAAAAAAAAAGAACTCTTGTCTCTTCCTTTTTGGAGACGGGCACTAATTTCATTTTCTGGGGGTGGAGGTCACTCCCCAGATCACATTTAAAATTAATTAGCTTCCAAAATGCATCATGTTAATGCCATCACCCTAGGGTTTAGCCAGGGCTTCATCATGTGATTGTGGGCAGGGTAATCTAACCATAGCTCTTATAGATCAGTTACCTCATGTGAGTCAAGGTGTCTTCAGATGCCAGAAGTGTGGGATCCCCCTGGAACTGGAGTTATAGGTGGATATAAAACACCCAAAGTAGATGCTGGGAACAGAACTTGCATCCTCTACAAGAGCAGTATGTACTCCCAGCTTCTGAGGCATCTCTGCAGCCTCAAAGATTTGTGTTTTAAGATGCATCCTGTGTATGTCCAGTGTAAATGGACCACCATGAGAAACAAACAAGAAATTGCAGCCATCATTCAGAGTGTGAGACTGGCAGTGGTTGCGCACGCCTTTAATTCCAGCACTTGGGAGGCAGAGACAGGTGGATCTCTGTGAGTTCGAGGCCAGCCTGGGCTACAGAGTGAGTTCCAGGATAGGCTCCAAAGCTACACAGAGAGACTTTGTCTCAAAAAAAAAAAAAAAAAAAAGAAAGAAAGAAAAAGGAAAAAAGAAGAAACATACACACACACACACACACACACACACACACACACACACACACACACACACACATACACACACACAGCAAAAAACCACAGAGTGTGAGGCTAGATGACTCAGGCCTGCATACTGCATCTGGCTCTAGTCCTTCTGTGGAAGTGACCTTGCCCCGGGTAGATGCCTTCATCTCTGGGGACTCAGCTTGATCATCTGTAAGGTGCATGCAATAACAGCATTTTGTTTCCCTTTATTTCTTTAGGGGATTGCTGTAAGGCCTCATTTTAAATGATCATTCAGTGATCTATTATTATTGCTTTAATTAATTATTAATTATTAATTAATGAATGCAAAGTGACAGGCAAATATTAACTGCTTTATTCATTTTAAAATTGTTTTTAGTTGGCACACAAAATAACAAGTTTCATCATGATCATTTCTTTCTCTGTGTGTGTGTGCATGTGTGTCTGTGCATGTGTGAGTACACATGCATGTATGTACATGTGCATGTCCACGTGGAGGCCAGAAGTCAACCTTCAGTGTCTTTCCTCGAGATGCCAACCATTGCTTTTTGAGCTAGTCTCTCCTTGACCTGAAATTCCTTGATTCAGCGTGGCTGACTGGCCAGTGAACCCCAGGGATCTCCACATCCCCAGCGCTAGGCTTACAAGCATGTGCCACCATGCTCGGGTTCTATGCCTTGACTCGGGTTCTCATGCTTGCACAGTGAGCGCTTTACTGACTGAGCCGTCTCTCTGGCCCAATGATAACGCTGGCATACATTGTTTCTATCCGTTCACCCACCATTATCCTCTTTTGACCTCCTTACTTGGCTTTTGCCGTTACCAATGACAACACAGCAGAAGATTTTCTTTCCTTTCCCTTGATCTTGTAACCTCCATCTTGGTCCCACGGACACCAAAAGGACCTTTGGTGCAAATTCAAGGGCAGGTGCATCATGCAAAGTTAAGAATGTTCTGCCCTTTCCAGGAGGACCCACACTTAAGATGACTTTAACCTCAGTGCCACATTTCTGTCCCTTAGCTGCAGACTAGACAGGATGGAACAGGGACAGGCTTCGCCTCCCCTGTGATCTAGTCCATAAACAGCTCAGCCCACCTCCATTTCTCAAGCCCTCTAAACTTGCTTTTGGCTGAGTTAACTTTGTGCCCCCAGGAGACAATGGGCCAGGAGAGTGGATCATCTCTCGTGCCGCCACCAGGTGGCGATGTTTCCTTTGTCATGGTCCAGCATGTCCCGGCTCTCCTTCCTGGTTCCAGTGCCCAGCATCCTTCTGCTCTTCTGACAGGCGGCTTTCTCTACCCAGGCAGAGGGCTCGGGCGGTTCATGGTGTCCCATCTTTAGCATGTGAGTGGGGCATCACTAGTTTCTCTTCAGTGGTCCAGCCCCCCTGCAGACACATCTGGATGGCCAAGCTGTCATTTGCTGACAGTGCCAGTGTGATTTTGGAGAATAGTGTACCGGGCCCACACAGTACTCAGACAACTGGGACTTGAGCTCCAACTGGCTTCCATGTCTCTCATCTTGTTTCCTTATCTAAATCTGCCCCCCCCAATGGCTTTTCAATAAATGAAACCCCAACAGTTAGTCTACAGAATAAAGGTGTGCCCCCATGGTATATATGATATGGGAAATTTGGGGGGACGCCTTTGAGTTTGACAGAACCCTTCTCAGCTGGTGTGCCTGACTCAGGGGCCTAGAATCATGGGAATCTCAATGGCTTCCAAAGCCACTCTGAGCTAGAGGCCTTAGGTTCTTATCTTGTGAATTAAGAAAAGAAATTCACCGACCACAGGGAGTGAGTTTTAAAGAAAAGTTTGTTATATATTCATAAGAAAGAGAGCACAAGAGAGAGGAAGCATGAACTAGTGAAAGAGGGAGAGAGAGAGAGAGAGAGAGAGAGAGAGAGAGAGAGAGAGAGGACCCACATCCCACAGTTTCTGAAAGCAGGAGTGCATTTGTTCCTGGGGATGGGGTGCCATGGAGGTGCTGGTCTTGAACTTGAGCAAGGCATGGTGGAAGCTGAGCTAGTCGGCTCAGTTGGTCCAACTGAGGAGTATCCAGCTAGCTCCCCTGAGTTTCAGTGATGTTGGCAGGTACAGCTTCCAGATAAGAGAAAGATGACAGGGAACCAAAAGCTTGAACTCTTTTTCTGTTGTTCCTGGACTCCAGAAAGGACATTCTCAGGGATGCTGTTCTGGGGTCCCTGTCCATCCCAATCATCAGCATTTGAGATGCAAAGAGGATTGGCAGAAACACTATGGGTAAACCTGATTTGGTACCAAGGGATGGTGTTGATAGCATCCAATCCCAGCCTCCTCTGAAGGCAGCTTTCCTGAAACTCAGCCTGATATAGAAAAAGAGCAACAGTGCCCCTCCATAACAACCCATTTCTCAGTGCCTGCTCTGTAGACCCAGGCTATTCATTTCCCAAGCTGGGCTTCTCCTCTTTCCTCTACTGCCTAGACCCCCACACATATTTGCACAGATGTTACCTGTCATTCAGCCCAGTAGCCAGCAAAGGAGCCAACAAGGCAGCAGCTCTGTGGGGGTGAGCCCTGTCAGCATCACTTATTTCCTGTGTATTCTGAGTAGTTGTTTAATCAGTTAGGCCCCAACTTGCCTCATCTATATAATGGGAACACCAAAATGTGCAAATTGAGTGGTTATGAAATTGAAATGAGATACTGTGTGTCAGGCACCTGAAACAATGTCTGATATAATTAAAGAGGCACCTTCATTACAAGAGAGTGCAGAGTACAGTAGCTAGCCTTGTTACATGATCTGCTGAAAGAAGAGAAGGGGTGAAGGGAGAGACTAGAGGTCTGAATGGCACCCTTAGTTGGGTATCAGGACAATAGAGATATGTACCATTCAGAGTAAAGCAATGATGACAAGCTGCAGGAGGACACCTAGACCATAAGGGTGACACTGCTGGGTTGCCAGTCCCTTGGTGTGACCCTACGATACAAGGGGTTCTAGTCTCAAGGTGTGCAGTAGAAGCTAGTGTGTGCTTTCCTGTTTCTCTTTCCTATCCCCACTCTTCAGTCTGGACTACTGGAAGGAGTCATCAGTCACTTTGTACTTGGCAATTTCTTCAATCTCTCAGGGAGGCCATGCTTGTTCTCCAAGGTCCTTCTGGGAGGCTTCCCTAAGGCCTTTCCAAAGTCCTCACAGCCCATCACTCCTTCTTTGTACGACCTTTGGACGGCCTTGAGTGTGAACAACTTTATAAAAACACATGAACACGGTTGTTTTCAAACTCACAGAGATCCACCTGCTGCTGTCCCCCTCTCCAAGTGCCAAGGTTGAATATGTGTGCTGCCAGGCCTGGTATGAATCACACCCCAGTTATCTGACTTTCTTTACCCGAGTCCTGGCCCCATTGTGTAGAAGGCACTGCCAAATCAAATCATATGACATAATAATTACTTTTCTCACTGCTGTGACCAAGAGTACCTGACCAGGAGCAAAACAGAGGCCACATTTTGGCTCATGGCTTAAGGGGACATGGTCCATCATGACAAGGAAGGTATGATGACACCAGCTGTGGTAGTGGAGCTTGAAGCTGAGACTCCCACTTCTTCACATCTGGGCAGAACAGGAGACAGAGAGAGACGATTCATGGGAATATCCACCTCACTTTCTATTTTTCCCTCTTTGTTCATTCTGTGCCCTGAGTCCAGGGGTGATGCCACCCACATTCAGGGTGGGCTCTTTTCTTCTTAGTTAATCTCTGGAAATATCCTCACTGACATGCCCAGAGGTGTGTGTCTCCCAGATTATTCAGGATGCCATCGAGTTGACAATGAAGATTAGCCATCACATATGGCACGAGAAACAGTACCATTAAGAATGTTTTTTGCCGGGTGGTGGTGGCGCACGCCTTTAATCCCAGCACTCGGGAGGCAGAGCCAGGCGGATCTCTGTGAGTTCGAGGCCAGCCTGAACTACAGAGTGAGTTCCAGGAAAGGCGCAACACTACACAGAGAAACCCTGTCTCGAAAAACCAAAAAAAAAAAAAGAATGTTTTTTAAAAAAACATCAAATATGTTTTATACGGAGATATGCCTTTATAATCCCAGCACTTGTGACAGGGAGGGAGGAAGATCAGGAGTTCAAGGCCAGCCTGAGACAGGTGAGACCCTGGCCAATGAATATAGGCTGGGGTTCTTCCAGAAGGCCCTGTTCACCTAATGCTGGCCCTCAGACTTATTTTTGTCAAGAGGAAACATTGACTGTAATCTATTTGAAATAGAGCCTTCTAGATTTTTTCAATTACATTTTTTTTTTGGTAACTGTATTATCTTTTGCACCCTTGATAAACTCTGGTAACATTACTGGTTGCACTCTGTTGTGTTGTGCATATTTCTGCCTTGCCCTATAGGCTACAAGCTATTAACATGCTCCAATTTCATCTTATGGACCCTCTATCTCCAGGACCCAACACTGCTCCAGGCAGGAAAGGGTAGCACCCCAGAAAGAAGTGAGGACAAGAATATGTGGTGGGAAGCAGGATCCATCTAAGGGGTGGGTTTAATTGGAGTGTCACCTCCCCACTGGGGTGTGAAATCCTCCGAGGACATCTCTGGTCTCTAGAAAAAGGGCAAGGTTGCAGGGAGCAGTTGAGCACGACACTGAGTTAAGTGCAGGCACCGATCCCTGACAGGCCCAGCTCGTCCAGGGAAAGAGGCCAGCGCAGAGGGCATGGGAAGCACACTGGCAAAATTTTCCAGCCTGAGGCTGCAGGCTAAGAAGATCCACCCGCTCATTAGGATTCAACAGAGGCAGGGGCTTTCTGTCTTGTGGATGCCTGTTGAGAATAGACAGTACAAGCTCACGTCTGGATGCTCCAAAGGACTTGTGAGTTACCTCTCAAACCCTAGGGGAAAATGGTGTGGAACAACTCTGGTTATTAGAAATGTGTTTTATCATCCTACTTGGAAAGGCTGTTTGCAGACAAGAAGGGCTTTCTCTGGGTGCCTCCCCCAGGTGGGGAAGGTAGTCTGAATTTGTAGGCCATCTCCTTCCCTATTAATCATCGTCTCATCTCATCCTGTGCAGGTGTCACGAGCCTCTCTTCATTTGAAGTCTCTATCGGTATTTATCTTGGAGTCTTTAATAAATCATTTTCCAGCTGGGTGTGTGATCCAGGGTGCTTAACATGAGAAGGGCGCCAACAGACCCCACTCATGGCGTTTCTCTGACATGTCAGTGGAACCCCTTCCCCCAAGATGGCAGGTAGGAAACTGAGGTGAAACCGGTGATTTTGAAAGGCTTGCTTAGCGAGAAAGGGGTTTTTTCCCACTTTATCTAATTATAGACATGATTGTATCAGAGACTGCACATTAAAGCAGAAACATTGGTTAGAATAGACTAGACCAGCTGAACCTGGTGGTTCAGTCTAGTAAGCCCAGGTACTTGGGAGGCTGAGGCAGGATGATCACAAAATTGAGGACTGCCCAGGCAGCAGAGTGAGTTGAAGGGCAGCCTGGGCAACTTATTGAGACCCTGCCTATAAACAAACAAACAAACAAATAATAAATAAATAATAAAGGCTTGGGATAGCCCTTGGTGGTACAGCATTTGCCTACCTCCTAGCACGGGTGCATGAGGGCTGGTCTCAGTTCAATCCACGGTGCCACAAACAAACAAAAATGAATGAATGAATCAGCCCATGTCTTTGAAAAGAGGTTTCCCTTCTGATGGGGGAGTGACCATCGGTCTGTCTCCTGCCTTCTGAATCTTCCCGCCAAGTTGTAAGCAACCGCAGAGCCAAAGGTAGTCACCTCCTGTCTTACACATGTGTTATATGCTCAGCTGTAACCAAATATCTGACAAGAAGCAATGTGAGGGAGGGAGAGCTTATTGTGAGGTCTAGTTTGCAGAGGTGCCATCCATCAGGGCCAGAAAGGCTCAGCAGCAGGAAGCAGAAGTATCTGATCACCCTCCACCCGCGGTTAGGAAGCAAGGGTAGATGAAATGCGAATGTCCAGCTGGCTTTCTCCTTTTTGTTCAGCCCAGGGCCCTGGACCAGGGCGTCGTGCTGCCCACGCTCTGGGTGGATCATTCCACCTCACTGTACCCAAGTTTAGAAACTCCCTCACAGACATGCCTCCAGGTTTGTTTCCATGGTGACTCTAAGTCCCATCAAGTTGACAATCCGGGTAAACCACATTAGAAACCTAGCCACCCGCTTCGTGCCTGGTCTCCTTTGATACGGCGTCAGAGTTCAGTAGTTTCAGTAGAAACTATTGGGAAAGCAATGCCTGAAATATTTACTAGGCAACCTTCAGCAGGAAAAAATTGCTACCTTTGTTCAAGAAATTCCCTGGACATCAGCTGTGGATGAGGGTGTCCATCTCTGTGCCAGGCTTCTTTAACCTTTCTGAAGACAAACATGTCAGAGGTCTTAGTGCATATACCCACACTGATGTCTTTCTGTGTGTGCATGTACACATGTGTGTGAGACACTCAGGTGTACATCGGGTGTAAGGGGAAAATTTTCTCAGTGTACACGAGACCTGTGGACACTGGCCATCCAGGGGCAGCTGGTTGCGTCTTCTTTCTCGCTATGCGCATGTGTTTTTGAGTCTTCCTGCATTTCTGTGTGCTAACAGTTAACAACAGTAACGAATTCTTTCCCTCTCATGGGGCCTAGTTTTCCTTGGGGTTTGTGAAGGTGAAGTCATGTTTCCATATAGGAAATTATCAGGGGGAATGCTACTTGTAACTGGGAGTCTAGGGATCTGTGACAGGTGAGCCCATGATTGCTGGTCCTGTATGCATCAAGAACAAGCAATTACAATTGTCCATTTACAGTTATTTATCATCACCTATTCTCCCCCTCTCTTGTGTGACATTTCTCTGCTTTCTCATTTATGTTGTTGTTCTTGTCAGCTTTAACTGTCAACTTGACATAGCCTAAGAGTCTCCAATTGAGGACTTTCCCAGATCAGACTGACCTGTGGGCATGTCTCTGGGGGAGATGACCCTGTTCATTAACTAGTGTGTAAGAGGGCCTGGCCCACAGTGAGCAGTGCCCTTCCCCAGCCAGGTGGTCCTGGGCTGTACAAGAAGGCTAGTTAAGCACCAGACTGTGAGGGAGCCAGAGCAGCATTCTTCCAAGGTTTCTGCTTCAAGTTCCTGCTGAGTTCCTTCCCTGCTGTCACTCAGTGATGGACCATGACCTGGAAGGAGAAGCCAAGGAAACCCTCCACTTCCCCATGTAGCTTTTGATCAGAGTGTGTTATCAGAAAGGAGACTAGAACACCAGTTTACAGGCATCAATAAGTCAATGGCTTTGAGAAAAGCAAGGAAATCTTGCAGACTTGTTCGGGGGTGGGAGACATGTATTCCCAAGTCATGAATCATAGGAGGTACAGGGCAAGTTTGTGTACCCCTGAGAGATTTGCCCCTAAAGGACCTACAGAGTCCCACCCCCCAATCCCAATCATTTGTTGCATGAGCGCTACCTCAGACACAGTAGAGAGCAGAAATCTTAAGGCCTTTCTACATTTTCATTGTTTTAAAAACACACTTTCTAAAACAGGCTATAGTGACTGGAAATGGGAGCCTGCAAGCCAACCCAGGCTGCTCATGCATTCAGGGATGGGTGGCAAATAGGAGCCAGTGCGATGACTCAGGCTGCCCATGCATTCAGGGGTGGGTGGCTCTTCCACTGCAGTTTTTATTTGGCTCATTCTCAGACTTGGGTTGTGAGACCCAAGGAGGAGGAGTGGAGTCCTGGTTGCAGACACCTCTGAAAGACGGTGGCTGTGATGAAGGGAGGTCCTGGGATCTGCCTTAATGGACTTCCGGTCTGTGGGATGCTGAAACCGGGTGAGCTTCTTGGGAGAAATGAATAGGCACTGCCTCTGAGCAACTCTCACATACCCAGGACACTACCCCACATTGACTAACATACACCCAGGTTTCAGAGGCCCTGGGTGAAACAAAGTATACAGGGATGAGAGTCAGGACTCCCTCTCTGCCTCCTAACCAGAATGGGTGTGGAGTAAAAGGATGGGATGATTGGGTTTCAGCAAAGAACATTTTCAAACAGATTAGCTCATTTTACAACAGTCTGTACTTCTGAGCACCTTTTCTAGGCCAGCTCTAGTGACTCAAGGGACCTTCATCACTGACCAAACTCTAAACTCTTCCTACTACCACATAATTTTGGCATCCCAATATTTATTCTGCTTCCCTACGCTTTGTCAAAGTATCCCCTTTCCTTCTGCCTGAGACTATCAAGTTCTAGCATGGCTCTTGCCTCTCCCAGGAGCTTGCTCTTAAGCTGTCTGGGCATGGAGACTGCTCAGGCTCCCCAACCCTATCACCAGTGTTTCCCCTGTCTTTCTTTATGTTCCACACCTTTGAGCAGTAATGATCATCTTCACACAGAACAGTCTAGAAGGAAGACCAAAAAGAACAGAGCAACCCCTGACAACCCCACACTGAGCTCTCTCCATACATTTTCTATTTCACCAAGAAGGAATGTTGCCTAGATGCAAAACCACATGAGAACCACGACCAGGCCCAGACCACGCCCATGGTTGCCTGGCCAAGGTCTTCCTGGGTTTTTTATTTTCTATGATGGTTAAAACAAGGCAAGAGGGAAAGAGTGAGATACAGTGATGGACAGAGCTTGGAGGAAAAGGGCACATCTGTCCAATGTCATTCTGCCATGTTTAGACGGATTTAAAAGGGGTCATGTTGGTCACATGCATGGATGTTCAAGCCCTGTCTTCCTAGGATCATGGGTGAAAGGTTGAGTGCTGAGGGTGGAATGTTCAGGAAAAACTTAGGAGTAACACAAATGGGAGGCACTGCTTATATTTCTCAGTTGGAAACGAAAATAACATATTTTCTGGCATGCTTTCGTGTATGTGTATGTACATATTCATTTGTGGGTACACGTGTGTGTGTGTGTGTTTGCTGAAGCTAGAGGTTGACTTCATGCGTTGCGCTGGTTTGGTTTTAACTGTCAACTCAACACAATCTAGAATCACCTGAGAATTGGGTTTTGGTAAGGAATTATCTTGATCAGGTTTACTTATAAGCATGTCTATGAGGCATTGTCCTGATGAGTGACTGAAGTAGAAGACAACAGCCCATGGTGGGTGGCACCATCCCCTAGGCAGTGAGTCTTGAAAGTATAAAAGAGGAGAAAGCTTGCTGAGAGCAAGGAAGCAAGGATGTATTTATTCTTTACTCTTGATTGTGGCTGCTATGACTTTCCCGAAATGATGAGCTGTGATTTGGAGGTGTAAGAAGTCCCTATGTCATTCCCCCCCCCCCCCCCCAGGATATACATCACAGTAACAGAAATGAGACTAGGGCCGGAGTCTCCCTCAGTAGTTCTCTACCTTAGTTTTCGAGACAGAATTTCTCACTTTACCTGGGTCAGCTAGGCCCTGTCTCTATTTCTTAGTTCTGGGATTACAGGCATGCTTCACTGTGCCCAGATTTTGTGCAGAGGGAATCAAGCTTGGTTTGTCATGCTTATATAGCACACAGTTTACCAACTGAGCCATTTTCCAAGTCCTGGCAATTTTTTTTTTTTAAACCTGGAAATGTACTGAGAAAATGGTGTCCTTGTGGTCTGAATTCTGAGACTGAGAGGCAGAGCAAACCCCTGCTGGGGCTGGCAGCAGCTGAGGTAGCTGCCAGCCCCAGATGTGGGTGTGAACTCTCAAGCTCTAATGAAGACTCGCCTTCCTGTTTTGCTGCCAGGACCTGTGTGCTTCCATTTCCCAATTGAAAACACACTTAATGGCGACAGGTTTTTGGCTTCACCGGGCTTAAATCATTACTCTGGGAATGCAGCATCCATATCGCAACTGAGGGCTGAGCTGCACTTCACTGGGAGAGAGCCCTGGCCTTGCCCTCCTCCCACCTCTCCCGGAGGACTGGATCCTCTCATCCGAAATAGTCATCTCTTTATCACACTAGGGCTCTTGTGAGGCCAGTATGTGGGATTTCTGGAATGAAGTCCTCATTGGAAGCAGCAGCTTCCTCCCTTCTCCTCCTCCTCCGGGTGTTGTGGAATGTAATTTTCCTTTGGCAAATAGAATCTGCAGAATAATATCCTCATTTGGCTGAAGCCGATCAGGGACTGCATTCTGTCCCTTCTCCATTCAAGTTTCCTTATTTTATTTTTATTTTTAAAAATTTCAATTTGTGCACGTGCTCGTGCATGCGCATACACACACACCACACCACACACCACACACACACACACACACACACACACACACACACACACACACACACACACACACGCACAATGTACATATGCATGTGAATCTCCATGAAAATGAGAAGCAGGGACTGAATCCCCTGGAGCTGAAGTCACAAGAAGGTGTGAGCTGCCGGATGTGGGTTTGCTGAAGCAAACTCCGGTCCTCTGTAAGAGCAGTAATCACTCTAAACAACTGAGCCCTTCTCTAGCCCCTACATTTGAGTTTCTTGACTATCATCTCTAGCTTGGGCTGCATGGATGACACAGAGTTGTGTGCTGGGCTGAAGGCCTGAAAAATGTAAGTTCCCCAAATTTCAGCTTGCTGTGTAGAGCAAAGGGCCAAGGATGAAATGCTGGGGGTGGGGCTTGTGTGTCCCTGATTAATCCAAGTACTCAGATTGTAGGTGAGGAGACTGAGGGTCAGAGAAGAGCAGGTGCTGAGTTGGCATCCCTCAAAAAGCTGCCAGCAGAGTCTTCATTAGCGTCTTGGCCTCCGTCTCTCCAAGTGTGTCTCTTTTTCCAATGTGTTCCGACATCACTTCTTTGAATATTTTTCCTCTATGTCTAAATCTGACAAGTGGGACTAAGGACATAAACATTCTGGCTTATTTCCTCTTTCTGGATGCTTTGGGAGACAAAGACTATGATGGTATGAAGCAGTTCAGACCAGACTTGAAGCCCCAGGTACAAGATGAGAAGTGGAAACCTGGAGTTTGGCTCAAGACTTGGGTGGCATAGGATTCTGGGACCAGGGCCATGCAGCTTCCTTTTGCTGACGTCTTGGCTCTTCTGCAGAACCATGAGCCAGATGGTGCCTTTGTCAAGGTAGCGGTCAGAGATGAGTGAGAAGCACAGTCGGCACCACAATGCTTGTTCCATATATTTTAATACCCCCATCACCTCCTCTTCTTCCTCACCACTTCCTCTTCTTCCTCTGCCTCTTCATCTTTCTTCCCTCCTCCTCTCCTTCCTCCTCTTTCTGATGTGCAGATCTGTAATCTTAATTATATCTACATTGGAGATGCTCAAAACCTTGAGGATGGAGCCATGCAAAGACACAGGGTAAGGGGCCTATCTATTGAGTGTCTACTGTGGGTCAGGCCACAGGCTTCTAAAAGAATCCTATAAATGATGCTCTATCTCCTGGGATGCTCTTCGCAGGAGGAGGGAGTGTAAAATCCTTCTCTGATAGCTCTTAGGTTTAGACAACCATGTCTGTGCATGGACTCCATAAGAATATTAATGTGGGCCTTTGATTTAGTCTAAATTGCATATTCAGAATCCAAACCAGACCCCAGGAAGTAGAGATGTAGGACATCCCTCTGTCTTGGTTTGAATAAACTTAGGCTTCCATATATACTTTTTGCTTTTCACTGCCACCCATCCATCCTCCAGTTCAGCTCAGCATCTGTCATGGGTCATCTCGCGGGCCCCAGAGGGACCTCAGCTATGCAAGCTGGGAGACCTGGGTCGAGAGTAAGCACCGCTTGGCCCGTTTCATGTACATGCTGTGTCCAAAGAGCTTTGCTCGTTCTTTCAGCCTTAGCCTGCTGTGCTGCAGAGCAGATGGGGAGAGAAGGGATAGGAAACAAAGCTGAGTGAATTGGAGCGACTCCTCCTAGAGAGACATGAACCAGCCTCTCACCCTAGACAGGGCCCTCGTAACAGGCCCATGTGATAGCTTCATCAAAGTCCAACTCTTCTGGCCTCCACAGGTACCAACACACACATGGCACACATATCCTCACATAAATAGAATATATCTTTAAAATAACAGTATTCATTGAATTTTTTTTGGGGGGGTACAGTGAACTGTATTGATGGTATAGAATAGAGTCCCTCCTATTATTCTGAGGTGGAAATTGTGAGCGAAGATGCTCAGTGTTGGGGGCTGAGTTGTAACAGGGCCTCTCTCTTGCTCTCATGTCCTTGCTGGGTTGGGTGGTCCACAGCTTTTTACTCCTTGGGGGCCATGCATGCCATGAGATCTACCACCCTGTTGCTCTAGCCTTATTCATTTTCCTACCAGGAAATGAGCTTTACAAAATTGTCATTGAGATCAATGCCAGCCCCAGCATCAAAGGTGGAAGTCACAGGAGACAACCTGGTCCTCAGTGTAGTCCAGGATGCCCTTAGTGAGCCCTCAGATGCCTGCTTCACCACCTTCTTGATGTCATCATACTTGGCAGCTTTTTCCGGGCAGCATGGCAGATGTATGATGGACACACTGGGGGTAGGAACATGAAGGGCCATGCCACTGAGCTTCCCACAGCCTTGGCAGCACCAGTGGATGCAGATATAATGTTCTGGGCAGTCCCACAGCCATCATACCACAGCTACCTGAAGGGACCATCCACAGTTTTCTGGGTGGCATGGGCTGTGGTCATGAGTTCTTCCTCAATGCCAAAGTGGTCATGAATGACCTTGGCCAGGGCGGCTAGGCAGTTGGTGGTACAAGGAGCATTGCTGACAATCTTAAGTGAATTGTCACACTTCTTATGGTTTACACCCATCGCAAACATGGGAGCATCAGCAGCAGAAGGGCAGAGATGATGACCCTTTTGGCCCCACCCATCAAATGAGTCTGGCCTTCTCTATGGTGGAGAAGACACTGGTAGACTTCACAACATGCTTGCCACCAGCATCACCTGGTTTGATGTTGGTGGGATCTCACTCCTGGAAGAAGGTGATGACAGCCTTCCCGTTGATGGCAAGCTTCCTGTTCTCAGCCTTGACTGTGCCACTGAACTTGCCATGGGTAGAGTTAGACTGGCACACGGAGACCATGTAGTTGAGGTCAATGAAGAGGTTATTGATGGCAATAATTTCCACTTTGCCAGATGCAATGTCAGCCCTAGTAACCAGGCGTCCAATATGGCCAAATCTGTTCACTCCAACCCTCACCATTGTGTGTCAGGGACGAGGTTGGCACTGCATAAGAAGATGAGCTGTCTCTGGAACAGGGAGGACCAGAGAGCCATTCACTGAATTTTTTAAGGAAAGTAAAAAAACAGTGCTGTTTTTATATAGAGGAGAAGAGAAAGTTAGAATTGTGTTGTTTTAGATGGGTGATTCATATAGACTCTGGCGATTGTTTTATTTTCTTCCTTTTTCTTTTTTTCTTTCTTTTTTTTTTTTTTTTTTTGGATTTTCGAGACAAAACTTCTCTGTGTAGTTTTGGTGCCTGTCCTGGATCTCTCTGTAGACCAGGTTGACCTCGAACTCACAGAGATCTGCCTGGCTCTGCCTCCTGAGTGCTGGGATTAAAGGTGTGCGCCACTGCCGCCTGGCAATTGTTTTCTTATACCTAATAGCTCATGACTGTAGCTTTGTGTGAAAAAATTTAGGGTTTGAAACATTCTAAGGACTGGAGGTAATAGTTCAATGATGGAGTGACAGAAGAGAGCATCCGGTCCCCTGGAGCTGGAGTTACAGGTGATTGTGAACCACTTAACATGGGTGCTGGGAACTGAGCTCAGGTCCTCTGCAAGAGCAGGAGGTGTTCTTAAATGCAAATCCATCTCCCTAGTCCTTTCATTTAATGTTTTACAACCCTGGTAGAGATGAAATAAAATATAACATGTGAATAATTCTTACAATTGTAGTTAAGATGTATGTCCTCAGTGATATTGTCCCCATGTGCTTTGACCTTCTTTTGACCTTACAGCCTAACAGCTCCCATGCCATCAGCATACTCCGTAAATGGAATTGCAGATGGCTGCCCGCCACTCTGCTCTGCAGAGACGCCTAGCTCTATGTAATCATTAGAGTGTTTTTTAGGGTTTTTGTTTTCCCTCATACTGAAGCTTTCATATAAATCTCTGTCCACATTTATGAATTTTTCTTGGCATTTACTTCTAGGAGTAGTACTGTTGGCCAAAAACATGGGATGTTTTAATGTTCTTGATTAACTTTATAAATTTATTTTCAAAGGCATTGTGTAAGTTCTTGTGTGCTTTGGGGTTGAGTATGTGTGTCTTAGTACACTCTTTGAACCTGATATTTTTGGGGAAGAAGTACTTTTTAAAAAAAATTAACTTTGTATTTGACATGTAAAATAATATTTTTCATTATATGTCCATACCTGACTACTGCTTTCTGAAATATGTTGTTAAATTCTGTGTCTTTCCTATGACAAAATGTAAATACACTATTTGATTTTTTTAACCAGAAGATATTAACCATCATTCATGTGAATTTTTATTTTTATAAGATTCTAGCTAGTTGCATTTTATGCTCTGAAAATATTCCATTCTAATTATATGACTTTTTACCAAGAACTCAAAATATCTTTAGAATTTCCCTGGGTCTATTTATTAAGCAGTTGTATCAATTAGTTCTGTTTTCATTTGGTAGTGTTTTAAAATAGATTGAAATGGCCCTTTCTGGCCACAACCATTACCCTCCACACTCCCTGTTCTGCCAACCCTCTGAGCACGTTTCCTCCATCCCAACCATTTGATTTTGTTTTCTCAGCTCTGCTCTCTGGGGCTGCCAATTTCATTTGCAAACCATTATGCAGTGCGTGTTTGTGTTTGTGTGTGTGTGTTTTGTGTGTGTGTGTGTGTGTGTGTGTGTGTGTGTATGTTCAACCTACAACCATGTGTAGCTACTTCACCATCATTTTAGAGCCTCAGTGCCTTGAGCGTTTATCGCTTCCTTCCGAGCATCCTCAACCCTCCAGTAAACTCATTCTATGTATTAGTTACCGGGTGCATTTAGACTCCCTTCTAGAGAGTCTTGGGAAACGGGACCATTTGATTCACTTGCTCAGTACCTATCCAGTAAACAACTACTATACGTCAGGTACTACTCCAATTGCTCAGTATATATTCTTAAATAAAGACCATCACCCTTCTATGGTTCACATGCTATAGAAGAGACAACAATTGATGCAGTAAACAAGCAAATGAAATCCTTGGTATGAAAAAAGACAAGGAGATCAGAAGTGGAGGGTGGTTCAGTTTTAAATGGTGTAGTTAACTTTTTGATGGATAGGTGAGGTTTGAGCAAAGACCAGCAGCATGTAAGGAGAATAACCATGTGATTGCTAAAGATCAAGGCAAGATACCACTTGTCATAAAGTAGGGCATGTGTCCAAGATATGGCAAGGAGGCTGGTGGCTGGATTGCAGCAATGGTGGAGAATATAATTAGAAATAAAAATCTGAGGCTAAGAGAGTCCAGGCCAGGTAAAGCCATTCCACGAAGTCTAGATTCTTCTCTGAGTGACCTATGGGGAAAATCACATTTCTTAGACAGCACAAGGACTTGATCCGACTTTGAAGGAGATCACTCAGGTTGCTGTAGTGAGCAGATTCTCTGGAGGCACAAAGGTAGAAATGATGGGACAATTGAAGGACTGGTGTGGAGAGGGTGGGACTGAGCTGCAGGGGGTGGGGGACAGTCAGGTTCTGGATGTTGGAATTGCCAACTGGATTTGTTGCTAGTCTGTATATGAATGAAGCCTTAGACCAGAGGTTCTCAAACTTCCTAAGGCTATGACTCTTTGACATAGTTCCTCATGTTGTGGTGACCCCCAACCATAAAATCATTTTCATTGCTACTTCATAACTGTGGTTTTTCTACTGTTATAAATGTTAATGCAAGTATCTGATGTGCAGGATATCTGGTAAGAGACCCCTGTGAAGGGGTCACTTGACCACAAAGGGGTTTGTGCCCCACAGGTTGAGAACTGCTGCCTTAGAGAAAGAAGTGAAGAATGACTCCAAGACGTTTGACATGATGATAGCCTCATCCTGTCAATGAAGGAACAAGTGTCAAGGCTGACTGTGGATTGATTGATCTTGGACGCCTTGTATCAGACATTTCCAGTCAGAATTCTAGGTGGAGATGTTGGGGAGGAAGAGTAGAATAGTTTTCAGGAAAGAAGCCCGAGCTAAAATAGAAAGTTAGGGGTCTATAGAAATATAGACAGCATTTAAAGCCACCAGAATGTGTAGGATCCCAAGGTTGTGAGTGTGGACGGAGGGTTAGCTCTTCAGAGCATTCCTGTGTTCCCAAGTCAGCTGGGCTCTGGGTGCAGACTGCCAGTTCTTCTCCTTTCCTTGTACTGTTGAATCTTTGAATCCTACCAAGAGTTATGTGGAAGATTAAATGATGCCATGAGCACAGCCTTCTTCTGAATATCAGTTATGATTTGGAAAACTCTGGGAAAAAGAATTTTATTAAATCATATTTTATGAAATTGAAAATAAGGTTTCAAGTAGAGAAAACATGATTCTTTTGGTCTATATAAGTCAGTCAGTGTGTAGAAGTGTGTGTTCCCCAGGTCTGGAGTGCTAAGATGGGAAATCAGGGACATGACTTCATCCTTGACCAATGTTTACAATTGTATGTGCATAAATATTTCAGCCTTTCATGCAGGAGGCCCACTAGTAAAACCAGGGAAACCAAGAGACCCAGTTGTATGGTGAATATCTTGGAAGAGAAATCATAGAAAGTTCTAGTTTGTTTCTGGGCCCCTGTGATCACAATTACTTGTTTAGGTTGAAAAAGAAGATGGGAAGGTTCTAAAGAGAAGATATATTGAGAGAAAGGCTTTTTACACTTTCCTGGGACAAAAGAAATACTTAAGCATTTGCCAAAGACAAATAATAGAGAGTAGAAAGGCAACTTAAAGCTCCATGAAAACCAAAAGGTATTCCTGGCAGAGCAGTGTTATCATTACATGCTACTGAGTTTTGCCGATTACCCTCACAGGAACCCAGGCTTGTTTTAAGTCAGAGGACAATGCTCTCTTAGAACAAAGTATGTTCTTAGGGTAAGCCAATGTTGAGTGTCTGTTGTTTAGCATTATCATGTTTATTGCAACCATGTTTCATGAAGCTCTCAAAACTTCCCCATAGGATAACTGTTACATTCTTTATTTCACACAGATGAAATTTCAGATATGGAGAGGACTGGAAACTACCTCCAACCTGATGGTCTTTCTGTACATGTGCATCTGAACTCAACCCTTCACACTTTGAAAGCCCAGCCTCTTTTCCATCCATGCTATGGTCTCTCCCAAGTTTTAGGCAGAACAGTTGAAACAGTTGAGTGCCAACCCCTTAAGCAATGTAAATACAATTGGTCTTTTAAATGTAGACATTGATTGATGGTAACAGAAATCCAAAGCAAAACTAGCAAAAATTGAGCCACAGCATTCATCCCTTCCTGATGTATGTTAATTAATAATTAGTCAATTATACTCTAGTAACACTAAAGATAGTGTTTATTAGAATTGTTTAATTAGATGTTCTCAATTACGTGTGGGGAGTTTGACCCTTGGAGATATCTGGAGATACCTAGGAAAATGATTTTTGTCAACTATGGGGTAATGGTGCTGTCAAGCATCACACATGAATGAGGCTGCCTCCCCTAGTAATTTTCCTGAAGATTGAACTACTCATTCCAGAACATCACTAACGCAGAACCTGAAAAATACTTCCCTAAATAAAGAGCACTTGTAGAGAAAGACAAACCCTGTGATCTGATTAATATAGGGATTATTTTACCTTTTGTATAAGAGAGTTGAGATTTGTGAGTGAATATTTGTTGTCTGACATTATTTAGCAGCGTTAATAAGCAGGTGAAAATGAGCCTTTGGAACCTTCTAAATGGAGCAAATGGCTAATGATCTCCTGCGTATGTACAGGTGTGTAGGTGTCCTTTGAATGAGGTAGGCTTTGTATGTGAAGCTATTGATGTGTGTGTGTGTGTGTGTGTGTGTGTGTGTGTGTGTGTGTGTGTGTGTGTATGTGTGTGTGTATGTGTGTGTGTATACACACGTGCTCTTTCTGGTTGTGCTGGGGAGCACAAATCAGGTTTGGGTAAAAGGTGCCCCTATTCCTCCCAGCCCTAAGCCTCCACTGCTTCCCATTAAGATCGCCTTTGCAACTTGGCCTCTTTTACACTCCCATCTCGTGCATTCTCTCTTCTAATCTAATACCTCGGAGTCCATATCTAAACATGATCAGTGACAGTTTTCGCTGCGGGGTGAGACTTTTACTGACAAGGCCAGTGAGTGCTGATTTGAGACCAGCCATTGTGAGTGACTTCAGCTGTCTCTTCAAGTGACACCCAGCTCCTTGAGAAAGGAATGATGACGAAAGTTCTTTGGACAGAAAACTTTCGCTGATGAGAAGGTGACAGGCCTTTGCACAGCTGGTCTCTGATATGCCTCGGAAGGGGCTCACAGAGTGACTAATTTGAGTCCAGCAGTAGCTGAAGTGCAGGGCCAATGCTTTGTTGGTGTTAGAGGAGTCTGTAAGGCAGACTGCACTGAGGCTGGCTGCAGAGGCTCATTGTTGCAGGGTGGTGAATGGGCCAGGAAAGCCATCTGTTTAGAACACTGGAAGGATTGGATAGAACATTGGGGAGTGGTGATTTTGCAGGTCTAGAATTTATTCTCAGCCTGGTCTCAACTCCATGATTTTATTTCAGGAGATACCCCATCTCTACTCCTGTTATGTGGGTGGGGGGTGGGTGCTGGCTTCCTGCTCCCAAGAATTAGATAATCAGCATATTCATTTCCTTCATCTCAGAAACTGGTTTGGGCATGGCCAGGTAACCCAGGATGACCCAATGAGACTAAACTCAGTGGCTTTCAGCACTATCTTTGGAAGTGAGATAGACTTTCTATCTGTAGTCACCAAACTGTGCGTGCACAACTACGATTTCCAGAGTCACCACACAGAACACATTAGTTAGAGAAAGAACTGACTAGGAAGACCGAATGGCTGAGAAATGGAGAGGAGAGACATTCCCATCCCAATGAAACCACCTGAGACTCTCAGCTGGATCTGAAGGACCCTCTATTCTTGACTTTTCCATTACACAAGCCAGTGAATTCTCGTTTCTTATGTAGCTAATTTAAATTGGCTTCTCAACAGAATGATTCCTCATCAATATGAAGAGCTGTGATTTTTGAGGACTTACAGACGCTGCAGCTCGGCTTTCTTTTGGGAAATGCTGAAGCATTACTTATTTATTTATTTTTTTACTCTGTCTTTCTGTCTGTCTGTTTGAGTGCATGCACACGAGTGGGCAAGCTTCTTGCTTGATCACTCTCAGCCCTATTGCCTTGAGGTAGGCCTCTTCCTGAACTGAGAGCTTGCTAGTTTGGCTAGGCTGGCTAACCAGTGAGCTCTCGGGATCTTCATGTCTCCGCCCACCAATGCAGGGCTCACAGGTATGTCAGCCATGTGTGGCTTTTTACAGGGGGGCCAGAGATTCAAACTCAGGATCTAGTGTTTGCCGAGCAAGCTCGATTGCCCATTGAGTATCTCCCTGGCCCCCACTGTGGGATTTAGAGCCTGACTTCCTGGGTTTGAGTCTTTCTCTAATGCTTCTTACCCATATGCCATGCCTAAGAAGCTTAATCCTTCTGGACCTCAATTTCCTTGTCTGTATAATGGAGGTAGGGGTTTCTTTTCTTTTTTTTTTTTTAACCTGGAGTTGATGCTGAGGACTAAGTGACTTAATAAAACATTTAGAAGGATGTCTGGAATAAAATAGACATCCAATGTATGTCAGCCGTCATTATTCCCTGTGTCCAGAAAGGAGCAGGGGTTATGGCCTATGCTGTCTTCACTTACAAAGGGCTCCTTGGGGCTGGGAAGATAGCTCACTTGGCACAGTGCTTACCACACAAGAATGAGGACCTGGATTTAGATCCCCAGAACGCACAATTC
Source organism: Peromyscus californicus insignis (assembly GCF_007827085.1). NCBI lineage: Eukaryota > Metazoa > Chordata > Mammalia > Rodentia > Cricetidae > Peromyscus > Peromyscus californicus. Next base: position 94,392,366 of record NW_026294606.1, read on the forward strand.
ATAAAAATGGCTGAAGACAGTAACATGTACTTGTAATCCTAGTGCCTGGAAGGCAGAGAGAGGAAGATCACAGAAACTCTGGCTAGCCATAACAGTGAGCTTTAGGTCAGTGAGAGACCCTGTATCAAAATATACAGTGGAAAAAGACAGAGTGTAGCTGGAGTTTTCCTGCCTGGCCCACAGTCAGGATAAATCTCTCTCACCTACCAGTCCCACAGCCGCTCAGACCTGACCAAGTAAACACAGAGACTTATACTGGTTACAAACTGTATGGCCGTGGCAGGCTTCTTGCTAACTGTTCTTACAGCTTAAATTAATCCATTTCTATAGATCTATACCTTGCCACATGGCTCGTGGCTTACCGGTATCTTCACATGCTGTTTGTCATCGTGGCGGCTGGCAGTGTCTCTCTGACTCAGCCTTCCACTTCCCAGCTTTATTCTCCTCCTTGTCCCACCTACACTTCCTGCCTAGCCAATGGCCAATCAGTGTTTTATTTATTGACTAATTAGCAACGCATTTGCCATACAGAACATCCCGCAGCAACAGAGGAAGACACTCAGCAATGGTCTCAAGCCTCCATATGTATGTATACACACACACACACACACACACACACACACACACACACACACACACACACACACACACACACGTTACTCCATGGGCCAAACATTTATACTGATTAATTAGATTCCAAATGATTTATCATATTGACATGAAGATGTCCTTAAAATATCAGGTACTTCAGCTGTATAACATACATGCTTCATTTATTCATTTTCTAGAAATGTGTATGGAGGGACTGCTCAGTGCCAGATGTTGAACTGGGTACAGGCATGAGTAGGTAAGAGAAGAAGGTGAAAAAACACCAAAAAAAAAAAAAAAACCCCAACAACAACAACAACAACAAAAAAACCCAAATAACATTGATAGAATCGAGAGAGTTCACTGTAGGAGAGAGAAAATGGAATACTGTGGAGGCTGTGGGAAGGGTAACACTTGATGAAGAATGACAGAACAAAGGTCTCAGGAAACAGATGGTGGATAGACGGAGTCTGGCATATGGACCTCATCTGGGAAGAAGGCAAGAGCAAAGCCAGAGAAGGATGAGTCATGCTTCTAATTCCTCCTCCTGGTCCCAGTGCGGTGTTCACATATTTTATTCATAGGGGTATACTCAGGAGTAAGGTCACACTGATGTGCTCAAGGGGTAAGGTACAGATAGCATTCATTGAGTTTCCTGCATTTTAAAGATTGATTTTATTATTTTTTAATTAGATGTGTTCATGTCTTTGTGTGGATTTGTGCACATGATTGCAGTGTCTGTGGAGGTCAGAAGAGGGCACTGGATCACCTGACTCTGGGGTTACAGGTGGTTGTAAGCTGCCCACTTGGGTGCTGGGAACTGAACTGGGATCCTCTGCAAGAGCAGTACATACTTTGAATTGCTAAATCATCTCTCCAGAACCTGGTTTGTTTTTGCATTTTATAGTCAAGGCACCTGCTCATCCAGACATAAGAACACAGCCTATCAACACCAGTTTATTCAAAAATATGGGCTCACAAACCTATAGCTACATGTTCCTCCTTTTCCTGTCCAGCTAGGGTTTCATGATGCAGCTTGGGCTGGTTCTAAACTCACTGTGTAGTCAAGGTTGATCTTGAACTTCTGATCCTCCTTCTCTGCCTCCACTTCCCATGTGTGGGATTACAGGCATGAGCCATTATACCCATCCATTTCTTCAATTTGTACAGTTCTCTCGGTTTTCCTTTCTCCCCCTTTCTTGTCCTTTCTTGTCTCACCTCTGCTTTCGCATTCACTTACGTGATCTCTAACATCGTTTTCTCACCTCTGTTTTCTCTTCATTTATGTGTTCTCTAACATCATTTTCTTTTTCTAGGGATATAAGACATGCTTTATTTGTGTATCCTCCATCATCATCCCCAAGAGGACCCATTATTTCATTTCCTTGGAACAGAGCGTCTGATTCATTCCCTAGTGAATCTATTATCTCTGAGCACTACGAGTGAGATCTCATCAGTCGTGTTTGAAAGGCAATGGCAGTGGGGCAGGAGTCCGGGCAGGGCTGTTGGAGGACCAGGGACTCCAGAGCAGTCTAGGCAGTGAACTGCTAAAGCATGTTTGGAAATAATGACAGATAAGACTAAAGAACACATAACGGCCCCATGTGGAGAACATTAAAGGCTGACCAGGTCAATTTCAGTCTATGTTCTCAGTGACTGAGTTGTTCAAATGCTTTTGAGCAGAGTACCATGTCTGGCTTCCGATTTAAGAGGCCCCTAATCATCTGGAAGGAGGTCATGTTCATCTCCATGTTGAGAAGACACTGGTAACAGAGATAAAAAAGATGGAAAAGAGGGGAGAGTGTGGGGGATTCTGTGCTGAAGAGAGACCTCACCAAAGTCCCCTGTCCTCTGGGAACTCTTCCTGACTCCTGTATGTATATCCATAGGTTAGCAGGTGCTGGAGCAGCATTCCAGGACAGGTGTATTCACATCCCATAACTACGGTTACAAATGCCCCCAATATGGTGACTGGGAACAGAAAGATCTTAGTCATTTGTGGGTCTGGAGCTCAGAAGTTTTGAATTAAGCTGTCGGTGGAGGTCATGCTCTCTCTAGAGACACTGGGGACGCATTCTTCCTTGTGAGGTTGCATCACTGCAGCCTTCGTCTCTATCTTCACATGGCCTTTTCCCTACATAGCTGCACTCCTCACATCCCACCCTGCATTCTTTCATCAGCACACCCAACACTGAATTTAGGATTAACCCTAAATCCAAGATGATCTCATTCTGAGATTCTTAAGTGATTACATCTGTGAGGACCCTTCTCAAACTAAGTCATAGTCACAATTTCCAGGGCTTAGGTCTTGGCCATATCTTTAAAAAAAAATCACTGTTTAATTCATCACAGTGGACCAAGGGTCTGAAGAAAGGCAAGGAAAGTGCAGAATATATCTTTGCACAATATTTAGATGGCAGCTGAGATTTATGCAAAAGATGATACAACAGCTCAGACTTGCTGCACAAAGATCCAAATGTGGGAAGGAAGTAGGTGGGGAATGAATGAGGCAAGAGTCCCTTGAGTCACTCTGGGCTGGCAGGGTATATGGGGTGAGTTTGGTACCTACTATGCTCTATTTTTATTTACTTGTTTGTTTATTTATTTAGTGTGTGTGTCGGGGGAGGTGCAGGTGTTGGCTCTTCCCTTCTGCCATGTGGAGTCTGGGTATTGAACTCAGGTCATCAGACTTCATGGCAGGTGCCTTTACCCAACCATCTCACTGGTCCCACGTGCTTTTGTGATGTGTATGCCATGCTCCTCTCTGTGCTTGCCTGTGCTACAGTTCCTGAAAATTAAAACACATTAAAGTGACACAACTGAGAATACTCCATTCCCCAAGGTGAACTACCCCATTCATCACATTTTAATTTTGGTTGAGTACTCACAATGTGACTGGCATTTGCCAGTCTCCTCACTGACAGAGCCCAGGGAAACCCATAGCTTTATTTGATCATATCTGTGCCAGCTCACTGTATATCACCCCACAAACCAGCCTAAAGATTTACTTTGTGTGGAGACACACATGTCCCTGACAAGATTTTTGTCTCAGGACAAATGTTCTTTTATGCCAGGAAAGTGGGAGATTCATGTCACTGTGTCCAAGCCCAGGGTGCTTGAAACCTGACTAACCAGGATCTTGTTGGAAGGAAGCAGTTTGTTTTTCTTAATCATCCTGATGTCACTTCCAAGTAGGGATGGATGACAGCTATCCCCTCCCGATTCCATAAACTAACTGTCATAGGGAAAGATGGGCCTATTTAACCACAGGAAGATGTTAGAACAGTTTAATTGTGTTGCTTCCACAGCAGATGGCTGTTATCAGTGGAGGAGGGGAATGCAGAACCCAGAGAAGCACCAAATGCAGACAAAGACATGTAGGCAAGTGTAATTTTGTAGCGTAGTGTGTGTGTGTGTGTGTGTGTGTGTGTGTGTGTGTGTGTGTGTGTGTGTATGCATGCTTACTTTATTCCAGGTTGTGTTTAGTTCCTTCCCAAAGCATGTAAGTAAAGATGATGTCAGCAGAAAGGTTCACTGTGTTATTTAAAATCCTATGGACACCACTCAAGCTATGTTGTTGACAGTTAAAAATGACGTATCTATTATTCATGTGGTCCCCTATGACAAAGGATAGGCAGCTTGAACTTGGCTGGAGATGAACAAACAAGGAAGTAATGGGGTTTGTGAAGTGAAGCTGGACTTCGATGTGTTCTGGGCCATTTCAGGAACCACTGCTGCAATTTTCCTTCACTAAGGGGACAGCCAAGTCAGAAATGCCCAAGTCGGACAGAAGGCCCACTCGGTGAAGGTTCTGCCCATCACTTACCTTGCTTTCTTTATCATCATCTTTATTTGGGGGTCTACATTCTTCCAGGCTCACATCCCAGTGTACCAATGGCTAATCTTGCAGCCTGAGGCCAACTGTGTCTCTGTCACCTGTAAAGGCCACTTCTCTTGAAGCTGGACACCATCATTTCTGGTGCTCAAAAAGCTGTTGAGAATTCAGTCATGGAATGTGTGTGGTTTTTCCTGGTGGAATCACTCAGCAAGTCAGTTATGAGCTCCTTAAAGAGTAAAGGAGTTCACTGGGCCTTCCAATTTGAGGTCGGGGGAGGGAGGAAGGGAGGGATGGAGAGGGAAAGGAGAGAGACATTTCCCTAAAGTCCTAAAGCAGATCTTACCTGACATGGGGCACGGCAGGAAAGGGGAGGCAGAGTTTTCTCTGTGCTGGGACTTAGTGTTTGAGTCCCCGCTATATATGTTTTCTCTAGTGCGCTGTGGAACCAGAATTTGAACTCAGCTCTGGCCACATCTAGATTTGAGTCTCCTTCAGCAAAATGTCAATGTGTTTCCTTCCCTTTCTTGGACCTACTCTGCAGTGGAGAATTGCTGGCTTCCCTGGGCCCTCAGCCTCATGGAGATGGACGGCCTCTAGCTACAGCTAAGAATAGAGGCTGCCACTGAGAGCTGTGTCCGTATCGGGGCCAATCTTGGTCGCTGAAGAGTGATGCTTAGCAGTGTCCTCACCCTCAGGCCTAGCTTCCACCTGGATATGGGATGATGTGAGTGGAATGTCTGTGGTCCTGACGTGTAAATCAGTCCACAGAGATAAATCTCAGGCATGGAGGTGTGACTCTACATGAACCAGCTATTCCAGAGGAACCTGAGCGCTGGCTCGTAATGGCTACTGGAGTCCAGGTCACTGAGCCAAGGCTCTTGGCTAAGGTCAGGGAAGAGGAATGGCAGGTGATCGTGGCTAGGTTTGATCACCTGAGATGCACCTGACACTGGGACAGGTCTCAGGTTGAGGATATTAGAGTCCTGCCTTCACTTTGGAAGCGAGAAGAACCCCAGAGGTAAGACAAGATGAGGGGGGTGGGCGGTATTGTTGAGCTTATTTTTCTGGCTTTTGCTGTTATTTGTTTGTGTGTTGTTGTTTGCGTTGGTTGTTGTTGGGTCTTTTGAGGGGGGAGGGAAGGTTCTGGCCCTCTCCTCCCTCCTCTTTTTTCTTCTCTCTCTGCTTTTCCTTTTTTTCTCCTTCCCCACCCCTTCCTTCTTCCTAAAATGGAGTGAGCTTGCCTGGACTTCTCTCACACCCTTTGTATGAGCCATGAAGTAAGTGGTCAACAGTAAGTCCCAAGGACACAGGGGGGACACAGGCCTGTCCACCCTAAAGTTCCAGCACCGCTCTTGATGTCTCTGAGTCTACCTGCCTGTCTTTCGAGGTGAACTGTCTGGAAGAACGGAGCGTATGGTGTCAGCCCAAGAAAACACTGGCTCTGGGTGGGGATTCCCTTTCCTTTCTGGCTGAGGGCTTAATCCCTCCTGGCCTTCATCGTCCAGCTTCACTAACCTGAGCTCTTGGGTTCCTCTCGAGGCAGCTTAATAATCTTTATTTGTGGAGCCCCTCAAAAAAAATAAATAAAAGGCTCTGTTGTAAATTCCACATCTCAGAAATGGAGGTATAAATGCCAATCTGTGTGACTACATAATATTTATTATTTTAATTAAAGAAAATGGATAGTGACATTTATTAGGTCACAAGTTACTTGTTAATGGCAACGAATGACAAAAAAAATTACTATTTTACGAGCGAATCTTGGAACGTTACTCCATGATCATCCTGTTATGCTTCGGATGTGAGGGGTGCTAGTGATCCAGGCAGTTTGGGAAAGCTAGTTTTGTAAGATACAGGGTATGGAGCAGTAGCCCCAGCGAGGGAACTGCAGCACTCATTGCTAAGTTCCACATGACTCTGCTTTTCCTGTCTCTAGCCCTCAAGGAACAACTGCTGGAATTCTAGTTGTGTGTATGTGTGTGTGTGTGGGGGGGGGGGCAAATATGTGTATGCATGTACATCTGTGTGGAGGCCAGAGGTCAATTCCAAGTATCTTGCTCAATAGTTTTACACCTTGTTTTTTGGGGCAGTCTCTCACTGAGCCTGGAATTTACCAATTCAGCTAGTCTGACCATTCAGCAAACCCTAGGGATCCCCCTGTCTCACCTTCCCAGAAGCAGGCTTACAGACACATGCCACAGTGTTGGTCATTTAATGTGGGTTCTGAAGATCTGAACTCAGGCTCTCATGATGCAGTCTAACTTTGTTAGCTGAGTCATCACCACAGCCCTTTGATGTATGTTTTATTTGCATACTTTTGATGGAAATTACTGAAATTGAAGGATTAGAGTTTCTTGCTTTGGTATGTAACTGTACTATCCCTTGCTTCAATGACACTAAGAATAGGTTTTCCTATATGGGAATACAGTGAATATCTATCTGCACACTAGAAAAGACAGAGAGACCAAGTGTCTGCATTAGACATGTGTAAGGTCTTTACATGCATTCTACATCTAACCTTTAAGAGCATGCATTATTACTTTCCTACTTGGTAAGTGATGAGACTGAGGTTCGGGCTCTTTGGGACTACAACGTTGAAGGTGGCTCGAAACACCTGGGTTTCTCTTGCTCTGTGTCTTGGCTCCAGGTTGTGGTTTCTTGTTCTCTTGGCAAAGACTCCCCCAAAGTGCTGGGCCAGGCAGTGTAGCAGGGTCTGAGAAAGCCTGTCCTGTTTGGATACACCACTGAAACTTCCACATTTGTTGCCAAGTAGTTATGATTGAAACCATTGTGATCTTTGAAGGACAAAAAAGAGAAAAAGGCCTTTACATCGATTGCTAATTGAGAACAGCATAGTAACGGTGGGACTAGCACAGTTTCCATGCCAACCCCCAATAGGATCCCAGGTCTGACACAGGATGAAGTAAATTGGAGCAAATAACTTCATTCAAAAAAAAATTAATACAATCAATTTCAGGGTGCTTTTTTGTCATTTGAGTTTTTTGTATTTTTATTTTTAATGTTATAATTACATTATTTCCCCCTTCCGTTTCCTTGCTCAGAACCTTTCCATATACTCCTCTTTGCCCTTTTTCAAATTCACGGCCTCCTTTTGCGTTAATTGTTACTACGTAGTTAGAAAAATAAGGTTATTACTTTTGAAAAATCGAAGCAGATGAAACTATGTCAAGTGCTTATGCACACACAACACTTGTTACAGGTCAAACATCTCAGTAAAAGCCAACTTTGATTTGAAGGCAGACCAGTGTCTGTCTGATGATGCCAAGTGTTGAGGGGGTGTGAGACAGGAGGAACTTTCTGCTACTGTTGTTGAGTGTGTGCGAATCACTACATCACAGTGGAATCTGTATAGTGATGATGAAGATGAGCCCCTGCTGTGCAGGGTTCTGTGAATGGACCTCACAAGCAGCACATTAAGCGGACACATAGGACACATGGCAGAGTGTGTGTCTGTGTAAAGTTCCAAGAAAAGTACAATGAATGTTTGCAGCTAGGAAGTGTTAGGAGTTAGGAGAGTGGGGGCGGGGCTGGAGAGGTGGAGCACAGGGTAAGAGAACCTGCATGATAATTTGAGTTCAAATCCCAGTACCTAACTAAGTAAGAAGCCAGGGCATAGCTGTGTACTCCTGAAACCCCTGCACTGTGAGGTGTGGAGACAGATGAGTGCCTGGGGTTTGGTGACCACTAGTCTAGCTCTTAGTTCGATGAGAGACTCTGTGGAGAGTGATGCAATGGGACACCTGACATCCTTCTCTCGCTTCTCTCTGGAGTGCCTATTCATCCACATCATGCACACAGCACACGCACACAAACAAAAATAAATAATTAAAGTTTAAAAAAGAAGAAGTCAGAGGAGAGATCGACCTTAAAGGGGAAGGAGGAGGAAGACTGGTAACTAGGGGTAAGTTATAAGACAAGTCACCAGAGGGCTGGGAATAAACTGTTGGTCCTTCTGAACCTGGTAAGAAGAACGTGGGCGAGCTGCAGACGCTCCTGAAGACAGATTGATGGCTTGTGCGTGGCTCTGTGTGTTTGCTGGGTTTTAATCAAAACTGTTTACATTAAAACAGAGCGCTGGCTGCTCTCTGCTCTGAGTAGCTGTCTCAGAGGGTCTCCCTGCAAGTGCCTTGCTTTTGTAAGCCAGTTCCAGCAGGAGCCTCCTTCTGAAAGGCCACGCCCCCACCGCTCTGAAAAACTCTGTTGTCAGCTTTCTGTCCACCCGCTGGGTAATCTCAGAAACAGGATTGTAAAATCCGACTTGACTCTCCCCTTCAAAAATTCTACCCCAAGTGGGAAGGAGACAGCAGGCTTGCCCCTCAGGCAGCGGGCACTGGGGCCTCCAAGCCCTTGCTTGATTAAATGCTACATTTTGCAGAGCTTGCAAACTCCAGGTGAAGGGTAGATCTCAGGGGCTGGAGGGAGACCCTGTGGAAATGCTCACATTCCTAACCAGTGGAAGGGTTTACCCAGGGACGCTGGAAGCAAACACAGCTCGTAGCTAGAGCGACCTGGCTCTAATGGAATTTGGTTCACTTTAAAGGGAAGAGTTGGAAACATTTAACAAAGTTGTTGGGAACTTCCATAACCTTGGTCTCCCTGATTTCTTAGAGTTTGAGCACCTAGTATGTACTTGATATGACGATTGTACATATATTATTTCGTGTTTCATCCTTGGGATAACTCAGCAATAAAGATACTACCATTCCATCCTCTGGGGGATCTAGCTCTCAGGGAATTAAAATGGTTGTTCGAGGACGTGTGACTATTAGGTAGCCCCGGACGGCTGAGTTTCAGGTGTGCCAGTTTGATGGCTAGTTTGCTTTCTTTCCTGTTGCAATGACCAAAAATGACTTGAGGAGGAAAGGTTTGTTTGGCTTCCAGGATACAATCCAAAATCGAGGGACGTGGAGGTGGGAATCTGGAGGAGAAACTGAGGCAGAGATCACTGAGGAATGCCACCTTCTGGCTTGTTTCCAGGCCTGCAGCAGATACCTTTCTTAGACAGCTTAGGCATATCTACCTAGAAATAGAACCACCTACAGGGGGCTGTGCCTTCCTACATCAGTTAGCAATCAAGAAAATGTACATGGACATAGCTGGGACAACCCCAAGTGTGTCAAGTGGACAACTGAAGCTAACTGTGGCCGTTGTCCACAGCCCAGCCACTAAGATATCCAATACAGTGAAGATCATATTCGAAGAAGATATGGGAGAAAAGCCACAGGTGAGCTGAGATCAGTGAGAATTGAGAGGACTGAGAGGGAACCAGCGCCAACACCGTCAAGCCTCTAAATCTTTGAGGGGCTTCTATTCAGCTGTATTGTGAGTTTATAGTTTAGGTGTCCATCCGGGGTTCCTAGATGGGCTGTGAGTTTCCCAGAGTGACCCACAGTATGTGCTCAACTGTCAGATGTAGTTATTCCCACACTCCAGTGATCCCAGAGAAATGTCATGTGCTTACACCGAGGTCATCTCCGTGACCCCTGACATGCCTATCAGTGGAAGCTTTTGAGACACGGGAGGACAGTTTTCTTTTGCTCAACTGATGGGCAATTGACAGTGTCACTCTGTCCACCCATGGCTTTCATCCCCCTGCTCATCATTTCATAGGTACCCTGCAGATCCATTGAGTAATAATCATCCGCCTCAGTGGTCCCAGGGAAAGATCTTGCAGTACCACACTCCAGGGCTCCCTGCCAACTCTTTGGGCTGTTCAGCTTGCCCAATTAAACACCTGTGTCCTTCCCCTGACTGCAGGGGCAGTGGCTCTTCCCTCTTCCATCACCTGTTATTGAACATTAAAGGCAACTCAATTTTATGCAGATAAATAGAGTTTAGTGGTAATGTGCCTTTTGACCTTTGAAGTGACAAGATAACATTAATTTTTAGGGATCCTACCCTCCCGGGCTGTCGCTGTGAGCATATATCTGGCTGAGAGTGAGGACCCTGCTTTTGAGAGCACGCTGGAAGTTTAACACGATGTTTCAAATGGAAGGAGGTTTTCTCTTTGATTCTTTTTCCACCAGCCTGACAGTTTTTCAAAAATATTCACTGTCAGCCTAACAACCTGTCAACAAATGCCATTATGTGAAAATTGCCAAGACTCATTTGAGGACTGTGAAAAGTGACAGACACGCCACACGGATAAGTTTCTCAAAAAGCCAGAGTTGAAACTTTTGAAAGACACTCTGGCCCTTCCAAGGGAAAAAGAAATGAACAGTCAGATCTCCAGGACAACCAAACCAAACAAAAAACAAGCCACAAGCACACACCTGCCATATCACATATCTGTTTCCTGGGCAAATTAAGGTGTATGGAAAGAATGAAACACACCATCGACATGAGCTGCTGAGATCCGAGGCTGTGCCCGGTCCCCACTCTTATCTAGAAAAGTAAGAACAGGTAAACCTTTTTTCCTTCCTCTAGAGAATGCAAGGGAAACCTACTTTACTTCTGCTTCAATGTTTGGGGATGGAAACAGGGAAGAAAGAACAGTTTAGATGAAGCAAAGTGAAGCCAACTGGGATGCCAACATATTGGAGAAGGTGGGCTTGTCTGTTTAATGTGGGGCTGGGACAGATCTCAGCGGGAAAACACAGGGAGACTATGGCAAAAGAGTTTGGGACTGGGAGATCTGAACCTCTGCTGCCGGTGTCATGGGACCCAGGCATTTTGCAGCAACTGTTTCTGCTTCTGCTCATTTATCTGGGCATGGAAGATAACTCCCGCCCTGGCGTGGTCCTGAAGCTTAGGTGAACAGCTCTTGGTTGTAGCTTCAGTGGAAATCGGAGACTTGGCATGAAAATGCGCCTGAGCCCAGAGACATTATATTTCAATTTTAGATGGAATTTATAACCGAGATTTCTTTTTATCCAAATTCAACTTACGTGGACTATTTTAAGTGGCATGGCAGACTAAAGACCTCCCAGTCCTCTCTGGAATAGCGGCAGTGGGAAGGAAGGAGGTGACCGAGATGAGAGTCCCCAGGACGACAGCACCTGCCATTTGTTTGGACATTACATTGAGACTGGATGCGGGTTGCCAGGCTTTTCCTGGACTTTTGCCAGGCCTCTGTGGCTGGTTTCCTCTTGTCTCTTAGCCCTCCTCAGTGTCCTGAATATCTCCAGAGGGGAATTCATGTGGGAATGTTGACGGATATTTGCTCACTGACCTATCTCTATTCTTGCTGTTCTGAAACTTTCAGAAAGCCCAGCTTTTGGGCTTCTGGGTCAGTCTCTGCATTGTCTCATTTTAGCAGGAACCCCACTGTTCCAGTTTGAACAGAACTCCCACCCAGATCTAGCTAGTTTACAGAAATCTTTATGGTACACTATGCATTATACCGTCTAGCATCCCAATAGGGCTTTGCCTCCTTGGATTATTATATGACTTCATTTTGTCCCTTCCTCAGATGAATAAACTGAGGTTTGATGTACTAATGACTCACTTTCTCAAGGTTATAAGTAGGACAGGTGAGAACAGAACGGCTTGTCTCACTTTCGTCTGAGTTCACGACTAGAGACTGTCTCTCAAAAGTCCACGATTTTCACAAAGTCTATCACTAGACTCTTTGTATCTTTCCTGCTGCTTTCTGTGGAGATTTTCCCATTTAAGTTTCTGCACTTCTCTCTATCCTTGTACCCTTGGGAGCAGAGGCCGCACCTCGATTTGGCTGGAACTCCCATTAACTCTAATGGGCGCACAGCAATCTCCACCAGCATGCTGTGATGAGATTATTTCCCATCCAATTGTTTTAATGTTGTGGGTGTTGAGTCTTCAAACATGTAACCTTTGGTTTCATTATAAGGCTCAGAGCAGACGGGGTGTGCAAGGAAGATAAACTAGGAGAAAGGTGCCAAGAAAAGATGCATGGCCACAGCTTCACAGCAGAACAGTGTATGGATGATAGAAAAGCAAGGGCATTTGAGAAGTGGATGGATCTTTTTGTCTTAACTGTGAATATGAAATGGATATTGCCAGAATGCAGAGTGGAAGGTGCTAGAAGGAAGAAGTCCCACAGTGCATACTACCAGAAATTGCAATGGGATTAAACCCTGTTTATGGCTTCATTATTTTTTTTAAATGTAATTATATTCCCAACTCTGTAGAGTGTGTCAGGGTTTCATCTATGCAAACCCTTTATTCTTGGATCCTCATGATGATCTTGTGTAATTTGAAAGTTCAAGGACATGGCTCCAATTGAATCCCAATTACATTACAAGTAAGTTTGTGACATCAAGAGAGTGACACTTAACATGGAATTATTGGTCTATGTGATGTCATGTGTGTGCATGTCTATATGCATGTATATGAGTGTGTAAGTTCGTATATGCACACATGTGCATGTGTCCCTGTTAAGGGCTTAGCTTATAGTTAAATTGTTTCTTCATTCAACACACTTCTGTCAGTGGATGAGTAGGCAAAGGCTCAGAGATGAGTTTTGGACCACTCTCCATCACACAGCTCATGCATCAACAATGTCATGAGATACAGAGGGAATGACCATGCTCTTCTGAGGTGGCTGGACCTCAGCCACTGAATTAGTTCTCTTAGGTACTTTATCCTTGCTGCTGCATGGTGTTTCTAAGGAGATTTCCTGCCTGTGGTGAATTCCAGAGAACTATGGCCGTCTGGAGAACACCCTGATTCCCCCAACATACAGCTTAGTGCCTGCTAGAGAGCAGACCTGTAGGAAATGCAAGCATGTAGGAGCCATGACAACTGCAGAGCATGCTAAATTCATAGCTTGTTGGCTGACAGCCACCAACCCTTTCTGGCCTCAAGGGTGGGGCAATGGATAGAGCCATGTTGACCAGATGTCTGTATTCCTCAAAGGTCGTTGTAGTTTTAAAACCTACCTTCTTGCTAAAAGCAGGGACAAATAAACAATAATGAACCTTTCTTCATAGCCTAATGCCCAAGAATGTTTTGAAGTATATTCAGCCAGGTTCATGTGTGTATAAAAACATACACTGACAATTTTAACTTTTACCAGATTGTATCATAGTATTATGTACTATTTTGTAAATTACTTTGTTTTTTCAACAACGTACAAAGACATCTTTCTGTGTCAGAATTTCAAAGCTAAAACTCTCTTTAAGCAGGCACATGGATTTGACTGCATGGAAACAACCTATTTCTGAAATTTTTAAAATGAGGAATTATCAACGAGGCTGTAGGGGGCATTCTTGAATCCTTATGTGAACGTTTCTCTAGATTCTAGTGGTTCTTAGCCTTCCTAATGCTCTGACCTCATGTGGTGACTCTCAGCCACAAAATCTTTTCATTGCTACTTCATAACTGTAATATTGCTACTGTTATGAATTGTCATGTAAATATCTGATATGTGGCCCCTGTGGGGTTTTGACCCACAGGTTGAGAACCATTGAGTCTAGAATTTTTAGTGAACATAAAGAAAATGAGCAAGCTGGGTTTGATGGTGTGCACCTTTAACCCCAGCACTCAGGAGGAAGAGGCAGGTGGATCTATATGAGTTTGAGGCCAGCCTGGTCTACAGAGTGAGTCCCAGGCCATCAGGGGCTACACAGCAAGACCTTATCTCCAAACCAAACAAACTAGCGAAATGAACACTGAAGATTCGTAGATGGAGCAAACTGTCATTTGGGAGAGATGTGCCACTGCGGAGGGCACCAGCACTCCTAAGTCTCCCTCTGTCCTCAGACCCTAGCCATGAATATCTTTTGTTCATCCTTGAAGACTTATCCAACATCAAAGGCAGAATGTATGGTCCTGCTCTCGCTTTAATTTGGCAATTGGGAGGGCTAAGAAATGTCTTGTATTTTTAATTCTCTTTTTCTGGTCACAGAGGGACTAAATAGTTAGAGGATGTGAGTTTCTGCATCCGATGCTCATCCTTCCAGAAAGCCAGTCACAAACTGTTCTTTTCTAGGTGGTAACAATTCTGGGAGATTTCTGTGTAGTCCCAGAGAATGTCTGCGCTTCTGACTCATCCTCCAGAGCTGGTGGCCTTGCCCCTTTCTTCTCCCTCTTGGAATCACAGAGGCCCAAAGCCCAGCTGCTTCACTTTCTGGGCTCGTCAATATCCTTAGTTCTTTCACTGAACAAGGAAAATTTTTGGTAATGTGTCGGCCCCTCCCACTGTCCTATGTTCCTGAACTGGTCTCCAAACAACCTCACATTTCCACTGTAAGCTATTCTCACCCACCCTTTCTCCAAGCACATCCATAGACCAGATGTATATCTTGGGCAAATCCCACCCTCTGGTATATACCACCTACAGCCATCCTTGATGGGACCCAGCATCCTCAACACAAAGAGACTCTTTAGAATTTCAAAGACGGGGGCGTCTTGCAAAGCCCCTTGCCACCTGCCCTGGATTCTATTGACAATGCCAACCATGATGCTCAATTTGAACACAGCCTAGCTCCCCCTTTCTTTCTGTTTAACAGAAATGCTCAGGACAGAGGAATTTTCTTCAAGCAGTGCTCCACTATGCTATGCTGACACAACCTCTGTAGGACCTACCATTGAGAACCAGTCCAACAAACCCACATTCCCTAGGACCATGTGGTCCTGTGTTATGAATGTGCAACTCAGCTGGGCATTTGCTTATTGCTATGTGCAGATAGGTATCTCCAATAACGACATCCCTTCTTCTCATAAGAATGTTTTTCCTCCAATTCAGATTTGAGAATATCATTGTTGTTGTCATTTGAGACTATGTCCTACTACTATGTAGCTAAGACTGTCAGGGAACTTGTGACAGTCTTCCTGCCTTAATCTACTGAATGCTCAGATCACAGGCATAAACCACCACACCAAGTTTAAAGACCATTGGTTGAAGAATTATGTTTTCAGATCAGTTGAGTGTTGGCTTCATTTACCATGGATAATAAGAAAATGAAAACTCAGAGAGGGCTGTGACTGGCTGGATGCCGCACCACCAGAATTCAAGACCCAGTTCACTCACTCTAAATTTGGATCCATTTCACCATTAAGCTAGGAGCGTCTGCATCTTGTGTCTGACTGCTGACTTTGCCTTTATTCTGCTGTTGACTAGCAGGAGCTACTCTAAAGCATGGATCATGATAATGCTTTCAGTTATTTGGCGCTGCCCTAGTTACTTCCCTGTAGCTGTGATAAAATGTCATGCCCAAAAGCAACTTAAAGGAGAAAAGGGTTTACTGTAGCTTACAATTCTAGAGGGGATACAGTTCCAGAGGGGAAGGCACACTGGTTAGGAAGCAGAGAAATCACATTTCAGCCACACACAGGAAGGATGGCGGAAGGGAGGTCTGTTAGGTTTTATAGCCCGCCCCTTTAGCAGTATGCTTTCTCCAGCAAGGTTCCACCTCCTAAAGGTTCCATAAACTCCCTAAACAGCGCCACCAGCTGGAGATCAAGTGTATAAACACATGAGCTTTTGGGGGACATTTGTCATTCAAACCACAAATAGTGTTTTATCTTATAAGCAGCAAAGACTCGGGAAAGGAAAATCACACAGTCATCTCTCTAAGATTTCATTGTTTATTCAGGATGAGACTGTTGACATGGCTCCTGTTTTCTCTCCCAACAGGAACTAGAAGTTGAGGGTGCTGAACTAGTTAATCACCTCATCTCAGGGAGCTTCTGTTACGAGAGAGAGAGAAAGAGAGAGAGAGAGAGAGAGAGAGAGAGAGAGAGAGAGAGAGAGAGAGAGAGAGAGAGAGAGAGACAGAGAGAGAGACAGAGAGAGAGAGAGAGACAGAGAGAGAGATACAGAGACAGAGAGAGACAGAGACAGAGACAGAGAGAGACAGAGAGAGAGAGAACGCGGGGGGAGGCAACCAAACAAATAGGCGAGTCCAGAAACTAGGCAATTGAGATCATGTATTTTGAATAAAATAGAGAATTGAGAAACATTGCAGTAGGATGAGAACTGTATTCAGTGGGGATAGTCAGAGCAGAGTGACATTGAAGCCAACATCATGGGATGATCGCTCAATAGAAGCCACAGTGGGGAAAAGCACCCCAACCATTGGAAAGAGCACTGCAAAGGAACAGAGGTGAAGACCCTGTCTCCAAGAACTGTTCTGGAAGCAGGACCCGAGAAGAACGTAGTTCAGGTGCAGGTGAGTGTAGTACAGAGCACCTAACAAGCCCTCCTGGGCATGAGGTCATCTACCAACAAGCAGGACTTCTAGGAGTGACACTTGCTGCAAACCACAAGGAGAAGGCTCCTAAAGTGGGGGTGGGGAGCGGCTGCAAGAGCCAAGAACAACGGCAGTGTCTAGATCCAGGAGAAGCTGAGGTCAGCCCGGAGCACCACAGCCTCTCTCCATCTGCCCGGGGCAGGGGCAGACAGCAGAAGTCTATTATACCGCTGCCCCGCCAGCGGTAAATCACAGCTGGTTATTGCTAAATTCTGGGATTTGCTTCTCAGAGAAAAATAATTAACCCTGGCAGGAGTTTGATTGCATTAATTCACAGAAAGCAACACCCAAATGATAAATCCATGGTGGGGGACTTGCCCATATGTTACAGATTGACTTAACATGGTTGAGGCATTAAATAAAAGAAGTGTGAGAAGCAGGCACCTCTATCAGCTTTATTAGCATTGAACTCTGCGGCTTCCACCGGGGCTGATTGCTTAATTAAATATGCTCTGGTCTAATTAGGGTGCACATCAAATATACAAATACACGCTTTTATAAATATTTGCTGATTAGAATTTGGATTCTCGTTTTGTGCATAGTTTTGGTATTTCCCACAGCAGAACTTTCTCCTTGAGACATGGACTCTTCGCACAGTCCCACCCAGTCTGGAAAGTGTGGGCATCATATCTCATTACACAAATCATATTTGTAGTCTGAGGAAACAATATATGGGCCTAGATTAATTGTTCAGTATTAATAAAGGTGGCAGAGATTAGGAAGTAGAAATATCTATAAAAATGGTAAGGTATGTGATGTTTTTTATGATATAATATTTTAATTTATGAGCAATTTAGTCATTTTTTCTTTGGTATGATAGCTATAATCTACCTTAAAATTTTCATATATGTATACCGTAATTACATAATTTTTCATCTCCCTCCACTCCCTCCAGCCTTTCTCATGTATCTAAACCCCTTGCTCTTGGTGTCAAGATCATGATGGGAAAACCTACAGAGACAGCTGACCTGAGCTTGTGGGAGCTCACGGACTCTGTATGGACAGCTAGGGAACTGGCATGGGACCGACCTCTGCATCTGGGTGACAGTTGTGTAGCTTGATCTTTATTTAGTAGGGCCTCTAGCAGTGGGACCAGGATCTGTTCCTGATGCATGAGCTGCCTCTTTGGAACCTATTCCCTATGGTGGGATGCCTTGTTCAACCTTGATGCAGGGGGCAGGAGCTTGGCCCTGCTGTCTCTTGGTGTGCTTTGTGGATTTCCAAGGGAGACCTCATTGCATTTGAATGGAAGGGGAGGAGGAGTGGATAGGGTAGTAAAGGGGAGGTGGGGGCAGAGAATGGGAGGAGAGGAGGGAAACTGTGGTTGGTATGTAAGATAAAATAAAGAAAATAAGAAAATAAAAAAAGCAAAAACAAAACCAACTAAACAAACAAAAAAATCCCTTGCTCTCTCTCAAATCATGGCCTCTTTTTATTTAAATATTAATTTTTCATATTTATAAAAATACTACATATGTAAATATAGGCTGCTGAACCCACTTACTGTTGGGCTTATCTGTATGTGTTCTTAAGGCTGACCACTTGGTTTTGGATAACCAGTTCAAGGCTTAACCTGGGGCAAGGTTGACTCCCTGTCTCTTGGTAGTCAGTCGCTAATTGCTTGTAGTTTTTCCACCTAGAGGTGGGGACTTGTGAGATGTCCCCATCCGTGTGGTGATATCAGTTTGTGTTGTCATTGTTCAAGTTAAGATTTCATGAGTGCAGCTTCCTGGACATCTATAGAAGACATTGTTTTGAAGCAGACATCCTGGTCCTCTGGCTCTTCCAATCTTTCCATCCCCTCTTCCTAGATGGTCCTGAGCCTTGGGTACAGCGGTTTTGTTGTAGATGTATCAGCTGAGGATGGGCACCCCCATGATCAGATGTTCTCTGCATTCTGACCAATTGTGTGTGTATGTATGTCTGTGGGCACATGTGTATCACGTGGGTGTGGAGACCAGAGGACACTTAGGATGACCTGTTCTCTCTTTCCACCCACTGAGCCATCTCACAGGCCCCAGTTGAGTCATTTTTATAAATCAGAACAATTTGTCTCTCAGTCCTGTCCTGCTCTTATTTGTGGATTGAGAATAATGATGGGCTATGTTTATAGGGTGTGGAGGAGTGATTGAGAGGCGTATAAAAGCATCCTACAGAGTTTCTGCCTCACAGTGCCCTGTTAAAGAAAATATGGCTTCATAGCTGGTTGATTCAGGTTTAAGAATTGGATTGAAGACTTCATCCTTATTCTGGCGGTATTAGAATGTAGACCCATGTGTCTGAGGAACTCCCAAAGGCACAGGACAGTGTTTCAAAGATTGTGGTCCCTGGACCAGCAGTGTCAGTAAGCATGAAACGTTCTTAGGACTTGTAACTATTTCCAGATTGCTGGAGTCAGGACCTCTGAGACCCTGACATCTGTGTCTCCAGGAGCCTTTAGTGCTTCTTTATACAAGCTCAAGTTAGAGCATTCTTAACACAAAGTGTTCCCCTCATCCTAGTCCCCGATGCCCTGGATGATTAACTCTAGGGCTTGGAAAATTGATGAGTGTGTGTGTGTGTGTGTGTGTGTGTGTGTGTGTGTGTGTGTGTATGTGTGTGTATGTGTATGTTCAAGTGTTCACAATTTAGTGTAAACATGAAGGTATCAAGCTGAACAGAATCTCTTGGAAGTCTTTGGGAATATTACTATGTTCTCAAAAAAAAAGTCAAGAGAGAAAATTAAATCAGGAGACAACTTACATTTTAAGAGAAAATTAAATCAGGAGACAACTTACATTTTACACGTTTCCATAAGCAGACCATACAGTTGAACAAACACACCACTGAATCTTGGTGTAGAAACCTTTTTAGAAATCTCGGATTTCAAAGGTATGGTCCTTTCTTCCCAAGAGTGTACAATCCAGCAGGAGGTGGAATTAAAACCCAAATGGAAAGAGAAGAAGAATTAGCTGAGCCAGTAGTCACTGGCGAAGGCTTTATTGTTAATACAAGCTGAGTTTGCTTTCTCCTACAATTCAGAAAACTTACTAGAGAGGAAAGAAGGAGAGTGTGTAAGTCAGTGTGTGTGTGTGTGTGTGTGTGTGTGTGTGTGTGTGTGTGTGTGTGTGATTTTGAGTGGCACAAAGATCTCATTTTGGTTCTTAGAATCTTGAGCTCTGAGGACCACTTGATACTCCATTAGCCAGGGTGTTAGCAGGGAGATAGAGGGATGGGCTATAAGAGGGCTGCATGGAGGGAAAGAGGAGATGCTCTGAGGGTATGAATCAGGGAGGGAGGTATAGGGGGAGGAGGGGGGGATGGATGGTGTAGTGGTTCTTTTATGTTGCTGTGATAAAAATTGCCACCAAGAGCAACTTATGGTAGAAATTTTATTTGGGTTTATGGTTCCAGATTTGTGTTGAGCAGGAGTCAGAGGTTGATGTGACAGGCCAGCAATTGCTGCTCCATGTGTAATGGAGGTATCTGCATCCACATTGACAGCACTGACTCTAAGGCAAACTGCTCTCAATATCAGATATGGAGTGGAAGACCAGGATGTTGGGCATTACACAGAGAAAGGATGGGAAGGGAGGCCCATCCTGACCACAAGTCTCCCCGATGGCTGGTCAGGGTCATGGGCTGTCTTAGTTTCCTTCCCTGGTGCTGTGATAAAATGTCCTGGCAGAGCAATTTTTAAAAAAGTATTAAGTAAAGAAATATACCATCTGAGATCTCACTGTAACATTTTCAAACAAAGTATGTTTTAGGAGTTTCTCCTTTCCCCCATACCCCTGTAATGAGGCAATTTACAAAGGATTTATTCATCTCACAGTTCCAGCTTACAGGCCATCACTGCAGGCATGTCAAGGAAGCAGGAACTTGAAGCTGTCCGTCACATTCATGGTCAAGAGCAGAGAGGGCATGCGTTCTAAAGTTCATGTAGCTTTCTCTATTCTTATTCAGACTAAGAGCCCAGACCCAGGGAATGGTGCCACTCACAGTGGGTGGGTCCTTCCCTGGAAAATAACAGAAAAAGGGAACCCTCACAGACATCCTCAGAGGTCCTTCCGCCATGTGATTCTAGATTATGTCAAGTTGACAATGAAAACTACCCAGCACATGGGGCTGCTCCACACTGGAGAGGGGCCTGCGACCAGAGTGTTGAATGATCTCTTTTTTGTTGTCCTTTGCTTGCCTCTACTGTGGACTCAGAATGTGTTTGCTCAAGGTTTCAAGGCTCATTAGAGAGGCCAAGCGTGGCCTTCCCCAAGGAGCAAGGAGTTGCTCTGTGAATGATGGTTGATGAACCTGATACTCTTCACCCTGGCCACGGGCAACACTCTGCACTAATTTTTAACTAATTGGAGGAGTCTCTTTCTCTTGGAGTTTGTTGACCTTTCTGCCAGCATTTACTGATGACCTGCAACAATTAACCAACCCACTCACAGATAGTGGAGGGGGATGAGAACAAGTAACTAGACACAGGCTGCAGAAAAGACCTCAAATGGGGCTTGTTTCTAAAGCTTTGCCAGTGCAGGGTGATGTGGGACAATGCGTGCAGAAATGCTTGGGACATGGAAAGCTCCCATGGATGTGTCTATCGTTTATTGCTCTTCTGGTAAAGATGGAAACAAACACACTTTTCTTTCTGGTGTTTTTCATGACAAGCTTCTTTCTTGAGGTCTTAGCATCAATGTTCCCTCTTTAGAGATATCTTTCTTGACTGCCCCATCTGGACGTTTCCTCTCCTTGCTCATCCCCAATCTCCTACCAGTAGTTTTTAAAAAATTGTTATATTTCTATTATTTATTTACTTATCGTGTGTGTGTGTGTGTGTGTGTGTGTGTGTGTGTGTGTGTGTGTGTGTGTCTGATTGTGTGCATTCATGCAGTGCCCATGGAAGTCAGAAGAGGGCATGGATCCCCTGGAGCTGGAGTTACATACGGCTGTGAGCCATCTGATGTGCTGGGAACCCAACCTGAGTTTTTGCACGGGCGTGCAAGCCCTCGTCATCCCTGAGCTGTCCCTCCAGCTGCTCGCTATTAGTTTTGAAGAGGAGTATATGCTAATTCCCTTATTCATCTTGTGGTAATTTACCAGGGACACTCTAGTAGGGAGACGGTATTAGGAGGAAGCTGGGCAGCCCTCAGACGTGGCACCTTTCATCCTCTCTGCCTGTGCTGGGTCTGGACCCATCTGCCTGGCTCAGGGGCAACTTTAGTTATTTATTCCAATGCATGGTGGTCCCTTAATTCCTTCTCCTCTAATTAAGAGCTGAGAAGTACACCCAGATCCTAATGTAAGTCAAACGTCATCTTCACTGGAACTGGGGCTTGTCACCTGCTGAGACTGGGAGCTGGAGGTTCAGGTGCGGATGAAGCCGAAGGAGAAGCATAATGCTTTGGACGGAGAGGACCCCGTTCTAAGACTCAGATCAGGCTCAGAGATGCACTTATTGAGTGCCTACGGTGTACCTCACCATGCACTTTCTTTCTCTGTGTGCATGTGTATGCACACATCACAGAGCACATGTAGAGACCAGAGGACAGTTTCTCAGGAGAATTTGTTCTCTCTCTCTCTCTCTCTCTCTCTCTCTCTCTCTCTCTCTCTCTCTCTCTCTGTGTGTGTGTGTGTGTGTGTGTGTGTGTGTGTACTATATATGTATGTATGTATGGGTGCACATGTGTTGGTCAGAGTCCTCTCCTTCCACAGTTTAAAATATTTTTTTTTACATTTAACTTCTCTCTCTCCCTCCCTCTCCACTCCCCCCTCTGTGTGCATATGTGCATGTATGTGTGTATGCACATGCCACAGGGCACATGTAGAGACCAGAGGACAGCTCTCAGGAGAATTAGTTTTCTCTTTCCACCGTGTGGGTTCCGGGGATGGAACCAGACTGTCAGACATGGCAGCAAATACCTTTAACTCCTGGGCCATCTTGTTGGCTCTGGTTTTCTCATTTTTTTTTTTTTTTTACTTCAGAGTTTTCAACCATATTCTTCTGAAATTAAGTAGACATCAGTTTTCTTTGAGACTTCAAATTTGGCTTTTTTAGGGGGCTGCAGACCCCATCCCTCACCATCCTGTGTGCAGACCACCTGGCCCTTTGGATTTTTCATCTTGTTTTCACATCTCTTGTGGTTTGTGGGGTGTAAGCTCCTAGCTCCTCACTGGAAGTAAAAAGAAGGGGAGGTGTGTGGATAGCTTTGCCAAATCTGGAACAGTGGGAGTTCAGGAGGGCAGTCTAAGGATCAGGAATTCCAAGTCTTAATTTATGAATATGTTTAGAGTTTGTGTAACTGTCTCATTTTGATCAAAATGCATCAAAAAATTATTCTACAGACAGGAGCTAATATATCTATGTAATCTGGGTGATTCACTGTTTTTGAGAAAATGAAGAGTCTGAGAGGTAGAAATACTTTCTCTAGAATAGATGTTCAGAGTCATTCCTGGCTTATTTACTTTCTGGAACTTTCTAGAAAATTATGTCTAGAAGCTTCTTTGGACACACCACTCCACCGCTTACCCAATTACTCCAGCCTGCTAGTGGGAATTGCAGTTGTTTGGATGAGAATGGCCCCTGCAGGCTGACATATTTGCATGCTTGGTCCCCAGTTGGTGAATTGTTTGAAAAGGACTAGGTGGTGTGGCCTTGTTGAAAGAAGTGTGTCACTGAGGGTAGACTTTGAGATTTCAAAAGCCCAAACAGGGCCAAGGCCAGTCTCTCTCTCTCTCTCTCTCTCTCTCTCTCTCTCTCTCTCTCTCTCTCTCTCTCTCTGCTGTCTGCAGATCAGGATGTAGCTCTCAGCTACTACTCCAGCACCATACTTGCCTGCCTGCATGCTGCCATGCTCTCTGGCATGATGATAATGGACTAACCCTCTGAAACAGCCCCCCAATTAAATGCGTTCTTCTATAAGTTGTCTCTTTATAGCAACTGAACACTAACCAAGGCAGAGACCATTTTCATTACATTCCTTTTCTTTACTCCACACATTCAGGCCATCTCTACCTCACCCTCAATTCAGCTCCAGGAAGTGTTTCATTGGGTCAGTTCCCACATCCAGCTTTTACTTTTGAGTTTAGACACCTATCACTTCCATGACCCCACTGTTTTCCAAATCTTGTCTTCACTATCCTGAACCTCTGTGATAGACCAAGGTGATTGGTGTTTGGGGATCAAGTCCCATCATGAGTTCTGTTAGGTCTCTGGAGGGAGCCATTTTTCCTGTCCCTAAACGGCAAGTGTCCCTGCAGATGGGTCAAAGGCTCCTGGTGCTGTCTTCTTGCTTTGTTGCTGTAAGACTTCCAGATCCTTCTAGTTCAGGTGCTTTTCCTCTAAGGAATGTTCTTCTCTGTCTCCCCTTCTGTGTTGTTTGAATTCCTAAATGGTCTTATAATAAAAAATCCAGAGCCAGATATTGGTGTAGATGCTGAAAGATCAGAGAGACAAAGGAACAAGCGACAGCCACCTCTTACCTCTAGGACTCCTCAGCCTGAAAAGGCCTTTTTCTTCCTGTCTCCTTATGCCTTATACACCTTTCTCTACCCAGCCATCACTTCCTGGGATTAAAGGCCTGTGTGCTTCCCAAGCAAGGCATGAGATCTCAAGTGCTGGGATTAAAGGCATGATTCCCAAGTACTGGAATTAAAGGTGTGTGCCATCACTGCCTGGCTCTGTTTCTCCGCTAGAATGAGTCAATCTCATGTAGTCCAGGGTGGCTTTGAACTCATAGATCAAAGATGGATCTCTGCCTCCTGAGTGCTAGGATTAAGGGTGTGTGCCACCACTGCCTGGCATCTATGTGTAATCTAGCAAATTTTATTAGGGTACACAATATATCACTACACTCTGTCTCCACATATGTGAAGAGTTTACACAGGATTCCTATATCTCACACACCCTTTTGAACACAACCTAGAAGGCATCCATTCATCTTGTCTGCTTCCCCAGAGAAGCCAGAAGAATTCACTGAGCTCAGGGCAGCTGATTATCAATGCTCTTTGGGATGAATCCTAATGAGAAAGATAGAGGTGCCCTCAAATCCAGAGAAGCCAGAGAACGCCATGGGCAGAAATGTGGTTTGTAAAGTATGTTTCCATTGGCAAGGATACTACGTGAATATACTATAGTAAAATTCTTTCTCCAAGGGTACTTGCTGTCATTCCTGGGATGCCTGACCATGTACCTGGGTTAAATATGGTGGTAAACACCCCCGCCCCCACCATTGTGGCTTCCATATGAAACGCCCACCCCCCCACCCTACCTCCACAGTCACATGTGTTTGAATGCTTGGTCCCCAGTGGATGGTGCTGTGCTTGGGGATTGTGGAACCCTCAGAAAATGGTATCTACCCGGAGGAAGGGGGGCGCCAGGGATGGCCCTTCAGTGTTTGAGCCTAGCCTTGCTTTTGGCTCATTCCCCTCTCAGCCTTCTAGTCTGAGGAGCTGTGAACAAGCTGCCATGCCCACATTCTATCATAGCTTCAAGCTGTATCACCTCCATGCCATGGCTCAAACTATGAGCCAAAATAAGCCCTCTCTTCCTGAAGTTTCTTCTTGTTGGGTGTAGAAAAAGGAAATGGATAACTAACACACTTTGATTAAAGAGAAGAATAACTCAGCTTAGAAATAGATGTTGTCCCAGTCAGTGTTCTATTCCTGTGAAGAGACACCATGACCATGGAAACTCTTATAAAGGAAAGCATTTAATTGGGGGCTTGCTTACAGTATCGGATACTAAATCCATTATCATCATGGTGTCATGGCAGGGGACATGGTGGTAGGCATGGCAGGCATGGTGCTGGAAAAGCAGTTGAGAGCTCCATCCTGACCCTCGGGCAGAGACAGAAAGCCATGCTGGGCCTGGTGTGAGCTTTCTGAAACCCCAAAGCCCACCTCCAGTGACACACTTCCTTAAGCAAGGCCACCCCTACTTCAACAAGGCCACACTTTACTCCACAAGGCCACACCTTCCAATCCATCTCAAATAGTGCCATTTCCTGGTGACTAAGCATTCAAATATAGGGGCCTGGGGGGGGGCATTCTTACTCAAAGCACCACAGGTGCGTACATAAGAACCTGTACAGCACCTTTCTGGAACACTCTTCACACTTTCCTGAACAACGGACACAAAGCCTCCCCCACAGTGGGTGGGTTTGCTGGGTGGGTGTTATTTCTACACCACTTAAAATGACTTCTAACTGGAAAGATGGTGCAGTGGATAGAACCACCGGGTCCTCTTTCACAGGACCCAAGTTCAGTTCCCAGCACCCACGTGGCCCCTTGCAGCTGTCTGTAAGTCCAGTTTAAGGGGATCTAACACCATCTTCTGACTTCTGGGGTAATAGGCATACATGTGGTTCATATATATATATATATATATATATATATATATATATATATATTCAAAACATTCATATGCTTAGAATAAAAATAAATAAAATTATTTTTAAAAAATGACTTTTAAATAAGATGAAAGGAAAACATACTTAAATTATTTCCATCACAATTAGAGCGAAGATTGGCACCTAGGTCCCAGGGTCTAACCTGTCATTTCTTTCTGTTCCCTCATGTCAACCCCCAAAGAAATAAGTGAAAACATTTGATTAGTCACTTAAGGCACCATACAGAGACCACCTTCCAGGGGTTTTCTTATTTTCCCTATGATGGACTGTTTAATTTGAGGACTGTGTAGGAGACATTGAGTCCAGTCACCCGCTGACACAGTGGGCATGCTCAGTTCCCAGCAGCGAGGTGAGGCAACAAGGAAAGAGGAAGTCAGAGGAGGGGCAACCTGGGAAGACACTGCTTTTTAAAGCTGTGAAACCTGACACGCCTATTGGACACATCTGAGATGCGCCAGGAAAAGAGCACAACACCACATTTAAGGCCATAGTAAATTTATACCTAATGTCTATTATTTATCTATCCCACATTTTAGGGAATTGAGTCTTTATTTTCTCAGAAAATCTCTTTCTTTGCTCTAAATTTATGGTTTCCATGAAAAGTTCCATTTTTTTCTATGTCCTTTGTCTTTCTGCCATCTCTAGCTGAAGATGATGGCCTGGGTACGTTATTCTCAGCCATCCCTTGGGTTTTCCAACTTCCAATCAGCTGTCTCTCTCCAAAACAATAGAGACTGTCAAGTATGGCATGAAAAAGTCATTTGAAAAGCACCTAAGATGCAGGTCTGGTAGCACAGGTCTGCAAGCCCAGGTCTTTGGAAAGCTGAGTCAGGAGGATCACAAGTTCAAGGCCTTCTTGAGCTGCAGAGTGAGTTCAAGGCCAACTCGAGTGGCTTTGTGTCCTCCTGTCTAGAAATGAGAAGCGAGAAGAGTTCTGGGTAGGTGACTCAGTGGTAGAAGGCTTCCCTAGAATGTGTGAATCCATGACTTCAATCCCCAGTATCACAAAACCAAACCCCTCAACAACTCCAGTATTTATGAAGTGGTAAAAAGCACTTTCCAGAGATGGGGAGGCAGCATGACCATCTGAGTTCAGTCCCTAGCTTTTGTCTGCATCAGCAGTGTGACTCTGTGCCCCTTTCTTCATCCAGAAAATGACATTGTTTGAATGATTCTCTCCATTAATGAATGTGAAGTGCATAGGCCAATGGTGTGTATACAGTTGGCACTACATAAATGTTTATGGCTGTCAACAGCAGTGGCAGCAGACATTGTAGAATTACAGTAGTATTCTTTTATGTGGAAAGTCAGACACTAACCAGTAAGAGAATCCTGATGGTGTCTATTCAGTAGTTCAGGCTCACTGCTGTGATCTGCAGATCTGTTGTTCTTAACAGAGCTTGCCTTTGTCGAAGTCTGTGAGGCCATAAACCCCTTCTTGACTGATGTGTCTGAGCCGTGCTTTAAACTCAACACCAAGGGTCTAATAACCATATTTACAGAGCACTTGGCACAGAGTCCAATAACCGTATTTACCGAGCACTCGGCACATTTAGCACAAATGAGTCAATCATAAAAGTAATATAGCGCAGACTCCCCATTAGCTGTAATGAAGTTTAACATGTTGACATTTTTGCTTCAGATTTTAATTTTAACAATTATTATTACATAAACTGTGATAAATATCGCAGAAGCCCCCTTGAACTCACCAGCACCATTTCCCTTCCATCTTCCCTGGGCAAAACTAGTATGTGTGGATCCTTCACTCCCATGATTCTATATTTATTACATTAGTAGGCACCAATAGGTGATGGAGGCTGGAAATGCACTGTTGACACATTATGGTTTATCCTCCCACAACCTGCTTTTAAAAATCAACACAAACACAGACCCAGTTCTTACATTTTACATGTCATAGTTTCCAACATCTGAAGATGACAGTTCTTGTTTCTCTTCTAATGAATACTTGAGTGCATTCTTTTATTTTCTTTTCAGTCTTCATGTTTATTTTGTACTCACAGATGACCAACGTGTTTATTGATTTCTTAGAATGTACACTTTAGAGAAGTAGAGAGACTGAGGTGAGAAGCTTGGCATTGCAGAAATGGCCCAGAGGGCACACGTGCTTGTGGTACAAGTCTAATAACCTGAGTTCAGATCCCCAGGACAGATAAAAGCCAGACACATCAACATAAGCACCCAGAATTGAAGTGCACCCACAGGAAGTGGGAGGTGGAGAAGGGAGAACCTCTGCTGGGATTTTTATGGTAATTGTGTTGAGTTTATCAAATAATCTGTCAGGGCTCAAATTGCTAATGGTGTTAATTTAGCTGATTATGAGTGCAGGTGATTTTCCATTTATAAATTTTTAGATCCTTTGATGATTCCTATTATATCCCTGCCACAGTCTTACCCATTTAAATAACCCCATTCTTTCTAGTGATGGAATGCTGTGAACCTTTCCTATGACACTGTCTAGTTGGCCAGAGCTGGTTTGTACTATTGTTTTCGTTTTGAACCCATCCGTATTGGACAGCATGCTAAGCTAACCTTTTAATACCACCAGTTTTGATTTCTTGTGTAAATTTTAGGATTTTCTAATTCATATACAGAAGAAATTAATTTCTAATGTCTAGCTTTGAATTTTACTTCTTACCCAGTTTTGTAAAAGCAGACCTCAGGAAAAAAGAACAGTGTTTTGCAGAGGACATATTTGCCTTTTTCCTAGCTACTCTTGACTTCAGCATCATCTTCATCTTTTCTTTGTCTCCATCCCCTCCTCACTATCATTTTTATTTTGCAGAACCAGGGCTTGAAATGGCTTCCTGTGTGTTAGGCAAATGCTCTACTACCAAGCTATTTCTGTAATCCTTTCCCCCGACTTTAAAGACAATGCTTCTAATATTTTGGATCTGGGTTTGAATTTTACAACAAGACTTTTAAAAATCACTTTGAATCA
The DNA here is from genome assembly GCF_007827085.1 of Peromyscus californicus insignis. NCBI lineage: Eukaryota > Metazoa > Chordata > Mammalia > Rodentia > Cricetidae > Peromyscus > Peromyscus californicus. The sequence continues at coordinate 94,421,334 of NW_026294606.1, forward strand.
AGTGAAATTTTTTTTCTTGTTGGACTGGGTTGCAGCTCAGGGGGTAGAGTTTTGCTTATCACAAACAAGGCCCTGAGTTTCAATCCTCTACACCCTCTTCTCAAGCAAACCTTTCCCTTTTTAATCTCCTCCAATTCTCTGGTGTGAATCGATAGTGATTTGTGTAAGATGTTTCATTGGTATCATCTGAAACGACTGCTTTCTGCTATTAAAAGCCATCCTTGCATTTCTAGGATCAAAACCTATTGGTCACCACTCTGTTTCTGCTCCATGGACTCATGAAAACTGTGGAAGACTAGACATCTTGGATGATCTGTGATAACACACTAGATGCCTAATCAAGAGTGGCCTGCTGAGGCTTTTTGATTCTCCCTTTCAATTTTCTCTTGTCTTTGTTTTATTTTGTCTTGCTTTCCACTCTGTGAGTTTTGAAGACTGAACTGATGTCAGCCTTAGAAGTAAGCATTTTACCTGGTATACCATCTTGTTAGTCTTTGAGTCTGCCTTCAAATCTGAACCTTGTAGAGGGTAGCTGTTTCAGCTTTGACCTTGAAGCGTTGCCCCTAGTGAGGCAGCCAGTAACTGACATGCCTACCTATGACCTGCCCCTGGGGCATGGTCAAGATGGGAGCCCTTAAGACCCAAGATTCATATGTGCCAGTGCTCTTGGCTCCTCGTGATCCTGGATGCTGGATTGCAGACCAAGTGAGAGTTCTTCAGAGAATCACGCTGGACTATACCTCACCTCTCCTGGATCCTGTAACCGACCCCTCTACTGGTTGGAAATTACCCCGAAATAAGTCTCCTTTTAACTACCTGATTAACCACATGGAGTTGCCTTGTTAATTCCCCGCTTTAGAACCTCATGGGGGAACACTGAGACCATCTACAAGGAGGTATGAAAGGCCTCTGCGCATCTATTTTTATGAGGTTAAAATCAAGCAGTGGACAAGACATGGTTGGCCCAATCCCTCTTTTTGTAATGTTCCCCACCAGATTTTCACTTAATGGTTGTCCTAGCTATAGGGTTACTACTGCTGTGATGAAAAACCATGACCAAAGGAACTTACGCTTCCACATCACAATTCATTATTAATGGATGTCAGGACAGGAACTCAAGCAGGGCAGGAACCTGGAAGCAGGAGCTGATGCAGAAGCCATGGAGAGATGCTGCTTACTAGCTTGATCCACATATGCCTTACTCAGTCTGCTTTCTTATAGAACTCAGGACCACAATCCCAGGGATGGCACCATCCACAATTGTCTGGGCCATCCCCCATCAATCATCAACTGTAAAAATGTTGTACAGGTTTGCCTATAGCCTGATCTTATAGAGGCATTTTCTCAATTGAGGCGCCCTCCTCTCTGATGACTTTTGTCAAGTTGACATAAATAATCTTTGCACCCATCCATTATTTTGCTAAAGGGTTCAATGTGGGGATACTCTTAAGTCTGTTATTTATTAATTTGTTTATCTAAAAATATCTGGCCAACCGGAAAGATGGCTTACTGGTTAAGAGCACTGGTTGCTTTTGCAGAAGAGCCATGTTCTGCTCCTAATATCCACATTAGGCAGCTCACAACTATATGTAACTCCAACTGCAGGTCATCTGTTGCTCTCTTCTCATCTTCACAGGTACCTACACACGTTTGTACATACACAAAGAGACACACAAAAGTGCATGTACATAAAAATAAAATAAATCTTTAAACATATATCTGGAGTTCTTATAAAAAGAATTTTTATCCTTTTCTGTGTATCTCTCCCTTTCTCCTTCCTGTTAATTTAAATTTCCCACAAGCAACAATTCATTTATTAAAGGAGGAAACATACTTACTTTTTTTTCTTTTTATTTGCTCATTTTTAAAATAGTGTGTTATTTTCCAGCATCCTCCACATGTGACTGATATTTTACATGTCATCATAATCCACAGACATGTGACTGATGTGTTCAATCAAAGGCCCAAGAGTCCAACTGTCCCATCTTTGGCCAACAGTAGCTCCTTCAGGTGTGTTCCTGGGTCTTTCTGTGGCTTCAGAAGCCTTGACAACTCTTACCTTCCCATTTGTCTGAAGGCCACTGGCCATGTTTCCTGGTGCAATCTGAAGACACCCTTTCTTAAGTGCCCAGGTACTTTCTCTGAGAGAGAAGAAGTGTCAGAAGCTAGAGCCTGCTCATTGAGGGGATTTTCTTGTATTGGTTGTCATTGTGTACCTCTGCTTGATGAATAGCTTTAGGCAAATGTATTTTCAGGGAAAAATAAGGTGATATTGGCAATAGAGTTACTTAATATAAGCAAATAGGAGGCCACTGAGATGGCTCAGGGAGCACAGGTATTTGCCACTAAACCTGAGAACCTGAGTTTCATCCCTGGGACCTACGTGATGGAAGGAGAGAACTGATTCCTGCGAGTTGTCCTCTGACCTCCACTTGCATGATATAGCTGAAGCATGAGCATACCTCTGTGTGTGTTTGTGTGTGTGTGTGTGTGTGTGTGTGTGTGTGTGTGTGTGTGTGTGTGTATGTGTCTGTCTATGCTTTTGTAACTGTAAACAGATATAAACCATTCTTATCTGTTTCTCAGATTAAAAGGGTAACATAGGTGCTGAAGAGATGGTTTAGTCATTAAAAGGACTGGAGGCTCTTCCAGAAGCCCTGAGGTTTAACTCCCAGCACCCACATGGCAGCTTTCAACTGTCTTCCACTCCAGTTCCAGGGTATCTGGCACCTTCTTCTGGCCACTGTGAACACTCACATGCTGTGTACACATACATTCAGGCAAATAATCACATTCGTAAAAACCATAACATATTACAAATTCTTTTCTGCTCTTTGCATTTCTACATAAATATAATTTTATTCTTTCTCATAGATGCAAATATTCTACCTAAAGTGAGCCTCAGGGTTTATACAATTTATATATACACAAATGGTCAACTTTATGTTCTTTTTGTTGTTTTTTCCCCTTTAAACTATTATAAATAGATCTGTGTAAGGTATTTAACATTGTGTGTGTGTGTGTGTGTGTGTGTGTGTGTGTGTGTGTGTGTATTTGTGCTTGAGCCACGGCTTGTGTGTAGAGGTCAGAGGACAACTTGTAGGAGTCAGTTCTCTCCTTCCACTATGTTTGTCCCAGGGATGGAACTCAGATCCTCATTAAAATGACTTAAATGACAAAATATTTACTTTGGCTCGTGGTTTTAGAGTGACCCACTCATCGTGGCTGGCTGTGGTTTCTGGCAACTGTGTTGAGCCAGATGGAAGGGCATGACAAAGGAACGCTGCTCACATCCTAACTGCCAGGAAGCAGAGGGACAGGAGGCAAGAGCTGGGGACAAGCTGTATAATTCAGAGGCACACTCCCAGGAATGCGCATCCTCCAGCAGGCTCTGCTTTCTAAGAGACTGTCTGCAGGGGTCTCTGCTACCTTCACAGGCGGCAGAGTGATGAGCTGTGAGATGCAAGAAGGAAGTTCAGTGCAACAAGACTCAGTAGCCAGTGTTGGTTCGAACTCCAGGAGTCTGGCACCAGATGTTTTATTTTACGCATATTTAGACACAGCACAAGCTGGTGAAAACTATTCTTGTGATGATTAACTCAATCTCACGTGCACAACAAAACAAATTAACTAAACACAGATCAGACTACATCAAAAGTCCTTGTAAAGTACATGTGACACCTTCCATAAAGATAACTTTTGACTGAGAAAGACAAATTGATGAGAAGGGTCTGATGCTGGAAAGGCTCTGTCCACACGGATTGTGCAAAGGTCACCAGGTTAGAAAGCACGTCCTCTCCAGCCTTCTAGGTGGAAAACAGGTTTTGCATTCCTTCCCATGGAAGAACAACCCTGTGTAGTTAACATCCCAGGTTTCCCCAGCTCACAAAGACCTCCAGGCCCCCCTATAATTACTCATTTCCTCTTTACAACAAGTCTCATCTCATTCCTGCTTCAGGACCTACACACAAGCAGTTCACTACATGTGTGAAGTTACTGTACACCTTTTCAGGTTTGTTCACATGTTGGCTTTCTCAGCCCTCCCATCTGAAGCAACCCTGAACTCCAGCTGCCCTCTGCCCTATCTCTGTCTCCTCCTCCTCCTCTTCCTTTTCCTCCTCCTTGACAGCTCTTACATTTGAAATTCTGTTCAAATGTGAGTGCTTGTTCATAGCTATGTCCCTGATTCCTAAAACTCTATGGGGTTAGAGCAGCTGCAGAGTAAAAGTTGTTAAGAGTGAACTTGAAGTGTACTTTCGTCCACAGTGTGCTTACATTTGAACACTGGCCACCAGTGGAGATCCTCTAGCCCTAGGCATTTCCACTGAGCAGAAGCTTCACACATGTGCACTGTGGTCCCTTCCTCATCTCTCCTTCCCTGGCATGATCTTAACATGAGATGTCTTGAGCAGTGAGTGGGTGTCCTGTGCATAGATGAGGACTCGTGGTCCAAGCAGCTGAATGTTCTTCTGGGGCACTTACCTGGGCAGCTTTGGGCTGGCTGCTGTGGACTTCCAGGGCAGTTTGCCTAGAGCTGCCTCTCTCCACTCTGTGATGTAGGCAGAGATGTGAGGTTAAACAAAAGGAATGGCTGCCTCGGAGCATCCATGTCACGGTGGAGTAAGTTGTCCAAAAACCTAATGTTAAACAAAATACAAAGGCCAGGTCCAAGCAGAGGTTGGAACAGAAAAACAAAAAACAACCCCCCCCAACCCAAAGCTCTCATTTCAAGGAAATTTATGTGTATCCATGTGTGTGTGTGTGTGTGTGTGTGTGTGTGTGTGTAAGTGTGTGTGTGTGTGTGTGTGTGTGTGTGTGTAAGTGTGTGTGTGTGTGTGTGTGTGTGTAAGTGTCCATGCATGTGTGTGTACCCATGTGTGGAGGCTAGAAGTCAATCTCAGATGTCTTTCCTTAGGTGCCATCCACCTTGTGTTTTGAGGCAGAATCTCTCATTGGGCTGGAACTGGTCAAGTATGCTAGGCTGATTGACAATAAGCCGCACTGATCCTTTTGTCTGCACCTGTCCAGGCTGGGACTGCAAGTGTGCATCACCATGCCTGGCTTTTTACTCTAGTGTAGGGGACTGAACTCAGGTCCTCATGCTGGTGCAGGAACCACGTTATCAACTGAGATATCTCCTGCCCTTTATGGAATTTTTAAAATAAGATGTCATTGTTTGAAGATGGAGGCAGACAGGCATCCAAGAGGCACAAGGCAGTCCATCCAAAGCTTCCTCCAAAACAGTTTCTCCACTGAGGCACATGGCCACTGGAGATGTGGCTTTGACCAGCAGTGGTCCAGGCTCAGTACTTTTTTATTTGTTTTGTTTTGTTTTCTTTTCTTTTTTTTTTTTTTTTGAGACAGGGTTTCTCTGTGTAGCTTTGGAGCCTGTCCTGAAACTCACTCTGTAGCCCTTGAACTCACAGAGATTCACCTGCTTCTGCCTTCTGAGTGCTGGGTTTAAAGGCGGGCACCACTACTGCCCAGTTTCATTTGTTTTCTTTTAAAGGCAATTAAAGTCAAGGTTAGGTAAAGTCAGAGCATCTCTAAGTTAGCATCTGGATTCTGAGAGAAGACTCTATTGAGAGGAAGAAGAGGGTGAATGGGTACAGCAGCAGGCCAAGCACCCTGCCAGTCTTTTGTCACCAGACAGATGTACCCAGGCTCTGCTGTCCACCTTGCCTTCTTTGTTCTAAGCTCCAGAGTTGGTACCAGCTCCCTTGCCACTGAAAGGTATAGAAAACTGAACCTAAAACTCCAGCCTGTATCCTAAACGTGCCGTGAATACTTGGGGACAAAAATAGAAATCGGTCAAGTCGGCCGACAGACGTTGATTGTTAAATTGTCAAATGGCCAGTTTTATAGATTCTTTTGGGGGGAAAGTCTACCTTTCCCTCTGTAGATTTTCAGAACAAAGATCCCAGCTTGCTTGAGTGTTGACATTTACGATGTACTTACAAGGCTCATCCCAATAGCACTTGGAACCAGAGAGTTTGTTCTCTGCCTTCCCAAGCCCTGCCCCCTTCCCGGGAGATATCCTTGGCTTCTGATTTACGTTCCTTTAAATAAAATAGTGAAAGCCACTTTTTCTGAATTATTTCTTATTGAATGCACCCCTTAAGTCCCCCTTTCTTTAAATGAAAGGACTAAAACCCACCACTGTGTTTTGACAATGATTTTATGGCGACCCGTAAGGATACATTCTGTTCTTATTGTAATTGCCCCGGGTTGAACTACGCTTATTTTGGTGGAAAGTGTTCATTATTTTATCAACAACTGGCAGACCCCGCTGGTATTTACTGACTTTTCTTTAACCAAAACAACGATCTTAGCTCCCATTCCTGCCTCAGCTGCTCAATCTTGCCTAAGAAATTTGGGAGCCCCTTTTGAATGGAACCCAGCACAAAGCCTTTAAGCACTCTAAGCAATAGAGTTGTAGCGAATGATAGACAAAAAAAGCCCTCCGAAGAATTGGTGCTTAATTACAACTTAATTAGCATAATTATGCATGCTAATGGCATCTCAAATGAATAGCAGTTGTCAGGAGGTTGGGACCATCTGTAAGAATGTCGGATTAATACATCATTTTTTATTTCTAACCACGCTGTAACTCTTTCCCCGAAAGTGATTTCCATTAATCAAGTTCATTTTTATTATATAGAAAATTTGGCATTTTTCATTATGGGCCATTATCTGTTTCCCCACGCAGCCCTAATACAATACTAATGAGCCCCCGAGTGGCGGGCCGTGTCGACAATGGGGGTACAGGTGTATTACTGTAATTGTTACAAACAGCACAGGCTACCTCTGGAGTAGCCGAGTTCTAGTCTCTCAACACCCACCTTTCCACTGGGATCCCCCAGGGTCTAGTACAATTTTCAGAGCTTTATCAAAAACATACATGTTTGTGGTTGCAAAGAAGTGTTTTAAAGAGAAAGGGGCCCGTGATTACCTGCAGCAGAGGCCGCTGTCTGTCTGAGGATCCCTTCTGTGAAAACAGGCTTTGGAAGGCAAGAGAAGTCTGTGCTTCTGCTCAACCCAGCTGGGGCCCGGTTGGGGGAGGGGGCGGCACTGCCAGGCCTGGAGGCCCAGGCCTCTTCTGCAGAACCAAACAGACCAATCACTCATTGCTAAGCATGGTCATAAAACCGCAGGGGTGCCGCGTGTCTTCATGGCTCTTAGCCCCAAGACACACCCCAAATGGCAATCTCGAAATCCACATCTGGATCCCTCCTGCCTGCCCGTGCCACAATGAGGGTATCTGCTGCCTTGTGCACTGACTCAGTGGTTATCAGAGCCTTCTGGGGGTTTGTTCATAGTCCCTCCTCTTCCTCTGCAGGCCCACCCCCTACATAGTCGCATCTACAACCAGACTAAAGCCAGGGATGGTGTCCCGGGTCCCTTTAGAGGGCAGGAGTGTCTTTCGGCTCTTTCCATCCACTCCCAAGCTCTAGGGAGCATCTATCTGCTCAGAGCAAGAAAGGCCACAGCTGTGTGTCTGGCCACACTAAGGGCTCCGCCTTGGCGGAAGCAACTAGGGACCTTTCCCTCTGTAACAGCACCAGCTGCTAGGACTGGTGGTGAGGCTTTTTTTGTGGGTGGGGTGGGGTGGGGTGGGGTGGGGTGGGATGGGGGGCAGTGAGTAGTTTTTTTTTTTTGTGGATAGGGAAGAGGGGTGTGCAAGGTTTCACGGCCTTCGTTCCTGGGGTCGGAGAAGTTGGGGCCTGCCTCTTCCTTTTGGAATCTGCACCCAGACAGAGGCTGACCACATGGTGTTCCTGCATTAAAACAAATTTTTTTTAATTTAAAAAATTACCTCAAATTTAAATTTGACAGGAAATCCTTTCAATGCTTTGTGTGTGTGTGTGTGTGTGTGTGTGTGTGTGTGTGTGTGTGTGTGTGTGTGTGTGCTTTGGAGACAGACAGCTGGATCTTGAATCCTATCTTGTCTCTATAAGCTGTGTGACTCTGGGTACATTACTTAAGTTCTCTGTGTCTTGGACAGCGCTCCTTTGGAATGTTGCAGGCAGGCAAATGCCTAGGACAGTATCCTAGTGAGCATTCCTGGGACGATTGCCATTCCCAGCTCTTAGCTGTCGGTGACCTCTGTTCCACCTCTAAGTTTATTGTGTTTGAAGTCCCTGCCTGGTTGTGTCACTGTACCCTTGAACACTGGGAGGGCTATAAGTCAAATGGTTTTGCATGCCCTTGAGGGTCCCAAGGACAGGAGTCAGGTGCTCCTTGCAGCATTTGTTCAGGGTTCCTGTGCTCTCTGGTGGCAGGTCAGAGGCAGGCAGGAACCATGGTTTCTAACAAGGGTGGGTTTTGCAGCCTGGGGCTCCTGCATGCCTTCCCTTCCCAGCAGGCCCTTCTGCATAGGTGCCAGCACGGCACCGAGCTTTCCTGGTACTCGCTTCACTCACCATGGAACTGACCGCTCTCACAGGCATAGCTGCTTAGTGCCTGCCCCTGCCATGGAAAGCGACTCCCAGCCTCGTGTGAAAATGGAGGCTGTGTCCACAGGCATGCTCTGTCTTCCACACATCAGCCCATGTGACAGAATGACCTGGACACACCAGCCCTGGGAATACATCTGCAGGACTACAAGTGAGGCCACTGCTGAGATGTCTGCACCTCCACACTCACTGCAGCCCCCTTTTACAACAGGCGAGTTATGAAACTTGCCTAGATGCCTGTCATCAGGTGAGCAGATAAAGATGGATGGGACCAGAGAGCATCCTGTTAAAAATAAGCCAGACTTGGAAAGACAAACATCATATTTCTTTCATATGTGGAATCTACATTAGACACAGTCCCTGCCCCATGCTCACATGAGTTCCTTTTCCCATTGCTGTGTGTGATAAAACATCCTGACATAAATCAACCTAAGGGGAAAGAGTTATTCCCAGTTTAAATGTACTTAAGTATGTCAGGGATGTTGAGGCAGGAGGTGTTTGAGCAGTGGGTCATATTGCATTCACAACCAGAAAGTGGAAAGCAATGGACATGTAGTAGTTCACCTCCCTTTCTCCATGAATGCAGTCTAGGGAATGGTGGTACCCATGGTGGGAGAGCCTTCTCATCTCGAAGTAATTCCCACCCTGGCATGGCCAGAGGTCCATCTCCCAGGTGAATCTAGATTCTGTCAAATTGACATTAGCCAACACAATGTATGTACATTATACATATATCTCAGAAGTAGAAGGGGATCATCATGGAAAAGGAAGGGGCAGTAGGGGATCTGGAGAGGGTGTTGTTTGAATCTGAGATCGTCTTTTAATAAAAAACACAGAGCCAGATATCAGGGTGAAAGCTGAAAGATCAGAGAAGCAGAGCAGCCAGCCACTGGTTCTTACCTCTACGAAATCCTCAGCCTAAAGAGAGTGAGTTCCTGTTTCCTCACGCCTTATATACCTTTCTCTGCCCAGACATCACTTCCTGGGATTAAAGGTGTGTACAACCACTGCCTGGCTCTGTTTCCAGTGTGGCCTTGAACTCACAGAGATCCAGATGGATCTTTGGAAAGGATTAAGGGTGTGTGTCACCACTGGCCTCTATGTCTAATCTAGTGGCTGGCTCTGTCCTCTGATCCTCAGGCAAGTTTATTAGGGTACACAATATATCACCATATGAGGGTCAGAGAATGAACACAAAGTACAAGCATGTATTTGAGAGAAAGCAACAGCAAACCCATTGCTTTCTACAAGGAACAAACATGAAGTTATCAAATTAAAACAAAACAAAACACAAATTTTAAGCTCCATCTTCAGTTCCCCGGTCCAATGATGCTGCCCATGGTGGTTCTGTGCTGTGGGACATGACCTGGTGGACCCAGTCACCCAGGAAGCTCATGGTGTGGCTGTCTCTGCTGTGCTTTCTAATCCCTGGAAGCTCTCCCTGTGTGAGAGGAAGGCCTGGATGCCTTTACTAGGCAGAGCTCCCAGCTTGCCTGGCTTACACCCGGTTGCTGCTGGGAGGTGCCCTGTGCCCTTCATAGCACCATTCAGCCAAACAAAAGGGCTCCAGGCAGTCTGGTTGCTTGATAGCTTCAGCCGTGGGGGGAGGGCATGGGTCTTTTCAGAAGGTCATCAACAGACTGCTTTTGTGGGGTCTGCAGTGACCTGCTCTGTGCTAGAGATACATGTATATACACATGTACACACACATACACAAACATGCATATACACATGCACATGTACACAGATCCTTATTGGTCAGTCCTATTCTTTTTTACAATGCTTTAAAACATCACATTTATTTATTATGAGAATACACGTGTGTGTTCACTTGTTTGGACATGCATGCCATGCCCGTAACTATGTATGTGGAGGTCAGAGGACAACTTGCAGCGGTCAGTTCTTTCTACCATGTGGGTCCTGGAGACTAAACTCAGATCATCAGGCTTCTGGCAAGCACCTTGACCAGCTGAAGCATCTCCGTAGCCCTCGGGTCTGTTCTTGGCCTCTTCAAGGTCAACCCAGAGAACATGAATGTGATCTGACGGCACCCTCTCTATTCACAGCCCAAGAGAAGAGGCCGGTGTGCTGCTCCGATTGGTGTTCAGAGGTTAAGCTCACAGGAATCTTGGTGAAACCACAATGTCTTTCGAGCATACAACCTGGGCCTCAGAGAGTCTTTCAGCAAATGTCCAGTGGACCTCTTGTGGGACGAGCCAAGTGGGATGAAAGCTCCTCCTCTGGGACCATGGGTATGAAGGAGAACTTCCTGTTGGTCCACAGACTCAAGGTGTTTCTAAGTCACACACTGCAGACTGGACTGCAGGTCTCCCTGGGCCTCTCTCTGGCCAGTGAACAGCAACTGTGTGGTTCCACCTTCCGAAGGCTGGCTTTCATCCTTCCAGCCACTGGTGTTTCCACGCCCTTGGAAATGCTTGCTCCTGCGTCCTCCAGCCCAGGCCAGGACTGATGCTGTTTTCAGTCTTTCAGATGGTTACAGACCACCTGCAGCACAATGCACTCACTCTGCTGATTGTCCCCTCCAGTGCTCCGTGACTCTGTTGCCAAGGACAAGGTTGGGGCTTTTGACTCTGAAGATACATTGCAGATAACAGTATTTTTAAAAAGTGGAAAGAAAGAAAGAAAGAGAGGAAGGAGAGGGAGTGAGGGGAAGGAAGAAGGAAGAAAGGGAGGGAGGGAGGCAAAGGAAGAAAGCAAGAAAGGAAGGAAGGGAAGGAAGGAGGATGGTGAGAGGGAGGAAGGAAGGGAGGGAAGGAAGAAAGCCGCTCTCAGCCCTGGTGAAGGCTCTATTCACTGGAGTCCCTATGGAGTAATCAAGTCTTTTCATTGCAATGAGCGTTGTTGCCTGGGAATTAATATTAGATCTGTTGAAATGAGCCTAATGAAGATGACTTTTGGGGGGCTCTGTTTTTGCTGTATTTGCATAAAGTCAGCTTGACACATGAAAGTTAAAAATGTGAATTCTTTCCTAAGTTGTTGGTGTCCTACTACCCAGTAGAAAGGGTGGTTATGTGAAGGAGTAGCCAGGAAGGCCGACTTCCTATTGTCTGAGACGCGGTCTGGGAGGTTGGATGCTTTGAGACAGGTCCGGTGTACCCCAGTCTGGCCTGGAACTTGATATGTCGCTGAGGATAACCTTGAGCCTCTGACCCTCCTGTCTCTACTTCCGAAGTGCTGGGATTACAGGTGTACACCAGCATGCCCAATATATGGGGTGCTGGCAATGGAACCCAGCCTTTGTGCCTCCTAAGCAAGTGCTCTACCCACTGAGCTATACCTCAGCCGGAAAGATTGCTTTTGAAACTCGCCATCCAAGGGAGGATGTGGGTGTCTCCAAAGACTTGGGTAGAGGAATGTGAGACAGCGTGGAAGTGTTGGTCTATGGGAGCCTTGGGAGCTTCCCTGGGGGACAAGCCTGGACAGTAGAAATGGTCCATTTGATGTATGTACATGTTACCTTTTTCGTATACTTTCAGCTCTTTCTTTCTTTTTTTAATTGCTTTTTTTTTCTAGGTAAGCTTAAAGCATGGAAATTTTCAGCACGGCATTGGCGTATACCTTTGCTCGCCTGTTTTGTTCTCACCCCGTTCTCTCTCCCACTCCCTCTCTCTCGCCTCCTCCATGGGGCCCCTTTCTTTCCCCGGGTAGTTCCCACTTTTGCTTTCCAGTTATGTGTGTCCGCTATTCCCCCTCCATTCCCTGCCTTCCCTGAGGTCTCTTCTGTCTTTCTCTCTTATGATTCCCTTTCTACTTTCATGAACACACACACACACACACACACACACACACACACACACACACACACACACACACACACTTTTAAGTTTAATTTCTCTCTATGAGAGAAAACATGCAGTAATTGTCTTCGTGAACCAGGCTCATCTCACTTACCATAATGAGTTCCACTAGCAGCCATTTTCCCGGGAATGCCACCAATTCATTTTTCTTTCTGCTTGTATACAGCTTCATTGTGTACTTATACCACATTTTCTTCATCTGTTCATCTATTGCTGGACATCCAGGCTGGTTCTGTTTCCTGGCTGCCACTAATTGAGTAGCTATTCCTCCTTGTATTCTAAGTTCCATTCAGAGGCTGTCTCTCAAAAAAAAACAAGGTGGAGAGATTGAAGGTGGCTGGCTCAGAGGTTAAGAACGCTGGCTGCTCTTGCAGAGGACCAGGCTTTGGTTCCCATCGATGGCTCACGACCATCTCTCACTCTAGTTCCAGGGCATCATTTGCCCTCTGCTGGCCTCAGCAAGAACTGCATGGACATAGTGTACAAACATACATGCGGGCAAACACCCATTTTAATAAAAACGCTAATTACAAAAAAAACTCGGGAGGCAGAGCCAGGCGGATCTCTGTGAGTTCGAGGCCAGCCTGGACTACCAAGTGAGTTCCAGGAAAGGCGCAAAGCTACACAGAGAAACCCTGTCTCAAAAAACCAAAAAAAAAAAAAAAAACCAAAAAAAAAAAAAAAAACCCTAATGTAGATAGCACCCGAGAAATGTCACTCAATGCTGTCTTCCGACCCTCACGAACAAGCACATGTGCATAACCACCTGCTGAAATGGATCAGAAAGGGAAAACTTACGTATCACTGTTAAATTTTGGTCTTTGCAGTGCAATCCCACCTGGCCACTGGCTTGGAAGGCGATGGACCTTTAACTGGCCCATAGCGACAAACTGACAGCAAGCCAGACTTCAGTCCACCTACTCCTGATTTGCCTGTATTGTGAGCGATAAATTGCTAGTCAATAAAGCTCCTGTAGCCTCCATGGTAAATGCCAGTGAGGGCCTCCACATTTCATATAGATTTAATCACACGTTTACTGTTCATGTAATTTTGAATTAATTACATGCCAAGCAGATTTATGTTCTGTATACTTAATAAACCTCGTAAGTGCCCTTTTAGCAATCAGCTGGTATTTAGGGCCTGTTCTGCTTTTTAAAAAACAGTGGTTCACACTGCTGGGTCTTGCAGTTCTTTCCATATGTTCAGGTGTTGGCAAAATTAGAGACAGCAGATGTTGGTAAGTGAGTATAGACAGGGTGGCTGGTGGATAGCAGGGTTTGGGTGCAGGATGAAAAAGTAGGTGAGCTCAGGTTTGGGCTCTAGAGAGCCATATCTTCAGTCTTGTTGGTAGCTTGGCATGTGGCCATTTGTTTGAGATGACAGTATGGTTGAAACAGACCTTCCAATCTGTCAGCAGCCACAGCTACTGTCCTTACTGTTCCTGGTGGTTGGTGTCCTGAGGGTCACACTATTTTACCTGAAGGTGCTGCCCCCTGTATTTTTTCTCAGGACAACCTTTTCTCTGTCTTCCATAGGAAACTGGATTTTGTTAGTTATTATCCATCCATCCATCCATCCATCCATCCATCCATCCATCCATCCATCCATCCAACCGTCCATCCATTGGGACCACATGCTAGGCAAGTGCTCCACCACTAAGCTAGTGTCTATGTCTCTCTCTACTTCTTACTGTGAGGCAGAGGTTCCCTAGGTTGTCCAGGCTGACTTTGAACTCACTCTGTAGCCCAAGCTGGCTTTGAGTTCACTCTGTAACCCAGGCTGGCCTTCAACTCACTCTATTGCCCAGGCAGACTTTGAACTCAAGATCTTGTCCCAGCTTACTCAGTTACTAGGATGACAGACCTCTACCATTATGTCTTGCTTTGGAGTCTACTGAATTTATTCTAAGTCCAGCACACTGGGTAAATCTAAATGTCCATGTCTGTCTCTCAATGCTTTTTATTATAAATAAAAGCCTGGGATGGCCACTTGTCTGGGGGTCATTTGTGTTTTCTAGGCAGGGAGACAGGTTTGGAAGAGCTCAGTCACTTGCTAGGGTGACTTGCAGGGTGGAGCTGGGGTTGAGACTGGGTCAAATGGCTCTTGCTTACCGTGTCCTGAAGTGTTTGTCTCTGTGGACAGAACACAGTGGTCACACTTCCACCCCCACCCCCGCTCCCCATCCACTGCCTTATCTGTGGTTTCACTTTCTGTGGCTTCAATTACCCGTGGGCAACCATAGTCTGAAAATGTTAAATGGAAAATTCCAGAAATATACAATTCATAACTTCAAAATTGTGTGCTGTTCTGAGTGCCGTGATGAAATCTCACACCATCCCACGTCATCCCACCCAGGGCTGAATTAGTTCTTTGTCCGGCATGGCCATGATATGTATGTAGATCTTATACACAGAAGAAAGTTCACGGTGATGGTGATGTAACTTAAAATGAAATAGAGATGACCTATTTTAGTATTAGTCACTGTGGCTAATCTCTGTGCTTAATTTGTAAGTGGAACTTTATCTTACATATTATTTATAGAAAGATTCTCTCTCTCTCTCTCTCTCTCTCTCTCTCTCTCTCTCTCTCTCTCTCTCTCTCTGTGTGTGTGTGTGTGTGTGTGTGTGTGTATGTATGGCTTGCTTTCAGGCATCCACTGGGCCACCTTCACACGTAGTCCCAGAGGACAAGGGGACCTTCTTGTGTTTGTCTTTTTTAACTAAATTTTTATATGGAGTGGTGTTTTTCATTATAACTTGGATCTTCTAACAAATAACCAGAGACTGAGTAAACAATAGGCACCAATTTCTTACAGTTGGAGAGGCCAGAACCCCAGGTCAGAATGCCACAGCTAGATTGTGGTGAGGGATGTCTTTCTGCACCCCCTCATGGTGTGTGTGGGGCCCACAGAAATGAGGCATGCTCTCTTCTTCCCACCCTGGACCGTTTCTACCCTTGGGGCTCATCGAAGGCTGGTCACTTTCAATTGGCCCTGTTTATAAATGCCATATCATGGAGGGTTGGGTGTCAGTGGGTGAATTTGGCAGAGGGATAAGACATAATTTGGCTCTTAGCAACTCCTAAGGTAGTTGCTAGCTCACACTGGTGGAATTCCAGGGCTAATGCCTCTGAGTTGCATCTCTATTGGACCAGGGGGCATCCCAGTCCATAGAGCTGGGCATCCCATGAAACAGGACACACCCAAGACTTCCCTTACAGCCTCCAGCAGCAGTGGCGGGAGGAGGCTTTTCTGTGCTTTGTAAGCAGACAGAAGTCGAGCAGTTGGGGAGCTGCCAAGGTGGGTCGGGGTGATGAGGATGGGTCGGAGTGATGAGGAAAGGGCGTCTGTGAAATGAATCAGCATTTCCACCCAATCAGGGTGGGACAGTGGCTGGAGTTCTCCCTCTGCAAGGCAGCTTCTGATTTCCCTCGTGGGTGAGAGGTCGCAGAGCCATTCTTCCAGCGTAGGAGAAAGGACTCTCTTTACAGCCCGAGTCACTGTGGTTCAGGTCAGGCCTGACATACCCACCTGTGTACCACTAGTGTCCTCCTGCAGAAAATTCAACACAGTGGGGCTCCTGCATCCCACTACCCCCGAGAGTTTTTGATGGTCACCTTGAAACTGAGCCATTCTATATAACAGGGGAAACACCCTTTTTGAACATACTTTCTACTTTATCTAGAGACTACCCAGGCTTGTGGAATGAGGTAGTTGCATAACACAGGACCTGTCATAATTGCTGGATAGGGGTGCGGGAGATAGTAAACTCTATCATTTATTAATGGTGGTTATGGGGCATAGCAGAGTCATTTATAAATTAAAGTTTTCAGTTTAGAAGCTTCCTATTTATATTTTTTAAAGACAAGAGACAGACTGCATAGCATACAGCATATGGCAGTCAGCTGGTGACACAGGATAAGTGTTTTTGAGGTTCTTTTTGAAATGGATTCTTAGCTGCTCCATCTTTATAATGCAAGCTCCTTGTTCTCCAACTGCTACTGATCTCCAGTATGTGTACATGGCCATAACATGCATTCTGTCTACACATGTAAGAGTATCCTAATGATAACATGCATAAAGACATGGAAATGGACATCAAAATAGCCAAGGGAAACTTAGGGCAGAGTGAGCTGACTTCATGGGATTTTATTTTATTTTTGGAGTTTTGAGACAGGGTCTCATGAAACCCAGGTTAGCCTTCAAATCTCTATGTAGCCAATGAAGACCTTGAACTCCTGGTCAGGCTGCCTTCACTTCCCAAGTGCTGGGATTTTATTTTGACTCTGTGTGTGTGTGGTGTGTGTGGTGTGGTGTGTGTGTGTGTGTGTGTGTGTGTGTGTGTGTGTGTGTGCAGCACATATAAAATAAATACATGTAATACATATAACATAAATGCATGTAGAAGCTAGAGGTTAAATTTGAGTGTCTTCTTTTATTGACAGACACCTTATTTTCTGAGGCAGTGTCTCTGTTTAGGTCAGCCTGGCTGACACATCTGTTCTAGCAATCTGCCTGTTTCTGCCCCACCCCAGTATCGGAATCACAGAGGCACTCTGCCCTCCCGCCTCCAACACTAGAGTTACAGATGCATCTGCCATGTTCTACTTTTTACTTGTATGTTGGAGATTTGAACTTGGATCCTCATGCTTGTGCAAAAAGCACTTAGTGACTGAGCTATCTCCCCAGTCTGATTTTGGCTTTTTGTAACAGGGTTGTCACCTTATTGTCCTGGCTGGGCTGATAGGAAATATGTACGCCAGACTGCATGTGAAGTTGTAGCTCTCCTTCTGCCTCTACCTCCCAAGTCTTGGGATCACAGGCTCATGGCACCACACCTAGCTTCTTGAGACATTTTAATCACAACTGGACTTTAAAAAAAGCTAGTCCCCAAATGGAAAGGGAGAGCAAGACCACTGAAAACTGAGGAAAACTTGATAACAGTTATATTCTTATCTAAGGATGACTGAAGTTGGATCGAGTTTTAAATTCATTTTTACCTCTGAGTCACAGGCTTAACTGAAGGATCCCAATGAGCTTCTTCATTTTTGTTTTCAGATTTAAAATTTTCATTTTATTATTCATTTAGGTATGTGAGGGTAGTGTTGTGCATGTGAATACAGTGCCCAAGATGGCCAGGAGAGGGCATTAGACTCCCTGGCGCAGTAGTTACAAGTGGTTGTGAACCAACCTGGGTAGGTGGCGATTGAGCTCAGGTCATCCATCTGCAGGAGCAGGAAGCACTCTTAACATTGAAGCCTTCTTCCTAGCCCTTGTTTTCAAATTTTTTTTTTAAAGATTTATTTATTTATTATGTATACAGCATGTATGACTGTGGGCTAGAAGAGGGCACCAGATCTCATTACAGATGGTTGCGAGCCACCATGTGGTTGCTGGGAATTGAACTCAGGACCTCTGGAAGAACAGTCAGTGCTCTTAACCTCTGAGCCATCTCTCCAGCCCCCTGTTTTCAAATTTTAAGTCTTTCTTATTTTCCCCTTTCTTTTTATCATGTATCATTTACAAAATCATTAGGTTTTATTATGACATATTGACACATGTATATAATGTACCTTTGACCACATCTCCCCTTTACTTGCTTTAGTCTCCCCATCCCGCTCTGGTCCCTTTCCTCTTCCCAAATAGTCTCCCTCTACTTTGATCTAAAATCCTGTGTCTGTGTTTACCATGATTCAGCAGAATGGGCTCTGACCAGTCTTGGCTTGCTCTCTGTATTCTTGGCACATGCCTCCTAAGTGACAGGGCTCCTGTTCTCCCATGCCTTTCTACATCTCAGGGTGCGTATGAACTTACATTCTGAGTCATAGTCTTACCTGCAGGGTCCCTTGAACCCGAGGCAGCAGCACCAGGCACTCCAAGGTGGTGACTGTCCCGAGTTGGGGGGGTATATCCAGTGGGGTGACTGTACTACATTGCATCTCTGCATATTAGTGTGGCTTGTTTTTCCTTCCACAGAACTGTCTGAAACACACAGGGGCCGAGTCTCCACTCTACCCCTCTAAGAAGTTATTTGTAACATAAGCCACTTTTGCTGTTCAACTTTCTTCCTCAGACACCCTTTATCCTGATGTTTGGAGCCCCCAATGATAGTGTTTGAAACTCTCATTGATCGATCCAGTGGACCAGCACTGGCTGGAACTCCCCAAACCCTCGGCTCAGTGACCTGCCCTTCTGCTGATGCCTCCTCTCTGCTATGAAGCTCACAATGTGCCCCTCCCAGTTTGTGTTTCCATTAAGTTTTCTTGTGGTACATCTGATTGCCACCACAGGCTCTCTGGATAGAACTCTGATGCACCTTTCTTTGGAGCTGGCCCTGGCATCACAGAACCTCAACACATCCCAAGTTGGGAGGGGGTCATGGTTTAGGGGTTAGGGATGCAGTATTTTGGAGGGGTTGATGCATATTTGAAAACTCTCCTTTCCCCAGAAATTCTGTGGGAACAGTGTGGCTGTTGGGACTTATCTTCCTTTCAGTTATCTCTTCGGGGAACCCTCCAACAGGGCATATCTGGAAGATTCCTTTTCTCTCCTAGAAAAGGAAATATTATGATGAAAAAAAAGGACAGAGAACTCATAGCACATTTCCCCACCATCCCACTTTTAACTTCTCAGCCCACTCTGCCTTGCCCTGGAATTTTAGGTCCCAATTAAACCTTTTGTGCCTCTTTACATAATGGCTGGGCCCCTCTGAGCAGGAATGGGTGGAGAGACAATTTTATGCATTGTGCTTGTGTACTGTGATTGGGTCAACAGTCCATCCCCTGGAATAAGAAGAATAGCTTAGGGAAGAGAACAAAACCATCATTTAAAATCCCTGCAGCCACCCCACCCACCACGGACGAGGTGACATTTGGGTGCCCTGGCTTGAGAAGGATCCAAGTGCTGAGAACATGCACTGTGGTACCCCCAGCTGGAGGAAGCAGGCCCTCCCCCACCACCCTGCTCAGTTCCAGCTGAACTTCCTGAATAGGTCACACATATTTAAAGCTACAGTCAATGGAGTTTACAGATGGGCAAGTAGGAAACCTAACCCTGTGGGCCATGGCTTCAGGTTAACGTCAGAAGACAGGGTTGGGACCCTTCCACAGAGATGCCCTGCCTAAGGACAGCCAGCAGCCCAGGGAGGGGCACCAATTATCTTTCTTCTGATTTTGATGTCCATGTGAGGACTGAGGATGATTGATGGAAGATTCGGAAGTAGTACCATGGATTGCTTAGTGAACTTGTGGTCAGCAAGTGTGTTTTGGGCCCCATGTTGGATTTGGAGGGTATAGAATGTGATAGGCACTTGCCCTCCCCTCCTCCCCTTGTTTTATATGAGATAAGGTGGTACAGTCTCCAACACAGTGCATTGGAGGCTAATCAAAAGCAATCTGCAGTGCTGTGGGGGTATCGAAATGGATAGATGATTCATCCATCCAACTAATAAAATAACTACTATGTGTTGTTAGGCTAGTCCCTGGGGAGTGTAGGGGGAGGGAAGAGATTTCTGAAGTCATAAGGCTTGAAGTAGGGTGGGCATATTTAGGGGAAAAAAAAAACACCAAGGGTCTAACAGTTGGATCTTTCTGTTTTTTTTTTTTTTAAGTTTTAATTTTTTTTTTTTTTGAGAGAGGGTCTCACCTAAGTCCAGGCTGCCCTAGATTGCCCGGCAGAATGGATGTGCCTGCCATCTACAAAAGCCAAGACCTGGGAGTTAAAATTACACAGGTCCTGCCTCTGGGTTAGCAAAAATAGAAGTTGTCATATGTTTGCAAGTTGCTGTCACTTCTTGTGGGGCAAAATGGGTGAGGGAAGAATCGTGGAGTGGGGCATAACCCTTGCTCAAGAAGGTCAGCTTCTAGCCCATACGAGTGGCTCCCCTCCCTCTTAGTATAGGAGTGACCCCCAAGCTTTGATTTGAATTTTCCTTTATTCGACTCCAATGAAAATATGCTTTAATAACACAGAAATGTTCTTGCGATGTGAAAACTTAGTATTGAAAAAAATCTGCTTTTTCTGGTTCTCTTTGCTCTTGTCTTGATTAAAAAAAATCTGAGCATATTACGGTTCATAAAGTATTCTAATACATGTATATTCTTTGAAGAGTGAACATCTTAAAAATCAAGGACAGATGTTCTCAAGTTGGGGAGAAATGCAAAGTTAGGAAGAAACTATCAAATAATTCACCCTGGGGGAATCCTGCTTTGGCTTGGGCGTCCTGGCTTCACAGAAGGTATGGGCTGATTCCCTGGGTCCTGTAGTAGGGGACTAAAGACTCCAACCCCCATTGGAAACCCTATCTCAAAATCACACTGGGAGCCTTGGAGAAGGCATGGTTGGTGAGGTGTTTGCCATACAATGTAAGAAACCATGCTGCATCCCCAGCATGCAGCAGTCACAGCCCTGGACATGTTGGGAACAGGTAGATCCCTCCCTGGGACTTGATAGTTGGCCAGCCTAGCCTACCTGGTTGACTCCAGTCCACTGAGGAAACTTGTCTCAAAAGACAAAGTGGATGGTTCCTGAGGAATGATCCCAGAGGTTGTGCTCTGGAACACACACACACACACACACACACACACACACACACACACACACACATACACACACACCCATGTACCATACAGAAAACTTCCCTGGGTGCATGCTTAGGGCTCTTGGGCTAAAAGAACTCCATTCTATTGCCTAGATGCTGTGGCTTTGGGGGACACTTTTATAACCCGGTGTGAGGTGTGGGCCCATGAGAAACAGTGGAGTCTGTGATTGTCCCTGCCTTCTCCCTTAAGAACCAGAACACAAATTCTGTGGATTGTGGGCCTAGTCTCCTGGTTCAACAATGCCCTCTCCTACCCTGGAGGCCAGCAAGGACTCTGATGTCTTCAGTCCCGAAAAGCGACCACGTGCCTTGGGTCAGATGGCGGAGTCCAGTAGTGCCCTCTGGGGATCAGTCTGATTCTTTGATGTCACCTTTATCACTCAGTAGCAGCCTGAAAGAGGTTCCTTAAGACTTTGGAAGTTGGCTTTTTTGGTTCCTGTGGCATATCAGTTCTCAGCATTGACACCTTGTCCTCTCCCCGGGGACAGAGACACCCTGGGAAGTCATTCTTTCTCTTCTTAACCACAAGTGCCCTTGACTTGTCCCCAGTCCTCCCCAGCTGTGGCCTTGGTGCTCATTTGCACCCATGCTTGCTCTCTTCTGATCTTTCCCATCTGTGGACTGCATATGATGCACCCATGGGCTGGTGCTGCCTTGCTTTATATGGAAATGCAGTGTGATGAGTGGTCTCTAGTCACAGCTGATCCCTGCTGGATCTCCCGCCACCACCGTACCCCCACACTCCTCAGGCCACTCATATCTACTTGTAGTTGGGTGCAAACATCTGCCCTTGGATTATGACCTGTTTGGCAGTATAAGGTGTCTATCATTTTTCTGGCATTCTGAAAGTTTACCAAGCAAGTCCTCCACTCTTTCTATAAGAATCTGGAATCCTTAACCCCTCCCAGGCCATTTCCCCCAGAATGGAGATTGTTCTCCAATGTTCTATTAGGTAGTTTAATTAGCTATTTTGGATTACAGATGGGCTGTTGGTGTTAAAAAAAGGTCCTTATGAAAGAAGAGCAAGGGAGATTCCACAGGCACACCAAGGAGAAGGGAGTGTGAAGACAAACAAGGCATTCTTTAGAAACTGGAGCGATGTTGCAATGAGCCAGAAGCCACTAAAGTACAAGGAGAGAAGGAACTGATTTTCTCTGGAGCTTCCAGAAAGACCCAGAAACACTAAGGATGGGTCTCTGGCTTCTAGGAATGCCACAGATATCTCTTTGAAGCTACCATCTTTGTGGCAATTTGCCATAGCTACTGGAAATAAATACATACCTCCATGGTGTTGTTGAGAGACTTAATCAGTGTATGACATTTTTGAGAGTTATCTAATAAGTTCTCAGTAAGTTTTAACAAGTAATATTATTTTATTTTGAAGCTGGGGAAAATGCTGCCACAGGACGACAGAATTGGCCAGGGGCTTGAGTGGGTGACCTGGCTGGGTCATGGTGATTTGCAAGCTGGGTTTCTGTCTTCTCCTTTGGCCGAAGGGATTGAGCAAGTCCTGCCCTGCCTGACTGCCCTGGAGTTAGGGGATCAAATGAGTTAATGAACATGAAAGTGCTTTTGCACACTGCCTGTGTAAACTGTTAAGCTGTGATCACAAAGGCTGGCACCAAACTGAGGCAGCCTCTGAGAGAACCAGCCTGCAGCTTTGTTACTGAGGTGAGGTCATCTCTCTGGGCTTTTGTTCTTGCCTTTCTGAGCTCATTTGCTGGTCCCCCCTTCCCCAAATCCTGCCCTCTTCAGCCCTGCCTGGAGCCCCACATGACAAAGCTCCAAAGGTCCCAACAATCTCTGAGCCTCCCTGGGACATATTTCTTTTTGTGCCCATTTTTAAAAGGCATAAACAAACAAAAACACCAAAACAGTGTTTAATAGTGATACTTCCAGAGATTAGGTAGATAGATTATCATGGCTTAACTTTAGTGAAAGTGTCATATGCTTCCGATGAGTATCTTTTAGGCCAGAGACCCAGTGACAGTGTGTTACCTTAGATGAGAACAAGTCAACCCTTGCCAAATGCTTGCAAGTGGTGAATTCATCTGCGAAGATACCCAGCCTCCCAGGAAACCTGCTGGTCCAGCCTGAGCAGGCCCAGGAAGGCACTCAGGAAGGAAGCAAAGTGGGGTGTGTGTGGGGTGGGGGTGGGGGGGAGTGAGGGAGTGGGGGGAAGGGGGACCATGTTGATAGATTGAGTTGCTTTGTTTTCTGGCATTTTCTCCTTGTTATTCTACTGATTTATTTTGATGGGTGGAGGGATGGGTGGGCGTCTTTTGTGTGTATTCATGCATGGCTTTGGAGTTTTTGCCTCATCCCCTGGTGTTGATCCTTGGGCACTATCTACATTATTACTATCACTGTCTACATTATTATTATTACTATTTATTGTTATTATTATTATTAATTAATTGTGTGTGTGTGACTATGCTTACTCATTCTGTTGCATGTGGAATCAGAGGTTGAAGTTAAGTATCTTCCTCTATGACTCTCCACCTTAGCTTTTTGAGTTTTAATTTTATTTATGTGTACATTTGTGTGTGTGTGTGTGTGTGTGTGTATGTGTGTGTATGCCATGTGATTGCAGGTGTCCTCAGAGGTCACAAGAGGGGGTTGAATTCCCTGGAGCTGCCTGGTTGTGAGCTGCCTGATGCAGGTGCTAGAAACCAAACTCAGGTTCTCTGCAAGAGCAGCAACTAAGGAAGTGTTTTAAAGTGCTGTGCCGTCTCTCCAGCCCTATCTGCTCTTTTGTTTTGAGGGGACCATGTCTCTCATTGAATCTGGCAGACATACCAGGAAAAGGCTGGTTGGCCAGAGAGCCTCCTGTATTTCTCTCTCTCTCTCTCTCTCTCTCTCTCTCTCTCTCTCTCTCTCTCTCTCTCTCTCTCTCTCTCCCCCACATAGTGCTGGGTTACAGCTGTATGCCACCATGCTTGGCTTTTACATGAAGAACTCAGATTCTCATGCTTGCACAGGAATCTACTCACTGAGCCATTTCCCCAGCCCTTTACTCTGGGGTTCAGCTAGGCTGGCAGGGCAGTGGACTTCAGGGACCCACCTATCTCTGCAGTGTTGGGAACTGGGGTTACAGAGTGGTGCTCCCACACTTTGCTTTCCGTGTGCTGAGAATCAAACTTGTGTCCTCAAGCTTGTGTGGCAAGCTCTTAATCAAATGAGCCATCTCTTCAGACCTGGGTCACTAAGATGTCCCAAGGTGCCATTGTGAAGACAGCCCATAGCTGGAGAAGCTTGCAGCTTGCTCCAGTTTGTTTATTTGGACCTGCCTACCCACTGCAAAATAAAGGGCCTCATTCAACTGCTTTCATTCATTTAAAACATATGCGCTGAAACCCACCACATTTGAGGTGATGTGTCAGGCCCTAGGGAAATGATGCTGAGCACATTGTGAGGTAACGCAGGAGAGCCAAGAGGACAGAGAACCTGGAAGGCAGGTACTCTGAGCTGGCCACCTGTTTCAAGTCTCCTTTTGTCTTGGCTCACACTTAAGGTTTGGCTCCATTTTGGGGGGGGGGCGTTATTAAAAGCAGGGGTTATTAAAAGCATGTGCCACCATCACTCAGCTTGGCTCCATTTCTTTACAGCTCTGGGACTCTTTTCAGAACCTGCCTGTCTTACTCTGGTCTTGAGCCCCAACTCTATCACTATCAGCAAATATTTCTTGGACACTGATCACCAAGCCTGGGTAAGGATTGCCACTTGTTATATAGTAAAGTATAGAGTCCAGTGTGAAGAGAGGCACCTGCTTGGATACCACAGTCAGATGCCTCTTTGGCCAGCTGCCAAATCTGTCCCTGCCATCCTCCATGGGCTTTTCTCCTCCCTTTCTTTCTTTCAGAAGCTTGGCAGTAGGCCAGACTCTAGACCTTCTGCAGTGGGTAGCAATGATGAGAACTGATCAGCTAGTCTCTAGACCTTCTGCACTGGGTATTGGTGATGAGAACTGATCAGCTAGTCTCTAGACCTTCTGCACTGGGTATTAGTGATGAGAACTGATCAGTTAGAATCTAGACCTTCTGCAGTGGGTAGCAGTGGTGAGAACTGGTCAGTTAGACTCTGGACCTTCTGCAGTGGGTAGCAGTGATGAGAACTGACCAGCTAGGGAGGGGGCTCCAAAGCAGCAGTTCTGAAAGTCCGGGTTTCTACCCTAAGTCATTTCAAAAGTCCCCAGACCAGCAGCTAATTGGTGCCCTATCTCCTGGGACCACTTTCCTGCTCCACAGAGCCCAGTACTCTTTCTGTCTCCCTCTTAAATGTCCACCTATGAATGGACAATAAACTCTGTAAAACTCATCCTTCCTGATGAATTTTGTTCTTTGAATTCACAGGACAAGAATCTGAAAGTTACTGGCTCTGTTGACCTCCAAGATACACCAGGACTCCTGTGTCAGTGGGAATGGGCCTGCGTGTCCCTGACCAGAGGGGAGCTCAGTTCTATGGCTTTGGGCTAGAGCTGAGACACTGCAAGTACCTTCTCGAGATCAACTTGTACTGGGATTCCCAGTGTCTCCACCGCCCCGAACAGCCACCCGCCGGCTGTATTGCTTTCCTTGGGTAACCAGTTCCTCTTTCCCATAGGGAAGTCTCCTGAAGGCAGCAGAAGGACCTTCGAACCATAGCCCATTCCCACTTGCTGACAGCTAATGAGTTGTTGCCGGGGATGCTTAATGCACTGTGAAATCTGACATTAATTGCAGAAGAAACTGATTTCAGAGAGATCATGGTGATTATGAGCCGTTTATGGTGCCGGTGGCCTAACAAATACGCTGCTGTGTTTGTCTGCCCATTCCTCATCAGGGGGAAAGCCTGCCTTGGGACTAGAATATTTCCCTCTGTGGAGGATCTGTCATGGGCAGCAGAGCACCCCAATCCCCCTGCAGTGACTCTCTTCAAACTCCAGCTGCAAACCCCCCAGTCAGCAGCTGAACTCCTGGGGAAAGAAACAAAATTCACCTGCCAGCATCCAGCTGAAGGAGGCAGCATTGGCTAATGGATGGAGCCACTCTGGGGCAGTGGCTGCACCTGGTTCTGGTGGCTTCCGGGCTGCAGTCTAGGAAACTTCTGTGGGTCAGCAAGGTTCTCTGGTGTCCTCTGGGCTGGTTCCTAGTGATTCTGAGATTGCCTCCTCCTTTGGTTTGTTTCTGGGGGAAAACTGGAAATAAACAGGTCCCTTTTTAGCACACAGAACATCTTCATTCCTTTATTCTCATGTTTTTAATTTTTGTTTTTATTGGGACAGTGTTTCACGGCTGCACAGCTCAGGCTGTCCTGGAACTCAGGATCCTTCCTTAACCTTCCCAGTATTGGGATTTGCACCCCCGCGCCTGTATAAGGCTATTGCTTGCTTTTTTCTCATAATGCAAATTTCCTTCTTGCAAGTCAAGTCCGAGCAAACTGGCTTTCTTTGAACTTCCTGCACCAACCCAGTGCCATTAAATGTCCCATGATTTCTGGAGCCCTTTGGCTTCCTTTGTGCAAACCCTTGAAGAGTCTTCAGAGATAACCCTGACCCCCCTCCTTTGGTGCCATGTCAGCAGGGTGCACAGGAATGTTCCCAGGGCTCCTAGGCCAGGGACTCGGGGACACTGGATCTATCCAGGCCTCATAATTTCCAGAAAGAGTAGAGGCCATCAAAGGGTCTAAAACAGAAAGCAGCCTGCCCATTATTCTGTTCTGCTTGTGTAAACTAGGTCAGGATAAATAGGGGGTAGGGTGGAGGGCTAGGGCCTGCTGACCGGTTTATAGCACTGGGATATGGGATCTGCTTACCCTATCAACAGCAGGAGATTAACAGCATGTATTGTGGCCACTAAGGTGGAATCCACACAGTGTTCCTCGTAATTATCTCAATCTGTGCTCACTGACACGGAGAACACGGGCTTGGCATATTGTTGAGTGGGAAAGGCGCACATGATCCCATTTATGGAACCAGCATACATGTAAGTGCTTGCATATAAAGTGACATGCCTTGACATATTTACCAGTGTCACTCTGAGAGGTCGAAGACACTGACATTTCTTCCTTTTAGCTGGTGTGTTAGTATACACTTGTGATCCCAGCACTCAGGAGCTGGAGGCAGGAGGATCAGGTGTTCGAGGCTAGTCCTTACAATGAAACTCTGCTTTACAATAAAAAAACAACAACAACGAAGAAGAAATGTCTTCCTTTAGGGTCCAGGAAACGTCTGAATCTATTGCAATG
The DNA here is from genome assembly GCF_007827085.1 of Peromyscus californicus insignis. Taxonomy (NCBI): domain Eukaryota; kingdom Metazoa; phylum Chordata; class Mammalia; order Rodentia; family Cricetidae; genus Peromyscus; species Peromyscus californicus. Next base: position 94,448,430 of record NW_026294606.1, read on the forward strand.
AATGTATCTTTAAAGATTTTTAAGGTATTTTTTCATGTTTAAATAAAACTTATTCTAATTTATTCACAGTGATAAAGTGATAGCCTAAGAGGATTTTCTGAAATTCTTGACAATATTTTCCTTTATTTGCTGAAAGAAGCCAGGGTAAGACTAAAAAGGCAAACAATTTAAATACAAAAAATGATCCACTTAGCAAAGATGGAGTCAGAACCAGGAAGCATAGGCTTGCAGTCTCTTAAGGATCCTGAATCAACCAAAGGCTGAGTGTGGGTTGGACAATGTCACAGAAAGAAGCTGGGGATGGGGAGGACCCCATCCAGGGTTGGGTGGCAGCAGCCAAGTGATAGTCCTGTGCTAACAGCGTTGTGTGCAGGTGATATACACAAGGCTCTGTGTGGCCTCAGAGGCCTCTCCACCAGACAGCCTTGAGAATTTGAATGTGACTGCGGAACGTTTTACTTCTTCTTTAATTTTGACTTTTCTCTGGAATTTATGCCTCATTCCAGACTCAGCCACATCGTCTCCTAATAACCTTCTGCCCTGAGTCTGAATGTCAGGGCCCTTCTGTTTGACTCCTTGTCTGAGAACTGGTCATAACAGATAAAGTACCCGGCATGCCCAAGTCCCTTGAAATGATGTCTTTTTCCTGTTAAATGCCATCCCAGACAAACCTTATTGGAAAAACCCTTCAGCCCAGTTAGAATTCCAGCTGGTTCTGTTTTTAAATTTTAACGAAAGGAGTAATTTATTGAAAGAAATTTAATATAAAAAAGTGCAAACCCAGAAACCAAAAATGAAGATTGTGTATAAAATTTTCTTTATTAACTTCTGAAGAGAAGAGCTGGAAGGTAGGAACAGGGGAATTTTTTAAGCTAGTTAAGCAAAGTTAAATATCTTAAAATAATTACCTTTGGGGCTAAATATAAAAAAAACAACACACACAAGACAATTAAAATTATCTTTGTTATCATGGTCAGAAGATAATTCTGAAAAAACAGACCAGGAACCACATAATACACACCAGTATTAGTCTATGACTGACTGAACAAAATATTCATTCTACAAACAATTTTTTTCTTTAATTCTAAAAGCTTGTATTTTTGTCAGTGTGCTTTAGCATTGAGAAAATATTTTATAAGCAGAAAAATAAAATGAAGGCACAGTAAGCTTTGTTCTAATTGGAAAAGAGGGGTAGCCCATAGGAAGATTTCAAGACTAAAGTCATCAAAATGCTCACCCTTGCCCCCCCCCCCAAAAAAAAACAAAGTCAGAAGTAGGGTATCCTTCAAACTGTCTATTTACAATGAGTCTTTAAAAAACAAAACAAAACAAAAAATCAATTGGGAAAACAACCTGCTCTTTATTACCTGCCCGTTAGTTTTAAAACAACAGTCCTCTTGGTTTCATGTGTCTGTATTTTGTCTCTCCAGCAAGATTTCTAGCTAAGGCCGGCAACCAAACTGTCAGCTCCATTTCTCTGGTGTTTTCCATCATTCTGGTTGTCAGGAGAGGCGGGGGCATGGGAGATGGCTCACAGTATTTGCTCACTGGGCAAGAAAGAAAGGCAATCACAAAATGTGGGCCTTAGATGCCTTCCCATCCCCAGCTCTGTGACAGGGTTCCTTAAAATCTTGAGTTAAGAAAGACTCAAAGAGGAAAAAAAAAAAAAAAAAAAAAGACTATCAGAATGAGTTTGGGCCCAATGCAGGAATACCATGTGCTGAGAGCACAAAGATTTGTGGGATTAGTGTTCTGTTTAGACCCTGAAAAAGCCAGACCCTGAAGCCTCCATTACACTCAACTCTATTGCATGAGACAACGCATCAAGTTCGTGGATCACTTTTCTTTCTTGAGGATCTCAAGTAGCCCAGGATGGCCTTGAGTTCACTAAGGTAGCTGAGGATGACCTTGAACTTCTACTCTTCCTGTTTCTCCCTCCCAGGTGATGAGATCACAGGTGTGCACCACCATGCCCACTTTCCGTAGTGCTGGGATCCAATCCAGGCTTGCCAGTGTGGTAGGAAATCACTCTACCAACTGAGCCATATGCCCAGCCCAATATGTGTATTTTTTCTTTTTCTTCACATGCAGCTAGAAGTTCACTATTCATTTTTTTTATTCACTAATCACAAACTTTGAAGAGAAGTTTTTAGTTTAGAAATGATAACTTTTGCCCAATTTTCTTTAAGAAAAGGTGTGTGTGTATGTGTGTGTGTGTGTGTGTGTGTGTGTGTGTGTGTGTGTGTGTGTTACCACATATGTATGGTTGCCCCTGGAGACCAGAAGAGGGTACTGGAGCCTCTTGAACTGGAGTTATGGGTGGTTCTGAGGCACCCGATGTGGGTGCTGGGAACTGAATTCAGATCCTCTGGAAGAGCAACAAGCATTATTAACCACTGAGCCACCTCTCTATTCCCCATTCTTCTGTTTTCTAGTTGAGTAACCTGGACTAACATTTTAATTCTTCTTCTTCTTCTTCTTCTTCTTCTTCTTCTTCTTCTTCTTCTTCTTCTTCTTCTTCTTCTTCTTCTTCTTCTTCTTCTTCTTCTTCTTTCTTCTTCTTCTTCTCCTTCTTCCTCCTCCTCCTCCTCTTCCTCCTCCTCTTCTTCCTCCTCTTCCTCTCCTCCTCCTTCTCCTTCCTCTTTCTCCTCTTCCTCCTTCTTTTTTTTTTGTGGACTGAGTTTCTTGTGCAGAAGCCTTGACTGTCCCAGAACTCACTTTGTAGACCAGGCTGGCCTCAAACTCACAAAGATCTGCCTGCCTTTGCCTCCCAAGAGCTTGAATTAAAGGCATGTGCCACCATACCTGCCTTCTTCCTGTATTTTTTTAAAAATTAATTTGTTAGGTAAGTAATTTTTTCCAGTCAGATCCCAGTTCCTCCTCTCTCCCTTCTCTTCTCCCCATCCTCCCCTCATCTCCTGTAACACTGGGACCATGCATGTCTTAGAGAATTCTAGTGAGGATAAACTCGGTAATTCATATACTTAACACTTAATACATGTACTTAATACAGGGGCCCATGGGAGATGCTCAGAAGATGCAGCCCCCACAATGTATCAGCTTTCCTGCTTCTCTGACCCCACTGAGGACATCCAAGCTGAACCTGTTTTGTGTCTGTCTAGCATCTCTTCAGAGAATTCTAGCAGCCTGAAGAAGTAGGATGGCATTTTCTTCGAGACTAATGGCTCTCTCTCTCTCTCTCTCTCTCTCTCTCTCTCTCTCTCTCTCTCTCTCTCTCTCTCTTTCTCTCTCTCTTTCCAGTTGCCCAGCTGCCCTGGCACTTATGAGCTCCGCTGTAGCTCAGGCAATCTCATCAGGAGAATAAATTCAATATGAACTAATAGACAATTTGGAGACATTCTGAGAGTAGATGTGTTTTACACCTTGGAAGATGTTTTGTCTGATTTTATTACTGGGTCTGCTGATAAATTAAAGGGAAATGAGTTGTCTTTGAGCCAAAGAAACCCTTACAGTTAAATTAAAATGTAAATCCTTTCTGTTTACTGTCTGCCCCATGGACGGGCTTTGTCAGAAGTGACTCTGCTTTATATTTTTAAGCTTAATTTTTTTGTTACAAAGATGTATACTGACTTTTGGTGACTTGTGGTACCAGAATGCTCTTGTTTCTTGTCTTTTTTTTTCTTGTGTGTGCCAGTGCATAAATGTGTTTGTGATCATGTGTGTGTATGCAAGTGCATAAGTGTCTGGTGTGTGTGTGTGTGTGTGTGTGTGTGTGTGTGTGTGTGTGTGTGTGTGTGTTTGGGTCTCTCCCTGGGACTTGGAACTCCTTGATTGTGCTAGGCTGGTCAGCCATCGAGGTTGGGGAATCCTCCTGTCTCCACTTCCCCAGTGCTGGAATTACAGGCATGTGTGCCCACACCTGGCTTTTTATGATTTAACATTTAGGATTTGGTTCAACACTGAGAGACTTTCATAATAATTAGGAGAATTAGATTTGAACTGCAAGCAGGTTTGGGTGTTCAGCCTGGTCCTGATGCTTTATAATTGTGTGAGTGGGTCTTTTTTCACATCCATAAAGTAGAGGTGCTGCTTCTAATTTAAACATTAAAACATACACAAATATGCCCCAAAATGCTGGAAACAAACATCTCTTTGTATCCTTTAAGTGTCGCAGTACAGAATGCAGTCCTCTGTAATTATCAGCTCTCCCTATCTGGGTTGGATTCACTCATGGGATTTCCAGGTTGGCTGGGTTTTGCTCCACACATCCTCTTTGTGGCAGAAACCCGGCTGAAGCATGCTCTTGTCATGGTGGTAGTAGAAGGTCAGAGCGCAGGTCTAATCATACATTCATTATCAGTTAAGCCTCTTGACACTTCTGTTAACATCTCACTGTCCAAAGCAATTCACATGGCCCAGCACAATGGGAGGCAAGCAGGAATGTTTCTTCTTTGGGTGCTGTTGGCCTGGTAGAGTATTTCTGAGTAATAACCAATCTATTCTACTGTAAAGGCCTGGTTCACAAGGATGTTGTTGAGATGCAGTGAAACAGAGGCTAGAGATACAGTTCACCACTTGAGAGAATGCAATGCTCATGTAGAGGATCTGAGTTTGGTTCCCAGAACTGACACCAGGCAGCTCACAATGACCTATAACTCTAGCTCTAATGAATTCTTCTGATCTCCAGGATCATTTGTATTCATGTATACAAACTCAATATCCCTATACACATAATCAAAAAATGAAATAACATCTTTAAAAGAAAAGACACAATAAAATAGCATATCATGGTGTATAAAATATTTTCATAGGTCCTAGAATCTTTTATGTGTCCAAACCATGCCATTAACCATTTAATCCAGGCACACATCTACTGTTTAAGGCCCTTGTTAATGACTTCCAGTGGAGAGGCTCTGACCAAAGTGTAAAACAACCTCAGTGTATGGCAGCTTACAGCACGTTCATAGGTTTTTGGTTCTTTTCCACTGAAGAGGCAGATTCCAATTTCCTTCCTTTGTATTGAGGACTGAATTTAATGGCTCACTGTAGGAGCTGATAGGGAAAAAATGGAAGTGATCATGTGTGACATTGGAGACTGCTCTATGTATCTAAGATGTGGTCCTGGTTGAGACAGCATGAAGGTTTCTGGAAAGCGTTGTTTTTCCCAGTGTATATGTGAAAGATGCGGGTGATGTTGACATGGATAGCTTCTTCAAATGCAGCCCCAAACTACAGGTACCATCTTGTGTCTGGGAGAGATTGACCAGGACCATTTTAGAGTCGCTTGTGTTGACTTTGTTTTTGAATGCCAGTTTGCTACCTCCAGACTTATTTTATATGTGGGACATTAACCAGGGTTAGCTAGATTTTTGTCACTTATGTGTGAAGACATTCCTACCCAAAACAGAAAGTGAATATAATAGGTTATATAATGGGACTCCAAAATACTCTTTTCCTTGTCGAGCATAGGATCTTTGATGATGTGATTAAACTAAGGATCTTGATAAAGGGGAATGTGTGGATGGGCACTGAAAATGCTCACAAATGTCTCTACAGCATGAAGACAGGACAAGAAGAATATGAGAAGTGACAGGGGAAGCAGAGCTTGGAGTGATGTAGCCACAATCCTAGGAATGCAAATGGTACCCTGAAAACTGGAAAGAGTGAGGAGAGGATTCCTCAGTGGAAGATTCTAGAAGAAACAAGCCCAGACAGCACCTCCACTGATTGTCTAAGGCTCAGTTCAAATAGTTGAAATTCGTATTAGTAGGAGAATTCTTTTGTGGTGTCCACTAGGCAACAAATGTGGTGATTAGTACCTAAGCAATGAGGGACCCATGGAGTGGGATGCTGAGGTGCAGAAAGAAAGTGGTACTTCGGTAGAGCAGGGAATGCTGGGAGGTTGGGAAAGGCTCTCCTGAGGGAGGGATTGTTGAGCAATCAGTGTTGTTTTCATTGTCCTTGGGAGGGAAGGTGGTGAGGTGGTTCCATCAGCCTTTACCCCCTCCTCCTTGTGGCTCCTCTCCCTCCTTCTTCCTTAAGCTTCCATCCTAGTTTCTCTTCTTTCTTTTGTTCTCTCCTTGAATAATTTGAGGGAAAAACTATGTTATATTCATCTGTATCCGCCCAACCCTGGTATTGGATATGTGCTGTTTAAACAACATATAAGAGTTTGCATTGAACAATGTGTGCTCATGCACACACACACACACACACACACACACACACACACACACACACACACATGTTTCTTCTCTCCAAGTATCTTGTATGAGGCTCTCTGCTTGGGGGCTTCCTTGTCAAACACCAGCTTCAGAGTACACAAAAACAGATTGTTTTTTGAGGCATACTTCAAACCCAGAATGTCTGGAGTTAGAAACAGCTCTTTACACTGCCCCTCCTCCCCACCAAAGGCATAATCCTATTAGAGACACAGCTCTCTGGATTGAAGAATCCCTTTAGGTCTCTTTGATCAAGGGCATCCTTTTTGAATCCAGGGAGTTCAACTGCTAGAGTCCTAAAAATATCAACGAACCTATTTGATGTCTTGAGATGGATATTTCTCTCATTTGTGGTGAGAGATAGTATACTCAGGTAGATCCATCACTGTCCCTAGTTCAGAAGAAAATATGGGGAGCAGAAAGCACATTGTACCACACCCTCTAAGTGTATGTGAGGTGTCTCTGGCTGGTATGCCAATTACTGCAGCCGATATTAAGTTACAGACATGCATAGGTGGTAGGTGACAGGAGGGCTGGGGAAATAGTTCAGTCAGTAAAGTACTGGGTTTGTAAGTACAAGGACCTGAGTTTGGTCCCCAGAATCCATGCAAAATAGCCAGGCTTGGTGGTATGTGCAGTAGTCTCTGCACTGGGGAGGCAGATCCAAGCAGATCTCTGGGGCTCACAGGACAGCCAGCTCAGCCTTCTTGTTCAGTTCCAATTCCAGTCCAGTTTCAAAGAGAGGTGGCAGTGGAATGATACTTAAAGTTGGCCCTGGTGTATCCACAACAGGCATGTTCCTACATGTGCATGCACATGTGCACGCACAAACACACACACACACACACACACACACACACACACACACACATGAGTAGAGTATCAGTTGCTGCTTTGCTCATTCATTACATTATGTTATGTCCATATGCAGTGTGGACATTACATTTTTGGTCAAATGTCTTTCTCTAATGCCTTCCCACACTTGTTCACTCAGCAGAGTCCATTTGTGCTGCCCTAGTCTCTGTCTCCCCACACCCACCATTCTCTACTCATCTCTGTGCCCATTCTCAATGCTGCAAACAGTGGCCCTTGTGCTTTATAAGGGGCAAGGGCAAACATGTTCCCAACTGGGAAACTGCATGCTTCATGCCCTGAGTTCCAGAGTGTCCTCCAGAGACTGTGAAGATTCGGAGGCTCCAGAGATCCTCACCTTCTGGTCTGTACTCCCCATTGCTTTCTCTATCTACCATATTTCAATTGACCCCCCCCCCCCATCTCTGGCATTCCCTCTGTTCCAGCTCTGCCTTACTTTATTTTCACAGTACTTTCCAAAGACCCAACACATTACACAGTTACTTGCTTGTTATCTGTCTCCCCCATGAGAGTCTAATTTTCTACTTGGGGGACTTTTAAAAGTTTGACTCCCTGAAGTATCCCCACTCTTTGATGGTTTTGTTGAGCGGCTCAATGTGGGTGGGGGGAGGGAGAGCTGGTGTCTGACTTAACCACTTGGTTTCTTGGCGTTTTCACCAGCACCTTCTATCTCAGACAAGCCACACTAAATGTGGGTTCACAGTTGCTGGAGTGAATGGAAGTCCACATTCTCATGTCCCAATTATCTTTCCAGGCTGGGCAGTTCATGGCATTATTTAACACATTCCTGGGATGGCTCATAGCCTCAGTGAAATACTGATAGTTTTGGTTTTTGAAGGACCTCAAATTCTGAGGTCCTATATCAATACATGTTTTAATCTTTCTCTTCTTTATGTAAATTCCATATTTTTGATGATCTGAAAAGGAAATTTGTTGAAATCCCCCCCTTTTTCTGGATTGTCTTAAATGTATCTGCTGGAACCACCAATTAAATTTAGATTTGAACTCTATGTCATGTACCATCTCAGAAATTTCTCAACCCTGGTATATGGTTGATGGTGAGTCAGGCGCAGACATACCATGAATTTTTTGGGAAGAAATGTTAGAATCAAGAGAATGCAGAATGTCAAAAATATTTAAGGAGGTGTTCTAGTTAGTTTTTAATTGTCAACTTGACACAGCTTAGAGTCACCTGAGAAAAGAGTCTCAAACTGAAGGGTTTCCTAGTGCAGATTGTTCTGTGAATATAACTGTAGGGGAGTATGTCTTGATTGTTAATTGATATGGGAGAGCACAGCCCACTGTGGGTGGCATCATTCCCTGGACAAGTGGTTCTGAGCTGCGTAAGAAAGTGAGTGAGTCAATAAACATCATTCATCTGTGGTTTCTGTCTCAAGTTCCTGGTTGAGTTCCTGCCTGACTTCCCCCAGTGATGGACTGTGTCCTGGAAGTATAAACCAAATAAACCTTTCTCCCATCTAGTTGCTTTTGGTCATGGAATTTGCCACAAAACAGAAATGAAAGTAGAAAAGGAGATGAACAATATGAAATCTGTCTAGGTTTATGTATTACTTGGAGGCAGAAGACTATGATTTTAGTGAAACACACTTGAATATATTTGAACTGCCCACACCCAGCTATTCACAGTGTCTTCCTCTGTTTTCTGTTGCTATAACAAAATCCCTGAGACTAAGTAATTGATTTAAAAAAATGAAAATTCCTTTGCTCTTGTTTCTAGAAGTGGAAAAACCAAAGAATGTGGTGCCACATCTGCTTGGCATTTGGTGAGGACCTTCTTGCTGCATCACAGCATGGGGCAGACACAGAACAACTGTGTGAATGAGCTCTCTCTTCATCTTCTTGTGAGCTATGGATGCTCAGAACCCAATCTAGTATTAAGCATTTTCCAAAGGCCCCACCTCCACATATCCTTAGTAGAGGAATTGGCAGATTAAGTTTCACCACATGTATTTTTTGGAGTACTCACTTGAATGGCATTTGACAGCTGGATTAATTCACTATGCAGCTCATATCTTATTTTTGGAAGTGCTGTAGACCAGTGATGAAGAAGCTGTGAGGTCCCTGCCCTTGGAGCTTATCTTCCATGGGGGAGATGCCAAATGAGCCACCACCCACAGTTAGTCGTTTTCTTTCAAGCACCTTTGAAGGAAAAGTATAGAGAAGAAGAAACTATGGATTGGGCTCTGGCTCTGTTGTGATTGGAGGTGATGACTTCTAAGGTGCAAACGACAGTCTGACCAGGCCTCAGGGTGTCCCTCACTCTTTGTTATACTGATACATACACATGATTCTGGTCAAATTTAAATAACTGTGTGCCAGACACTTCAGGGCGATACATGGGTGAGGGGGACATTTTCCCTACAAGGGTGGACTGCTCCGTTCATCAAATATCTCAAGCTCTGCATATACCAAGGCCACTTGGGAAACCTGTAGATGCAGCGCTGGGGTTGGAACCCAGGGCCTTGTATATGCTAGAAAGAGCAATTCACCAATTGAGCCACATCTTCAGCCCTTGTAGGGTCCCACATCTACGACTCTGGGCCTTCCTACTTTAGTAACTCCTTGGGTGCTGCCGATTGACACCTCATTGCCTGCCTTTTGCACAAAGGTCCTCTGACTTTAGTGAACACATCAAAATCGCCTTGGAGGACTGTGAGCTAAGGATGGAACTAGAATGACCTTCGTTCTCAATATCTGTGGCAACAGACTCACAGGATAACAGTAGGCTAGATCCTTCCCTGAACATCTCATCTCTCCTTTCTCTCCTGTGCCTTTCAGTTGGTTGTAGGAAGACTCAGAGGACTTCTGGGAAAGAAGCCTAGTTATGGAGGTTTTCACAGAGCCAAGGGCTCTTTGTATTCACACCAATTGCAGTATTCTTTTGTTCTGACTGACTTAAGTTTGATTTCATTTTTTGATGTCTGGAGTGCCCTGTCAAAGCCCAACATTAGACATCTCTGTGTCTGTGGCACAAGATCAGAAGCACAGGAGTTTAGGTCATAGTAGACATTGCTTCTAGAGAAGTCTGCCTTCACAGTACTTTCATACCTTAATCCATCTACACCCAACCTCTCTGATGTGCTCAATTCAGCAAGATTAGAAAGTATCATCTTACAGAAGAAAACTGAAGCCCAAGAGAGTTGGAGTAACCAGCTAGGTCCTCAAGGTGTGTGAGCCATGTTGCTGGGGCAACAGCTAAGGACTTCTTATTCTCAGGTGGTATTTGAGTAGGCAGAGCTGAAAGGTTTGAGCCAATTTTCTAAGAACTGTACTGAACAATCTTACTCACACACTTCAGCTTCTACAGTGATCATGGCTGTACTCACCAGACAGGGTTCTGGTGACAAATTGGCATTAATGAAATCTTAATATCTACCCATGAATAGAAAAACAAAAAATCCATTGCAGACCCTGATGGGCCATTAGGTGTTAATAAGAATAATACAAATGTCCCACAGAGCACATTACTGAACTAAGTGAGCCGGTCCAGCCCATCACTATCTGTAACATCTCAATTGCTTGTTGCTCTACACACATGTTGGATTAAAACTAGAATCATTGAAGATCCAGGTGGTGGCTGAAAGTTCCAAGCAGATGCCACAAGCTGCTCAGTCTACTCTCAGAGATCAAGCCTCAATTTCAGTTTCCTGAGATTGAGCAAGCAGTTTCTGAGAAGGCCATGAACAAAAGACAATTAATCATTGAAGCCCCTGTCAGCAGGGACAGGGAGATAGGACTCACCAAGCCTGGGCCACTGAGCCAGCCCCCACAGTCAGTATGTGCTAGACCAGTGATCCTCCACAGCAGCTCAAGGACAAAGCTTGGGACTTGCCCAGGCCTACCCCAAAATGGATAACTGTAACCCCCAACTAACCCTAGCCAACTAAAAGTTACTAACATGATTTCCACTTGCATAAACTAATTCTGACTCTGTTCCTATGTAGTCTGTAGACCCCAAGTCCCCCACCTTGCTTTACTCCCTATAAATACCTTGCCCCCTTGTTACTTGGGGGTCTCTCCTGTTCTGCTGCTGCATCAAATGAATGGAGAGGCCTGGGTTAACTCACAACAGTAAAAAGACTCTTTGCTTTTGCATCAGATTTGGTCTCTTGATGGTCTTTGGGGAACTCTGGGTACAACAGTGGCATGATATGAAGTCATGAGAAAGTACTTCTTCATCATGGAATTGAGTGAGTGAGCCTGGGCAAGTTATCAATACCCTCTGCATCTCTGTTTCTTCTCAGCAAAATGGGGACAGTCATGTTATCTTACATGGTTACTGAGAAGAGCAAAAGAGATCACAGGGTCTCATTGCTCTAACTCACATTTCACTGCTTTCTGGGAGGATCGAATGCCTTTTGACCATTGCCTATGTGATGGTCTGTGTGTGATTCCTATGTTGGGAACTGGCTGCCTATCTGCTTAGTTGAGTCTTCTTTTAAGACGCTGACTCATGTATCTGTGAATTGATCTTTTAGTCAGATACATGTCTAGATTCTGTATCTTGCTTTTTGCAAATAGTTATATTGAAGTGTTATTCGCATACCATGAAATGCCACTCTTGTAAGTATGCAGTGATTTGGGGGTAATTTCTAAAGTGGTGCAACCTGATAGCACTATAAGCTGGTTATGGACTTCCCCACCAATTCCAAAAGTTCCTTCACCAGCTGTGCTTTAGTCTCATGCCCTTCCCAAGCCATAGGCCACCGCTGATCCTGATCTCTGTTTCAGTTAATTCGTACTTTCTGAAAATTTCCCATCAAAAGGAAGTATACTAACTTGCTGCCTTCTTTCACTTGCATGTGGTGTTGTAATATGTGCCAGGATTTTGTTGCTTTTTATTGTTAAAGAATATTCGACTGTATGGCTGTAGCACATCTGTGTTCTCTCCAGCCCCCACCCTGCATATGTGCAAACTTGGCCATGGAGTATGCTATTCCTAAACAAGGCATAACCTCAGCTAGGCAGACATGTTTGCCTTCTCTGCCTCCTGGACTGTCATTTTCAGTGACAATGCCATTAAGATTGAGTTTTACCCCTTTAACTATGTGTAGTCTTCAAGTCTACAGAATGTCAACCTGGCTGGCAGGGGAGCAGGAACTGGTGACAGTTGTGGTAATGGTGCTGAAGATGGTGATGGCTGTGATGGTGGTGATGGTAGTCATGGTGGTCATGATGATGATGGCTGTGGTGTCCTGGTGGTGATGGTGATGGTGGTCATGGAGATGGTGGTGGTGGCAGTGGTGATGATGGCTGTGGTGGTAATCATAATGTTGGTGTATAACATGCCGAAGAGTAAATCTGTAGTTTACATCATTTTAGGTGTCTTATTTTTTGCCCAGGGTGCTTTGCCAGGGAGCAAACTTATTTCTTATGCTTTTGATAGAGGTAGGTGAGTTGACATCTTTAGAACACTTTTTCCATTTTCCATCCTCACTGGCAGTGTGAAAAAGAAACTTTCTCTTAGAGTAGAGTAGATTATCATTTTAAGAGAATATTTTCACATTTGGGAGGCAAAATTGTACCTTTTCAATTGTTTAGAATATATCCATACATTTATGTATTTTAATACAGTGTAGGAATACATATTCATGTATATGGATGTCTGTACATATCATATATTTGTATGGATGCACATATATGCATATTAAGTGGTGGTTATTTGATCACCAATAGGGTTGGGTACTTTTTAGGGTCAGTAGTTACCTTTCTTCTGTTATTGATTGCATCATCAGACCTCCTGCCTAATTTTAGAGCACCGATCATTTTTTCTTTACTTAGTTATTTTTACTTTACTCATGGAAGACAATGTTGTTTAGTCATGTGCATTTCTCAGTTGAGATAAGTGGTTGATAGAACTTCCTGCTCATTAAAGAATTTCCTATTCATAACAAGAAGATGATTCTGCTTTGCTTCATCTCATTATCCCTTCCTTAACTGTGATTGGCTGCAAACATCAACCAAGGATCACCCAGCTCTGTAACTTCCCTCCTGCCTCTACTCTTCACAGTATGGCTCTGCAGCCTCTTCTTTAGCAGATGGAGTCGTAGAGCTGCTGTCTCCTAGAATTGCTTTTCCAACAGGGCTGGGTGGAAGGGATGATGTACCATGTGAGGATCTAATGAACTCTTCTCTGTCTTGGAATAGTCTGCTGCATGATGAAGACATTTGATCTTAACACCCAGCTGAGGTCACAGATGACAAGCCAGCTAGCAGACTGGTGAGGAGGTCCTTGAAAAACAAGTGCAGGTGATCTGCCAGGTCATCTATCATGCTGAAATCAGGCTCTGCCCAGATGAGTGCCATTCACCCTCCTGAGGAAGTTGTCAGGATTTGCAGTCAATGGCTTTGAACCACTAAATTCGAGATGGTTTATCACGTAGCAACAGGTACCTTCTTGTAACTATGGAAGTGAACTAATGCAAATTGCTATCTCTTGCTCTGTAGATGGTAGTGATTTCTGTATAGTGTATCTATCAGTGGTCACTGCTATATTAATATATTTGTACTTTTTTTGAGACAGAGTATCATGTATTACAGCCTAGCTTCAAACTTTCTAAGTAGCCCAGGTTGACCTGGAACTTCTGATTCTCCTGCCTATGTCTCCCTAGTATTGAATTTACAAGGATACAGCACTATGCCCCCTTTATGAGGCAGTGGGGATGAAACCCCAAGCTTCCTGCATGCTAGACAAGCACTCTACTCACTAAGCTGCATCCTCAGACTCTGTATTTGTAACTTAGAACCACATGGAGGGTTTCCACATTCACCACCTCTCACTGTGTAAAAGGTACAATGTCTGAGTTTATTTTTAATCCATTTCTTACTGTTATTCTGCGCATGAATGAGCAAAGGCTACAAGGCAATGCTATTTCTCAAGTGTTTCTTTTATAGCTGATGTTTATTTTTACTTGTACTGTAATTTGTACAAGGTGGGAGAGAAATGTTTTCTGTTGGCTCTTTGCATTTGTTTCATAACTCCCTTGAGAATGCTGGCTGTTTCATCTTGGATATAATTATACTAACTTCAGTGCATTCATGGTAGTTATGTGGTAAATAAATTTCAGTTCCCTAGAACAAAAACACGATGGGTAAATAAATATTTTCCATTATAAACATGTCATAATCACCTAACTTTTCAGTCTGTAGCAACAACTAAGGTTAAAACAGAATGTCACACCAGCGCTTCAATAAACAGACTAGCCCAAAGTCTGCCTCTTTCTAACAAACATACTTCCAACAGTCAAGTGCTTTATTCCACATTGGCTTTCTTTTTCTTTCATCTCATTTTTTTTTGAGACAGGGCCTCATGTATCAGAGGTTGGCATTGAACTTGCTATGAGAGGATTACTTTGAGCTCCTGATCCTTCTGCCTCTGCCTCCTGAGTGCTGGAATGAGGCTTGGTTTAATCAGTGCTAGTGATGGGACCCAGGACTTGTCCCTGTTAGGCATTGTCTCTATTCACTGAGATTCAGACTCAGCCCATGTTGGCTATTATTTCTCTTCTTACAGCCAAGGAATCTGATTTATCTCCAGTTCTTACCCTTGTTTATATTGCAGGAGGTAGTGCTTTCTTAGGACACTATATGCTCTCAGCTTTGTATCAAAGCTTTATGGTTCCTTAGGGGTTCTCTACAAAGTAGATTTTAAGTTATTTTAATCATTGAAAATGTAGGGTTTATAGTTGTACATCTTATCACATTCTAATTCTTCTCTCCTAAAACCATAAATGAATGTTAAACTGTATTTTAATCATATTTTTCATGTCCCTGTCTATTTAGCTGGGTATAATATTTTCTGTTTATTCATTTTCCCTTGGAAACAATATTCACATGGACATGCTTAAGTTTTTCCTAGTACATTTTCCAGGTGAAACCAATATTATTTTTCTTCCTGCACAGGTGGTTAGAGTCTTTTTTGCCCCAAAACACTTACTAGTCCTCCATCCTTCAACTTATCAATAAAAAGCAAAATGATGAAGAGCAGTAAAGTCTCTCATGTTTAGGGGTTGCTTCCAATGTGTTTGTTTGCCTCCCTTTTCAATCAGTTATTCAGCAATTTTTTGTAGCAGCTTTACAACTATTTTGCTTGCATATACACCTGTGTGTGCGCGCACGCACGCACAGCGCGCGCGCACATACACATACACACACACTTGTATGAAGTAGGGGCATGTAACATGCATGTGGAAGTCAAGGGAAATTTTGAGGGAGTTAGTTCTGTCTTGCTACAGTGTGGGTCTTTCTTGCTAAAAATGCTACAGGAGGTCATTTGGGACTTGACAACAAGTGACTTTATCCACTGAACCAAAACCCTGAAGTGGGAGGACACTGGGTTGGAGGGTTTGGAGGGATGCATTTAAGTACTTGTCATTTTTTCTCTGGATTGGTAGCTGTGATGGTTAGTTTTAATGGTCACCTTGACCCAACCCACAATCACCTGTGCAGAGAGTCCCAGTGAGGGATTGTCTAGATCAGGTTAACCTTTGGGTATGTCTGAGAGTGGGTGGTCTTGACCATGTTAATTGGTGTGGGCAGTATCACTCCCTGGTTGGAGGCCATGGGCTGAATACGAGTACAGAGATCTGCATTTGCTCTCCCTCTGCTCTTGACTATAGATGTGACTAGCTGCTTCAAGCTCCTGCCTCACTTTTTAGAAATCATGGACTAGAACCTAGAATTGAAGCTTTAGCACATCTCTCCTCCCAAAGTTGTTTTGTGTCGGGGTGTTTTACAACAGCCACAGAGAAGAACCTAGGGCTGTGACTGATATTGAAAGAGGGAGATGACATTCAATCTTTTATTTTGAGGGAAAGGTCCTATTCCTTCCCTGTTGATGTATTGAACTGCAGTGATGTCTTCTCCCTAGGGAGTTTTGGGGGATTTTCCAGGCAAGCTGTAGAGGCTAACTCTGCCTTGGATCTGGGGCACACACAACCTCTGTAACCTCCAGTGACTTATTGACAAGGGAATCCAGATGCTCTCCAGGCTGCCCTTGACAATAAGGCAAGCACTCAACCCAACTAAGAAGACAATTGGCTCATCTGGAACTGTACCCTGGTGGTGTTTAATCTTAAGTGTCTGCTTGACAGGATCCAGAATCACCTGGGAGACAAACCAGTAGAGATCCAACTGCTGTCAATGCAGCAAGAAGTCTGCCAAATTCAGACACAGGCTTCCATACTTTCAGATCTCTGTGTTCCTTACCTGGCTTATCCAGGTTAACTAGTAGTGGCTTCTGATTAGCTAGTAGCAGCTTCTGGATTGTGCAGGCAGAGCCTAATATCCACAAGCAGGAGACACTGGTCTCTTCCCTGGCATTGGCAAAAGAGCTGACTGCATTATTCATATCATATTTATGTAGCGCATCCTGGGTTCCAGGCATTCTCTCAAGCACTTAAAGATATTAGCTGATTTAATCTTCCCAACAATCCAATGTGCCAGGTACGGTTATGGGACACCATGGCTCAGAGATTTATTAGCACCTCACCCAATGGTGTCTGAGCCAGAAAGCTGGAGAGCTAGGATCCAAACACACATGAATGTCTCCTTGGTAGTGGGCAGATCTGTTCCTTCAGCAGTGCCTGCCTCCTTTTATTCAAATCCAGTTGACATAGCATCTTTTGGTCTTAAAACCCCCTCCATGCCAGAGTCTTATGGCTAAGATACCCATGATCTCCAAAGAGAACCTCTTGCTTTTTACTTTGTTCTGCCTCTGTCTCTGTGTTCCTGTCTCTGTCTCTCTCTCTGTGTATGTGCACATGTCATATGAATGCATTTGCATGTGTGCCCATTTGAAGCCAGAGATCTAATTTGGTGTCTCCCTTGAGCTCGCTCTGACTTATTTTCTGAGACAGGATTTCTCACTGAATCTGGCTCCATTTAGCTAGATTGGCAGGCTTGTGAGCCCCAGGGCTCTGCCCGTGTGGTTTCCCTGACACTGGGATTGCTACCACTGCACACAAATGCCAGAGGTCTGAGTTCGGGTCCTCTTGCTTGCTATGCCCTCTTCTCCCAGCCCCTGGGGTTTGACATTTTGAAACGGGATCTCATGGAGTCCAGGTTGACCTCAAACTTGCTGTGTAGCCAAGGATAACATTAAAATGTTCATCCTCCTGCTCCCCACCTCCCAGAGACTTGTGTTATAAGCCTGCTCCAAGATAACTGGTTTGTTGTTTTGAGTCAAGGTCCCTTTCTGTTGCTGAGACTGATCTGGAACTCCTTATGTGGCTCAGGCTGGCATTGAACTCCAGATCAGTCTTCATCTGCAGTGCTGGGATTATAAGCAGCAAGCCCTTTGAAGGCTCCCCTAACCTCTGGAGCCTCTGGAGTGTGTGAGTCCCATGGGGGTTTTGCAGGAAGGGGCAGGCTTCAAGCTATAAGGTCCCCAGAAGAGTCTGGGAAGATCTCTGACCGTGCTCTGGCAATGGTAGACCTTGCTTGTGGAGTCTGTGCCCCTCACAGAGGTAGCTGTCAAGTTCAGGGTGGCACCTGGGTTATTCTCCTGCTTTGTGTTTATTCAGTGATGATGAGACAGATGAGCCAGGGGTTCTAGAGATAATCCACCAAGTCTCTGCTTACCCACTCTACTTAGTCCTGGGGGTGGGGAGCAGATAAACAAGAAGTTACGTGAACGATCTAAAACTTCTTCGACAGTAGTAAGTGAAGTGGGAGGTGGAGTGGGCAGAGGGACTGACCAGCATGCAGGAGGCCCTGGTTTTGATTAAGTGGGGCATGATGACACATTCCTGGGATCCCAGTACCATGGAGTAGAGATAGCAGGGTCAGAAGTTTAGTCATCCTCAGCTACATGATGAGTTTGAGGCCAGCCTGGGCTACGTGAAGTCCTTGCTTGAGGAGCAGCAGTAGAGTCATCAGAGGAGATTCCCAGCAGCTGGTGTCAGGGCAGTAAGAGATGCCCAGGGTTTGCCTGCTCAGAACAAGGGCAGAGAGTCTAAGGCAATGAGAACAGATTGCTCAAAGATGTGACTAGGGGAAAAACATGCTGAATATTGTCCAGTGTGACACTTAATCATGGTAGGATTAAGGCTTGTCAAATCAAGTAGGTATTCTGGTGGAAAAAGTGATGTGTGGTGGTGCTTCTGCAGCCACCTTGTGATCATGAAGCTATGAGGATTATAACAGAAGCCTTTTAGATGTTCAGTGAAGTGGTAAATAACCTTAGCATCCCTGTGTCCTTTTGTTCCTTTAAGATATGAGCTCAAATAGTGTTCAAGCCATTTGTTGTCATGACACACATGTGTGTCCCTGATGGATATATTTGTGTGTGTGCGCGTGTGCACGTGCGTTTGTGTGTGTGTGTGTGTGTGTGTGTGTGTGTGTGTGTGTGTGTGTGTGTATGCACGTGAGTTTGTGGTTGCCTCTGCCTCCCAACATTGCACACTTCAGTTGTGGTCTGCTGTATCAGTCTGAACCAATATCAGCCCAGATGGGAGGGTGGCTGCAGACAGGGTTGTATCATGTCTCCTCCTGGAACACAGACCTCTCACTGCCTCCTCCCCAAGGAGCCACACTCTTGAAAATATTCACAGAGACCAGGGACAGCACCAGCTCTCCTCACACAGGCCCCGTGGTTTTGAAAAACTTTTAAAGTTCATCATTATTTATAAAGTTAATACTTATAATGAAAAGGTTTGCCTTTGATGTGGGGTGTTTTTGGAGCCTCGCTGACCTATATTGCCTATGTTCCCTGTGTATGAGGTGAGGCAGGGACAGGCTGGGGAATTACCCATGTTTAATGAACACTAAAATTAGGATTTGACTGAAATCCACAGAAATGGCTCGGCAGCAAGTTCGCAATGCCCCTGGGGAGCTGTGGGCAGCTCAAATTTACCCACAGGCGCTTTTGAAAAAATAAAAAAAATTTTTTTTGAATCAGCACAGTTGGTTCTTTTGAGCTGAGGTTGCTTCCACCCAAAGGCTCCTTCTCCCCTCCCCCACCACAGGCCTTGGCACTGATGCTTTGGGGACTGCTAAGGGCCTCTGAAGGCCTTTGCGCTGCTGGTTACTGTCTCCTGGGCACAGATCTCGAGCCTGGCAATGGCCCACATTCCCCATGGCCAGTGGCTGACCCCTTGAGGAGGGCGGGGAATCCTAAGAAAAACGCCTGCCCCCAGTGGCCACGTGGTTGGTTGAGAAGGACCCTAGAGAGGAGCTTGTCAAGTGGCCCCCCCAAAGCAGGTTTTGGGTAAATGCAATTTGTCTAGAAGGGTTTTTGCTGAATGATGTGAGCGAGCTGGAGCCAAGACATGAGCTGTGTTCAGTCATCATCTCTCCAAATCTGGACCCACGTAAGGACAGACAAAAACAGGTAGCAAGGGACAGTTGAGAGGCTCAGCGGTCTTCTCCAGAGGCCCAGGAAGGGCAAGCACACAGGAAATATGAACAGAAGAGGATGGAAGTTGGGGTGTAAGCTTCCTCCTTGGGCGGTGCCTCAGCCACATGAAAGGTGGAGCTCAGACCTGGTGAGCCATTGGCGGTGAGAATAAGACCTGGTGCTGTGTTCTTCCTCTGTACTTTGTACACGTTAGTGACCACCCGAGGTCTCAGCTTCCCCATATCCCACCAGGAAATAGAGACCGGCAACAGAATGTGACGTTACTTACAGCTTGACTAAAGTAGGGAGTAAGGGAGTCGAACGTCCTTCATGCAGTCTTGGAGTTTCTAGGAAGTCACACTCTAAGGTCCTGTACAACAGGCGTAAATTTACCTGTAAGCCTGTTGACCTGGGCTGGTGGGAAGAGACATGGGGCCCAGGTTGTCATCCTTGTCTCTGTGCTCTGCTTCAGAAATATAGTTTTCCATTCAAATCTGGGTGAGGAGAATGAGGTCCTAAAGATCTCCCGTTTTTGAAGGAGAATGGAGTTGGGTTTTGTGGAAAGTCAAGATTGCAGCTCTTCCCAGCCTGGCGGAATGTGTTTGTAAGTCCATTCCTTCACAGGTGGAGAGTGAGGCCCTTCCTGTCTCCTCTTGGGGATCAGCTCTCACCCCAATTCTTCTTTTTGCTTTTTGAAACAATATGTTTTTAATTTTACATAAAATTACATCACTTTCCCCTTTCCCTTTCTTCCCTCTGGCTCCCCCCACCTATCTTCTCTATAACTCTGTCTGTGCCCCCCCCCCCCCAGTTAATTAACACGGTCATTTTGCTCATGCTAACAAGAAGGTGATGATGGGACAGCCTGAGGGAGGGGCATAAGAGTCTCTCGAAATGCCTTTCCCAGGGCCCTGCTCCCAGAGCCACCTCCTTGCCTTGCAGTGATCAAAGCACTTTTTAATAGACTCATGCCATTGTAAAACTATTTCAGTCTTAAGCAAAAATGGCATTTATAAAAATGGTTGTTGAGTAAATTAGAAAAAGAAAAAATATATATATATATTAAAATGTAAGTAAATCGCTCGACCCCCCTCTCCCTTCAGTGTGCCAGGGAGCCACCTTTCATGTTTTTTAGGACACAGTGTCCTATAGCTCTTTCTGCTCTGATGGAAACAGGCAAATGTGCACCCATGTAGGTAGACGTCTGCTTGTTTTTAATGTGTACTCAGCATTTTGTCTTTTTATTGAATAGTACATCAGAAGTGCCTGTTGGGTTGTGTGCATTATCTAATTCTTAATAGTTCCATAAGACTCTGGAATATAGATTTATCAAAACATAGCCACCATTCTTTATTGATCCACTCATCTGCTTTTTCAAAACCTGTCTCACTGCAACCTCCTGTCTCTCCTGTCACTAGGACCATGGACCAGCACCCTCCATGCCTCCTGACAGTTAGAAGAATCTTGGGAGCTCCCATTACAACTCAGATCCTGGGCTCTTCTCCCAGGAATCCTCATGCAAACCGGGGAACTAATTGTTCTCATGCAAACCAGGGAACTAACTGTTCTCCTTCCCTTTCCTTTTCTTTCTTGGAAGAGTCTCCTGAAGCCTAGGTTTGCTTGATGTACTCACTGTGTAGCCGAGGATGACCTTGGGTTTGTGATCCCCGTTCCTCTAGTCCCAGAGTGCTGGGATTCCTGGCAGGAGCCACCATGCCTGGTTAATATAGTGCTAGAAAGCAAGCCCAGAGCTTTGTGCACCATAGGAGAGCACTCTGCCACCCACCTCTGCCCCAGCTACACACCCAGGCTAGAGCTGGTATTTCTAAAGCTCTGGGGAATGCAGAGCGTGACTGCTGCTTCTGCTGCTGTTGCTTTGAATCATGGGTTGTGAGCAGCTGACCTAGACTTACTCAGTGCCTTAGCTCTGACCTCATCCTACCACACAGTACACGCTTGGGGGGCTTTCATGTCCAGCTAGGATTATCTTCGAAAGCAAAGCTTGATCACTGCTGTCCTCTGAAGCCCTTCAGGCTATTATAATTCATGGGGATAGTCTACCAGTCTGCTGGTGCAAAAGCAATGCTCACCTCACAAAGGGGTGGGCGTTTTTTTCTGGAGCCAAAGACGAGTGGCCATGCCCTGTGAAGACAGACTTAGGTCACCCCAATAACCAAGTTCCAATATGGGAGCAATTTGATGAGGTTTTTGTAGTAATAGATCAAAGGAAGTTGTAAATCAAAGCCTCCCCAGCTACATTGGAGGAAACATTAGGCAAATGCAAAGTGTGTGTGGGGGGTCTCTGTAGGTCTCAGTTGCTGTCTTAATCTTGTAGTTGATGGAAGTTGAGTGTCTGCACATTCCAGAGGAATTGCATGATGCTCATGTAGATGTTAGGTTGCACTTTCACTCAGAGGATAGTCACAAGGAGCCATTAAGGGGAAGGAGTAAAGATGCCCCACAGTAATTTGACTCTGGACTTGCAACATTCCAACCTCTCCACACCTTTGAAGTTCCAGTCAATCAGCTTGCAGTAGGTGGGGTTCTTTCCAGGAACTTCTGTTCATGGTCCTCAAGAAAAGAAATCATAGATGAACTTCAAACAACTTCAGCTGTCTTCCCCATCACGTGCCTCTAAAGTACATGTATATTCACTTGTTGACTGTGTTTCTCCTTCAATGGACTATAAAGTATCTAAAGAAGAGAATTATTGTTGTGGCTATTACTATTGGGTCAATTTTTCCTCCCTTCAGTATTCCAGTGACTTATACTGAGACCAGCACACAATAGTGACTCATTACATGTGTGCTGGCCTGTGTGCCTGGACGATTCTGCTTCCCCAACCCCCAGGTCTGTTCCATAGGCCCTCTGCATATCAGTTCCAGATGCAGAGGGTCTCCTGCTCTGAACCATGCAGGGTGCCTTCTGGAGTTCTTGCCTTTCTCTGAGGTGTATTCCTGGAATTGTGACTCTGTCCCCTTCACTTCTCAGCCTTGAAAACACTTCCTTACCTACTCAAGCCCAGAGCCATAGAGGCTTGTGGTAGCTTCAAGGTAGATATGGAATTGGGTGCCTGGATTCATCTCCTCACACAGCCTTTCCCACTGAGCATAAACAATCCATTTCCCAGCCTCTGACACTCTACTCCAAGGGTTAACTGGCGTCCTCGATTCTGTTATTTCCAATAGAATGGAATTAAGTAGACTTACCTTTCGACCTGATATCTTTAATCAATTTCTCATCACTAAGAAGAGATAAAAGAGCTATTAATGTAGAGAGCTGTCTTGCTAGAATGTGGGATGCTTCTGTGTTTGCTCACAGAAGCCCAAGCAGTTACCAGGGATACTGTCCATCAGCTGCATTGTTTCTGCTCACTAAGAGTCTTAGCATCATCCACATCTGAGATTTGGGTCATTAAGCTGATGATCAACATTAAAACATCTTCCTGTTGGGGTAGTGAGATAGTTCAGCAAGTAAAGATCCTTGCTGCCAATGCCGATGACCTGAATTTAATCCTTGGGACTCACACGGTGGAAGGCAAGAACTGACTCCAGCAAGCTGTTCTCTGACTTCCTCACAGGTAACACAGAGCACACCCTGCACCCCATCCCAACACACAATAAATAAATATAATTTAAAAATCTCAGCCGGGTGGCAGTGGTGCAGGACTTTAGTCCCAGCACTCAGGAGGCAGAGCCAGGGGGATCTCTATGAGTTCAATACCAGCCTGGTCTACACAGTGAGACACAGGATAGGCACCAAAACTACACAGAGAAACCCTGTCTCGAAAAACAAACAAACAAACAAACAAAACAAAAAAAATCTTCCCGTCAGGCTGATAACCTATTGACTATTTACAGAATAGCTTAAATCTTTCTTGGTACATTTTCTTGACAATACGGTGTACTGCTGTTGGGAATGGGAATGTGTTTTCCTTTGTAACAGTGGTGGATGGATGCTACATCAAGGAACACGTATCTTGTTGTGTTTGCATATTAACCACCAATGGGATTCTGTTAGAGAAATGCTAACTGGAGTCTGTTTCTTCCTGGGGAAAAATATCATCTTTCCCACTAAACCCAGTGTGGTTATGTGGCTATGGCAATCTCCAACTGGTCCACCTGTGTTTCATGTAGGAGGAGGTTTCCTTATGGAATGAAGGAATGTAGGCAAAATAGGTGTTTATCCTGAAGTGTTTGTGGACTCAGACTGACCTTGCAGTCACCTAAGGGATTATTCAATTATTTAATTATTCCTTCCTTCCATTAAAAATTATATTTATTTGTGTGTCTGCATTGAGGGAGTGGCATATGTCGAGGATAATTTGCATGATTTGGCTCTTTCCTTCTACTATATGGGATGTGGGGATTGAACTTGGCAGTCAACACCTTTACTTACTAAGCCATCTCAAAGGATCTTTTCTTTCCCTCCCTCTTCCTCTTTCTTTCTCTTCCTCTTCCACCTCCTCCTCTTCTTCTTCTTGACAGTGTCTTAGTATACATAGCCCAGGCTAGCTTGAAACTCGCTATGTAGCAGAGGCTGGTCTCAAACTCATTAGCCTCCTGCCTCAAGCATCGGAGTTCAGAGATTACAGGAGTAGCCCCCCTCCACCCTCTGCAATACTGAAGGTACTTTTTGATCAAGGAATCTGTTAACATTTTGGGCAAAAGTTTTCCTGTGTCTTGTGTGAGGCAGATTTGGCGGTTTTGCAAGACTAACAGTGTCTGGAAGCAGCTATGAACCCAGAGTGTAATTATTATCATCAGCTGGTCTCATGTCCCCTTGTCTACCGTGGGGCCAGGTCAAGCTGCCCCTTCCCAGGCTCTCAACTCCAGTAAAGCTCCCTGTCCTTCAGAGCACACAGGGCTTTGCCTCTCCAGCAAGTTCTGCTTGCCCCTGGGGCTCTCACTTTAAGTTTTACTTTTACTATACCCTGTGTTTGAGCTGTCCAGCCTGTTTGAGATAAACCCTCTGCCGTGGTAGTAGCTATCACTGTAGGGACAGAAATTGCTGTCCTCATGTGGCCACCTTGTAGCATTTTAACATTTCCCTGGAAGCACACAGGTGAATTCCTTTTCCTTCTGCCCGTCTCTTCCTGTCACACACCGCAATCCAGGCCAAAGGGTTGTCTAGCAGATCGCCAGGAAGAGAGTCTGTTTCTGCATTTCTGAAGTCACCTCCTTCTCTGCTTCACTTTCTCTTTCAGCTGTAGCTCTTTTGAGTGATCGTTATTTTCTGCCTAAACTTTTACTTTGATTGCTGTCATATTCAGTCCCTGCAACAAGGCTCAGCAGTCTGTACCATGATCTCATCGAGCCATGCAGAGTACCTGGCTCCTGGAAGGCCCAGTGGCTGGTGATTGAAATGTCATCCACAGATGTCTAAAGATGGGTTTATCTTCACTTAGCATCTTAGAAAGTAAACTAAAACAGTACACACACAGTGCTTTGTGTTCTCAGATTTGTCTGTTTCTTTCCTGTCTGACTTTCTCTCTGTATCTCTGTCTCTCTCTTGTGTGTGTATGTGTGTGTGTGTGTGTGTGTGTGTGTGTGTGTGTGTGTGTGTGTGAAGGAGAGAGAGAGAGAGAGAGAGAGAGAGAGAGAGAGAGAGAGAGAGAGAGAGAGGTTAAAATGAACGAAGGCACAAAGGGGGATGATTTGTGAAGATGAAGAGGACCATGAGAAGCAGGGGATAGGAAGGTTGTGGAACTAGGTAATGGAAGGTGATCAATGTACACAATATAGATGATATGATATATACATAAATGATGATGTCATTCTAAAATTTATCACTTAATACACACTAGCAATATTTAAAAAAAATCGGATGGCTCAATGGATAAGTTTTATCCCTAGGACTCTAAGGATGGAGGTAGAGAACTAACTGACTTCTGAAAATTGTCCACTGCCTGCCACATGAGCACAGTGGCATGCCCTTCTCCTCACAGAAATTTAGACTGTGACAAAACAACAACAAAATGGACCCTGTCAGGGTGCCCTACTCAAAACTGATGCTTAATTGAAGTCGCCATCTTGTTCCCACATGCAGAGGAGAGGTTGTGGGATGCCCAGAGGCCCAGAAGTGCATGGCTGGCTACCACCTCCATGGTGATGTCATCTCACCTGCCCTGTTCCTGGGAACCAGAGGAGCCCATGGGAATAACAGCCTGGTCACAGTGGATAGAGCAACCTGGACATGTATGTCTTGTGCCAGTCAGGCAAGATCTGCACTGAGCAGTCTCCCGTTTCGGTGCCTACTGCCCCTCTGAGTTCTCTGTTTCAGTGGTCCTCTTCCCAGCTGAGCTCCAGCACTTCCTCCTATCTGCCACACACTCACTCTTCTCCCAGCCTGATGGGGTCTGTCCATATTTCAGCTCTTGCTTCAATGTTGCCTCCTCCAAGAAGCCTATGAGGGCACTTTGGCCTCTTGAATCAGCATCAGTTTTACCTTCTCTGGGTTACACTGACTTCATCTCTTTCTCTCTGCAGTGTCCTTACAGATCTTCGTTTGCTAAGCCTGTCACTCTTCAAAAAAGACTTGGGGCTTGGGGATATAGTTCAGTCAGGAAAGTGCTGGTGTGCAAGTGAGGAGCTGGGTTCAAATCCCCAATACCCACATAAAAGTGGAATGTAAAACCAGTTTGGAGGAGGGGACGGATGGGACCTTAAAACTTATTGGCCAGCCAGTCTAGCTAAATTGATAAGCCACAGGTTCTGTGAGCGCCCTTATCTCAAGACATAAAGTGGGGGACAGTCAGCCATCAAGTAAGACACCTGAAGTCCACCTCTGACCTGCATATGCACAGGGGTGCAAACACACCTGTGTACATGTGCACGTGCATATGTGCACATGAACATACAGAAAGGACTCCCATCCCATGAAGAGAAGTCAGCACAGGGCCAGCTTCTTCCCTCCCCATCTCCCGTGATTGCAGTCAGCTCAGCCTGGGCAGCCCCCTTCCAGTGACCAGGCAAGCCAGGCAACCTAAGCAAGCCATGCTATGAACATGCAGCTCCAAACAGCTCTGATGTCTGGCTTGCCTCAGATGACCACATCGGTTGGGCTTGAGGTTCTACTGGTCCTGATCAAAGCCTAACTTCTCCCTGATAAACACTGCTCCTTTCCTCCCTTCCCCAGGACTTGAACACTAACCATTTCACACAACAAACTCTCAGCACTCGTTTTTGGAAAACCCGCCCTATTAATGGCATCTTGTTGTCTACTCGTCATGGACCTGGAAGAATCTCATTCACTATTGCTTTTTAGCCCTTATCACATACCAGACAGAAATTTGTGGATAGACCAGTTGAAAGAATGAATGAATGAAAGAAAAAGAAAGAAAGAAAGAAAGAAAGAAAGAAAGAAAGAGAAAGAAAAATAATTTGGATGACCCCATATGTATCTCAGGTGCTAGTTCTCGCCCTCCAGGGCTCAGGCACAATGCCTCCTCTCTGCCCATCACCCTCACAATCTGAAACTCCTCTGTTTCCTCTCCCTTCAAATTAATTGTATCTCTCCCCTTTGTTCTCAATCCCTGCCTGTCCTGGGGAGGGTGGGCAGGGTGCTAAGCAGCCCACAACAGACAACCCCTTTTATTCCTTCTGACGGCCTCGGGGAGGTTTGATGGGGACATTTCCATAATCGATGAAGGA
Source organism: Peromyscus californicus insignis (assembly GCF_007827085.1). NCBI lineage: Eukaryota > Metazoa > Chordata > Mammalia > Rodentia > Cricetidae > Peromyscus > Peromyscus californicus. The sequence continues at coordinate 94,475,495 of NW_026294606.1, forward strand.
GCCCTGTCACCCCAAACATGGAGTCTTTAAAGACGATAGGTTTATGCAAATTAGATATTGATGGAGTAATGATTAATTGGCCCTGAGCCTTTGTTAATATGCAATTGTAGTAACAGAGATACGTTTATAATTATTTTGGTTAATTGTTCAAACAAGCACTCAGGACTTAATTGCACAGAGTAATTGAGGAGCCCTGGTATTAGAATTATTTCTTCCCAAAGGAAAATCAGAGTTCTTTAACCAGTTGGGTCCCTGTACAGAGGGCCGAAGGTGCTGTACATTCTCTGAGGTCCTTTGTATCTTCGGATGATGATGTACAGCCACATAGCCTCAGTTCTTCTGTTCCCAGAGGGTTAAGAACCGGAGTTGAGTGTCTGGACCAGGAAGGGTTGTGACCTTAGCCCTTGAAGAGCTAGCTGTGTGACTTGGGGGCAAGACATTCAGCTTCTATGAGCTACTGTTGCCTGGTCCAAGAAAGAAGAAAAATATTTAACTCATGTATGGAAAGAGTGAATGTGAGGTCTCCCTGAAGCCCCAAGTTGGCACAAGGTGTATATCAAGCATTTTTTTCATCACTGTAATCAAATACCTAACAAAACAACTTAGGAAGAAAGATGTTTTCTGGCACACAGCTCAGGGACCGCAGTCTATCAAGGTGGGGAAGACATGGCTGCAAGTGGTTCCACAGTGGCTGAAGCATAAGGCAACTGTCTACTTTCTTTCACCAATCACTGAGTAGGGAGAAACAGGAAGTATGGTTGGACTATAAAATCTCAAGGCCCACCCCAGTGACCTACTTCCTTCAGCTGGGCTCCACTTCCAACAGGTTCCACAACCTCCACAAACAACACCACCTGCTGGCCTCCAAGTGTTCAAACACAAGAGCCTGTGGGGGACAGTTTACATTCAAAGCACTACAGGATGGTCCTGAGGAGACCTAGTATGATGGTTCTTCCTGGTAGCATCTAGTAGAAGCAAGATAGATGATGATGAACCCATGGTGTCAGATACCTGTGTAGTTGTGCATGGAATTTAAGACTGACTTATGTAAAAGAACATGAAAGGGAACCCTGACATGGCTCAGCCACAGTCTTGATGGCCTGAGTTAGATCCCAGGATACATGTGGTGGAAGGAGAGAACAGACATTTCCAAGTTGTCCTCTGACCGACTGACCACAACATACTGTCATACACACAGACACATACTCAAATAAGTAAGTAAGTGAATGCACAGGGGTGGGGAGAGATTGGAAGAATATGTATAGACTCTGGAGCTGAGCTGGAAAAGGCAATGAGAAGATCTCTATAAAATAGTTAGTTTGATTTTGCACTTTGAGGTTTTGGGCCTCTGAAGGCTCTCACAGGGGAGTTTGCATATTTACTTGTGCTCAAATTCTAAAATATCCCCATTCAACATGCACACACAAATATGTGCACACAAGTATGTGCACATGCATGTGCATACACATATGCATATAGGGCACACACCCTGGTACAGATGTTGTAATGGGGAAAAAGATCTTGGTGGCATCTCCTAAGGGGATGCTTTCTCTCTGGCCCATCCTCAAGTTGGATACCTGCTTGCCATGCAGGGCAAGAGGCTGCAATAGGCCTGGTCAAGGCTGAGGGAGGCCTCCACAGCATCTGAAACCCAGGTTCAGGAGGTGGGGAAGAGGCAATGAAGCCAGGCTTTGTCTCCTGTTGATGTTTGACCTTGGATGGGATTTTTAATTTGGGCCTGTATGTTTTTTAGGTCGTATTGAGCTGAAGTAAGTCACAAAGACATGTAAGAATGAGTTGGAAAGCTGGTTCAATGGTTAAGAGCATCTCCTGCTCTTCCAGAGGACCTGAGTTCAGTTCCCAGCATCTATGTCAGCCATTTTACGATCAACTGTAATCCTAGCTCCAGGGAATCTCCCTGGGAATACTCTCTGAGGCTCGGGGCGGGGGGGGGGGGGGGGGGGGGGGGGGGGGGGGGGGGAGGCAAACAATGGACTCAACTTCAGAACATGGTCAAGTGCTTGCTGGAGGGTATTGGACAATAGTTCCCCATTTCTCTTCTACCACTGTGTCTTCTCCACCAACAACAGATGCTTCTTTGCTAAAAAAAAAAAATGCAGAGGAGGCCATTGCCTGTCTGTGAGTGTGTCCTCAGCCCTAATTATTTCTGTTTTCCACCCCAATCCACTACGTCTAGACCAGGTAATTTTTTTGCTTACCTCTGCCATGCCAGGAGAGAACCAGACCCCATGAACAGTTTCTACAGAGCAAGTCTACCATCCCATGGCCTCTGTTGGCTTGGATGCTGCCAGGCTGATTCAGCAAGGCCAAGTGTCTAATTGCCTTTCTGAAAATGTTGCCCTCATTGCTTTACCGGCAGTTGCAGACTCAGAGTCACCGACTGGCTCTGCCCCACCCTGTCCTGTGACAACCAGGCTGTCTCAACCCACTCCACCTTGTTACCCTTCCTCTCTTCCAGTCCTTCATCTTGTTCACTGTCCTCAAGCTTCCTAGAACAGGAACTGAGTAGCCTCCGATGGCCAGCTCAGGATTCATCCTGATTTACTTCACTGTTGTACCAACTGAAAAGAACAGGAGCAGGAAGCAAGGATGCCTTAAGACACTTATGAAGCCGGCATTTCACAGGGGGTTCTGTGATTCTTAGAGTCATGTCTCTCTCACCCCACCCAAGGGGATTGACACTCTTCTCACCTACCAAATACATTCACTTTATTCCTCAATTGTGGATCCATGCCTAAGGACACCTGTGTGTCTGCAGCAAAGTTAGTGTAATATATCTGTGGGCACCCTCTACCTGTGTATGACCAGTGTTCCCCACTTCAATCAACTTAATCCATGAAGGAGGTTTATTAGTAAGTGGGGCAGAATAGCTCTGGAGTCATGACTTCAGGCATGGCTCAATCCAGGGACTCCAACAATGATGATAAAGGCCCCTTTCTTGGCTTTCCTTTCCTTTACATTGGCCTCTTTCTCACAAGGCAGGATAGCTGCCATTGGCATCACTTCAGTTTCTCAGCTGTGCCAAAGGACACTGCATTATTTTCTCTATGGTTCAAAAAGAGTTTAAAGACATAGTCTGAATCTCAGCAAATCTGTCGTGGTTCAGGCTGCCAGACTAGGCCTGAGTCTACACAACTGCATGGGGAGTGTAGGTGTGTCACCATCACATGATGTCACATAACGTGATCAAGACTTCTTTTTGGAAGCAAAGAGTTTCTAATAACTTCCCATTTCATGTATTTTGAATCTGTTATTAGGTGTGTGTGTGTGTGTGTGTGTGTGTGTGTGTGTGTGTGTAGATATGGAAAGAGAGACAGGCAGACAGACAGACCAACAGACACACACACACACACACACACACACACACACACACACACACACACAGACAGAGAGACTATATATATATATATATATATATATATATGTGTGTGTGTGTGTGTGTGTGTGTATTCTTGATAAATTTGTTCCTCTCACTCAACTAAGATATGCCCATTTCTATCTTTGTAAATATTGTTTGTTTATTCTGTTGGATTTAGCTGCCACCGTCTGGTATACATTTTAACCTTTATTGAGTTTCATGTTATCTATAGCTTTATATTTAAGACACATCTCTTAATAGACAGAACATCATTCAGCCTTGATTTTTAAAAATCCATTCTGATAGTTTTTTTCCTTTTGAATTAAGTATTTGTCCATTAATATTTAATGTAATTATTGATACAGTTGTATTTGAGTATTCTGGTTTACTAATTACATTTCATTAGTTCCCTATTTACTTTTTGTCTTATATTTCCCCCCTTTTCTACTTTATTAGGGAGATTTGACTGTATGCTACACTGGTATATGCATGAGAATTCCATATTAATTCATCAGTTGACTTTTCAGTTAAACTCATTTTTGTGGATATTTGTAAGTACTTGGATATATAGTCATAACTGTACACACTCTCCTTAGAGTCAATATTGTGCCACTGCAAACTGAATATATAAAACTTAGCATTGTATGAATTTATTTCTTTCCTCTTTCTTTCATGCTATAGTAGCCACATATGTTATATGGATGTGCATTTAAAATATTTTTTAAATATATGTGTATATGTGTCTGTGTGTATGTGCTCACAGGTCAGAAGAAGATGTTAGTTCTTCTGGAACTGGACTTACAGGCAATCATGAGCCATGAAGTATGGATTTTAAAAACTAAACTCTGGTCCTGTGGAAGAGCAGCAAGCTCTGTTAACCACTGAGCCATCCCTCTGCTCCTGCAGCCTCCCTTTGGTTCTTCCTACTTGTATTATTATTATTTTTGTGGCATGGTTTGCTCTCTCTATAAAAGCATATGATGAGTCAGATCTTCCCTGCCAGGGATAGCTCCATAGGCCCAGAGTCTTGGGCCATCTATGGGATGTGCCCATGGTATGGGTTTTGGGAGGTGGGCAGATGTGAACTTTCTGGGGTGGGGCAGATATTCACAGTGGAAAAAGAATAGAGGGCTGGAAACATATAAAGCCTCAGATTGAGTGGGACACAGGAGAGGAGGAATGAGAGCGTGGGATTTATATAAGGAAGGACAAAGTCTTGATAGAGACAAGTGATAGGAGACAAATCTGTGACCCGCCCCAAAAAATAAATAAATAAAAGAGATGAGTTTCAGGAGCAATCAGAAAACTGTCTGCATGATACGAATGTACATTCATTCCAGAAAGAGCCACCCTTTTCCTAGCAAAGCACATAAAAATGCAGCTACCCCCATCTTCCAAGTTTCAACCCTTGAATTTGGCTCCTGAGTGTAGGTGCATAATAAATCCCAGTTGAATTAAATTAAAATGTTTAAGGAGCCAGTGGCTGGGCCAAGCCTTTCTCTGCTGTCAAGGAAGAATTTATTTATCAAGACCTAGATTTGGCAACGGCCTTTGCTTCTCTTGGCTAGTCTGTGGTCGTGATTTAAGATGCTGTTATTTGCCACCCAGCATTGGGAATTGGGTTCTTGGTCAGGCGAGGGTGCGTGGCCTGAATGTTAGGGGAACAGTAAGTTTTAAGAAGCTCCGAGAAGTACTTGGTGTACACTCTGGTCTTCTAAAGGCTCCTGGAGGCTGTGATGTCAGGTTCAACTGTCCGCTTGACACAACCTAGAATCACCTGGGAAGAGAGTCTCAGCAGGAGGAGTTATTTAGATCAGGCTGGCCTGTGGACACATCTGTAGGTGATTTGCCTTTATTGTTAATTGATGTAGGAAGACTGGGACCCATTGTGGGAGGTGCCACTCCCTAAAATGGGGCTCCTTAACAGTGTAAGAAGTGAGAAAGCTAGTTGTGAGCAAGTTAATAAGCAAGCAAGCAAGCCAGCCAGCCAGCCAGAAATTAGGCTTGCACGCATTCGTTTTTCTCTGCTTTGTGGATGTGATATGACTAGTAGCTTGAGTTCCCACCTAGACTTCCCCTCAATGATGTACTGTAAACCATGAATTTTAAACCAAATAAACCCTTTCCTCCCCTAATCTGCCTTTTGCCAGGATATTTTATCACAGCATCAGAAATAAAACTATGATAGGAGCCTTGAAAGATCCCCATACTTTTGGGGGAGTGAAGTATCTTGTTGATAGTTCAAAGGTCTCCCTATCTGCACAGTCAACTTAAGTCATTACTTTGTGAGAGACAGGGCACATTTGTGGAATTGGTGCAAGTGTTCTCACGTTTTCTTCCATGGACATTGTTGCAAACATCACCTAAGACAACCTGTATGTACATCAAGAGTGAGGTTACTGGGATCAATGGTCACAACTTTGAAACTGGTCTCTAGTCACAGCTTCATATAAACAGCAAAAACAAACAAACAAAAAACAAAAAATAAAAAAAACCTGTTTTCAATCAAAAGAATGTTTTTCTTTCCCAGAATTCTAGATCAGGCCTGGGGAAGTAGGTCATTGGTAGAGCAGTTTCCTATAATGTCCTACATTCAATCTTAAGCAGAAAAAAAAAAAAAAAAAAAAAAAAAAAACAAAGAAGCAATTGAAGGGCTACAGAGATGGCTCAGCTGCTAAGAATATTTACTGCTTTTGCAGAGAATAGGGTTTAGTTCCAAGCACCCACATGGCTGCTTATAATTGCTTATAATTTCAGTTCCATATAAGATAACTTTTCTGGCCTCTGCAAACTCCCACATGCCTATGGTGTGTGCAGGCACACACATATACACAGAAATGTTTAGAAATTAAAAAAAAAACATTGCATATCTAATACTTGGGAACAGAAACCCAGGGCTAAGATGGCATGTGATTCAGTGAGGCCACATTAGAGAAAGGCATTGTAATTTTAGTAGGGAAGTGTGTGGCTTTTGACACACTAGTCTGTCAAACATGGGTTCTTGTCCCCAATTCTGACACACGTGAAAATCAGACCCTCCTGCCAGGAGGTGGCAAAGTCACCCCTACTTCCCCAGGAAAGATCAAGGAGCATTGGAGATGACAGAAGACCATCCAGTGCAGGTCCAGCCCTACCCATATACCTCTTATCCAGTATGGCCAAATGCTCTGGAGATGTTACATTCTTCCAGGTCTGTTACTTGGTTCATCCACCAACACACAAGTTATAGCCTTCCTTTGGGGTCTGCTGAAGTAGATGCTCAAATCTCTTCAGGTATAATTACATGAGAAGTAGGCTCTGCCTGCTTAATTACATAGGATTCTTGGCTAGCACGAAACAGCATTTTTGGAAGAGGCAATTCGGTTTTTTTTTTCATTTTTCTTTATTAAGAAATTTTCTACTCACTCCACATACCACCCACAGATCCCCTAGGGCCTAGTCCAGCTCCATGGGGGCTCCACAGCCATCAGTTCATAGTTCATGGGCTTCTACTAGTGTGGCCAGTCATCTCTGCACGTCTTCCCATCATGATCTTGATGTCCCTCGTCTGCAGAATCCCTCCTCTCTCCCATCAATTGGATTCCCGGAGCTCAGCCTGGTGCCTGGCTGTGGACCTCTGCATCTGCCTCCATCAGTCACTGGACAAAACTCTATGATGACAGCTAGGTTATTTGCTAGACCAGTCACCAGAGTAGACCAGTCCAGGCACCCTCTGGACCACTGCCAGCAGACCAAGGTGGGGTCATCCTTATGGATTCCTGAGAGCCTCCCCAGCACCCTGCCTGGAAGAGGCAATTTGAAAGATTGAAGTTTCTAAGACACAGAACACCTAGGCCAATGGGAGACTTCTCTATTGTCTGTCAGTAAGTGCTCAAAGGAACAAAAGAAAACACCGTTACCATGCAATTCATCCCAAATGCTGCAGTGTCCAGTCACAACGCGGGCATATTCAGAGCAGTTGTGGGTTTCCATTCAGTTTCATTTTAAAGTCCCTTTGGTCCTTCCCACTTCTCACCAGATATTAACTCTTCGTACTTTAAATGAACAAGCAAACAGAAAACATTAACGACTTTAAAAGTTGAAAACTGGAGCAGGAGAGACATTTTAGATGGCAAAGGGCTATGTGCAAGCATGAGGACCTGAGTGTGGATCTTGTCACCCATGTAATGTCAGAGTGTGGCGGAAGATACCTGTGCTGGGGAGGTGGAGACAGGAAAATCTGAGAGCTTATTGGACAGCCAGACTGTTTATCAGCAAGCTGCAGGTTCTGTGAGAGACTCTGTCTCAAATAAATAAGATTGAGGAGCAATTGATGAGACCTGGCATTGACCTCTGGCCTGCAAACACATGTGCACACTCACATCACCTTCACAAGCATGTACACATGTGTATACATATGTACACACATGTGTACACACACACACACACACACACACACACACACACACACACACACACACACACTGAAGATCTATGACATGGCTGTCTGCTCAGTGATCTCATTGCTGAGGCCCCATTGCCAAGTAACATACAAAGGCTAACTATTACCAAATCTGCTCCTTGGAGTTTGACTTGTACTCTACCATTCTCCCCATGGTGCTGTAAAGTCATCTTAATGGTTCCTCCATACTACTTCCTGTCACTTTGAGAATATTAAAAGCATCCACATCTAGTGAACATCCATGTTGCTTCCAGAGGTTAGCTTTAGGATGATTTGCTTTGAATACACATTTAATGTATATAATTTTATGTTCTGTTATTTCTTCTGAATGACACCTTTGGATACCATTTATAAAAGTAATATAATGACCTCATCGTATGAGAGTGTTTTCACAGATCTTGGTACAACGCTTGCCATTGTTTCCAACATGACTACATCAATTTACAATGAGTGAACAAATGGATGAATGGATGACCAGAGGAATCGCTGAAAGTTCACCAGGAGCTGGTATTAAACTTTGCAAGGTTTAGGTTTCAGAGAGGATTTCTCTCTTGCCTGAGTTCTATGTATTTGGTTTCTCTCCAAGCTTTTCATCTTTCTAGCAACAGAGACCTGGCTATTCCCAAGCTAATCAAAGATGGAGTGATTCTCTGGCTTGGACATATGCACCGTCATTTCTGTAAGTGCTAAGCATTCCTGTAGATTTTCCTCCTATGAGCCAAACACAAGACAGAAAGGGAATGTGTTATCCAGCAACTCGAGGCCATCTATCTCCATAAAGCCCAAAGCTAAAGAGGTAAAGAAATTATGTTAATGATTCCTTTCCTCCCACTGGATCTCAGCTCTGCTGTCTGTTGTTTATCAGTGGAAAGTTTCCAGTCTTTCTCCTGGTGAGGCTCCCAGAGCACCTGACCTTGGACCCCTTTCTCTTGATACAGTGTCATCCTTTGGGGGTCTCTGACTTCCTCTCCCCTCTTCTCTTCCACTTATTTGCTTGTTCTTCAAGGTCTTTTGTTGTCTGTGTTTCTTCTTTCTGTCTCTGGATGTGGGGTGCTTCTGGTTCTTGATGTTGCGTCCTCTTCCTTTGTTCTTGGCTCCCCATGTATACTCATCCCCACCAGAAACGTCCACTCTTCCACTACCATTTCCACTGCCTTCAGATTTAAAGTCTTTGTCACAATTTTCTGTGTGAAAGACACACAGGTGTTGTGGTTGATATATTGTGCACCCCAAATAACTTATCTGGGGGTCAGAGAACAGAATAGCCACTATATTAAACATAGGTTTAGGCAGTGGTAGCACATGCCTTTTATCCTAGCATTCAGGAGGCAGAGATCTGTCTGGATCTCTGTGAATTCAAAGCCACACTGGAAACAGCCAGGCATGGTGACACATGCCTTTAATCCTAGGAAGTGATGGCAAGAAGCAGAAAGTTATATAAGCCATGAAGACCAGGAACTAGAGGCTGTTAAGTTCTTAGGCTTTCAGCAGCAGTTCGGCTGAGATCCACTGGGATGAGGACATAGAGGCTTTCAGATTGAGGAAACAAGATCAGCTGAGTAGTTGGCCAGGTGAGGTAGGATGTGTTTCTCTGATCTTTCAGCATTTACCCCAATACCTGGCTCAGGTTTGTTTTTATTAATAAGACCTTTTAAGATTCGTGTTACAAGATGTCACTTTACACATTGGGTACAATGTGAAAATTTTGAATATGCTATCCATCTTCATAACTGCCTTCTGAACCTGATCCTCTTCTGATAGTCTCCATCTCAACACAGGGCATATCCATCTATCCTCATCCACTGAACCATCAATCCAGCCAGCCACTCATTCGTTATATTTTAATCCACCCTATATCCATCCATTCATCCATCCATTCATTTATCCATCCATCCATCCATCCATCCATCCATCCATCCATCCATCCAGGCCAACATGAACTGAACAACCCCTATGGCACTCTAAATCTGTGTCAGTATCAAGTTCTGTTGTCATTGTGTCCTAAAGACCTCTCAGGCCCTCACTCCTTAGCCATCATATTAGCTAAGAATGCAGCTGGTATTCTCCTATCAACTCACCCTCCTTTCCTGGACTCTCCTAAATTCTGTTCTTGGCTCCAAAGCTATCAAGATTTTTTGTGACTCTTAGGATGGATACTGGAAGAGGTCCCAGATGACTTCATCCTGGCCTGTTCTCTAGCTTCAACTCCATTTACCATTGTACTTCTCACCACACCGAGTCCTACACGGGTCTTCTTTATACTGTTCATGGATTCCATGTCTGTCTTTCTTTAGAACTGGCACCTGCTGTTCTGTGTTCAGCATCACTCACTTTCCTGTTGGTTTGAAGTCTTTTCAGACACTGAGGGCACTTCTCACTATATTCTGATGAAAGTATTCACTCCTTTAACACCCATGCCTACCACCTGCCACAGCTGTCTTTCACTGCAGATGTCTTCACCTGAAGGGAGGCGTGGCTCTGGATTATGACACTTAACGTAGAGATAACAAGTCCCGGGTCTCTTGTCTCAACTGGTGGTACTTTAAAGTCTTAAGACTTACTTTTTAAGAGCCTCCTTAGGCTTCCCTGAGCCCCAGGTCACCACTTTTCTCTCTCAAATGTGGCTTTCCTTACTTGTGTGTTGCTTTGGAAACACCTCCATCCAAATATAGCCCTGCTCTCAGATTTATCTGTCTGAGTTTCTTTCCTGGGACCTAAGATAGTGTCCTTTTGCCTACCTGTAGCTCTTAGACAAACTTCATACTCCCAGGGAACCTCATATGACTTGTGTAGCTGGAGTTTTCCTGCCTGGCCCACAGTCAGGACAAATCTCTCTCACCCACCAGTCCCAAGCCGCTCAAACCCGATCAAGTAAACACAGAGACTTATATTGGTTACAAACTGTATGGCCGTGGCAGGCTTCTTGCTAACTGTTCTTACAGCTTAAATTAATCCATTTCTATTAATCTATACCTTGCCACGTGGCTTGTGGCTTACCGGTACTTTACATCTTCCTTGTCCTGATGGCGGCTGGCAGTCTCTCTCACCCAGCTTCTTGTTCTCTCCATTCTCCTCTCTTAGTCCCGCCTATACTTCCTGCCTAGCCATTGCCAATCAGTGATTTATTCATTGACCAATCAGCAACACATTTGACATATAGACCATCCCACATCACTTCCCCTTTTCTTTTCTTAAAAAGGAAGGTTTTAACCTTTACACATCTCCAAAGTCAGCTTGGTATATTTGGGAATTTGGGCGTAGCTTTTCTTACTACTTCCTGCTGGAGGGGGGCGCTGTATCTTCTGGGGAAACAAAGAAAATTTTAGGATCATGGAGTAGTCCGTGAGGCTGTATCATCTGAGCCAGTTGTCTTGAAACGGTTCTGGATGTTGGATCATCTGGGCCATGGTGTCATCGGAGACCTTTCAGGGGGTCTTGGCTGGTCAAACCTGATGTATCTTACTCTGGAACAAATCCATAGCCTCTGGCTTTCTGTGGAAACAAAAGAGACTCTTTTCCAAAGCAACATATCCTTACATCCAAATTTTGAAGTCAAAGTATCTTTAAAATATACGTACTGGTTTAACTCAGCTTCCTTTACAATCAAACATCTCTCTGTAGTTAAGAATCCCAAAGACAACACAATCCAGACTCTCTGTGTAATAGTCATCTCTATGTGGCTTATTTTTTATATTAATTTGACTGTCTCTTTAAAGACTTTATTTTTTAAAACCATGTATTTGTTTCTATACTGTATATATCACCTTTTTTTGTCTCTTTCAAGCCTACGTATATTTTACACACATTTTAAACTATTACATCTGAATCTGTCTTATTGTAAACCTGTTGCTTTAAATTGTAGCCTTCTAAGCCTGAAACGGCACTGTGGCTGCTGGCTCCGCCCACTTTAGCTTCCCAACATGGCGGTTACCGCCAGCTCTGGGAACCATCAAGTCTCAGAAATAGTGGGTCTACGCTTTTATCAAAGCAGTGTGTAGCCCAGAAACCTCTTTTTTTGTTTTGTACTAACAAAGGCTAAATCCACAATGTAGCTTAATGTGCCACTTGCAGAGGCCTCATTCCCGCCATATGGCGGCAGGTCGAGCGCGCACGCCAGCAACCCGCCAGTAGCTCAAACCGGCAGCTGCCGCTCATTTGAGAGAGACAATTAGGAAGCTGTTTTTAGCTCCGTTTTAGAATCTTTTTTCTCAGGTTTTAGGTGGAAACTCTTGCCCCACGTTGGGCGCCATTTGTAGCTGGAGTTTTCCTGCCTGGCCCACAGTCAGGACAAATCTCTCTCACCCACCAGTCCCAAGCCGCTCAAACCCGATCAAGTAAACACAGAGACTTATATTGGTTACAAACTGTATGGCCGTGGCAGGCTTCTTGCTAACTGTTCTTACAGCTTAAATTAATCCATTTCTATTAATCTATACCTTGCCACGTGGCTTGTGGCTTACCGGTACTTTACATCTTCCTTGTCCTGATGGCGGCTGGCAGTCTCTCTCACCCAGCTTCTTGTTCTCTCCATTCTCCTCTCTTAGTCCCGCCTATACTTCCTGCCTAGCCATTGCCAATCAGTGATTTATTCATTGACCAATCAGCAACACATTTGACATATAGACCATCCCACATCAACTTGTCTCAATCAGTAGCTCATTTTGTTAGTTGTAAGTATATCAAAGTCACAACAGCTCCCTCACTAAACTCTAGCTTAAACCTCAGGCTCCTTAAGAGCAAGAAATCACTCCACTCCAGGCTATTCACTAAGCACAAGGAAGGTGTAAACTATAGCCACTCTCTGGGCTGGGGAGATGGCATCTGCAAGGTACTGATCTTTCCAGTGTGAGGACTGGACTTGGATCTCTGGCAACCATGTGAAAGGTCCAGCACAATCACACACACACTGATCCCAGCACTGAGATGAGACAGATGGAGCTCTGGAGTTCACTGGCTAGATACCCGAGTCTACTTGACAAGTTCAAAGTTCAGCAAATGAGACCCTGTCTCACAACCAAGTGAATGGTCCCTGAAGAATGATACCTGGGGTTGTCCTGTGGCTTCCATAGGCACATTCACCTGTATATACCCATATGCTTACACATTTGCACACTCACACACCTGAATACCTCACTCTGAAAAAAAGTCACTCTGACTACTCATGGTAGCTACATCCCACAATACCACCACAAACACCGACTCAGTGAATGTGGAACCATTCCTCCTGGGGTAGGGGGTGGAAGGCATGCACTCAAGGTCCTTCATGGAACTAACACATGACAGGATACAGGTTGGCCTCGTGGCTGGTGGGAGACTTGGACAAGTATATCCATTTATTCTTCTCCCTTCCTTTTCCTCTGTGGTGCCCTCCCTCCTCCATGAGCAGTATTGCTGATTCATTAACACTGAACTCATAGCCAGCAGCATGATCACTCACACTGGAACAAAGTTTTCCCATGTCACGACTTTCCATGCTTAGGAACACAGGACAGCAACTCAGCAGTCCACTCCGGGCGTTTTAAACTACCTCCAGCAGTAAGTAAATTGCAAGGAAGATCGTTGTGGCAGCTGAAACAGATGGCTAATGTTCTCTGGTGCCACTTTAGTGGGGGACATGACTGTTGGGTAACTCAGTTTCCCCAATTTTGTGCCTGTCTGTGTATGACCACCAGACTTCTCGAGTGTCAGTTTTAGGGTTACAAATACATCAGCAAATGGGTAAATCTGCAAATATGTATGGATTCTGTGAATGATGAGGGTCAACTGTGTTTAGCCAGCCAATGGGACAAGTGAGTAAAAATATCCACCCTTAATTTTTTTCCTTTGAATATGCCTTCATGAGGAGGTGTCCTCTCATGCTATCTCTGAGCTGGCTCCCTGGAGTGGGTACATTAGTTTGAACAAAGCAAGTAGAGGCTTGGGGATTGCTGGTGTTCTGGGGCATGTACTCAAGGTCCTTTATGGAACTAACACATGACAGGATACAAGTTGGCCTCTTGGCTTGTGGGAGACTTGGACAAGTATATCCATCCCAACACCCAGTCTGATGATGAGCCAAGCTGGACCTGTGACTGAGACCACCTAAGGTCATGCATTATAGACCCACAGAATCAGGAGAAGCCAAAAGCCTGTGAGCTATATGGGGAATGAATTGCTCTAAACTACTAAATCTCTCATTGCCAGAGAGCCTGTCAATTAGTACAGTGAGTGTCCAGGGGACACTAAAAAGTACAAAAGCTTATGCAAGTATTTAGAGTGGTGGGAATATGCAAAAGGTCCTAAGCTGGCTCATAAGGGCTTTTTCACAAGAGAAGCAGGATCTGGACCCTTTCTACTGCAGCCTGAGGAGCAGCAAGTGAGGGAAGGGGCATGGGAAGAAACAGCATGAGCTAGTGGGAGAGGAAGCATACAGACACACCAGTAAAAGAAAATCTCTTTGCTGGATAGTCTTCATTTGGTTTTTTGTTGTTGTATGTTTTAACTACAATTTCCATCTTTCTGTTTTTCTTTTACTTAGTTATTCCCTGACAATTTCATATGTGAATAATATGTGTTTTGGGGACCACATTCACTCCCATTATTGTCTCTTAGTTCTCTCCTGCTCTCCAGTAACTCCCTTCCTAAATCCTTGTCCTGTTTGGTGTGTGTGTGTGTGTGTGTGTGTGTGTGTGTGTGTGTGTGTGTGTGTGTGTGAGAGAGAGAGAGAGAGAGAGAGAGAGAGAGAGAGAGAGAGAGAGAGAGAGAGACAGAGACAGAGACATTGAATTTGGTAGATATTTTTAAGCCTACTCAATCAATGGTCCATACAGTCTTGGGTCCAGCACAGCAGTGAATCATAGGACAGGTTTTTGTGACAAGGTGGCTCCTCTATAGACAGATCTGAAGGCAGCTACTTGCTGACATGTTTCTCTCTGATATCCAGGCTTTGCGTTTAGATTTCTTTACGCCATGCTTAAAAGTGCTTTCAAAATCCCTGAATATCATTTATCTTGAACGGCAGTACATCTTTAAGAGAAAGAAATCTTTGCATCAAAAAGCTGAGTAGCATTTTAAAGTGCAGAGGTCTATGGAGGTAGAAGAAAATTGAATCGGGGATGGCATGCATGGCAGACTTAAAAAAAAAAAATCCAACAACAGACCAAGAGTCAGCCATTCAGGAAGCCAACAAAGTTATTTTCTTAAGCAAGCCTTTTCAACAGTTTCCATATTATTATTTATTTATTTATTTTAATGCTACAGTGACTAAAAATGGCAAAAAAACATTTTATTTATGTCAAAAGAAATCACTTGTATGCAAAGTTGCAGCTGCTTCTCATAGGTATACAAATGAAGAAAAGCCTGGGAATGGGCTGCTGGTTTTTTTTCTTTCTTTCTTTTAATGGAAATCTTGATTCACGATTCAGCATTCAGAATCCCCCATTCAGTGGTGTCTTGGAGTTTCAACTGGATTGACGGCCAGAAATGAAATCCTAAGACGATGTCCTTATCCTGGTTAGGTCTCAACAGACTCTTTGAGGATTATTTGTCTTCACTTGAGAGATAAAGGTGGCCATGAGGACAATGACTGTAGCTCACAGCATTTCTACCAAATCATTGTTTAGTATTTTGGGATCTAATTTTCTCACCCACTAATCCTCCATTTGAAAAATAAACATTTTATTTGTGTTTGTTTTTAATAGAATATCTATTATATGCCTATAGAAAATTTTGTATATGCATCTTGATCATATCTACTCCCATCTGCTCCCTCTGACCCCCCCCAGGCATCCCCAAAGTACCCTACTACCCCTTAACCCATTCATGTTCTCTCCTTTTTCCCCCTCTGGTTTTATAACCTACTGAATTCAATTAGTGCTGCTTATTGGAAAGCTGACTGATCTTTCTGGCTTTATGCTGTGCAGGTGACCATAGCTTCAGTGAATCCATGAGAACAATGGCCATGCCAAGTCCAGAAGTCAGCATTTCATAGTCCTCCTCCACATTTTCTGACTCTCACATTCTTCCTTTCCCATCTTCCATAATGTTCCCCGAGCCTTTGGGTGGAGAGGGTTGACATAGATATCCCATTTAGAGCTGAATACTCAATACTCCCTCATCCTTAGCACTCTGATCAGTTAAGAATCTCTGTGTTAAGTGCTGGCCACTACAAAGAGAAGCTTCTCCTCTGGTCAAGGTTGAGGGGAGTCCTAATCTATGGACATAAGAGTGAATGTTTGGAAAGCATTTTGACAATATGTCCATTTAGCAAAGCAACAGTAGTAGGTTCCTTCCTGGGGTCTATGACCTCAAATAAACATTTTAAAAAGTAGTACTCAGGAATTAAGAAGATAACTCAGTCAATAAAGATCCCTGAAATTACAAACATACAAGTTCTAGCCCAGGAACCCACATTAAAAAACAAACAAACAAACAAACAAACAGAAAATAGGAATGGTGATGAGTGCTTATTATTCTAGCTTTGGGAAATCAGACAGATGGATCCCTGGAGGGTGCTGGCCAGTCAGCCTAGCAACCTACTTGGCAACCTCCATGCAATGAGAGACTCTGTCTCAAAAAACAAGGTGATGGAACTTAAGGACCAACATTTGAGATTGACTTCTGTCCTCCATATTCACATATTCATATGTATGTATACCTGTACACACATGGGTACCTACATCGAGGGACACACCAAATACCCAAACACACACACACACACACACACACACACACACACACACACACACACACACACACCCACACACACCCACACACACACCCACACACACCCCACACACACACACCACAAAATAATGTTCAAAATTTAAGTGACTTGAAAACAGAAGATATTAGAACATATTTCATAGTTCAACTAACTTGGTTTTGGGTGACATGGAAAGACAAGAAAGCAATCCAGTGGATTCAACACAGGCTGGAATGGTGCTTTTCTAAAGAAGAGGTGCTATTACTTCTTTTCAGAGCACTGATCAGGCTTCCTATTTTTGTTTGAAGAATGATGGGGATAATTACAGACTGTAGATTAGACTAGGAACAATATGTATAACCTGAGGAGAGCTGGTCTAGAGAGTGTTTTCCAGAAGAGACTATTCTCAAAAATTTCTTGTCCTGAGCTCTGATTGATGCTTATAAGTCATTTTTCACAAGGGTTGACAATGCCCTCTTCCCCAAGTGACATTTGGTAACTCCTGGAGGAACTTTGCTACCACTGGAGTTTTGGTTGATTGTTACCAGCAAGCAGTGGACAGTCAGGGATCCAATCATGGGATGGTCCTCACCAACTATCTGGCCCAAATCTCAATTGAACTGAAGAGGAGCAACTCAAGTCTAGCAAGAGGGTATTTGAGATTGCTCTAAGCTTGGAACTTACTTTCAGAAAACACTTAGACAGTGGGGAGGTGTATATGAAGGGTAGTTTGGGGCAGTTTATTCCAGAGCGTATTATAAGTGTGGAATCAGTTACAGAGAAAACTTAAGTCCCTCAAAGAGACCAGGAACAAAGGAATAAGCTTGTGGTTCTCATGTGTGGCTTTCCTTGGGTAAACCTGGAAGTTTTACAACAGACACGAATACAATAAAGGTGTTCAAGGCCTGTTACAGTAACAGAGTACCTGGACTTAGAGACAGAGGACCTGGGTTTGAGTTTTTGTTCTTAATTTGATGTGGCTTTTGTCATGGAACGTCTTGGAGGTAGCAATCTTGACTGAACAGTTACCATTTTCCTGTTCCACCTCTAAGGCTCTTAACAAGGCATTCATTTTCTTGTCATCTAGAAAGGATTTTAGGCAATGAGTGCTCTGGGTTTTATTCCCTGCCTCCCGCCCCCAGTCATCTAGCCCCAAAGAGGAATTTCCATGTTGCTTCCAGGAAACCCTTCTAGAGGACATTTCTCATTGAGTCCTCTGAGCCATGTGGGAGAGGGAAATGCTTGCATCAAGGGCCCAGCTCATTAGCAGTTAGGATGCTTTCCCACAGATGGGAAACACCAAGCCTGATACAGCCAGTGATTCTTGAACACTGTAGAGTGTAAGCCTCAGAAACAGGAGCAGGGATACACACATCAGGAATTCATTGCCCTACATGTGTTGAGCAATCACTTTGAAAATGGCCAATTATTGTGGAATATTAGTTTAAGATGTGTTACATTTGTTTATGCTGTGGAATATTGGTTTAATGATGCAAAGATGTGTTGGATTCTTCTATGTTGCATTTGTACAGTTCTGTAAAGCTGTGATACTTTGCCTGTCTAAAACACATGACTGGTCTAATAAATAGCTAAACAGCCAATAGCTAGGCAGGAGAGAGAAATATGCGGGACTGCCAGGTAGAGAGAATAAATAGGAGGCGAAATCTAGGGAGAAGGGAGAAAAGGAGGAGAGGAGGACATAGGGGCCAGCCACCCAGCTACACAACCAGCCATGGTGTAAGAAGGGAAGAGAGACATATAGAGTAAAGAAAAATAAAAATCTCAGAGACAAAACATAGAAGAGGAGAAATGGGTTAATTTGAGTTAGAATAGCTATCTAGAGTGGGGCCAGGATCTGTCCCTGGCTCATGAGCTGACTTTTTGGAACCTACTCCCAATGGCGGGATGCTTTGCTCAGCCTTGATGCAGCAGGGAGGAGCTTGGTCCTGCCTCAACTTGATATGCCATGCTCATGCTTTGTTGACTCCCATGGCAGGCCTTACCCTTTCTAAGGAGTGCATGGGTGGGTAGGGGGAACAGGAGGAGAGGAGGGAGGGGAAACTGTGGTTGGTGTACAAAATAAATAAAAAAAATAAAGCAAGAAAAGCTGGCTAGAGACAAACCAAACCAAGTCCAGGCATTCATAAGTAAGAGCTGGATAGTTAGTGGGCCCCCAAAGACTGAAAAAAAAAAAAAAAACAAACCCAAAACCAACAATAGCCAATGCAATGCAATGCAATGCCCATGGCATGCCTTTTCAGAGGAAGCAAAGAGTCCAGAGCTGGAAGTTAGAGCCATTGAAGATAGGCAGTATCACCATGGTGTGTCACACACCAGCACTGAAGCAGATTAGTGTGCTAGAAATGTTCTTGGGCTCCTTGAAACAGTGTCTTAAGAATGTGTTTCAAAACCCAGCTGTTGCTGATGTTCATGGGGCAGCTTTTCCCTGTTCTACAGACAACAGCCAGTACCCTGCTGAGACACTGTGTGTTAGTCCTAGCTAACAGACCTCCTGGGGCCAGGATCTCTCCCCTGGTAAGTGAGTTTACACCACAGGGGATACTGGCAGCCATGCATCATCCTGTTAGCCACCTCTCTCTTTGCCTCCTGCCTGGGTATCTGAGACTTGTGCAGTGAAACCTACTACATCTTCAGAAAGGTATGAGGACAGATTCACTGCTGCCAAGCTGACTTTGAGTCTCTTGAGAGACTCCACCATGCAATCCATCTCTGGTGCTGGTGTCTGAACTCTCTTGGATCCCTGGTCCATGCTATTGCCTCTGTCTGCCCATGGCATTAACTCTTCTAATAAACCACTTGCTTCCTAGTGATCTGTCTCACTGTCCCCTTTAACACTTCCCCTTACAAAGGCTTTCAAGAGTCAGAGGGAATTGTCCTCAGGATGTTCCCCTGGCTTGTTAATACAGAGTCTGTGAAGAGATCCCTTGATTGCAGCCTTCAGATAGGATGCAGGGTTGGACTGAGTGAGAGTTGGTTGAAGTGCACTCTGGCAGCTATAAGAAAGGAGATGAAGGCTCAGCCCATTTGTACTGGAGATAGGAAGTGGAGAAAGCAAGCTGGCCTGAACACATGCGCTTCCTGAAGGGAATTCCTTTCTAAGGTTGGGTGCTGATTTCATCCCTGCGCCAAGGTTTGTGTTCCTTTGTCCTGATTTATCCTGTAATCCCCCTTCTGAATTGGTCCACATGTCTGACTCTATCAGAGGCAGCAAAGGGGCTGAAAGCCTCTGTCACAACTGACTGTCTTAGCCCAGGGGTGTCCAACCTGCAGCCCAAGACATCTATAAATGCAGCCCAGAAAAAAAAGAAACAAGACATTCTGAGATGTGTGTGTGTGTGTGTGTGTGTGTGTGTGTGTGTGTGTGTGTGTGTGTATGTGAGAGAGAGAGAGAGAGAGAGAGAGAGAGAGAGAGAGAGAGAGAGAGAGAGAGATTTCTTTTTTTCTTTTGAATCTGATGTTGTGGTTCTTGTGTGAAATTTTTAGATAACAGTGTGGCCCAGAGAAGACAGCAGTTAGACTCTGTAAACACACTGCCTGGAGTCCTTCAGTCTCAGGTTAGCCCAGGTCTTTGGGACATTGTTTTCAATGAACTCCAGATGAGAAAAGAGAAATTCAGGGAGGTTAAGTACCTGTCTTCTGCGTAGCAGGGGCCAGGATTCAAAACTGTGCTCCTGGAAGAAACTAGCATGTTGTAAGGGGTTCCTTTATAATTAGCTCCCAGAAAGTCATGGTGTCAAAGCTTTACCTGAGTGATTCATTCTCCCACCCATTCTCTCGCCCTTCCCCCAAGTGCCATGGTCATCTCTATTTCATGACAGCTGGGGAACTACCTGACTTCCCCACCCTAGCTAGGAGACATGAGCTGGTCCTATCATACAGGAACAAGGGCAAGCTGTCAGCCCCTCACATTCTCTCCTTCACTTTCATTTCCTTCAACGTGTGGCACCCTCCTACCTGGGGTGTCTTCTGTAATGCTCACTTTTCTGCATTGTTAGCTTCTTTCACCAAATCTGCACATTCCTAGCCTCCAAACAGAGCACTCAGCCCATGCTTTGTCTTTGTCCCCTGGATTCACTGTCTCTGGAATCCAGTGAGGAGCCAAGACTCCACAAGAGTGGCCGCCCGCCGCTTTCTCTACTGACTTCATCTTTCTCCACACCCCACTCCAGTGGCTTCTTTCTCTTCTTTCTATCCACTCATGGATGGATTCATTTCTGGTCTTCTTTGGC
Organism: Peromyscus californicus insignis; assembly: GCF_007827085.1. Lineage (NCBI taxonomy): Eukaryota > Metazoa > Chordata > Mammalia > Rodentia > Cricetidae > Peromyscus > Peromyscus californicus. Next base: position 94,496,248 of record NW_026294606.1, read on the forward strand.
TCCACAGTTAGGGCATTTATCTTTCTGCAGTGTGCCATTTCCCATTCCTAGGACAGAACAGACACTTAGTGGGATAGGCTCAGGGATGAATGGATGGATGTGGGACACTCTTCAGTTAAATTGCAGCACAGGAAGAGTCCCCTCCCCCCAGTCTGGCACCTGGGTCTCCTCTGGGATCAGAAAGTGTTCTCCCTAGAATGGCCTCCTTTCCTTCCTGTTCCTTCTTTAAACCACCTTCACCTCTAACACTTGGCTTTTGCTAAGTTCTGAGACCTGTATGTCAATCACTGGTGCCCCAAGGCAGCTAGAGAGTCAGGAAACAGTGCCTCTGTCTTTTCTTGGCTTCTGCTTTGCTTCCTCTGGGTTTCATGAATCAGCTGTGAACTAACTCTGGGAATGCTAGGTGGAGGTTGGGGTTTGCCCCCTCACTCCCTGCCCAACGATATCTTCAATTCTTGATTTCTGGTTCCCAAAATTACAACTTTATTTGAAAATAGGGACTTTCCACATTTAATCAGATTAAAGTGAGGTCATACTGGACTAGGGTGGGCTTCCTGAGTGACCAGTGTCCTTAAAAGGAAGGGAAATTTGGAAACAGAGCCACAGGAGAGGACCACACGTCACAGAGAGATATTAGAGAGGGTAAGGGATGCCAAGATAGCTTTCAACACAAGAAGCTGCGACACAGGTTTCTAGATGGCATGGAGGACGCCACCATCTAGCTGGTGCCTTGACTTTGCACTTCTGGCCTGTATAGTGAGTGAATAAATTTGTGCTGTGAACAAACTGTGCCACCCAGTTTGTGCTTTTGGGTTATGGTAACCACACGATGTTCATACACAAGGCAAACAGGCTCAGAGTGTTCCTGTCCCTTCAGCCAGCCCTTGCGACTCAGGAAATTCATGATTGAAATAAATCCAGGCATGAACTGGCCAACTCAGCACTGCCAGACAAAGCATGTCAATGTAGTGAGGCGGCTAATTCTTCACTCCTGCAGAGAGGGGGATGTGACAGGGGTGACACTGGGAGCCTCAGGCCTGATTCCTACAGGATGGGCTGAGCCTCCCTTAGTCTGGGGGCTCTGGGGTACTGGGGGTCTAGAACACTGCAATGGGATGAGAGCCATCTTCCAGATGAGACGAAGTCCTTAGAAACTCTTGAGCTGACTCAAGAGGTAGACTGAGTGAACCAGAACATCTGAATGCTTTGCCTCAGTGCAGGTTAGCATGTCAGCACCACTGTTCAGTTCACTGGGTGCTGCGTTCCTGCAGCCTCTGTGTGTTCTTGTGCAGGAGGCCCTACTTTAGTTCCATACTGAGTAATCATCTTATTTGTTAAACTCAGCATCCAGTGTGTAGATTGCTCCATAAAAGATGTGTTGGTGGGTAGAATTGATTGCAAGTGTTTACAGTTATATATCCTTAGGTGATTAAAAAAGGAAGCCAATTGTAATTTATTCTCGTGAATGCTTTGGGTACACTGGAAATTTTAAGGAGCCCTTAGGCACTAAAAAATATAGGAAAGAACCATTGAAACATAACCCAAAGCCCACAGACCCAGAGAGCACAGAATGGGTAAACCCTACCATCAACTGAGTGTAAGAGAATAATGACCATGACTGATAATTGGTTTATCCATTGGAACACGTGTACCACTAATAGAAAGTATTTCTCAAAAGTTTATTATTTTTATTCCACATATGAGCATGCTTGCATGTATATATGTTCACCATGTGCATGTGCTGCCCCTGCAGGCCGGAAGAGGGCATTGGAATCCTCAGAACTAGAGTTGAAATGATTGGAAGCTGCCCAGTGTAGAAGCTGGGAACTGAATCTGGGTCTTCAGGAAGAGCAGCTAGTGCTCTTAACCACTGAGCCATCCCTCCAGCCCTGTACAAAGTCTTAAACGTGGGGAATTGGTGGGGGAGGGGAGAACAACCAGCAGAGGGAGCTCAGAATACTTCCAGCTCCATTCTGCAAATCCAATGTTGATCTGAAAACTAAAGTCTATTCATTTAAAAATTATCTAAACACATAGAAGAAAGTCAGAAGATTAAGTCAGTTTAAAAGTCTGGTATGGAGTGTGGAGGAGTTCCTGAGGCCCCGCCTCTAGCTGAGGCACTATTGGCAATTGATGGCCGCTGGAGGAGGGAGGCTCACTTTTCTTTGCACGTAGGTCACCTGTAACAAGTGGATGACCCCACACCCATACACATATGGGCAGCATTCATTGAAACTGGATTATTAATAAAAGAAAACAGAGAACATGAAGTTGGGAGGGAGATGTGTTGGAGAGGGACTAGTGGAGTTGGAGGGAGGAGTGGAGTATGAACATGATCAAGGTACATTGTAACATGTGTGAAAAATTCAAAGAACAAAGAAAAATAACTTTTAAGATCTCATTTATTTTTCTGAAGACTTTTAGGCATTTTCCAAGTTTCATAATGAGTTCCCTGCCCTCTCTGTCTCTCCCATACATAGCACACACGCACGCACACACGCGCACGCACACACACACACACACACACACACACACACACATACACACACACACATACACACACAACCAGAGTTGAATTGTTTCTGTAGGATTGAATATAGAAAGAGTGTGAACAATGGCCTTGCTTGCCTCACTCCTCACATCATCTTGTTTCTGTGACATGGGGTTTTGTCCATACAATGGCATAGGTTAATTTTATATGCACAAACCCACTAGCAATGGATCAAGATTATATTGATTAGGAATTATATGACTAATGCCCCGAATCTTGTGTCATCCATCTGTTTTATATGCCCTTTGGTGTACCTTCAGCCTAATACATAACTTTAAGATCTTCTTGATATAGCTTCTTGAATCAAGGCTTTTTAAAAAGTGTGTGTGTGTGTGTGTGTGTGTGTGTGTGTGTGTGTGTGTGTGTGTGTGTTTTTGTGTGTGTGTGTTGTATGTAATTGTTAGCACTGGATGTATATGTGTGCCTGTTGAGGTCAGAAGTTGGTGATGGGTGACTTCTATTGCTTTCCAACTTTATTTTTTGAGACAGAACCCCTCACTGAAGCTAAAGCCTATTGAATCAGTTAGCTGACAAATGAGCTCATATATCTACCTGTTTTCACACCCCTCCCCCAGCCTGTGCTGGGGTTTTGGGTTCATGCTGCCGCATCTTGCTCTTTTTATGAGCTCCATGGATCTGAAATCAGGTTCCCATGCTGACTACGACAGGCTCTTTACTGATGGAAGCATCTCTTCATCCAGCCTCTTAAGTCTTTACTTCAGTAGATAAGTAGTGTTCTCACCGCACCACGGTCTCTATTTTGATTTCTATCTCATCATTCTGGCCCTTAGGGGGATCTAGAGACTTTAGATAAAATATACAACCCAATGGCATGAGGACACTGATGGTCACACCCAGATACCCATCAAAGCTCAGCGAAGAAGCTGGATGTGAAAGTACTGGGACTGTCATTTCTTGGGCCATTTCTAGATTTTCATGAAGAATCAGGTGATGGACGGGGTGTGGAAGAGTAGTAGAGCTGTGCTGCAGGTCAACTTGGGGACAAAGATAAAACCAAGTTTACAGAAAAGTCGCACTGATGGGAGTTGGAGAGGGAGAATTCTGAAGAGACTGGAGAGGGAAAAAGACAAGGTATTTAAGAGTTTTATAAAGTGGAAAGTTCAGGAAGTAAGGACCAGAAGGAGGCAGAAAGGGATCCAGCCAAAGCCATTGCCTGATGCTAGGCATCTTTTAATGAAGTAATCCAAGATAACTCATGTTATCTATTGGCTTTCTAGGTTCTCTCCCCTTTTAAACAGGATAGTTCTGAGTCTGAAATGCCTTCAGGCCACTGGAGTATGTGACCGTGAACAATTTCTTACATGAGGTCCTCGTCTACATTAACAGATAGCTGTGCTCTCCATGCCACTGAACAGGGATGTTGTTCTCACCATGCCAAAGAACAGAGCTGTTCTCACCATGCCACAGAACAGTGTCATTGTTCTCACCATGCCACAGAACAGGGCTGCTGTTCTCACCATGCCACAGAACAGTGTCATTGTTCTCACCATGCCACAGAAGAGGGCTGTTGTTCTCACCATGCCACAGAACAGTGTCATTGTTCTCACCATACCACAGAACAGGGCTGTTCTCACCATGCCACAGAACAGTGTCATTGTTTTCACCATGCCACAGAACAGGGCTGTTGTCCTCACCGTGCCACAGAACAGGGCTGTTGTCCTCACCATGTCACTGTCCATGTAACTTGCTTCTCCTCAAATGTACAACTTTTCTTGCCTCTGCAGCTTCCAATGCCATTTACTCAATGGTAATTACCACAATTCATGGTGCCACACCACCCCTCATAGCACACTGAAGGTTGACTTCAAATGATACTTTCAGAGGCTATGATAGCAGGAGTATACCCTCAAGTGCAGGTTCACAAAGAGTACATAAGAAAATGATAGTTCATTTTTCTGATTATGGGTAATCTGTTAATGGAAATCTTACTGTGTCAGCATAGAACATAGTGAATAGAAGATACTACTAATATAGATTAGACAGATGGATAATTGCTAGATGATAGATTGATAGATACATAGATGATAGGGGATTGATAGATGATAGATGAATAAATAGAGTGGTGATAGATAATATATGATGATAGATATAGATAGATGATTAAGATCTGGATAGATAGGTAATTGATAAATGATAAGTAGATGGACTGATAGTAAGAGATGAATAGATGATATATAGATATATGGATAGATAGATATGACAGAGAGATGAACAGATGGATAGACATATGATAGATAGATTTGCTGAACAAGAGAAATGAATGAGCATCACTCATCTGTTTGGAAGTTCCTGAAAGGCAGAGACCCATGTGCAGAGTGGTCACCCCAGAGAACATTGGAGGTGGGTTCTTGTGAAATAGTGCAGTGTATACCAGGAATCCACCTGTTGCCCTGGACTTTTTCCCAGTCAGAACCTCTGGAGGAGGAAGGGCAGGGAAGGGCACATCCTGGCCAATTCTCATTCTGTAGTTACCGAAGTCCCTTTCTCAGGAGCTGGCCTGTACAGGAGCCCATAGCAGACAACACAGAAGCTTCCTCAGTTCAGGCCTTCCTGTCCCACCAAACTACAGCCCATTGTACTCTCTAGTACAGCACACCCCACCCCCGTCCCGGGGGCTGGGCAATGGAAATAGCCATTACAGTTGAACATGACAAACTGTCATCAAAAATTCGTGACAACAGAAGCCCCACCATCACCATCAAAGCGCCTGTCAAAGCCAGGCGCCCTGACCTGAGTGAGAGTCGGTGGATTAGCTCAGACAAGATGGGTTCCGGTGCTCAGTGGGGCCTGTCAGCTGAAACCCAGAGGTGAGGATGGTGACATCGGAAAACAGGGGCATGACAAGTGCGGTCAGAGAAAGACAAGGAGAGGAAGGGAGGTGGGGTGCTGCTGAGAGTCAGGGGAGACCATCCAGTGGGCCCTTCTAGAGAGGAAGCAGGCCCTCTTCCGTTACAGATCAACCCTCTGTCACTGGGCAGCCCACGAGATTTCAAACAGATAAACGTCCCTTTGGGAAGCTGGAATGCCTTGGCAGACAATTTTAGGCCTTGATTTGATTGATAAATCCTTTGTGACAGGAGGGGATGAAAGAGGCCCCCGGTTTGGTACATATAAATAGGAAATTAGCTGGCAAAGTTGTCAAAGATAATTAACTTTCCCATTCTGTGGGTCTATTCAGGTTGACATCCTGAAATTATTTAGAAATGCACATGTCAACGCTCTGACAGAATTTGGGGCTGATCAGATAAACAGATCTGGAGCTGCTTGATTGTAAAATGATGTAAGCGCTTAGCTGGTGTTTTAACACGAGTCTGTTCCCTGCTGCAGGACCAAGGGTGGGGGTGGGGGGTGTAGTGGGAAGGTGGAGGTGAACAGTCAAGACATTACACATCGCTTTCCTCCTCCTCCCCCACCTTTCTCTCTCAAAACCTCTCAATGAGCTGAGTAGTCCCCAAACCTCAATTTAACTGTGATCAACCTTGGAATCTACCTCAATATTCCTACACTAGGATCAGCCTCCAATAGAATGGGTGTATTCTGCAGAAACCCACCATAGTGCTCAGACAAGCCCTGCTTCGGCAAGGGGACTGTGGTGTGCAGACTCAACTGCAGTCGCTATAGTGACAGCTTCATCCTACCCTTGGGGAAAGTCCTGGACCTGGCATGCTGTTCACACACTGTTCACCTTTTCTTTGGCAATTCCATCTTGTTTCTAGAAATTTCCCCCTTCGCAGGAAGATTTGTCTAGACCCACACTTATCCCAAAATGAAACAATCTTTCCCCAGGTTGGAAGACATCCAGTGTATACTGATGACCTACTGTGTGACAGGGGCCGGATTGACTATGGTGGTCTGTGATAGGGTAATTTTAATCTCATTTACAAATGAGGTGTGTCTTTGTTACTTGGCTGATGAGTAAACAGATACCCAGAGAGGGGAAGTAACTGCTAGAGGTGATACAGATATCAAAGAGGTGGGAATTGTAGTCGAGCATGGCTTTGACTATTGTCCCTTCCCCAGCACTATACTCACCTGAGTAGAGTTTTAGATTCTTAGCTAGAAGGGAGTTTGGGAAATTGTTAGTTCATGCTTCAGCAAGCTGGAGCCCATGAGCTAACTCCAGCCCACTGCCTAGTTTTGAGCGGCTTGTGAGATGAAAATGAAAGTTATTGCATGTGGAAATGATTGGAAGAAGAATAGACAGAAACAGAAAGTATGCTGTGAGAAAGCTACATAAAATTCCAAGCCAAATGCACACAAATAAAGCTTTATCAGAATACAGCCTTGCCAGATCATCTACGTGTTGTCTTCAGCGACTTCTGCACTACCCTTGGCAGGGTTGCAGAGCCATGATGGCCACTGACCTCCTTCAAAGCTGAGCATTATTGTCATTGTCATCTTCCTTTAAAAACCCATCTGCTGGCTTCCCATTTGGTTGCACATCTCAATGCAAGCTTGTGGATCTGGAAGTGCAAGCATCCTTGGGCAGAACTTGCAACAGGTCTTGTCTAGTGTATCCTGCCAACCACTGAAGGTAGGAGTTGTCAATGTCTTGTCCAACACATGAGGAAACAGGCCCAAAGAGTCCCAGGAAGTTCTTCCTTCTGATGCTGAGCTATGGTCACAGCCATTCCTGTTTGACATCACACCAAAGGCCAGGGCTTTGAAAACCCTCACTGTGTAGCCATGTAGCTATGGTTCTATATTACCTAGCTGTCCCTTCTCTGGGTAAAATTCCAGGGACATGATGGTGATTACCACCTACCTCCTGGTCCCCAGAACTCATGAGCTGCCTTATGTGGGAAAAAGGGTCTTAGCCCTAAATGGAGCATTTATATTAACCATACCTTACCCCATAGACACCAACATTCAAGGAATATCATGGAAGAGGAAGCAAAAAGAATTTAGAAGCCATCCAAGGGTGAGGAAGATGGCGTGAAGTGTCATCTTCTAGATATGACCTGGCTAATGGAATTATGAACTCACAACAGCTGTGGGTACCTGTGCAAGACCTAAACAAGATGAAGCCTGCCAAGATCTAGGCACAGTTGGGGGAGGTGATCTCCAGGCCCTACCCCTTAGGTGAGGGCCTATTGGCAGGGGATAACTGCCAGGGTTGGGGATCGTTCTTTTGTGAGGATCTGGCCACTGGTAGGTTTCCCACATTCCAGTGGTTGGCCCCACACCTAGCATATGTGGAGAACACTAATTAGTCTTAACAACAACAACAACATACAAATTTGGGAGTGGGGCTTGCTGAGGGGAATGTAGGAGGAGGAAAAATAGTGGTGGTGGTGGGGAATGGTCATATTTTATCATATACCTATATGAAATTCTCAAAAATGTTGAAAATTGAATTAAAGAAAGGAGATAGCAAGCATGAATGAATGGGTAAGGGGTTAATACCATCCCATCTTGCCATGCTCCAGACTCTAGGGCTTGTGCCATCCACTTCAAGCTGAGCTCAGGCTTTCCCCAATGTGACATACATCTGTCACAGTGTCCTTCCACCACTGTGTTTCTCCTGGTTATTGAGGAGCTGGGCCTCTTTAGAAGGGAAATCACAGCTATGTCTGTATTTTGTAAGCATTGCAACCATTTGCAAATTAATTTGGACAGTAATATAATTTTCCTCTTGTACAAAGCTTGGTTCTGATTACTGTCATGCCCCCAAAGTGCCAGCTTTCACACAAACTCCTATTATGAGAAATTAAGATACATTCCTTCCTCGCCAAATAAAACAAACACATGACTGTGGGACACAGTTGAATAGAAAAATCATTAATCCAAAGAACATCATTATTTGAATGAAGCTGGAGCGAAGAAACTCAATTGAGGGCTTGAATGTTGACGTGAAATTGCGAAGGCTATTTTCACCCATCACTGACTTTAAATAGCTCTTTGTAGAGGGTAATTTGGGCCATAAACCTTGTTAATGTGATATTGGCTGTTTCAAAGTCATGTTTAATCCCAAGCAACAGTCATACTCCGAGGGTCCCAACATGTAGAGTTCTGTCTCCATCTGCTGCCCTGCCTCTCCCTTTAGTAGAGGTCACATGGTTTTATTTCGGGAAGAAGGCACTGTACAATGCTTGAATGTATCATGTGTCATGTGTGTGTCCTTGCTGTGTCACAGGCATATTGTAGTGTGGTTCATGGACCTGCATGAATAGCCCTTATTTTCAGTGGCAGGCTGTGTACCCAAAGTTTCTTTATGATAGTCTAAATTTCTACTGCATATGCCACTGGAGCTCAGCTTTTGGCATGCACCCTATCTCCTTCCCAGGTGCAAGTACCCTGTGATTCTCATAAGTGGCCCAAATCAGCAACTCAGGGAAGGGTGACCTGAGGGGAGGGCAGAGATCCATTCTCTTCTGATCCCAGCAACAGACCAAGTTGCCCATGGTGGCGACAGACTTGAAAACCTGCCTCTTTCCTAGCCTCTCTCTTTCCCATATCTTATTTTTTTTTTTCTGAGCTTAGGTCAACTACTTTCATCCAGTCTTTGTTATGTTGTCCTGTGGTAGAAAATCAAACCAAACAATTGTATCACCACCAGGTTCTCCTGCTTGTTCATTCATTAACAGTTTGCTGAAGGGTTCGGGAGAAAGATCCTGCTGCCTTGATGGGCTACACCAGGAAGCTGTGAGTCCAAACCCTTCTTTCCTGAAGTTGATTTTTTTTTTTTTTTTTTTTTTTGGGTTTTCGAGACAGGGTTTCTCTGTGTAGCTTTGCGCCTTTTAACTCACTTGGTAGTCCAGGCTGGCCTCGAACTCACAGAGATCCACCTGGCTCTGCCTCCCGAGTGCTGGGATTAAAGGCGTGCGCCACCACCGCCCGGCCCTGAAGTTGATTTTATCAGAGATTTTGTTACAGCAACAAGAAAAGTAATGAGTGCACTTCTCATCATAATACTTCCACAGCCTGTGAAGTTGGATTGTTTCTCATCCTTGCTTCTCAAGCTGAGAAAATGCGAAGTCAGGGAGATTGGGTAACTGACCTAAAGCTAAGTGGGCAACAGGGTGTTGAGATGATATTTGAATCTAGATCTGTCTAGTTCCTGGATGAGTGGTTTTCAACATAGTAACACAACAGTGGTCTTGCTTTGTTAAAATCCCCATGTGGACACCTTAATAAGCTGTGAGCTCCCAATAAGAAAATGCAGCAGAGATCTTGTGATTCTGGAAAAGAACGGGGCTTATTAACTGCTGTTTAACTCACAGGATTCCTGCTCAATAAAGCATTGACACATTTTGACCACTCTACCTTGCCAAGCATCTACCTGCTATGCTTAAAGATATAGTACATGACAGGGGGCCTTGTCAGAGGGCAGATACTCTGAAGATACAGTGTTCAGCTGTGCATGGTCTGTTCTTAGGCAAAAGGAAACAGATCAAAACAAAAACTCAAGAAATGGTAGAAACATTCCTCCCTTGACCCGTGTCTCTAGGATTTGTTTAGAGTTTACCCATCTATTGTAGACAAAATGGTCCAATAACCTCTTAATAATGCTTATAATTTGCCAATGGATGGTGGAAAGAAATGTGAATGTAAACAGAGGTATATTTTATTACTCATCACCACCTCAATTGATTACTGATGAGCAATTTGACCCATTTGTTGGCTTGATTGGCTGAAGAAATAGTGGTAGAAAAGTAAGCTTGGGAGTGAGCAGTAAGGAGAGAACTGGGGTAAGTGGAATGTGGGGTGTGGGTCCATTAATGCCTGACATCCTGGTGGGTGGATTGAGATTAGCAAGTTTGTTTGGAAGGACTTTATTTCATTTAGTGATATAAATGTAAGGGTCAAATTGATCCACCTGAAGTTAATGTCTTATGCTACAGCCAATGTACTCACTTATTTTGTAAATAACTATTGAGCATCTTCTATGTGTCAGACATGCAGGATGTAGCTATGAAGATGTCACAGAAGCAACTTGTCCCAGGAAGCTCCAGTCCAATGGGAATTTCACATGAACCAACAAATCCCCCAGCATTATGTATTTGATGAGTTGTGGCAATGCTAGTACACAGTGAAACAAGAGACTGTGGGGTAAGGGAGTCTTTAGAGAGGGCAGAGGGAGGGTGACATTCAGAAGAGATCTGAGTGTTCAGGCCGAGGGAAGAGATTTGCTCCAAAGTAGGCTATCAGATGCGAAATTCCAAAGTAATAATAAGTTGAGCATCTATAAAGAATAGAAACAAAGCCAACAACTGGAGCCAAGGAACCAAGGAGGAGAGAGGTAGAGATGATGGAGGGAGAGGGAGTGGGGAGACATGGCACCAAATTGTGATGGAAGGCCTTTGGAACATTTTCACCAGATGAAAAATGAGTGGATCCTTGTTTTTTTTTTTATAGATTTATTTATTTTTATTTTATTCACAGGGGTGTTTTGCTTGCATGTATGCCTGTTTACTATGTGTGTGCTGTGTCTGTGGAGGCCAGAAGAGGGCCTCAAATTCTCAGTAATTGGAGTTACATGTGGTTGTGAGCTGCCATGTGGGTACTGGGAACTGAAGCTGCATCCTCTGAGGGAGCAGCCAGTGTTCCTAACCACTGAACCATCCCTCCAGTCCCTGGATGCTCATCTTTTAAAAACTCATCCTGGTTCTTTACAGGAGCAAGTCCAGAGCCATGAGCCAGTAAAAATCTACTGCAGCTGACACACACCCATGCCTCGCACTGCTGATGAATCAGATAGGAGAAAAGAGAAATCTGGGATCCAGGATGTCACCAGAGTGACAGAATGGTTGGTGGTGCCATTTCCAGGGACAGACATCACTAAGCCAGGCATGGTGACACACATCTGCAATCCTAGCACATAGGAGGCAGGTGCAGGAAGACTTGCCTGGGCTACCAAAGAAGTTTCTATTTTAAAACACCAAAACAATAGCAAAACTAACAAGAACTGAGTTATGTCTGGCCTTGCATTTTAGACATACAGGTGTGTAAATCATGGGGAGAATTCTCTGATTCATTCTAGACCAGATACAATTCTGTTTCAGGAGTTTAAAGACCCTCACTCTAGTTAAAAACCATACTCTGCCCTGACAAGGTACAGACAGTCACTTGTGTAATGATAATGCTTGGTTTTCAAGTCTGCCCATAGTTTAAAAAACACATGCTTTTTCATTTGTCTGATGAATTTGTTTTTACTATAGTCTAGCCTGGCCTGGAACTCACATTGTAGTCCATGTTCATTTCAAACTTGCAGGAATCCTCCTACTTCAGCTTCTTGAGTGCTAGGATTATAGGTGTACACTACCATGTCCAACAGCATATAATGATGTTACCCTGTGGAATAAGAAGGGGAAGAGGGGGGAGGGAGGGAGAAAGAGGGTGAAGAATTAGTGAGTGAGGGAAGGAAAAAGTGAGAGTGGGAGAGAGGTAGGGAGGAGGGAAGGAAGGGAGAATCTTATATTTTTGTCTTGCTTCCAGGCACTCTGTACCCATATTTGCTGTGTATGTCATACAGAGCATAGGTATATTGATTACTTGTTTTATTAAAATTGAGTTAGCTTCTGTTCTATATAGAACAGATTTGCCAACTTGACAATCCTAGTCATCTGAGAGGAAAGCCTTGATTGAGGAATGACCCACATCTGATTTGTCTATGGACATGTATATAAGGAATAGTCTGTTATTTAATGCAGGAAGGTCTAGCCCACTATGGGCAGCACCATTCCCTAAGCAGGTAACCCTGGGCTGTATAATAAAGCTAACTAAGCATGAACCTGTTAGTCAGCCAACAAGCAGAATGATTTCTGCTTTAAGTTCCTACTTGAGTTCCTGTCTTGATTTCCCTCAGTGATATCCTGTAACCTGTAAGCTACTCAGCTATCTTCAGCATCTTCCTCACAGTCTATGATAGATTTTTCTATTTCTAACCATTGCACATGCATCGTAGGTCACAAGAAAGTTCCAGCATCCTCCTTCTAAATGGTCCTTTTCTGAGATTATGCCATCCACTTCTGTTGATAGCCCATTTTTCCATATAGCTACATATAGCTGCAAGGGAGGCTTAAAATGGTTTTGTTAGCACAGTAACATTTGATAAGTAAGAAAGAATGGGTGTTGGCAAACACTTAGCTGCCTTGCTTCAGTTCTAGCATGCTTACTTTATTTGATGTCTACCTGATGTTGAAGAGAGTGAACAAGACCTGTTATCATTTTTTATTCTCTTATTCTCTGGTTCTCCTATTCTCAGTTCTCCTGTTAGTTTCATGGTTGAAAAAATAGGTAGCTTGCAGCTCCTTTCTTGGAGCCACTTACTTTCTCCTGTTGAACATCAGAACCATTCTCTGAGCTCTGCAAAATATTGTGGGGCAAACAAGTAGGAAAGAGGGAGCCTTGAACCACTTATTTTAACCTTTTAATACAGTCTCCACTGCCTCCCATCAATCAACAGGTTTTCTATAGCTGGGAAGGAAAGTACCATCAGATTTTTACATCTGACAAACAAGAAAAACTTGAGTAAACTTCTCAGGGTGTTCCTGGTCCTAAGTGCGTGTAGAGACCCATGCACTTGTGTCTGTGGAGAAGGATTCATCCACAGAGGAGGAAATGCTGATAGTAGGAAAGAAGGGTTCTACTTTTAACAGCTCTTTAAAAATAAGTTTATCCAGGTGGTGGTGGCACACACCTTTAATTCCAGCACTTGGGAGGCAGAGGCAGGTGGATCTCTGTGAGTTTGAGGCCAGCCTGGTCTACAGAGGGAGTTCCAGGACAGACAGGGCTGTTACACAGAGAAATCCTGTCTCAAAAAAACCCCAAAAAATCAAAATAAAAATGAACTTATTTATGCATGTATGTTCAGATGAGCTTAGCCTTGGAGAAGCCACTTACTGTAGCCTGAAGTGTATCCTCCCAGCAATGTTCCTGTGTTGAAATCACAGCTGCTCAGGGGATGGTAGGAGGTGGGGCCTTTGACAGGGAGAGGAGGTTTTATTCCCCATCCCCCCTGGATTATATTTATGTTTTATTTCTTTAAAAGGACTGAAGAGATGGCTTGGCTTTTAAGAGCATTTACTCTTGCAGAGGACTCTGGTATGGTTCCCAGCACCCACATGGTGGCTTACAACCACCCATAACTCCAGTTCCAGGGATCTGGTCCCCTCTTCTGACCTCTGCAGGCAGCAGGTACATATGCATGTGTACCACAGTGCACATCCCATGCACAGGACACACATATATACATGCACACAGAACACTCAAACACATAATATAAAATAAATAAATCTTAATTTAAAGAAACTACCCCACCCCACACATACACCCACATGCGCCACATACATATAGGCAAATGAGAGCTGGTTTGCTCTCTTCACTGTGCAAGCACCCAGAAAGAAGCCATAATATATCGGTGAACCAGAAGATGAGTCCTTATCAGACAGGATGTCTGCTAGTCTTGATCATGCACTTGCAAACTACTGTCCATCAGCTTCCTAGTTGAAGGGTCCTGATCCATCAGTCTGACTCCACAGAACCCCCACCTCAAGTCTCAGACTCCCAGACTCCCTCACTTCTTGTACCAGATCATTTTTGATCATTTGGAGTTTACTGTACTACTGGAAATGGTGAGAGGGAATAGAGGGCTGTGCTCTGCTATCTCAAGTGTATGATGCCACCAGGGGACTTTCAGGAGTCTGTGGAGTTGACATTCTTTGATCAAATTCTTTGGCCATGCCCTGCATTCAATGGGCACTTTGTCTGAATGTCCTTGGCAATCCTTCTTGCAACAGCTAGTGGAGATGCTGTAGCTGCATTTCACTGCTGTGATATTTACTGCTGAGAGAGGTGAGCAGTCAGCTCGTGTTCCCTAACCAGGAAAACTGAACTCAGACCCATGCTACCACCACATGGCCTTTCAGGACAGCAAGGCCATCCAAAATAGATGAAATTCAAAATCATATAACTTAGCCTGTATGCATAGAGACACTTGAGTGTCTTTGTACAGCAAAACTACTAGTTCCATGTGGTTCAACCCAGTAGACAAAGTGATAATTCACCAGCTCATTTTATGCTGTTTGTGGCTGGGCAAATGTGCCTAGTGAAGGGCTCCTGTGTTTATGCTACAGAATGGTTCATTTTAGATCAAATGGATATAGTAGTTCACCTAAAGCATAGGCCTTGCTAAGAGATCCTCACCCTTGCAATATTTTCATCTATCTATCTATCTATCTATCTATCTATCTATCTATCTATCTATCTATTATATCATATTTATTACCTGTCTATATATCTATCATCTGCATATCTAGCTGTCTGTTTATATATCCTCTGTCAGTCAATCATATATCTGTTTGTCTAAGATCCATCCTACTTTCTCCCTTTTGGATTCAGAATGAACAACAGAGATAGATGCACACTTCTCAGAGTTGACCCCTTGTTGACTGTACTAAAACCAATCAAAACTATTATTACTACGACTACAGACAAAGAAGACGTGTACCCAGAGGATACATTGCAGCAAAGATTCACAATACCAATGTGATCTCTCAAGCAATACTGGAGCATGCACATCTGGGATTACATTAATGATGGCAAAGTGGAGTTGAATTCTGTTTCATTTTCTTCCCATTTCCCACATTTGCATGCTATCTAATTTTCTTTTTGTTATATTGCTTTATACAAGAAAGAAATCAAGCATGGAAAAAAATCAATAGCCAAAGCCACCCAGCAGAGCTGGGGCTGGACTGGAAGGCTGAGCAAGACCAGCCCCAGGCATCAGCAGTTGAGGAGCCATGGACTCCCAAGTCTGCCAAAAACTATGAACCTGCTCCCACAAAAATGCTCAACTGTGTGTCACTGGATGTATGTACAGAGAGTGAGTGGCAAACTACAGTCTGTAGGTGAAATCTGGCTCCTGGCCAGATTTATATAATAAATCTGTTAAATAAATAACAGAGCCCCAACTACAACTTTGCCTGCTGCCTTTGACTGTTTTCTTGCCTAGTACTACAGAAGGGATAATGTGATAATTACTAAGCCTCAATTATCGACTTTCTGGCCCTTTGCATGAAACATTCGCCAGTCTCTGGCAAGAGAGCACTGAGGGTCTGTGAATGCCGTTGCCAAGGCAGTAGAGGTCAGAGGCCCAGAGAAGATTTTTAAGGATCACAATGAAGCTGTGAGTCCTGCTTTGGGGATGAGGACTCTGGATGCCCTGTGGAGCAGTGGAAGGCACAAGCAAGCCAGTGAGGAAAGCTTTCATGAATAGATCAGGGAAAAGTGCCTGAGGTCTAGTGGGGACAAAAGGATGGGAGGATGCTTCTCATTCTTGCTCAGCTCAGCTTCTCAGTGTGACCCTGCTCCCTGAACAAATGCAAAGGGAAAGTCCCAGTGGTTAGTGTGTGTACTTGACCTCATGTGTACTTGACCCCTGTGCACTTGACTACATGTGCCTGGGTTTTACTCAGACACTGCTAGATGACCCCTTTAAGGCTCATGCTTGGTCATGTGCTGGGTTCTGATCAGGAGAATTCACTTGTCTGCTTTAGCTTTGTGAAGTGCTGGCTTTCAAAAGATCTAAACCCCCAAATAGAAAGAAACAAAGTTGAAAACCCTGTGGAGTTCACAGAGCCAGTCAGAGAGCAGGAGTTTATTGTTGGCCTTCAAAATAACCACTGTGTTTGAAATGAGTGGACTTGACAGTTGTGTGTCAGACAAAATGAAGACACAGCAGGATCTGGCCACTCAACTCCTTTGGCCAGTGGACTGGCCATTGAACACAGTGTTGGCAGCTAACAAGATATACAGAGAAGAATA
Organism: Peromyscus californicus insignis; assembly: GCF_007827085.1. NCBI lineage: Eukaryota > Metazoa > Chordata > Mammalia > Rodentia > Cricetidae > Peromyscus > Peromyscus californicus. The sequence goes on from NW_026294606.1 coordinate 94,512,587, forward strand.
GCATGTACCCTCACATCTGTTCCACCCGGAGGCCCCCTCTTCCCATTGCAATGCCAGTGTATAATGGCCATGTTTGGAGACAAGGCATTGGATGGGCGATGGATGCAAGCTGTTAAGGTTGGAATATAAAATGCTTCTGCCAGACTTGTACATTGTGTGCTTATTTCCAGCTGGGGGTGCTGTTTGAAGGTTTGTGAAAACTTTAGAAGATGGTGGCGAGCTAGGATGAAGTAAGCTTTTCTTTGGGGACTGTACCTTTTAGAACAACATTTTAAAAATGCAATGTGTGTGTGTGTGTGTGTGTGTGTGTGTGTGTGCAAATGTATGCATGCCTGAGTGTAGGTGCCTGTGAAGGTCAAAAGATGGTGTCAGATCCCCTGTAGCTGGAGTTACAGGCTTCTGTGCTTCACCCAATGTGGATGCAAGGGCTCTTAAAAGCTGAGGCATCTCTTCTATCCTATGGGGAACCAAGTCTTGTCTTGGGCTCTTTTCTCCCATTCTCTCTGCTTCCTGTCTCCTAAGAAGTAAAGGACAGTCTCCTGTCCTGCTGCCATGTTGCTCTGACCAAACACCTGAGGCCAAGAGACCAGGATAGTGCCCTCTGAAAAGGTGAGCCAAAATCAGCATTTCCTCTCTTTAGGTTGTTCTCAGGCATTTTGGCCAAAGCTACACAAAAGTAATGAATACACAAGGGACCATCTCTCTATATGTCCTCAATCTTATTCTAGCTTGCTATTATTTCTTGAGAGCATGCATGAAATGGGTGGTTTTAGTCAGTGTTGGGAGAGTCTGAATCTATGAATGTTCTAGGAACTTTTAAGAAGTAGAAAGTACCATGAGGAGAAATGATTCTGAGTTGTGACCAAAAGGGCCCTTGGGACAGAACTGAGAGGTGAGAGGTGAGCGTGCTCAAGCAGGTAGGGGCTGATAAGTAGAGAGCCAGCAGGGTTCAGTGATCTACGAGTCGGGAAAATCTTCCCAGTGCTAATGCTCATATCAATTCTGCTCCAGTCTGCAGGACCAGATACAACCCCAGAATCCTTCTCAGCATAGCTGATTTGTCCAGTCATTGGGAAGACCATAGTTAAAAGATGCAATCTATCTATTATCACCACAGTATAGCATCCAGCTAACCTGAGAGACATGTCTTGAGCAATTCCAGGACACACTGGTGAGGAGGGCTAAGAGATGAATGCCTGAAACCTGCAAGTTTAGCTGGCTTGTTGGACTTATTTGGATCAAAGGCATTATGTTAAAATACAGCAGGGGAAACTTTGGCTGGTCAAGGTGAGTTGCAGGGTGAGAAGGAATGCTGATTTGCAGAGTGGGCTAACTGCAAGGAAATCAAGTGCCTGTGCTAAGTTCAAGGACACTGGCTTCTCCTGGTGTTGAGCAGGAAGCAAAAGGACAGGGCTGTTGACGAAGCAGCACTGGGGAAATTGGAGCCCCTGGGCATTATTGGAGAGAAAATCACATGGTACAGCCACCATGGGAAACAGGCTGATGGTGCCCCAGAAGAGAAGCATACCATCACCATGTGACTCAGCAGTGCCCACCACATACCCAGAATGTTGGGGTTTAGGCAAGCATGCCTTCACGGAAGGACAGCTGTCCTCAACCAGAGGATGAAAATTCACCAGAAGTCCTTCGGTGCATGAATGTGGAAACAAATGGTGGTCTGTCCACCCTGGGAAAGGTGTAAGACTGATACAAACTATAATGCAGATGAATCCCCAAACCATGCTGAGTGAAAGGGGTTAGTCGAAAAGGACCACATATGACATGACTCCACTCTTGTGAAACGCTTCTGTCCTATTCTATGTAACCAAAATGACAGAAATTAGACCGGTGGTTGCCAGGGGCGGGAGAGATGGGGTTGGGAAGGAGCTGGGGTTTGACTTTGGAATAACGGGCGTGTATTGGAACCGGATGACAGTGGAAATTGCATAACATGGAATGTACTCAATGGCAGCTGAACTAAAAACCAGCAATTTTATGTTTTGTGAATTTTGGCTTAATAACTTGTGCCAAAGAAGAAGGGTGATTAGGAATAAGGAGGATAATGAAGGGGAGAAAGAGGAGGAAGATAACTAGGAGGAAGAGGAGGATGAGGGAGAGGAGGAGAGAAAGTAGAAGACCCTAAAAGATTTCCACTTCTCCCATTCTAAACATTATCCCCATCCAAAGAGCCACATGGAACTCTCACACATAGTGTTAATTTAAAATTTCTAGTTTTTACTCTCTGTCCCCCCAAGTCTCTGTAATCTATCCCTTCTGTTTCTCCTAAACTCACACTTGGAGATTTCCATTCCCTTTGCCTCTCCTTCCTCATTTCCCACCCATCTTCTACTGTACTACCAGAGACATCTTCCTAAGACACGGCTCACTGTCTGTCACGATCAAGTCCTTCCTGGACCCCATCATCTTCGGGGAAGTTCTAGTTCCCAAACCCGATGTGATAAACTGGAGATGGCCATGGACTTGGGTCAAGGCTCTGACCCATCTCAACACTAGTATATTGCCTTGGCCACCTCCCAAGTGTATTCATAAACAGAGAAGTGGTTTTGTTTTGCCTTTGGCAAGGTCACATAGTCCCTCTGAAGTCTAGCTCCGTAATACTTAAGAAGTAGTACTTTACCACCACTCTCAATGTTGGTGTAATTATCTATGGATATGTGGTTGGTTTGGCTACACAGGAAGGTGTGTGGTTTGAAGATGAATGCCAGGTTCACCCCTAGATGGACAAAGGCTCCCTTTAAGGAGCTGGTACTCTGATTACTGCTTTTTCTACTTTCATTCTGTTGCTGTGACAAATACCACGGCCAAATACAGCTTCGTGGAGAAAAACACTTATCTAGCATATACTATACAAGTTCACAGTCCATCACTAGAGAGACAGAAGTCAGGGCAGAAGCTTGAAATATAAACTGTGGAGAAATGCTGCTTGTTCTCTGCCTCAAACACTGGTTCATGCTCATCTTGCTTCTTTTGTGAGCCAATGAACAGCTGCCTAGGGATGGTGGCACCCACAGTGGGCTAGGCCTTTCCATGCCAATTAATAATCAAAACAGTTCCTGAAAGACATACCCACAGATCAACCTAATAGAAGTAATTGTGCAATAGAGGCTTCCCTCTAACATGACTCTAGGCTGTGTCAAGTTGACACTTAAAGCTAACCAGAGCACTGCCTGAACCTGAAACCCAGTGCCCAGGGGTTCCTGCATCATATGTACTGAACTGGAAGGTTCATTAGCATCAGGCAGGAGGAGCTGTGCTAAGCTGTGCTAAGCCCAGATGTAACTAACCCCAGTCACTTTTCTGACTTCCTTGGTGCTTTGCATGGGTTGGATTCTCGCTCTAGAGGGATGGGTGCTAAGTCCTCTAGGGTACTCTGTGTACATTTCCTTTATACATCCACTCACTCTGGTGCTGTCTCTCCACTGCGTGCAAGGTGATGATGTACTAACTTCTAAAGAAGTACATAGTTTACATTCATGTTTACATTCAAGACTTTATCCTCTAGTCAGGAGAGGTTAAATGAGAAACATATAGGCAGTGGGACCGATCTTACCAGAGGCACTAGAAGGGAGTTTTGGGGCATTTTAAAGGATATTTTGTTGTAAAAATTTACATCGTGAATCTTGGCGCCACTGATTTCCATTGGGGGAAGTTCCTGGACTCTCCTGGGCCTCAGCTGGGCTTCAGCTTCCTCATCTGAAAAAATATGAAGCTTGTGGTTAAACTTTGTGACCCACAGTGGTTTATTGTGATCTGGGGAGAGCTTCCAAATAACAGTGTGTTGACATCACACCCACAACAACTCACCTAGAATCTCTGAGGGATGGAGTTTCACTGCTACATGGTTCCTGACATTCCCAGGTAACTCTCCTGTGCAGCTGGGTTTGGAAACCAACCCTGTAGCCTGGTGGTTGTGACCCAGCTGGGGTCTTGTAGAAATGAAGCTTTGACCCCTCAGCACTGGCTAGGGTTAGGGGTTTTATGAGGCTATTGTCTTTAAAAACTTCTCGGACAGCTGTATTATCTGGGGAGTCCTGGGCCCAGAGGAGCTTTGGTGATGTCTGGGGATTGGTTGGGTTATTGTAACTGTGGAATGGAAGTACTGCTTTCACCTAATTGGTAGGGGCTAGGGATGCTTTCGAGCATCCTATGATAGACAGGACAGCCCCCACCACAAAGACTTTTCAATCTTCAAATGTAGAGGCTGAAGAGCCCCCTCCTAAGAAGAGACTGAGGTCATTGGTCTACAGTCCACACTGTTGGTAGCAACACAGTTTCCTCCTCTGGGTAAGCTGCAGTAACCCTGGATAAAATGATTGAGACAAGCAGAGCTGCATACACAGTGAGATGACAACATCATCAAATATCAATTCCATCCCATAATGAGGATTGGAGGGAAAATAACGAGAGTGTTGCCAGCCCCAAATCATGGCCATTCACCAAGTAGCCGTTGGGGTGTTTGTAAAGATGGGGCTTCAGGAAGGCAAATGGGAGTCTTAGGGTACCCACTGGGTGTAAGCAGCAAAGACAAAAGAATTGAAGAAGGCGATAGCATGAATTATTAACAAACCCAGGCGGGAAAAGTGTGGTGCAAGCCTTTTTTAACACTGTTTGAGATCAGGATGAGGAAAAATGGGCAGGGACTTAATTGTCTCATTGACTTTTGCTGAGGAAACTCAGAGTCATCAAGTCCTCACAGAGGGCAGAGGGAGGATTCACATGCACTGCTCTCCCCTCTGCTCAAGTTTAGTCTCTCTTTCTCTGTCTCTCTCTCTCTCTGTCTATATATATAAATATATATACATATATATATGTGTGTGTGTGTGTATATATATATATATATCTGTGTGTGTGTGTGTGTGTGTGTGTGTGTGTGTGTGTGAGTGCACATGACCCATTTGAATATGGGTGGGTGCACACGTGTATGCATGCATGTGGAGGCTGAAGTCAACCTCTGTCATCCCCCAGGACTTTTCCATTTTGTTTTTTGAGCCAGGGTCTCTCCCTTGTCTGGAGCTAGCCGGTTATTCTAGGCTGGCTGGCCAGTGAGCTCCAGGGCTCTTCCTCTCTCTACTCCCCAGGGTTAGGATTACAACTCACCTAGAATCTCTGAGGTGAGTTGTAATTGCATCACACCCAGCCCTTTTAATGTCGTTCCTGAGAGTTGAACTCAGGTCTTCTTTCTTGCCCACAGCAAGTACTTTATTGACTGAACTAGTTGCCCAGGCCTGTGTTTTTCTTTCTTTTTTTTTTAAAAGGTTAACTTGTGATTTATAGTTCTGATAACCTGTCTGGGGAAAAGGTTGAGATTCGGTCGTCCCTAGACACCTGCCCTGCGCTTCCCACCCAGCCACATCACTGCCTTCCTTCAGATTCCACACATTTCTCAGGCAAGTAGACACAGTGGGCCCCCAACCTATTTTCCTGTGTTGCCTCCATCCAGTTCCCACTAATCTTTCTCCATACTGTGGTCAATGGGAAATCTCTTTTAAAAAAAGTTCTTACCACTCTGGTTCAAGGGAACCTTTCAATGGCTTTCCTTGCCCTCAGGATAAAGGCCAAACCTCTTATCTCAGCCTTTGGGACCTTTGGTTATATGGTTGTTAATCTCCTCCAGCTCACTTCTTACCTCTTCCTCCCTGTCTCTCCTCTCCTTAATGCAGCTGAAACATGGCAGTCACACCTGCCCAGTACATACCAGGCTGTCTGCTCTCCACCATTTTTACAGCTGCTTCTTCCTCTCCCCTTCATCTTCACTGACAGAAACTTCTCTGTCTAATAAACCCACCAGCAGCACCATATCTCTGAAGCTTTTCTTTTGTGGGGGGGCTCTTCCTGTCTCTTGCCCACAGCAAGTAGTTACTTCTTCCTCAGACTCCTTTGTGGCTCTCACAAGGGATGGAACAGATCACTTGGTGTAGACAACTTCAAAGCAGAAAGAATTATTCTGGGCCATGGTTTCAGGGGGATCCAGGCATGTCCAGCCTTCTGACATTACAGCCTGACGTTGTCACCTACAGTGTCCATGCTTCAGAATCATGCCGTTGAGGTCTGAACAGAAAAGAGCCTCCCAGTTCTCATAGGGTGTAAGTAAGTTTATGATGTTGTGTTGGGCGGGAGTCATAGCTAGCCTTGGCTGCACATGCTCCATGAGCGACATGTTGGACATGCCTAGTGGGGATGGTGTAGTAGGAACAGCTTATTTTGCATCATGGCAGATGGGACAGCTGAAAATAATATATACCCTCAAAAACATAGCCTGGTAATCTGGTTCCTCCAGCTCCTAAAGTTTGCACAGCTTCTCAAAGGAATGCTACCATCTAGGGAGCAAACATGTACATCATGACCCTAGGTGAGGGGCATACATAGTCAGGCTATAACAGATAGTGATAATCTCACATCGCCTAGATGGCCTCCTGAAGTGGAACCTTGCAGGACACTGTCACTTCCTGCTCTCTCAGAAGGACAAGGGGCAACACTGTAATTTCAGAGACTGTGACTGCAGTGGTATGTTTGAATCTCTACTTTAAGTGGGAGCCCTGTTCAGTAACCATCAAATAATCATAAGGGCAAATGACCCGAGTTATCATGAGCCAAGGTCTAGAATATCCTGCTAAAGGATACTGCATCATGATAGCAGTGAAACAGAATCCAGCAAGACAGCATGTATGGGATAATGCATCAAATATACATACATACATACAAATATAAACATTCACATGCACACACACACACATGCACATTTATGTACACATACACATTTACATATATGCCTGCCTATTTAACTACTTACATCTAGGGCACAGAAAACAGTTTAGAAAGACTACCAAAATCTCCAAATCATGGCTTTGATCATAGAGCCATTTTTTTTTTTATAATTATCTTGTATGTCTACCCTGAGTCATCTTTTCAATAAGCATATTCTTTATGGAACAAATAAACAAACAAACCAGAAGACAGTTGGGATGCCAGCAACCTCTCTGTGTTCAGCCCTTGCAGCCAGGTGAGGCCACCATCAGGTGAGCTTTTGGGTTACTTGAGGCTCACTGTGGTGTGATGCTCCAAGTGTGGGTCATAGAGCCTTTTAGGATTCCTTTGAGGGCAAACTATTTTCTTAATAATGTGAAGATGTGGTTAGCTTTGTCACCATGTTCACAGTTTCTGCCTTGATGGTACAAAAGACACAGTGAGTCATCCTGCTGGTGACTCAGTAGGATTCCCAACAGCTGTGTGGATGCCTACAAGTGGTCATCATGTTCTTCAACTCTCACAATAAGAAAGAAAAGAAACAAAAGCAACTGCTTCTCGGAACACTCTGGATAAAGGAGTAACAATGATTAATGGCGTCCCTCTGGGTTCACATCTTTTAATATTTGGGGTTTGATAAGATGGAAATACACACACACACACACACACACACACACACACACACACACACACACACACAAACCACTTGCTACAGAGTGAAGCCCGGTGACTGACTCAAGCCAGCCTCTCATGCAATGGCTGAGCTGTGAGCTGAACTTGCTATTTATTTACAGAACACCATTTTCACTTGGAAGAGCAACTGACAGACAAATTATGACTCTTCAGACTTGGGTGTTTGGCAGACAGTCTTTGGAAAATGAATAAATGAGCCCGTCACTCCAGAAAAACAACTGACAATATCCATTGCCAGTGCCGAGAGTCCAACTTTTAAGAGACAAGTAGAATTTTGGAAATTTTTTATTTCGCAACTGTGAGCACCTCAATTTTTGAAAACTCACATATTTGAGGGGATGAGATTGGTGGTATTGACAAATGTGTTTTTTAAAGGTATTAATGAAATGTAGAAAGTTTTGAAAAATATCTGTATAAGGAGCCCATATTTTCCAAATGACCAATGGATAATGTAGTAAAAGGCCCATTTAAAATGCATGGTATGCCAATGAATCTTAATTAAATAGAGTACAAAACAGTTTATTGATATGTTTTTCAGATTCCACATTGAAACTAACCTTTGAGAAATAACTGTCATTGAGTTTCAGTGTAGTATCGGAAATACTCTCCCCCCATCTGAGAAGGCTATTGCCATTTATTCTCTTTCATATTTGTATGCATTTTAAGTGTCAATTTACTGATAATGATAAAACAAAAATAACAATAATAAATTAAATGCAGGAAATTATGCAAGAATCTGCTTTCTATTAAGGGGCACACTAAAAGGCTTAAAATGGCAGTCATCTCACTAAGTTTCTATTGTCTCAAAAACTATATTTTTATCATTTTAACTACATGTGAATGTGTGTGTCTGGGTGTATCTGGGTATGGCATGTGCATGTGAATGCAGGTGTCTGTAGAGGCAGGAAGAGTGTGTCATATTTCCTGGAGTTGCAGTTACAGATAGTTGTGCATTCCTGATGTGGGTGCTAGGAACCAAACTCAAACCCTCTACAATCTCAACAAATGCTCTCAACCACTGGGCCACCTCTCTAGCCCCCATTGTTACTTGTAAAATGAATCTACGTTATGTAGGCTAACATGCAATGTTTTGGTGTTTTAAATGCATTGACAAATAAATTTTAAATTGTCCTGGTTTGAATATATAAAGTGAAAGTATCAACAGACACAACTCACTAACCAAAGGTCTTTGGAGAAAATTCAGTAGGTTGTACAAGGGCACTGAGACAAAAGACTTGAGAACTGTTCATCAAGGCCTTCCTTCCCCTTCCCTTTTGATTTCTCCAATGCTCAGAGAGTTATACTGCCATCCTTTCTACTTGTGAATGTGTGCAAAGGGTGCTATGTTTCAGAGAATGTTCACATTACAATGGTAGCTGAAGTTTTGCAAAGTTGGGGAATTGGGGTTACAGAGGCTTAATAACTTATAGCATGGAAAACCCTACTGTGAAAAATAATACCAAGCAGCTTGTGGGAATCGAATGCCTACTGAGCATTGTCCTTGACTGTGTTCCTATTATACCCCAAACTCACAGAATCTGGAACTGTCAACCTTCCATTATGTAGAAGCCTGGCTGGGCCATCTGGGGGTTCCAAACATGGTCTACCACCATCAAGAAGGTGAATCAGATTCATAGTTGCTTCCCTGGGCAGAGCTGTGTTTTCTTTCTTCTTTCTCAGAGATAGTCCATTGGTCATCCTCAAGATTCAAACTAACTCCTAGTCAATGATAACCTTTGTCCTTTACATAAGCATCCCTCTCCCCCGCTCCTAGAACTGCAGGCATCTTCAGGCCTCATCTCATTTCTCCCTGGGGTATATTCTCATGGCCTGGACCAGATGGACTTCCCCAGGAGGCTTGGCTGAAACACCCTTCTCCCCTGAGCATCCAAAGCCCCCATGCTTGCAGGCACCCATCTGTTCCTCCTGAAATCGTGTCTCACCCATTGGTTTGAGGATGATGCAGAATTTCCACTGCAAATGAAATATCTCTGCCCCATTTCCTCTGACACCCGATTCCCAATTTCACAGGTGGTGGGATTGCTAGAAAGACAGACTTTAATGCAATGTTAGCATTGTGGAGTCTCCTGTCAGACTAAATCCTACCTCACATCATTGTTCTCTGGTTTCTTGCATCAAGGGATCTGAATACATAGGACAAACAACAAGAACACGTTTGGGCAGAAATCCAATCATTCATAAAGCCCCCAAATGTGGGACTTTCACACAGGGAGAGATTGCATTGAAGGTAGCTACTTGCCTCTGCTTATATTGCTTTCAAAGTAGGAAGAGGGATGTATGTGCTCTGCTGACTCCCCATAGAAGGCCTTACCTTGTTGGAGGAGGGAATAGGAGGTGGGTTGTGGGGGAAGGCTCGGGGGCTGGAGGAGGGAAGAGAGGGGGATCTGTGGTTAGTATGTAAAATGAATAAAAAAAATTTCTTAATAAAAAAATTAAAAACTCAAAAAGGCCTAATTTAGTGGACTAACAAATGTTAAAAAGGAATAAAGTAACTATTTAGACACAATGCTCTCAGCTACCATCAAAGAGCTGACCTCAGAAGTCCAATCCTTGGCATCTAGATTACTTGGTCAATGACAGGATAAAGAAAGATTTGCAGGCGGTAGAATGGTGATGGGCAGGCAGCCTCTTCTCCCACATCGAGTGGCTTGCCTAAGAAGGATTTCAAATCATTAAACATTGGATCAGGTGACCCTAGCACGCTCCAGTGGTTAGTTCCAACCTGATAGTCTGCAGATGGGCCTGGTTAAACCAAATGGGTCACAAAACCAAACCAAAAGTCACGAATCTGGGTAAAAAATGTTAGGGAGGAAGAGAGGGTGGAGGTTGATGAGAGTGGGAGAGAGAGTCGGGGAGTAAACAGATTGCATTATGTACATGTAGGAAATTGTCAAAGAACAAATTGAATTTTAAAAATGGGTCTTGAGAAAGATTTCTCAGCCTCAGCACTATTCAATTTTGAGTTGCATAATTCCTGGTTATAGGAGGATCTTAAAAATTCCAGTATGTTTAAGAATATCATCAATCTCTATTCACTAGGTACCACCCCCACCTCTCTGCTTAGAAGCAGAAATCCAACTGCCCATCCTCAGCCCCTATAAGGAAGAAAAAAGTGTGCTGGGTGAAATGACAGGGTAAAGTGCTGGGCTGTTTGGTTTATCTGTTGGTAATCCAGGTGCTATGTCTACATATTGTTGATTACCAGGCCTCTGATGAATAATTATTCCCAGAAAGTAACTTCTGGATACCCCATCTCACACAGCGTCCCTTCTCCTTGAACTCATTCAACACGTGTTAAAAGTCATCTGTGTTATCCAAAACCATTAATACGTCTTTGTTTCTACCATTAAGAAGAATTTTCATTTATGTATGTATGTGTACATGCACAAAGCATGTGTCTGCACATGTACATGTGGATACATACGCATGTGTGTGGAGGTCAGAGGTCAGCAATGAGGGTCATCCTCAGTCACTCTCCTCCTGATCTTTGGAGGCAGAGTCTCCCACGGAACCTGCAGCTTACTGGCAAGCTAGGCTGGTTGTTGTGAAACGGGAAATGGAAATAGCTGAAGATAGAGTTTTTACGAAAGTTGTTTTTAGGATAAAGGTCTATCTTCTGCTTCTTAAAAATATCTAAACAACTGCTAGTTCACTCACATAAACTTTCAAAGTCAGATTCCCACCTCTCTCCAAAGGCACATGGTACATGAGGAAAGACATATTTTCACAGGTTACATGTCGAAGGTAGACTCTCCCCTCCAGTTCTCAACAAACCTTAGCTGCAATTCATCTTCAACCCCTCCCTCCTTCCCTCTCTCTCTCCTTTTTTCTCTCCCTCTCTCCTCCCTCCCTTCCTTCCTTCTTACTTGTTTTCTTTTTCAGTATTGGGGTTTGAACCCAGGGCCTTATACATGCTAAACAGTTTCCACACTGAGCTATGTCCCCAGCCCTCTTTTCCCAATTGAATTTGAGACAGGATCTCACTGAGTTGCCCATCCAGGTCTGAGACTTGCAATTGTCCTGCCTCAGCTTTTTTCAGGTCTAGGAGGCAGGAGACCTGGCTTTCAATCCCTTTCTGGTAAGATTCTGTGTCAGGTGCATGTGTTCTTTACCTACAGATTTTTAGGATTATAGAGCAGTGGGATGGCTGGTAGGGAATGCGTGGAACTGTGGGGTAAAGTTTGTGTTGGATTGATTTTGTGTTTCTGTGCAGAACTAAGCTTTGTGCTTTTTGGCCTAGACAAGAGGCAATCAAGGATGTGTTAGGACAATGCATGATTCCATCCTTGAAGAGTGTATAGCCACCAACAGCTGTACAGTGGAGCAGCTTGACAAGCTGTGCTAGAGACTTTGCTGAAGGTGCAATATTATTATTTCTGGGGACAGAAGCCCAAACGGTTCATTACTAACATATTCAAAACCCAACTGCCTAGAATGTGTGTGACAAGAATTGGTAGAAGAATTGATTCCAGTAGGCATCTTAGTTCCCAAAAGGGAAGACTTGAGTGAGTAGCCAAAGGGCTTGTGTGGGCCCTAAAGAGTAGCCTCTGCCTAATAAAGGAAGCCTGGCATGGGACAGTCTGGTCATTGGACATTCCAGCACATTATCCATTTGTTCTTTTATGAAACAAGTGATTTACCAAGCTGTTATTTGCATGTCACAGAACTCATCGTTTTTAAAAGTAAACTTCTAAAAGAGAACATTTTATTTATTCTTTGACAATTTTATTGATGCATCCAATGTACCTTGCTCATATACCCAAGCCCCACTCTGTAGACAAATTTCTAAACAGTCTTATTAAACAAGAAGCACAGAGCCAAATACAGAGAGAGGTGCAAGCTGTAGAGATCAGAGCAATAGCTGCCGACTAACCTCAGCTTACCACCTCACTGTAGCTTCCCAAGAGAGCCTCTTCCTGTCTAACCTGGGCCTTTATTGCCTTCCTGTTCTGCCTTCTCATTGGCTCTAAGCCCAGCCCACATCACTTCAGCATCACTGCCTGTCTATACAGACCTCCAGATCTCTATGGTTGGTACTGGAATTAAAGGCGTGTGTCACCATGCTTGATTGTGTCCTTGAACACACAGAGACTCTGCCTGCCATGTGATCAGATTACCCTATGTCCCCTCCCCATCTTAATGTTCTTTCCTTTCTGTCTTTAACACATTGAGTCAAATTAATGCTGCTTGTTGGAATGGTCACTGATGTCATTGGCTTGAACTCCTACAGATCTTGTGCAGGTAACCATAGTTGCACTAAAGATAGCCTCTCACAGTGTTCTTCCCCATCCTCTGGCTCTTATCATTCTTTCTGTTCCGTCTTCTGCCTTCTGCCAGAGAATGCCTCCATCATTCCCAGGCCTTAGGTGGCTGCTGATACAGATGTTGTATTTGGAGCTGAGTACTCATCAGTCAAAAGAACACACACACACACACACACACACACACACACACACACACACACACACACATACGTATGTATGTATGCATATATAGGAGTTTTATGTTGTGTCAATATTGAACAGAAGCTGCAGTGATTTCCCATATTCCTTTGGCTCCACCCTCACAAAGCCTCCTCCATTTTCAATGTCCTGTACCAGAGTGGTGCATTTGGTAAAAGTGACAAACCTATCATGCCGTCATCAATTACAGTCCACTGCTTATATTAGGGATTGCTCTTGGTGTTACGTGCTTCATGAGTAACCACCATTGTTCTCAGGTGGACATCTTCTGGGATAAAGTTCATCATTTACAATATGTGATTCAGTGTGGTTCACCTTTCAGCACTTTCACTCTTGTGAATCCACCCCCATCATCTAATCATTGCTCTCAGAGTGAGTCTCTTTCTTCCTCCTAGAGACATGTGTTATCTCTTAGGGACTCCACACTGTCTCCTGCATCTGCTGCCTCTTTAGATTGGCTGTTCTAAATGGAAATGGAATCATACAACCTATGACTTTTGTAACTGGCTTCTTACACTGTGTGTAATGTTGGCACAAAATTAGCCATATTGTAGTGTGGATCACTTTTCCCTTTTGAAATAAAACAGTACTGTATGCCTAGGACATGTTTTGTTTACATATTTATTAGTGGAATCCACATGTATGGTTTTATTTTTACTGCTGTTTGCTAAATATGAATAATGCTACTATGAATATTCATGTGAAAGTTTTTTTTGTGTGTATGGAGAGAGTATCTCAGGTCTCTTAGGCATTTATCTAGAAGTAGAATTCCTGGGTCACATAGTGACCCTATATTTAATATTTCAATGAACTTCCCAGTCTGTTTCCCATAGAGGCTGCAATACTTTGTAATGCCACCAATAATATGGGGGTTTCTGATATCTCCCCAGCTTTACCAAGACTTGTTAAAATTTGTCTTTTTGATCATCTGTCCATCCATCCATGCAATCATTAACTCACTCACTCATTCATTTATTTACATATCCAGCAATTAATTGTGAAGTGCCTATGTAGCCTAGGGACTGGGGAATGTAATAAGCAAGATCATCCAAGTATACAGTGTTGTGATGGAGACGTGTAATGGTCAAATGATACTGGGAATGAAGAGGAACATGCAAATGTGAGTAAAAGCTCAAAGGGATGGGAAAGATGGTCCTAAGAGACTTACCTGAGAAAGCTTAGGACCTGTGGAGTTCAGGGAGTCTTCTGCAGAGGTGACTGGTGGGCTGCAGCTGGACCGAAGGAGAAGGTAACAGATATTTGTGAACAATATTAGGAATGCATTTTGGGGGATTTGGATATGAAATGTCCTCCACAGTCATGTGTTGAATGCTTGTTCCCCTGTGTGTTGATGTTAATTTGTTAGGCTCTGGAAACTTTAGATGGGACTTTGTTGGAGGGGGCAAGTCACTGGAGAGGGCTGTTGTTTGGAATATCTTGTCGCTGGCCTCTTCCTGTATCCTCTCTCACTCTTTCTTTCTTTTTATGAGATAGATGATCAACTCTCTTCTTCCACATGCTCCAACCACCATGATGTTGTATCCATGCACAGATGTCCAAACCCACTGAAACAGCAGAAATGAACCCTTCATCATCTCTCAGCTGTTTCTGCAAGCCCATACTTTTCCTTCTTAGAAAACAAAAACAAACAAACAAACAAACAAAACTTGGAGTTAGCTAGGTCCATATCACAGTGTCTGTAGAAACTCAGAGAAATCTATTGTTATACATGAATTGGATCCTGCAACTTGTCATTCTCTGGTTTTCAGCTAGATTTCTGTTCTACCTTCCATTGCCTGAAGAGAGAGGGTCTCTAGATGGTTGACGCTGGTGGGGATAATGTGGAAGTTAATGGTGATTGTGTAAATGATGGCATTGGAGGTATGTCACATACCAGGTGACAATAATGTGGCTGGAAAATTATAGCATCATATTCATTCCTTACATGGTCACTGTCACAGAAAGCAGTCAACATGGGACTAGAAAGAAATGAAAAGGAAGAAGGCAATGGGGAAAAGTCACCCAGTTTATGTAGGACAGAACTGAGCTTATGCCTGAGGAAATGACCCCAAGACAAGTATCCCTAAGTAGCTACTCTGTTTCAGAAATACTTTTTAATGTACTTCCATTATTTATTATTTATTTTTTACTTAGAAGCACATTTATTTCTTGAATATGGAAAGCAATTTCTTTTATTTCAAACTACTGCTCTGGTATTAAACTAAATGGTTTAACTTAATCACACAAAACAGCCCTCCTCAGTATAAGGGCTCCCAAAACTTTGTACAAATTAGTTTCTAGCCCAGGCAATAAATGAATACCTGGAGTCAAGTCAAGAAAGAAAACCACTTTAATTAGGTTTGAGAGTTTCTCCAATCAGCTTCAGGAGCCCTGTCACTGAATTTACAATGCACCTTCCCAACTGTAACTCTTCATGTTCAGCTGAAGTGAAAAGTTCCAGAAATGAAGAAGGGTTTCTTAACATCTAAGTATTTATCTTCCTGGAGAAGTGCCCCTAGGAGATATGAGTAAGATGCATGGGAGGGTATCAAGGCTCACCCTAGCCAAGCCTGCCAGCCCCTGTCATTGTTCTCACCTAATTAGGAAGATTCCAGAGGGATTGAGCCAATCAAGTTTTCCTTGGTACATTTCAGTGAGTACAAAATAGCCCTACCAATCAGATAACAGACACTTGCATTCACCTCTACACTTATCTCAAAGGACGGTGATATGGGTCCTGACCTGGGCAGGAGCCAGTGCTAATGTTCAGAGGGGTACAGAGACTGAGCCACACATTGCTATTAAGGGGCTTAAACTCAGATTAGCTCAACTGCTGCATGTGGAGACTCAAGAAAATACTCAAACAAAACTGTCAATAAAAATTATCATTAGGAATTGGGGAGATGGCTCATTCAGTAGAGATTGAATATGAAGACTAAGTCTGATTCTCAAAACCCCCATCAAAGAAGCTGGGTCAGGTGGTACGCACTTGTAATTCCAGTGCTGGGTAAGCAGAAAGAGGAGGATCCCTGAGTATCCTAACTTCATTGCTGGGCCCCCAGTCAGACCAAAAAAATCCAAAACCAAAACCAACCAACCAATCAACCAACCAACCAAACAAAAAACAGTGCACCATGTTGGAAGAGAATCAACGCCAATCATGGCTGTCCTCTGGCTCCCATACGCATGGTCTGTGCATAACTTCATGTCTATGTACCTCCTACACACATACACACACATGTGTATGTATACACACAAAATTATGACTTGTTATTTTTGGACAAATCAACTGGATTCCCTTATTGTGGATTTCCACTGAACTTATTTTCCTTGTAGTGCATGAACACAACACACAAAAAAAATACACAGACTCCCACTAGAGAATCCACAACACTGAGTCGGAAAAGGCAGGACTAATTGCTCCTTAACAGCTTGACTTTGGATTTGACCTCTTCGACCTTGGGTCTCCTCCTAGCAGGGAGAATGAACACATCCAGGAAGAAGGGAGGGTTTGGGAAAGACGAAGAGATTAAGTGCCTTGTAGATTTGATGTTGCCATCCACCTCACTTACATCTTTGAAACTCAAAGGGAATGTGATTAGGTCTGACAGTGGAAGTCTGGGAAGTCTTCTGTGAGAGTTAATTAAGGATGTTGTCTCCTGTGCAGAAGTCACTGTGGCACTTACCCATGAGCACTTATCGAGGTACCCTTTCTTCTTGCCTCAACGGTATAGCAACTGCAAAGAAGGCATGACATTGGGTTAGAAGTCGTAGTAATTTTCATGACATTCTCCACATGGTACCAAATACTTTGTGAATATTCTTTGATCTCCACCTCACAGCTACATGATTGGTAACACATTCCTTAATTCTCACTTCACAGATGGTGACTGGGTACAGAATGTTCCCATTTGATTAAGTCAGCCATGCTCACAATGACAGCTCCCATGGATTCCAGCTTCTTCCATCTCCTTCCACTTCTTTGTAATGGATCATTGATGTGAGTTTCCAATGGATGCAGCACTTTTTTTTTTCCTCTGTGGTGATTATCAGGACTTTCATCTAACCTAAGAGAAATGAGAAACAGGTTGACTAATTTCTTCCTAAGACATGTCAGTTCTCCAACCCGAGGACATGTGATTTATTATGCCATCTGTTTGACATGGCAAAAGAGACTTGATAACATGATAAAGCCAAGGTCACTGAGCTGAGGACCATGTTCTAGATGTGTGGCTGGGCCGCATAGGCTCATGGCATCTTTCTAAGGGTCAGAGAAGGAGATGGGATTACAAACCAGAAGTTGGAAGAGTGCTTTTGAAAATGGAAACAGAAGTTAGAGCTGAGATGTAAGATGCTTTTAGGAGCTGGGAAAGGAAGAAAATGGATTTGTCCTTGGAGCCTCTACCAGGTCCCATCCCTGAAAACACTGAAGTTTGCTCAGTAAGAACCAGTTTGAACTTTTAACCTCAAGGAATCATAACGTACTGGGGCTTCAACGACTGACCCTATGTTGGGTGAGGCCACTGAATTTGCTGTCACTTGTCACAGAAACACAAAAGCAACACAGGAGAGTCAGGTCATGTGACTCTTCACAGCTAACAAACTGACCAAGGCATCATTGAGAACATTCAAATCAACAGAGTGATAGTCCTGCTATGAGACAGAGAGGCATGCAGACTTGTCGTTCATTGTAAAGCCAGCCTGTGTGACCAAGGCCACACTCTAGGAAGCACAATTGTGAGATTCCAAATGTAGTTTTTCTAGCAGTGTGTATTCCATTCAGCACAGGTCTAACCTACACTCAAGGCCACCCAGCTGGACACTGGCAGAGTTATGCTGGAATGTGAATCTCGTTTTCCATATAGAGTTGGTCTGTTAATCTGTATTAGGTTTGTGTAATTGTGAAAAATACTTGACCGAGGCCAATGTAAAGAAGGAACTGGGTTTATTTCAACTCACCTCTGTAAGGCAAAGTCTATTAGGGAAATAAAGTAATGTTAGCTAGCTGGTTGCATTACATCCATTGTCAGGAGGAAGAGAGAGGTGAACACTGGTACTCAGCTCACTTTCGCCTTTTTATTCAGTCCAGAACCTCAATCCATGGGATGGTGCCACCCATAGTTAGGGTGGGTCTTCCCACCTCAATTAACCCAGTTCAGAAAGCCCCTTATAATCATGTGCAGAGGTTTGTTTACTAAGTAATTCTAAGTGCTGTCAAGTTGGCAGTCAACATTAACCATCATAGTGTCTGTATGTTATGTGTCCACAAATTTAGTCTGTGTATTGAGATGAGACTGTGAGCTAAAAGGAATTATCAATGCTGAACATACACAGTCTGCTTTCTGATCATTGGTGTGACAATGACTTACATAGCATATTAGGAATGGTAAATAATCTGGAGATGCTTAAAATATAAGGGGGATATGCATAGGTTATATGTAAATACCACACTATTTTACGTAAGTTCCTTGAATATCCATGTGAGGTTCTAGAGATACTGATGGACACTTCCGCACATTTTCCTGAAAGCAAACAAAGATACCCAGATTCATCACAAGATGGTGATACCCAGCCTGCCTTGATGCCTCCTCCACATGACTTGGTTCTAAAAGCACCCAAGCATGGTGCTCATCCATCACTTGTGAGTAGCTTTCCCACACTCAACATCCTTTGGACATGATTAATGGGTGCATGATGGAGCCAGATGTGAAATAATCTCTAACGAGGTGGTTAATGTTTGCTGAATGTCCCGATACTGCACTTTGATTTTTTGGCATTGCTGTCCATTGCTGATGGAGAGTCCCTGATACGGAAGCCTCCTTTGGTATAAACAAGGATAGGGGTGACTCACAGGTCAGAGTGTACCCTGAAGAGTACCAGGTCCTCTGCAGCTCTAAGATTAACACGCATCCCCAGTAGAAGTTGGAAGCTTGAGGAAGGAAGGAAATCTGGATTTTGTGGATACATGAAGTTGTGTTTGGGAAGCAAGGGGAAGAGAACCACAGTGGACAGCTACCCAGTAGATGTGAAAATTGTCACTTAGAGCTTTCACAATGACTTTTGAGGTGTTATGGATTATCTTTCCAAAATATGGAAACAGAGGCACAAATAGAGTGTGTCATAAGACTAGAAGTCATGTTGGGAAGCTTCAATGTGGAGTCTAAGGGGAAATTAAGTTCTAATTAAAACCTTTGGATAATTACAAAAAATCATTCCTGTAACATGTTTCCATTTAAAAACAGGAGTCCTCAAGTTTCATTGTCCAAAAATAGTATGTCATTAATTTAACGTCCAAATGTTCGGAATGAAGCCTGTCAAAATTTGTGAATCCATGGGTAAGAGGCTGGGGCTTGATGGAAACCACAGTCACTTAAAATTAGAAAACCTTAATTATTATAAATCCTTTTTAAAAGACTGTGGCTTGATGGCTCAGCAGTTAAGAGCTTTTTCAGGGGACCCGAGTTTGGTTCCTAGCATGCATGCCAAGTGGCTTGCAAACACTGTTACTCTAGCTCCAGGCAATCCAATGTTCTCTTCCAGCCTCCATGGACTCCTGTATGCAGGTGCATATACATACACAGACACAGATACAGACACACAGACTCTCTCTCTCTCTCTCTCTCTCTCTCTCTCTCTCTCTCTCTCTCTCTCTGTCACACACACACAAATAGAAATAAAATAAATCTTTAGACACTTTTGATTTTTTGAGAATTAATTTATTATACTCTATGTATATGAGTGTTTTGCTTTTAGGTATGTATGTGCATGGTGTAAATTCCTGGTGCCCGGGGAGGCCAGAAGAGGGCATGAGATCTCTTGAACCTGGAGTTGCAGACAGTTGTAACCATGTGAGTACTGGAAACTCAACCAGCGTCTTCTGCGAGTGCAGTAAGTACTCCCTACCACTGAGCAGCCTCTCCAGTCCCATATAAAACTTTAATTTTAGTCAGTATATTAATGTTTTTAAACCTTGGGGCCAATAGGTTCCCTCATTTAGACTTTCTTTTCAACTGTGAGCAGGAGCATAGTGCAGAGAAATTGTCTGAGTATTAAAGACTGGCAAACACAACTTAGGAGCCTCTGCCATAGCCTTGTCCCAGAGAAGCCTTCTGAGAGCTACAGAGATCTTCTTCATCTTCCCCACTGGCTCGTGAGGTATGCAAAAGCACTTAAAGAGAAGAGCTGACCGGGATCACCAATAAGAACTTGTCAGCCAGTTTTGTGTCCACTGTGATGACCGTGCATACTTGAAATGACCTTGATGAGAAGGGAGCAGATGATAGAAGAAGATTTAGGCTTCATACACAGCCTAATCTCTCTATAAAGTAGTGGAAGAGAGGCAGACCCTCCCAGCATGTAGACCCCACATTACTGGCTCTTCCACTCCACATGTTTATCATTGAACTTGAATATAGAAATGACGATGTTCTTCTTTTAAGCTATTTAAGGTTCTAACTTCCACTGACATTTTAGGGGTCTCAGGGCAGAGCAGAGACATTGATTTAGTTGAGGACTTTGGAAAGATTACAGCATCACCCTTGTCCTCTCTCTGGAGATTGCTGAGCTGATTTGGATAAAATAAGAAATGTCTTGACCCCTCAGCCTCCAACAAAATCAGAACAAAATTAAATTTGTGAACTTTAAAGGATTTCACCCAAGGTCTCCTATTGGTCTTACTTTGCCTCTGTCTTCTGCTCCCAATAGCCACTCATGACCAGGTGCAGGGACAGCCTGCTGGGAGCTAGCTTCTTCTGTGGGTATTTCTGGAAGGCCCTTGGGTATCCTAAGATTTGCACCTTTGGGGATTTCTCATTGGAATCTGCAGTCCTGAGAGAAGAGAGGGACATTTGTAGGTCTTGGTGTCGAGTGACTACTTTTCTGCTGATCCAGCTGGACTAAGTCACCCACTCAGCAGAGGGTCACTAGCTTCTCTCCATGGCCATTGCTGCAAGATCATTTTTCTCACAGTATACCCTGACACCCAAAGCTTCCTGGTGACCACTCCTGGGTCAAGGTGGCTTTCATTCACCAAGCCTGGCCAGGAACTTCTTTACCAACCTTGACTGTGGCAAGGCTTGTGTTATTTCTACCACCATCACACTGACCTACACATAGTTCCAGAGTGACCCAAGGGTCTTGCTAAGTTTTTCACAGGTGATCCTCACAACGACCCTCTGGATCATGGTTCACACTTTACACTTGAAAGTATCAGGGCTCAGAGAGGTTCAGAAGACTACCAACAATTGCAAAGGAAGTATGTGGCAGAATTGAGACTCAAAACTACTTTTGATGTTAAGCCCAGAACTCTACTGATAGGCTACCCAACAACAGCAGATGGACTGCTACCCTGGGGCAAGGATAACTATCTGCTAAGCAGACCACAGTCTGTATCTCCTTGCTGCTAGGGACTCAACTACTTTCAAAGAAACTTGTTGCATGCTCTCTTGATCTTACAGACAGACAGATGGACAGAATCTGTAAACACAGGAAACATTCAGAGTCCTGGTTTCTTTAGGGTCAACAGCAAATGAGATGTTTAACTCAGGCCACTTTCTCTACCTGCCCATTATTCTGTGTAAGTGGGTCCTCTTCTCATTTCTTCATAAAGCATCATACTGGACAATGGTCTACCTATAAACCCAGGGAAGCAATTGAAACAATTTTATCCTCACTGTATGTACACATGCCACAGATTCAGCTGTGGGAAGAACGAGGACTAACTTTAGCAAGTTTGATTTCTTTACATAAGAGCAGCATTGTCCCGGAAGCATCTGCATTCTCTCAGTGCATGGTCAGGGACTGGCCACCTGCTTTTGGTGTCGTGCACAGGCCATGGAGGTGGAATTTCCTAAAGGGAATTTGAGTGACAGATTCTGTCTCCAAACTGCTTTGCTGATTACCCTGGATAAACACTGCTGGAGGTGCGAGTGGGCTTCCAAGGCACAGGTGTTTCCATTGCCAGCAAGAGCAGCTTTCTTGCTGGGACCTTAGGAGACCTGGGGAGAAGGAAGAGAGGAAGGCTAGGGCAGAGACTGGCTCAGTAAGAGACTGACTAGTGTCAGAAAGTTCAGCTGAATTAACCGGAGAGTTCCATCCAAATTTGGGTACAATTCATAGTGAGTCTGATCTAGGCAGCTGAATTTCAAGTCTGAGCCCCAGGAAATGGGACACCATCCACAAGAAGAAAATGGGCATGGATCTAGAAAGGGGATCTGATAAAATGTGTGGCTTGAGAGCAGAAGGAGGCGATTAGGCGGAGGAAAGAAGGGACCTGGCCAGAGGAGGCATGGGGCACAGGGAGAGCAGGGGGCAGGTAGATAAATTACAATGAAGTATAATGACAAATATATGTGAAAATGTCATGATGAGACCTGTTACTATATATGCTAATGTAAATAATAAAAATTGAAAACTTAAGGATCAATGAAGTGATTTTGAGCAAACTCTAGTCTACAAGCACTTAGATTGTGTCATTCTGTTACACATCTTGAGTTTGATGTGGAGCTCTAGCATCTGATAGATGACTTTCTGTCTCTGGACCAGTCAGACTCATCACTTCAACAAGGAAGAGGAAGTGAAATGATTGGCTGAAATGGGCCACCTGCTCATTCCTTTGTTTCATGAGGAGTTATGGTCCTGTCCACTCACCTGAACCCCATTTCATGGTTTCCTTTTAGAAGGAAGTGTCCTGGCACACGAAGTGAAGGGAATGGATAGAGAGCACCCCAAATAACAGGGACCACATTCAACCCCCAAGTTCCAAATCCTCTGCAGGCATAGGCTGTGTTGAGGACGGGTGGACCTCTGGAGGCAAAGTGGGTACAGCAGAAATTCCCTCTGTAAAGAACTGGGAAGAGGGAGGTGAACTGTGATGAGGGGGCATTTTTTATCAAACTGAAGAAGGTCTGGAGAACCAGTTCTAAGGGAGACCTAAAAGATGGACCTTTACCTTGAACTGATTGGGCTGCTTCTGTAGAGACTGTGAGCTCACTTGCTGGGGCTGAAAAAATCAAGAGTGGGGGCAGGGGAAGACTGTGGTCTTTGGGGCAGGGGTGAAGATGGCCATTCTTACTATCCCAGCTGTGCTAACAGAGCATGACAGTGTGGCCTCAATATCCTAGCACTGCAGAGCCCCAGTAGAGGGCTGGAGTCCCCAAAGTGAGTGTGACAGAGTTGAAGTCCCAGTAGATGTTTGCCCAGACTGAAGCTATGCCAGGATAGGCAGATGACATTTTGAATATTTTTAACATGGTATTATCTACTGAAAGATCATACTAATAGCATGTCCAGTATGCTGGGCCAACCAAACATAGGGTTTAAGCAGAGGAAAGGGATGCGGCTTTACATAACAACCCAGTTGAGTATAACATAGGCAGAAGCTCCAAGGCCAGGCTGGATCTCAGGGGCAGTACTACTGAGGCTGCTCAAGCATGAAGTTCAAGTTGGGGGCAGACTGTGAAGATGAGGCTGGAGGGAAATTAAAACCTCTGCCTCCTGCATCCTTCTGTGGACTTGCAGCTTTGTTCTGCTTATGGAGAGTCACAGAATTGAAGCACAACAGTGCTATCCAGCTTGTGTCCCCCAAGTCTGGATAGACTGAACAGAGACTGAGGTAGAAGGGAAGGAGGCGAACCAGGGGACTCAGGAGAGGAATGCTTACATTCTGAATCAAAACAGTGAGAAAAAGATGAATGGGGGAGAACACCAGCATAAACGTCAAGGTAGATGCGAGGTTTCTATGCCAGTTCATGCTCCCGTTTCTCTGATAAAGCCACAAGGCATCAAACATCAATAGAGAGATAACATATTAGTTACTTTTGTGCTACTGTGATTAAAATTCCTGACAGGAAGAGCTTGGCGGGGGGAGGGTTTCTTTTACCTCAGAAATTTGTTTGATGGGGTTACCCGTAGTGGGGAAGTCATGGCAGAGTTCCTAGTAGCAAGAGCTGTGGCGCAGACTCCGTGCACAATGGCAGAGCACAGAAGACAGGACTAGACTAGACTCACAGTGCCTATAAGCTGTCTCTAGGTACTTACCTACACCAGCTGTGCTCCATCCCCTAAAAGCTCCATAGCTCCATCAGATGGGGACCAAACACTCAAAACTGAAACCTGTGGGGGATGTTCCAGACTAAAATCTGTACTAGCTACCTTCTTGCTGCAATGACAAAACACATGCCAATAGCAATTTGAAGAAGGAAGGACTTATTTGGGCTCACTAATTCGAGGGACAGTCCATTACGGCAGGAAGCCATGATGGTAGAAGCGTGAGGCAGTTGGTCAAATCATGCACACAGTTTGAAAACGGCGAGAGATAAATGCTGGTGCCCAGCTTGCTTTCTCCTCTTATTTCAGTTCAGGAGCCTCAGTGCTGTGGATATCGCTTTGTATAAATAAACACTGATTGGCCAGTAGCCAGACAGGAAGTATAGGCAGGACTAGCAGAGAGGAGAATTGAGGGAACAGGAAGGCAGAGGAGGAGACTGCTGGAGCCATCGCCAGGACAAGGAAAATGTAAGGTACCAATAAGCCACAAGCCACGTGGCAAAATATAGATTAATAGAAATAGGCTAAATATAAGAGTAAGAGCTAGACAATGATAGGCCTGAGCTAATGGCCAAGCAGTTTAAATAATATAAGCGTCTGTATGTTTATTTTATAAGTGGGCTCTGGGACTGGTGGGACCCAGAGAGAAAACTCCAGCTACACCCCAGACCATGGATTGGTTCCACCCATGATTAGGGTAGGACTTCCTGTCTCTATTAACTCAATTCATTAACTTCCTCACAGAGACACTGAGAGGTTTTCCTCCTAGGTGCTTGTAGATCTTGTCTAGTTGTCAATCAGTGTTCACCATCACAAAAACAGCAGATGTGCAGGTGGGTGGACAAATCGATGGGTAGGAATCTGTCTTCTCTCTGAGAGAATAAGTACAGAACTATTCCTGTGATGTTGAAAAGCAAGAAACTGAATTTCTAGAAAGCCGATTTATAGAAACTGATCTGGGGGCACACACACACACACACACACACACACACACACACACACACACACACACACACGAATATTGTACAACTGGCCAGAGGACAAAGGGACAGAGATTTCTATGAAGCTGTTCTGGAGTAGACACACTTAGCTGGAACCCCTGACAATCAGACAACTCTCTCCCTCTCCCTCCCCCTCCCTCCCCCTCCTTTCCTCCGTGTGTGTGTGTGTGTGTGTGCGCGCGCGCGCGCGCGCATGCACGTGCATGTTAGAGGTGGACTATGGGGGCACCTGGCCCTCAATCTTGTTTTCCACACATCGGATCCTCTGTGCTTCTTGCCCTTTGCCCTTTGGCTCTTGGCCTTTGGTGAACCTCTCCCAGGTCCCTCCCTGGCCCTTTCTATCTCCCTGAGCTCATTCTCAGCTACTCAGATTTCTAGTCCTTGCTTCCCCCCAAGGCTTCCATGTATCTCATTCCTGCTTCTGCTCACTCCGGGATTCTTAAATGTTGCCTCATTTCCACACTCCGGCATTTGCCAGCACTCTCCTTTGGACTCATTTTTAATAAGCTCCTGGGCACTTGGCTCAGATCTTAAATATTTCACTTGGTTTATATTTGAGAGTGGGGCAGGGGAAGACCACAAACAAACAAACAAACAAACAAACAAAAAATGACAGCCTTATGTAAAGTGACAAACATTTACAGAACTTTTCAAAGTGCACCCAATCCTTCTAAAGACCTCTGGGGAAATGTTTAAATTAAAAACTGTCTCTGTCTTAAACAATCTGTGAAGACAGTCTCCCCAGCAGGGCAGGATTCACTTTCTCCTACCAGCATGTGTGGGTGCAGACCATTTGGCCATGCTATGAAAGGAGAGACCTTGGTGATGAACATTGACTGTATCTCAACAATTCTTCCTCTTGGCCAATTAAAAACAACCCCCACCTACAGCCTCCCTCCTCCCTTGCTTCAGTGTGTGAGTTGCCTCTCCATAACTCAATAGACTTAGAGAAATTGATCTACGGAGAGATTTCCCAAATCTATAATTTTACCACAGGTGGGAGAATATGAATAGCTTACTTGACCACAACAAGCTCCTCTCTGTAGGCTCACCCCAGCTATTTCTGGAGAAGGGGGAAAGGGAGATGCGTCAAGCACCTACTATGTGCCCTGTGTTGACCAAAGTGCCTCCTTGGACAATTCTTATTCAGTCTTCTTGATGAGTCTGTAGCAAGAAATGCTATCACTTCTACGGTGTAAATGAGAGAAAGGAGCTTGAGAAGGCATTGGCAAACTGTTTAGGTTTACCCAGGTGGGAGAGCCAGGATTGAAGAGCTCAAACTAAGGTATGTTTGGTGTCTTTTGGTGAGTGTGTATGCATGTGCATGTGTGTGTTTGTGTGCAGGTACACATGTACATTTGAGTATACATACATGTGTGAGCATATTTGTGTGGAGGCCTGTGGTCAACTTCAGGTGCTGTTATTCCTCAGGTGCCATCTACCTTCATTTTTGTTTTATTTGTGTGTGTGTGTGTGTGTGTGTGTGTGTGTGTGTGTGTGTGTGTGTGTGTGTAGGGAATGTGTGTATGTGCACATGGAGTATATGTATCTTGTATGTGCTGGTAGTATATAAACACGTATTTGTGTGTTATATGTGCACCTGTGTGTGCAAACAAGGGCTAAAGGAAGATGGTGGGAGTCCAGCTCTATCACTCCAAGCCTTATTCCCTTGAGACAGGGTCTCTCTCTGGACCAGCAGCTGGGCTTATAGCCTCGCAAACCCCAGTGACCTTCCTGTCTCCCACAATGCTGCAGGTACAGGCTTTTTACATGGGTGCAGAGGATTCAAACTCAGTCCCATATGCTTGTGCAGCAAGCTCCCTTACCCACTGAGCCACCTCCATCCCTCTCCTTATTTTTTTGAAACAGGGTCTCTCACTGAACTTGTAGCTTGTTGAGTAGGTTGGGTTGGTAAGGTCTCCCTATTTCCATCACTCTAGCTCTGGGATTACAAGTGAGCACTGCCATGCCTGGCTATGTGAGTGCTGGGGCTCAAACTTGGACTCATATGCCTACCAGCATTTTCCTGATTGAGCCTTGTCCCCAGCTCTGCCTAACATCTTTGGCTTGAGCCCTGGTCCAGCAGTTGCACCTCCAGTGGTCATCAGCTTAATGACCTGTCCCTGGAGTTATCCCTTTAGAGATGACTGTGTCCTAGCAGTTAAGAGTTGAGTCTCTGTCTATTAGAAGCAGAGTGACCTCGGGCAAGCTTAGAATAAGCATCCATAACCCACAGATCCTAAATTGAGAACCTTTGATCACTGACCTGTCTATCATGGAAAATTCCACGGTGGACCCCATGTGACAGGCCATAGTGACAGACAGGCTCATTAAAGATATTCAATAAAATCATGTTCTGGTGATGTGTAAGGCATTATGAAACCCTCTTGAAATGTCTTGCTTAGATTTGACTCTGGTTCTCAAAATATCTCACCATGTACATGCATGCAACTCTGTACATCAGAAAATTTCCCAAATAGAAACATTTTTGGTCTTAGTGCTTTGAGTAAGGATGAATTGATTTCTTAGTCTCAGTCACTAAACAAGAAAGTGAGACATTTTAAGGATTAGAGTAGATGCTATTAGAAAGGAAGCCATGAGTACTATGCCTATACTAGTACCAGAAACTTAGCAACACTGCGTTATTTCCCTTGAGGTAGTTACTTCCCAGGACCTCTGACATTTCATCTGTAATCTGGGAAGATGACACCAGGAACCACTCGGCCAACACTTGTGTGTTTTAATGCCAACACTCGTGTGTTTTAATGGTAAAGTGAAATGATAATCTGTAGTAAAGAATTTTGTACCTTATTAATCAATCTGCTCTCTCCCTCTCCCTATCTCTGTCTTCTTCATTCTCTTTTTTACACATTTTTATATTTTTGTTGTTGTTGCTGTTAAGGCAGCTTTGTCAGGGTTAGGGAGAAGGCCTCTTGCAGAGGCCCTGAGTTCAGTTCCAGCACCTACACCCAGCAGCTCACAACCATCAAGTGAGCATCCTGGTTCAGGGCCTTAAGCAACACTACTCTACCCATTGTAGATGGGCATTATTTATGGTTTTGAAAGAGCAGTTCTGTAAAATCCTATTGGCATTTGATGCCAATTTTTATTAAATAAAATTTTGGCTTCCTTGAGATGGGAAATAGTTTTCTTCTTTGACAGATTGAAGAGGATCAATCCATTAATTGACTCCCTGGTGCTAAATGGCACTTTCATGATCCTACAGCAGTTTCCTCTGTGAGTCTTTAAACATATTGCTGGATTTCAATTGGATAGTAAATTATTTAGCATTTTCATCTATATTCTCAAATGAGAGTAAAATGTAGTTTGTACTTCAGAATCTTTCAACTCAGTTGCACAGCCATACTCACTTCTTGAAGTAAATTATCTTTCCTTTTTATATCTTTTGGATATAGTGATCTATTGTGAAAATTAGTTAATCTTTGAAATTACCTGCCTATGAATCCCCTGGATCCAGAGACATCTTGTTTAAGTGATTATGTGTGACTTTTCCCCTTCACTTTTTGAAAATAAATAGTTATTGATCTAGGCAGATGGATCAATTTTAATAACCTCTTGGAAAATGTTTTGAGCATTTCTCTGTGATTTTTCAAATTCATTATTATAATTTGGTACAGTATTCTGATTTAAGACCTACTCCCAAATTTTTGTGCATATGTAAAACTATGTGTCTCCTTTCTGTTTACTTCTTCCATTCATTTATGTTGGGGGGTGGGGTGGGATTACTTAACTTCTTAGAGTGCATTTTATTTTCTGTCCAGCTACGTAGTCCAAGTCTTAGACATTCTGATGAATCGTGTGTGTGTGTGTGTGTGTGTGTGTGTGTGTGTGTGTGTGTGTGTGAGAGAGAGAGAGAGAGAGAGAGAGGGGTGGGGGTGGGGGTGGGTGGGGGGAGGTGGGAGAGAGCGAGAGAACACATGTGCATTTGCATTTGGAGGCCAGAGGTCAACAACTTAGGATGTTGTTCCTCAGGCACTATCCACTTTTATGTTTGAGATAGGGTCTCTCATTGTCTTTGAACTCACAAAGTCAGCCAGGCTGGTTGACCAGTGATCCCAGAAATCTGCTGGTCTCTGCCTCCTTGGTGCTATGATTATAAGCATGCACCATCACACTCATCCTTTTTAAGGGTATGTTCTGGGGGTCCTACTTAGGTCCTGGTGCTTGTGGTGAAAGCTCCTTACCAACTGATTCATCTATCCAACCGCCTTTCCCTTTCTTAACTTACTAAGTTATCATTCTGCATACCCTTCCCTCCCCTCTCCCTTCTGTGTGATTTTCATTGGCTCTCTTGTTGGCCATAAGTGGAAAAAAAAAAATGCAACACACATACAGTTGGCAAAATGTACACACTGTAGTTAAAGTTTGTAAATGTCATATATAGAGTATTTAAACACACTTTTAAATAAATGTATATGTGTATAGAATATTTAAAGCTATGAATTTGCTTCTGACTATAGGATTTCATACATCTTATATGAACTCATCAAATACTGATATATTTTTATGATAATATCTATTAGTAAATATAGGTGCAGATTTAATTTTGTTTTTCCTCTGACTCACAAGATGTGTTTAAAGGTGTGCTTATCCAAACTGATTATAGCTTTTGTCTTTTATTTCCCCAGTCCTGGAGATTGGAGCCAGGGCCTTGGCCACACGGGGAAAGTGCTTCATCACTGTGCAATACCAAGGCCCACCATCTCTGCTTTAACCTTTGCTGAGATTTTCTGGTCTTGCTGCTTTCTGGTTAAACCATGGTGTTTGGGGGTTGCTGTTTTCTGGACTGTGTATAGATGATCAGTTTGGGATGATACAACAGTGGCATTTGATAAGAAAAAAGCAAGGTATTCTTTGTAAACAGGGCACAAGTATGTTGCATATTAATTAAAACATTCTATATGTCAGTTAAAACTTCATCTCCTTGACTATTCAGAGTGGTAATATGTTTTCTTCCATTTGAGTAATTGTTACATTTTGAATATAAAGTACCTCCACAGGCTCATGAAGGGAACACTTAGTATTTAGCCGGTGGCACTGTTGGGAAAGTGCTGGAAAGTGGAGGTAATGGGGACTGGGCAGAGAAAGTAGGTCATTGAGGGTGGGTTCCTAGGGGCTGTGTCTTGCCTTGACTTCCATCTCTCTCCTTGCTTTCTGGCTGCTGTGAGGTGAGCAGCCTTTTCCCCTATACTCCTGCTGCCCCAGTATCCCTCCTCTCTAAAAGCCCATGATAATGAAACAAGTGGGTGATGGCCCGAAGCCTCTAAACCTGTGAATCCAAATACATCTTTAACTGTTCCTATCAGGTTTTGTCACAGCAATGGGAGCCTAACAGAAGTTGCTGGGTGAGCCAATAGTGTGGGACAAAGCTGTTTAGTTCCGCTTGATTCGTTCCTAAGAGGTATTTGTGGTTGCAGAAAAGATGAACAGTGATGAGTTCATGACTTACATGCTTGAAAGATGGTATCTCATGCTTCAGATCCCCTGGGTCTGCATTGTGCTGCAGAGCTACAGGATATGCACACCCAAAGGGAAAGTAACTACTGGACCAAACATGTACTTCAGGGCAGCTCTTGTGCACAAGCAGACAAGTGGTGGCCAGATGCGATTTCCTTGGGACCTATGATGTTTGGGAGGACAGTTGTTTTTGTTTGTTTGTTTGGTTGGTTGTTTGGTTGGTTGGTTGGTTTTTGTTTTTGTTTTGGTGGGGAGAAGAAACATTATTCTACCTCATTGCTCACTCTTTAGTGATCAAACTTTCATTGAGCATTTAATATAAATTGACAAGGAGTTCTACCCCTGAAATCACAATGATGAATAAAACTGTGGAAGTTCTTACTCTTGCTCTTGGGACAGTGGGTTTGCCCCATCAGATTATAAAGCAAATCAAACCCTACTGGTAGGTTTCCTGTTCCCAGGAATTATGCCCTCCATGGAGAGGTGGGTCCTCTGATCCCTTCACATCATGGAGAAGACAGCATGCAGAGATGATTTTGTGATGAGGAACAGCTGGCAAGGAAACTAATGTGACAGAAAGTGTCATAGCCTCGGGCTAAGAGAAAATCAGCAATTAGCCAGAGTGAGATGGGCCCTGCCCCACTCCCCCCAAAAACTGGAAATGGGAAAAATGCCTTAATTTTTATGTCAATGCAAGAAAAGGGGAAGCCATGGAGAACAACCTTGCACTGGGTACACACAAGGCTACTATCCAGGGGTAAGTCTCGGAAGACCGAGCCAAGCATACTGGAAAGCTCTGAGGTGGCATTTTTCTTTTTGAAGAAAGCTGCCAAATTGCTCATTTGGCCTCTCATTCTTTTTCTGCCGCATAGCTTTCTCTGACCCCAAAGGGGCTTGGGTGTAGGCAGCTGAGTGTCTTAACGTTTGAGAACTGCCAACTCCGCTTCTCCTCCCCCGAACTCTCGGGTGGATTGGTCCATAGGGTTAAATGGCTCATTGCAATTCAGCAAAGTGGGGTTTATGTGCAATTACTGTTTGTTAATTTGGTTAAATGTCAAAGCATACATTTTTGAGGGGGGGGGTTGTAAAAAAAAGTTCCTGCAATACAACTTCCACCCTCAACCTCCTTAAATATCGGAAGGGTGAGATGTTACTCTCCAACAAATGTGAAGACGTCATATTCAGCATCCTCTGGAAATTGGATGGAGGATGGCTTAGCTAAATGTCTCTCTTGGGAGGAAGGATGGTTGGAAGTCAGCACATCTGAAGCTAGCCTCACACTTAAGGGGACAGTGGAAAGAAAAATAAAACGTATCCTTACCACCTGCCTCCTAAAGAAGAAGAAGTGGGCTTTTATTCAATTATCAGCCACCTTGTTTTTTCCTAAGGTCATAATATTATGGGCTAGAGATATGGCTTAATGACTAAGAGCATATACTACTCTCAAAAAAGACCGAGATTCAGTTTCCAGCACTCATGAAGTGAGGCTCACCTGTAACTCTTGCTCCAGGGGATCTGATGCCCTCTTCTGGCTTCTTTGGGTACTTGCACTCACGTGTACACACCCACACACAGACCCATATTTAAAAAAAACAGCACATCTTTAAAAACTTTTTGTCCTGTCTGCACAGGTTTTTTTGTATTCTGTCTTGTTATTTTTCTGCTTTGATGGGTCTGTATTTCTTGGTTCTGTCTAAGCACTAAACTTATCCTGTTCACAGAGACAAGTTTTTATTCTGTTAAGTATAAACAAACATAGCACACACTCAAATAGGCCACAGGCCTCGACTCTTCAGCCTTGACAGGTTTCTGCTACTAAGGTAGAAAAATGGTTCTCTTTTCCAGATTCACAATGTCAGAGTAGATTTAAAGATACCTGCCTTAGAATCTCAGTCAGATGTATTTTCTTTCCGTAAACTTTTCATCTCTACAGTGGCTCGGATGGCTCCTTGTCTCAAAGATGCATGTAAAATTTGAGTATGTTCCTGAATGTTCTAGATATTTTTTAATTCCATGACTTGCCACTATACCTTTCCACTACACCTCTCTCTTGCAAATTTGTGTACAGTGAGATAACTAGTTCAGTCTACCCCACTCACTGCCTGTTCACTCCCCAGCTGGGAGAACGGAATCGATTCCTTCAAATTCCTAGCCGCATGCCATCTCTTCTCTCTGTTGGACCAGTTGCCTGATGCTCACTTCTCCTTTCTTCCTGCTAACCTCAGAAAGGAAAGGGAGAGCATGGGACATGCACAGTTTCTCACTTGCAACCATTTTGAATCTCTCTCTTGTCTCTGCGTGCTCTTCCTGTTTTGCAAACAAGTGCAGGAGCATTTGTGTAGCCACATGACTTCACAGCTATGATTTCAGAAAAGGTATTTCTCCCTTAATTTTTCTTGTAGTTGACGTGTATTTTCTTGAGGTAGCCTCTATTGGAATCATTCTCAGGAAGCCATGATGACAGCTTAGAGCTATCTCTTAGCAGAGCCAACTAAAGGGTTGTGGGACATGACCTTTCATACAGGGGCTCCTGCCCACAAAAGAAGAGGTTAATAGTCTTTGAACATGAGTTCTCATACTTTGACTTTGCACTGGTTCCCCTGTCAATGATTCTTAGAAATGTTGACCAGTCCCTCTTGGACATCGTCATTGTAGCATATGTCATTGGTTGATGACTGGGAGTTCCCATCCTCCTCACCTTAGGTTCTTTAGAACACACATACCTCCTCAGGCAAGAGAGAACTTAATAAGATTCCCTAAGGTTCCAAAAGTAGAGCTAAGGTCAATGATGATTTAGTTTGAACCTGTCAAGGAATTTACAACCTCCTGGGTGGTGAGCTCATGCTCTGATAACAGTGTTTTTATGAATGGAAAATGACAAAGTCCGAGGAACTCCCTAGTGCTGTGCAAATCACTAATGCATTATCTGGGAAGCTCTGTGGATTTTGTGTCCTGGGATCATTGAAGGAGGCCTCAAGAAGGTGCGCTGTGTCTTGATTGACACCTTGGATTCATTTTCACCTCCTCATGAAGAATTGGGAGAAGTTTCTATATGTCTCTGTGGCAGCAATGTTTACAATGTGTGACATTTGTCAACCTAATGCTCGATCACAGGAACTGCCCATTGGGTTTAGCTGATCCACCACTAAGGAATGGCTTTGTGTTAATGACTTCATTTCTATTAATTACCCTTCATGCCAGAAGCTAGGGTTTCTGCTCCACTCATTCTGTGAAATTTCCAAAGGACACATACGCACCAAAGATTGTTGCAAGGTAACCTGAAATTACTGTAACTGGTTTTGGTGCCCAAACCTCAATGTGGGGCAATGTGGTGAGAAATGAGAAGCATGCTCCTTATGTGGTTGGGCTTAGACATGTTCTGGAATGGTATAACATGCCCACTAGCCCTGGGAGAAGGCTCACAGGGACAGGAAGGAATCTGCTTGCTCTGGTCTAGAGATGAATGGTAATTTGGTGTCTGGCTGGAAAATGAATCAGAAAGGGCAAGATAGCATCAGCAAGACTTCAGTACGGGGCTGGCTTAGCTGTTCACAAAGGACAGAAGGAGACAGAAAGAGAGGGATAGCAGAGTCAGAATAAGAGGGAAAAACACAGAGAGGGGAGCACATGTGTACCTACTGCCTTACCAACTGCAGGAGAGTTAGAGGGACAGAGGCAGAAAAGGAAAGTGACAGTGGGCTCTCTGGGATGGTGGCTTCTGGTTTCCAAAAGACTTGGGTAGGAGGAACCAAGAATCGGTGAGAGGCAGGAGGGTGGCTATTAAACAGGTCTACGGGGGGAATCGGAGATCCAGGAACCCTATAAAGTACCCAAGACACCTTCTGTTTAGCAGACTCCCAGCCTTAAGCCTCTCCCATCCCCGAGGATAAAGCTGTGTTTTTCCCCTTTTTCTTCTGCCTTTCCTGGTCATTTAGTTCTTTGTCTATCCAGAGAATGAACTCAGCAAACCCCCAGATGATCATCTGTTATATTTCTGACAAATGGGATGAAATCAAATTCTGTTTTAGGCTCTGGCCAGTCATGGCCAAGCTGTCTTTTGGTTGAATAGAGGCTGTTCAGTGAAGGTTCCCATGAGCTGACCCTCCATCCCAGGACACTTCAGAGAATGCTGTTCACAGTCTGATTTGATACCTCCCAAGGGGTGTATGCTTCTCCCTGGGATAATTTTCCAGGAGATTCCACTTGGTGGCTTCTTCCTTGCCCTCCCACACCAGAGAGGGGAACATTGTGGGACTTCATGGAATTCTAACCTCAGACTTCCTGTGATAAACTACCTTGCACTTGCACCCGACGGGCATGAGGCAAGCAAGGCGGCAGAGCACCTGTGACAGAATTAGGCTTTGCTGGGAGTTGCCGGCTGACAATGAGGCGAGATTTATGTGCTTGCTTTTTCTATAAGTATAATTTTATTTGATAAGTGAAGTCAAAAGATAGAAAGAATTCATCCAGGATCGGCATTGTGGGACATTTCCTCTATAATATTAAAATAAATATTATCCCCCTATCTAATTACACAAAACTATGTTAATAATACCGTCTTTGTTGTTGCCTGCCCATTTCATCTTTGGAGCCAAAGAGTTTATTAAAAGCAGTGACTGGCTCCCTTTCAGAAGAGGTACACTTGTTGTTGTTGTTATTAACCTACTCAGAACAGCACAATTATTTCTTTTAAAAGAAGGCCTCAACCTGGGTGGGAGCTCTGGTGGCCAGAGGGATGGTTTTCCTCACATGGGCTTTGCTCTGAACTTTATGCCTTGCAGCTCCCCTCTTACAGAAAACATGAGCTCGCAGAAGTACATGAGCTCACAGAAAACGTGAGCTCTGGTGTGTAAGGGACAATGTGGGCACAGAGAGTGGGGGTAGTCATCTGATCAACTTGATGGGTTAAGTGCATCCAAACCACCCCGAGTCATTGTGGTGGTGGCTGGGAGAGAGACTTGAGGATGAGTTGTTTTCTCAAGTGCCCTCCTTACACCCAGACCTTCAGTGTCTTTACTTCTGGAGCCATCATGGTGGCACACACCTATAATCCTAGCACACAGGAAGCGGAGACAGGAGGACCACAAGTTGTAGGACAGCCTGGGCTACAGAGCAAGACCTGCCACAAACAAACAAACAAACAAACAACAAACCAGAACAACAAGCAGAAAAGGTTAGTTCCAGGCTAGTCCTGGGATATGCAGTCTTTGCCAAGGGATTTGATACCTGGGAGGGAATGCAAAAGGAAATAAACAGTAAAGGCCAGATGGTAACCACACCACCTACACATCAACACAGGTGAGCACTCAACACAGCTGGAGACCTGACAGCTACTGTCAAAGAAGACTGACCATCTTCAATTCTGGATACTGACCCCTGGCTATAAGAGCTCAGACTTTTAGCATGAGCCTCTAGAAACTTCCACAGCAATCTATGTTTGTGGGATCCCCTGGAAATAAAAAGTAAGGTTTGCATGTTATATTTCATTGTTTACCCTTATCATCAAAGTGTTTTTCATTGTGTGTGTGTATGTGTGTGCGTGTTCGTGTGTGTGTGTGTGTGTGTGTGTGTGTGTGTGTGTGTGTGTGTGTGTGTGCGTGTTCCATGTCACACTTAGAAGCCTGAGGACAACTTGTGGGAATCTGTTCTCTCCTATCCTGTAAGTCCTTGCCTCCACCTCCTGAATTCTGGGATTATAGGCATGCACCACTCTGCTGGTTTATGAGATGCTGGAATCCAGCGCAGGGCTTCCTGCAGGTTAGGCAAGCACTCTGCCAAATGAGATCCATCTCAAACCCCACATCTTAGGAGATTTTCTCCAAACTGTGTCCATATCCATCACAGATAAGTGACATCCTTTTGTTGTGCACTAGGTCCCACACTAGGCAGCATCACAGGTGACTGTGTATATTACTGTCTATGTGACAGCTTGGCTATGACAGAACTTGAGTAACTGGATCCTGAGCCTGGCCTGGAGAGGCTCCAGACTGAAAGCTGCCATCACAAACTCCACTGGTGCCCCTAGCTCCACCCTCTCCCTGCAGAGACAATGCCTCTATACTCATACTGCTGTCCTGCTCACAGGTCACCGATCAGGAACAAAGCAGGGTGAGCCTGTGATACCCCTTTTGTTGGACATTTAATCTCTGGTTCAGTGTGCTTTTTTGAAATGCGAAAGTAAATTATGGGCTGTGAAACTGTCGAGGGCGTTAGGTAATGATGAAACCGGGGAGGATGGTACCAGCGAGAAGAAAGAAAGAATGAGGTTAGAGTGATACACATTCCTGTTCAGGGA
Organism: Peromyscus californicus insignis; assembly: GCF_007827085.1. NCBI lineage: Eukaryota > Metazoa > Chordata > Mammalia > Rodentia > Cricetidae > Peromyscus > Peromyscus californicus. The sequence goes on from NW_026294606.1 coordinate 94,549,348, forward strand.
CTTGTGGTCTCAGAAGTTCTGGGTGCCTGAGGACAAAATGGTGTGTTTTTATCTTTCTTTCACGCCCTCTTCCAATGATGGCACACACCAGGTGGTGGGTTAATGCTGACAAATAAGGGAAAGGGTAGAGAAAGCAAGGGAGGGGAAGTGTTGAATAAATGAGGTTGCAGGGAGAGTAGAAAGTGGGAGCTGGCTGTGATATTCCTGGAGTAGGAGACTAGTGTAGGTGACATTAGCTCCTGATGAGTGTCAGTCACTTAAGACACTGAGTCCCAGTGCTGTGGCAAGCCTGAGTCCCCTGACTCTCCTGCCAGCCCATTCTGGAGCCACTCTGCTCTCATCTTGAAGATTAAACTTTGAGACAAGGGAGGCCTACATTAGTAAGTAGCAAAAAAAAAAAATGGAATTTGAACACATGACCTGCAGGGTATCAGAGGCCACACTTGGGAAGCCATGCAGAAGTGCCCTAGACATGTTCAGAAGTGCTGACTCTAGGAAGTCATGGACTTTTCAGCATGGGGGTGAGGGTGGGGATGGTTCTCCTTATATCTGTTTTTAGATTCTTGTCTTTTCTGAGAAATCTTTCCTTCTGGATATGCCTGGGAAAAGCCTTGGCTAGAAACAGGTCAAGACAGAACATGGAGCCACCCAGGTCTAGACTGCTCTGGTAAAGTGCTGGAAGAATGGAGGGTCTGCCTCTGATGTCTTCCTGCTGGATTTGAGTGGTTTGTTTCTTGGGAGACCACTTAGCTGGCGTGTGCTGGTCATAATGAGGATTCTCTTAGAAGGAAAATAATAGGGAAAGGAAGGAAGGAAGGAAGGAAAGAAAAGGAAGGGGAGAAGGGAAGCAGAGATGGAGAGAAGGGGAGAAAGGAAGGAGAATGGGGAGGTAGGGAGAGAAGGAGGGAGAGGAAAGAATGGGTAGAGGAAGGGAATAAGAAGGAATGTGAGAGGAAGCTGATCCAAGTCTGTCCCTGATCTTCTGGATTTACCTTTTTCCCAATTATTACTGGTAAAGAACACCAGGGGCAACTGGGACTCAGGGTGGTGAAAGGAGAGAGGGAGAGTCACCTTCTTGTCCTGACATCTGATGTCATCTGGTACCAAGGTGGGGATCCATACTGCTGTCTTGTGTTTTGTTGATGTGGTGAATTTTCCATTGGCCTTTTTGAGGAGTCGGGGACAGGCCTGAAGGGCATGGTGACTGTGAGGAGAGAGAGAGACAGAAGAAGGAAGGCAAATGTGCAGGTCCAGAGGAGAGTGTCTTACCCTGCCCCCTTTCCTGCTGATACCTAAGATTCGGACCACAGACTCTGAGGACACAGAGGACATCACACTGAGTTCACAGGTTGGGAGCTGGACAGTGCCACAACACCCTCCACTGATCAAAGGCCAGGCAATGAAATGTGGTATACTTTCAACAGTGTTTACTTATAGCTATGTGAAGCAGCTTCCTGTCCCTGCAACCAGACCCCTGTGATCATTTACTTATAAAGAGAAAGGTTTATGTCGGCTCACATTCTGTGATATGATTGGACTCATTCTCTGTGGCACGGTAGTCATGGAGGGATGTGAAGGAACAGAGCTACTCACATCCTGAGCCAGAGAGCAAAGAGGAAGGTGGGGGAGATTAAAACTACAATCTTCTTTGGGGTCACATCTCTGAATAACTTAAAAGCCTCCTGCTGGGTCCTGCCTCTTGCAGATTTCACTACCTTCTGATAGAACTACCCAAGGGAATAAGCCCTTAAGACCCAGGTCTTTGAGGGCAGGAGGCACTCATACCCCAAACTCCAGCATCAATAGAATGTAAATTTCTTTGTTATTGTGCTTTTGTGTGTGTGTGTGTGTGTGTGTGTGTGCGCGCGCGCGCGCGCGCGCGCGCGCCTGAGGGCAACTGTGATGGTTTGAATGAGAATGGACCCCATAGACTCACATATTTGAATATTTAGCAGTTGGTGGACTGTTTGGGAAGGAATAGGAGGTGTGGCCTTGAGGAGGTTTGGCCTTGGAGGAGGTGTGGCCCATTGGAGAAAGTGTAGCCTTATTGGAGGACAGGAACACTGGGTGTGGGCTTTGAGGTTCCAAAAGTCCATGCCAGGTTTAGTCTTGTTCTTTCTCTGCCTCCTGCTTGTGTATCTGGATGTAAGTTCTCAGCTACTACTCCAGAGCCATGCCTGGTGTTACCATGCTTCCCACAATGATAATCATGGACTAACCCTCTGAAAATGTAAGCAAGTCCCCAGTCAAATGCTTCCTGTTATAAACTGCCTTGTTGATGGTGTCTCCTCACAGCAATAGAAGAGTTACTAAGACAACAAGCTGAGTGTTGCTTCTCAGAAATACTTCATTTTGTTTTTTGAGACAGGATGTCTCACTGGGATCCTGGAGGCTTGCTTGTTAATCTAGGCTGGTTGGTCCACAAGTCCCAGGGATGCTCCTGACTGTCTGTATGCCCAGTGCTGGGATTACAAATGTTTAAGGATGTATTAATCACTTTTAGGCTGTTGTGATAGGACACCGTGGCCAAGGCAACCTAGAAGAGAAAGAATTTATTTTGTTTTATGGTTCTAAAGCAGTGGTTTCTAATATTCCTAATGCTTTGAACCTTTAATACAGTTCCTCATGTTGTGGTGACCCACAACCATAAAACTACTTTTGCTGCTGCTTTGTAGCTGTAATTTTGCTACTACTATGAATCATGATGTAAATATCTGGTGTGCAGGATATCTGATATTCAACTCCTGTGAAAGGGTCATTTAACCCCCAAAGAGATCGCAACCCACAGGTTGAGAACCAATGTTGTAAATGGATAAGCATCCATAATGGCAAAGATGCATGGCAAAAGATGGTAGGCATGGCTGCAAGAACAGGAAGCTGAGAGAGCTCATATCCTCAAATGTAAGTAGGAAGCAAAGAAAAAATAGGAAGTGACTTGAAGCTTTAACTTTCAGTGTCTGCCCCCAGTGGCATACTTCTTCAATTAAGAGCATGCCTCCTGAACCCTTCCCAAACAGTGCCACCAACAGAGACCAAGTGTTCAAATATTTGAGCCTATGAGAAGTATTGTCATTCAAAGCAATACAGCTACTACATTTATCTACCTGTCTACCTATCTTATCTCATCTTATCTCATCTCATCTTATCTTATCTTATTCTATCTATCTATCTATCTATCTATCTATCTATCTATCTATCTATCTATCTATCTGTGGGTTCTGGGAATTGAACTCAGTTCCTTATGCTTGTGTAGAAAGCATTTTATGAGCCGAGCTACCTCTCCAGCCCCAGTAAGTAATTTTTGAGCTTCAAAGAAGTCAGATGAGTCTCAGGTCCTGGATAGCTAATCCATTTTCCCAGCATTGTTAGAGAGCACAGATGACCTGGATCTTCAGCTTCCATTGCTTATTGTGTGTAAGGTCTGTCAATATGGCCCTGTGGTTTGCTTTACCACACTACATCTCTAAGGTAAATTATGTAGTAGTCAGTTGCTGTGGGATATTGTTCTGTATGCTGTGAATATGTGTTGCTCTGATTGGTTGATAAATAAAATGCTGATTCGCCAGTAGCCAGGCAGGAAGTATAGGTGGAATAAGCAGATGAGGAGAATGCTGGGAAGAGGAAGGTTAAGTCAGGAGTCACCAGACAGACACAGAGAAAGCAAGATGAGAAGGCAGAACTGAGAAAAGGTACCAAGCCATGTGACTAAACAGATAAGAATTATGGGTTAATTTTAGTGTAAGAGCTAGTCAGTAATAAGCCTGAGCTAATGGCTAAGCAGTTATAACTGTTATAAGCCTCTGTGTGTTTACTTGGGGGAAGAGAGTAGGAGAGATTTGTCCTGACTGCTGGCCAGCTGGGACACAGAGAAACTTCCGAGTACAGTCAGTCACGTGGCAATGGCTTCTTCTACATTCTTAACACTGAGCTCTCCAGGAGGGTAGAGTACTGTGGTCACATTCTCAATTCCAGGTCCATGTTGCCATCAGAATCCTGATGAGCATGGTGAGAAACAGGGATTCTCACTTCATAGTGAGTTCTGGGGATTCAGAATAGAAAAAAAGAAAGAAAGAGAGAGAGAGAGAGAGAGAGAGAGAGAGATGAGAGAGAGAGAGAGAGAGAGAGAAATCAATTTATCCTTTAAGATCCCAAGGTCCTGTATCAGCCTAGAGAAAAAGTTAAAATGGCTGGTGCACTGATGTGCCCCAAAACATTGGTTTTTATATTCCTAAATGCATTTCCCTGCCTCTCGAATCTACTGTTGGATGAGATCCTCAGGGAGGTACAGTCTTCCTGTGTTTAGTAGTGCTCTCTCTCCAAATTCCCCATCTTATTAGTTCATAATACAAAGCCCTATCGAATGTATATCCTGGTGACTGAGATTCCCTCCTTTTCTGTTCTGTGGGCTTAGTCATGTAGCAGGCTGCCTGTCATGTTTGAACCTGAAGATGAACTGAGCATGCCTAAACAAGCAGGTGCTGGCTACCAAGAGGAAAAGACAGGTGCTTAGTGTCTCCTTGTTATGTGTGATTCTCTGATGAGCTCCAAATGCATCTCATACTGAAAATGGGCCATAATGATTTATTTCTTTTAGTATTCATCCTCCAAATGACAGAAGGGGGCTTTGCAAGAGCTCTTAGTGGGGGTTGGAGTAAAGGACTCTGACTTCAAGTTGTCTGGGCAAAACTCATTCCTGCCTCCTGGGGTCTTCTTATCTCAGGAGGCAACCCTGAAGGTCCTTGTAAATAAACCTGTTGGGTTTGTACAATTTCTAAAGCAGCTGGCCAGGAGTATATGAGACTCCTTAGAAATACCTGTACTCATGCAAGGCCTGGGTGCTAGGATGTTGGTGTCTGCCATGTCTTCCCATTTGATATAATGGCTTTCTTTGTAAGAACACTTGATTCAAGGACTTATAAAAGGTGACTGAAACTATCTTGATTCTGTCCCTGCCCCCGTGGAGATGTGCTGTGTCACTCCCCATGTTCTTGGAGCTGAGTAAGCTTAATGGCTCACGGAGTCAAAGGGAGGCAACAGAAATGAAGTTTAGGGACATCTGAGGTCAGATCATCAGAAGGAAGCCTTGAACTTCAGCCCTTGCCTCTTGGAAGGCTCCATCAAGGGATGACTGATCTAGGAATCTAGCACTTAAGCCCCAAAGACAGAACAGAACAACCCTGGACCAACTCCACGTCATCAAGTAACAGCAAGAACAACCTTCTCAGCCCGTCCTCTAGACTTGTGAGAGAAGATGCCGCCTTGCAAATGATCTTACAGGGCCCCAGAAAGTGTCACTGGGCAGATGAACCACCCAGCAGCACTCACCCACATTCTTCATCTACAAGAACTGGGCAAAAGAAAATGTGCTCTTAGAGTTTCTTACAGCTAGAGCATGGGCAGCTTACTGATGGCTACACCACTGAAGAAATGGAGTACTTCTCTCTTCAACAACTGCTAACTGTCAATCACCCCTCAGGGATGGTCCCTCCCCCATTCACTGCTGAAATACTGATGTTCTCAATCTTGCACAATTCCTGTTGTAGATCACCACAGCTCCAAGTGAGTTCATGAGGGCAATGGCTGTGTCATGTCCAGAAGACATCTTTTTGTCTACATATCTTTCCCGTTGTGTTGATCGAGGGACCTGCTGTATTGATTTGCTAATGATACTGTAACAAAGTACCACAGGTCAGGGCTTAAGTGGCAGATATTTGTTTCTCTGGAAAATAGAAGCCCAATATCAAAGTGTTGGCAGGGGTGTTTCTTCTGAGCTTTCTTTCCTTGGCTTGTAAAAAAGTCACATTCTTTTTCTGTGTCTCCTTACATGGAAATGAGCCATTGGTGTAGGGTCCATCCATACCATTTCACTTACCTTAATCCCCTCTCACAAGATTCTACATCCAAATAGAATCAAGGTATACTAAAGGTCAATATCTCAGCTCAAGAACTTATATGAATAGGGAAAGGACACAATTCTGGCCCTAACATCAGAGTTTGAATTCTAGTCCTTCACCAATGGTCCTCTCTGATCCTGCGTTTTGTTCTCTGGAAACAGATCTCAACACAAGGTTGCCATGACAGTGGGAGATGACATGGGGCTACTTGTTCACAAAAGATGGTTTAAACAGGTTGCTGATAGACAGAAACCACCAGTCCTTTAGCCTTCTGCTCTTATCTCCCTGTTTGATGAGCCATGTTAACAACCATCATTTCTAGAGGGTTTTTTTTTTTGTTTTTGTTTTTTGCATGTGTTTGTGTGTTGTTATTTTTGTTGTTATATATTTAAAACAGGGTCTCTTATAGCTCAGGTTGGCCTTGAACTTACTATGTGGCTAAAAATGATCTTGAACTTCTGATAGTTCTGCCTCTTTATAACAAGTGTTGAGATGACAGGCATGCGCCACCATTTCTGCTATTTTTATATGGTACAGTGGATTGACCACAGGACTTTTTGTACGCTAAGCAAGCACTTTACCAACTAAGCCACAACCCTAGCCCCTTGTAGAATTGCTTAGATGTGACTAATATATGGTGCAAATATAACTCACTTAAAACTTATGTGATAGCTATTGTAATTTTTGATGCTATGAACTTGACAAATAGGAAATATGTCTTTCTTTTTTTCTCATTTTAGAGATGTTAATCAGTCCACTGAGTCTGAAAACTGTTTTCAGGGCTTCCTAATAGAGGATCATATATGGTTCAACCCTAGGAGTTCTGAGCAGGTCATATGATCAGGAAGCAGGCAAGGTCATCTTACATGCAGATGGTTGTTAAGAACAGAACCTTACCACTATGCAGAAAGTTGGGCAGAAAACCCCAAAGGCCTGTATGTGTTATTTGCTTTCTTTTCTCATTTCTGTTCTTGGGGCTCAGGCAGGTCATTTGCTCTTCTTTCAGAATTGCTGGAGCCAGGAAGAAACGCCTTATCAAAGGTTCCAGCCTTTTATCTTGAGGTCAGTAAGAAAAAAAACATCTTATCAACTGGGAGCCAAGTTAATATTTGTTCAAAGCCCTCAGATGGAGACCTGTGGGCTCAAGGGGCAGGTGAGTCATGAGGAGACTGGGCCATAGCCCTTGGCAGTCTCAGAGGAACCTGCCTTGCTTGGTGCTGAAGAGTCCCTGCTTTGGGCATGTCTTTCAGGGAAGAATCGGGAGAGGCTGTGTCTTGGGGACATAAGTATTTGAGTACTGCATATTTTCATGGATGACAATCACCCTCATAAACATTTGAGTATTCATAGATTCCAGTCTCTCTCATGAGCCTGTGGTAGGCTGGGCAGTGGTCAGGTGCTTTCTATACACACTCGTACTTAATGCTACCACAATGCCATGGAGAAGGGAAAGGAAAAGTAACCATAAAAACTATGGTAGATTCTTGCAGTGGGCTCTGGATTCAGTCGGATTCAGTTTTCAACCATGGTCTCATGACCAACATGTTCTCCAAGGTGAAGCTCTCCAAACCACAGTTTCCTTACTGGTAACTAGAGGTGATGGAAGTGGAGTTCTTGGCCCCAAGTCTATTGTAGATGATGAGATCAGGACCATTGTCACCACCACTGTCAGAGTCGTCAGCACCATGTCCCCTATGATTCCACTTCTAAAAAGGCTCAAGGCTGTCTGCTTCCCTGCTTTGAAGCTGTGCCAATATTCTGCCTTCTGGTAGACAGGATAACACCCTCTTTCCAATTTCTCTTTACTTCTTTGTCTTCTTCCTTCTGTCCTTCATTCATTCCTTTCTCTCCTTCCTTCTTTCCTGCCTCCCTTTCTCTATTTCATTCTCTATTTCTCTTTGACATTTCCTCCCTCTCTGCCCCCCTCTCTCCCTTCTCCTTCCCCTTCCCTTTATCTCTATATCTATCTCTGTCTTTTTGGATTTTTTTTTTTTTACAAACTCTCACAGCATAGCCCAGGATAGCCTCACACTTAGGACCCTCCTGCCTTGGTTTCCCAAGTACTGGGATGACAGGCCTAGATCATCATGGTGACATCAACTTTGTGACTTTCAGTCCTAATGACCTGAATTAGGGCGTCACAATTTGAATGCTTCCAATGGTTGGTTGTTAAAGAGAAAGTGAACCTCAGACTAGAACTTAGATGGTATAGAAGTAGAATTGAACAATATGGCTTTTATCAGATCTTTACATTTGTTCTTTTTTCTATAGCAATTGTTAGAAGCTTTACTTTTAGTGTGGTGATTAGAAATTTCTTACACAATGCAAAACTAAAGCAAAAGTTGAAAGAGTAGGTAGGAAGACTAAGACTAGAGACCATAAGTTCAAGGCCAGCTTGGACAGTTTAGAAAGAACCTGTCTTGAAACCAAAACCAAAACAGAACAAAAATGCCCACAAAAAAATAGTAACAACAAACAACTACCACAGGGGTTGGGGCTATAATGCAATCAATGGGTGGGACACTTACATAGCATGCACTAGGTCCTATGTTCAAACCTCAATAGTGTAATAACAATAATATTAATAAAACCATAAATGATGATATAAATTTAAAAAATAAAAAACTAATACAGAATATATATAGTTGGGACAGAAATGGTGACAGTGGCATTGTTGCCTCCCGCAAACAAATTAGTGTTGTCTCCAGGCTCACAATTGTGTGGATTTTCTATTTCTCTGTTCTTGCTCCCATGGACGAGCGGTGGATCATATACCCACTGGGACACCATGAGAGTCTAATAACATGCAGACCCCAGTCCAGACCCAGAGTGTCTGGACTGGGTTTTCAGTGATTAACAAGTGATGAGTGTACTCTTCTCTTCTCATGTCACTCAGTAGCATCTCCTTAATAAACCCACCAGGGCCTGGTGGAAATATTTACATTAGGATATCGGAAAATTCCCACAATCCGGCTACTTGTTTTTCCAAGGAGCAGGTTGCTAAGCTTTTGCTTGCTTACCTCAGCCCTGCCCTGGACCTCCTAAGCCAGGGATTCCCAGGGATCAGCACCGAATGACTCCCCACTGGGGACACTGCTGACACTGCTGACCTTAAAAAGACACCTGCAACTTTTAAGACACAATCCACTCTGCTCTCCCACTTCTTCTCCCGGGGTCGTTCAGCTATCAAAAGAGAAAATGCTGCTCAGGCTTCTCCACCCAATGAAGCAGAAAGATACTGAGAAGGGACTGAAAAAAAAGTCTCATTTAAACACAAATAGCTGAAATAATTGCTGAGCAAATCTAGAAAATGAATACCTAAGTAAATTGCTTTCCTTGTGCAAAGTTTCTCTGAGTTCGCGCCTGAGGGGGTGGGAAGGAGCGACTCTGGACTCCTGGGTAGCTTAGTTGGGCCCTCTCCATCCCAGCTTCTCTTCCCTGGAATCACCAGGCATTTCCTACTGTATGGAGCAGGTCAGCCATGTTCTGTCTCCAGGGGCTCAACTTCCTGTGGAAGCATGGCAGCTTAGAAGGGGTTTCTACTGGTACCGAAGGAATGGTCCTCCAGTGGCTCTGTTGTTTGGGTTTCTTTCTTGGTTTTGGTATCAAATTGAGAGCAACATAAGACCAGCAAAATTGTGGCCTGATCTTTTTTTGCAAATAACTGGCATTGGGGCATTGTTATCCATTATTTGAGCTAATTTGTTGTTTCTTATGCCAAGGTGATTTTATGGAGAATCAGCCACTAAACCCAGACACCATCTTAAGCCTTTTCATGAAGTAATTTACTATGAGGCATACATCCTCATTCTCTTCTCAGGACTGAGTTAGGTCATTGCCTGTGGTTGGTCACAGAGCTGAGACTCTGCTGGCAGGATGTGAACTCTGAACCTCATAAGGCCACCATCTCTTATACTGAAGTACAATCATTCCCTTAAGTGTCTGTGGAGAGCGCAACAATAAATGAGACATAGATCAGTCCCCTCCCTGCAATATTCAGGGAATATTGTAGAAGAGGGTACAGAAAGAACATAAGAGCCAGATGTTCCTGAGGACAGAGGTGACATGGACACAACAGGAACCCTGACTAATGAACTCATGATAATTGTGGCTGCCAATGTAAGACCTGTGAAAGATCAAGGCAATCATCATTCCAACATGGAACAAGGAAGGGCTGAGAGCCCCCACTTTTAGCTGAGGAGCTATTGATAGATGATGGCTGCTGGGGGAGGGAGAATCAATTTTCTTTAAGGGTGTGGTCCCTACTAGATTGACCATACCCCAATGGGTGGCCCCACATCCTTGTACATATGGACAGTACTAATCAGACTCAGTAGGTTCTCTCTCTCTCTCTCTCTCTCTCTCTCTCTCTCTATATATATATATATATATATATATATATATATATTTGTATATATATATATATATATAAAATCATTATGTACAAAAGAGAACGTGATATTGGGTGAGAGCATGAGTGTATGGGTGGTTCTGGGTGGAGTTGAGGAGGATGGGAAGTGAATATGATCAAAATACAGTGCATGCATGTATTAAATTCTCAAGGAATTAACAAAAAGATAAACGTCTAAGACATGCCTGGGATCACGCAGGAAATGAGGTAAAAGACACACAAAGAACTAGAAGAACACAACAGGAAGAGAAATGCAGTATGACCCTGCTGTTACTCCTTCTCAGGTAGGATAGAACCTTCTGGAACAGAAAGTCATACACCAAGTGAAACAAAGAGTGGTTCATAGAAGTTAAAATGACTCTCATCTCTATAAAATGTGGCTTTGGATCCTTGTGAAGTCATTCAGTGGAAGACCTAGGGGGCTCAAGATAGGACTGTGAACATTTAACACACTCATATGAATCACCCCCCCCCCCCCCCCCCGCAAGATTTCCAAAGCAAGAATTAAACAGGCAAACCAACAAACGACCCAGCTGTGCTTATTTGAAGCCCTAAGCTTGATGTTTTTATGAGTTTGTTATTCTGGTGATTTAAAGGAAAAAGCCCCAAAGCTTGACTATCTGTCCCCAAGGTCAGTCTTGAAGTAAGCCCTAAACCTCAGGGATTTCTTCCTGGGGTTTTGTCCCACAAACAAACATTAACGTGAGAGCAGAGTTGATTGACACATGGCAGGGATGGCCTGGTCAGGCCCCCTGGCCTGGGGAAAGAGGCATGCTGGGTTGGTTTTACTTCCCTAGGGGAACTCACTCATTTGTCACCACCTGGATCCTCTTAGAGGTTGAGTTGCTTGCCCTTAACACACTGGCAAAGTCAAAGTGGAGCCAACTGAGGGTCCATGTGAGCTCAGGGTGGTCCCCTCAGACTCAGAGTAAACTCCCTTTTCCATCCTAGTCAGAAGTCAGAATGAGGGATGCCTGGCTTTAATTTTTAATCTTAGAATGTCAAGAGTTGCTTGGATGTAATGTAAGAAGCTTCCTGAGGCATTTTATTCATTTTTATAATTTTAAATACTTTAGAATATATAATCCTTGGTGACCAGGGATAATTTAGAAAACAGTCATGTGCCAAAGTTTAAAAAAATTAAACAATAAATTCTACATGCCACAAATGTAAAGTCCAGCTTTAAATTCTTAATGACATTTGTCATATACAGTAATGGAAAAACTTCTCATAAAGTAAAAGGACCAGCAAGGGAGAATGCTAAGTTGTAACCTCCCTACTTGGCAGGAACAAGTGTATTTATTCTTATTGGCTATCAGACTATTGAAATAATGGACCCCAAGAAATGAGCATCTTCCAAGCAATTTAGTGCAGGAGGAAGAGGAGTTTGAAGGCAGGGGTGGGGGGGTGGAAGGCCATACAGAAGGGACTGTCTCCTGGAGGAAGGTTTGCAGCTTGTCAAATGACCTTACCAGAGAGATCCCAAGCTGAGGCAGTGGAGGGCAGGGGGTCATACCTAGGCTGAGCAGCTTATTGATACAAGTTGCTTGTTTTCTTTGTAAACTACTATCTTGTAAAAACCACAGGTAGACATGGGGGTAGGGGCTCACTGGATCTCCTTGTCCCTCTTTCCAATCTGGCCCCATTGAATGAATCTGCTTTTTCTGTTTTCAGTATTAATTTGGTTCTTTTGATTGGTGTCAAGATGGGTGGCTTGTTTGGGTACAGGCTGTGATCCTAAGTCTGGTAACAAGTGGTCAAACACTCTTGATTTTGGTGCTTCGGGGTTTTATGTGGATGAAAATTTTAGGCCTTTGTCTTGAAGTTTCAAGAGAAAACAGCTAGGTGATTTTATGTTGCTTTGTTTTGTTTGTTTCTCAAACTGGGGCCTGACTCTAACACGGGCTGCTCTCAAGCTCTTGATCCTCCCACCTTAGCTTTCTGAGTGCAGGGACTACAGGTGTGTGCCCCTGTGCCCAGCCAAGACAGCTGTGCTTGGTTCTCCCTCAACAACAGGCTTCTCAGGCTTCTATGAACTATTCATAGTCTTTGAGATGTCTCAATTCAAAGTGGGAAAAGGAAATAGTCAAAGCCTCTTCCTTGTTGAGTTGCTTCCTGGAAATTCACAGTGATGAGGGCTAGGTAGAGTTGAGTCTGCTTCTCAGCTCCAGGCAAGGGGCTTTCCCACTCACAGATCTGCAAAGAAAGAAGAAAGGGAGTGAAGAGGAAGAGAAGAGCCCCTCCCACCCCAGTATTCTTGGGGTATACAAGCCACAGGCCAAATTGTCCCAGGAGGTCATTGTAGGATTTGAAGACAGCATGCTTCCAGTAACCTGTTTGTGTGTGTGTGTGTGTGTGTGTGTGTGTGTGTGTGTGTGTGTGTGTGTGTGTGTTACAGGCAGTAGTGAGCCACCCTGTGTGAGCAACTGGGAACTGAACTCAAGTCCTCTGCAAGAGCAGCAAGTGCTCTTAGTTGCTGAGCCATCTCTCCAGCCCTAACCACTTGCTTTCTTTGCCTCAGTTTCTCTACCTATAAAGTAGATTGTACCATTTTCCTATAATGGTTTATTTAAACTACCTACCACTCCACAGCACTGTTACCAACAAGATGTTTCTTACACGCTGATGTTTATGGTATCTATGGCTGTTCTTCCCAAATGTCTGTTCATCATCTCTGCCGCTCTCTTATTTAAGTTCCTGTTTAAGTCAGTGGCCATTCAGTCCCATGAGGATGATTGTCTGCCTTCAACTTGTATTACTGGAGATTTGGGGGAGTTCCTTTAGAACCACCACACATGACTGGGGAAGTTGGGGTCTGCTCTTGCACTTCTTAGAGTATTCTTCCCTGTGAAGAAGTAACAGTAAAATCATTTAGGAAATGGGTTGAAATCAGGAATATCACCATGTAAATCTAGAACAGTGGTTCTCAACCTTCTTAATGCTTGCGACCTTTTAATCCAGTTCCTCATGTTGAGGTGACCCACCAACCATAAAATTATTTTCATTGCTACTTCATAACTGTGAGTTTGCTTCTGTTATGAACCATAATGTAAATATCTATGTTTTCCTAGTGATCTTAGGTGACCCCTGTGAAAAGGTTATTTGATCCCCCAGTAGGTTGAGAACCACTGATCTAGAGCTACAGTTTCAAAGCTGTTCATCAGAGGAAATAGTGTCTGGGTTAGAGTTTCGGTTCCACCCTCCTGGTATATAGCCCTTAGGATTCTCATTTAGGAGGAGATAAGAAACCAGTTGCCCCTTCTGACATTCCTGGTCCAGGGATGGAGGATATTTTTTAGAAAGACTGCTTTCAGGGATCCCTACTCTAAGTCTGCTTAGCCAGTTTCTGCTTCCTGCTTCCAACATTTGTATTTGAAATGGTTTCCTTCTTTACCTCCCTCAATCATAAGACTAGATTTCACAAAGCTAAAGCTGAGGTTAAATATTCCAGGACATTGTGGAATGAGCTCTAGGAAGATCTAGGAAACGTGAATATTCTGAGGACGGGTAGACAGGACAGAGATGGCCCTGCCATCCTTTTCAGCAGGCACCAGACTTTCCTTCCAGTGATTTTGTGAATGACAACATTGGCAATCAGAAGTCAAACTCGGAGCACCTGGCTGTAAGGGGGCGTCACTGCTCAGACCTGCTGTGCCGCACAAAAGCAGACCTTGTTACCTTGTGCGTTGAGTGAATTGCAGATCCTGTATGGAAAAGAATTTAGTAGCAGGCCTTTAAGTTGTAAGGAGCTTACAGGATGCCAGCAAGGAATAAACTTTGCAGGCGAGCAGAAACACTTCAGAATTTTTTATTAACCTCAATTGACATCTAGGGATTTGATGGTTATCTTAAAGAAAGCTGGTTTGAAAGCCTGGCCATTTGTATGTAAACTTTCCCCATTAGTCGAGCTAATGGCTTGAGGACTTGCCTACTAATCTCTCACTTTCTTCTTGCCTGAAGCCCCCTTTATGGTCCCCGCAGGGACTTAGATTCTCCTCTGGTTTGCAAAAGTTAGATCAATTGATTATCCTCAAGGCAGAGATGCCTATCTTGGCGACTTAGAGCCCAGGATGTTCTGAAAAATCTACCTCTTTCCATCCATGTTTTAAGGCTGTGCTGCATACATACGGACCAAGCACCCTCCACTCCCAAATCTCCCATTTCCACTACTGCCGCTCTTGCTGTGAGTAGTGCCTCAGCGGTATAATAGGGCCTGTCAGAAGGCAAGGGTTGGGCTGTAACTTCTCTCATGTCTCTCTATAGATGTCTAGCAACAAAGCTTATTTGAAATGCTAACTCTACTCTGAGTTTGCCAAATTTAGCAAATAAAAACACAGGACACCTTCTTAGATTTAGATTTTAGAAAATAATAAACACAGTTTCAGTCTATATACCAAATAGGATAAAGGGTGTACTTTTAGATAAAAATACATGCTGCTTTTCTGAAATTCACATTTAGCTGGGTCTTTGTATTTTATCAGGCAACCCCATCCTTTTCTGATGTCTGCTAATGTCTCCTTAATAAAGAAGGGGTTCAGCTCAGACAGGAAGTGATAGCTAGTCAGTCCTTAGTAACAGGGTTTGGCCTCATGATGCTTGGTTTTACAGTTACCTTTTAATTCAGAGCAAATAATACCAGACATGCATTTGGATTACTTCATTTTAAGATAAATTTAAGGCAAAAGCTAAAAAGGGCGTCATGGAGGTTTTGCCAATTTAGCAGCCTCTGGCCACTTCTGGGGGATTATGTTGATGATGTTGATTGAGGTGGGAAGACCTGTCCACTGTGGATAGCACCATTCCCTAGTTGGGATCCTGGACTGTATGAATGGAGAAAAGGAGCTGAGCAAGAATGTTCATTTACCTTCTCTGCATCTTGATTTTGGATACTTTGTAACCATTTTATGGGGGGGGGGTAAGAAACTAAGGCAGAGATGGATTTAAAAAATGTTAGCATAGAGTGAAGTTGGGATTACGCAGCTAGGGATTATGGACTATGGGGCAAAGTGCTTTCCTTTGGATGTTATTAGAGTTAAATTGCATACAAACCTGCTGTAAACTACAACAGTTGGCAGTAAGTTTAAGGGATTCCATAGCTTTCTCTGTGGACTCTTATAATTTAGGAAGAGTGAACAATTCCAAATTACTATGTCCTTTATTGTTGTTGTTGTTGTTATTGTTATTATTATTTCAGCACTCAGTGAGGCTATATCTTTTAAGAGGAGAAAATGCAGTTTTGTGAAAGCTGTTTCCTTGCTGATCTTCCAATTGTTTTCCTCTTGAGTTTTCTCTGTTTACTTGTTCTCTAAGTGTCAGACCTAGACCAGTCTCAGTGTGTCAACTGAGACCATGTTAGAAAACGCAAGTTTTGGGGCCAGGGAGATGGCTCTGTTGGTAAAGGCACTTGCCACGAAGTCTGAGGACCTGAGTCTAATCCCCAGAACTCACAAGGTGGGAGAAAAGACGACTCCTTCAATTTATTCTCTCAACTCTCCATGAGTGCCACACTCACACATATACACAGACACACAAAAAATGAGGGGGGAAAGGAAGGTTAAAAGAAAGAAATACAAATTACTAGATCCCACGTAAGACCAGCAATCCACAATCTCTGTTTTGACAAACCCTGCAAGTGATTATCTTCCCCGCTCTCTCTCCTCTCTTCCGTGCTCACTCTCCTCTCTTCCCTGCAAACTCTCCTCTCCTCCCCCTTTCCCTGCTTTCCTTCCACTCTCTTCTTTTCCTATCTTCCTTTCTTCCTTCTTTATTTTCTTCCTTTCTTTTTTTCTTTTTTTGACAGAGTCTCGTGTAGCCCAGGCTGACCCTGAACTGGTCATGTAGCTTATAAACATCCAGTCCTCCTGCCTCCACCTCCCAAGTGCTAGTATCACAGGTTTGCACCACCACCCTGCTCCTGAGGTGATGTTGATGTAGCTTCAAGCCTGTCACCGTCTGTGTAATTCCCACAGCTGACTCTGCTAGTCCTTTGCACTTTCTTCATCTCTCTTAGACACAACCCTCTCTTCTTCCCTGCACAGCCATGGCGACCATTTGAACTGCCTTGCAGTATTTACTGATCTTTGAGGTCAGTGTGGTTGTCTGTAGGCAGCACTAACATCCTGTTCCACTCTGAGCAACGTAAGGAGAGACATTAGACATGGGAGTATAAAAGTATGGTCTGGCACACATGTGAACTGAACTTGAAGATATCAATTAAACAAAGAATTCTGTATCTGGAAAATGGTTTTTAAAAATTAATGAGTAAAGGAGATTTTGTATATGAATAATTTTTTTTAAAAACATCACTAAACTTTTTTTAAAGACAGGATGTCATATAGCCCAGGATGGTTTTGAACTCCGGATCCTCCAGCTTCCACCTCCTAAGTGCTGGGATTATAAGTATGAGTAACCATGCCTGACAATCACTAGACTTTTAATATTTTAATAGCATCTGGAGCTAAAAGAGGTACAAGTTGATAAGACAGGAAAGAAATGCAAATAAATGCACAAAAATATTCAGCCTCACTGGAAAGTAAAGTAAAGCAAATTAGGATACAAATAAGGAAAACTTTTAGCTATAAAATTAGCTAAGGTTTAAAAATGAAAAAAAAACAGGTTTTGCAAGAATGGAGAAAAATAAACATTCATGTCATGTGCTGGGGGAGTTCAAGTTATACAGTCAATATTACAGAGGCATTTGGCAGAATATATAGTGAGTCGAAGCAGAGTTCATGCCCTTTGACACAGTGTTTTTTCTTCTTGGAGGGAAAAGTCAGAAACAAGTATGAATATTTATGCACAAATAAGTTCATTGCAACATTATTTATAAATAGCAAAAATGTGGGAATGGAATGCATGCCAAAGCCAGTTAAATAAATTATGTTAAATAGAAATGAAAGAACATATGCAGTCATAAAAAAATAATGTTTCAGGAGATATTTAATGTCATGGAAAATTTGCTACTTATAATGTTAAGTTAAAAAAAGAAAGAAAGATAAACATTTGTCTATACAATCATAAGAATTATGTTCGTGTATATCCAGAAGAAAATAGACCAAAATGTTTGCAGTGTTGGCCTAAATATTAGGAAATTTGCTACCACAATGTGGATTCCTTCATGCTCTCTTAGACTGGTTATTTTTTTTTCTGTAACTTTCTAATATTTTCAAAATTTTCTATGAGGATAGTAGTCTCTGTGCAATTTCCTTAAAATGAATTGAACAAAAGCATAAAATTAAATCTCCTGTAATTAAGTTTTTAGTTACTCATTTAGATTGAAAACTATGAAATGGTCTTTTGGTCATGATAGAGTAGCTAGGACTGAGCTTGTCTTCCCAAGTGACTATAAAAAATCATGGAAATATTTAAGGCTTGTAGTTATTGGCTAACAGTCATTTCAAGGCCTTCAGGGGCTATAGAATTAGTTCATGGGCAGCCTGGGCAAGTTAGTGAGACCTTTGTCCAAAACTAAAAAGCATAAGGAAGATTGGAGATGTAGGATATATAGTTCAGTGTTGGAATGCTGGGCATCCATGCAGTCCTTGGTTCAATCCTTAGAACCTCCAAATAAACCAAATCATCAATAAGACAGACACTTAGGAACTTTGACAGAAATTGTGTCAAACATTTATGAGAGAAATTAAAAAGAAACTTATAAATAGATATACTGTGTTCTTAAATCAATAGACATAGTTTTGTTAAGATGTTTGCATTGGTGTCCACAGTTGATATAACTCCTTTCAAAACCCAAGAAGCTTTTGCAATCAAAATTGGCAAAAGTTACTAGGGCCCATGGCCCCAGCAGCTTTACTGGAGCCCAGGCTGGCCCTAGTGACTCCAGGTAAGACACTGCCCACTGCTCACTAAACCCATTTATGGTAGCCCAATATTCCCCAGGTTGCGCCCCCTTCCCTGGGCTCCATATCTTGGTCTACAACTTCAGAAGTGGACTTAAACTTTAGCAGAGGTCAGGTCAGATCTAGGGACTCCAGGCCCCCCAACCCCCAGAGGAGACATATTACTAGACCTGAAGACTCACTAGTCACCAGAACCCTTGGCCAGGAAAGAAAGAAAAACCAAGGAACAAAACACCCATTTAACAAAGACAAACACAGAAATTAACACCTAGTGTGGTGATATATTGTGTTCCCAATAAATTGTGTACCCTAATAAACTTATCTGAGGGTCAGAAAACAGAACAGCCACTAGATTAGACATAGAGGCCGGAAAATGGTGGCACACACCTTTAATCCTACCTTTCTGGAGGCAGTGATCCATCCGGATTTCTGTGAGTTCAAGGCCACATTGGATACAGCCAGGCATGGTGACACGCACCTTTAATCCTAGCACTTGAGATCTCATGTCTTACTTGGGAAAGACACATGCTTTTAATCCCAGGAAATGATGGCAGGAAGCAGAAAGGTATATAAGGCCTGAGGACCAGTAACCAGAGGCTTTTAAGCTTTTAGGCTTTTAGCAGTAGTCCAGCTGAGATTCATTCAGATGAGGACTTGGAGGCTTCCAATTTGAGGAAGCAGGATCAGCTGAGATGTTGGCAGGGTGAGGTTAGCTGTGGCTTGTTCTTCTTTGCTCTTTCAGCATTCACCCCAATATCTAGCTCCAGTATTTTTATTAATAAGAATATTTAGAAATTTGTGTTCCAACCTAGACCTCTAATCATCCCAAGTCCAGATGCCTAAACACCAGTGTAAGAACACCATCAATAACAGAAAGGGCAATATGGTACTACCAGAACCCAGCTATCCAATGACAGCAAGACCTGAACAATCCAATGCAGCTGGTGCACAAGAAAATGACCTTAAATATGACATTATAAAGATGATACAGATCCTTAAAGAGGAAATGAAAAAAATCCCTTAAAGAAATTGAGGAAAAGACAAGCAAAAAAAATTGGATGAAATCAATAAATCCTTAAAAGAATGCAAAGAAGGCTAAGAAAAAACAAACAAACAGGTGAAGAAAACTTCAAGACCTGAAAATGGAAATAGAAGCAACAAAGAAAACACAAACAGAGGGAATCCTGGAAATGGAAAATCTGGGTAAGTGAACAGGAACTACAGATGTAAGCATCTCCAACAGAGATTCAAGAGATGGAAGAGAGAATCTTAGGCATTGAAGACACAATAGAGGAAACAGATTCACTGATCAAACAAAATGTTAAATCTAAAAATTTCCTAACACAAAACATACAGGAAATTTGTGACACTATGAAAAGACTAAATACAAGAATAACAGGAATAGAGGAAAGAGAAGAACCCAGCTCAAAACTCGAGAAAATATTTAACAAAATCATAGAAGAAAGTTTTCCCAACCTAAAGAAGGACATACCTATAAAGGCACAAAAAGCTTACAAAGCATCAAATAGAATGGACCAGAAAAAAATCCCCATGCAACATAATAATGAAAACACTAAACATATAGAACAAAGAAAGAATATTAAAAGCAGCAAGGGAAAAAAGTCAAGTAACATATAAAGGCAGACCTATTATAATTACACCTGTCTTCTCAACAGAGATCCTAAAATCCAGAAGGGACTGCACTGATGTTTTGCAGACTCTAAGAGACCACAGATGCCAGCCTAGACTACTATACCCAGCAAAAATGTTAATCACCACAGATGGAGAAAATAAAATATTTCACGACAAAGTCAAATTTAAACAACATCTATCCACAAATCCAGCCCTATAAAAGGTACTGGAAGGAAAACTCAAACCCCAAGAAGTTAACTACACCCACAAAAACAAGCAATGGTTAATCTAACACCAGCAAAACCCAAAGTAGGGAAACACACACACACACACACACACACACACACACACACACACACACACACACACACACACAGACTACCACCACCACCAAAAAATCAAGAATTTAAAGTCATTGATCATTAACATCCCTCAATATCAATGGACTCAATTCATAAATAAAAGTCAGGCTAACAGAATGGATACAAAAACAGGATCCATCATTCTGCTGCATGTAAGAAATATACCTCAACATCAAAGATAGACATTACTTCAGAGTAAAGTGTTGGAAAAGAATTTCCAATCAAAGGGACCTAAGAAGCAAGCTGGTGTAGCTATCTTAATATCTAGCAAAGTAGACTTCCAACCAAAATTAATCAAAAGAGATGAAAAAGTATATTTCATATTCACCAAAAAAAAAAACTACAAATATGATGTCTCAATTCCGAACATTTCTGCCCAAAATGTAAGGCTACCCACATTTGTAAAAGAAACATTACTAAACCCCAAATCACATATTGAACCCCACATCACTCTCAACAATGAACAGGTCATCCAGACAGAAACTAAACAGAAAAAAACAGAACAGACATTATGACTCAAATGGACCTAACAGATATCTACAGAACATTTTACCCAAACACAAAAGAATATACCTTCTTCTCAGCACCTCATGCAACCTTCCCCAAAATTGACCATATTCTTGGCCACAAAGCAAGTCTCAACAGATAAAAAAAAAATGAAATAACCCCTGATATCTTATCAGACCACCACGGAATAAAGCTGGATTTCAACAACAGAAAGCCTGTAAACTCATGGAAACTGAACAACTCCTGCTGAGTTACCACTGGGTCAAGGAAGAAATAAAGAAAGAAATTAAAGACTTCCTAGAATTCAATGAGAATGAATACACAACTTACTGAAACTTATGGGACACAATGAAAGCAGTGCTAAGAGGAAAGTTCATAGTACTAAGTGCCTTCATGAAGAATTTGGAGAGATTGCACACTAGTAACTTAACAGCACACATGAAAGCTCTAGATCAAAAAGAAGCAAATACATCCAAAAGGAGTAGATGGTAGAAAATAATCAAACTGAGGGCTGAAAACAATAAAACAGAAACAAGGAGAACAATACAAAGAGTCAATGAAACAAAGAGTTGGTTCTTCAAGAAAAGCAACAAAATAGGTAAACCATTATCCAAACTAACTAAAAGGCAGAGAAAGAATACCCAAATTAACAAAACAAAGGGAGAGACATAGCAATAGACTCTAAGGAAATCCAGAGAATCATAGGTCATACTTCAAAAACCTGTACTCCACACAATTGGAAAATCTAAAAGAAATTGATAAATTTCTTGATAGATACCACTTACTGAAGTTAAATCAAGATCAGATAAACAATTTAAATAGATAGACCTATAACTCTAAGGAAATAGAAGCAGTCATTAAAAGTCTCCCAACAACATCAAAAAGCCCAAGGACAGACAGTTTTAATACAGAATTCTACCAGACTTTCAAGAAGAGCTAGTGCCAATACTTCTCAAATTATTCCACAAAATAAAGCGGAAGGAACATTGCCAAATTTCTATGAGGCCATAGTCACCCTGTTATATAAACTGCACAAAGACTCAATAAAAGAAAGGGAATTACAGACCATTTTCACTCATGAATATTAATGCAAAAATTCCCAATAAAATACTGGCAAACTGAATCCAAGAACACATTAAAAAGATCATCCACTATGATCAAATAGGTTTTATCCCAGAGATGCAGGGATGGTTCAACATATGAAAATCTGTCAATGTAATCCACCATATAAACAAACCAAAAGGGGAAAAAAAAAACATGATCTTCTCATTAGATGCTGAAAAAGCCTTTGACAAAATCCAACATCCCTTCATAATTAAAGCCTTGGAGAGATCAGGAATACAAGGAATATACCTAAACATAATAAAAGCAGTATATAGAAAGCTGATTGCCGACATCTTATTGAATGGAGAGAAACTCAAAGCAATTCTACTAAAATCAGCACAAGACAAGGCTGCCCACTCTTTCCATACATATTTAGTATAGCACTTGAAGTTCTTGAAGTTCTAGCTAGAGCAATAAGACAACTAAAGGAAGTCAACGGAATATAAATCAGAAAGGAAGAAGTCAAAATATCATTTTTTTGCAGATGATACGATAGTATGCATAAGCAACCCCCCAAATTTTACTATGGAACGCCTACAGCTGATAAATACCTTTAGTCAAGTAGCTGGATATAAGATTAACTAAAAAAAAAAATCAATATCCCTCCTACATACAAATGATAAACAGGCTGAGGAAGAAATCAGGGAATCAATGCTCTTTACAATAGCCTCAAATAATATAGCATATCTTGGTTTAACTTTAACCAAGTAAGTGAAAGACCCATGTGACAAGAACTTCAAGTCTTTGAAGAAAGAAATTGGAGAAGATATCAGAAGATGGATAGATCTCCTGTGCTAATTTAACATAGTAAAAATGGTCATCTTACCAAAAGCAATCTACAGATTTGATGCAGTTCCCATTAAAATCCCAATTCTTTACAGACCTTGGAAGAACAATATTCAACTTAATATGGATAAACAAAAAACCCAGGATAGCTAAAATCCTGTACAATAAAAGAAATTCCAGAGGCATTATCATTGCTGATTTCAAGTTCCACTACAGAGCTGTAATAAAAACTGCATGGTATCAGCATAAAAACAGACAGGTGGATCAACAGAATGGAATCAAAGACCCAGACATAAATCCACACACCTATGAACACATGATTGTTTCAACAAAGAAGCCAAAATTACACAATGGAAAAAAAGAAAGCATCTTCAACAAAAGGTGCTGGCATAACTGGATGTCGGCATGTAGAAGAATGCAAATAGATCTGTATCTATCACCCTGCACAAAACTCAAGTCCAAATGGATCAAATCCCTCAACATCAGTCTAGATACAATGAACCTGATAGAAGAGGAAGTGGGAAGTAGCCTTGAATGCATTGGCACAGGAGACAACTTCCTAAACATAACACCAGTAGCACAGACACTGAGACAGATAATTAGTATATGGGACCTCATGAAACTGAAAATTTCTGTACAGCAAAGGACACCATCAATAGGACAAAACAGCAGCCTACAGAATGAGAAAAGATTTTCACAAACCCCCACATCTGACAGAGGGCTGATTTCCAAATTATATAAAGAACTCAAGAAACTAGACACCAACAAACCAAATAATCCAATTAAAAAATGGGGTAAGAATCTAAACAGAGACTTCTTAACAGAGGAGTCTCAAAAGGCTATGAAACACTTAAAGAAATGTTCAACATCTGCTGTGGGATGGTCTTTCTGTATGCTGTGAATATATCTTCCTCCCATTGGTTAATAAATAAAGCTGCTTTGGCCTATGGTAAGGCAGGATAAGAGCCAGGTGGGCAGAGATACAGAGAGAAGAAGGGCAGAGTCAGGGCAGACACCATCCAGCTGCCCAAGGAACAAGACGCCAGCAGACTGATAACACCACGGCCATGTGGCATGTCAAATTATAGATTAATAGAAATGGGTTAGTTTAAGATGTCAGAGCTAGCTAGCAATAAGTCTGAGCCATATACCAAACAGTTTGTAATTAATATTAAGCCTCTGACTAGTTATTGTGGTACCAGAAGGTAGGAAAGATTTCCAACAACAAACATCCTTGGCCATCAGGGAAACGCAAATCAAAATGACATTGAGGTTCCATCTTATACCTGTCAGAATGGCTAAGATCAAAAACACAAGTGACAGCTCATGCAGGAGAAGATGTAGCAAGGGAAACACTCCTCCATTGCTGGTGGGTGTGCAAACTTGTACAGCCACTTTGGAAGTCAATATGGCAACTTCTCAGAAAATTTCGAATCTATCTACCATAAGACTTAGCTATACCACTCTGACGCATATACTCAAAGGATCATACCACAAGGACACTTGCTCAATTATGTTCATAGCAGCTTTATTTGTAATATCCAGAACCTGGAAACAAGCTAGATGCCCCTCAACTGAAGAATGGATAAAGAAAATGTGGTACATTTATACAATGTAGTGTTATTCAGATGTTAAAAACAATGACATCATGATATTTGAAGACAAATGAATGGAACTAGAAGAAAAGATCATCCTGAGTGAGGTAACCTTGACCCAGAAAGACAAGCATGGTATGTACTCACTCATAAGGGGATATTAGCTGCAAAATAAAATAAACTATATTACAATCCATAGACCCATAGAGACTAGGTAACAAGTAGGTTTCAAGGTTTCAAGATGCCCAGATCTCCCTGGGAAGGGGAAATAGAAATATTTCTTGAGTGGACTGTGGGCAGGTGGGAATGGGAACATGAGAAATTAGGTTTGGGGTATGGAGGGGTAGAGTACTCAAAGAGACTACTGGGGGCCCATTTCAGGGTCACATAAAAACCTGGTGCAAGGGAAAAATCCAAGGAATTTACAAGGATGACCCCAGCTAAGACTCCTAGCAACAGTAGATACGTAGTTTGAACTGACCATCTCCTGTGACAAGGCAAGACTTCAAGTGGAGAGAGTGGGAAACCAATCCAGCCACATAATCTTTGACCTACAAACTGTCCTGCCTGTGGGGTGGCCTGGGGTAAGGGTGGCCTAGAGATTGAAGTAGTAGCCAACCAATGACTGGTCTAGCCCAAAAACCCATGCCAGGAGAGTGAGCCCACCCCTGACACAGCCTGGAGTCCCAGGACCTACAAGCTGGATGACCCAGAGAGCTAGAATAGCACCAAAAATGTCTGGAGGAAAAAATGTCAGTGTAATGATGCCTAACGATATTCTGCTATACTCATAGAATTGGTGCCTAGCCCAATTGTTGTCAGAGAGCCTTCATCCAGCAACTGATGGAGGAGGATGAAGAGACCCACAGCCAAACACTAGGGAGAGCTTGGAAAATCCTGAAGAAGAGGGGGAGAAAAGATTGTAGGAGCTAGAGTGGTCAAGGACACCACAAGAAATTTCACAGAATCAAATAGCCTGGGCTCATAGGGGCTCACAGAGACGGAACCAACAACTAGGTCAGGCATGGTACTGAATGACCTAGGCACTCTGCATATATGGTACAGTTGTGTAGCTTGACCCTCTTGTGGGAAACCTAACAGTGGGAGCAGGGGCTGTCTCTGACTCTTTTACTAGCTTTTTGAGACCCTACCCCTCAAATTGGGTCACCTTGCCTAGCCTTAATACATGGGGAGGTGCTTAGTCTTACTGTTGATATACATGGGGGACCTGCCCTTTCCTGAAAAGAAATGGAAGAGGAGTGGATTGGAGGGATAGGAACAGAAAAGAGTCGGGGAAGAGACTGGGAGAAGAGGAGGGAGGGGATCCTGTGACGAAGATGTAAAGTAAAAAAAAATGGCAAAAATCAAAATTTTATAATCAAAAGCTCTCTGAAACTGTGAAGGACCCAGAATAGCTAAAACACGTCAGAAGAGGAAAGTATAAGTGGTCTTTCCATTCAGTTTTATGCTGAACTATGAAGTTATACTGATTGCTACAGGGGAGCTTAGAGGACTGATGATTGGGCCAAGAGAATAAAGTCAAATGCTAAGCCAGATTCACATAGAGTTAATTGTTTAGCTTTTTGGAATATCTGGATAAGTATAGAGATAAAAGCAACTTGGTCCCCTACCTCACACCATAGCAAAGATTAATTTGAGATATGCTGATAGAATGCAAAACATTACACTTTATAGAATAAACAGTAGGGGTTTATAGAGCAAATGGACCTTTTTGAGAAAAGCAAGACCTATGAGGTGGGTCAGGACGAACAGCAGAGGGGATAAGGCATACAGCATGGAAATGGGTTTAGATCATGCAGGATCACCACTATTGTCACTGTGCTAGAGTAGAGCATTGTAAATATCACTGGCCTTCTCCCAGGGCCATGTTTTAACTCATTGTGGAGCTTTGACTTGACATGAAAGCCAGGTAGAATAACTGCTGGCTCTCCCAAACAGAAGGTTTACAACCCAACTCATACTTTTCTGAGTTTACTTTTACATTTTGCTCTGATGCTGACCACTTCCAGTCAGAAGCTACTGTGTTCCCAGGCTTCAAGAGTATTGATGATATAAGCTGGGCATGATGGCACATGGCATGAACCAGGCCAGCTGGCAATGAGCATCATATGAAAAATCAGTCTTTGTTATTCTGAATCACTGGGAGTTTGGAGTTTGTCACCATTACAATCATTGCTATCACCATCATTACCATAATCATAATCAATCACCACCATCATCATCATTACCATTATAATCAGCACTATCATCACCATCATTACTAAAGTGGCCATCACTATTATCACTATCACCATTATCATAATCATTGCCATCATCACCACCATTATCTTCAGCATCATAGCCATCACCATCATCATTGCCTTCACCACCACCAAAATCATCATCAACATGTCTACCATCATCCCCTTCACCATCATCATCATCATCCCCTTCACCATCATCATCATCATCATCATCATCATCACCATTGTCACATAACTATTCAGTCCAGAGTGATCTAGTTGGGTTATGTGGATATGCTAAGCTCACTTTGTCATCAGGGGGCACAAAAAGAGTTGTTGACATCAAAGTGTTTCAAAACAGCCTTCCAGATTCAGTGAAATTAACAAATGGAGAAATTAAGGATTTTCCCCTACAGAGTATATTAAAGCAGAATTTAAATCAAACTCAACTCCAATGTGGTCTTCTATACAGCCCTGTGACACTTCCCTTCATGCATAGATGTCCATTCGTTCATTTCCTCACTTGTTCATTCATTCACTCATTGATATATGCTGTATGCCACCTAAGCACCAGGTACTGTTATACTCTCATAGAAGTCATAGTCCAATAAGAGAGAGATTCACTCCTCAAAAAATTAATTATGAAAAAAGAAAAGTTCAGAGACCTGTGTTCAAGGGTAAGAAACCCAGTCCCATCCAAAAAATAAGCTGACTTGGAGATGCTTACACTTACTCTATACCACATATTCAACTAAACCCTGAAGGCACAGAGAGAATGTGTTGCCCTGTATGGACCAGGAAGCTTACTGAGCATGTGCAACAGCAAGGCAGTACAGTATGTGCTCACATACACACATAGAGGCACATAACAGAGTAGTGGCCATATGGAGACAGATTCACCATCAGCCATTGCCTCTGAATGGTCTGTAAGGAAGAAGTGCATCAGAACATGCCTTCAATGTGGTACGTATGTAGCCACAGCATTAGCATGGTGGCCATTAAGAATAAGAAGGTCTCACTGGGCGGTGGTGGCACACGCCTTTAATCCCAGCACTCGGGAGGCAGAGCCAGGTGAATCTCTGTGAATTCAGTCCAGCCTGATCTACAGAGTGAGTTCCAGGACAGGGTCCAAAGCTACACAGAGAAACCCTGTCTTGAAAAACAAACAAACAAACAAAAAGAAAAGAATAAGAAGGTCTCTAAGCTTGTAGCCTTCTAATGGCGTGTTGTAAGAGTTTTAGGTTTATTTTTATACTTGGTAGCTTAGTTCACTTTCATTTCTACAGCTCAATTGTATCTTTTTAAAACAACCTGTATCAGCATTTCTTTGCGTTATGATCACCATCATAATAGCAACAGTTATCTTTATTGTTGGGAATAGTGGTACATGACTGTAATTCTAAGACCCAGAAGACTGAGGCAGGAAGAGTTTGAGTTTAAGACCAGCCTGGGCCACATAACAAGTTCAAGGCCAGTCTAGATTGCATAATAATTTGTCTCATTTTTTTTTAAGCACTATGATTCAAGGGAAAAGAAACACTATTTAGACCAGAGAGAAAAAACTCAGATTAGAAAACCAAATTTTTATCTTAATGCATTTTCAACAGCATGCTCCTCAGTGTCTCCTGGAGGCTATCAGGGAGCATAAAGGCTGGCTGACTGTGACAGAGTTCCTCTGATGGGTAGCTAGGGCTCCCAGTCACACTGTGTGGCCAGAGTCAAGTTCAAGAAAGTCTCACTGCTTGGAAAAAGTTCATTTTAACTAGAGAAGCTGAGGTCGGTGGCCTCTCAAATGAAACAGATAAGGCAAGCAGAGGGTCCTTGTCAGAAACAAATGTTATGACTCTCCCTCCTGAAAAGCTCGGGTGATGGTATCAGTAGGAGTCTAGTTAGACCTAAAACAAGCCAGTGAGAAGTAATATTAACCAGACGCTTGGCAGATTGTTTATTTATCTCCCACTAAATTCAATAAAGGCAGACGTATATAAATAAAGGCAAATAATGTGACTTAGTAATTTATCACTTTGTAGACAGACATTGTTGCCCTTATCTCTCTGATGATGTTCTATTTCAATTGAACCATAAGGCTGTCATATCCCTCCCCCAGGACAGCCAGTGGAGCCACACTGAGTGTTGTAGCTTAGCTCCCTGGCCCAGGGTCCTGTGTCCTATGCGTTTGGGCTCCAGTGTGAGCAGCTCCAGGCCAGGGCCAAGGGTGATCCAGCTAGGGTGTTTGGAGAAGAGGACATTGTTTCTAAAAGTTGTAAATTAATGAATTTACAACTCTTGGGGGAAGGCATGGATGAGGGCTCACTAATAGGGCAACATTTTATTCATTTCTTCCAGAGTCCCCATCTTATTTTTGGTCATTTATTAAAGAAGTATGTTCAATGGGGCTGCAGAGAAGTGGGAGAGATAGGAAAATTGGGAACTTAATTGTTTGATTATATTATTAATTTTCTTGGTGATTGTTATGATGTTTGTTGATGATAGGGATAACAGTGAGGATGGTGATGATGGCGGTGGTGCTGATGGTGACAAGCATGGCACTCATGGTAATGAGCAGATAATATTTGCTCTATACTTCCACATCCCAAACATTTCTCCAAGCAGGTTGCGTGATTTGAATGTTATTTATTTTATTCTTCCCACAATCTTCACTGTGGTCCTCCAGAACCTTAGAGTATTAACAGCTTTCTCCTGGCCACACAGCTGGTTAGGGACAGAACAGAAGTGGAAAGGAGGAGTGTCTGACTCCGTTTTCATGACAGTCCACTAACAAAGCGCAAACCTCGATGGTGTGCGTGAAGAAGAAGAGTTTGATGGAAATGAGGTCGAGACCACCATCTTCCATCTTCAAAGACAGAACTACTTATCAGGATTATTGGAGCTATCAGCACTGTGAAAGGCCACAGGTGAAGCGATAGCCAGAGTTGGAGCTAAATCCCCAGGACTGAGGGGGGGCCCTGGAGAAAGCTGTGGCTATGACAGGCTATTGGTATAAAGTCCAGGTACAGCAGAAGATCCCAGTAGTTTGGAGATGCCAGTACCAGGGGAGGACCACCATGAACAGCAGCAACTGTTGAGAGTCCAGCTGGTCTGAGCCCAGAAGACAAGCTGTGTGTGCTGCAGACATCAGAGCCAGAGAAGTGACCCAAGCCCTTTGGAGGAGCACAGAAGGTCATGAGTGAATCTCAGATACTGGACACTGAGTGACTTATATTATGAAGTTTGATTTGGCTTTGACCTGATTGTGACTGTGCCCTGGTTCTTCCCTCTTGAAGTAAGGAAATAGTTCATTTATTTTTGGTTTTACAAGAGTCTACAGCTGAGAGACTGGATTTTTAAAGAGATTTTTAGGTTTTAAAAGAGACTTTGGATTTTTAAAGAAACTGAATTTTAGCGTGTTTGAAGCTGTAAAGTCCCTGGGACTTTTTAAGTTTGTAAAATGTTTTATATTGTGATGTTGATATTAATGTGTGACCTTGGGGATGAACAAGAAGGGAAAGGTTAACAGTGATGGGCTTGAGTGTCAAGCTGACAAGGTATCAATTGTGCTGGATAGTTTTATGTCAACTTGACACAAGCTAAAGTCATTTGAGAGGAAGGAACCCCATTAAGAAAACTTGAAATATCGAGGAGGAGGACTATTGTAGGAAACACACTTCAGAAGACTAACTGTCAAGATGTTAGGCATGGAGATGAATTGTCCGATCCATCATGGCAAGTCCCGAGTCCCCCACCTTCATCAGCTTCTTAGGAAAAGCTGTTCTGACTACTTTGTTGGGATACTTGAGTGCCTTCTCAGTCACTTCTGATGATCCCAAGCAAGGAAGGGAATTTCGAAAGATAAATTTGAACCAACCATTATTATCACTCACGAGTTGCCTACCAGTGGGTGCAAGGTGCTTGATACCTGTCTTAGGAGATGTCCTGTCCATACTTTCTATGCACCTTGCAACAAAGTTATGTCCTTGGCTGTGATGGAATAGAGTGAAGTTGTTATGTGACTCTCAAAGACTAAAATCCCTTTCCTAGGAATGTAGGTTGATGCTAAGAGATTTAGTTTCTGGCTCTTTGGCTTCTGGAGTATCTAAGTGTAAGTAACATTTCAACCATATTAACTAGTAAAGGAAGTTAGACCAGAATAACAACAAGGGGTGAACTAGACAGGCAGAGAAAAGAAAAGAGATTGGGAAAACTCCCTAGGGCACAAAAGACGAATCTCCAAAACTCATTCTGCTCCTTTCTCTGCCCTTGAAAACAATGGTAGACCCCACAACTATATAATTCTGATCTTCCCTTTCCATTTCTTAGAACCAAAGACTCTTAACTGAGGAGACTTCAGTGTGTATCTTTTCACATCAGGCCATGGTGACCTTCATAATTACACTCAAAACTCTCATCCAGGTCTTTACCAGTTATCCACTGTCTGGAAAGGGACTGGGAAGAACAGTAGAAATCGAGTTCTCTAAGACATTATGCTATGCAAGCTTGGAGGGACTGCTCAGGATTATACCCAGGCACAGTAACAGATCCAAATAGAAAATTTCTAGGGGCCACTAGAAAGCACTAGTAGGTTCCTTTTATAGTATCCACTCTGAGTGTTCAGGCCCTCTTGAGAAAAGTTATGTTGAATAAGTCTGGACCATCAGAGGCAAAGCTCTACCAGAGTACTCTGAGTCACAGCATTGTGCCTATGCCTCTTAAATACCTAACCCCCCAATCCGAAGTCCTAAATGTTACAAAACTTTTTAAGTCCTGATATAACCCTACAGGTAGAAAATCCTAGACTTGTAGAACTTTATTCTATGTACAAAATTCTTTTAAAAAATTGTATGTTTGGGTATGTAAATACCTTCAGGCAGTGTGTCTAGGTGTGGCTGAATCAGAAATGAATCTCATGCTTAGACTCCAATTGTATCCCAAGAGACTTCATTTTGCATATGCAAATACTCAGAAATATAAAACAACTCCAAATGCAAAACATTTCCTGGCCCAACCATTTCAGGAAACTCAGCTCTTAGTGCTGTCTAAACTGATAACACCCCTCAACACAGGACCACACAGGGAGACTGACTTAGGGATCCAGAAACTACCAGGACACAACACAGGCCCCCTCACCGGCGACTCTTCACTGTCTAGCCCAGCCTGCTAAGGCTCTTCCTGTCACTGAGATAGGAACCATCTTCTATGACCCCTCTCTGAATAAATGGGAGATACAACTAAATTTTGCTTTGCTCTTTTGGATTTTCACTGAGTCACCTTCCTTTAGATAGGGACTCATTTATAATGTTTATGTATGTATTTGTATCTATTCACATTCCCTCCCTTAGAACCAGAAGTTTGTCATTGCACAGGCATAATCAAGGCATGTTCTATAAATGGCTCCTCCCTCCTCCAGTGTGGCCAAGGAAACTGAACACCCGCCTTCCGGTTTGACCTTGGACTTGCTCTGCAGCTGTTTCTTGTCTGAATGTGTCAACCCTATGTGATTTTAAGAGGCTGTGTTACAGGTCAAGCCCATGAAAACAATGAGGAGGCCTGGAGGATAATTTATCCCGAGCTGCAGATGAGTACATGAGAAAGGTTCATAATTCAGCTGCCACGTGGGCTGAGGAGGATGACCTTACTGTTGACCTGGGTCTCATGAACTATTTGTTCTATGTTCTAATTGAGGCTGGGAACAATGTGACCTTGAAGTGTCTGTCGAGGCATCTCTGACCTAGGCAGACCTCAGAGGCCCTGAGCATGTATTTCCTGTGCCCCTCCAGCCAGATGGGGTGCCAGGGGACATCTGAAGACGGCCATGCTGTTAACTTGGTGCTCACATGTCTTAGGCTGTCTGTTCTGTCTGCCACTGTGCAGAGTGCTTTGAAGAGATGACATCATTGCATCATTAGCCTGATTGGTTAATCCAGCTTTGTACATATAAAAAGAGTTTAAATAAAACATTTTCCATGTGACATGTTTAGCCAATGAACCTAATGGCAGAAACTGACCATTAGTCATGTATACCTAATATTCTCAAGCTGGTATCCACGAGCCTGGACACAAAGCTGTGTGCTTGGACTAAGGATTTGAAGAAAAGGAACTATATCTGAGCACCCATTATCTACCAGATACTAGTTGTATGCTATCTACCTTATACTCCATATGTCATTTTGTATATTATTCTGTGTAGTTATGAAAATAATCCCAAGGTACTGGGAGATTGATTGATTGGCTTGCTTATCTACCTTGAATCCATTCATGTCTTCCTGGCTCCACAATAGGGACTCTTCCTGCTACAGTCTGTTACTTTCCTTCCTTCCTTCCTTCCTTCCTTCCTTCCTTCCTTCCTTCCTTCCTTCCTTCCTTCCTTCCTTCCTTCCTTTACTGTCCCTCCTTCCTTTCTCTCTCTCTCTCTCTCTCTCTCTCTCTTCTTACGAAACAATACACCCTTTAAAAGAAAATAAAAAAGAAAGTGGTTTAAATGTATTCAGAGACATTTACCACATGATTGATAAAAGTTGGCATCTTTGGTTTTTGGACTAGGGATGCGACTAAGAGGTAGAGGGGCTGTGTCACATGCGTGAGACTTTTGGTCCAATCCCCAGCACTACCCCAAACCAGGAAAACAACACAACTCAAGATCCAAGAACTTATTTGAAAGGTTAGCTGAGGCCCTTGAAGCAGCTCAAGAGATAAATATTTAATTCTTGTTAATGCCTGTAATCCCTTCCTCCAAACTCAAAATCTAACACAGTTCTTACATTGAATTCACATAGATTATTCTTCTATGAGTAGTTCCTACTTCTAACACTCTTTTGACCCAGATGAGGTCCTTTCTTCAACTACCTTTGGGTCCCAAGTGACCAGTGTTAGTGATTTCCCATGATACCTTACATAATCTGAGCCCTTTGCTCTCAATCCTTTCTCCTGTTCACACCATCTCATCTATGTCGCTTATTCAAATTCTCCTTGGGAAAGTAAGTCCCAGGAGGGCAAGGTTTGTTTTCAATTTGTTAGGTTCCTAGGAATAAGGACGGTGTTAGGCAATCACTGAGATGTCATACATGTTTATAGTATGATTTTGAGTGTAAGGATTATGTGTGACATAGTGACATCTCTGCCCTTACAAAAGTCAATCTGCCACACTCATAGGTAGTTGTGTGATACATGTAGTGTATCCACAGCAGCCTGTCTGCTGTCTAAAATCATTTGCCTTCATCCCATAAACAAACCAGATTTTGTTCCTCCCAGACTTCCCTAAACTTAATCCAGTGAGGCTCAGAGTCAAGTAGCTCATGACCAGCAACTTGTCCAGTAACAGATGAGGCATGCAGGATGGGGGTTTTTGGATGAGACTCTTCCTGATACTTGGGGTGATCAGTGGGATACTAATCTCACAGTCAGTCGACAATGATGAGCTAAGTGCAGGGGAGCAACACTAGACAGGACCGTTGAAAGTGGGAAAGAAAGGAGGCACTTAGCCCTCACTGTTAAGTAGTGATTCTGAAATCCAGCCAGCCACCTGCCTCCAGTTCTCCCTCCTCTAGGGACTGAGAATTACTTATATAAAGTTGGTCTATTAATTCACCCTAGGAGTGATTCTACAGTTTATAGTTCTCCTTTTATTCTGGGCTCTGTCCTTAGGTGTTCTCTGCTTCATCCTCTCACACTCTACTTTTTTTCCGACCTAAGAGCTACAGTAGCTTTCTGAGCATCCTTTGATTGCACAGAGGGACACTGAGACCTTCTCCATTTTAAACTGTCATAATCCCTTTCAGTGTAGGCTGCCATTGCCGCCTAAGGAAATAATCTTAAAACTTGGTGAGTTTCTTAAGATCTGATTGTGTTTATTTACAGATGCCCCTTGTTCACACCCTTTATCTTTTAAGGGATAAAATACACATAGTCCTACCATGGGATAATACGTTTAAATTCTTTCAGTTTCTTGTTCTTTAAAAAATGCAATACTTCGTTATTTATTTGAGAGTTTCATACACACAAGCAATGAAATTTGATCATATTCACCCTAGTTCCTCCCAGATCCACTCCTTGCTCCTCATTCACCTCCCAACTTCATATCCTCTTTTTCTTTTAAATAACTCACTTGGTCCAACTTGTGCTGCCCATATACACACAGGTGAGGGGCCATTCATTGGAATGTGGTTGACTTAGTAGGGCCCACAATCTTCAAGAAAACTAGTTTTCCCCCTACCCCAGCAGCCATCAACAGTCAATAGCTGCTCAGCTAGGGTTGGGGCTTTAGAGCCCCTCCCCCTATGCCAAAATGTTGACTGGTTCAAACTTGTGCTGGTCTTATGGCCTTAGAACTTCCTTTGTTTAAAAAAAATCATAATTTACAGTAGATCTTAATTAAGAACCCTAGCGGCATGCATATGAGTAGATCTTGGCTCGTGTGTGTGTGTGTGTGTGTGTGTGTGTGTGTGTGTGTGTATGTGTGTGTGTAATGACTGTCAGGGCTGATCTTCTTTGGACTCCTGTTTCACATTGCTACCGATATCCTTTAAAACGCAAACTAGAAAATAACGTGTTCTCTATCCAAGCCATTGAATACATTTATTTACCATATTTAAAACAAAGGACATTTCATCATATAGTTTAATGCTCAGATTTATAGCTTCATTTACCTGGAAACTCTATCTTGAGAGTCCAGCAGGCCATGCTTTGGAAAGTCAGTACATATGGAACACTATTTGTCTCCATCTTCCTTAAACTATGTGTATGTTAGCCCACGAACTAGCTGAGCTTCTTTAGGGTCTCAAAGCCATGCTCATCTTTGAACATTCAAAAAGTACCTTCTCTACGAAAAGTTCTCAGCACCCCACAGTTTATGTATGTCATTTACTTAACTTTGCTCTCAGAACTCTTTGGTGATACTACCATCCTTGCTCTCAGTGTGCCTAAAGCTAAGTGATTGTGTCATTCTGGGAAGTCCAGGCTTCACTTGCAATTCCCTAGACCAGAGGCTTAAATAAGAAATACTCCTTTCCCACATTTGGAGGCTGAGAGTTTAACACTGAAGCTGTAATAAATTCGATGTCTTGTCTGACTCCTGACATTCCTGCTCATGGATAGCAGATTCTTCTTGAATCTTCAGTGGGAGGGGTGGAGAGGGGAAGAGGTCAGGACTCATATCAGGATTTTCCAAATACTTTGGCATTGTGATTTTTTTCAACACTGGAGTTTGTGGGAGCAATAGACATGCAGTCCATAGAACATATTTACCACTTCAACTTGAGAATGCGTTTCTGGAGAATAACTTCAGGGTCTGGGAGACAGTGGATACTAAGGCGTCTATGGGAATACATTTTAATAGTTTACTTGTAGGTACCTTTCTCTGTTTTGTTGCTCCTTCCTTTTAAATAGCTACCTATTATGGGAAATTCTGAAATATATAAAAGTCCAGAGAATGGTTTGAAGGACTGTGCGCTCATCATTCATTCCCAAGAATATTGTCTCATCCTTCTGTGGACAAAGCCTTGGCAGTGATGCATGTAAGGACACAGTATCCAGTCTCCAGTGAATCCATCCCAAATTTGGGAACAGAGTTCTCATTTAGAATAATGTCCATAGAACATTCCCATGAGCAGATGTCCTCACTGGGCTATTTGAAAGACAGAAAAGCAATATCTGAACATACTTCCCAATAACATGAAGATAAGGGCTGTACCACATAAAATGTTCCTATAATGCAGTGTAAAAAATAAAGATGTTTGCTGAGATTTATCAACCTGCTTCAGAAGCAGAATTAAGTTTCCTTACTAAATTTTTGTACTTATTAAAAAAAATATCTTGAGTTGTTACACAGTTACCCAGACAAGCGCTTCATTACATAAATACAGTACATGTCTTCCCTGAAGATGTGTGGTCTACAAGAAGGCTTCTGTATTTTCAGTTTTTGGGTAACTTGTAGATTATAGTTCCTAAGAACATAGGTGAGTGTAACAATTGACTATGTACTAAGACTAGAAACACATTAGTGAAGATTTTAATAGATCAATAACATGCTAAATATATTTAATATACTGGAGGTCATGACTTGTGCCCCTAAAAAATCAAATTAAAGACACCTTAACTTAGAAGTCATGTGGCTTAGACATTGAATGGTAAAACTGAGGACAGATATTTCCACTTTCTACAGAATATCTATTTCAGGAGACTGAGTCTGTAGTACCCAGTCCATGTTTGTATTGACATGCTATTACATGACTCTCTGCTTTTAGAATCAATTGAGATTTGTGGTCTAGAGCCTTATTAAAGTGTGAGCAAGGATTGTATTCAAGTCTTTGTTTCTTTTATAAGCTGTTAACTAAGCTTTCTCTTATCTTCTAACCCAGATCACTAATGGGCCATGGAATGATTGAAGGCCACCCAACAGAGAATATAACTATGTGGTTGCCAGCATCCTTGAGGAAGAACATGAATGAAAAAAGGGAAGGTCAAAGGAAGCTGGTGGGAGACTAATATTACAAAGCCAAAAAAATCAGAATGGGTGGAGCTGTGTCTCTTCTTAGTGTTAACTGTCAATTCTATTTATGATGGAACAGGAGGCTTGGGATGAAACAGATCAAGGAGATACTGGTTTCTTCCCCCAAAGATCTCCACAAATCTGGATTATTCTTTTTCTCCCCTCTTTCCCTCTCCTCCCTTTCTTTTTGAACCCAGGAAGACTGGAGTATTTCCTTTCACTGGGAAAATCATCTCCAACTCAGCAGCCTTGCCTCTACCAATCACCCTGCTTAGGAACATAGGCTTATGGATTCCTCATGAGCCTCCATCAACAGCTAATTGATTTCTTGAAGTCTCAGTAATGGATGGGCAGTCTCTGCTGGCCCTCTCTCCCATTCCCAGTCCCGCCTGATCAGGCTGACACACCAGTGTAATGAACTGCTCCTGTCTTCTTGCCTTCCTCCCATAGAAAACAGGACCACTTCCAATTAAAATCTGCATGATTTATGGAAACACATAAGCCTCCCTGCCTTCATTTTGCCTTATCCTGGCCACACAATCCCATTAAATTGCTTTCTTAAAATCTAGTGCCTCACCCTTGGAAAAAGCAGGGATTGCTATGCAGACAGACAGCTGGAAAAGAGGGGGGATGAAGATATGACAGAACAGTCAGTTTCTTCTCCCTGGAACAGTGTCCCATACGCAAGTAAACATGGGACACCATATAGGTAAGGAGTCTATTCATGATGTCATTAAATATTTCCTTATTCTGGACACCAGAACCCAATGGTCCTTTCTAAGGCCACGTGGTGTGTGGCAGAGCTGAGAAAAGAAAAGTATCTGATATGCTCTTGACGTCATGTTACCAGTGTTTGCTGTTATTCAAAGTATTCATGTTACCAGTGTTTGCTGTTATTCAAAGTATTCAAACAATCGCCATTAACGCTATTTGCTCTTTTCCAGGCTGTGTGTGACTCTTACGTCTGTACAAGTCTGGGGCTTCAAAAGCACTATTGGTGCTTCTAATTGTACTTTAACTGTATTAAACAAATAACCCATCTCTGCCCTTACCTACCAAATGGTGGTGTTTCCTACAGGTTCCCTCATTTAAAAGAGAAATGCCTGTTTCTGATGACAGCACAACCTTTTCACACCTCACTATATTTTCCTTGCAGCTCTGTCAGATTTTGTAAGGAGAAATGCTGTTCTTTTTTGTTCATGGCTAATATCCCAGCTGGAACAACAGTGTCTAGGACATAGTTGATATCCAGTATATGCATGTGTAAATAAATGTGTGTGTGCATGTTTGTGTGTGTGTGTGTGTACATGTTTGCGTGTGTGCAAATATGTGTGCACATGTGTATGTGAGCATGTAGAGGACAGAGGACAGCTTGCTTGTGGTTCCCTCTCTCCCTCCCTTGTTCTCTCTCTCTCTCTCTCTCTCTCTCTCTCTCTCTCTCTTTCTTTCTTCCTACACGGTCTTTCACTACCTTGGACCTCACCAAGTAAACTAGCCTGACTTTCCACTGAGCCCTGAAGATCCACCCATCTCCACCTTCCCAGCCCTGAGATTATCAGCATTTCCCTCCACACTCAATGTTTTCTTTATGTGATGTGGACTCTGGGTGTTGAATTCAGGTCCTTGTGCTGGCAAGGCAAGCACTT
The DNA here is from genome assembly GCF_007827085.1 of Peromyscus californicus insignis. NCBI lineage: Eukaryota > Metazoa > Chordata > Mammalia > Rodentia > Cricetidae > Peromyscus > Peromyscus californicus. The sequence continues at coordinate 94,587,864 of NW_026294606.1, forward strand.
TACTGACTGGCCCATCTTCCCTGCTCCTCAGTATGCAGTCCCAGATGGATGATTGGGAAAGATACTTAGCAGGGTGAAAACAGTATCAACAGTTAGACATTGATCATGATGCCACAGGCAAAGCTTGGACATTTGACCTCTCATTTCGTCAGAGTAAAGAAGGCTGTGGAAAGCCAAATAGATACCCTGTAATTGAACTCAACTGGCCATTCAAAATTTGAACTTGAATCCAGTGCTGTTGGGGGACACTGAACAACTCTTTCCCCAAGGAAAACAATGAAACACTTGGTGACCACATCTGCTCATCTCTCTGATGTACATGCTACCACCATGGCTGGTTTTGAGTTGTTGGTGTGGTGTAGCTGACTGGTGGGGTTGGGTAGAAGTTCACATAATTTCCTTTTGAATGTTGTACTACTGCCTCTGACTATAACTCCAGCACATTCCGCTCTCCTATGTGACCACACCTAGGGAAAAGCTAACAGTGTTTCTGAAGGCCCTCCTCTTTTTCTGGAGGCTGGGTGGTGACTGCAGGCTGGAATGCTTGGCTCTGATGCATACCTCCCAAACCCACTGGGTTTGCATGCAACTTGTTTAAATGACGGCATTTCCTTTCTCAGGGGATCATGTTCATTAAGCTTGACAGAAGCAGTTCCTCCCAGAGGGTCCTGTTCTGCTCCATGGCCTTGGAAGTGAGTTCCTGAATGGCCCAGGTAATCCGAGAGTACCTTTGGGGCCTAGGAGGCCTACTTTTTAATTGATAATTCCATGTTTCTGTAATAAGTGGCCTCCTTAATAATAGCCTGCCACGTCATCCGAGATGATTGCTAATTTAGGTCTTCAGGCTCCCTGGAAATAATGAGCTCTAATAAGCTCGAGACTTGTCACAGTCTCAGGAAAGCCCCTGTCCCCTCTGGAAGCAATAGCTTCCCTCTATCCCTGGGTACAATTGGGCACAGTCTCAAAAAAATTAATAAGTATGACTGGGATGCTCACCCCTTTCCAAAGAAAACATAAAGTCCTGGTTTCATTAAGCCAAGCTATTAAATTAAGAAAGTGTTTTTAATTATCTGAGCATTTCAGGGAGCTCATAAAACATTTAAGGACCTCACGGGGCGGGGTGGTGGTGGTGGTGGTGGTGCTGAGGCCCTTTCACAGTGAATTAGAGGCATGACAGCCAGAGCTGGAAAGGCAGGGTTCAGCTGCCTCTGAGTCTTCCTCTTGGTCCCTAGTACCGGCTGAGCAGAAATGGCAAAGAAGAAGATCCCAGGTGCTCTGTGACGGTGTGTCTGTGTTCAAGCTTCAGGGAGAAGCCAGACAAAAGTTGCCTCAGAAAGACAAACCCACAAATCTCAGACATTCCCTAAGACCCCTGGGCCTGGCAGAAACTGAGGTTGCAAACCAATGGACTTTTGCTAAGGAGTCCTTCATGGGTATGTATTCAATTTGTATGACTCTATGCCACCATTACAAAAGTGAGTTCCCTGTCAGTGTCTCCCTCTGATAGGTGAAGAAACTAGACTATGGCCCGAGAGAACAGCTGATAGTCAGATCCTTCTGACCCCAAGGCTCCTGAGCCCCAGTGAAGACTCAGCAGCAACTGATACCACCCATTAGTCATCACGGTGTTATGGAGCAGCAAGTAGATTTCCTTATTACTTTTGCTTTGCTTTGAGACAGGGTTCCTTGGTGCATGTAGTCCAGGCTGCCCTCAAACCCAATATTCTTTTGCATTGGCCTCCAGATGTCTGGGATTACAGGTGTGTGCCGCCTTCAAATGCCCAGCTTCAAATACCATTTCATTAACTGTCTCCAATCTGCACAGTACAGTGTGGCTTTGCAAAGATCACTGATTATTCTTCTTCATGTTCCTGTGAAATTAGAGAGCCTTTATATTACCAGTGAAGAAACTGAGTCATGGAGGGAGGCCAGGAGATTTCCATGAGGCTATCCATCTGGTACTAGGAGTGTGGTTTGTACCAGCATGGTCTGAATTGCTAGTCTTGTTCTGTACTTTGATTCCAGACCCCTCATTTGTACCTGTCTCATATGCTAGTAACCTGGTGTTTGTTAAGAGGTAGCTGAGTACCAGGTTGCACTTAAACTTACAATATAGAACCACCCTTCCTTGATAACCCCCGCCTGCTTATGTCCTTCAGGATCCTTTTCATCTCCAGTGCACGCCTCTTACACAGACTAATTCACCTGTCCCCAAACACACCTTTAGGTTAATTGGATTAAGGATCCAAAACAAAGCCTCTTCCCTCCCTTTGACACTACAGTTTCCTAACTGTTCTGACAGGCAGGTTCACTGTGGCCATGTGCCCCTAGCCATGGCCACTCAGGTCCAGGCTTCCTCTGGGAAGCTGCCTCTGGCCACATGCAGTGGGATTTCAGTTTGCTGGTGTGCTGCTCAAGTATCAAAAAGTGCACACTGGTTAACTGTGGAGTCTTTATGGTACTTAAGATATCTGGGATAATTCATTTTTTACATACAAGACTGGTGTTGCTAAGGTTGGAGAAAAGAGGTTCTTGTGAGTTGAGACTGTCATTTGAACTCCTGTGGGATAACTATTTAGTGACATTTATTATAAACACACAAACTTTCTCATAGACATTCACTTCTAGGATTTTTCTATAGCTATATAGGAATATGTAATAATCATATTTTTATTATTGGTTTTGTTATTTAAAATAGAAAAAATAAAAAGAAACTGCATATCACTTTGGGGCCGGAGGGGTGGTTTACATAAATTGTGGAGTATTCACAGGATGGAACACTATAAAGCTGTAAAAAATAGGCACTAGAGTGAACCAAAATGGGGCAATCTTTAGGGTATATTGTTAAGTAAAAAGAGAGAACTAGGCACATATATGTGTACATTGTCCTAATCCGTGTATAAAACCCGAGAGAAGGTAACGTTGCTCTGAACACATTTTCAGTATATGAGTGTGGGGCTTGAAGATCAGGAGGGAACTGGGTCAGAGTGGGATAGAGAACCTTGTGTGCATAAATTTTAGAGTTTTAATTTATGATCCATGTGAATGTGTTGCCTCTACAAAAGTAATATGAAAAATACATTGTGACTAGAGAATAGAATACAGAGAGCTCAAAGAATATTCTAGAAAGAAGAAGGATCTCCCGTGGTTAAGGCCTAGATGAAGGAGATGAGAGTATTCTTGGTATGCCTTTTAGAGGAATGCCATCCTTATCCAGAGTAACTGAAGGGTTCTGAGCAGGGAGAGGGTCCTGCAGCAAGCTTTTGGAAGGCTCACTGTAATGTGGAGAGCTATTTGGGGGAAACACCAGTGAGTGGCTCTTATCTTTGTTTAGATGAGAGACCATCCCTGATGCCACTGCATCCCAGTATGGCTAGCCACAATGACATCAGTGGTGTGACTAGGTGATTCTGGGAGGCATTCATTTGGAAGTTGATGAGGCTGGAGGTAGTAAGGCTTTTGTCCCGGGGCTGGTTTAAGTTAAGGAATAGCTAAACATTGAAACACTGTGCAGCTGGTGAAAAACAAGATATTAGCTTGTACAATGGGTAAGGACAGTTTCTTGGGCACATAGCAATAAGAAGAAGTAGGGCGTTAACTGTATATATCATATGGTTCTTTGTATAAAGCCATGGAGAAGATAACAGACTTGATTATGTGCTTGAACAAGCTTTAAGCATTTTGTTAAAGTAGGATTGGTGAGGCCATTTCCAAAGAGAAGTCAGGTTTGGGTGGGAAGAACTGGAGTTTGATGTTAGGTACATTGAGCAGAGTCTTTAGTTCTTTTGTTCTGGTCCAAAAAAGATTGGAAGAAGGTGACAGGGGGTGGAGGTGGCATTCTGGAGTTTGAAGAGGTCTGGCCTGGAGATCCACAATCAGGAGGCACACGCCTAGCTGGAGACAGACCAGACATGTACAGGCTAGAACTGCAAACCATTCACACTTGCTCTTTCTAGAGATGCGGGGTAGGGAGTGTGGGGGGGGGGGTGTCAGGAATTTGCAAGCAAGGACTATCTGTCAACAAGCAGATCCTTCTTGGATACCTGTTTGCTCTGCTATTGAGAGACAGTGTCCAGCCTTTATGTGGGGCTCTGGTCACCTCTATTCTTCTTTGGCATCACTCTTCCAGGCAGGGAAGCCCCACCTCTGTCCTTTGTGCCTTCTGCAAGACCACTCACCTCATCCTGCACTCTGAAAATGATGCTCTGGCAGAGTAGAGGTGAGCTGGTGACACCTCCCAGTGTCTTAGTGCCTTCCAGGTCTGCCAGCAGTAGCATTCTGTGGGAATAATTGATATTACAGAAAACACAAGGCTGGGTGCCAGCTTCACATTCTCTAAACATTTAATGATTCAACTGTTTCGGCCTCATCAGAGCCAAGTCTGGAAATGCTCCCAGTGGCTCACAGTTGACGATGATCAAGACACCTGTTTTACTGCTTTAGCAACCTTACTCCTCTGGTTCCAGGGGTTGGGGGGTAAGGGACCATTGGTTGGATGCCAGAGCTATGTGGCCCCTGCAGGGTCTCTGTGTCCACACAGCAGCCTCAGGCTTGGCAAGGTGGCGGGCAATCTTTCTCCCTTGCACTGATCAGCAAGAGTGTTTTGGCTTGATCATCGAGAGGTTGGCACAATCTGCCTTATTGTTTTTAAGAGTTGTTTGTTTAAGCTGTCATGATGGGGCCCAGCTGTCTGTGACAGGGGACAGGAAGTACAAGGCAGGCTGGGTGACAGGAGCAAGAGAGGAAGTCTACCCGGGAAGTGCCAGGGACACTAGGGAACGTGGTGAAAGAGGGAGGGGATGAGGAACTGAGGAAGTGGGGAAGATCAGGAAACTTAGGTTAGGAGACTACACAGCAAAGACAGAGCAAAGGCAGAGGAGGAGGGAAAAGGCAGAGAGACAAAATGAAAACTCAGAGCTGTCCTATGTGTACAAAGAGAACACCTTTCCCTCAGCACCAACATCAGGGGAACAAGTATTCAAAATGGGAACCTGTGGGGGACATCAGATTCAATGCACCGCAGACGCTGTCTGAATGGCATCATTGTTTACTCACTGGCTAGTCACAGTTAGCTACTGCTCCATGACAAACACTCCCACCCCCAACACTTTAACGTCATAATTCTTGACTTAGCTCTGAATTGGTAGGTAGATAAGCTTGTCTCTTGGACTGAGCTGGGCTTGGTAGAACTCACCCGTTTTCTGATATCGAATGATTATTTGCTTGCAAGCTTTGATGATCTCAACTGGGCTCTTCCCGTGTTGTGATATTCTCTTGAAGCAATTGTCTAGCCTTGACCTTATACTGAAAATACAAGAGGCAAGAGAGAGCTCTTTCTACTCCTTATTATTGTACTGAATTTGCTTTTGTCCTTGACTGAGCCCAGTCAAGGTGGAAAGGCTCCATTGAAGGGTACCCACGGCCAAGGTTCTTCTCTTGTCCTGGGTGAACTTTAGGAAGCTTTAGAAAACAGCCAACTGCACTGAGTGGTTAACAAACAGTAACAGAGGCCAGGCACTGAAGACACCCGAGAGCCTAGAACTGTCCAAGGGGATGATGGATAGGAGGGGTCAGGGAATCAAGGGGGAGTGAAATTTTCAACCTTTATTTTGTAGAAAGGGGTTTAGAACTACACATGCTATTTGTCTCTTAAGGCATTTCAAACAGAGATCTCCTTTTACAACTGCTCCAGAACCTTTTTAAAGGACTAGAACTATTTTTTTCATTGTCAGGAATGAACGCTCTCAAGAAAATTACAACCAAGACGGGAAGGAGGCCTGGGGAGATGGGTCTGTTGATAAAGTGTTTTCTGTGCAGGCATGGAGACTTCAGATGCATGCAGGGAAAAGGCTGGGTCTACCTGCAATCTCAGTGCAGGAGAGGAGAGGACCTTCAGAACTCCATGACAAGCCAGTCCAGCTAAGCAGCGAGCTCCAGGCTCAGTGAAAGACTCTGTCTCAAAACCTGAGGTGGAGAGCAACCGAAGAGACAACTGATATCAACCTCTGGCTTCCACATGTATGTGCAGACATGTACATGTGCACTCCAATATGAACATGCACACATACACACACACACACACACACACACACACACACACACACTGATGTCAACCTCTGGCTTCCACATGCATGTGCAGACATGTCCATGTGCACCCCAATATGAACATGCAGACACACACACACACACACACACACACACACACACACACACACACACGGCATACACACCAGCATAAAGAGTTTCAGCACAAACACGGAAGGCCAGGCAGGAGAAAACACAATGCAGGAATCTAGAGGCAGGGTGCTTAGTCCAAGCAGGCGAACAATCTAGAGAAATCTATTTTAAACTGATTGCTTTATTCGCTGGACTTTATACTGATGTGTTCTGCTTGGTTCTTGTGTGCTCTGGGACTTGGGCCTATTCATTTATTATTAGGAGAACGGTAATTATTTCAAGGCACCCTGGAGAACAGACTTTGCTTCCCTTTGCCTGCTCTTAGCAGGGTTGGGTGTGGCCTTTATATCTCTGAAGATGCCTATGACAGGAAGTGAGAGACACCCCCCCACACACATACCACTAACACCACTGCCATGTGTCTGGTAGGACACCCCCAAAGAACCCACTCTAGGAGGAAAGCTTGCAAATCTCGGAAACTCCATCTTTACTGAGGCTGTAGGTCCTCTGGGACTTTGCCCAAATCTGCTTTAGAGGTGTGGGAGGAGACCCAGGATCCCACGTAATAAGCTAGTCTGTGGAGAACATTTTGAGTAGTGTGAATGTGGCGGGTCAGTGATGCCTTCTCCTTGTCGGTGAACTCAGTAGCTGGGCTGAGCTGAGGCTTATGTATATTTCATTGGTCTGTCTTTCTGTACTTCAACTTGGCAGAAAGAGCACCTTTTTCTTGCTTACGGCTGTTTCCCCAGTGTCAAGAACAGGGTAAAACCTCAGATAACATTTCAGAGGTGAATGCTTCCTGTTCCTCATGATTTCACATGGGTGGGACGTGTGCTGGTCCATATAATGTTTTTCTATCTTGATGTCTTGAGTGGCCACTAGGCCTGCAACTGTCCCATGGGTTTCAGGATGAGTCCTTTACCTCATTTAAAGAAGCTCAGGCATCCAGGGCTAGATCATGCGCCTGTGGTCTTCTCCCAGATTTAGCTAGATCTCATCTGAGGCTGTGTTTCTGTCTCACCAGAGGCCCCTCCTTACACTTTGTCTTGAATGTCAGCTCCAAGATCTAGAATTAACTAAGAGACACACTTCTGGGTATATCTTCAAGGTCCCATCCAGGGAGGATTAACAGAGGAGAGAGGGAGTTTCCTGCTTTAGGATCTGACACACAGAAGTGTTTTTTAAAGGGACCATCTCTCCCTGCTCCCCTTTTGCTGAAACTCAAGCAAGAGTCCCATCTCTGCAGGCATCTGTAGGTGATAAAATACAAACAACTATGATAGCCAAAAAACCAGGCTGGTGTCCCACAAACATACTCATGACAAGCACATGGACCATGACCCCAGCTCAAATGTTCCCTAGGAAGGAAATCTGCCCACACTTAAGAAAAAGTGCCTTACATGTACATGTAGCTGTACTTAATAAAGAAGGGGTTTATGAGTCATGCCTCATCAGGTGCTGAATGCTGGCCCTGCTACATGCCAGTTGGTGCTGACCAGCCCATCCCTCAACTAAACAAAGTGAGCCCTGAAGAGTCATCTGCCTTAAGGCTGCCTTAATGCTCAGACTGAAAGATGAGCCAGGCACAGAGGGCCTGGGCAGCATGGTTCATGTCTTATTCTTTTTCAAGTAGAACTCTGTGTGTTTGGAGAACACATGTGTGTTATAGGTACAGAGCATGCTTTGCTGAGCAAGAACTAATGTCCATGTGGCTCAGGAAGTCCTTGGCAGAGCATGAATCATATGACACAGTTTCTCAAAGTGCAGGTTTGAGGAAACACTGAACTGAACTTAAGGCCTAGAGCTACCTCCACGTGTATGATGATGTTTGGCAGGCTGGACAATTTATATGCCTCAGTTTCCTTATTGAGCGAACAAAGATACTCACAGGGTCTACTACCCCATTAGGTTAGGATTTGGGGAGTGTTAAATGAGATCAGGGGCACTGAAGATTCAGCTCCATGCCTGTGGCCCAGAGTCAACTTTGCTTAATAGTTATTAGTTATTGTTGCCTTTATTATGTGTTATTTTGCCCATGGAGACAGCTTCAAAGGAGACAGTGACCTCTTTCCAGGGGTTTCCTATCCTGCCAGAGAAGCTCCGTCAACAACTTCCCTAATGAGCTCAGCTCTGGGAGGCAGGAGCTTTGTTTGCCTAGTGTCTCCCTGTCAACATGGTTCCTTTTTCGAGTTGACACTATACCAACTGTGTATTTACCAGCCTTCATGGGACCTATGACTATCAACTGCTACAATGGAGTAAATGACATTCATTGTTAAAAAAGGCTAAATGCCTATTTCCCCCTGCACAATGGAAGGAGCTCTTGGAGGCCATTGAGTAAATAACTATAAATAACACACCATAAAATGCTTTCCATACGCCTTGTTGCACTGAACTGCCACACTCTGAAGCAGTTGCTATGGCTGGGTAAATTATATGTGCTCTTAAACACTGTCCAAAATACATATTTACACGTACTTAAAGACCTACACTAAACAGTCTCCATGGCAACTGGAAAATAACACAAAAGCCTTATTAAGCATTCTTTGTATTGTGTTTAGGAGTTTAATCATTAGGAGAAAGCTCACAGGCCACATAGACACCAGGGAACTCGAAGAAAGAAAGTCTTTGCAAGAACAAAAGAATGAGGCTAGCTTTGAACCTGGTGGGAGAGGATTGTGTATTTTTTTTTCCTGAAGTAATAATCACCAAGGGCCTTCTCTTTGGCAGGGAGTGCCGTGTTTGGGGTACATCAGACACGATTTTGGAATCATAAGCTGGGTTTTCAGTAGAGAAGAAAGATTTGTCAATCAACATATTCCAGTCAATGATTGCTTTTCGAGTTTTTGCTTTAGTCACAGCAAGAAATGGCTTTCTTTGCCATTCACAAATTAGGCAATGTGGAAGCCTCTGTTGAACTGGAGTCTTGTAAGTCTTCAAAGCAAACTTCCAGTGGTTTCCTTGGAGTGGAGCGTGTACTCTATCAGCTAAGCCCTTGCTTGTAGTCAGAGGGTCTATGGCACATTGGGACAGTAAAACCTGGGGGTATCGGTGACTTAGCACAGCAATGATCACTTCTTTCCCTTTCTTGCTCTGCTGCATGCACAGCTTGTTGGTGGATTTTCTGTTGCTCATGGTTACTGAGATACCTAAGGAACTCACCTCTTCTGATACCACACTACTTCTAAGCTTGCTCTTCGGGGTTCTGCAACAGAGGACGAGAGAAGAGAGGGGGAGACTTGATGGGCCAGACGAGGTCCTCTTTATATCTACTAGTAATCCCGCTAAACAAACCCAAAGCATTGTTTAAACCAATCTAAAGCAGGGGCTGGAAAGAGAGGGACATGTAAGAATCCTTTGATGAATACCAAACTTTTCGGAGACAAGGGCTGTTAAACACTGGATCTTCCTACTTGGCTTCAGATGGTACTATATTTAAACAACACTAGAATATAGAATTTCCCTGATAGCTAAATAGGCTCAGAGATCTCAAAGGATGTATTTAAAGTCACTTGCTGTAATGTTGAAAGGGTACACTAAGTTAGTCTGAGTGGACTATGAGATTCTCCATGGCTCAGGAGTTCCATGCCTAGGTACTCTTCCAGACATGCACAGGTGAAATTCACCAAAAGGTATGTTAACAGCCTATCTGTATACCTGTACACATGTAAACAAATATGTTTGGGTCTAGTTTAACATTTAGAAAGAGGAGCAAGACAGGGTAATGCTGTCAGATGAGGAGAAAAAACAAACACAGGTAAAGGACATGGGTTGTGAATGAGGAGGTAATGGTCATTGGTTTTCTAGTTTCAACTTTGTCACAGATTTTCATTTTTTTGTGACAGACAAGTGCATAGAAATGTAGTTGATAATGAAAGTTTAAAACCCTAAGTGAAGCTCCATGGCTCCAGAATGGCCTTTGTAACTGGACAGAGTGTTACTGAAATGGGGAGAGTATGGAATTGGGCAAGTGTTTGAGTGGCTACCCGAATCCAGCCTGTGATGTTTTCATTTATGAGGAGAGAGAGAGAGAGAGAGAGAGAGAGACAGACAGAGACAGAGACAGAGACAGAGACAGACAGAGAGAGACACAGAGAGAGACAGAGAGAGACAGAGAGAGACAGAGAGACAGAGACAGAGAGACAGAGACAGAGAGACAGAGACAGAGAGACAGAGAGAGAGACAGAGACAGAGTTCATACAGGCTCTCTGTGGAAGTGACCAGAAGAACAGGACAGCCTTGTGCCTATCAACAATGGAACAAATGAACTTATTGTAGGCTGTCGGCCTAATGACATACTTCACAGAGCCCAGACAATGAAGGCCAGGAACAGAACACACAGCGCAGACACATCAGCAAATGCCATGTAGAGGAGAGGAAGCCAGAAGCAGCATGCGAGTTTGTCCTCGGTGACTCCATTCTGGGTGACTCTGAGCTAACCACATGAGTGTAGGCTTTCAAAGGTCTGGAAATGCTTTGAAGTTTAATGGTGCTGGCTGTCACATTGCCTTTATCCTTGAGGCTAGTGACACGGTGTGTTCACCCTCCAGAGACTTTTTCTAGCCTCTCCCTTAGAGTTTTGAGTATTTCTTTATATATGTTACATTTCAATTAAATAAAAAAATCCTACATAGGGCCCAGCAGTTAAGAGCACTTGTTGCTCTTCTAGAGGACATGATTTTTGACTCCCAGCATCCACATGGTAGCTCCCAACCATCCATAGATAGTAATAAAATAAAATGAATACATTTTAAAAAATCAACTTGGATAAAGCACTTGCAGAAATATAAATCGCAGGATCAGAGCTGAGCACAGGGCACCACTCCTCCTGTACCACTGCATGCCCACTGCCTGCTTGCATTTCCCTCTCTCCTTCCCTCTGCCTCTAGGCTGAAAGAATACAAACCCCACACCCAGAAGAGGGTAGTGCCTACCTTACCTCTCTCCTGTAGACATACATCTTGATGTGGATTTATGGAATTATCCTTAAAGCTGATGATGCAATTGTCATTATTGTTTTAAAGATCCCTTTTATGACACCAACTAAGAAAAAAAATCATAATAAAATTTTACAAGTTAGCTGCCAGCAAGAATAAACAGGAGAACACTGTGAGGAATGAATTGGAGGCACTAATGAAATCTTCGCTCAGAACAATAACTCTAAAGCACAGCCAGGGTCCGAGGGGTCGCCATAGATAACTCTCCTGGGGCATTAGGGAGGAGGAAGGAGATGTTCCCCTCCTGTCATCTTCATTTCGAGGCCTAATATGTCTGGGGATGTGCAGAGAAAGCATAATGCTTGACTTCGGCTGTGAATCAGGGTTGGCATAGCCGGGGCCACTTAGGCTGTCCCTGAGGGTCCCCCGAAATTAACCCTCTGTGAACCCAGGAAAGCCACTTCTGCTAACCTACCTGGGGAAAGCTGCTGGAATCCAATCAAGAGTAAGCCAGAATGTCACTTGTCATTAGGTTCAATTAGTGTTTTTTTTTTTTTTTTTTTTTTTTTTTTTTTTTTTTTTTTTTTTTTTTTTTTAGGTTTTTTGAGACAGGGTTTCTCTGTGTAGTTTTGCGCCTTTCCTGCTGGAACTTACTTTGTAGATCAGGCTGGCCTCGAACTCACAGAGATCTGCCTGGCTCTGCCTCCCAAGTGCTGGGATTAAAGGCATGCGCCACCACCGCCTGGCTGATTTTTTTTTTTTTTTTTAATTACAAGATTACCTTTAAATTGTGTACGGGAGACCATACCTGCTGTCCATTGGCAGTAATCAAGACTGATTTCATTTCACCCATAGACCAGCTTCACCTTCAAGAGTTTTGTTTGTTAAGCTTCTGTCTGTCCACCTAAGTATCAATAAGGAATAAATCCCACAGCAGACACAGCCCAGCTGCTTGCAGAGCACCCTCCGCTCAGCAGGTGGTTCTGGAGAGCAGGCTAGATTCTTTTGGAGTCACACTAGGGCATGTGTCAAAATAAGATCTGGGTGCTCTCTCTCTCTCTCTCTCTCTCTCTCTCTCTCTCTCTCTCTTTTCTCTCTCTCTCTGTGTGTGTGTGTGTGTGTAAATGGTTTAGAAATGTCTGAAGTTCAAGGACCAGACATGACCAGCTCATAACAAATGAGAATCTAGTGAAGCATTATAGTCACACTAACATTGCTCTCAGGCGCATGGTCAGGTGGCCAGAGAATATTTGTTTGCTGTTGTCGTTGACTTTATTTGACTTCCTTGGTGGTTATTGGATCTCATAGGATCCACCTGAATGCAGATTTCCTGTGAGACGGCTCTGCCCGCACATGAGCTGTGAAGCACTGTTGAGGACTCATGTTAAGAACTGTGTTATTTTCCTGAGTGCAGACAGGAAGGCCAATGAGTCTGTGCACAAAACTTGATATGAACCGACTGAGGATATAGTTCAAAGGCGCTTCTGAGAAGGAACCCCCTCTCCTCAGCATCTTTGATGGACACACTTTCTTTGGAGCATTTAAAAAAATTATTCTTTGTTAGCAGGAAGACATTGTCATTATTCAGCATTTAGTGCCTTACTTAATAGACTCAGGTGCCTCAAAATAGCCATATCTACATACCTAAAGATACTAGAACAGGGGCTGGGGAGGCAACTCAGTTGCTAAAGTGAATTCATCCACAACCTTGAGGACCTGGCCTCTATCCTTATTATCTTATAGAAAGTCAGTCTTGGGTCTGTGATTGTAGCACTGAGGATCCTTGAGACTCAATGGCCAGGCAATCTAGACAAATGGTCAAGTTTCAGGTTCAGTGAGAGACCTTGTATCAAAAAATAAACTGAAGAGTGATTAAGATAGATACCTGATATGCCAACCTCTAGTCTCAGACACACAACACACACACACACACACACACACACACACACACACACACACACACACACACACACGTGGGGGTTCTCCTTTGTCTTCATGGTCAGTTGGCCATCAGTCCACAAGGACAAAGGGGCAGAAAGGACAACAGAGATCCTTGTATGGCACGTGAACACGATGGAGACAACCCCTAAGGGAGAGACTTTAATGAATCAGCTCAACTTTATTCCAGAGTATAAGGATTATATAGAACTGGGGAGCCCAGAGACAAATCCTAATTTGCATTAAGTGGCATGCTCCTATCATAAGGCTCCTAGTATAAGTCTTAGTTACCATATGTGCAGCAGGGGAGGCTTCTAGCAGGGCACTGTGCCAAGGGTCATGCTAAAGATAAATCAGGCATCTGGCTTAGAGATAGTTTTCAGATAAGGTCCGTCCTCTGGGCCCAGAGACATTCTCCAGATAAGGGCAGGTAGATAGCAGGAAGTTTTGCTGGGGAGAGAGGGAATCCCATGTAATCAAGCTTTGGAAAAAGCTGCCAGGCCATGATAGACTGCAACCTCTGACCAACCAGCAAGGTCTCCCAACACACATACACATACAGCACACATGCAACACACACATATACAGCACACATGCAACACACACATACAATACCACACACACACACACACACACACACACACACACACACACACACACAGACTATTTCTTGGTCACATTAAAGAATAAGAACTGTTATTTTTATGTGTATTTCCATTTGTGGTTCATCAGAGAAGACAAGCCATAATGCTGATTAATAAGACCATCTGCCAACCTGTTGTAGACACAGCCCTCAGCCCTTAGGAGACAAAGCTAGAGAAGGCTATGTCAGAAAGCAAAAATTGGTTTCCATTTCATTTTTTCTGAGGGTCTCAAGCAAGACCCCTGTAGCCTACTTCCCCAGTATAAAGCCCTGGGACATGTGCTCTACATTAATCATGACCCCAACACTCACCTTTTGGCATGGACACGGCACTTGGGGGAGAGGCATACCAATTGCTTATATTCTTTTCCTATATATTGTCTGGAATATAGTAGGTACACAAAAAAAATCCAATTAAGATGCTATGTCTATTAACACTGAATTTTAATGGACGATCTCACTCATTAGAATGAAAGAATCAAGTTCATGTTTTCACTACGTTTTATTTATTGTGTGTGTGTGCTGTGCGTGCATGCCTCTCCATACCCACTGAGGTCAGAGGACAATTTGAATGAATCATTCTCTCTCTCTACCACATAGATCCCAAGGACCAAACTCTTAACTACTGAGACATCTCTCCAACCCAAGCTCATTTTTTTTTTTAGATTCTACATACTCATGAGATGCTACAGTGATTGTTTTCATGTGGTTGCTTTATTTCACATGTCATAAGACATAGCATTATGTCTTCCAAGTTCATGCTCATTATTGTTGTAAATAAGATTTATTTGTAAGGTTGAATAACGCCCCACTGTATTACATTTTCTTTATCTATTTGCCCACATATGGCATACAGGTTGAATCCCTATGTTGGTGATTGTACACAGTGGCACAGGGAACACAGGAGAGCAGGTCTCTCTTTGGAATATGGATTGGATTTAGTTTGGTTACAAACCCAGAGTGGGATTGCTCGATAATTATATTTTTAATATTATGTGGGAAACCTCTTCATTATTTCCATGGCTATATTAACCTAATTGTTTCAAAGGTCCATTGATTTCACATCTAATTCAATATTAGTAATTGCTTTTCTCTTGATAAAATTACATGGTATTTATTTATTTTGTGTTCATGTGTATATGTATATGTGTCAGGGGGTTGTAGTGGGGAGCATATGTGCAATTGTGTACATGTAGAAGTCAGATGACAACATAAAAGAATCAATCTTCTTGTACTATGTGTGTTCCAGGGGACTGAATTCAGGTCATCAGACTTGATAGCAAGTATTTTTGCTCATCTCTCCAGCTCTGATACCACACACACATACATCCACACACATACATAGACACACGCTTGACCTGGTATGCAATTTCGGGTCAACATGATTTTAATTTGCATTTCCTTGAATGTTAGTGAAAATGATCATTTTTATAAACCAGTTGGCTATTTTTATTTCTTCTTTGGAGAAATGTCTCTTCAGATCCTTTGGCCATTTAAAAATTATTGTTATTTGTTTCTTGTCAATGAGCTGCTTTAGTTCCTTGTATATGTTGGATGTTAACTTCTTATTGTGTGTATGGGTTTGTTAGTGTTGTCTCTCATAGGTTGTCTCTTCACACTGCTGATAGGTTCTTTCTTCCCACCACAAGTGTCTCCTGTGAAGGGGCTCTTTATTGCAACCTCATCTGTCTGTTCACTTGTTGTTGCCTGTAGTCTTAGATCCTATGCAAAAGAGCGTTAACAAGGCCTAATTCTACAACTTAACTCTTTAATGTACTCCTAGTTTTTTTAAATTAACATGTGGTCTAACATAAGGGTCCAATTCTCCCACTAGATATCCAGTTTTACCATCACCATTTATTAAAGAGACAACCCTTTTTCTTATTATGTATTCCTGGGATCTTTTTTAAAGCTCAATTAACTATGTGGGTTGTCCCTTGCCTCTCTATTCTACATGGTTGTTTTTAATAACAGTATTATACTGTTTTAATGATTGGGCTTCGTTGTACATTTTATGCAACTTTGTCAGTTTTGCTGAAGACTGTGTTGGCTATTGGGCATCCTTTGTGTTTCCCTATGAGTCATGGGATTTTGTTTCTATTTCTGTGAAAAATGTCATTATAATTTTAATAAGGTTTACTTCAAATCTCTAGATTAGCTTGAGATATTTTAACAATATTAATTCCTGAAGTTCATGAAGAGCAATATCTTCCCATTTGTTTGTGTGTTTAATGTACTGTCTTTACTGTAATGGTATTATCAGGTTTCATGTTACTTCATGATTCGGTTGTATACTTTAAGAATTAAATCATTTGTTGATGGTATTATAGAAATATAAATGATTTTTGAACATTGATTTTCTGTTCAACAACCTAGATAAACCCACCTTTAGAGTTCTGATATATTTCAAGGGGCTATCTTTTTTAAGCCAAATTCTTTTCTTTCTTGAGATGTTAGTGATTGGACCTATGGTTTTAATTATATTAGACATGTATGCTAGCTAGTTTTTGTCTACTTGACACAAACTAGAGTCACTTGGGAAAAAGTAACCTCAACTGAGAAACTGTCTCTATCAGATTGACTTGTGACCATGTTTTCATGCCATTTTCTTTATTGCTAATTGATAGCCCACTGTGGGCATTGCCATCCCTAGGCACATAGTCCTAGACTGTGTAAGAACTGTAACTGAGCCAGAGAGAGGAAAGCAGGCCAGTAGGCAGCCTTCTTGAATGTCTCTGCTTCAGATCCTGGCTCCAGGTTCCTGCCTTGGCTTCCCTTGATGATGGTAGACCCTAAAGTGGAAGGTGAAATAAACTCTTTCCTCCTCAAGCTTGCTTTTTAGTCGAACTTTTATCACAGAACCAGAACGCAACGTAGAAAAATAAGCTTTGTAACACTGAGCTGTACCCACAGCCCTCAGACTGTCTACAAAATAAATAACATCCACATTCAGGGAATCAGAGACAGACAGATCTCTGTGAGTTTGAGGCCAACCTAGTCTGCAAAGTGAGTTCCAGGACAGCCCGGGATATTACATAGAGAAACCTTGTCTTAGAAAATAAAGATAAGATCCTATATAACGAAAAACATTTTAAATTATTTCTTTCTGATCAAGATCTTATATGGCCTTCCTTGACAAGCTACAGCATCAAGTACAGCATCAGTTCTAAGTGGTGAGGAGGGTGGCCATTCTTTCTTCAGTCATTCTTACCATGGGAGAGAGAATTCAGTGTTGAGAGGTTAGTCCTGGCCATAGACTGTGCACAGATACCTTTGTCAGGTGGAGGAAGCTGTAGCAGCAGTCAGGCACAGTTCACTTGTGGCACAGCTCTCCTGGTTCCCTGTCTTTCATTGACTGATGCCCAGCATCTTAAAAGCCACCATGCAATGCATCATTATCTCTTCTCTGATTTAGGAAGTAAGATAAGCCAGCCTCTGTCGGTCCACTTTGTCTGAGAGCAGAAGTCCCTATGTCCACTGCAAATAATTTTCTGATTAAAATAGAAAGGTTTAAAGTCTTATGGTGTCCACATGATGGATTAACTTATTTTACTATATAAAGAAAATTTTGTTCTTCCTACAAAAACATGAACATGCAAGCACACAGTCTAATTGGTATTATAATTTGAATTCAGTGATTGGGTCATTCTACAGCTGTTTATTACATACTGTTCAGTTCTAGGCTCTGGAGAGGAAGTCTGTGTGGTGCAAGAGAAGGCAAATACCACAGGCAAATATGTGGGTGGTGTCACTTCAAACAGCAGTGATTGCTTGACTCTTGGTGAGTGGGAGAATGACTGTGCAAATGGAGACACTGAGACCTTCTCTCTGAATGGTTTCCCAGGGGGAATGACTTTTGCATCTGGACTCGGATAATGAGAAGGAGCCAGTTGCTCCAAGTTTGGGAAAAGGACAACTCCATGCATTATACCAGAAGCTTTCCAAAAGGGATTTAAACAAGACATAGGACTTAGTCACAAATTTATATTCCTTTATGAACAGAGGCCAAGAGTTTAATGAGAAGGGGATGTAAATTAATATTGGACCTGGACTGTGGGTTATTTATAATTTGGTATTAAATTACAGATGTTCTAATGGGCTTTAGTGGATTGGTATATCCAGCATTGGTCTGCTACCCAAGCTGTACTGGCTGGGAAGTTTGATGAGAGCTCTTGACCTGTGCATTGCAGTGGCATGCTGAGGCATGCTCACACAGGCTCTCTGAATCAAGCATGTTTTCCTTTCTCACATTCTGTGACATCATTTCTCCAGCTTGAAATCAACCATGGAGATGGTGAATGCTATGAATCAGGATCTTCCTCCCAGCAGGTTACTCGTTAAACATTTACCAGGGCACAGCTATATAACCACTTCCCAGCACCGCACTACCTGCTAAGTACTCTCTGTACAGTTACAGTTAAGGTGTATCAATACATTCAATTAGATCATACTACACTGAGAAAGAAAAGCAGTCAATGGCAACTTTGAGATTCCACAGGTGGCACCACATTTCATTTATGCTAAAATGTGCCAAAACCAAACTTTAACATTGAAGACATATAGTGTTACCTCTAGAAAATTCTATACAGTTTACTTTATGCAAGAGTCAATCACATCAAATGACTTACTCATATTACAGAACACTAAGTTTGGGGTTTTCTTTTGTAAGCCAGAGCAACTTGGTTTTTTGGAGGTTCAAAAAAGGATTTGAACTTGATGAACTCAGTTCATAATATGAGTCAAGATCTTGAGACCCAGTGTGAGCAAACCAGGGAAACAGCTCCCCTCTCACCTTCTCGTATAGAGCACTCTATGCTTTTTTGATATAATCTGTTTGGTTATCTGTATTTACTATGTTGATATTTTATTTGTGCTGAAATGTGATTTTATTTGTATGTTAACAAATAAAGTTGCCTGGGGATCAGAGCTAAGAGCAAGCCAATTAGCAGAAGTCTGGCGGTGGTAGCACATGCCCTTAATCTAATCACATGGCAGGCAGAATCTCTGTGCGTTCAAGGACACAGCCGAGCGGTGACCCGAACTTTTAATCTCAGTATGAACCATAGAGACCTGGAGGTCTGTATGGACAGGCAGTGATGAGGAAGTCATGTGGTTGGGTTTAGAACCAATGAGAAGGCAGAACAGAAAGGCAATAAAAAGACAGGACACAGGAAGAAGGTCTCTCTCTCAGGGGAAGGACAGCAGCGAGTGGTAAGATAAGGTGGTCTTAGCTCTTGGCTACTGCTCTTATCTCTGGGCTTTTAACTCTTTATTTGACTCTGTTTCTTATTTAATAAGATCGTTTAAAATTTCATCTACAATTTACCAACTAGACAACAGTATACTTGAGGTCCAAGTCCCCCAAAATCTCACTACCTGTAAGTTCTCAGTGTGGAACTAGTTATCCAGTTCATTGAAAAGAATCAGGAATCCATGCGTCCCTCTTAGGGTCCTCCTTGTTACCTAGTTTCTCTAGGACTGTGGATTGTAGTCTGGTTATCCTTTGCTTTACATCTACTATCCACTTATGAGTGAGTACATACCATGTTTGTCTTTCTGGACACATGGATCGCCCTGTGAAGGGGAAATAGATGAGATCTCCTGGATAAACTGGGGGCAGGGGGGAAGGACTAGAAGGGAGGAGGTGGGAGATGAGAACATGAAGGATTGGGATGGTCGAGTTGCGGGAGGGACAGAGAGGGAGAGCAATGAAAGAGCTATCTTGATAGAGGGGGCCATTATGGGGTTAGGGAGAAACCTGGTGCCAGGGAAACTCCCAGGAATCCACAAGGATGACCCCAGCTGAGACTGCTAGCAATAGTGGAGAGGGTGCCTGAACTGGCCTTCTCCTACGATCAGATTGGTGACTGCCCTAATTGTCACCATAAAACCTTCATCCAGTAACTGCCGGAAGCAGATGTAGAGATCCACAACCAAGCATTGGACCAAACTCTGGGAGTCCTGTTGAAGAGAGGGAGGAGGGATTTATAGGAGCCAGGGTGGTCAAGATCATGACTAGGAACCCACAGAGACAGCTCATGGACTCTAGACCAATAGCTAAGGAGCCTGCACGGGACTGACTTAGGTCCTCTGCATGTGGATGATAGATGTGTAGCTTGCTCTGTTTGTGGGGCCCCTAGCAGTGGGGCCAGGATCTGTCCCTGGTGCCTGAGCTGGCTTTTTGGAATCTATTCCCTATGGTGGAATGCCTTGCTCAGCCTTGATGCAAGAGGAGGAGCTTCGTTCTCCCTCAACTTAATATGCCATGCTTTGTTGACTCCCGTGGGAGGCCGTATGTTTGCTGAGAAGTGGATTGGGGTGGGTAGAAAGGATGTGGGGGGAGGGAACAGAAGGAAAGGAGGGAGGGGAAACTGTAGTTGGTGTAGCAAGAGTCTTAAATGGTCTTATTAATAAAAACAAACCCGGAGCTAGGTATTGGGTTAAAACTGGAAGATCAGAGAAGCAGAACAAGCCACAGCTTCCTCACCTCACCAATTCCTCAGGTGATCCTATTTCCTCAGACTGGATGCTTCTCAGCTGAACTGTGCTGCTCAAAAGCCTAAAAGCTTAACCAGGCCAAAAGCTTCTAGTTTCTGGTCCTCACGCTTTATATACCTTTCTGCTTTCTGTCATCACTTCCTGGGATTAAAGGCATGAGTCACCATGCCTGGCTATTTCCAGTGTGGCCTTGAACTCACAGAGATCTGGATGGATCTCTGCCTCCAGAAGGCTAGGATTAAAGGTGTGAGTTCCACCATTTTCTAGCCTCTGTATCTAGTGGCTGTTCTGTTTTCTGACCCCAGATAAGTTTATTAGGGTGCACAATATTTTGGGGAACACAATATCACCACAGGTTGGTATGTAAAATAAATTTTAAAAAATTTAATAAGAAAAAAAATCAAGAAAGGTCCAGTGAAAATAAATCACATATGAATGTGTGTATTCATCTGTCCATTGGTATCATGTATCTGATATCCCATCATCATTATCTGCCATGATCAACCAATTATTTTATTTATCTACTTATCATCAATCAATCAAAATCAATGTATTAATTTCTTTCCCTGTTGTTGTGACAAAATATTCCAGTCACACTTAGGAGGGGTTACTTTGGCTCACAGTTGGGTTTATATGGCTCCAGGGTGCAGTCTATCAAGATAGGGAAGTGAAGTTGTCCAGCAGGAACTTGAGGCATCTGGTCACATCGCCTCCACAGTCAGAAAGAAGAGAGACGTGAAGGCTCGTACTTGGCTCATTTTTTTCTTTTTCTTCAGTTCAGGATCCCAGCCATCCACATTCAGGGTGGATCTTTCCATCTCAATAAACCTAATCTAGAAACTTCCTCAAGACTTTCCCAGAGGTTTGTCTCCCAGGTAATTCTGGATCCTGTCATGAAGACAGAAAACGTTAACCACCATCATCTCCCACTTTGCATGATTCCCAAGGAAGGCTTAGTGTTTGAGCACACCATTCCTCACAGGTGGCAATACGCAAGTACTGGTTTTACAAAACTTTCCTTAAGATTTATAGTCTAGATACACTGTTCAATAGCCTCTTTCCTCTTCACAGCCTTGCCAAAGAGGACACATAACCTCACTGGTGGCTTGGATCTTTCTACCAGAAGAGTTGAGTAGAGACACAGTCAAAGTCAATGATATTGAACACATCCTTGGCCTGCTCTGAGTGCATCCAGTGTGGGTGGATTTGCCCTTTCTTGATCTTCATTTAAGGACTGAATACAGATGAAAGTCTTCAGTCAGCCTCTGTATCCCCAGGTGCTTAACAAGCTGCAAGCCAGACAGAGGGATGCTTTTCCAAGTGTCTTGGGATCACATAAAAGAAACTGGCCACTACTCCCAGTGCTGGACAGGCTCATCACTCTGGATAGATCCATTTGGACATGGTAGCTTCCTTCCTCTCCTTTCTCACCCCAAAACTGAAAATATTCCCTGGTAGCTTGACAGAGAAGAATAAATTGCCTGTGTGTATTTACACAGAGTAAAAGATGCTTTTCATTGTATATGAGATTCTGCTTCGTGCAATGACCTCCATTTTCATAATCCTTCATGGACTATCCTGATTTGAAAAGCTTTCTCTTCCTGCTGTTTCTGCTAAAAGGTTTTCTGGTGCAATTCTTGGAAAGTCAAATTCTGCATTTAAATGTTGTATTTTCCCAGATATAACATAGAAGAGGCAATACTTTTGCTGCTGTTTTTTTTTTTTCCTTCCTGGGAAAGTGGCAAGCAATTCCACCCTTTTGCATATATTGTCAACCAAACCACGAGAGCAGACAGCAGCTTTAATAGCTAAACAATTGTGATTACATCTTGCTCGTAATTGCATTTATTTGCTCACATATGTCCAGAAAGGCAAGCATTAGCCAGACTGCACGTATGCGTTTGTGCAGGAAAAGGATTGACAATGAGGAAAATAGCTTTCAGCCACTTAGGTCTCTTCTGTCATGGACACTTGCAAAGATTGTCAGAAATTGCCTAGTTTTTTGTGTGTGCTTTCATGCTTCTGAAACCAACTTCCTTTTGGAAAACAGGGATATTGATTGTGGGGATGGATTTGCATCAAGACTTTTTGAGTCTCCCTATAGCAAGATACATATCTATGGTCCTGAGAGGGGGGAATCACCAGATGCCAGGGTTCAAAGCAGAGTTAGGAATGGCCACCATCCTCTCAGAGGAGAGGAGGGCGGTGGCAGATTTCAGAAGGGAACACGAGGGTTAGGCGTGTAGAGGGATTCCCGACATGGAGTGTACAGTGTCCCTGAGGAAATGAGGCTGCAGTCAAACGCTCTTGGCTTGTGGGAGGCAGAAAGAGCTGGATCCTGGCTGGGCCTTCTCTAGCTCAAAAGCCTTAGGAGAAGTTACTTTACTGCTACAGCCTTTGTTTGTTTAGTGCTAGAACAGACATGTCACGCCAAGCTTACTGGGTGCTCTCTCATTTATTACACGTCCAACTGGGATAGGTTCTCTACCAGCAGAGACTGGAACTGTCTGGCTTTCGTTGTGCTTGGAGCCTGGCCCAACTCCCAGAGCATCCTATGTACTTAGTATTTCCTTTTTAATAAAAACATGTAAATCACCCCACAGATGACTCAACAAATAGGATTATGTTCTTTTTTGGATACCCTTCCAATAAATTACCATGAATCACATGGGTTTAAAAACAACATAACTTTCTTATCTAGTAGTTTGGTAGATAAGATGTCCTAAAAAAAATCAAGGCATGGTTCAGCTTTTTCTTAAGACTCCAGGGAAAATCAATATTTTTGCCTCTTCTAGCTTCTAGAAATCACCTACATTCCCTGGCTCCCACCCTTTCTGTCTTTTTCAAGGTTGGCAACAGATCATTTTGAACCCTCTCCTGGCTGCAACCACAAGGGGACATTTGTGTATCTCCTCCACCATACCAGAAACTTCTTAAAAGCTAGATTTTTCTGGTCTTTGAACTCTCAGTGCTGAGCAGAGCTCAAGACACACAGTGCAGACAGAGGTCATTCTGGTTGAATTCAGGTTGTGGGTAATTGAGAAAAACGGAACAAGTCGAGGGCATTCAATAAAGTGAGCTGGATTTGAGCTTAGATCATGGCGCGATAGAACTACGGGAACTGGGCAAAGCCATTCACTCCCCATGCCTGGTTCCCATGTCTTTACAGTAACCATGTGGGATTGTTATGAGGATTAAAGGTGTGACTGATGGGAGTATGTTAGGCAAATGGGAATGTTTGTCTCAGTGTCCCCAACGCCTTGAAGAGCAGACCTTAATTCTTTATATTTGGCAGCTCTTCAAATTACATATTCAAAGGAAGAATTCTCACACTCCATATCCCAAATTGACCATATAAATATATAAAATATATGCTATGGAATATACTACATACTAGATGTGCATATATTCAATATATACATATACACACAAATATGCATACATATACAGATATACATATATATGTGTACATATGCACAAGTGGAATATATTATCAAATATATATAATTTATATGCCTGTGCAAGTATGCAAACATGCATATGTGTTCATACATCTACATATGTACATATGTCACATGTATATAGAGACATATATATTTATATGTATATATATATGTGGAATCTTTATGGAATATATAACTGTGAGGTATTCAGAATTAAAAATCTCATTTCAATGATTTATTCTGAAATTTATTAGTTGTGTGACTTCAGGAAAAGTTCTCTTTTTTGCTATGCAGTCCCAGAATGTGCTTTGTAGACCAGACTGGCCTCTAACTCAGAGATCTGCCTGCGTCTGCCTTCCAAGCACTGGGATTAATGGCCTGTGCCACCACATCTGACTGGGAAAAATTAACTGCTTTATATCTCAGTTTCCCCATCTGCAACAATGAAATAAAACTAGGTTTCATTTTGTAGGGCCTATGTGAAGATTGGATAAATGTTGAATATCATATCTTAGGACAGTGCCCAGCAGCTAACATTAATCCATCAATCAATTATTTGTGCTATTATTACCACTATAGACCCCAAACTTTAATGTTCTTAGTTTCTTTTAAAGTTCTATTAACTATTTTTTTATCTTTCTCTCAGTATAGAAAATGAGTTTCTGATTGTGTTCCTCCTCCAGTTGATTTGTGACAATTACCTCCAGCCTTGTATTTATAGGGGATCTGAGACTGTTAGGTATAGTAGTTATTATCCACTCATGGAGTGATTGATGGTAACACTCACACCCTGATCTCTACAAACTCCTGGGTACACTGAGTCCATACCACCTCTCTTTATGGTAGGAGACTACATACCGTGTCATTTATCCAAAGTGGATTTGAAAACCCGGGAAGGTAAGAACTGCCCACTGAAACCCTGGTGAGTGCTGGGTGCTCTTAAGTGTCATTCAGGTGAGATGAGTAAGATCACTTGTTAGTGTTTTACCTTCACACAAAGCAAGAAGAAGTCAACAAAAGTGGAATTCAAAGGTAAGTGCAAAAAGAAATGAGCACTAAGTGAAAACAAAAACATGACATTATCTTGCAGGGTACGTGGTCAGATCGGATGATCAGGAAGGACCATTTGAATGCCACCAGTCCAATTAAGATTTGAGAGTAAGGTCCCTCAGTAGTTGGATGGGGTTTCTAGCACGACAATTAGGGTGTTTGGCCATCCCGTCACCAGAGTAGGTCAGTTCGGGCTGTATCTCGACCATTGCCAGTCTGTTGTGGGGGTATCTTTGTGGATTTCTGTGGGCCTCTCTAGCACTTTGCTTCTTCCTATTCTCATGTGGTCTTCATTTACCATGGTCTCCTATTCCTTGTTCTCCCTCTCTGTTGTTGATCCAGCTGGGCTCTCCCGCTCCCCCAAGCTCTCTTTCCCTCAACCCTTGCCCTTCATTACCCCCACTCATGTCCAGGCTGTTCATGTAGATCTCTTCCATTTCTCCGTCATTGGGCGATCCCCGTGTCTTTCGTGGATCTCTGGGAGTCCAATTAGCAAGAATGAGGAGGGTTTATATGAGCGAGAATTGTTGAGACCAAGGTTGGATAAAGCACAGGGACAAATAGCCAAACGAATGGAAACACATGAACTATGAATCAGTGGCTGAGGGGTCACCAAATGGATCAGGCCCTCTGAATGGGTGAGACAGTTGATTGGCTTGATCTGTTTGGGAGGCATCCAGGCAGTGGGACCGGGTCCTGTGCTCATTGCATGAGTTGGCCGTTTGAAACCTGGGGCCTATGCAGGATCGCTTGGCTCGGCCTGGGAGGAGGGGACTGGCCCTACCTGGACTGACTGAGTCTACCAGGTTGATCTCAGTCCTC
The DNA here is from genome assembly GCF_007827085.1 of Peromyscus californicus insignis. Lineage (NCBI taxonomy): Eukaryota > Metazoa > Chordata > Mammalia > Rodentia > Cricetidae > Peromyscus > Peromyscus californicus. Next base: position 94,613,372 of record NW_026294606.1, read on the forward strand.
GGGGGAGGCTTTGCCCTGAAGGAGGTGGGAATGGGAGGTGGGCTGGGGGGAAGGTGAGGGGGGCCGGAGGGGGGAGAACAAAGGAATCCGTGGCTGATATGTAGAACTGAATTGTATTGCAAAATAAAAATAAAAAAAATTAAAAAAAAAAAGATTTGAGAGTAAGGATCCAATATGTGTTGGCTGAACACATACATTGTTTAATTAAAATGTTTTTGTATAATATATTTTGATCATGTTTTCCCCTCCCTAAACTTCTCCTAGATTCTCCCCCACATCCCTATCCACTCAATTTTGTGTTCTCTCTTTCTTTTAAGAAAACAAACAAACAAACAAACAAATAAATAAATAAATAAATAAAAAAGAAGCCCACAAAAATCAAAACACCAGCAAATGGCCAGTTAGACAAAAATATTAAAAGCAAAATAAAATGAAAGAAAAGCCCATTAAAAGACATGGAGTTCCTTTTGTATTGGTCAACTACTCCTGGATATGAGGCCTATCCTGGAGTGTGATTGATATACCCAGGGACACTCTATTGGAAAAAACTGATTTTCATTTTTCTGGCAGGAATTGATTGCAATTAGCTCTTTGGTTAGAGGTGAGACCTTGTGTCTACTTCTCCCTCTCAGTGCTAGGACTCCATCTGGCTTGGACCATTGCAGATCTTGTTTATGCTGCCACAGTCTCTGTGAATTCATATGTGCATCAGCTCTGGAAGATACTTTTTCTTTGAGTCAATCAATCATCAGCTCTGGCTCTTACAATCCTTTCACCTCCTCTTCTGCATAGAGCTCTGAGCAAGGAAGGACAGGGGTTGATGAAGACATCTGGTTTCGGGCTGACTGCTCCAAGGTCTCTGGCTCTCTGCACATCATCCAATTGTAGATCTCTGTGTTAGTTCTCATCTACTGCAAGAGGAAGATTCGCTGATGGTGTGTGTCTGAGTGAGGCATTAATCTATAGGTACAGCAATATATCATTAGGAATCATTGTATTGTTACATGTTCCTTTAGCAGAATAATAGTAGTAGGTTTTCCTCTAGGCTTGTGACCTATCTAGTCTCATATTCTTGGCCATTTTAGCAGTGTCGGGTATGGGTTACATCTCATGGAGTCAGTTTTAGAACCAAATTAAAAAGAGATTGGTTATCCCATAAAGTTTATGCCACTATTTCAGCAGTGTATCTTGCAAACAAGTCACTTTTGTAGGGCACAGGGTTTGTGGTTATACGATATTGATGTTTACCTTCTTCTTCAGTAGTGTGAGAGTACCTTGCAGCACTACAGATGCTAGTCAATAGGGGTGAAGCTTCTACTTAGGCACAAGCTCAATTTCTCTGTGTTCAATAACATACATAAGTACTTTCTTCAACAAGAGGGTCTTACCATAGGTTTTGGTAATATATAGCTTTGGAAATTGTTTGTGGTATTTAGGGGGTTCCATGGTGTTCCTTCAATCAATTATTCAACAAGATGTAACCTATTCTTGGAACTGGGGGTTTTATTTGGTGGCATAAGATGTCTGGTTGGGGCATTGTCTCACCTAGATTTCTTGGTGACTCCATTTAGACTCCTTTCATACATGCATGCACTTTAGGAAGCTTCTATAGTATAGTAGCATTCTGTATGTTTTTTTCCAAAGCATTTAGGGTTGGGTGTCCCTCCCTGTCTTCCCTCCTTTACCCTTCTTTCCCATCCCCCTCTTAATTTCATCTTACTATTCTAGTTTTTCTTGTATCTCTCTGTAACACTATACTCGATTCCTCTTCTTCCTGCTGCTCCCTGACCAGGTACCTAACCTCTACGGTTATTTAGATTGTAGCCTGCAAGTTAAAAGTTTAAAAGCTAACATATTAAAACAGGAGGAAATGTAATATTTGTCTTTGAGAGTCTAGGTTACTTCATTCAATATGATTTTTTTTCCACCTCCATTGATTTACCTGCAAATTACTTGATTTTTTTCTTGACAGCTGAATAATATTCCATTGTATAAATGTGGCACAGTTTCACTATGCATTCATCAGTTGATGCCCATCTAGACTGTTTCCAATTTCTGGCTATTCTGAATAGAGCCTCAGTGGACATGGATGAGAAAGTATCTCTGTAGTGTGATGTAGAGTTGTTTGGGTATATGCCCCCAAGTGATGTTGCTGGATCTTGAGGTAGATTGATTCCCTGGATTTCTGAGGAACCACCACACTTATATTAAGACATTGAAGAAAGTAATCGAAGAAGATACCAGAAGACAGAAAGATCTCCCATGCTCATGAATCAGTAGGATCTATATTGTGAAAGGGGCCATTGTACCAAAAGCAGTCTATAGATTCAATGCAATCTCCATCAAATTTTCAACACAACTCTTCAGAGAAATTGAAAAATTAATCTTCACATGGCAATGTGCACACACAGACACAAACACACACACACACACACACACACACACACACACACACACACACACACACACACACTGGCTAAAACAATCGCAATTAATAAAAGAACCAGTGGAGATATCACCATCCCAGATCTCAAGCTGTAGTAAAGAGCTACAGTAATAAAAACAGCATTATATTGGCATAACATTAGACATGCTGATTATGGAATAGAATTAAACACTATAAATTACCCTGTAGCTCTATAAGATAGAGGTCTGAAATGGATTGTACTGTGCCCCAAAGTGGTATGTAACAGAGATTGTTTCCTTTTCTGGAGGTTCTAGGAGAGACCTCATTCTACTGTCTTTCAAAGCTTCTAGATGCCTCTCCCACACTATAGCATGAAGTTCTTCCCTCCATCTCTAAAGCCAAAAATGTTGTGGCTCGCTTTCTCATATGAATCTTTGGTGCAGTGTATGCATGTGTGTGTGTGTGTGTGTGTGTGTGTGTGTGTGTGTGTGTGTGTGTGTGCATACACATGTGCATGCACACTTGCACACAGATGTAAATACTCATGTGTAGATGTGCATGTAGAGACCAAAGATTTCTTGTGAATTATGTTTCTCAGTTACTCTCCATCTTACTTTTTGAGGCAGGGTATCTCACTGAATCTTCAGCTAAACCATTCTGCTGGACTAGTTAGCCAGTAAGTCTCAGGGATCCTCCTGTCTCTGCCTCTGCAGCACTAGGATTATAGGTGCTTGGTGTCATGCTCAGCTGCTTTATGTGGTTCTAAATGATCAAACCCAGATGTTCATGCTTTCACAGCAAATGGTTTGACAACTAAGCCATCTCTATAGCTCTTCCTGGTTCACGTGGCTAACCATGTGACTAACCCATTGATTTGTTCACACTTACAAGTCTCTTTGCTACATGGTGTCAACATATTCCTAAGTTCTGAGGGTTGGGGCATGGATTAGTTCAGGGACCATGGTTCTGTGTACCTGTAGTTATGAAAATGTGGGGCAGAGCTCTGAGCTGCACAAGGATTTGCAGAGAACCCAGGCACACACTAGTGGTAGACCCTGACTTTATTCACAGAGTGCACAGGCAAGCCGCATCCATAGCTCTGTCTTCTAATTCCTTTCCTTCCCCCAGAATGTAATAAATTAAACATAGTATAAGAAGCAAAAGGGTTACATTGAGACATATACTATTTGAAGGTTTAATTCATTTTTCTAGTGTGTAAGACACAAGGCTATTAAATTTTTAAAGCAGTGAGCTCCTAAACTCTCTTACTTTATGAGGGTTTTCTTCATAAAGATAAATGGTTTCCTTGCCAAATCAAATGCAGATTTGAAACAAATTAAGCTAATGCACAACGGTACAAGGTAGAATGGGGGGGTGGCTGTTTTATCTTGCATTGTAATAACTATACCCACCTAAATCAATAGCTGTGGAAAAAAGCAATAATATCATGTAACTGCAGGAAATGAAATATAGTGGTTTGGTGGGGGGAAAACAGGCTGCAAAAAAAGAGGAGTTTGTATTAGAATAATGACATTTCATTAAACAGGGAAGGAGTGGTATTGAAGAGAAGTCCATAGCAGTAATTCTATTTCTTATAATAACACTTGAGAGGAGTTAAATTTGGCTGGGTATTGTGATAAAGAATAACGCTGCCATCTTTCTGTGCATTGCGCTATAATTTTATGGTTAAAGAAACCTGAGATATTAAAGAGGCCGTGTATGTTTCTGAAACATGTTCTCATTCTACTAATCTTTTGCTTAATTTAGTTCAAGGTCTTATAATCTGTCTAAATGTTGGTGTTTGGTGCTTGGGAAGGAATCAGTCCTCTTTTCTTGCTTTTAGTTTTGGTGGTGTTTTTGTTTTTTGTTTTGTTTTGTTTGCAAATGGTATTTCCATTTTCTTTTTGGTGGAGGGCAGGGTAGAGACAAAAGGATCTGCAATTAAGAAAATGGGTTTTGTTAAAGGTACCTGAGAGGCATTCATTCCTACAGGTGCTATCTTGCAGCCCACCAATCTGTCTATAGTCAGTGGAGTTAATTCTACCTATATGAGAAACTCCAGTAGACTTATCACACAGGTAGAGGGGCATGCCTGGGGATATGCCCATCTGAAAGCTTTGAGGATACACTGTTGATGTATCTTCAAGTTGCCTTCACAATGGATTACTCAGAATACACTTTACTTTCCTCCAAGCAGGGCCCTAAATAGGCAATACCTGCCTAAGATTAGCCTCTAGGTTCCTAAACTGCACAAGAGCATCTGTGTGTCTGTTTCTTCCTGCTGGAAGAAACAAAAGCATCATTGCTGTTGAGTACCTGTATCCTTGTGACTCTGTTCCCTCCACTGGGAAGCCTTCCTTGGATCCCCAGTTAGATTAACTTTCAGTCTGCATTGTTAGTATGGCCTCAGAGTGGGAAGAGAGTATTCCTCATTGTACTGTATTATCCCAGGGAACCATGCCTTGGACTGAGAAAATGACCATGGGTGATAAATACTTATACTCTAGAAAATAAGCCACTGAAGAACAGAAGTCACATCCATGAACTCTGGTATCTCTTTCACTCTAGGCAATTTCCTTTTTGTTCCACAGTATCCTTGCCTTGGAAATGGTACCTATCCTTCAGGGATGCTGTATGTCTTAGAAGAAAGGCTACATAGAAAGTAATTAGTGCAATGTCTGGCTAGCAGGTGGCTCAGCAATGGTTCAGAGTTTTTTTCAGGGTTAATATGTTCATTATCTTTTAGTCTTATGAATTCTTTCACCTTATTTATAGGTGAGAAACATGAAGTTTACCAGTGCAAAGGGCACATAAAAAGTGATCAGTAAAACTCACTTCTGCCCCATCATCCCTCACTACATTTCTTATGTGATCCTGATGCTTTGGGGGTACTTTAATGGGTAAAAGAGATCCCACTCAAGGTCCCGAAGAGATGACTTGGGAGTTAAGATCTATTGCTGCTCATGCAGAGGACCTGAATTTGTTGGGAGACATTTGATTACACTGTGTAAAGATATATCACTGTGATTGGTTTAATAAAAAGCTAAATGGCCAATAGCTAGGCAGGAAGTATAGTCAGGACTTCCAGACAGAGAGAGCTCTGGGAAGAAGAAAGGGGAAGTTGCCAGCTGGACACAGAGGGAGCAGGACATGCAAGGAGGAGAGGTAAAAGCCTGGAGCCACATGGAAGCACATAGATGAATAGAAATGGGTTAAGTTTTAAGAGCTAGTTAGAAAAAAGCCTAAGCTAAGGCCAAGCATTCATAATTAATAAGAAGTCTCTGTGTCATTATTTGGGAGCTGGCTGGTGTGACAGAGAAAGACTTGGTGCATGAATTTGGTTCTCAGAACCCACATGTTTGCTGACAATTGCCTGTAGCTCCAGCTCCAAGGAATCTGACTCCCTCTTCTGGCCTCTGCAGGCACTACACTCACATGTACACAACCTAACTCCCCACCCCATGCAGACACATACATATATGAATAAAAATAAAAATAAATTTTAAGAGACATTAATATAGGGTGATGGATAAAGAGGGCTGTGCTATGACATGTGAATGGTGTTTCAAGGTTTGTTTAATACATATGTCTGTTGGTAATGCCTCAGGGTTCTACAGCCTAGTTGGGTGCCCCAAGACTCAGAACATGTGAGTCTCCTGGAATAAGCTCACTTTCCAAATGATTATTTTTAAACAACCAAGAAGTTTTGCACATACCTTAGGAAGAACTTAAACTGGCAAGCAAAGATGCAAAGGTGAAAATTCCAGAGCACAGCCCCATGGAATTAGGTCCCAAGGTCATCCTGCCCCATCTACCAACTCACTCCTCTTCCAGAGGAATAGAGAACCGTATGGGACCTGAAAGGATGATCAGGAGCCATGGGAAAATTTTCAGGAGATATCCACTGTGTGCTTGTCAATCACACCTGCAGAAGAGTTCAGCCCTATGTGCAGGGATGAGTCAGACATGTGCACCTGCTCCCAGGGAAGGCATAGACTGAGATAACCTACAAGGGGTGGGTGTGTAGGTCCCATGCACATATCTTTGAGAACACACATCTGTGGGAACTTGCTTATCCATGCAAATTCTGCAGTGACACATGATTAGAGAGATTGGAGTGATGCGTTGACTGTAGGTATAACTGTCCCTCAGTTATCTGCTAGAATGATTGGGAGACAAGGTCTTTATAATCTGTCAGGATTTGGAGCATTCTGGCTCAGCATTGGGTATAATTAATTCTCTTTGATCCCTTAGTCTTCGTGTCTGCTCTATTGAAGTTCTACCTCCATAGCCCATTTGTGTCTGATGCCCTGTGCATTTAAGTCTTACAATGCTGGACTTTATTCTTCAGTATGATTCCTATAAAAATGTCTACATCTTCCTAGGTATGTGAGCTTAGAACAACTCAGACTGTTGAGCCCATTTCCATACTGATCAGATGGGGACCATCATAGTGATGATGTCAGAATGAACTTGGGCAACTCTATGCAAAATATTGTGTCTGGCATCTAACATGGTTAATGAATGTTTGCTGTTGCTAATTTCTGATTGGCCAATAACGCAAGAGGCACAGTGAAGCCTCTATGGACAGCTGAAGAGATATCTCTCATCATGTTCTCACATTTCTCATACTGAAGAGATGTCCACTGCCCACTGATGTCTTGTGTGACAGGTGCAGAGCCTGGGGACTCTGAGGCCAGCTGTCCTGAGTTTGTCAGGACATTTCCATCATCTGCAAAGTGGAGGCAGCAACAGAATCCTCCCAGTAGGGTCAGAATAAGGATGAAATGAGCTGAGATAACAAAAGAATGAGAATGGAACCAGGTCAAAAGAAGGTGCCCTCAAATAGCAATGGAAGCCCAATATGGCATGCCGTGCTCAACATCATTGTGTGGAATAAGACTGGACACCTCCACGTTAAAAGGCATGAGACTGAGGCTCAGAAACACATACAAACATACACACACACACACATACACACGCACAAGGGGGGGGGGGAGAGAGAGAGAGAGAGAGAGAGAGAGAGAGAGAGAGACTGCCATGGATGAAACAAGTACATTGTGGAGTCTAAGTCAGCATTCCACAGAGGTATTTGTATATTCAAGCTTGTGCAGCATCACAACAGCCAAGATGGGGAATTGGCCTAGATGCCCATCCTCAGACGAATGGGTGTCTGGAATGCGATAGTCACATGAAGGAAGTCTTATATAGCTCTGAAGAATAAAATGTTGTCATTTAGGGAAAGGGACAGAACTGGAAACCATCATCTTAAGCACAATAAGCCAAGAGTAGAAAGACAAATGTCATTTTTTTCTTATTTGGATTCTAGATTTAAATAGATAAATATCATACACACATATGACAGGAAAATAGGAGACCATGTAAGGAGAAAAAGGATTCTAAAAGGGAGGAAGATAGGGAAAAAGAGAGCAGTGGGCATATATCACATCGTTTATTTTACATGCAGGATCTAGTTTCAAATGCATGTGTGCATATATAGACATGTATGTATATATGTATATCCATCTATCTATCTATCTATCTATCTATCTATCTATCTATCTATCTATCTATCTCTGTCTATCTGTGACATAAAAGCCAAAGCAGGATTATTTGAAGGAAAAGGAGGAACTTTGGGAGGTGTAAGGAGGATCAAGAGAGGTACATATGAGCAAAGGACAGAGAATGAATGTATTTATATTTATAATTAAATTAATTATTTTGTATGCTAATTTAAAAATGAATAGACACGATCAAAATGACAAGACAATCAACAACGACAACAAATGCCCATCCACAGTCACACTCACCCTCTAGAGTTCTCAGTGAGCCCCCTCTGCCTCCCTCCTGTGACACTGTTCTTCTGTTCACAGGACCCTGGTGTCCTTCTATCCCCCTGTTCACCCTTCAGCTTCACCTGCCATTTCTCCCAGAAGCCTGTCTACTCTGAGCCCTTCTCCACTCTGGATAGGGGACTTGTTCTTGCTCCCTGGCACTGCCATCTGTCCTATGGCTGTGTCCCTCCTGCTCTCTAGGCTCCGGAACATCAGAGGCCAGCCAGCCTTTAGCCCTAATCTTGAAGGGTCTCACAGCTGGGTAGCAAGTCAATGATAACAGTTGGAGGAGAGACACAAAGAAAGATGAGTAGAAGGCTGTGGGGGCGTTATCTTTGTTTGGAGGAATTGTAAATAACGCTTTCATTTTTCATTTTTTCCCCCTAAAATATTAAGGTGATTGTCATCCTCATATATAGAGTAGCTAGGCAATAACTGCACAAAGCCAGGATCTAGCCTCATTTTCTGCATGATGGAGTGATGAGGAGCTTCAGAAACATAAACACGGTTTGTTCGAATCCCAGCACAGCACCTGCTCACTGGCACAGTGGTGTTTAAATTACTTACTCAGAGAGACTGGTGTGAGAATTTGAGATGAATGGGAGGAAAGACATGGTCCATACAAATCATTCTATAAGTGGTGATTATCAGCCTTACTGTGGCAGGCATCGTTGCTTCGATCTCTTAATTGAGAACTGAGCCTTTTCTGTTGCAATGGTTTCTATTCTTCAAGGAACACCCAGTTCTAGCAAGTCGGTGGCTTAACCTGACTCTATTCTCAATAAAATGTCTTACATATATGTTGGACTGTGTTCTGGACAAAGACAGATGCTACTTTGCCCTTGTCACAGACAGGTCCAAGATCCCAGTGGAGTAGGCTAGGGGTCATACATAGTACTTTAGCGGAAGGGACAGGGCTGAATTTATCAGGCAGAGCATCTCAGTTGAGAAGGCACAGGATGGAAGTGTCGGCAGGGACTGGGACAATCTGGCTCGTGTACTGTATCAGTTGCCAGTTGCTTCTGTAACACATTCACAGAAGAGTACTCTTTTACCATTCTGGGCCTCCTAAGGCCAATGCAAGTCTCACTCTCTGAAACCCAAGGTGTCAGCTAGCCTGTGCTTCTTTTGTGACCTTCCGTGTATAACCCATTTTCTTGACTTCTCCCTCCTTCTGGAGCCAGTTTGCATTTCTTAGCTCAGAGCCTCCTCTGGCCTCTTTAAGGCCAATGGTGGTGGCTTTCTGGCTGGAGCCCTCAGACTGCAGCTCTTCTGCCTCCCTTGTCAATCTAAGCTAATGTCCCCATCTCAACAGCCTTGATCACATCTGCAAAGTCCCCCCTGCCATGAGAGGCAACGATGTTCACAGGGGCCAGAGCTTGTGGACCAGGGTTATAAGGTAGACATAAGCTCCCATGGGGACCGCTAGGGGAACCTTCTAGAAGTACAGAGTAACTTTCTGAAGGCTTTGGTGAGCAGGGCCATTTTGGAGCATGGGGAAGAGTTTTGTGTTCTTTTGTGACCTTATTTTCACTCTTCATTAAAGAATATGCCCATTTAATTAAGAGGTGACTTCTATAGTGGCTACTGCTCTATGGGATGTCTTTGCTGAGTCACCGTTATCTTTTTACAGTTATTTACTATGTGTCTGTATGTATGCATGTGGGCACATATGCCACGGCGCATGTGGAGGTCAGGATAACGGGCAGGAGTCAGTTCTTTTCCTGCTACCACGTGGGGCTTGAGAGCACAAAGTGAGGTTGTCGGGCTTGGCAGCAAGCACCCTTATAGCTAAGCCATCTCACTGGACAGAGCACTCATTGCTTGGCAAAGTGCCTCAACACACAGCCTCACTCCATCTTTATGGTTACCTGGATACCTTCATCTTGATTCTATCCCCAAACCCGTAACTACTATAACATGTACCCACGGGTTGAACTGAGTCTGTTTTGCTGAGCATCAGACTGTTCCCCATAGGGTGCACAACTTTCTTGAAAAGAATTCTTCTCAGTGGATGGTGTGACTCATCAGCAGTGTCTGCTTCCCTGCTAGATGTGTGCAGACACAAGGCAAGAGGCAGTGGATGCCCTTTTAGCTTGAGCCTCAGCCCAGTGGGGAGGTCTGGCTGGCAAGAGCTCACAGTAATCTGTTCTCTTCTCACCCTGCCCTCTATGCAGCCAGCTCATGAAGGGGAAAGGATTTCCCTTCCAGCCTGACATCAAAAGGTTCTGGCCAGGGGTCCCCTAGGCCAGGATACTGTTAGCAGGGGGTATTAACCAAACACACTTCACCCCCTTGTGTTTGTCAGGGGTGGTTGTGTCTTTGACGCAGCCTCATTCCTTGGACTTAATTAAAACCCAGTTCCCTCTTTTATTCAATTTATGAGGCCTAGCCTGCAGGATTAAGCGATTACAGACAAAAAGCCCCATTTGTGAAACACTCCTCAACTCAAGCTGTTACGATGCTTACTTGTACTCCATTAAATTAATAAGGAATGAATCGGCTGATCCATTATGAATTAAGCGGTGGGGAGTCTGCCTGGTTCATGCTTTCTGCTCCCTCCTTGGAGAACATTTGTGTAAAATGATTATATTCATATTCATTCCGCTGGAATTCTCTAAAAGTGGAACGCATAAATTACTCTAAAGACACAGAGTTTATCTTAAACATTAACTACGAAGGGTGAATTAATAAGACTATTATAAAACCATTAGCATTCAGTGTATTTACCTACAACCGCAGCGTACCCCAACCAACTTCAACCCACAGTTTCCATTTGTGTTGGGTGCTCAAGGTAGTTTATTTTAGCTTGCAGTTCATTTAAGCTCCTAACACATCTTTAAATATATATATGTATATATATATATAAATTATATATAAGTATACATACATACATACATACATACACACACACACACACACACACACACACACACACACACACACACACATGCTTCTCCTTTCATTTTTAGGGCTTTTTCTCAGATGTTCTTGGTTCCTAACTCAACCACACAACTCTGAAATTATGATGTCTAAAAGTCTGTAAATGTGACCATTAATCTCTTCAAGTTGGAAGTCAAGAGGCTGAGCCTTCATCAGGTAAACTAGAGAGTCACACGTGGGCTCCTGAGGCATCAGCTGAAGAGAGCGGAGAACAAAAAACAAGAAGAGGGGACATTCAGGGACTTTCCAGCTGATCACAAGCTCAGGATGGTTTTGAGAAGTGAATATGATTTTATACAAATCAGATGCCACCTTTGATCAGGGTTTTCCAACCTAACTACCCTTGAACATGCTGGACTAGATCATTCTTTGGGGTTAGGGATGTCTTGCACACTGTAGGAAGCCCTGCAGAAGTTCTAGTCCCCCTTATCTAATGCTGACAGCAAAACCTCTCTTCTTCCTTAGCTGTGATAACCAAAATATCTAAATATAGCCCAACCTTCTGGATAGGAGAGCAGAGCAGAGCTGATTGCAGAATCCTTACCCGGATCTGTTGCTAGAAGAGAGGTCATCAAATCCCTCTGGGACTTGTTCTCTTTACTGTAAAATGGTGAAAGACAGCCCTCAAAAGTTTTCGAAGGCCACTCAAAGATGGGTCATTATTGAGTGTGAACCTGCCGAGGGGCATGCGCTTCTCTCTGCTTAGAATGATGGGGATGCATCCCCTGGGAGGGTGAGCCAGTCTGTTTTTCAGAAGCATTACCTTGATGCCCTTCATCTCCTCTCCTCTCCTCCTGTATCAGAATAACTTCCTGTTATGGCCTTGAGTTGTCCGGAAACAATGAGACAGGAATGCCTGCTTCCTCACTTTCCCCTGTCAGTGGGATTTGAAGTCAAATCTGCCTGCTGCTCAGTTCTTTAACAACCCATGATTGGATGCATCCAGGATGTGCTTTGGACAAGAGTGAGAGATCACCCCTAGCCCATGTGTATCTCCCCGTGCTTTCTCACACACTCACACATGCACAACCACTGGGTGATTCCTGTCCAGAGGGCCCATAGCTTCCAGGTAGATCTCCAACACTCCCTAGTCAAGCGGTTTCAGAAAACAGCTAGCTTTCTTCCTTCTGGAAGGCCACCATTCACCTGGCCAGCAGCGTGGCTTCTGACGCCCATTCTCACACCTGGGCATGGCAGAGGCAGATGAGGAGATCATATGGCCATCAAGATGGCTTCTGGCTCCCATTCTCATACCCGGGCATGGCCTGCCAGGTGAAGAGATCACAAGTCAGGATACCAGGCAGGTAGAGGTGGCTTTAAAAAGCAGGGATTCCCCTCTAGAAACCTCTGCCCTCCTGCTGATGCTGGAACTGGGAGTTCAACTGCTTGCCAAGGATGGCATCCTACTTCATCCTACTTTAGGACAGGGGGTTGAGATGGAAAGAGCAGAGCCAACCTGTCCAGGGACGATAGCTGGTGAGAGACAAGAAAGAGCATAAAGCCCAGTGGCCTGACTCCCAGACCCTTGGCTCTTGCATTTCAGCAGGCAGCTTCCTTCCTGCCTCCATGGGACTGAGGTAGTTTCGGCCCCACGCAGAGCAACACTTCATGTCCAGACGGCATGGCTATTAATTACGTTTGCTTTACAATCTTGTCTAGGGCCAGAGTTGTGAGAGCTCCCAGTTCTGTTTCCCCTTTCCTTCCCAAAACTACAGGAAGCACTTTTACCCCTATTCTTTTATTTGTAATTCTTCTCCTCCTCCTCCTCTCTGAACTAACTGCTTCTCTGCCTTGAGTATTACCGGTGTGTGTGTGTGTGTGTGTGTGTGTGTGTGTGTGTGTGTGTGTGTGTGTCCACAGTTACACATGTGATGTTCTGACAAGCACATTTGGACAGAGGCCAGGTCACTCCCCACTTTATTCACTGGAGCAGTGTCTCTTGCTGAGGCCCCCACTCACTCATTTGACTATTCTAGCTAGCCAGCTTACCCCAGCTAGCCTTCCCACAGATGAGTTTTCCAAGTCCGCCCATCCGTTACAGAGACACTGGAGATCCAAACTCCAGTATCCATGCCTGTGCACACGAGCTCTTCATCCACTGAGCTGCCTCCTCAGGTTGACTATCGTCAGAGCTGTCAAGGAGAAGGAAGTCAGGCAGATGGACAGTCCACTGTCACTGGCTGGGTGGGAAAGGCATGGGTGGACACAGTGGAGTCTGAAGGGATACTCTCCTGGTTGCTGCTCCTTCATGCAACATGGTGCTTGCAATTAGACAGGTGAGGGTTAAACCCCACCTTAACGTCCTTCTAAGTTTCACAAGCTCAGGCCAATGACTTAAAATCTAACTCTCAGTTTCATTATCTGCCTAACAATTTCATAATCTGTGCCCATCAGTGCCACAACAAGTTAAAGTGAGACGGTTTGTTTAATGGTGTTTTTATTAGGTTGCTTATTAAAATGACCGTCATGGACTCCTTACACACCTTTTAAACATAGAACTAAATTCAGGGAGGCTGTCTCCTCCATGAGGTCCCCCAATGCCTTATCCCCAGCCTAGTGGGAGGATTATTGAATTCTTTCTTGAAAGAACTTACATGTACATATGGAATTGGCAAAAAGTCTGGCTCTTTGGCCCAATTCCAAGCAAAACTAATCATCAGAAACTTCATGCAGATTTACGGTTACTCTTTCTCTAACAGGGTTAGGCCCAAGCTGCTGAGACAGAATTAAAAGGGGCCGCTGCCAGCAGTGAGGGCTCAGGTCTCCATAAAGGAGTGTTTTCCAGCCTAGCACCTTGTGTGGACACCCTGGCTCCAGGTAGGTTGTAAATTAATGTCAGATGTTAAAGTAGCCTCACTCCTCTTCCTTAAGATTACTGTGATGGGCTTTATAACAGGGCTGTGGGCTCTCATGCAAGGCTAACAAAGAGATGCACACAGGATACTCTGAAAATACTGCATTTAACTTAAGGCAGGATTTCACTTTACGATGGCTGGTTTGTCTCAATAAAATTGAGTGTGTGCACAGAGATATTTCTCTTTGTGAGTGGAGGGCCAAAAGCAATGAGGCCTAAATATTCCAGGCAAAGTCTTACCATTCCTAACTATAACACCAGTGATAAACCACTTCCCTTTCTTCTTTAAATGGCAGTGTGGCATCTGCTTTGAGCAGTTGGGAAACACTGACTGTGGTCTACGAAGAAGTGCAGCATTTGTTACCAATCCTAAAATGTTGATGTCCTTCATATCTCACAAGACACAGGTGTTGAGCTAGGGAGATGGTTCAGTTGGTAAAATGCTTCTATACCAGCTTGGGGACTTGAGTTTGACCCTCTGGGCTCATGTAAAAAAACCAGGGCATGGTAGTGTGCTCTTAAAATCCTAGTGCTATGCATGCAACTACTGAAACACACACACACACACACACACACACACACACACACACACACACACACACACACACATACAGGTGCACGCACACATACATACACACATACATACACTGGTTTTGGCCTCTACTATATCAGGGATATTAGGCCACCAGACACTTCTATTCCAGGATGGCAGCATTTAGAGAGAACAATCAGCGGTTGCTGCATTTCACCTAGTGTGCAATGGCCTTTCAGCTGTCACTGACCCTACCACTCCCTGTTGTGAAAACTGGACTCCATGATTTATGTCTATCTTTCAGATTTCTAGATTATAGTTTGAAATCTCTCTGTTGCCAAAAGCAAGGTTGCTATAGCTGGGTCTGAGGGAGAAGGCTTGCCATCCCAGCTACTAAACAGGCTGAGGCAGGAGGATCCTAAGTTTAAGGCCTTGCTCAGCCTACACAATAAGTTCAAGGCCAGCTTAGCCAACTCACTGAGACCCTGCCTAAAAAATACAAAATAAAAACAAACAAGCAAAAAGGTATCTGTTGATATACATATGTTAGAGCACTTGCCTAGCATCATAATGCCCTAGGACGAATCCCTAGAACTACAAAAACATTTCCTGGAACTCTTTAGGATTTTAAGAGTCATTGTGCTTCAACTATAATTTTAGTACAGTCCTGCAATCCCAATACTTAAGAGGTGGAGGCAGGAGGATCAGGAGTTCAAGGTCAGCCTTGGGTACATAGTGAATTTGAGGCCAGTCTGGGTTATATGAAACCTTGTATCAAAAACAAAAACAAAAAAATAAACACAATAAAATGATCCAGAATAATCCAAGCAAGATAACCTTGTTTGGTAGATCTCTTCAGGAGCCAAATACATTGTTCACCTCTTAACAAATTTAAAGTGCCCTTGATTTCATTTATTGAGGGTACTTGCCTGTGTGTGGAGAGTATTTCATGGTACCTGCTGGAGGCAGCATGGTGGGCAGTGGTGAGCATAAACTTGAAAGAGGAGATAAAACAAACAACCATAAGATTTGTGAGAGTAAGAGCAACATCGGAGACAATTCCCAGGTAATAAAGACTACAGACTCACAAAGGAGAGCCATTTAGGAGGAAGCTATTTCAGGTTGTGGCGACTGATGTAGAAATGGCCAGACAGATATCAGAATGGCTGGACAGCAGTGGGTTGCAGGGAAGGGGCTACAGAGGGCAAGCTGCTGAAGAAGCAATGGTGAGATCAGCCGAGCTGTGGAAGTCATGGTGGAGACAGCCTGGGCATCCCATAGCTTTTAGGAGGAAAATAGACGGTGCTGTGAATGGATGCTGGCCTTTATGAAGGTCCGAGAGTTTCTGAATATGAAATAGACCTCTATTCTCTCTAGCCCCTCCCACATCCTGAACCTCCTTCTGGCCTCTTTAGATGGCGCCTTCCTTATACAATTGGCACTCCATGAGGCTGATGTCACCAAAGCCATCCTCAGTATGTTGCAGGGATTTGCAAGTTCTAAGAGCCAGGCACTGTGCTGTATGATCTGGAAAGAGCATTTACAGAAGTGTGACACCCATGGAGATCACAGATCACAGCTTTGCAACTTGTGGTATTTCACATTGTGAACTGCTTATGCATGACACCTGGGTCCAGAAAAAGAAAATGCCCAATACTCTAGGCTTATCCTCATAATCATACACCTGATGGTCACCACCCCCCCTCCCAGGATAGTCACTAACCCAAATTCTAACCCTACAAGTTCTGCCTGCTGGTGAACTTTGGATAAATGCAGGTGTGGTGTTTTACTGGCTTCTTTTGCTTGATGTTACACTTATGAGACCCATTGCTATGGTTGGCTATTATTCTCTCTGAAAGCATTCCATTTTGTGAGTCTAGCACACTGTACTACTGATGTGGATATGTGTCAAAGTCAGGGTCCCTTGGAGGAACAGAATGGGTTGAATGAATATAAATTGGGGGCTAGATGCTGCTCTGGCTCCTTCTAGTATTTCTCCCCACTCCCTGTCCACAATAATGTGAACAATTTCCCCCTCCACACATCCCAGTTGCCAAGATGTTCTGCTCAAGTGCTTAGAGCTAGGCAACCACAGACTGAGCCCTTGCAAAGCATGAGCCCAAATAAATCCTTCTTCCTTTATATGGCTTCTGTCCGGTGTTTTAGCCATACTCATGAGAGGAAGTTATTATACCATGTCTTTCCATGGCCTCAAAACATCTTTTCATTTTCAAAGACATTTTTTGTAGACAACGTAAAAGGACTAGGCATAAGATCTTCATGCATGAGGTGGGGCCCTATCACAGTGACTGGGGTCCTTAGAAGAGGATGGGATGCATGGACACTGAAGACAGAGGCCATGTGAGGCTAGAGGTAATGTTTATGGGTGTGTCCACAAGCTAAGGAACACCAAAGACATCCAGGAAGTCCTAGAAATTGGGTGACACTTTCATAGCATCCTCAGGAGGAATCAACCCTGCCAACATCTTGGCTTGAGACTTTCGGCCTCCGTAACTGTGAAAGAATAAATTTTCTTCTAATAAATGACTCAGTTTGTGGTCACCTGTCAGAGCAGACATCAAAAATTACTATACCCCTGACTGTGTGCTTTGGGGACACTGAGCTTCCTGAGTGGTCCAGTGACTACAAGCTACTTTGTGAGGGTTTGGAAGATATACAGGGAGCATGGGAAGAACCACAGGTGACTATGACTTTATGATCCCTCTCTCCTTCCAGAGGGACCCCTTTTGGACCTAAGAACACCTGGTCCTCTCACCATGCTCAGAGATACAGTGTCATCACCCCAAGCCATGTGTTCTTGAGGTTTTGAGGTGGCTTCTAGCATCAGCACACCCTGTTGCTTTTACTTGCAAGCACGTACCACCACAGTCTCCTATCCCCTTTAGAACCATAAACACTCTAATAGCAGTAACGGGGCCGCCTCCATCATGACCAAACGTGATTACGTTCCACATAAAAATATAAAAGCTCATTTGAGCCAGGGCTCCCTCCGGGCCCATTGCCTGTACTTTTATTGAAAACCCCACATTCCTGACTCTGTGAGCACTGATGTCAGGGTCCACTGAGCTGTATCCCGCAGTCTGCTGTAAAGCGCCAGGGCAGCCCAGCGGGGTGACTCCAAGAAATCTCCATCTCCTCTGTGTTCTGTGGTTTGGAGGCCTCACACTTTCCTCTCCACAATCTCCTCTGTGCTCAGTCCTTGCCTCTTGCTTTTGCAATACAATATAAAGCCCCCAGAGTTGATCTGTTTCTCTCCCTACCAAATGCTCAAGACCAAGCATGGGTCCGGGCATGTGAGTGAACCAGATTCAGAAAGATTCAGAAGAGCAGCTTCCTACCCTTCTCTATGTCTGTCTGTCTAAATTGCATGCCTGTGCCATACTCTGTGTCCCCCAATCAAGTCTCCCCTTTCAAGCCAGGATTCAGGCTCAGTTAACCTCTAACACACCTCTATCTGCCCCTAGCTCTTTGTAGGTTGCCTTTCTCAAATGCGTAACCCTCTGCTGGTAACACTTGTCCAGTCTCCTTTGTGCACTTCCGTGACTTCCCCAGGGGTCAGTCTGGGCATACATTCTTCCTAGGATGCCTGCTGTGACCTCTGGAATGGCTGTGTTCTCCCACATCCCTCCATCTGTTCACTTCCCTCCACTTTTCTTTAATTTTTTTCTAGTATTTTGTCATGTATATGTGTGTTTGCATATGCATGTGCTCCTTGGTGTCCTCGGAGGCCAGACCAGGGTGTCAAATTCCTGGAGCTGCAGTTCCAGCTGCTTGTAACTCAGCTGACATGGGTCCTCTGAAAGAGCAGCAGGCACTGATCCTCCTTTCCAGTCCCTTCTCTGACTTCTCTGGACTTTAAGCAGCGTGCTGCTGGCTGTGCCTGCTCTATCCTTCTCCCGCCAGGACCTGTCAGAGGCTTGCTTATGGCATCCTTGATGAGAGTTGGTGAGTGGTTTAACCAACTGTGGGGAACAGAACAAACCTTCAGAAAGACGGACACCATGGAAAGGAGGAAGAGAAGAGACGGCCAGAATGTTCAGCTACTGAGATGGCAACAATAACAACACGACTATACAGAAGCCCTGGCCCATTTCATCCTACAACGAGTGAGGGAAAAAGCAAATATTCTCTCCCTCACTTGCTCTCTTTCACACACACAAAGAGAAGGTGGCTGGAGAAGTTCACAGCCATTGCCAAATACAAAGCCAGCAGGTCCAGGCTTGCAAAGTAGGTTGGTTAGACTTTACGTCCAAATTTACTGCAAGGAACGTATTTCTAAAAAGTACTTTGTCATTTGTTATTGTTGCCATTATTGTGCATGTGTGTATGTGCATGTGTGTGTGAGTGTAAGTGAAGGCACAGACAGTCTTGTGCCTATGAAGGTCAGAAGGCAACTTTGTGGAGTCAGTTCTCTTCTCCTACCCTGGGTTCCAGGGATCAAACTCAGGTTGTCAGTCTTACAAGGCATGTGCTTTACCCCGGAGCCTTGTCTCCAGCTCAAAGAACACAATTTTAAGGAGTGATTTTTTTTTTTCAAGAACATAACATCTGCAAAAGTACAGGACTGGGAGGGAGTCCAGCCTCCAGCATGTTATCAGCCTGGGAGGAACTGGCACACTCTGAGCTCAGGATCATCATCTGGTACAAAGGGGCCGGAGATATTTGGACACTCAGTCAGGTGCCTTTAATGCCAATATGGCTCCAAAAATACTCTGGAATTATGCACAATTAATGGGGAAAAACATATACTTTAAAATTCAGTGATTGAGGCAACAGCTGCTGGCATGAGATTTCTGTTCTAATCTTTAAAAATAGATTTTACAGAAATACCCTTGTGTGTGTGTGTGTGTGTGTGTGTGTGTGTGTGTGTGTGTGTGCAAAGGAGCTCAGACTACAGACTGGCAACTGTGACCACTTTGAAACCCACTCTGCCAGTCTCAGTCCCCCATGACTGTGTGGCAGTACTGCTGCTCTGAGTCAATTCAGAGACTGATGAAGGTTCTGTCCAGGTGGTGGTGCTGGTCCCCCTGGATGCCCATCCTGTCAGCAGCTCTCTTCTCTCTCAAAGAGGTTATCAGCTCAGCACAAATAGATCACTGGGGATAGGAGGGATGATGACAGAGTCTTTGTCATGGGACAGGAAGATGAGCAGGCACCAAGGAAGATCCACCCATGGGTAATTTCTAATGAAGAGGGAAGAACCGTCAGTGCTACCTGTAGGAGGGGCAATAGACATTGTTTGAAAGATGGAGGCAGGCTATGTAAGTGCTCAGGGAGCTATGCTTTGTTTCTACACACACACACACACACATGCACACACTATGTTGTGTGCCTGATAGTATATTTATTTGGCAGTGACAGTGATAATGAGAAGCTCTGGCTGTCAAAGAATTCATAGGTTAGTTGGGAAATGGGGTTGACCAAATAATGACACTCCCCGCCCAAAGTTGACCATATCTCAATGCCCAGCTATCTGAGAGATGTCACCTTCTTTAGCAAGAGAGACTTTGCAAAGGGAACGATCTGTAGATGATGATGATGTGGGGGTGTGGGAGTGTTTCCTGGGAGATCCTTGTGGGTACAGTGATATCAGCAGAACTTTTATGATAAAGGAGGCTCAGTAAGCCACAAACCAAGAAATGCAGGTGCTCCCTGAGCTGAAGCTAGGAAGGGAAAAGAAACAGAATGTCCCTTTATCCTCTAGGAGGAACCAACTCTGTAGACACAGGTATTTCTGACTTTCAGAGTTATAAGAGAATACTGCTGCAACAATTTTTTTTTTTTTTTTTTTTTTTTTTTTTTTGTAATTTTAAAAGCAATGCTTGGAAGTAACAGAGTGGGAAAACCTCCAACCAGGAGATCTGAAAATCTACTGTATGACAATAAAGCATGGCTCCAGAGGACTAGGCAGGGCTCAGAGTGATGTGGAGGGTCCATCAGGGCTCCCAGAAGCTACCCTAAATATCCTCGAAGGAGGATATTGGCACTTCGGGTCAGGTATGGTGGGAAGAAAATTCCATGTGATGCTGATTCTCTATGTGAAACCCCAAACAGAGAAGGAGCCTGGCCTGGTTTGGGAAGTGAAGGAATCCAGCAGGCCTGGTACACAGACTGAGGGAAAAACAATTCAAACCCAGCTTGGAAAATATCCATAGTGTCAGGCAGAACCTTCCCGCATTCTGCTAGGAATCTGGCTCCTTTACTGGGAGAAGATAGGATTATTTTGCTTTGTGCTAAAGCATGGTGAGCTAGGTCAGATTATTGAGCTGTGTGAATCTGTATACATCAAAATGACTAAAAGGTCCATGATTTCAGAATTACAGCTGTCCAGTCACACTAGCCACAGGCCAAGCTCAGAAGCCTTGTGGGCTCATTCCTCATTCATAACATAACACATATAGAGAATGTTCCTGGCACCATGGGGGTTGGAGGGCACAGAGTTGTCCTAGGAAAGGTACCTTCCTGAAGGGTTCAACATGAGACGTGAATATAAGGAAGAGATATGAGTGAGCATCCTAAAATTCCAGGTGGGGGGATTTGGTGGCCATTCAACCACCATGGTGCAGTGGACAAGGACGTAGGTGGGCAGACATAAAGTCAACATAGGAAGCCACTGTATGGACTTGGGTACCCTTTCTTAAGAGCCCCTCCAAGAATGAAGGTCACAAGGAACTGTACAGAGAGAATGAGCCACATAGAAAATGAACAATTCTGTTCCTACCATGACGGCAGGGCGCCCAAATGGAGCTGTTTTGTAATCAGAATGCCATGTAGGACCACACCAGGAAAGCGGGCTTGGGGGAAGTCAGGGGAAGTGCGTGCCATCCGTGTAGAGAAGATAATTGAATCCATAGGAGGTCGACTGGGGCTCATTTCACAGAGAGCCGCACAAGAGCACATGGCTCCAGCGAAGACAATACAGACTTGGGAGAGCGCTGTTGAAGGGAGCTTGTTTCTACATTAAGGCATAGCTTACTCTTAGTGAGACGCACTGCTATGCCATGGCCTGGGCATAGCCATAAAAGAAATGAAGTATATTTGCCTTGTTAACACAGTTTGTGTTACATATTCATAAACCATTTTCTTGAAACTGCGAGGGAAAGATTCAATTGTCTTGGAAGCTGATAATGGCCCAGCGGCCATCCAGAACTCAGGCAGCATGCTATGGAATTAGCTGCACAATGAATGAGAAACAACGCCTATAATAAACCCATTCAGATATAAATTACGGCGGAGTAGATGTAATGTTTGTTAAGCAATAAAGCTTGCCACCTTACACGGGAAATTGAATGAGATTTATCATCAAATATGGTTGGAGGATGCTTCAAGGGAATCTAGTTCCCTAAACTGGGCTTAATCAAAACAATCCAGAGAGAGCAGGCTTCCAGGAACAGGAAGTCAGAAGAATATGATAGCAGCCCAGTCAAAGGTCATGCTGATATCCTGACCCTAAATACCAGGGCTCCCCAGAAATTCCACAGAGGACATTTGCATTTTTCAAAAGGTTCTGTTTTGATACCCACCCCCCACCCCCTGCCACTTCCCCTTGGGGAATTACCAGAATGGCTTCAGCTCTGGGAATACATGATTTGACCAATAATTGGCTTCCTGGTTACAGAGGACAATAATTCAATTCAAGGGCATGGAACTTGTCCAGTGACACTGGGCTCTGGTTCCCTTGGAAATAGTTGAAGTTGGTCCCCAGTGACAGGGGTGGTACTTAGGCTGTGCTTCCTGACGTTTCCCTGGGTCCTTGGAGGCCCTGCTCCTCCTCTGCTCGGAAGACCACCTTCAGTTTTCCACAGGAGGGCATGTGGTCTACTGTCTCCCGTAGCTGGGAGCTCCAGTTTATATCAGTCTCGAGTTTCAGGGGGAAAAATAAAATGGAACCAAATGAAATAAAATGGGAATTAACTCAGCATGATGCAGGCTTTCTGGTATTGTTACTTGAAAACAACTGCAAATATTTTACAGCTTTACAAGTTGAAGTCCATGTTTTTAGTTTACTGAGAGCAATGGAAACTACCTTAGGAATGGATTAGAGTCCCCGAGTTGGATTAAGAATGTTCGGAAGCCAAAAGGAATTTTCTGCCTGCTAATAACATTACCCTGCAATCTAATGAAATAATCTCCCTAAAGCCAAGCACAGAGAGTAAGCTGATTTCCCATTCACCCTTAAAACAAAACACTAGTTGGTCAGCTTGCCACTCAGTTCACATACCGCACTTCAGACAACCATACTGTATGGATAAAGAATAGGTTATGACAATTTAGAAATGCAGATTGCCACGTCCTTTGGGGAAGAAACCTCAGAATTTGAGTAGGAGCCTGAGCTCCAACAACTCCTGAAGAATCCTTAAATGTGTCTTAAAGCTGTTAGTGATAAATTCAGCCTGGCATTAACAACAACAACAGAAGATTCAAAAAGTCAAATATGGAAGATTCTACCATATGAACAACAAAATCCCCACTTAGGTTCATCCACACTTTTCCCAGGATAAATCAAATGGCAAAGTACTGAATCAGGAAATCATGGTAAGATAGCAGGGTGTTGCAATCCAACAGAACCCTGGAGCATCTGTATGGCTGCTGGTTTCTTCTTTGCCATCGTCTCATTTATGTGTCACAACCATCTCTGCAGAGCAGGAATCACTGGGGCCATTTCAAAGGCGAGGGAATCAAGGAGCGCCAACATGCATCATTTCAAAAATTCTTTCAGGCACGAAAAACAGGCACTTGAACTTGAAGTGATCAATTTTTTGTCCCATATAACTTAGAAGTCTGATTAATCCTGCAAAATAGAACATGCAGGCTCAGTCTGAAAGTGCTTGCCTTGTAAGCATCAAGACCCAAGTTTGATCTCCAAGACCCAAATTTTTAAAAATGCTGGGCATAGTGGTATTTCTTTGTAATCCCAGTGCTGAGGGGATAGAGACCAGAGGATCCCTGGGGCTCAGTGGGCTGCTAGCCTTGAACACTTGGGGAGTTCTAAGTCAGGGAGAGACCCTAGTTCAAAGGTCAATAGGACCTGAGCAATGACAACGAATGCTGTTCTTGGCACCTATGGGCATATGAACACACACACACACACACACACACACACACACACACACACACACACACACACACACAGGCATAGAAGCCGAGTCCTTGTATCTCTTTCCTTGCCACTATCCTGTAGAGTTTCTAGAATGAAAAATGATGAAAGTTTCCTCAGGTCAAGAGCCAGGGCTGCAGAGTGTGCCTTTTTATATCTCCAACCCAGTATTTTCCCCCAGCCATCTATAGACTTGGCTTCATTGATCTGAGTTTGTTACTTGGCCACCACTCTCTGGGAAGTAGCCAGAGTGCAGGAACTATGTGACAGGGTCAGGTGAGACAACCACTGGTGCCCACCGCCCAGACATGCTGAGCTATTTATATGAATTTGCATTGTTCACTGGCTGACAGGGACCCAAGGAACCAGCTTGCAAAGCCGGTGCTCGTTCGTTCATACCTATACATGTGAATTATAACTGCAGCATTTCCTTTTCTCTTGGCTCAGAATTTTACCTCTCAATTATACCTTTGTTAAACCAATTTCAGGAGAACGTAATATTATACATATATTACATAAATGTGAGTTTGCTCAACTGACACCTTTTGGATAATAGAAATTAGACTGCACTCGGTATAAATTGGACAGACCCACACATTGTAGATTTCCAAAAACTGGCTTATGGCTCTGAATTAGTTTAATCAATATGGATAATTTAGCGTAATTTCTGGACCATTTGGCCTTTATGGAAAGACTTAGCGAGACAGCTGCTAGGCCTGATTTTTAGAGCCTTCTAAGTGCCAGGGGCTCGCCTTCCAGTTGAAAGCCCTGATGTGCTTCACGTTCCTCTCTGAAGTGAGCATTCTATGGTCCTTACTCTCTTGTGCACTATCGATCCATTAACCAGCGCTGTTCTGCCGTGTAACCTGGACACCAGCCATTTCTCCTCACCTTTGAGAAGGCTGAGAATCTGAGCTGTGAGTCACAGAGTCTTAAAGAAAGGAAAAGGATGGGCTTTTCCATGGAAAAGCTTCTTTTAAAATCTCTGTCTTCACTGTGGACACAGCAATACCCATGACTCACTACTGCCATAGTCCATAGCCTGGCCTGGCCCCTGCATGCAAAAGGCCTGTGGAAGGGAGTCGAAAAGAAACACTACTACAGGCTACACTTACCTGAAAGACAATGTCTGCTGCTAAGACAGTCTTCAGGGAAATGCAGAAGCCAGTGTGATATCCAAGCGTAGGTCCCAAGCACTAAATACAAGTGTAGGTACCTGCTTCCCAGGGGCTGCATTTTGATTATCTATTGTGTCACCAACCAGCCACCCTCAAATTTGGTGACTTGGGAAAAGCACCACAGGGTTCTGCAATTTCATCAAGGTTGGGTGGAGATGACTTGTTTCTGTCCTAGGTGGGCTTGCTGCAATGACACACCCCTGTGTGTATCCCACTGGAGGAATTTTCAAGGTTCTTTTGTTGATGGGGGGTTACTTGTCTTCTCCGTCAGGCAGTCTTTCACTTAGATGTCTTATCTGAATGTCTTTACATAGATGAATAGCAAGAGAATGATGCAGAAGCTACTAGATGCCAGGTCTAGCACATCGCTGTGCTGTATTGCATTGATCACAGCAAGTCAGAGTTGCCCCAGGTTTTAGAAGAAGCCCCTATTCCTCATGCTGACTGTGGAACATACTCACAGGGAGGGAAAAATTGGTGGTGGTCTTAGCAGCTCATCTTGTATCATCCCCCTAGAGACTATCTATGTCTTCCAGGTGGGCTCACGACTTCCCAAGCACGCTGGAACCCACACGCTTTAATGAAGCATGGGAACAGAACAACGTTTCAGAGCAAGGGAATAGACCTGTTTTTTCTGGTTTCTGTCTTGCTCTCTGTCAAATCTTGGTCATGTCATTCAATGCCTTAGGCCTTGGTGTTACCCTCAGTCAAATGTAGGTAAGAACAACTTCCTTCTCATAGGCTGCAAAGCGTCTTACAGAGTTCATCCATATGAACTGTGAAAGGCAAAGCCTTACACATGGTCAGGGTTCAGTCATATTGATTCTCCCTGAGTCCTCCCCTATCCTGTGAGCATTCAAGCAGACAACTAGTGTTTTTAATCTATGGATTCTTAGGATCCTGGAAATCATGACATGATATACATGTTCAACAAATATAGAATGAATGAATGAGTGAACAGATGAATGAATGGATGAAGAGAAACTGGGCCTATCATTGTGTTTAATTTATGTTCACTAGATAGCAATTATTTAAATTCACATAATGAAGGATTAAAGAAGTATGTCATCTCTCCCACAGGCTTTCACTCTCCATTTATTCATTTAGCAAATATTTATTAAGCATCTGTTATGGGTAAGGTATTCTGTCAAATTCTGGAAGTTATGTGGCAAAATAAGTCATGAATAGTCCCTACCCCTATATTCTAGTGAGAGAATTACAAAAAAAAAGTAAAAAGTAACATACCCATAATACTAGCTAGTAATTTGGAAGAAAATAGTTATATGTTGGAATGCTTATTGAACCATGGGTAGGATTGGAGGTAAATGTGGGTTGGCCAATCAATGTCTGAAATCTTGGATTTTCTGCAGAGATTTGTCAGAGGAGGAAAATGTGTTATTGGGTGGCCCATGTGTGTCCTGTCCCAGGAAGAGTGGAGATCAAGAAGGAAGATTGTGGTGGAATACTGGGTGGCACTTTGACAACACCCAGGGTGCTCTGCACTTGAGCCTTGAGGAACAATGGACAGGAAAGGTATACAAAGGCTCAGCAGTGTAACCCTCTGATCAAAATTCTATACTAAGTGGGGAATCATTAAAGGGAACTTTAAGCAGAACAATCAAACATAGTTTCCTTTCTGTGGACTTCATGCTTGGATTATGCTTTCGCTGACATTTACCCAATGAAGCAGCCATCACCATGTACACAAGGGGGCTGGGAAATGAGGCATGAGCTATGTGTGAATCAGCATAAGAGTGGTGATATGGGGCTGGGGGGAGGATGCTCTTCCATTAACACTAAGATGATGCTGATTTCCTGGAGAAAAATACAGATTGTGTTTTGCAGTAAGAACAAACTTATGATGGTGCCTACCCACCTTAGTGTCTATCACAATCTAGGTGACAGTACAGTGTTTGATTTTTCACCAGAACCCAGTGACTCATTGTCGCTGGTTTCTCCTTTTTCCCCCCCAAACACTGGGATCCTCAGAGGTGAAGGGCCTGGGCAAGGCAAACCAGTTGGGGGTTTGAATCTAATGTCTGCTCCTCCTCTCTTTAGAATGTGCAGGATTCTTCTCATCTCCATCTCCTCTCTTCTGAGGAGCCTCACAGACAGCTCAGCTAGCTGGGGACTGGGCCTGGATGATAAGTTAGATGATGTTCTCCAGAACTTTTGGAAATCACAGGGTGGGAGAGCCTCGCTGGTCTCCCAACAATGCTCCTAATGAGCAATTTAGCACCACACACTGCACATGTGCGGGGATCCGCAGCACAGTCTGCCTACGGCACATTTGTGTCATTGTTTGGTGTCTGCATGCAACTTGAGATTTCCAAATGCCACCAGAGGAAGCAGATGAGTGGCTTCTCTCCAGCTTTACAGATTCAGGGCTGAGGCATGCTGAATGTTGGCCTCAAGTCACACGGCAAGCTGATGAGTGCTTCAGAGGCCCACGTGGAGAAGCTGAGAGCGGCAAGTGCCGTTTACTCGAATAGTAAGGGATTTGACCTTCAGCTGACGTCAGCATTTTGAACATGTTGATTAATGCTTCAGCAATTTTTTTCTTTCATGTATTAAACAAATATGGAGCACCTATGATGGCTCAGCATCTCTGTTAGGTAAGTGCAGGCGTATAGGGAGAAATATGATAGTTACATTCCCTTATAAAAGTGTCCTTATTGCCACGTGGCCTTTGTCCTCCTTCCTGTTTTTCCTTCAACTTCAGCATGTCCTGGTCCAACCCTGATGGAATCCACCTGGTCTGAATACTAGGTCGGTGTAATCTTGGACTAGAGGCCCTCCGTTTTCTCACCTGTGCAAGTCTGAGATTGGCACATGGTGCTTAATAGTGCACACATGAGAGAACTATTGTGCAAATGAAATATAATTAATTAGGTGATTTTCTGTGTGTGTGTGTGTGTGTGTGTGTGTGTGTGTGTGTGTGTGTGTGTGTGTGTTTGTTTTCTTTAGTGGTAAACTACACCCATGCTGCCCATTAAAATGTAGCTTTCCCAAGCCTCCTGTCCAGAAGATTCTGATTCAGAGGTGGTAGGCCTAGAGATCTTGTCCCCAGTGTTCCAGGTCATGGTTTATATGTGAAGCTGGGAAACATGGGCACTGCTCACAGTGAGTGACTGGGGTGTTGTAAGATGCAAAAGTCTGGGCTACATTCAGATGCTGTTTTTAAAAAAGTGGAGTCAGACAATGATGCTTACAGGCTCTCCAGTGTTTCTGTACAGACAGGAACCTGGCTGATCCCGAATGCAGAGCACAGTGTCTGGACCAAAGCAACCTGCACTCCATTGTCATCGTAAAAACTTCCATAATCCCACTCACGTTTAGGAAGAACGACAGGAACAATTATTAACTGTCAGGGACCAAACATGAACCATGGAAAAGTACTAGCTAGGCCAGAGAACAAGCCACAGGCCCTAAACCAGATGCCCCCAAAGATAAAGAACAGGTCAGGTAGGTCAGGTAGTATAGCAACAGAACAATGGGCCCTGACCAGTGACCTTACCACCTAGCACAACACCCTGCAGCCTCATGACTTGCATGTCCTCCTTCACTTGCACATCTCCCCTCACCTGCACATACATTGTGCACTCCTTCCCTCCTTCCTGCCCCCTCCCCCTCCCATGCTATATAAGCCTTGCTGAGGAGAATAAAATTTGCAGCTTGATCAGAACCCTATCTTGCTGTCTTCTTTCATGTCTCCCCATTCCTTTCATTCTCTCCCGCAGGTGGGTCGCCCCCATTGACACCCTGCTGGCTGGGGCAATTAACCCCAGTCTGCATTCAGAATCTCCAACCTTTAAATATTTTTTCTTTTCTTTATGTTACATTCATTTTTATTTGTGGGATCAGGGGCCTGCCATGGCACACTTGTGCATCAGAGAACAACTTGTAGGAGTAGATTTTCCCCTTGCTAACACGTGGGTCTGGTGGATCAAATTCAGTTTGTCAGTCTTGGTAGTAAACACCTTGATTCACTGAGCCATCTCCTCAGCCCATCTTTCCCCCTCTTGACTAAAGCTCTCAGCAAAACATGTTTCTTGGTTTCCTTTGCTACACTCTCTAAGATATATCTAATGGTTTGTGTACATAGTGGGTGTTGGCGGAGCTCTTTGGGCACAATCATTTAGTGCAAAACACTTACACAGTAGGCACTGTGGAACTTGTTTTTAGTCAACAGATAAGGTAAGTGCAGTCTACTGTGATGATGAAGACAGACCTGCCCAGGGGAGCAAGGAGAAAGACCATTGGAAAATGCCAGTGGACTTTCAAGTTCTCAGTGGAAGAAAGGTATGAGTTTTGTCCAGGGCACTGAGAGGGTATTTCTGGGATAATTTGCTTGGATAAATTCAGAGAAGATTCTATTAAGTACAGAGGGGGAAAGTGAGCAAAGATTTGGATGGAGCATGGAGTGGAGGAGACAGAAGGGGAGATGGAAACTGGCAATGGATGTTACTGGATGGATCACTCAAGCACCTTCAGAGTGGCAGCCGAAACATTGGCCCATGGTTTGTCTGAGATTGGCAGGTAGCTCAGGTAACTCCCCACCCTCTTTCTATGCATTCCACAGTGGGAGAAGTCTGAGACGTTTTCAGGCAGATGCCTGAGAGGTTGTTCCTCTGATGAACAATCATCTTGGTGATTGTGAGGAGCAAAGTTTGCAGAGTGCATGAAACTGGATATCATAAGAAGGACTCTTGCCAAAGTCTTTCCTTCTTAAATAGGGGACTGACGTACAGGCTTACCACAGACAAACAGCCAGCCCTGAGGTCAGGACACAAAGTACATAAATAAACGCCATGCCTTCTAGTCCTCTGGAAAGAAGCAGGCCACAAATTTGCATCTGGGTGTTCTGGAAGCATGGTCACAGAAGGGCACGTGATCCCTGGTGGTTGTGAAAGCAAAACAGGATGGCTGGCTCCTCTGGAGATGCCAGCTTGTATGGCTGCTGAGCCCTAAGGATAAATTTGCCGTGTGGTTCTGCAAGCAAGAGACCCTGCCCAAGGCTGGAGGACACTCTTAGCAGTGAATGCCAACAGAGTTGATGGGTGTGCTCTCCAAGTTAGCATTAACAAAGGAGGTCACATCAGTGGTCACATCACACCACCCTTTTCTTTCCGAATTTGGACTCTTATTTTTAGTATTTGGAAGCATTTGCTTTTGCTGTCATGCAGTGTATCACTTTTGTTCCCTGGAAGCAATGGCTGCCTCATTAAAAAAGGTTGAAGGACCAGCCCCTGCACCATTTCATCTTCTTTCTGGTGCTGTAAACACAGGGCCAGGATTTCAAATGTGCATCTCACAATTTGTTGTCCTTCTTTAAGCATTTGTAACGAAATGCCAATAACTGCCACAGTTGATTAGACAGATTCTTGCTAATGACATATTAAAGGGGATGGTAGCGTCCCAGCCGTTCTCCCTTGAAGACTTTACTCTGCTTTAAAGATTCGACACACTCTGCTGGTGTTGAGTCACGGAGCCTCCTGTTTGAAGTCGCTGAGTGCTTATCTAGCAGTGAACCCTTTCCTTCTTCCCAGGAGGTGCAGAAGACACAGCTTTAGGGGGCTCTCTGTATTTCAAATGTTACTACGACTCCTGTTGTAGGAGAGCAATTTCTGAGACACGAAAGGGGAAGTGGGGCCAAGAAATGGGATTAAGCACCAGCCTGTTAGGAGCTTCATGTTGACCGACTCTGTGTGCGAACGGGTGCTTGGCAAGCATTAGTTTTCCAACTAGAAAAGGAGGTGAGAGTAGTTTTCAGAAATAAATTCTCACTGAATAAAACCTAGTGGCAAAAGCACAGACAGTGGGCCATTGATGAGGTGAAGGCATGTGCGCCAAGCCTGACGACCCAAGTTTGATCCCTGAGACTTCTGTGGTGGAATGAGAGAATGGGTGGCTGAAACTGTCCTCTGATCCCCACAGGTGTACCATGAAATGTACACCCCCAAGTTTGTGTATTCTCTTCTGAACTGGCAATGATTTTCATAGCTCAGGGTGGTGCTTTTTCTTTTTCTTTCTTTCTTTTTTTTTTTTTTCAGACAGGATTTTACTATGTAACCCAGACTGGCCTTGAACACACATAGATCCACCTGCCTTTGCATCTCAAGTGCTAGGATTAAAGGTGTGAGCCACCATGCCCTACACTAGGAATACTTTTAATCTCAGCATTTCAGTTCCTTTGTTATGAAATAAATGGGTCAGGCATTTTAGCTCCAGCACCCAGGAATCCAAGGCAAGATAATTGTGATTTTGATGTCAGTAATATGTGAGACCCTCTCTTGGGGCCAATATAATAATATCAATATCATAATATTATAATGAAAATGATAAGTAAATAAACAAAGTATTCATGTGGAAACACTCAAAGATTTATATGTCTTAAAAGGCTGGTACAATGTGTAGGATTGGACCATTATAACACAAAAATGTCTGTTTTCATTAAATTATGCATTTACTACAATTTCTGTCACCATCTACTACAGTCTCTTGCACCTCAACTCTCTTACTGTTATGTTATATTGCTTATTTTGAATACCTGGTTTCATGACTTCCAAACCTTTCACCTACACATCTATCCCACTAGTCGTGGAAGAGCTCAGCTTTAATCCCAGGGCAGACCTCAGGAACAGAAATGAAGCACATGTAAAATTACAGTGGAAGAAGAGTGGTTGGAGTGAGAAACATCCCCCACAGGCTCAGGCATTTTAACTCTTGATGCCCAGTTGGTGGTGCTGTTTGGAGAAGTTGTGGACCCTTTCAGAAGTGGAACCTGGCTGGAGGAAGTATTCTACTGGTGGTGGGCTTGGAGAGTTTATAACATCACCTGGTTTCTAGTTTACTTGCTCTGCTTCTTGAGTACAGTTGAGATGTGGTCTCTAGGCTCTTCGCTCCTGACGCTTGCTGCCTTGCCTCCCCTGTATGGTGGACTCGAACCCTCTGGAACCCTAAGTGACAGTAAACTCTTCTATAAGTTGCTTTGGTCATTGTATTCTATCACAGCAACAAAAAAGTAACTACTACAGGAAGTGGAGTGCTTCATTCTGACATGCTACTTCCTCCAGCGTCCTCTGTGCAGGTTGCATTCTCTGAGGCATCTCTTACTTCATATACCCAGTGGCAAACATTGAGTTCCTGTGCATCTGATTTGGTTTTAGCTCTAGCCCCCATAGTTTGATAGCTTCTCCTCTTTTAGGATGAGATAATTCCAGACTGACCCATGAGTGACACCTTGGTGTGTACCCCTATCAGTCAGCGAATTGTCCCATGGGTAGGTCATCTGCTCATTTAAAGCAAAGCCTGGGACCAGACTCAAGTATTGAGCATCGTCCGTCCCATTTCCTGTCTTGTATATCTGCATTCTGTAGTTTTCCCTCTTTGCTCAACCCTAGATGGTATCTCTTTGCAGCCACTAACTCAACCATGTTAATCACATTAGTTAGTCAACCATCAACGGATGGACAATAATAGATTAGTGGTTGGAATAGTGGAACTGAGATGGTATCTCACAATGGGTGGTTGTAATGGTTCTGTGATTGTAACTGGATTGGATTGAATACCTGGTGCCTGGTCCACTGAACAGAAGTTGACCTTACATGTCAAATTACTTCTCTAGTGGAAACTAAACTCTGTTCTCACTTTTAGGCACTGCCTTTGTCATAGTTTATTATATATGGCTATTATAAAGACCATCTGACTAAAAGCAACTTGGAGAGGAGTTTATTTCAGCTTGAAGTTGTAGTTCACCGTGAATAGAAGCTAGGGCAGCAACTCAAGATAGGGACCTGATGCAGTAGTTGTGGATGAATACAGCTTACCGGCTTGCTCCCCATGGCTTGCTCAGCTTACTTTTCTGTAGCACCTTGGACCAATAGCCCATGGGTGCCACTGCCCACAGTGAGCTAGTTCCTCCCACATCAGTCATCAATCAAGAAAATGCACTGAATCATAGTATGCCCTTTGTAACCTTTGTTATGACTGGTGTCTTGACTTACATGTCCTGTAATGGCCAGCATGGTATCACAGAAAGAATGTGATCGTAAAGCCATGCTTTCCAACTACCCAATGCCTGTAACACTCATGCTGCTGTTTTGCATAAAGAGGTCAATTTTGTGCAAGGATTCTTTTGAACCCTGCCCCCCCAAAAAGTCACACTGCCACCAATTACTTACTGCTTTTTTTTTTCACCAGAACAAAGACAAGATACCACAGACACTCAGTACTATCTGTTAAATGAGTCAATGAGAAGAATGTGGTGGTGTGTTCTGTAATTTCAACTCATGGAGGAGATGGGGGGGGGGGGGGCAGGAGGACCAGAAGTTCAAGGTTATTCACAGCTGTGTTGAGAATTCAAGGACAGCTTAAATTACATGAGACCTTCAATCAAAAAACAAAATAAAACAAAACAAAAAAAATCAAATTAATAACAACAACCAAACCCCAAACCACCCAAAGAATGAATGATCATAAAGGTGAATGAGGATTCATGGGTATTTAAGTAGGGGATGCTTACCTGGGAGTGAGGAAAAGTTGACCCTTGTCTGCTTATAGCAAGGTGGGAAGGGTTGGCAAAGCCAGCACTGACATCTGGTGTCTTCCAAAACTGTTTCCTTGCCTTCAGGGGGCTGTAGGATACTCCCTGAGGCAGGTTATCAAAGTTGTTCACTCATCAGAACTCAATTCTGTTTGCAGATTGCACTAAGGAAGGCCAAACTTGTGCTGACAATGCATGCGCATGTGAGGAATCAGGGTTAGGCTGTGGGCTACACAGCTTATTGTGTGCTATTTCTACACAGTAATTCTGTGACGTTCTGAAGCAGATTGTTCTTTTGCAAACTGAGACTCAGAGTCAGGGCCATCACAGATTTTAGAGTGAACTAATTCAGGAGAGCCCTTTATTACTCTCAGCTCTGTGACTTGGCCTATGAGGCCCAGGTACTGTCTCCACTTTACCTCTTAGCTGAATTTTTTTTTTCAGTGACCACTCTCTATAATCAGTCTGGGAAACCCTACTGAAAAAGTTGTGAAACAATGTATTCAAGTTCACAAATGATAAAAACTAAGGGGCCAGTTTCAGTTCCAAGTCCTCAACCCTAGAACCACATTAATTTTTTTTAAATTTTTTTGGTCAGCTTAAGTTCAATTTAACCAAACTTCAGCCTTTAACATTTGCCTCCCCATCTCCCACACTCTGGAGCTAAGTTCCATAATACCTTACTTTGTATCATAGGCCGAGCATTGAAGTACTGGGACTGGCATCAGAAAAGCCAGAGCTGCATCTCAGAGGAATCCAAAGAAATGGATTGTCTTCCGGGAGCACAAATCACCAAGGCTTTCCAAAAATAACTGCTGCAGATTTGTCTAATGCAGATTTATAACTGGACTCCTAATAAAGCTTTATTTCCCTCACATTGTGGTGTTTAAGATTCACATGATATAACGCTGTTAACTAATGTTGCCATTTATTTCTATTTGAGACCTTGTGCGGCTGGAACTGTAGCAGAATAGCTTAACAGGAGTGATCCCAAAAGATATTAAGTGTGAATGAAAGCAGGATGAAATAGTGATGAACTAGATTTCCTGTCCCAGCAGGGAGGAAGAGTTCCCCTCAATCTTTCTCACCTCCCTATAACTTGTAACTTCATGGCCAGGCCTAATGGTGAAGCCCTGTTATTCCACCTACCAGGAGGCTGAAGCAGGAGGATTGCAATTTCAAGGTCTATGTGCACAGCAGAGCAAGTTTAAGGGCGTCCTAGGGAACTTAGTGAGACTCTGTCTCCACTAAAGTTTGAAATAAATAAATGAAAGAAATGAAGAAGTGAAAAGGAGACTGGGTCCTGCATTCTTTCCATCTCCTCTTCCATCGTCTGGAGCATAGTGAGGGATTCTGTAAGACTCACAGCAGCTGTGGTTTCTGCACAAGAGCCTCGTAAGAACAGTCCAGCCAAAATTTCAGCATGGAGGGTGGGAGCTCATGTTTCCTCTGAGATTGATGACTGCGTATGCAATGTGACAAGCAGGTTTCCCGTTCCAGCTGTTATGCCTTTCCTCCCATGATGGAGTCTATCTCCTGGAAGTATAAGTTAGAACGAGCCCTTCTACCTCTGAAGTGATTCATGTCGGGTATTTTGTTGCAGCAACAAGAAAAGTGACTAAAACAGTAAGTCAAGCCTACCTTGCCTCTCTCTTCATTATTCACCAGCTTTAGCTGGTTTCAAGCTGAAAGCCATACCTTCTAGCCCAGCACCTTCACAAGTGTATTTACCCAGATGGCTCATGAATATCAAGGGACAATTCTCCAAGCCCTGGGTCTACTGGGTTAGTTGTTGAAGGCAACCTTGATTGAACATGGAGCAGAATCTTGACTTGTCTGTTCTAAGCCCATGGGAATTCAACAAAGTGAAAAGCCTGCATCTGTCTCTGGGTCTACTATATTCAGTGAGATGATGCTAATGAAATCCTTGGTGGGAGGGGTGTGTGATTTGATTTCATGCTGGCTATTAATTTTAGTTTAGTTTTTTGTTTGTTTGTTTGGAGACCATTTCAGATTCAACATGGTTTTTTTTTTTATTTCCTTCTAGATTATGCATTGGAAAACTTTGTCTTGGGAGTCAAATATGGCCCTTGCCCTGTATTTGCAAATAAAGTTTTATCAGAACATAACATTAGTGTACATTTGTTTGTATACCGTCAGTTGCTGTTTTTGTGTCTAAAAGCAGTTGGGTAGGTTTGGGGTGTTCTTGTGCTATTCAAAGCCTAAACTCCTAAACTATGAACTGAGGTCTTTTCTATAAAGTGTTTCCATATCTTTCTATTCTTAGCTTCCTTCTTGCTTCACCCACAGAAGGTTTGCTCTTGTAAATAAATAACTTTCCTTTTTCTTCCAGCTAATCCCTCCTATACTTCCTGCATCTTGTCTTCAAACACTGATTCATTCTTAAAGGCTTTCATCGAATCTGTTTCCC
This sequence comes from Peromyscus californicus insignis, assembly GCF_007827085.1. Lineage (NCBI taxonomy): Eukaryota > Metazoa > Chordata > Mammalia > Rodentia > Cricetidae > Peromyscus > Peromyscus californicus. Next base: position 94,649,214 of record NW_026294606.1, read on the forward strand.
GGGAGCAAACCTGTTTGTTTTTGTTCTTATCAGCATCTTCAGCTGGAGATGACATTCCCCCTCTTAACCTATCCCCTCAATTCTAGCATTTTATAAATGCTTATGCATAAGGCTTTGTAGTTTTTCAAAGGTATCTGTTGCTACAAATGGGTTGAGCCTTTGGAGCAGAGGCAAGAGTGGTTCTGGTACCTGGCACACTGGGGAAACAGGAAATATGAGGTACAAAATACCACCCGAAGTCATCTTCCTGGCCTTCCTCATCTGCCCTGATGTTCTCAACATACTAAGTACTGACCGTTCCAATGTGCCTACTCATCCCAGTGGGCCTGACCAGTATGACTCACCTCTGTGGTGTGCCAGGCCTTGCAGGATTCTCTGGGATTTGGGACTTCCAGTGGGGAAGTCAATATAGAAGTAGGGAGGTTGGGAGGAGGTGGTCATGCTAAACTATTATTCTCCCCTCTCACCAGTCAGTGAGCCAAAGAGTTCTCATTTAACCTCTCCTGGAATACCTCCATGAACTAGCTGAGTCCCTGGAGGATGGATCCACTGATGATGCCTCTCCCCTTGTTATTTCAGGGTAGAACAAGATGATTAACAGTCCCAAGACCAATTAATAGCAAAGGGGCCTCTCTTCTTTCTGATCTATCCTCAGACTCTTTCCCTCCCTTACTCATCTTTCTTCATAACTGGAAACAAAGACAAAGATATCCTCATGTTTCACATGCAAGGAGATGAGAGAAGAAATCGCATGGTGGTGTATGAATTACCCGGGCTCCATTGAAGACAGGAGACTCCACGTGAACTTGAAACAACGAGATGGGAGGGTTGAGACCAATTGATGGCGAATGAGAGCTGGGAATTCAGCTCAGGTGTTGACTCCTTTGTGGGCTATGAGCTAGTCTGATTTGATGTTTTGAGAAGCTTTCAGAATGATTTGTATTGCGGTTCTCAACCTATTAATTGTGATCCCTTTGGGGGTTGAATGACCCTTTTACAGAGGTCAAATATCAAATATCCTGTATATCAGATATTTTTACATTACAATTAATAGTAGCAAAATTACAGTTCTAGTGTAGCAATGAAAATAATTTATGGTTGGGGGTCACCACACATGAGGAACTGTATTAAAGGGTTGCAGCGTTAGAAAGGTTGAAAACCACTGGCATAGGAGGTAGGGATTCAGTTTTATAAGGGACTGGAAAGCAGGCTCCTTCCTGAATTAGTGGCAGCATGACTCTTAAGTCTTGGGCCTCCGTTCTAGACCTCTGAATAGAGATATAGGGATGCCTCATTGAACTAGGTCAAGGGTGAAGTGAGTAACCCTGGGATTGTAGGAAATATGTCAGAAGACATGAAGCTGGCCATAGTTACCCAGAATTTCATGTAGGACAAGTCCCATTCAATCAGCTTTTGAATTTTCCCGGAAATACAGAAACCGTGACAGTCTTACAGTTAGACAAAGGTTTGTGTTTGAAGCTCCACCTTCACGGGTTTGGAGAGCTTCCTATCCATACAGCTGTTGGCTTTGGACTCAGTGTGAATAAGCTACATACCTACAATCTCAGCAGGAAGATTAGAAAGTCAAGGTCATCCTGAACTACATAGTCATCCCGGGCTACATGAGACCCACTCTAAATAAATAAATAAATAAATAAATAAATAAATAAATAAATAAATAAATAAATAAATAAATAAGCCAAGATTTAGTTGAATAAAGGATTGCTTTGAAACACAGCATGTTCCCCCCCCCCCCTTTTTTTTTTTAGCATTTTAGAAGGGACAGTTACAGGGGATCTTGGTAGGTGACAGAATGTAGACTCATTCCTCTGGGGACATTCTGTCTTAGAAAGTGATGAGGAAGTTACAATGATGTCAGAGCAACTGGAGAATAGCTTGTGGATGAACCCAGCTTTCTCAGCTCTACCCAAGGGTGTGGTAACATACTGTGTACCCTAATAAAATTTGCCTGAAGATCAGGCCCTGCTTCACAGAGACTCGTCTTTGTTCTCTGTTCATAAAGGGGTACAGGGAGACTCGGGCTTGTATTCATGAAGTTTGGAGATTTTGTGACCCTTTCCCCCTACTTGTTCTTTTGGTTTGCCTCGGTTTCACGGATCCCTTGGGAAGACACAGTTGTTCAAGTGAGGTTCGTAGGACGTTGGCGCCCTTGTCCCACTTGGCTCAGCTGTGGAGTCCTGTGTTTTCCTCTTAAGCCCTTAAGCAGAAATCAAAACCACCTGTAAGATACTGGCTAGTAAATGTGGCTTAAGACAGCATGGCCAGAACACTTTCACTGTGGGCAGCTGGGTCTTCCAACCTCATCTCGTCTTTTTTCTAAGAAATAAGCAAACCACCGGAGTTCTTCTGACAGTTGTAATTGGTGGTGGTGGCCACCAATATGTGTCTCCCACCATCCTTCACATGAGTCCTCATCCAGTGGAGAAATCTGGGGACTTCTTTCAAGGTCAAGACTGTGTGTGTTTAGACAGTCTTGAGGACCAGATTGTAGACTTATCCTGAGTCCTGAATGGGGAAGTATTTTTGGTCAGAGACAACAAAGTATAGGAATGAGAAAGCTGGACTCAGTTAAGACCTCCCATGACTCCATGTACAAATCTCTGGAGCCTCAGATGGTAGCATCAGTGCCTTCAGGGTTCTCTGACCTGTTCTTAATCCCATGTTGCCATCTTGAAACTCTCTGTAAGTCTTGAACAAGGGACTGTGTAAGCTATAGAGTCCTAAATGAAGGGGAAGTTAATTTCTTTCAAACTCAGTATTTCTAGATGATTTGTTCGAAAAGAAAACCAAGAGTAAACACGCTGATGGGGAAAGATTACCATCTCAGCAGCTCATTCAATATTTCTTTATTTACTGAACACTCTCTGAACATCTGCTCCGAAACAGACATTTTGTGAAGCACTAAAGAGATAAAACTCGCCTACTGCTAGACACATGGCTTTGCTGCCATACCCACTGGAGGAATTTCAATCAATTTGATTAATTCACACCTCTCCATCTATTTGATAGCACAGAAAACTGAGGCTCAGATGTACCAAATATTCATCCAAGGTCACAGAACTTCCAAGTAGTGGACCCAAAATGTCAAACCAGGCAGGCTGGTTGCAGAGCTCACTCTTAGTCACTCTGAAACACAACCTACTTGTCTTCTAAAATTTGCCTACTCATTTTTTGTGTTGATGTCCATGCTAGTTTTAGCATTGTTCTGGCAAAATTCCTGGTAGAAACAACTCAAAGTAGTAGGATTTAATTTGTTCTGAGATTTCCTTCATAATCCTTGGCTCTACCTATGTGGGGGCCCATGGTAAAGTGACTTCACTGTGGTAGGAACATGAGGAATAGTAGGCTCATTTGGTGATAGATAGGAAAGAGAAAGGGGTAGGTAGGTAGGTAGGTAGATAGATAGATAGATAGATAGATAGAGACACAGAGAGAGGCTGAGAGAGGGAGACACACTCAGAGATGGGATGAGATATGCTCTTCAAAGACAGTCCCAGTGACCTACTTCCTCCAACTAGGTCCTATTCCATAAAGTTTTCAGAACCTCCCAAAATAGCACCAGCAGCTAATAAAGCATTCAATGTATGGGCCTATGGGGGGCATTTTCTATTCCTGCCATAATATTTTCTTCTTCAAATGTTGCAGGAATCATTATTGTCTTATGCCATAAAAATCTGGAGTGATCAGTGTATCTGCTAAGAAGCCAGGAACTTACAACTGATGTGTGGATGCTATAGAAGAAAATGCAGTTTTGATGCAGTTGACTGTGGTCCGCTGTGAGGCCAGATCACTATGTCTACCAGTGACAATCTTGAAAGAATTGTCAAAACCCCATCTGAGGCCACTTTTCCTGAGCCTTATGAATGACTCACAGCTATGGCAGTGCCCTGAGTGTCTGTGGATACTCCATAGGTCCTTAGCTTCTCTTAGGAACAGATGCTGGAAATCTTCACCTGTGTGGTGCTTAAAAGAATGCCATCCTTAAAAGGAGTGTCCAGTCAACATTGCTACAATGGATGTGAAATCTAGGTCTTCAGATTTCTGACATGAAGACCTGCTGTCAGGGACAGTCTCCACATTCTCAGCCTCTTTTCTATGGCAACAGTAGACTCCTTACCCCAGGCATTGGACAACATGAGTGATTGTTTTGTTAGAGGCTATATTGTACCAAGGGTTTAAGCAGTCACATTCCCCTAATGAGAAACAACATGGAGACAAGACCTGGCTGGTGCAGGAACCTGGCCTCACTGGCAAGACCCTTGTAAAAGGGCCCAATAAATAAATAAGCAAGCTTTCCAGGCTGGCTTCTCCTCTGTGAATGAGATGAACCAGCTGGCCTTAGAGAGAAGCCCTGTGTTTTGTTAACTGGAAACAGATTATCATACTCAGTCAATGGACCATGGCCTTGTAATGTATGAAAAAGAGAATTTGGAGTGAGAATTTGTTCAGCAAAGGCCAGGCAGCAGATGTCCCAAGCTTGGCATGAACGTGTTCTGATGGGTAAAAATAATTAAAAAGAAATCTGGAAGTCTCATTTTTAGCTTTCCTTATGGGTCTTTGACAAAAATTTCAGGGAATTCTATGGAGTGTATATTGTCAGTATTTTAATCAGCTTCAGCTGTCAAAACTCGTGTAACCCGCCTCTTCCATTTAAACTGTATCTTCTAGGCATGAAATAATTAAAGGCACAGGGCCATACAGTAGCTCAGAGCCCTTTGCAATGTGGCAGAACTGTATGGATAAAAGGTATTATTTCAGGAAGTCTTAAATATAAATTTTGTTTTGTCAGAAGGCTTCAGGGCACACATTTTCTATACTGTCAATCTTGATAGTAACAATATTTATATTTCAAATAAAAAGATTAAATTGCAGTCTTACGTGTGTCTGGTTTTTGTCAATTTTTTTTTTTTACCAGTTTATCATATATCTTGGTATGTCACCATACTTTTTTTTTTTTGCTGACAATACTTTTGTTTTATTGAACGGTTATGTCTTTTACTGTCAGTCTCAGGGTTGGAATAATGAAGGCAGACAGCCCAGACGCTTGGGTTTGGTTGTTTTACAAACAAACGGCTTGTTTCTGCACCTTCTTGGAGGTTCTGCGAAAGAAATGCAGAGCAAGGAAATCAACCAGGGAAATAAACAGTGCAGACCATGTGTTCTGTGCACTGTCTGCACCGGCTTAGAGCAGCTTGTCACCTTGAGTCATGTGTGCGCTTTTTTATCTCAGCGCACACAAACATGCAAGGGCCAGGCCGGGTCAGCTGAGCTCCAGGAAGGAGCTTCGCTGGTGACTGACTGCACTGGCTGCTTTATGTCACAGCTTGTTAGCTGCAAAGATGCCTGTTGCTCCAAAGGGGTTGAGGCAGTCAAGGGAGTTCTCTAAGCTACGGGAGCTGATGAGTCTCAGGGTTAGGGGGCTGGCTCAGTGTCGGCTCTTCCTTGTCCCACTCCACATAGTAGCACGAAAGGAGAAGACAAAACAATAATGTTGGATCAGTGGGAGCAGAGCCTAACTGTGGGGGGCTCTGGACTTGCACACAGCAAAATGAAGAGTCCTGCCCTTCAGAGTGAATGTGTGAGCCCTTTTCCCATTCAACAAACTCTACAGGGAGGCTCCCTCATCTCTAGATGGCAGGTCTATGGGCAGCAATGTACCTCCCTGTACCTTGACAGACATTACCAATCAATCTCAGCACTTTCACACTGAGGCAGATGCCTCTGCAGAGTCCTTTTCAACAGAGTTCTCCTTGCAGCCAAAACCAACCAACCAGAGTTGATACTCTGCTTTTTGTCTTGCCAGGTCCCTCAGCTGAGAGAAAGACAATTGGCCAGGCACATGGATCCCCAGCAGTCACATGACTCAAGAATTACTTGTTTTTATACTACATTTCACTGCCCCCAATACATTACAGCTTAACCACGCCTTGGTTCACCGTATCTTTCCTATCCTAACCTCCCCATGTTCATCTCCATTTCCAAGAGGGGAAAGCAAGACATAGATTCTAAGTTTTAGAGGAAGTAAGAGCTTATCAAAGAGCAGATTGTCGCAAGCAACACAGATTCAACTGAACCTAGGTTTTCTGGTTCAATATCCCACACATAGGGTTCTAAGCATAATAATATTAATACAGGAAGGCTCTTTGTCACACTTTATATTTAGCATGAAGTCCATCTGGTGAGGCCACTCCCTAGATCTACATCAGTACAACTGCACAGTCTAAATATTTCTAAATGCAGTTTTGTTTTGTTTTCTTCTTGCTAATTCCAGAGGAGACTGTCATCATGGCGAAGCCCACAGCTCACTGACTGCAGTGTTGACAGATCAGGGTATGTCCAGTGTGGAATATAAAAGGAGTAACACTCCCCAAAACTCCTGGAGGGGACATTGTTAAACCCTAGTTTCATAACCAGAAACTCACAGGGAGAGCAGCCATTAGCACAGTTTTCCAATAGGTGATTAATAGTCCTGAAATTACCTGCAAAGGAGGGTTTAACTACCGAGAGCCAAAAAAAAAAAAAAAAAAAAAAAAAAAAGGCATGTATAAGCCTAAGTAGTAACATGTCCTCGGGCAGTGTGCAAAGTTCTCCTCCATTTAGACAAGTATGACAGAGCCCATTAAAGTCCACTTCCACCCGTCAAATGATGCTCAGGGCTTTCCTGGGAAGCTTGGTAACCTGTGTTGTGAAAAACAAAGAGAAAGGCATAATAGGAGACAAAGGTGATATTGTAATTGGATGAAATCATAGACTGGACTTGTAGTGTGGGTCTGTTCCAGTTTCCAACAGCAACACAAAAGGAAAACAGGAAGACACGAGGGTCCTCAGCAAACACAGAAAAGACAGGACCATTTCAGGACCCATAACCAAACCATATGAAAGGAACACAGACATAGCTCTACCAGGGCCCTAGAAACAAGTTAAGGTAGGCAAACTCTGATCAACCACCCACAGGAAGTCTAGTCTGAGACCGTACCCAATCACAGGCTCTCTCTGCCATAAAAGGGTAGTATTCTGAATGAGATACATTCTGAACTGAAAAACCCTGTCTTGAAAAAAACATATATATATATATATATATATATATATATATATATATATATATATATATAAATTATTCAATCAATAAAAATGGCACAATTTCAAGGGGAAAAGTGAGTCTCTCTAGTACTAAAACCTTGATTAGGGCTGGGAGCATAGCTCAGTGGTAGAGTGCTTGCTTAACATGTGTGAGGTCTAAGGTTAAATCCCCAGCTTATGAGCACATGCATACACACACACACACACACACACACACACACACACACACACACACACCCCAAAATAAAAACTATTAAAAACTATTAAAGTCAGGCTTAAAGGGAGAATGTATCTTTCTATTAGGACCACTTAGTTATAGGAAGAATAGTGCCTACAATGTAAAAAATTAGCATAGAAAGTGAAGATTCAGTCTTTTGGTGGTGGTGGTTGGGGGAGTAAAAGAATCAACAGAAAAGATTAGAGTGGGGGACAATATGCAGAAACTTAGCTCTATCATGAACTGTTATTGACAGTAGCAGCAAGTTAATCAAGAAGCTTGCTGGTTTGATGATAAGGAAGCTGTCACTTTCCCTGCTGAGATTGGCATGCCTCATGACATGGGTATAATTGATGTCTATTCCATGATACCCAGATCCGTCCCAGAATCTGGGTGAGAACAGCTGATAGATGCATCAAACTTAGACGTGAAATGCTAGAGAGGAAAGGATGCAGATGGTCACAGATGTTCTCAGATAAAATAAGATTTTTTTTAATTATTAAAAGCTGTTTCACAGATGCCACATTTAACAAAGGAATGGTTCAGGGTGTGTATGTTGGTTTGGGAGGGATATTGGAGCTAGGCTGGGCTTTGAGCAAGGACTCTCATCAACCTAAGAAGCAACTGCCATAATCTTGGTATACTTTTGCATAAGGATACTGTGGCTTCCTTCAGAGAAAGCATGCCTCTCTTTATGGACAAACTATAAACATTTGTTCAGAGAGAGTCATTTCTCTTTTAACTTAAACAGCCATTATCAGCTCATAGAAGATGATGTACTCAAAGGGTCAGATCTTTGCCCATACTGAATTTTGTGGGGTCTTGATTTCTGGTATAACAGAAAAGATAAAAATGGGAGGTGGGACCATGCCAACCACACAGAGTGCCTTTCAGTATCAACTTTGTGTAGTAAGTACACCAGCAATTGGTCTGGGATTGCCAAAGGAAGTCACAGGGGGCATGTTAGGCAGGGAAACTGCACAGAAGGTTCACTTGGTATAGAGATAGAGGTCATATACTGAAGGTCATGGGCCAAATCTGATCTGCCACCTGTCTTGGTAAATAAAGTTTTATTGACATGCAGACAAAACCTTCTTTTATGTATTGCCTATGGCTGTGTTTGCTAGCAATAGCAAAGATGAATCACTAGGCAGAGACTACAAAGCCCACAAAGTTAAAATCTTTCCTCTCTGCCTCTTTGCAGAAAAGTAGCAAATTGATGAGCCATACTGTAGGGGCTCCCTCTCAGGGCCATCCCTCTGTTCAGAAGACCTTCCTCCCTCCCAAGATAGCAACTTGAATACAATCTATTCATGGCTCCATTTACTTTCTCTTCTTTCAGCAAATATTTATTAAGCACCCCCGAATCAAACATTTTTCCCCTTTTGTAGATACTTGAAAAGTATACAACTTCTGTAATCCAAGCACCTAAGTATCCAGGCTGGAAAGGTGACTCAGCAGGTTAAAGCACATATAGTACTTTCTCTAGTGGGCTCAAAACCTCCTCTAACTCTAGCCATGGGGAATCCAGTGTCACCTCCATAGGATATTACACTCCTGTGCATATACCCCATACAGACATACATGCGTATATACACATAGTGAAAAATAAAAATACATCTTCAAAACAGGTTTCATTTATAATGAGTGCTTGGTTTTATTCCCATCATTCTCAAGGTGTCTGGGATAAATATTTCTGCTGAGAGGTAGCTTACACTTACCAAGCTCTTTCTGCAAATGGTAAACTTAGTGGCAAACCACTTGGCCTGCCGCACAGCCTCTGCTTCAAACTCTGCAGCCAGAGTAGCCACCATACCCATTTGACAGATGAGAACACTGGTGCTCGTAGACATCATGTCAGTTGTCCAAGTTCGTAATCAGAAAGTGATGGGTTACTTAAGGAAACCTGGATTTTTCGGAAAGCAAAGTTCAGGTTCTCAGAATGTTTTAGTGCCACTCCATACATTTGTCTGTACCTGGTCTTCTCGGACTTGGTGTGCAGAGTAGAGGGCATAGGATTAGCAGCTGCTTCTGAGGACCATGTGTTTTATCCTAAACTCAGTCCTGCCTGGCCTTGGGCTCAGGCTACGTCGAAAGCTCATCATGTGAGTAACATGTCCTCTCCATAGTGTTGCTGGGAAAGCCACCTCGTGATTGGTCCACCACACTCCCCACATGTTTATTTTTCTTTTATGTGAACAAGGAACAAAGGAGATCCAGTGTCATAGTTCTCCAATAAAGGACAGAACCCAGTTACCTTCTATCCTCTCTCCCACTGCTTTTACCTAGGAGTTACCTACGAAGCTCACACTTGGCACTTAATTCTGCATGCTTTCCTGGCTGCCTCTCATGACTCAGACTCCTGACACATTTTATCCTCTCCAGCCTGAGTTTCCATTCTGAGTCTTTCCAAAGTTGAGGACACAAGTGTTGTTTAGACAGCAGATACAGTTTATTTGACAAAGCAATTTTAAACCCAAAAAGGCCCAATCAGCCCCCTGAGGCAAATGCCTGCCCGATCAATCTCCATGGAGCTGGATAGCTGGGTCTGTTACATCTCAGTCAGCGTTCTTGGATCCACAGAGGAGAACTTCCGTCCTCTCCCTAAACCTCCAAGATCTCTTCTTTCAGAGGAAAAGAACCCAAATCAGGGAGAAAGCAGGTCCCTAATCCATGAGCGAATGAAGCTCCCCAAGAGAGGAGTGAGCCTTTTGTAGATCTCCTGGTCTCCACTGCATCCCCTTCCAACTGAAAACTCACTGCATTAAGTATTTTACTATTATTATTACTTGTATTCATGGAGGGCCAGGAGGCACCACCATGTGTATGTAGAGGTCTGAGGACAACCAAGAAGACTCAGTTCTCTCCCTCCACCACATGGGCACCATGTTTTGAAATTTATGTTTCATGTTTCCTCTCTTTAAAAAGTTTATGCTCATTTGGGGAAATCACTTCAATCACAGCATTAAAAGGGAGCTTGATAGTCCAAAAGAGATTCCCTCCATGACCGGATCATCATTTGTAGACTTTTCTTTTTCCTTTTGGAACAGCTCTTACTATATACCTCTGGCATCCCTGGAACTTGCTATATTGATGATGTCGGCCTTAAACTCACAGAGATCCACCTGCTTCTGTCTCTCAAGTGCTAGAGTTAAAGTTGTGTACCGCCATGCCTGGTATGAGTAGACTTTTTAAAACTTCTTTAATAATCCAAGATAACTATGATTTTCATTGGGAACCTTGCTGACACAATATAGCTTCCAGCCTGCCTGTGGTTCTCCTTTGACCGTGTTAAGACTTAACACCAATATTTCAGACTGCCAGGTCAATACGATGGACACCCTTAAGGAAGGCCGTGGAGGGATGATGGGAGGTCTAGGACAGAAAAATGAACGGCATTGTCTTCTCATTTGATGATGCCTCAATTTGGAATGTTAAGATGGAGTCAGAGAGTGCAGATAACAAGGCTGTGATTGTGCCTCTTGGCCTGGGACCCAACAGGGTCTGTATTCAACCATCAGTCACAGCTGAGCTTTATAGATCCTTTCATTAGGTTCTAGAACTCTTTTCCTTCAACTCCAACATGTATCCTGGGTTCATATTGAAGAAGAGCCTTGGAAATGCCCAAGGACTGAACCACAGTTACGAAGCAGCACTGACTGCTTGGGAAGGCAGCCAAGTATCACAGTGTAGCTTTGGACCTAGCAGAACTAGAAGGTTGGAAAAGTTTGATTTGGGCCTGATCACACCTCCTCTCAACTCCACAGTCTTTCCTCTCACTTCTTAAGTTTCTGAATGTTTGGAATGTACAGAGAGGAATTTTCAAACATCAGCTGCTCCTTTCCATTCTATTTGTGGTCTTTACCATATAGTTATAAGTAATATTTATTTCTTTCCAATGACTTGCTTGTTCTAGGCCTTTGTCTTATTCTAAGCATTGATAGATGAATTAAACATATGTCCAGATACATAACGATGATAAATGGAAAGTTGATACATCAGTTAAAACATCCTGGGTACCAAGTGATCTTTGGATGCCCTAACACAGAAATGGGGACGCTGCCACCCAGACTTTTGACCATCCCATCTAGAGAACTCCACAACATAGTGCAAATGTCTCTGCACTGTCCAAACAGCAGCTTCTGATCACACAGCTTTTAACACCTAAAATGCTTCAAATGCAGGTTTGAAATGGAATCTTTGCACTTCATTTTCATTCATGTGAACTTACATTTAAATAACTATATGGATTGGTTACTTGGACATGGCTCTGGCCAAACTCCTGAAGAAACAAGTTCAGGGAGGGAGAATTTGTTTTTTCTCATGGCTTCAGAGAATGTAGTTCCTCATGGCAGAGACTGAGTGGCAAGAAGGGCAAGAGACAGCTGGTTGGGTCACATTAGCACTAAGTCTGGAAGCAGAGAACTTGGGTGGGGCTGTTATCCATTTAAGGCCCGCCTCTCCCAGCACTCGGGAGGCAGAGCCAGGTGGATCTCTGTGAGTTTGAGGCCAGCCTGGGCTACCAAGTAAGTTCCAGGAAAAGGCGCAAAGCTACACAGAGAAACCCTGTTTCAAAAAACCAAAATAAAATAAAATAAATAAATAAAGGCCCACCTCACCAGCTTCCCACTTCTTCCAGTCTGGCACTACTCCTAAAGTTTCTACCATCTCCTAAAACTGTGCTGCCAGCTGGGGACCAAGTATTCAAATAATGAGCCAGGATGGGGCTGGGGACATTTCATATTCTCATAATGTGTCCCTTGATGAGAGGTAAACATATCAGTCTACACAGCTCTAGCAGAAGTCTGAGCCTTGGGCCAGATGCTGTGAGAATGCTTTATCACTTTGTATATTGTTTTAACTAGTCTTTTCCAAGACCCCGAACGGTAAAATTGATCTCATCTTATGGTAGGCACAGGTTGAGGAGGGGGTGATTTCCTATTACATATTTAAATATAGAAATGAGGCCATCCTTTATTATTTACAGCCAAAGAAGAGAGGAGAGAGAGCGGAGAGAGGAAAGAGAGGGGGAGAGAGAGAGAGAGAGAGAGAGAGAGAGAGAGAGAGAGAGAGAGAGAGAGAGAGAGCTGCTGGTGAGCTGTCACCCAAGCCCAACTACATTCAAGATTTAAAAGGTTGACATTTCTGGTTTTTTTTTTTTCATTTTCTCCTTTTCAAACACCCAGCCCTCCTCATTAACCAGATATCTTTATTCTCTAAATATTTACCACCCAAACGAAATTTACAGTTTAATTTGCTGTATAAAATCATTTATTGACTGATAAACCTCATTACTAAACCCCGGCACAGCCCCTGGTACTCCCGACCGTTTTAATTCGTGTAGCAGCAGGCTACTTCGAGAGAAAAACAATCCTGTCAAATTAACGGCGGGGGTCTAAATTATTCAAATACACTAAATCCATGCAGAACCGTTCCCCTGCTCATAATTTTTCTGTCGGAGCCAACAATTAACTGGCAATATTCTAACTTAAACAATGACAGCCATTCTAAAAAGAATTCTGGGAACAGGGTCCATTGCACCTTCCCATGTCCCCATGTGTCCTTCTGCTGCCCGGTGCACCCAAGGGGTGACCTCAGAGGGAGTCTCTTTGAGAGGCTTTCTCTGCTAATACTTCTCACCTCTGCTGAGCTCAGGGTCCTCTCAGGCCTCTTTTCTGTCCCCCATGTCAGAGGCTACTGTTTGGACAGCAAGGTGTGTGTCTGTATCCCTAGTGTCTATAGCAGGTGTGTGTTAGGCTGCAATTAGTTAATTGCCTGTGATTCTCTCTGCTTGTGGGAGAAAGGGGGGCCTCCAGTTTCTGCTCTGCAACAGCAACCAAACTAATTACTAAGTTGCTGATTTTGAAGACAGGCCCACCTAATTCAGCTTGTGAGACAGAAAACACCCAGAAAAAAAGAATTCAGAGAAAGTGATCTTAGCTTCCAATAACACATTTAGGGGAGGGGGGAATCATGGCCTGTACACTGAATGGCCATGGCTGTGGGCAGTCCCTGTGTGCTCATCTAATTCCCTATAGTCTGTGAGTCTTTTTTTTAAACTTTGTTTTATTTTATTTATTTATTTATTTTTTTTTTTGGTTTTTCGAGACAGGGTTTCTCTGTGTAGCTTTGCGCCTTTCCTGGAACTCACTTGGTAGCCCAGGCTGGCCTCGAACTCACAGAGATCCGCCTGGCTCTGCCTCCCGAGTGCTGGGATTAAAGGCGTGCGCCACCAACGCCCGGCTTTTATTTTATTTTTTTAATTAATTTAATTTTACATGTCAGCCACAGATTCCCCTGTCCTCCCTCTTCCCACCCCCCAGCTTCACCACAACCCACCCCCCATTTCTACCTCCTCCAAGGCAAGGTCTCCCCTGGGGTGTCAGCCCAGCCTGGTAGATTCAGTTGAGGCAGATCCAGTCCCCTCCTCCCTGCACCAAGGCTGAGCAAAATGTCTCAGCATAGGCCCTAGGTTCCAAAAAGCCAGCTCATGCACCAAGGACAGGTCCCAGTCCCACTGCCTGGGGGCCTCCAAAACAGTTCAAGCTCATCAACTGTCTCACTTAACATTGGTGAGTTTCTGGATATGATACCCAGTGCCAGCGTTCTTAAAGGTGTGGGGGTGGGAGGCTGAGGAGATAATGCAGTTGATAAAGGGCTTGCTATTCAACCATGAGGACATGAGTTAGACACCAAGGAACCATTGTTAAAAATAATCTCCTGAGTATGAGTATAGCATCTGTAATACCAGATGGAGAAAGGAGTATTCCTAGGATTCTTGCCAAATTGGTGAGCTCCAGGTTAAGGGAGAGACCCTATTTCAAAAACTAAAGTGATGAGTGATTGAGGAAAATATCCAGCACACACACACACACACACACACACATCCAATAGTGATTGTGACTGTTCATATATGTATTCATTTCTTAAAGAAATGAAATACTGTCAACTGTCTGCCAAACATGTGGTACCCAAGGAGCATCAAGGCACTAAATGTATGAAGAGATGTTAAATAAAGAATAAAAAAAAAATCATGGCCAGCCCTGTAGGTTGGACTTGGTCAGAATGTATGAGCATGATCACCCCAAGAATCCTGTTACAGACATGAATGAATGCATTTAGACACAATGACCTGGAACTTTTGTCTCAAGTTACATTGGGACCAGCTGTCTCAAGTTTGCCCTGCTCATTCTTAGCACTTCTGGGTTAAGAACATCCATTTCTCTTTTGTCACATGATAGCTACAGATCAGAGAGCATCGGGCAATAATGGTTATAAAAAAATGCCAGTGCTAATAGTACAGAGAAAATGCCAACAAATATTAGGGTAAATCATTCTTGTTGGCACACACAGGGTCCCTATCAAAGGCAGCACAGAGCTGAAGACATGGGGAAGGCTTGGATGAGTCTGCTTGCTTGCAACAGCTCCAAGGGTCTTCTTTGTGTTCTCATTGATGGAAGATCAATCCATGGTGTTCATGGGGCCATTTCCCCCTTATTATAGCTTTATTTGTTCTGCTAAATGCTTTGTACTTTTAAATCTATGGGAATTTAGTAATGATAGTATAGAGTCTTCTATACCTTCCACTCAACTTTCTCTATTTCACATTGGACATTACTTTGTGAGTTACTTTTCTCATTGCTCTGACAAAAGTAGCTTGAATAAGGAAGTTTTTGTCTGAACTCACAGTTCAAGGGTGCCATCCATCAATGTGGGGCAGTCATGATGACAGGAGCATGAAGTAGCTGGTCATACTGCATTCAACAGCCAAGAAGATAAATAATAGTGATGTTCAGCTCACTTTTTCTGTCTGAAATTGGTCTGCCATGGGATGTGATATGTACTATTAGGGTGAGTCTTCTTACCTCAATTAACCCAGCATAGAAACTCCTTCACAGGTTTGTCTCGTCAGTGATTTTAAATCCTGTCAAGTTGACAATATTAACCATCACAACTACTGTGATACATTTGTGACAGTTAAGGAATTTCTATACTTACTGTGATTTCCTTAGTTTTTGTGGTCATGTCCTTGTTCTAGTAACAATGACATTTTACATTTTATATATATTATTTAATATTCTTATAAAAGAAATTATATTATGTAATATATACTATATGTCTTAGTACATATAATATAGCTTTATTATATTCTTATATAATATACAACATAAAACATTACAATATTTATTTATTATTTATATAGTATCATATATTATTTAATATATATTTGTTTTTTTACACCTGTGACTATATCTACTATATGAATCTGTGCAGGAGTCCATATCAATGCCTTCAGAGACAACCCATAATTTCATGGAGCATTCCAACTTTCCCTTTTGGCTGTCTATCACTTTCCACCACAATAGTAAGAAGCTTAGCCTCCAACACCTGCCACCCACTTATTTATTTTTTCCAACCTTGTTGTTTAAACATCTATCTATCTATCTATCTATCTATCTATCTATCTATCTATCTATCTATCCATCCATCCATCATCTATCCATCATCTATCTGTATCTGTCTATCATCAATTAATAGCTTCAGAATTAACCTGTACCCTGATACATGCAGCTCCATTTTGATGTAATGTCTCTTTATAATGAGAAGAATTCCTCTGGTCTGAGGCAGATATTGGGCTCAAGCTTGCAGGAACTCCTTTTACATGAGAGATGCAGTTAGTGCCCTAGGCACTGTCCTCCTTCCTTGGACATGTCCTTTTAGAAAACAGCTCATTGGCAACAGCCCCAGAGTTTGCCCTAAATCTGTGTCAGCTGCCCTCAGCAACCTGAACAACACTAGAACACTGGTATCCACCCAGGAATAATCCATTCACAGGTCTGTGCTAAGGACAGGGTTGCTGGGATGAAGAGTGACTCGAGTCACTCTGTAATGAACCAAGGGGGAGGCCTGGGTCCTTGTTCCATCTGTTATTGTCACTTCTCTGTGTGCCACCAAAGGAGGTGACGTGAGATGCTGCAGTGTTTACTAGGATAGATAGACTGGGATGGGTGACACAGCTTCTCAAAGTAGGTGATCATTCAGCTGAGCCCTGAAGCATCTACGGAGTATTCAAGTATAGGCTGGGTGCTGAAAACTTAAAAGATGACTGGAAAAAGACAAGGTTGCTGGTCTCCTGGAGATCCCATCTAAGCAAGGCAGTCAGACATTTAATAGCATAAGTGGCCATTAATCAGGTGGGGATAAGATGTGAGTGTCAGCACTGAGATTGTGCCTTCCAGAACTTCCTTTATTTGTCACTCTGCCTCTACCAAGTTCCTGTGGGGAGATCTCTGGGAATATTTCAAAGCCCTCAGCTCACTCAGAGCTCTGTGCCTAATGCATGTGCATCAATCAGAGGGGGAAGGGAGGGGACCAGGGGACCAGTGGGACCACATGCATTTGATCCTTTTTTATATGTAAATGCGACTTTAAATAATATTTTGTAATGACCTGCATTCCTGTTAGGGGATATCTCTTGATGATTAAGCTTTCTCTCTGCAATTACGACAGCCTAGTGATCTTGTTAATTAATGCCAAAGAGGGTTTTTCGGCACCTCATTAAAGGTTTTCCCTTTTCAGGACACCCAATGCTCTGGTGCGCAGTCAGGGGCAGAGAAAGCCATTTGCCTGTGGGTGGGAACTCGTCGTTTGATCCTCCACTTCTTCCACCTCCCTCATTTCATTTTTGATGGTATTTCCCTCTTGTTTTATGCCCTTCTTATTTTCTCTCTTTTTTAGCTCTCTTCTCTCTTTATTCTTTAATTCCAAAAAATCATCACTTCTGGTTCTAAAATATTTCGAATACACTAATCAGTGTTCTTTTCTCCTGGTAGAATAGTTCTGCATTTTATTGACTTTTTGTATTATTTATTTTATTTATTCATTTATGTGCAAGTGCATAGTGTGTCTCTTTCTGTGAGTGTGTGCTCATGTGTGTGGAGGTCATAGTGGACTTTAGATGCCTTTCTGTCATTGCTCTTCACCTTACTTTTTTTGAGACAGGGTCTCTCATTGTACTTAGAACTCAAGACGAGCTGCTGTCAAGCTTTAGGGTGGATCTCTATCTCTGCCCCAAGTACTGTGATCACAGACATGTACTGTTGAGTCTGGGCTTTACATGTGAGTGCTGGGGATCAGAACCTTGGCCATCTACCAGCTAAGCATTCTCCCTGGGCCACGTTTTTGCACTTATTTCAGTACTTTTTATTGGATGCCTTTTGGCCGAGAATCTTCATTGTTTCAGCTCTATTCTAGACATTAGCAAATGGGCACCAAAGTAACATCTTTGTTTTATCCAATAAAAGCAACCTCAGATGAAATGATGGTTGAAGGGCCCAATGAATTTTGTTAATGCTCTCTATGTTATTGTAGGGGATTGACAGATGATTGGCAGTCAATGTCCTGAAAACCAAATCTTAACCCCTGCTCACTTTGTCACCATCATTCACATATTCCTCACGGCTGCTCTGGTGCTCCAACAGCTGAGAAGCTGCACTGAAGACATTTTTGGCCCACAAAGACTAAAACATTCACATTTTGTTCTTTACAGAGCAAGTTTGCTGACTCTGGTGGTGTCTGTCGTTGGAGATTCTGATGCATGTGATGTATTCAAACTATGAAAGCAGCCATGTTTTCATTTTCTTTCATCTCTCCTGCCTCCAGTGAATTTGATCTTAGAATATTTGCTCAACTCACATTTTTCTTGTAAGTTTTTGAGTAAGGGTCTTACTATGTAGCCCTGACTGACCTGGAACTCACTATGTAGACCAAGATGATGTGATTCTTACAGATCCATCTGCTTCTGCCCCCTGGGAGCTGGGATTAAAGTTGTGCATCAGAATAGCTGACTCAATTCACTTTTTAGAAATGAATTAATTTGGGAACATTTCCCCTGTTAACATTTCCCTGTTCATGGACTATTTCTCTGTTTTCTATCAAATTGGTCATCTCTGTAACTTTTGCCTTTTGACTGGGCTTTATAGCAGAAACAAACATTCCACTTCCAGAAGTTGTAATCAAGCTTCCCTCTGAAAAGTTTCAACAAGAGCCCAAGTGGAGACATGTGGAGCCCAAGTCCCTTCCAGTTGGAGAAGACACTTCACCAGTTTCTCTGTGGGTTTTCTGTCCTTGCCTCATCTGTATCAATACAAAGACAACTCACTGGGATTATGCTTCATTTTTTTCTGAGCCGTTGTTGAAACTGACATTGAACTAGTCTGACTTTAAACATAAGCTAGGCCTAATGGAAGGGTCAAGGCAATGTCCAGAGATGTGGATTTTCAACAGAGCCCAAGACAACAGACAGGGCTATAACAGGGTATATATCTCCCTTGTCCTGGAAGGTAAAGTGGTGTTTTGAGTTTGAAGAGTTACGGTTAGCTTTTGATGAACACAATAAAGTAGAAATGGCCTGTGGATCAATTATTACCTTGACTACCTCATCTCTTCTCATCCAGAGGCCTGAATAAAAAGGTGAGTACCACAAGGGGTTATGGAGGCAGATGTCACCTCATCAACATTGGATGGACATGGAATCAGTGGTCAAATGCCAGTCCCAGATATAATTAAAGGTATCAGTTTATGACTGAGGTTAAGGGTCAATGTGCAAAATTCCAAGGTAAGTATGGTAGGCATGATTCCACCGAGTCTCAAGAAAGCATGATTTAACTCCCAAGAATAAGAATGTGAAGGGTGACACACCTTTGTTTGTGTTATATTATATGACAAAAGGCATTTTGCAGAATCTCTAAAATTATTTTTTATTGCTGTAATAAAGACCATGACCAAAAACAGCCAGAGGGGAAAGGGTTTATTTTATCTTACAGCTTAAAGTCCATCACAGAGAGGAATCAGGTGGGAACTCAAGGCAGGAACCTGGAGTCAGGAGCTGAAGCAAGGAACATGGAAGACTGTGGCTTACTGGCTTGCTCCCCATGGCTTCCTCAGCCTGATTTTACAACCCCAGACCCCTGTCAGGGGTGACACTGCCCCCAGTGGGCTGGGGCCTCCTACATCAATAATCAAGAAAATTCCTCTCCCACCCCTGACTTGTCTATAGAACAATAAAATGGAAGAATTTTCTCAATTGATGTTTCCTCTTCCCAGTTGACCTTAGATTGTGTCAAGTCAACAATAACAATAAAACCCAGACCAAAACAACAACAAAAAGCTCCAGCTAACCAGCACGCAGCTCTAATGAAGGTCCCTGATGCTTTCAGAGTAAAATGGGAAAAGTAGGGATTCTTTCCAGTTGGTAGCTGGGAGGGATGGGTGTCAGAATGATATAACAAAACAATGATATAAGAAAGGATTGATGTGCTCTTGCTGGCTCTGAAAGTGGAGGAAGTCACATGCAAAGAGAAGAGTGATGTCTCCTAAAGCTGAGTGAAGCCCAGTCATATCAGTCTTCAATCACAAGGTACTGTACTCTGGCAACAACTTAAGGATACCAGAAGTTCCTCCTAGCTTAGGCCTTGTTAGGATGTTAAGAAACTTATAAAAAGCTCTCCAGTCACAAAGTACCCCTTTTCCACAGAACTGGAAGCTGCCAGATGGGTTTTGTTTAAACTGATAGGTTGGTAGTCAAGTAAAGGGACACAGATTTCCTGAGTCTCTGAGTTTGAAGGTCCCCTGGGCACATATTGGACATACTGTAACAGAGAGAAAATGCAGAGTCTTGAAGGACAGGTGAGGGTGGGCCTTCAAGCAACCAGGTGTGAAAATAGAAGCTGGCTTTGGGATACATAAGAAGACATTCTTCCCAGGCCAAATTGGACAGGGGGGACCAATTTGAGCAAGTGAGACCAATTTAGAGAGGCAAATTACCTCTGTGGGTAATGAGCTTGCTTCTATTCAGAGTGTGGTAAAGTCCACCTGGGCAGAGGGTGGGGCTAAACTGGGAGCTGAGGGAGGCAGATAGATAGACTGCAGAGGATGCAAAGCAAGAGAAAGTTTTAGATAGGAAAAGAGCAAGACACGAAGAGTAGCTCCCACTAGGAAAACATGCTTAAGCTCAGGCCTGAAATGTGAATCCCAGGGGGCCAGTAGGACCTGCATCAATGAGGGAGCACACAGGAAGCCTCAATACTACACAGCACCAGAAATGAATACCTCACAGAAAGACCCAGCATATGCAGCATCCTTCAATCCAGGGAGACAATGTCCCTGGTCACCTCCAAGCTAAGCCATCAGATGAGCAATTGTCTCGGCATGAAGGCTCTGTTAATTCTCTGGGTCCTGCTTAACATATCTATATCTATCTGTCTGTCTGTCTGTCTGTATCTATGTAGCTATGTGTCATCTATGTATTTATTTAACCATGTATTTATGTGTATATATGTATGTACATCTATCTCTCATCATCATTTTATCATCTGTATCTATCTGTCTATCTATCTATCTATCTATCTATCTATCTATCATCTATCTATCTAATCTATGTTCATACACACACATATCCTGATACTTACCATCTGAAAGCATTATGTTTTTCTTCAAGCAATTTTACTTTTTCCAATTTTTTTTAACTAAGAGATTACATTGGAAATGATGTGAGGTTATTTTAATTAAAGCACATTTATCACTGTTCCATTGATTGATCTTAGAAATATTTAAGTGGAAGAATGGGATGGATGAGAGAAGCTTTGCCTGTTTCTGATAAGTCTGGTCAGATAAGCTTAAAAGGGAAGAAATTCAGCAATGGATTTAAACAGAAAGAAGCCAGAAGGTGGCTTTCTGCTTAGTGCTTTGGTCGTCCTTTTTCTCTGGCTGGTGCATCCATAAGTCGAATTAAGACCAGTTTCCATGCACTGAGTTAGGGGACCATTGTGAACTTGTATGTAGCAATTATCTGGAACTTCCTCATACAATATTCTTATTTAAATAGAAACCTAAGCCATGAGAGAGTGTTATTACTATGACTCCCCTGTAACAGGAATGAACATAGAATTGAAATAGAATTTTCTTCCTAAAACTGCTTTTTGTTCACACAAATATGGAATCCACCAGAACACAAAAAACAAGCCTATTGTGGGGTCTCCGTAGAAGTCTATCATACCCTGTAATTCCTTCCTTGGGAGAGACAGAAGGTTCCAAGATCAAGTTTTAACCATTTTCTCTCAAACTTAATTTCCATGGCTTGGTTTCATAAAAAGTAATTTTTATGATGGTTTCTAGGTGGCCATAGTTGAAAGAGAAAATCCTTACCCTGAGACAGCCTCCATGGATAGCTTTCTCTGACATTGATATGCCTCTGCTTGACCAGAAGCCATGGACATAGATCCCTTCATGTTAGATAGTTAATTGTTCTTTGCCAGGTCTACACACAGGAAACTGAGAACCAAGGCAATTATGCAAATAAGTCAAGCAAAAAAGCAAACAAACAAAAACAACAACAACAACAACAACAACAAAAAACCACACATGTGCTCCAATGTAGTTGGGGCTTTAGTTGATTTGGTTGACAGTTTGTGGTGGTATTGTGTTCCCCGAAATATTGTGCACGCTAATAAACTTATCTGGGGTCAGAGAACAGAACAGCCACAATATTAAACATAGAGGATAGGCAGTGGTAGCACACACCTTTAATCCTAGCATTCCAGAGGCAGAGATCTACCTGGATTTCTGTGTGTTCAAGGATACAGCCAACCATGGCGACTCACACCTTTAATCTCAGAAAGTGAGCCTTTAATCCCAGGGAGGGATGGCAGAAAGCAGAAAGGTATATAAGACGTGAAGACCAGAAACTAGAAGCTTTTTGGCTGGTTAAGCTTTCAGGCTTTCAAGCAGCAGTTCAGCTGAGATCCATTCAGAGGCTTCCAGTCTGAGGAAACAGGACCAGCTGAGGAACTGGTGAGGTGAGGAAGCTGTGACTTGTTCTGCTTCTCTAATCTTCCAGCATTCACCAGTACTTGGCTCTAGGTTTGATTTTATTAATAAGACCTGTTAAGATTCCTGCTACAGCAGTTGTCTTGACTTTTGAAGATAATTACCTCGGGTTCTCCATGACCATGAGCACCTGCAAAATATGTGAGCTCCTCCAGAGAGTGTTCTTTTCTTTCCTTTTTTCTTTAAAACAATGCTGCTATATTCTTAAACAAAGGAAAAGGACAGAGGTGGATCCTGATACTCCTTAGCTAGATGCAACTAACTCTGAGATCAGGTTGCAATTTAGGAAAATGATTTAGCCAGAAGCCCAGAAAAACCATGCATGGAACACTGGGAACTGAGAGAGAAAGCACGTCATTGGTTACCACTACTTTATTCCTACTGCAGAACTCCAGGGAATTAGGCTGAGGGCGCTCACTGGGGCCTTAAGTCTTTTTACATTTGGATGCAGATAGCCCACCACCTATAGATAGTTCCCTCAGGCTCATGTGATGGGCCTTCTGCAAAAGTTGGGCTGGCAGCTTTCCACGGATAAATCCCAAGGAGAAGTCAGTGGGATACCAACTCTACTTCTGGACTTCCTCAAACCCAAAGACTTCCATGTTTGTGATTCCTTAGCTGTCAATCAAGCTTACTTTCATTTGGTTTGGTTTTGCCTTGTGACACCATTTTGCTTAAAGAGCCTGTCTCCGGGGGGTGGGGATCAGCTGTGTCATCCTCTCTATCATCTTCCTTAGGTTGCTAAACTCCTTGTGTTCTGCACCTCCAAGTTAAGGCGGGACAATAGCGTTAGCCCTCCGACTTGGCCTTGTATCCTTCATTAATCTAAGTGCAGAGACGCGCACTCTCTGAGTTCAGGGGCCCTCTTCCTCTAAAGTCTATAAATGTAGGGCTCTTCCTTTGTTCTCTGCATTGCTGACATATCTCCACTAAATCCCATCTTCCCCCCCTATGAGTAGCTGGCATTATTAAAGGACTGATCAACTGAAGTCCATCTTGCTGCATCTCTCTACCAAAACTGGAAAGAGTTTTTAATCTTCAAAACAGGTAGGTGTTATGTAGCCCAAGCTGGCCTCTAATTCATTATATAACTGAAGGTGACCCTTGAACTCCTGATCAGTCCTTCAGCCTCAGTCTCCCAAGTGCTGGGATTTCAACTATGAACCACAACACCCAGTTTAAAACTGCCCGTTGTCTAAATTTAGAGCAAAGCCAGGCTTTGGATGTGAAGCTGAAGAGTATGTGCCTTATCCTCCTTGAGGAGGAACCTTCCAGGCAGATGTGGTTATGGCTTTCCAGCTTCTTTACAAACTTAAAGTTACTTAAGACACTACAGTTTAAAAAACAAAACCACTCAGGTGATGGACTGCATTCATCTCTAGCCTCTTTTTCAAACACTATCTCTGAAATGCTGTGGATTTTTATACATCTTCCTGTTTTAACTTTAAAACAGAAAGATCTCACTGTGTCTGGTCTTAATTTTTAAGCCTTTCTGAAGCCTTTGGCTCAAGGCAATGCAATTCTGCCCAGAATTTTTGCTTTGAGCCGATACAAACATGAGCAGGCCAAGCCAAATCAACAAGTGTTTGTTTAGCACTTAATATGTATCTTGATTACATAAGGTAAATGCTTCTAAACCACATGCAAACTATTTCCTTAAGATAACTTTTTTTTTTTGAAACTTGCCTGTGGTGTTACTGGCAAGTATAATCATAAGGAAATGGCAAGAGAACTCCTCATGGGTTTGCGGGGTAGAAAGCACAATTAATTCACATTTTGGTTCATATAGCATTCTTCGAAGACCTGAGTCCACAGCACTTATGAATTGCCACTTGAAAAATGAAAGACTATTTCTCTTTGATTATAACTTCCTTTAAGAATATTTGAGAATATCAAATTTGTTCAAATGTGATGTGTACAGAAATTCATGGTACTGTTTGAAGATCTACATGTCCAAATACCCAGGAAAGAGCTTGGAAGGGAGTAGTGTGAACTCGTTACTCCTACTGGGCAGAGTATCATTTAATTCTACTTTTAATTGCTTCCTCTATTCTGAGAGCCTCGACCAGCTCTCTCCAGCAGGTTGTGTCCCTGAGCCCCTAGCCACGTTCCATAGTATTCATCTGTTGTACTTCTTGGATGGGTATTTGCAGTGTGGTTTTCTTTGAACACGGACGATATAGGATAGCTCATGTAAAATATATCCTCTTGCCTATCCCACTGACTGGAACACAATGGTTAATCATTAATGACTGTTGAGTTTGCCTGAGTTTTCTTTAGTGTAATATAGAGTATCTGAGACAGAACAGGAAGGACAGAGAGAGGGGAGAGGAAGGTGGGGGAGAGAAAACAGGGAGGGATGAGAGAAAGAGGAAGGGAGTGAGAGGAGGAGAGGAAAAAGAGACATGCTGTGGTTATTTATATTTAATGCCACCTTGCAGGTCTTATTCAGTTGGATACAGGAGGAAAAGAAGTATAAAGACACTGGCAGAGAGGGCACACTCAGTGGGTAAACATGCTTGCTGCCAAGCCTGATGACCTCAGTTCAGTCTACAGAATGCACATGGTAGAAGGAGAGAATCTATTCCTGAAAGGTGGCCAATGGCTTCCATTGGTACACACACACACACACACACACACACACACACACACACACACAATGAGTACATAAATCTTAAAAGTTTTTAAACTTTCAAGTAAAAACTATAAGGAAATATAACTATCATTAGCAGAATTTACTGTTGAAAAGGTAGAGACTGTAATAAATCTACAAATTGTAAGAACCACTGAGGCAATTCTGAAAGATTGTTAAATATGAAGTCTAATTTGCATATCACTTGTGTTCTACATGCCAGCATCAAATAATCTAAAGAGGACACTAGAACTCCTGTAACATGAACAACAGCATCACAGAGTTCAAACACTTAGGAATGAGTTAGGTCCCCAGTCCTTGGGGATATCTCCTGAGCCTTGTGATTGAGTTGTGCAAGATTGGAACATGGACAAATTATAAAAGATTGGAGACCTAAATGAATGTAACAATATGTCAATTGCTACTGAACTTACCTGTGTATTCAACACAATCTTGACTTTAAAAACTGTAAAAATTTGTATGAGAATTTGAAGGGTTAAAGTTAGCCAAAAATCCTTAGGAAGACAATAAGAGGTGATTAACTTATACCACGTAACCAAATAAGAAATTAAAGACTCATATAGAAAAGATCTCTGATTTGATTCAAAAAGGTAAACTAAGACTTTGCCAGTTGACAGGAATGGTAAAAAATGATAAAAAAGAAAATCACCTGCAAAATTAAAGAACTTGGACTGAGACGATGGCTCAATAGTGCAAGTGTCTGCTCAGGCATGGGAACTTGAGTTTAGATCCTCAGGACCCCCACGACAGCTGGATATGTATCTGTAACCATACAGGGCTTTTGGGGTGCAGGGCAGAGATAGGTGAATCTTTGTAGCTCATTGGTCATTGGCCAGCCAGCCTAGCAAAGTGGGGTGGGGGAGGAGGCAGAAGAACAAAAGAGCTGAGTATGGGGAATGCTGTGAGTACTGAATTCTAGACAGGGCATGGCTAGTCCAGTCATGAATCACAGCAACTGAGGCTCCTGGACTAAGACACGTACAAGATCAAGCCAGTCAAAATTTCCACATAGACGGGTGAGGGGCTCTTCAGGCCTGACCCTTCCTGAGGAGCTGCTGCAGTGGACAGCTGCTGGGAAAGGTGGAGTCATTCATTTCTCAGTGTGTGGATGCCCCCGTGTCTGGCTCTCCCCCAGGCACATGCTGAAGGCACTAACTGGACCCAGTAGGTTATATCAGAAGAAGAAAAGGGGGAAGAGAAGAAAGAAGAGAAAGAAGAGAAGGAAGAAGAAGTTTGGATGATGGTTATGTTGGGGAAAAGTGGGGGTAAATATTGTCATATTTCACTGTAAAAATTATGAAAATTTCAAAGAATAAAAACATAACAATTACAAAAAATAACACGGCATGCAACTGAGGAAGACATTTGCTGTCAACTTCTGATTTCTACATGCATGGGCAAATGTGCACAACCCCGACATGAACAGGTTATAGGTACACAAAACACACCACACACACACACTGTAGCTGGAGTTATCTCCAGTCCCGCCTAGGCCGGCAGCCACTCAGACTCAAATGAACACACAGATGCTTATATTATTTAAACTGTTTGGCCTAATGGCTCAGGTTTCTTGCTATCTAGTTCTTATATCTTAAATTAACCCATTTCTATAAATCTATACCTTGCCACATGGCTTGTGGCTTACCGGTATCTTACATCTTACTTTTCATGGTGGCTGTGGCTGGCAGTGTCTCCTGACTCAGCCTTCCACTTCCCAGAATTCTCCTCTCTCCTTGTCCCACCTATACTTCCTGCCTAGCTACTGGCCAATCAGCACTTTATTTATCAATCAATCAATCATCCACAGCACTTCCCCTTTTCTTTTTTTCAAAAAGGAAGGCTGAGTCAAGAGACACTGCCAGCCACCACCGCCATGAGAAACATGATGTAAGATATGGTAAGCCATGAGCCATGTGGCAAGGTATAGATTTATAGAAATGGGTTAATTTAAGATGTAAGAACTAAATAACAAGAAGCTTGCCATGGCCATACAGTTTACTAGTAACATAAGTCTCTGTGTGTTTGATTATGTCCGAGTGGCTGCGGGACTGGTGGGTGAGAGAGATTTGTCCTGACTGTGGGCCAGGCAGGACCAGGAAAACTTCAGCTACAACACACACACACACACACACACACACACACACACACACACACACAGACACACACACACACACAGAACCTTCATTTATATTTTATAATATTCATCAAAAGAATGAAAAGGGAACCTATCGAGTAGATATTTTGTCTAGAAGGAAGTAGAAAATCTACAAGAGAAGATTTATTGATGTTCCAAGCTTTTTTGAGAGAAAACTCGAGGGGGGGTTGGGTTACTCAGTAACTCAAGTGGGGAGGATAATGGGATGGAAGAAAATGAACTCTACATTTTTTTTTTTTTTTTTTTTTTGGGTTTTTCGAGACAGGGTTTCTCTGTGTAGCTTTGCGCCTTTCCTGGGACTCACTTGGTAGTCCAGGCTGGCCTCGAACTCACAGAGATCCGCCTGGCTCTGCCTCCCGAGTGCTGGGATTAAAGGCGTGCGCCACCACCGCCCGGCTGAACTCTACATTTTATCAGAACTAACTCAACCATAAAATCACTCATTTGATTTGGGGAACAAAATAAAAACCCAAAGAGAAAGGGGACAGGTTAAATACATCTAAAGTCATGTACGTAAACATTTTAGTGGGTCCTCAATGAATCAGAATTTAGAATTCCTTTTTGGAGCTAATAAAGTCTAGAACATCAGGATGGATGCCTGGCATGATGGCATGATTCCCTACTGCCATTATTAAGAGGCACTTGACCTATACTGTGGGATGGTCTGTATGTCAAATGTGTTGCTGATTGGTCAATAAATAAATCACTGATTGGCCATTGGCTAGGCAGGAAGTATAGGCGGGACAAGGAGGAGAATAGAGCTGGGAAGTGGAAGGCTGAAGAGGGGACACTGCCAGCCGCCATCAGGACAAGGAAGATGTAAAGTACCGGTAAGCCACAAGCCACGTGGCAAGGTATAGATTAATAGAAATGGATTAATTTAAGCTGTAAGAACAGTTAGCAAGAAGCCTGCCACGGCCATACAGTTTGTAACCAATATAAGTCTCTGTGTTTACTTGATCGGGTTTGAGCGGCTTGGGACTGGCGGGTGAGAGAGATTTGTCCTGACTGTGGGCCAGGCAGGAAAACTCTAGCAACAAATGGCGTCCAACGTGGTGGCAAGAGTTTCCACCTAAAACCTGAGAAAAAAGATTCTAAAACGGAGCTAAAAACAGCTTCCTAATTGTCTCTCTCAAATGAGCGGCAGCTGCCGGTTTGAGCTACTGGCGGGTTGCTGGCGTGCGCGCTCGACCTGCAGTATGGCGGGAATGAGGCCTCTGCAAGTGGCACATTAAGCTACATTGTGGATTTAGCCTTTGCTAGTACAAAACAAAAAAAGAGGTTTCTGGGCTACACGCTGCTTGGATAAAAGCATAGACCCACGATAGCTCCCAGAGCTGGTGGTAAAGTACCAGGCCATGTTGGGAAGCTGAGGTGGGCAGAGCCAGCAGCCACAGCTGCGGCAGCTTAAAGCAATAGATTCACAATAAGACAGATTCAGATGTAATAGTTTAAAATATGTGTAAAATATATGTAGGCTTGAAAGAGACAGAAAAAGGTGATATATACAGTATAGAAACAAATACATGGTTTAAAAAAATAAAGTCTTTAAAGAGACAGTAAAATTAATATAAAAAATAAGCCACATAGAGATGACTATTACACAGAGAGTCTGGATTGTGTTGTCTTTGGGATTCTTAACTACAGAGAGATATTTGATTGTAAAGGAAGCTGAGTTAAACCAGTATGTATATTTTAAAGATACTTTGACTTCAAAATTTGGATGTAAGGATATGTTGCTTTGGAAAAGAGTCTCTTTTGTTTCCACAGAAAACAAGAGGCTATGGATTTGTTCCAGAGTAAGATACATCAGGTTTGACCAGCCAAGACCCCCTGAAAGGTCTCCGATGACACCATGGCCCAGATGATCCAACATCCAGAACCGTTTCAAGACAACTGGCTCAGATGATACAGCCTCACGGACTACTCCATGATCCTAAAATTTTCTTTGTTTCCCCAGAAGATACAGCGCCCCCCTCCAGCAGGAAGTAGTAAGAGAAGCTATGCCCAAATTCCCAAATATACCAAGCTGACTTTGGAGATGTATAAAGGTTAAAACCTTCCTTTTTAAGAAAAGAAAAGGGGAAGTACTGTGGGATGGTCTGTATGTCAAATGTGTTGCTGATTGGTCAATAAATAAATCACTGATTGGCCATTGGCTAGGCAGGAAGTATAGGCGGGACAAGGAGGAGAATAGAGCTGGGAAGTGGAAGGCTGAAGAGGAGACACTGCCAGCCGCCATCAGGACAAGGAAGATGTAAAGTACCGGTAAGCCACAAGCCACGTGGCAAGGTATAGATTAATAGAAATGGATTAATTTAAGCTGTAAGAACAGTTAGCAAGAAGCCTGCCACGGCCATACAGTTTGTAACCAATATAAGTGTCTGTGTTTACTTGATCGGGTTTGAGCGGCTTGGGACTGGCGGGTGAGAGAGATTTGTCCTGACTGTGGGCCAGGCAGGAAAACTCTAACAACAGACCTATGTCTCATTGCTTATGACGTGGGGCTGACAGTGAGGCGGCCTTGCTGGCAGTGTTCCAATCAGACTCACCAAAGGAGGTAACGGTACAGCAGTGCCAGCTCATAGTTCTGTGTGTTCACTGCACGTGTTTGTTCCTAACTACTCATTGTTCAACCTTCATCACTCCATTGGTTCTCATAATCCAGGTTTGGGGAACTGATACCCATGAAAGCTGGTGGAAATCACAAGTCAGTTCCTTCTGCCTCTCCATTGGTCAGATAACTAACAAAATCAGACACATTGGGACTGGAAAGATGGCTTGTTAGTTTGTAGCTTGCTCCTTTTGTGGAGGACTGGAGTTAACATACCAGTACTCCTGTCGAGCAGTTCACAACCACCTGTACCTCAGATGCAGGGGATTCAATGCCCTCTTCTGGCCTCTGTGGGTACTGCACACATAAGCGCACATACACAGAGTACACAAATACACAAATAAAAGTAACATAAAAATTTAAATGTATATTTAAAGGTAAAAACAGATAAATACTTCATTAAAAAGTGAAGATGCTATTTGTATTGCTTATAAAGATTTGTTTTTTTTGAGATCATGTCATTCTGTGTTGTGCAGGCTGGTCCTGAGAGACCCTCCTGCTTCAGCCTCCTCATGGGTGCTGTGACTGCAAGCACTTCTCCCCACTACTCTATTTCAAGTAGGGAAATGTAAGTATGTATTTGGGTGGAAAGGAGAAAAAAATCTCAATTTAGAACTATTTTGAGTTCCAAAGGAGTGGAAGCCACCCACTTTAATTAAAAATAAGAATCTCTTTGTGTTTGGATTCAATGGAAGGGGGGATTTTTTTTTAAAGATTTTTGTTTTAGGGGTCAATAAAATTTTATTAATTTAATTAGTTCCTATCAATTTTTAAATAAGTTGTGGCTTATATTAAATGTGTTCCCTTTCTCCATTCTCTTTCTGCTAAGCTAACCTCCTCTGAGCACATTATTGAGTCTGGGCTATGATGTTATTATTGTTCTTTGCACAGGGAACACCTTGGGTGGTTAAAAATCAAGAGGAAGTTTTGTGCTGAAATTTTGAAGTGTCATTCCCAATGGTGTGGGGAATGGGGAAAATGGCATACATAGCCAGGAAAGAAGAGAAATTGGATAGATGCAGGAAGAGTGCTCTATGTGGTGACAACTGTCCTATGGTGCTTGCCCCCAGTCCCATGTTCAGAAAGCAGAGATGGAAAGCTGGAGCCAGATTTGCAAATGTTTGTAGTCCACCTTCCTGTAGGTGTGTGGACACTGGATGAGAAAGTGTAGCACAAGAGGGGCAGGCTAGGTGAGACACACATGGTCCCCGGTTCCAATGAAAAGTGTATGATGAGCACCAAAGCCTCAATCCAGAGGGTGGTGATAAAATAAAGAAGAAATAAGTAAAATTTTGAGGAGTGAGTGTTCTCTCGCTCACTTGGAGTACCTACACTTTTCAAAAATTGGGATTTGCAGTCAAACAACTTTACAACTTAGCAGCATGTTTGATCATCTCATGGACATAGCATACACTGATGTATTTAAATCCATGCAAATATTACATTGAGGAAGCTTATGTGTGTTGCTTAAGTTCTTTGAGAGTAGACCGTGTGTGTGTGTGTGTGTGTGTGTGTGTGTGTGTGTGTGTGTGTGTGTCTGTGACTGCAGGTGCATGTGAATACACAGATGAGTATGGAGGCCAGAGAACAATCTTGGATACAGTTCAGGCCACATCCACCTTATTTTTTTTTTTTTATCTGAGATAGGCTCTCTCACTGACCAGGAATGTGTCAAATAGGTGAGGCTGGTTGGCCAGGGTCTGCCTGTCTCTCTGTCTGCCTCTCCAGCCCTAGGATTACAAGCACAGCACTCACCACACCCAGCTATTTAAACTAGGCCTCTAAAGATCAAGTTCATCTCCACATGCTTAGAAGGAAAACACTTTACTAACTGAACCTCCTCCTTAGCTCACAGACCACATTTCCAAAACATTTAAGACAACATTAGCAATCTACAGGACTGTGTAGTACGGATAGACCAGTCTAATATATGCGATGGTAGAATATTGCCTGAAGATTCAGATACAGATGAGATCCTAGCTCCGTCTGCTACATTGTAAGTCAAATGAGTTTGGGCAACTCAGAGCTCTGAGACCCAGTTTCTTTATCTACCGAGTCAAAGGCAATTGTGCTGAGCACACAGAAGTAGTGAGTAAGGTCTACAGACAGGTATGGACATGAAACAGATGTCCGATAGAAGATGAGCGTGGGTCCCACCTGAGCAAAACCAGGTGTGATCCAGAAGAGGCTCCCAAGAGAGAACTCAACTCGCTTCCACTGCAGGCAGTAAGGACAGAGAGAGTTCGCAGGCTTCCTTCCACAAGCTGCCATTTCTCCATCCCCATCCCTCTTCATGCCTTTTTGGGGCAACTTCAGAGGCTCACATCACCATCCTGACTCCCATTTTTCTCAAAAGGATTATGTCTGTTACTGATAGTCTGAGAGATCAGAAAATAAAATTGGTGTAGAGAATGCAGGCTAAACACACATGCACACATGGTTCTGGGCTTGCTGAATTCCTGTTTTCTTCCCTTGAGAGTGACCTGTAAGGAAAGGGCTCTGTATCCAGGAGTTTTCTCAGCTCTAAAATAAGAGGATTAAATGAGATGATGTTTCTATAAACCTGGGCATAATAATAGGAGAGAAGGGAGAGGCTGTTTGTGTCGTGGTGATCAAGAGATGTTGGATCAGTTCACTGCAGCTTTTCTCCTGGGTGGGGACAGCCCGAGGGAGGCCTGCCTTGGGA
Source organism: Peromyscus californicus insignis (assembly GCF_007827085.1). Taxonomy (NCBI): domain Eukaryota; kingdom Metazoa; phylum Chordata; class Mammalia; order Rodentia; family Cricetidae; genus Peromyscus; species Peromyscus californicus. The sequence goes on from NW_026294606.1 coordinate 94,681,526, forward strand.
TTAGTATACAGCCTTTCTGTCCTCAGCTCTGCAGTCTTTTCACACCAGGCTCTGAACTGGCTGAGTCATGAGTACAGGGCAGGTTCAGATCTCCACTGTGGAGCAGCGTGCATTGTGCTCTGTGCCAGGCATTGTGTTAGTGACAACCTGGATGGAGAGGGAGAAGGAAGCAGCACTTTCTGCAGTGACTTCTGAGCTGAGGAGCAGGAGCAGATGTACATGCTAACTGATCATTAAACAACCCCGCACTGAATGCTGGGATAATCCATGGCAAAGACTGAGAATGCTGTCTGAGCACATGGTAAGACTCAATGCATCTTGATTGCTATCATAGTCAAAATCATTATTATTATTAAACATCAGGGTGGGTTTGGAAGAGGGAGGGCTCATTTTACCCGGAAGCTTAGAGAAAACTTCGCAGGAAAAGGTGCCTTGCAAAGGTATAATGTCAGTTTTGAGTTGGTGGATGGTGGTGGGAGGCTGGACACAATTGGCTGAAGAAACACGTCCAGAAGTCTTGGTGTGACTGTTCACGCCATGTGGAAATGACGATGGTCAAGCAAGGAGTGAGGGTGTATATGTCAGTGGACACCTTGTAGGAGTTGGTTGTCTCCGTCCACTACGTGGGTCCGAAGGATTGAACCAACTCCTGCAAGGTGTCCTCTGATCGTCACGCTTTCACTGCGGCATGTGCATGACCATGTGCACACACATAAACTAAATAAATGTCAATAAAAAATGAAACCTTCCTACCAGCTAGTCTCAATTCACAGTCTGTCCTTCTGGAGTCTGGTATCCTTCTCAACCTGTGAGGAAAAAGCTGAGGGAAGAGGAATGATGGAGTAGACTGGAGCCTATGTCTGTGATTCTCCAGCGTGACTACTCAGGCTGGCATCTAAGCAGGTTGTTAAACAGCCGAGGAGAATGCAAACAACGAAGCAACAAGTGAACAGAAGCCTAGAACAAAATGTCAATAAACAAGGTTCTCAACATTAGTGCCAAAGGGGCTGAAGGTGGCGGCTAGACTGCCATGTCTGAGAAGGCTAAAGTTGAAACCTGCAGTGGGTAGAGTCATGGGGAGTGTTAATCTTCTCATTTGCATACCAATCAGTCCAGAAGAGGCTCTGGTATCCAAGTGGAGACACCAAGTCCCCAGCCAGTAGACAATGGTTACCGCATAACCACCTGGATTTCATTATGTCTCCCTGAGCTCAAGAACAAGGCTGTGATACCTCCAGATGCTAACCAGAAAGCTGGATTAACAAAGGTGGTCAGAGTTCTTAGGCAAATAAGTCATGGTGTCCAGGGTGGTAGAGGAGGTTTGCCTCTAGCCATGGGCTATAAACAGGGCCTTAAGGTACCCCCGAATGTTGTGATATGCAGAAGAGAGACACATTACCTGAAAGCGCTCATCCAGTTCTTCAAGCAGATTTGGTTTTCCGCTTCATGAACATCATCACCCACTGGTGCTATATCTGCATGTTGATGTCTCTTGTCATAACTGTAATCTTGCTACTGTTATGAATTACAATGCAAATATCTGACATGCAAAATATCTGAAATGTGACCTCTGTAGTGGTCATGACCCACACAGGTTGAGAACCACTGATCTAAAGCCAACTGTATTAGTCACTTTCTTGCTGCTGTGATAAAGGCCACCAGACAAGGCAACTTAAAGGAGAAAGGGCTTACAGTTCCAGGGGGATCTAATCCATCAGGATGGGCCCCATGGCAGCAGGCACAGAAGGCACGGTGCAGGAGCCGGAGGCTGGCTGGTCACATTGCATACATAGTCATGAAGCAGAGAGCAAATACTAAGAGGGGCCAGGTTACAAGGCCTGCCCTAGGGACTTACTTCCCCCAGGGAGGCTGTGTCTCCTAAAGGTTCTCCATCCTTCCCAGTTGGCTCCATCACTGTAACCAACTGTTCAAATATGTTAGTCTGAGGGGAACACTTCACATTTAAACCCCAATACCATTCCTAAGTGCTAATGATGGATATGGAGTTTTGGGACATCTAGTTCCAGAGCCTCGAGTGTAACCAGTAGATGCCCTCTGTCACAGGATATTCCTTTAGGCACAAATGCCATGAAATCTTCCATATTTCCTCTCATTGAGTCTCATTATACCCAATGAGAGAATCATAACCTTATATATGATTTCAGTGTGTGTGTGTATTCTAATGTATGGTGATATTTTATTTGTACTGAAATGTGATTTTATTTGTATGTTAATAAATAAAGTTGCCTGGGGGTCAGAGCTAATAGCAAGCCATAGCAGAAGCCAGGCGGTGGTGGCACACACCTTTAATCCCAATCACATGACAGGCAGATCTCTGTGTGTTCAAGGATACAGCCAGCATGGAGACACTTGCCTTTAATCTCAATAGCAACCATAGGAGACCTGGAGGTCTGTATAGGCAGTCAGTGATGAGGAGGTCATGTGGTTGGGTTTACAACCAATAAGAAGGTAGAACAGAATGTCAATAAAAGACAGACACACAGGAAGTAGGCCTCTTTCTGAGGGGAAGGACAGCAGCAGCAAGAAGGGTAAGAAGGCAGCTTTAAGTCTCAGCTCTTAGCTACTGCTCTGACCTCTTGGGCTTTTAATTCTGCATTTGGCTCTGTGTTTCTTATTTAATAAGACTGTTACATCTACATTTGGCACCCAACGTGGCAAGAATTCATTAAAAACTGCTCGGCTGGGCTTAGCTTGGTGGCCCAGTCCAGCTCCCCGCCTTGGGGGCCAGCTCCCTGCCTGGGCCTAGCTCGGCCTAGGTCCCAGGCCCAACCGACTGTAGCTACAAGTGGTTACCCACAGCTGGAACTACTTGTTTAAAGCTGGTGCTACAAACAACTCAGGCCTGCCCTGCCTGTAAAGCCAACGCATGTGGTTGGAGCTTAAGGAAGCCAGAGCCCAGGCTTGACTCGGCTCAAACGGGAACATGTAGCTGGATTTAAGCTTTTAGCCAGAACTCATGGCTACTCTTTCTTTTTTCTTTCTTTCTTCCTTTCTTTCTTTCTTTCTTTCTTTCTTTCTTTCTTTCTTTCTCTCTCTCTCTCTCTCTCTCTCTGGATTTCTACCTCGGACGCTAGGTAGCTGTTTTGAAATTCCCTCAGATTTCTACTGTTCTACACAGACTTGGTAAGTCAATTAAGATATCAGATATTTTAAAGTAAAAAAACTAAAAGAAAAAAATTTTTCCACATTAAAAAAAAATGGGTATTATGTGTACATTGGAAGAAAATTGGGCTTTGTTTGATAAAATTTTAGGCAGTCTGAATATGGAACAACTATATGAGAAGATTGATGTTGATGGGATTATGCACATTATTACTTTCCTTATCCTTATTTTACTATTTAAAAAGATAATCAATTTAAGTACCAGGATAAAAACTTTAGAAAAACCCGTTAAACCTGTTAAAATGAATTATAGAGAAATTCAGATTCAGACAGAAGAAATTAACAGTGGAATTGTTTCAGGATTAGATTATAAGGTTACAGAAAGAAAGCCTGTTTTCACACAATCACCCTTAATTTATCCGGTAACTATCTGGTCAAGTGAATGCGCAAAATATTTGGACTCCAACTGAAATGTTAGATTTATGAAGGTTTAAGGAGGCAATAGTATCCTTATGGCACGCATTCCCCATTTGTAAAGCAAATGTTAAACTCCTGGTCAACTTATAATAAGATTATACCACAGGACTGGTGAGAGCTGGTAAATGCTGTTCTGGAACCTGGGGCATAGCTGCAGTGGCAAATGTGGTTCAAAGAGGAAGCTAAAAACCATAGAAAATCAATGGAGGGCTAAAGGTATACAAATCTCCCAGAATCAGCTTGATGGAGAAGGCCAATATGCTGTAATACAAACACAATGTTTATATGATATTCAAACCCTAATTCTATGCCGAATGGCAGCTTTGAATGCATGGGACAGAGTTGAGGAACCAGGAAGAAAACTGAATCATTTACAAAGATTATACAGAGCCCAAAAGAATCCACGGATTTCTTACAAAGACTGACTTTAGCAGTAAAGAGAATGGTCCCGAATTCAGAAGCTAGTAAGATAATAATCGAATCTTTGGCTTTTGAGAACATGAATGCAGCATGCAAGAGAATAATCAGGCCATTAAAGGCAAGATCTGCACCACTGGAAGATTGGATTAGAGATATGTTTAATGTTGAGGCTCATGACCATGATGATATGTGGATAGGAGAAGCAATTTCAAGAGGTTTGAGGAATGTCAGATGTTTTGGATGTGGAAAGCAAGGACATTTGAAAAGGGACTGTAAACAGGTCATTCCTAGAAACAATGTTTCTTCAAGGAACAATGGCAACAGAATGTCCCTTCCTTCTGAAGTATGAAGAAGATGTGGTAAGGGAAAACACTGGACCAACGAATGTAGATCAACAAGGGACAAGCAAGGTAATACTTTGCCTTGGTCTTCGGGAAACTCCCAGAGGGGCCTCAGGCAGGCCCCCACAGCAAATCCAATTCAGACCTTTCCTGAAGTCATAGAGGAAACCCCTACTCAGAGCAATTAAATAATCAAATGCCTATTGGTTCTGTGTTTCTTATTTAATAAGACTGTTACATCTACACTAATGTCTGTGTGCATGCATGCACCTATGGAGGGCCAGTGTTCTGCTCTATGACTCTCCACCTGTTCCTTTGAAACAAGATCTCTCACTGAAGTTAGAGCCAGGCTAGTGGCTAGGAAAGACGCCCCCAAATGGTGGGGTTATAGGTGTATGTGATGCCACACTTGGCTTTTTATTTATATGTTGGGATCTGAACTCAGGTTCTCACGTTGGCCCAGAAATCACTCTGACGTGTTAAGCCATCTCCCCAGCTCAATGATCTCCATTTTTTTTCTTTCTGGATAAGAACACAGTGTAAAGTTGCTGTGCTAAGTCATGGAGATGCCCATGAACAGGGATATTCATTGGTGATCTTTATGAGGAGCTCCTGACATTCTGTGGCATGGTAGAACCCCATCTTAGGTCTATGTTCTCTGTCTCTAGTAGTGTAGGAACCTTGTGCCCCAACAGAAAGACCTATCTGAGCAAGCTCTGAGCTCTCAGGCTATTGTCTGACCTTCTCTGATCCTCCTTATTTGGCTATAAAAATGCCAAGGACTAATTCAGTGGTTTGCAAAGTGTCTCTTGTTTTCAGCTATGATCTTGCCCCCCACCTACAAGAAGTGTGGCCCCTTATAGCAAAGGAGGAAGGGATACATTATATGAAGGAGACTTCAGGGCACAGGAATATGCCAATGGACTGCTCCATGTGTATGCTGCTCACTGACAGGTGGAGATGGTAGGACTGACCTGGGGAGAGAGATGACACGGTTTAGTTTCATGTGGAGACAGGGCTGGCTGTGTGGAGGGAAGAAATTTGTTGAGCTATTTTATTCAAGGTCTTGATCTGGAGGCAGATGCCACCAATGGGTCCACTTTAGTGTCTTAGGCTGACCTACTCTCTTGTGCATGTAGTTTCTCTTCTCTCTGTTTGAAAAAATAAACAAACCCTACCTCAATAAATTAATTTCAATGGTACCCCCAGAGAGAGTAGAGTGTTTCAGAGAGAGAGAGAGAGAGAGAGAGAGAGAGAGAGAGAGAGAGAGAGAGAGAGAAAAGAAGAAGAAGAAGAAGAAGAAGAAGAAGAAGAAGAAGAAGAAGAAGAAGAAGAAGAAGAAGAAGACTAGACAAGACAAGAGAAAAGAAAAGAAAAGAAAAGAAAAGAAGAGGAAAGGAGAGGGGAGAGAGGGGAGATAGGGGAGAGAGGAGACAGAGACAGCAAATCCAAAATCAGCTGCTAACCATCCCAAGTAGGACTCTCTTCCTCTGGGCTGTAGGATCCACACAGGCTTACAGCCTTATTTCATACATGGGCGTCAGAAGATCTGTACAGTCAGAACCAACCTGGCTTATCCTGCTTGTCTGGATGTGGCTCAGGAGCTGCTGCACTGAAGCACACTGTCCAAACTGGAGCCCTGGAAGAAGCACATGCTGCCAGCATTCAACAGGCGGCGCTCTTTGCTAGGTGTCAGAAGCCACGTCCTGGTGCCTGCCTGGTGCAGCTGAATAAGCTGGATGCTCATCTGAAAACAAAAGGTTGCTCCCTTCCCTGGAGTGGGGCTGACTAATCCTGCCCCTGCTCCCTGTTTGGGGCTCTCTGGGTTTTACCCAGAGAAGCCAGCAAAGATGAGCCTTTGGCCTTGATCCGCGGAGGTACCCCTAGTTCCTCAGTCTGCCTCAGCTAGGGGATCCAGGCCCTCCTGCAGGGCTCTCCTTCTAGGGGGCTGTCTTGAAAACAAGAGTGAGAGAAATTTCTGGGAACCTGGGTGAACACTCCAACTGAGAGAAGAATAATGAATATTTCATGGAGGCGGCTGGAGTTATTAAACAACATTACACGCAGAGTATGTTGGCAGGGATCTCAGACACATTTACATGAGTAAAAATAGTGGGAAAAGAGACCTAGGGCTGGGGCAACATCAAGGAAATCCCAGCAGAGCTTGGATGGAAAGCAGCTTTCAGTCCCCTTCAGGTTCAGGTGAAAAGAGACCCCTCACTGTAGCCTCTGACCCCACCTCCAGGAACATTCCACTCCAAAGCAAGGGTGTGGATTGGTCAGAGCTGAGAAGTGGCTAAGTCCCCAGGGACTTTGTGTGTGTGTGTGTGTGTGTGTGTGTGTGTGTGTGTGTGTGTGTGTGTGTGTGTGTGTGTGTGAAGGGGGCGTGGCTCAGGCAACACTTTCCTGGTCTTAGGGAACCTTGAGGGTCAGAAGAGACTTAGAAATCAGGCCTACCCCAGGAGTCTGTCCTGGAGTCTCAGATGTCTGAGCCAGGGGGAGTCAACGCTGCAGGGAGACTGTATGCTTTGGACCACAGCGAGGTGGATACACTGGGGTTCCATGACCCTTGAGCCCACCCCTGGCTGAGCTGTTCCCAGAACTTGTCTCTGATAGACAAGAATACTCAAAGGCCTCTTTGTTTCTTCTCTACCAGAAGCACTGAGAATTTTGTCCCAATCTCTTCTTTTGACCTTCCCTTTAACAGTGCCTACTTATAACTGACGAGGTGTTGAAAAGAACTCCACAGCACATGCTGAACACTCCTGGACCCAGTGCTCTGCTAACTTACCTCTTTGCCTAAGTGGGTTCTCACAGACTACCATCTATTTAATATATGAAGCCACCAAGGCTTACAGAAGTTAAATGCATTGCCCGAAGAATTTACACTGCTCATAGATATCAAGATTTGAAGTTGAAGTTTGTTGAAGTTCGAGTCTACATCCTTGCTCCATCTTGGTTGGAGGATGGGTCAAAGGCCTCTGCTTCTGCAGCTCCCTATACTCTCCAAAAGAGTCATGGGAGAGGGGAGCTCATGGAAGAAAGCAAAGATGGAGGGCACTGGAGTCAGAGATAGCCTGCACCATCTTTGAATGAGTCCATGGGTAAGCAGCTTAATCACACCTGACCTCTGTGTTCCCCAATTCCTGTGAACATTAACTGAAGGAATATCTGTTAAGTGGCAGGCCCATGACCCATGCCTGGGTATGCTAACTGTGCTCAATAAAGGTTCAAGTCTTCTCTTCTTGCTCTCCCAAACTGCCTAGTGATACATGATTCTTTTACAAGGTTGATTCTGCTAGGAGAGAAGGGGGAGGGAAAGAGGGAGGGGGAGGGGGAGGGGAAGGGGGAAACTGTGACCAGTAACTCCAAGACTGAGCTGTGTCTGTTGGCTGTACTCTCTCTGCACCTTGAACTCCTCTTATCTCAATCCTGTGATGCTATCTGCTTTTTAATTACTCAAATGACCCTCCACAACTGAGAATGTGGAGAGGCAGAAAATGTGTTTATTGGGCTCACCATGAAATCCCAAGGTACTAAAGTGAGCTCAGTAAATATCCATGGGTGGATTCATGGAATAGAATGGAATGGACAGATGGATGTATAGATGGACATGTGGGTGGGTGGAAGAAGAGATGGATGAACCATTGGTTGAATGGAAGGATAGATGGTTGGGTGGGTGGGTGGGTGGGTTGAGAGATGAATGGACTGAAGGTGGGTAGAAGACTGGCTACACAGATGGATGGACAGATGGATTGATGGATCTTGGACATGTGGATATTCAACTCAGGTGTCTTCCTTTACCACTCTATTTCACACACAATGTTTTTAGGAAGAGTGTCTTGTTTTAATCATCTTGGATAAGCAGGAGAAATACCCATGGCTTACCCCGCCCAGTCATACAAGGGCTACTATTCATCCCCATCCCCACAAGTAACAAATCCCTGGACCTTTTCTTTCTTCTTGAACATCTGGGAGGGGTGGACAAAAACGTCTTGGACCACAGTAGTTGCCAAAATCAGCCCCTTATTACCAGGCTTGCCCTCCACTTTACTAAGGATGAAGAACTGCTTTGGGTCTCTGAACCTGTGAGGTGTTTTGTTTATGTGGGTTGTATTTTTTTTTTTTTTTTTTTTGCTTGTTTTGATGCTGATGTGAAGGAAGGGAACGAAAACCCAGGCTGCTGCTGACTGTCTGTCTCTCAGAATCCGGTCTTTCCCTGCAGTGTTTGTGAGAGGCAGGTGGTTCAAAAGGCCAAATGATGTCTATTACAAGAATCCTGTGGCTTGGCAGGGTCAAGGTCCCAGCTGAGAGGGTAGAGTTCAGAAAGAAGGGAGAAGAACAGGGATACTGGATCCTCACCAGATAGTCTCCAGTCCTTATTACCAACAAGTTTCTCCTATGAACCAACGTGTACCCCAACTTAAACCTTTTAAAGCATAAAGGCAGCTTCAATCTCCTGTACCAAAAGGAAGCAGAGTCTTGTGTTCTTGATTTGAGAGAGAGAGAGAGAGAGAGAGAGAGAGAGAGAGAGAGAGAGAGAGAGAGATCCTGGAGTGGATCTTGGAGCCATAATGTCCCTTTCCTAAGTTCCCATGCTTCCTCTCTTGATTTTCTGGTTCCTTCCTTGCAGGTGCCAGCAGCCCACTCCTCACACTCCTCCCATTTTATGTAAGTTCTAGGAACAGAATCAGATCAGCACAGGCCACAGAGGCCTTTGTGGTGGACAGACTCAACTTCACCAGCAGCTGACTTCCCACCTGTGATCACAAGTACTGTGTACATTTGTAGAAATGAAACTATTTTCACAGAGTAAAGAGTTCCCCCCAGCAAGAAGGTATGGGGGTGATAGCTCATATGCAACTGATTGACTGCAAGTAATTTCCATAAATAAAGAGAAGCCAGGCATGGTGGGTCATGTCTATGATCCTGGCACTGGGAGACTGGGGCAGAAAGATCTGGAGTTCTATCTTATAAGCCAGCCTGAGCTTCATAGCAAGGCCTTGATTGAAAACAAGCCAAATCAAAACAAAACAAAACAACACCACTAACAATGAATGGAAATCAGAAAAGGAGATGGAAAGGGTAAGAGTGGGTGGGCTCACTGTTGGAAGCTCTGGGCATGCCTCTTAGGGCTTTTGGTGTTGTCCCTCATTGTCTGTACTGGTTTTTGTGGTGGCTGTGATGAAATCTAGTCTCATATGAACCCTAAATATCTTTTTAAAACAATCATTGCTATCACTGATTAACACGTAATAATCATACCTATTTCTTGGGCACAGTGAAGCTCCCATATGTGGAAATGGTATGCTATGATCAGGTCAGAATAATGGTGTACTCATCAACTTCAATGCACAGCATTTATTAATGTAAAGAATATCTGCACTCTTCTCTGTTAGTTGTTTTGAAATACACAATGAGTTGTTCTCAACCAAAACCATTGTGCTGTGTAGAGCATTAGAAGATATCCACTCAACAGCAACCTTCCTCCCTCTCTACTCTGTCCTCAGATGTGACTTGCAGCTGCTGGCTAGAACCCCACCAATTTTTCCTGTTCAGTCTTTTCTAGCTTTTAGATCCTAGCTAGGTTGTAATTTCTTCAGGAAAGAATTTAGTAATTTGTTTATTCATCTGATCCTCCTTTTTCTATGTGTCTTCCCCTCATGACTCTTGAAATCATACCATTATGTTGATTTATGAGATACCTTTACCTCAAAAAAGTGTTAAACTTTGCAATGTAGGTGGCTTTCTTTACTTTATGCTATCCAGTTCTCTGCTGAGAGCGTATGGTAGAGCTCCTCATTTATTGAATGAATGTGTGAACATGAGGAAGGAGAGCTGGAGAGAAGGAAAGAAGAGAGGGTAGAGGAATGAAAAAAAGGAACAAAAAGAAGTGGCCAACTTCTCTCCAAAAGAGGTAGTTATAGGCTACTAAAAATGGGCAGAACAGTCAGAGGTGGTTCCAAGCCAATATGACTTCTTTGTATCTCTCCTAATTGCTCAAGACTGTATCTTCATGGACGATGACCTCTGGTGCCTGGAGCCCAGGCCAGGATAGTTGTTTATTGCTGTAGACTTTCTGTCTTGTAAGGTTCTCTTCTCCCATCCTTTCATCTCATACTGATCAAACTGAAACCCAGCAACACAGTGTTCAGCAATCATTAACAGCCCTTCTTGGAAAATGACTCGATCATATATAGTGGAACGTTTGAAAACATTCACCTCAGCCACTGTTCTACTTCTGTGGCCATGCATATCACATAGCAACACCACAAACAAGACTCCTGGCTAAGATCAGAAAGGGAAAGAGGTATAAGAAGGGGGAAAGATCTAGAAAGCAGGACACACACTAGAAAGTTCCCAGGAAGCTTAAGACGACTGTATCTTGGCTGGCTGCTAAGTGAATATGTAACTACTTTATATATTTCAACAAAATTAAACTTAAACCTACAGAATTAGGTTTATTAATTTCTGCCAGGGCTCAATGGGGGAATAAGAATGGCCATTCATTATGGACACACAATTACTAAAGACAAAAATGAAGCCCAGCACTATTAAGTATAATAAAAATGTTGAACACTAAGGAAATTTTCATTAAATATAATCTATTCTTTATATTACTACACTTAATCCTTGCTGTCCGCTTCTCTGTTTTTCTCCAACCTATTTAATTTTATTACTTAACTTTTTATAAATGTTTCTTAATATAATTATGATTAAATATTTGGGAGGCGAGAAGAAAGTTAGTCTCTTAAGAAAAGAAAGGGGGAAATGAAGAAAGGAAGTAAAGAGAATGTTCCTTTCAGTTCCTATTTTCTTTATCCCTACCATGGTGAAAAATGATGGTTTTTCTGGAAAAAGTAAGTGCTAAGTGGGATTTTATTATTGAGGGCAAGGCCAGAGCAGGCAAGAACCGACAATAAATAAGAACGAAGCACTGATCAGCAACTTCAAGCTAGTCCTTTATATTATGCATTAAAATAAAGTACGTTGCTTTACTAAAAGTGTCCATGGGTATTTGCATGTCCAGACCATGTAATTAAAAGATGGGTCTGGCTAATGTTGCTTCTTGCCCTACACAAAGACATTTGTAATCCGAACATTTATTTTCCAGCCAGGATGGGTGCTTGAGCTTTCTCTTAATGAGAATGTACCCTCCCCGGCAATTCTGCTCTCTAGTGGAAGAAACTGAAGAGCTGGATACAGAGTACTAAGCTTGGACCACTGTAGGGAAACTCTCAGTGGTGTTTTAGAGAGTAAACTGACTTTGTGTGTCTGTAAGCAGAGGGACAGTGTTTCTTGAGCAATGGGATCATGTAATGTTCATTGACAGATTGTGGCACTGTCACTGTGTCTTCAAGCTTCTTACTGCTTATAGCATACTTTTACACATTACTTAACTGTGTGTGTGTGTGTGTGTGTGTGTGTGTGTGTGTGTGTGTGTGTGTGTGTGTGCATGTATGAAGATCAAAGGCTAACTTTTGACCTTGACTGTCATCTCTGGGAGCCACTCACCTTGTTTTTGGAGAGTGTCTCTCGGTAATCTGAGGCTTACTAGTTTGCCTGGCCTGGTTTGCCAGCATACCCCAAGTATCCACGTATCTGCATTCTAGTGCTGGGATTAATACTCCACTATGTCTGGCTCTTTGGCCTGTGCTTTGGGACTTGAACTCGGGTCTTTATGCTTACATGGCAAGCACTTTGCCAGCTGAACTGTCTCTCTTTGTACATTTTTAACATGGCCCCTTCAGAAAGTGGTAATCACATGAACATGGGATTGTGTTCAAATCGAATAATGATTTCATCTCCCAGCTATTCACAATTGCTTTAGTGATTGGGTTTAGAATATTAGTCTTGGTCCCAGGGTAGTTCACATCAACAGCCCAACCTTAAGCACCATATATTTTGCTGCAATATTCTACTCTCTTCTAGCTTTGTAAAAGGATACTGGAGTCTCCATCCACAGAGCATCATCCAGTCAGGGCGCTATACTCTCAACATGTTGCTTTTGTAGTTTTACTCTGATAGCCATTTAGCATTTCTATATAATGATTGTGTGAACTATACTCCTAGCCAAGACATGAATAAATGGTACAGTGACTGCTTTTCATTTACAGGTTCCTTTGGAAGCCAAGCAAGTTACTGTCTTTGTTGCTGTTTTTTGACTATTAGTCCTATTTGTAAAATTCCTGGCATAGAATCCCTCTTCTCTCTCGTCGAAAGTACAGAGACAAGTAGCCAAACTAGTGGAAACACATGAACTGTGGACCAATAGCTGAGGAGCCCCCATGGTACTTGACTAGGCCCTCTGGATATGTGAGACAGTTGTTTAGCTTGAACTATATAGGGGGCCACCAGGCAGTGGGACCAGGGCCTGTCTCTAGTGCATGAGCTGGCTTTTTGGAACCTAGTGCCTATGGTGAGACACTTTGCACAGCCTTGGTGCAGGAAGAAGGGGCTTGGACCTGCCTCAACTGAATGTACCAGGCTCTTCTGACTCTCCGTGGGAGACCTTGCCTTGGAGGAGGTGGGAATGGGGGGTGTGTTGTGGGGGAAGGCTGGGGGGGTGGGAGGAGGGAGGACAGGGGAATCTGTTGTCAATATGTAAAATGAATAGAAAATCTCTTAATTAAAAAAGAGAAGGAAGTAATATGAAATTTTACAAATTATATTATGAAATAACATAATTTTGTATTTATAAATTACTTGAAAATTTAAGTTTCTGAGAATAAATTGTAATTAGTACATAAGTTTAAAAAAATTCCTGGCATAATTATTTGTCCCCCTAATTCTTTCTGTTGTGTGGGTAAATTTTTTTTTTAAACTCAGGTGTGTCATCAATGCCATTATCCTAGCTTCATTTCTATTGCTGCGTTAAAATATTCTAACAAAAAGCAGCTTAGGGGAGAAAGGGTCTTTTTCACCTTAAAATTATAGGTTACAGTCAGTCCATCATAGCAGGGCAGTAGGATAGTAACTTCAAACTGTTAGTCACATCTTACTCATAGTCAAGAGCAGAGAGCAATGAATGCAAGCATACTTACCATCCAGTCTTACGCAGTTTAGGACCCTTGCCTAAGGAATGATGCTACCCACAGTGGACAAGACACCTCATCTCAGTTAACATAATCAAGACAATCCCCCACAGGGCAACCTGATCTAGATAATCCCTCACTCAGTTTCTCTTCCTAGGTAATTTTAGACAAAGCTAACTATCACAGCTATTTTCTTCAAAATGTATGTCTTCTCTGCCTTCAAATCTGCTTCAGTATAGATGAGTCACTATTAGCCATGGTCTAGGGATCTACTCATTACCAACCTAGGTGTCCCCATCTCTCATACTGAGTCCCTGTTTTCCAAACTCTGGTATCATCTATCTATCTATCTATCTATCTATCTATCTATCTATCTATCTATCTATCTATCTATCTACCTACCTACCTATCTATCTATCTATCTATCCATCTATTATCTATCTATCTATCTATCTATCTATCTATCTATCTATCTATCTATCTATCTATCTATCTATTGTGGAAGTCCAGTTTCTCCTTCCTCCATGTGAGTGCCAGAAACCAAGCTCAGATTTTCAGGAATGGCAGTAAGTGCCTCAACCTTCTGAGTGAACTTGCCTACCCTCCCGCACATTCTATAGAGTGTAGCTTTAGTGACTTTCAGAACAGAATGCACGCCTATTAAAATTTTGATACTCTGTCTGAGAAACCACTCAGAAGACCACTGCCTGAGTCATCCCCTGCTGGTTTCATCCTATTTCAGTCCTCTTCAATTGAACTAACCACCTCCCTATGTATTTATTAGCTTATTTTACTTCTTGGCTTTCCCACATGGAAGTAAGGTCATGAGTGCTGGGGACCTCGCCTGCTTCACTCACTGCTGAGCCTCTGTGCCAAGAACAATAACTTCTACTAGGCACTCCATAAACATTTGTCCAATAAAGGAATTGATGACTTTATTAACTCACTTAAACACAAGAATCTAGGCAGAACAGAGATGGTAGTGGGGGTGAGTCCTCCAGTGATGTAGCCCATCTGCAGACAGAGGGTATTTGGTTCCCTGTCTGAAGAAGAACACACATCAGCCTTTAAAAGTGAAATCACTTAGCAGCCTTCAGCCTAGCTCCCCGCTCTTGGCACCTTTAGAATGTAGCTCCTCTAGCCAACTACAGAGGAAGCCTGGACTTTGGCATTTGCTCCTTGAGAGATCAGCTGTTATTTTCCAAACAATCTGAACAAGTTATAGAGCTGAAAGAAAAGAGAGAAATTAATAGAACTTAAAACTGAACTGTGGTGGCAAAAACTGAGCAGAAGTGTATTCTAGACAGACAGAGGTGTAAATGCCAAGAATCTCGAGTTCTAGATTGGCAGTTTGTTACCTGTCTCAAAATACATGTATGTATAGTATACCTGTGCAGTAGATAGACATCATATATATGTACATATACATTTTTATGAATGAAGCATTTGTTTTTTGTACTAGCTTATTATGACCATTATAAAGTACATAAAATAAATGTAAAAATAGAAAAATGAAAAGAACTCAAATGGAAATCTTAACGTTCTCTTTGTTCACTCTGCTGAGTTACCAGGTGTGTGACTATTTGGACACTGAGAGTTAAGTTAGTGTCTTCCAAACTTTAATGTGTAAGAGAACCACATAGAGGGTGTCTTGGAAATGTAGGACTGGAGAGATGAAGGATGCTTACTGCTCCTCCAGAGGACCTGGGTTTAGTTCCCAGTACCCAGACTGGGCTGCTGTGGGATGTCTTTCTGTATGCTGTGAATATATGTTGTTCTGATTGGTTGATAAATAAAACACTGATTGGCCAGGAGCCAGGCAGGAAGTATAGGTGGGGTAAACAGATGAGGAGAATTCTGGGAAGAGGAAAGGCTGAGTCAGGAGTTGCCAGCCAGACACAGAGGAAGCAAGATGTGAAGGCAGAACTGAGAAAAGGTACCAAGCCATCTGCCTAAACATAGATAAGAATTATGGGTTAATTTAAGCGTAAGAACCAGTCAGTAATAAGCCTGAGCTAATGGCTGAGCAGTTATAATTAATATAAGCTTCTGAGTGATTATTTTATAAGAGGGCTGTGGGACCATGAGGCTGACAGGACTGGAGAAACCTTCCTACTATACTGAGCAGTTCACAACTGCCTATAACTCCAGCTCCAGGGGATCCGACACCTTCTTCTAGCCTCTGTGGGGGCATGCACACACACATACACACGCACAAACTCACATTTAAATGACTGAACTCCTCTCCAAGGACTAGAAATTGGAGTCTGCATTTCCACTACCTTAGGATACTGGCCTAAGTGCTCTGAGCATGCCTGATTTGGGAAGACTCTACCAAGGCAACACAGGAGATGATGTTAATTCAGCTTCTGACTGGATTGCTTCACAGACACCTAAAGAAACCAGAGGCTCCCAGCTTTGAGGAGCAGAGGATGTTTCCATCTTCCATTTTTGCTACTCTCTTTGGAACAAATAAACAAAACTCTTGACAGTATTATCCACTGTGGCTATTGATAATCTCTTGGTTATAGATTTTTCCAATTTTATGCTAAATATTGCCTCTTAAAAAAGATTTATTTATTTATATTTTATGTGTATGAGTGCTTTACCTGCATGTATGCCTGCACACCATCTGAGTGCCTGTTGCCTGAGGAGGCCAGAAAAGAGTGTCAGATTCCCTAGAACTGAAGTTACAGATGGTTGTGAGTTGCCATATGGGTTCTGGGAATGGAAGCTGGGTCTTCTGGAAGAGCACTCAGAGCTCTTAACCACGGAGTCATCTCTCCAGACACTAAAGGGTGACTCTCAAAAATGGTGAAATTGTAAAAAAGGTCACCTATTTTGGATCTTGGATCTTGCACCTTATTCAATGCTAATGAGTTTTCTTAGCTTTAACCTTCCTGAGAAGGAGCATTTATAATATTTATTCCCAAGTCACAGACGCAGAAACTGGAGATGTAGAAGCACTTCATCCAAGTTTCCCAAGAAATGTAAAGAAAAAAACAAACAGAAACAGACACAAACCCAGCTCTACCTGGTTCTGGACTTGAGGAACACAACATTAAATCCTCTGAAGGCCAGGGATGGCCTGGTGTTGTGGTGCTGGAAGTAGGTAGAGCTCGTTGTTCACCTGGCCTCCTACAGCAAGTCCTCGGCTAGACATAGGTTCCGAGGCTTTGCCCTGCTGCTCAAACCCTAGTGCAGAGCAGAGCTCTTCAATCACTGCCTCTTCTGCTCTGTTGGCTTCTAACCTTATGACCTTCCTGAGGTGCACTGTGACTGACACAAAGTCAGTTCAGAACTGTCACCAAGTCACCATATCTGATACACTTGAAAATGAATACAGTTCCAAGAGCTTTGCTTGGACAGTTCAGTAACGTCATATTCTGTTAATAATAAAAAAAAACTTCATATACTCAGCCTCTGTCCAACAGTGGGCTCTGGTGTGGACAGTGTCCCACTTCTGCTGGTGGGTCCCCTTGCTCTGTCCGTGTGCTTGATGTCAGTTAAGTACAACCAAGGAACTCTGCCCCCTTTCAACCTGACTTGGCATTGTTTATCCATAGCCTCTGAGGGAGCTACTGGGATGGAACCCAGAACTTCTGTTTCTTACACATGCATGGCAAGCCTCTATCCCTGAGCCACATTCCTAGATCTCCAGGGGCAAGATTATTAACCTTGTTTAATAATATATTAATGAAGAGGATAAAGGTTTATTAACACAAGTTTGCCTTGCTACCAGAATAACAACCTGTATATGTAGAAGGCTCCTCCCTCCCTTCTCATTCCTCCCTCCCTCCCTCCCTTCCTCCCTCCTTCTCTCCCGTTCCTCCCTTCCCCTTCTCTCTCTCTCTCTCTTTCTTTCTCTCTTTCTCCTTAAATGACAAGTTGATGGATGTAGTGGAAAGGACTCTGGCAAAGAGACAGTTTACTTGGTTCAGACCCCAGCCTATCATTTACTGTCAACATGACTTTGGCTAGCGTCCCTGGCCTCTGCTTCTACATTTCCTTGCTTGTAAAATGGTTGTTGAGGTTTGAACATAAAACATCCACCAACTATCTAGTCATGTGTTTGAACACGTGGTCCCCAGCTGGTGGTCTGTTCTGGAACCTTTAGGAGGTGCAGCCTCACTGGAGAGTCACTGGGGTTAGGCTTTAAGGTACAATAGCCCAGCACCGGTTCCTATGTGTTCTCTGCTTGCTGACTGGGGGACACTGTGACCACAAACCTGCCTCCATGCCTTCCCCACCATGATAGGCTGTCTCTTCTTGAACTGTCAGCCCAAACAAAGCCTTCTTCCCTTACATTGCTTCTTGTTGGGCATTTGGTTCCAGCATTGAAATTTGCAGCATCTGAGAGAAGTGACTGATACGGTAGGTCAGTTAAACCCCCACCACACTGCTAGCTTGAAGGTTTAATAAAATGCACAGTGGCCCTAAAATCTGCTAGTTATTTTCACAGTTCATACCCCTACTGAAGCTTTTGTGAACTGTCAGTAAAGCTACCTACAAGATGCCCTTTTAAGATGCCTGGCTTGGGCTTTTGCATGTTCTACCTGAGACAAAAGCTACCTTGTTAGTCATAATCGCTCAACCAACATATGGCAAAGAAAAAGCCAACTATGTGAGACATAAGTGAGGGAGAAAAGACAAAAGTTCCAGCACCTTCCCTCTGAAATGACTGTTTTTCTAATTACCTGTTACGCTCCAATATCATCGTGAGCTTCAGCAAGTGAAGGCATCCCTCTGACCGTTTACAGCAACCAGAAACAGCTGAGTGACTAGCAAAATGTAGCCCTCTTTGTAAGGGTCTCAAGAAAAAGAAAAAGAGAGGGAGGTGGCTGAGCTCTCCTTGCACTTTCCTGGTACTTACTGAAGACTCAGAGCCTCACCTGGGGTCTCCTTAAGATGCAAACTGAAGGCTGAGGCTTGTCACTCAGCGGCTGTGGGGTGGGCCCAAAACTGTGTTTCCAACTAGCTCCCAATTGCTGCTGCTGGGCTCCACACTTCGAGTGGCGGGTGCTCCACATTTTATAATTGTCACTTAATCTACTAGCCAGACACCTTGGCATGTTCCTTCAGCTCATTTATTGTCCTTGACTCCTGCCACTAGGTGTATTCTGTTTCTCTACATTTCATCCCATCCTTTTCTGTCCTGGGACTCTAGGATCTCCATGTCCTTCTCTGGTATTCTAAGTCTATCCCTGGGACTCTAAGGTATCCACCACTCTCTTTTTCTGAGTCTGATGGCAAACAAATAACTTCAGTGTTTGGCTTTCCAAGGAAGACCTGGCATTTGGAAATCAGGAAACAAGAACAAAATGAACTAGAAACTGAAGGAATGAAGTTCCAAAAGAAGAAACTGAAGTGTGAGACAGCATCCAAAGGAGGAAGGTTTCCCTTCTGGTCATGCTACATTTCCAAGGTCTGAGCAGAAAGCTTAAAACTCCTTTAAGACTTTAGAGAGAAGTTACAAGATGCTCCTTGCATTTAGGAAGATTCTCTTTTGTAGGAATACTTTAAGAAAGAGAAAATGCCCTAAATCTGATCATGCCCAAATCCTCACCAGAATTAAATGGTCTGCAGTATGTCTAGATGTTGACTTCTTTGCTGTTGTTACCATAAACCAGCACAATCAAGAGTGGGCTGAGTTGGAAGAAAGTGGTACAGGTTGTCCAAAGAGACAAATGTGCCTTCCTTGATTTAGGGTTATCTGGGAAAGATGGATACAAACACATTTCTATAGGTAATCAAGAAATATTTTTTTCATTTAAGAAATAAAGTGATTCTTTTCCAATATGATTGTTCTCAAATATATTCTTCCACGAGAAGGATTCACTCCCTCTGGATTAACAGCAGGCCTGCTGATGCTCATGGCTTACATGGCATTCAGCTGCTGGTTGCTATGGATAAAGGCGATCTGATTAGGTAGAAACATCAAAATACAGACGGACAGCTGCTGGGGTGGGGAGAATTATTACCACTTCAAGTGTCACTCAGCTTGATGCATGATTAAGGGGACCATGAGATACCTCCTGTCTAGGCAGGGCACGGACGCTAAAGGGGAAATCTGTTCCTCCAACCTGGCACACTGCATTGTCTGCAAGGATGCCTGTCATCCTGCCAGCCGCCTTCCCAACACACCCAAGAAGCCTGAAGCATTTAGATTCAATAACAGACGTCACTTGTCGTGTCTGGGATGCAGACTATATTAATAACTCCATTGTTTTTCTTGGAAATTTTGATTAAAGTGTTTTACAGATAAATAACATTTACCTGCCCCTCTTTCTTTCTCATTTTGTATGCCCTGAACAGCACATAAGCAGGAACTTCCAGGTCCTTGGAATGGGCTGAGATGATGAAGTCCTCTCAGGGCTCTTTACAGTGTGCACAGATATTTTCATTTCGTGTGTTACACTCAGTGGGTCAATACCAGCTTCCTGTGTGCTCAGGGACATGGTGAACCCTTGGGGAGGGGCAAGTCTTACTCAAATAGCTGGTCCTCTTGGAATAGGGTTGGGGGATTTGGGCTCACAAGGTACCTAAAAAACCTGTTTTGATAATTTAACCAAATGACAGGAATAGCTTAAAGGAGGAAGGGTTAATTTTGACATAGAGTTGCTGAGAAATTCCTTCCCATCATATCAGGAATAGCGTGGCAGAGCTCGTGGCTAGAGCATGTGGGGAAGGGTCCTCCATTGGGAGCAGGGGACACTAGGCAGGAACCAGAGCAGCTATAGTCTTCAAAGGCCTACCTCTAATGACTCACCTCTTCGAGCTAGTCCCCACCTGACACAAGGATACATAGCCTTCAAAATAGTGCTACCATGTTTGGACTAAACCTCTAAAACATGAGTCTGTTTAAGATACCTCAGAGTCAATGAATAAGCCATCAGATTTAAATAAGTGACAAGGGTTGTCTCCCACAGAGTTGGAGTGTCAAGTGCTGGTTTATTTCTGATTGCTATCCAGCCAATGACTTCAAAATTTTTTGAGATTTATTTTTAATTTTTGTGTTTGGGCGTTTTAATTGCAAGTATGTCTGTGTATCACCTCTGTGCCTGTTGCCTGAGGAAGCCAGAAGAGAGTGTCAGATCTCCTGGAACTGGAGTTATAGATGGTTGTGAGCCACTAGGTCGGTGCTGGGAATTGAACCCAGGTCCTCTGGAAGATCAACCATCTAGAGTTATAATTCTATGTTTTTCCCACACTCTCACCAACATAGTATATTATCCAATATTCCCCAACATTTCCAATAGGAGATGAGGGTTTCATAGTTATTTGGTCTTCCTCTGCACATTAAATGTATACCAGCCATTTAGATTCCCTGGGCTAGGGTTTAAAAGATGATTAAGAACCTACTCAGCAGATGTGTTTACCAGGAAAATAAAGCAAAAGCAGAAAGTGCTATCAGGGGCCAGTGTTTGTGGAATATATTATGGATGAAATACTGGGATGCATGTGAAATATGGATGAAATACTAAAAGAAGTAGGATGCTGTTAAAGAATGGTAGAGCCACTGCTGTAGGATTCTGGACCACACAACAGGATCTGTCTTCAAGCTTATTCCCAGTAAAGACTTTTAGTTCCTAAAGTTTCAAGATGAAGTTGCATCTCAAAAAGCTGATTTTTGTCCAGTCTGCAGAAGGAGGGCTGACTATGACATGGTGTAGACTGGACAGAGAGGCCAGGACCCACTTTAAAAGTAAAAGTAGAAGGCTTGATAACTTCTGAAATGTTCGGGATGTGCTCGACACGTCTCATGTGGTTCCTTGCTATGTAACCCAGGCTGGCCTCAAACCTGTAGTCCTCCTGTCCCAGACTCCTGAATGCTGGGATCACAAGCACTGTACAACCTGGCTAAGCTGGGATTGTACCACCATGCTCTGGTCCTCAGCACCGCTTTGCTCTCATCTTCTAGGTAGATGTAGATATCACTGTGGAAGGGTGATCATCAAAGGGTGGCTTAGGAACCAACAAACTAAGCATCCAGAGGGGTCTTATTAAAGATGCACAGCTCTGCCCCCCATCCACTGAATCAGTCTCTTTCCAAGTAACCATCCTGAACACTCATATTTGACTATAAATATCCACATTCTAGAAGGGAGAAGTCTGGACCCACGAATCACACTCTGGAGGTGGTCCCTTCTTCTCCAGTGAGCCAGTTGAGTAGGATCTGTCAGGAGAATTTCTACAGTGGAAATATAAATACCTTCTCAGTTAAACTCCAGAAGTTTCTGTGAGAGCTGTGGCCTGGTTGACATGGAAGGCCCCACAGGTGATTTAAACGTAGGGTGGGGCACCATGCTCAGCATTGTTAGTTCCAAGCTCTGGGAAAAGAATGCTTTTACAATCAGCAACCAGGAGTGTCTCTTCTCTGGCACAAGGGAGAAGAGGGCGTCTTCTGACCCCTGTGAGGGAGAGATGGGGTCAAAAGAAGCCAGCTAGAGCACCAGAGTCTTGATTGCTGTTGGAAGCTCTAGAAGGCGAGCTTCTTCCACTGGGTCTGGTGGCATTTTCAGTCTCCCACACAGCCAAGAAAACCTCCCTGGGCAAGATGGTCTGGAGTCCTGCAGTATCCTAACAGGGAACACACAGCTCACATTCCTGCCCTGTTTCCAGTGGTGACTAACACCTTTAGCCCCAGCTCCTTCCAGAAAGAACAAACACCTGCCTCAAACTAATCAGGTGTCTTTAGCCAAGGATCCCGCTCTCCCTTATTAGAGGAAAAAGACCCAAATGCATATAGTGGCACCCTGGTTTCTTTTAGGAGACTTCATCATACTGATGCTATGCTCCTCCCCACCCCTCCGTGTGTGTGTGTGTGTGTGTGTGTGTGTGTGTGTGTGTGTGTGTGTGTGTGTGTCTGTGTGCGTAGAATAGCACATTGAGAAAGACTCAGGCTCTGTTATAACAACATAGTGAGAGAAAGTGCCACTTAATGGCTTAGCATAACTACCTCTCGCCAGTCCTGTCCTGGCCAATGCCTTGTTTGTTAGTTCTAGAAGCTTCTCCTGTGACTCCACACACTTCTGCCTTGAGACAAGTGAATCTGGGGTCTTGGGACTTGCTCATTGTTCTGAGAAGTTTAGTCACATGATTGAGAGTTGCATAGAAAAGAAGCAACACTTGATATTCACCGTGCATCTCTGGGAGCAGTTCTGAGTGAACAGACATCTTTGGATCTTGGTATTGGAACAGACTCCGTGACAGGCAAATAACCCCTGGTCCCTGTTGCCAGGGTGGAGCCAACAACAGCCCCAAGACTAAATCTGTTTTCTTCTTGTTTTCAGCTCACAAACTAAGAATAATGTTTATATTTAAAGCATTAGAAAAAAAGTCAAAAGACCAGCATTTGAGGTATATGCAAAGATATCTAGTGACCTGTAATGAACAATTATAAGGCATTCAAATTGATAAATAACAAAATAAATATAAACAAATAAGTAAGTGTCATCAGAACCCAGCCATGCTTGACCATATGTGTGCTGTCTCTGCATGCTCTCAGGGTCCTACAGTGGCAGAGTTGGATCTTGGAGTCAGGGATGTGGGTGGACTTCAAAATCTAACACTTTTTGCTGTCGTTTTTTTTTTTTATAGAAAATAAAAAAGTTTGTGGGTCCCTGGTCTACTGAGATGGGGAACTAGGGGCTTATAGTAATGTATTCCCAAACTATCACATAGTTTCCCCAGCCTGGCATGGTCCTGATGTGGCTGCATATAAAACTATTTGGGTTATGGGGTAGTTTAGAGAGAGTGCTCCAATTTGGGAGTTGGACTTTAAGCAGGGTGTGGTGCTGGGCAGATGTCTCCCCTGGAGCTCTAAGGGCTCACATAGGTGTGAATGAGCTTGCTCTGTGGGTGGTGGCTTTGACTTTGGGGAGAGCTGAGCAAAGCTGTTCTGGAGAGACCTTTTGTGATTGCAGGTGCTGTTCTTTTTAATTAGGGTGTGGGCTGATGAGGACCAACTCCACCCGAGAGGCATCATGGGAAGGGAGTGGAATCCATCAGACATCAAACAAATGGCTTTGAGTAGTAGCGCATCCTCCAGCCCGCACATCCGTAATTGTGGGGCTCACTGTGCCCAACAGGAGCTAAGGAAATCAAGAAGTGATATACAATGACATTTCTAGCCTTCCCCGGAAATGGGGGGGATATCAGATTTATTTATTAATTCCATCTTGCCAGCTCCCCATTTGGTGCAAACAGTTATGTCTTGCAGCCCGTTTCCACCTTGCAACTAGCAGAGTTAATTTTATGAAATGAGTACTCGTGTGATGACCTGAAGGGGGGAAATACATTAATCTGGAAACCATCAAAGCAGTCTGACGTGTATTATTGTAGGACTCAGAAAAAATAAACAGTTTATGGGGAAGATTAAGTGGCAGTGTGGATTTGCTTTTGACATATCTTGTCTCCGAATCTAAGTTGGGGATTTATTATCTCGCGATCGTGTCACGGCTATCTCGTTTATATGATAACACATCTGTAATGTTTTACAGTGCAGCACCACTTGTTCGGAATGGGGCTTTTTTAAGTTCTAAATTATAGTACCTGGAGAGGCATACATAATTATAGTGCGTGTTAGCAAATGAGAGGGTGCATTTTCCACCCGCACTCAGCATTAATCGTCAGCACAGCGGGTGCAATAAAATCATAATTGCTTCTTCCAAACTTCTCATCTGAGCTTGTTCGGCTTGGAGGCAGTGGTTTGGTGGAGAGATGCCTGATTTGTGATGGGTGGAGGCTGCGTTTGCGTCTTCCAGAGGGTCTCTACAGGAGATGCTTTGAGTTCAGACAGGGTGCTAGACTCCATGCAGCTACATAGTAGGGTGCGAGTCCCCCTCTTTTAATGATTCACTGGTGCCAGCACAATAGAGCACAGTGTGGAATGTGCATGGCTGGTCTTGAGTTTGGATTCCACCTATGCTTTTCAATTTTGGGACCAATGATCTCATTTCTCTGAATTGCTGTTTTCTCATCTGCAGATGAAAGATGGTAGTTCTGAGCTCAAAGTGTTCTTAAGGTAATTAGCAATACTTCTAAAGCACGATGTGTGCCTGCAATAAATGGTAGACATTACTGAGACTCTCCCTCCAAAACATTACCTAAGTCTGGGCCATCCAGTATGGCCAGTATTGGCCATGTGTCTACGGAGAACACTGGAAACATGGCCATATGAAGAGAATTCTAAATGCAAGAGATAGTGGAGAGCTGGCTCAAAGGATCTGAGCATGGTTCCCAACACCCACATCAGTGTTTCAAAACTGCCTATAACTCTAGTTTTGGGGGATCTAGTGCCCTCTTCTGGCCTTAATAGTCACTACACTCACATGCACATACCTACCCTCAGAGACACATGCACAATTAAAAATAAAATCAGTCTTTAAAAAGAAAAATATACACCAAGACTTAATGTCTTGTTATCAACAAATAATGTGAACTATCTCAATATTTTTAATAGTGATTACATTTTGAAGCAATTACATTTTGGCAATATTGGTTGAAATATATTGAAATAAATGCTACTTTTTAAACTTTATTGTGGCTACTACAAAATAATAATTACTTAAAAGTTTGCAAGCACTATATTTTTTATTGAATAGCAGTTGTCTAAACAAATGACAGTGACTAAAATGTTCTATATGTTTAAAGCCACAGGACATACGTTTGTCATGGTTATTTCTGCCATTGATTGAGTCTTAGTCTACTTTGGAAAATGTTTCAGATAATTTTCTAGAGAAAAATGGGAAGAGCTAGTGATTGTCGTGAGCCACCTAATTTAACTTCAAGCTCTTTAGTAGCTAAGGCAAATAAAGTAATTGAATTATGTGGGCCTCTGTACAAGGAGTGGGAATCCTGTAAGTTTGGTGGAAAAGAGTAGCTTTCTCCTGGAACTGCATTCTCCAGGGACTGTGTCCTGGTATGATTCTGAGGTTGCACACACCCCTACCTTTCCATCCTCCCTTAGCTAAGCTTCTATGAGCTCAGAGTGCTCTGAGTCATAGGAACGCCACATGATAATTACACCTCCCTTCACTTATGTAAATTATCTGATCTGATCCTCAGAGTGGCCCTGTAGGATGGGCTGTCCAAGGACTATTGTTCCTTTTCATGGATGGGAAACGTGAAAACCAGGGAGAGTGACTTGCTTAAGTTTTCATAGCTAGCCAGTAGTCAGGCCAAGGCTCCAACCCTTATTGCCCAAAGTGAGAAACTCCCTCTGGTTTTGGCAGTCATGGGAACTGTAGTGTGAAAGAAGCTCACAGGATGAATTCAACAGCATCAAAACCCCACCAAGAAAGAAGACATACATGCAACTGGGAAAGCCAGCACCTCCATGGATGAGATTTCGTTTTATCAGAGAGAAGAAACTCATGTTTCTATAGCCATCCTATCAGTTTACTGGGACACACCCAGCTGAAAGTATTCTATGTCTGAGATTTAGAATGGTAGATACAGAACATATTAGCTTGTTTACCTTTGAGAGAAATTCTCCAGGAGTCTTAGACACATAAGCCACTCACCTGTGACCTGTTGGCCTGGAATGGGGCCTGGGAATTTACATCCCTCCCCAGCCCTCAGGTACTCGCTTGATTACTAGTCTGAGCTTTGAGGAGTGAGATTCCATTTGCTTCTCTCCTGAACTGTCTTACCCACAGATTCTTACCAGATGCCGATCAGTAAACATTTCCATGGGGGTTTTGACACAGGGATGATGCTTAAGATTTACTGACAGAAAAAAATTAAAAATAAAATAAAATAAAAAAAAGATTCACCGACAGACTGAGCCAACAGCCAGGGAGCCTGAGTGGGACTGATCTGGGCCCTCTGCATATATGTTACAGAATGTATAGCTTGATCTTCTTGTGAGACTCCTGATGGTGGAAGCAGAGGCTGTCTCTGACTCTGTTGCCTGCTTTTTGAGACCTTTCCTCCTACTGGATAGACTCATCCAGTCTTAATGGGAGAGGAGAAGCCTGGTATCACTTCAGCTTGAAATGCCATGACTGGCTGGTGTCCATGGGAAGCCTGCCATTTTCTGAGGAGAAACAGAAGGAGAGGAGTAGATGAAAGAAGAGGACGTGGAGGAGGAGACAGGGAGGGGAGGTTGGAGGGGAGGAGGGAGGGGAAACTGGTCTGGATGTAAAAACAAACAAACAAATAAAGGAGTCACCAGACAGAATAACTTGGAAGGAGAGAGTCTTTACTTTGGCTCTTGGTTCCAGGGGCGTTCAGTCCACCCAGTTCATCCTGGCAGGAAGAGCATGGTAGGCTAGGACAGTTCACATCAGCACGCAGCCAGGAAATAAGGAGCTGTGGGGAAATGACAGAAACAATATACCTCAAAGGATGCACATCTGATGACCCAATGTGGTGCCACCAACTATGAATGAAGCCCCTAAAACATGAGCCCATGGAGGAGAACATCTCAGATCCAAAGCATAACACCACCCTAGGTCACTGGTATCAGTCTCTGGGAATAGAGGACTGAGACCCATCCTCTGGTGTTCCAGTGATGGTCAGTGTTGTCAACTTGACATGATTTGGAATCACCTAGGAGACAAACTCCTGACACAGCAAGAGGAGGGAGGGGAGATGACATGGCATCTGTTCTAGAAACCTACATTTGTGAACAGTCGGATCACATGGCTTAGATACTTTCCTCCATTTAGGATCTGCCCCACAATTCTCAGGGTTGTTTTACTGTCCAAAGCTATCTTGCTTTCTAAAACAAAGTTCACTCCACATTCTTGTCATACATTCATACTTTCTTGAATTTAGTTGTTGATGGCCCATAGCACATAGTGCCATAAAGGCAGATGACAAGTTTCAACCTTCTCAGTGTATATTTTCTAGTGGATCAAAGTGTTGATCTTTGGTTTGTGTGAGAAGAACATCTAGCAATTCTGCATAGTGAGACATGAAAGAAATAGAGTGGGCATGAGATAGCCTCTAAAGGAAGGAGGTCAACTTGAAAGGATAGTTGAGGAAAAAGGAACCTGTCCCCTGAAAATCCAAAAGGGTTTGTAGTAGGGAGACCCTCCAAGCACACAGGTAGCACCAGAGACCCAAAGACCAAAGTTGGCAACATGATTATTTCCAACCCATGACAGATTTTGCAAAAAGCAGCAGAGAAAGCAAACATCTGCACTCCCAAGTACCAAGACTGGGGCTGGGGACAGATGAATGTGAAAAGCAACATAGATGATTCAGATGGATCCTGAGATGCCGCAACCTAGACATGGAAAAGCACCAGCTTTAGCCGGAGATCAAAGATGTGTTGACAGCCCTCCCCTGCCAGGAAACAAGTAGTTCAAATATCTTTAAAGTACAGCACAGCACGGCAGTCTTTGCACTCTCCCGAATTCCCACACCACTCTCTTTCCTTTTGAATAAACAGCTGGCAGGCACACCATGGATTTAACTGTAATGACTGTTCTTCGTTTTCATCTTAAATCTATATGGTTGCTGTATATGGAGTTCCTGGCTGGTGCCAAACTCTCGGCCACACGTCTGGTTTTCATTTAGGCTCTGAGTTCTTTTGGGGTAGCTGGCTTCAGAGGCCGGTTTAACATACATCCCTAATTGCGAAGTGGGATGAGGAGGGTGCTGACTGCAGGGGTTTTGGTTTCAGAGTTGAGGCAAGTAGCTTGCAGGAAGGGAAGAAAGGCCTCTCTCTGGATTTCTTACTTCTTGTTACATTTCTTTTTTACATTAAACTTTTTTTTAATTGAGTGCATAAAACAGTAGTTTAGATGATGTGGATGGTTGGGCAGCCCATAGCTTTAAATATACCTCCCCTCAATTTTGGAATGTCTCCTCTTTTTCTTTTTCCTCCCAGTCCCACATGGGCCGTATTTCTCATTTTAAAATGACTCAGTTCTGTGGCCAACAACATAACCTTATGGCATAAGTTCACTTTGAGATTTTTTTTCTTACTGTGTGACCCAGGCTGGTAGGCCAGTCCCTACTTTGAGTACTGGGGTGCTTGTGATGAAAGGAGAAGAATATTGGCTCTCAGGGTATGGTAATGACCTTTGAACGTCTCTGTCATAGCTAAGTCGAATAGCTAAAGTTGCTTCCAATGGCTTAGAGAAAGTCCCCCAAATAGGTCTACTTTGGGTCAATATGGCTGACCACAGACAGATAATGGGAATCACTATGTCTCTTCTCCTCCCAAAAAGATTTAATATTGGTTGTAGCTCATGAAAAATGATGCCCACCCAGGGCTTAATTTAACCTTTCTGTCTTTACTACCTCACTGGTAAAATGAGGCAATGATTTTCTTGCAATGGGTTATTAAGTGTAAAAGGAGATCATAGCTTCAGGCCTGCTCACCTTAACATCCCCCCTCAAAAAAATGATGTTTTAATCTCTTAAAACAAAGAAGCGAACGTAGACATTTGGGGCTGGAGAGATGGTTCAGGAGCTAAGAGTACTTGCTGCTCTTGCAGAAGGCCAGAGTTTGGTTCCCAGCACCCATGCTGGGTAACTTACAACTGCCTATAACTCGAGCTACCAGATGCCCTCATCTGGCATCCATAGGCACTGCTCTCGTGAACACAGACACAGACGTACACACACACACACACACACACACACACACACACACACACACACACACACACAACTCACACCCTGGGTGAGGGAGATATAATTAAAAATAAAATAAATCTTTTAAAAATGCTGGTAACTTCAAAGTGAGGATAAACATTGAAGGGTGGGCTTTCTCTACAAAATTGAGCTGAGGTCCTCAGTCCTCTAATCTCAGTTGGAGATTCCATCTGATGAGATCCTATCTGAATAAATAAATAAATACGTAAATGAATAAATAAATATATAAAGTAAAAAGAGATCAGTAAGAGAATAAATAGCCTTGAGTTTAGTTTGGACTTTCTATTTGGGGGAATGGAAGACTCACTCGAGGCTCATAAGGAAGAGGCTGCTGTGGTCAGAAATGGTTCTATGGCAGAAACAAGCCGATATTGTTTTGAGGGAAGCTGCACGGCCTGTGGGTTATCATTTCAAACAACTTCTAGCCATAACTCTGCTATGTAAAGGACTCAATGCAATACTTTCACATCAAATGTGTTGAGGAAGCTGGGCTAACGTTATAGTGAATGTCTTCAATTCCAGCATCCAGAAGGTAGAGGTAAGGGGATCACTGCAAGTTGGAGATTCCATCTGATGAGATCCTATCTGAAAAAGTCGAAGAAAACACAGAGCTGTGGATGTAGCTCATTTGTTAAAGAGTGTTTGTCTAGCAGACACAGATCCCTGGGTTCAGGGTTAATCATTTCAGAATTTGAGCATGGTGGTACATTCATGTCATCCTAGCACTCGGGAGGGGTAGACAAGAGGATCAGAAGTTTAAAGTCATCTTAAGCTGTATGTAAGCTTGAGGCTAGCCTGAGCTACATGAGATCCTGTCCAAAAAGATCCTAGCCATCCATCCTAGCCAGACATAAAAGAAGACACTTAATGAGGCTGGGGAGTAGAAAATGATGAAGCTGAGCTGCGTCAGGTTGTGTTGGGGAGGGGTTTGAGGAAGATTTCAGAACACATTCTAGTCCTTCTCTCCTATTCTTGACTCACAACCTTCACCGTTGAAGTATTTGACTAAAGGAGGCTAGTCATTGACAGTCTTCCAAAATGGTTTCCTTGTGCTGAATCTCTTCTCCTGTGTGTTTCTTGTGCACTCATTCAACTTCATGCTTATTATGCACCTGCTGGACTGGATGTGGGGGACCCTGGACCATGGCAAGTTTCAACAAAAACAAGTAACACGAGAAGTACATCCCGTCCCTCCTGCGGGCTTTCTGGATAAACACAAAAGAGAAGTTGCAATGAGGAATGGGTGCAGAGTACTGAGAGAGATTTCATAAGGAGCAAGTGATGCTGTGATGAGCCCTTCCCAGAGGGAAGGGATCAGGCAAGTTGATAATTGCATTGAACAGTGGTGAATGTGAGACCCGAGGGTGGTGCAGACTTGGCCTTCATCCAGGGCTCTGGCACCCTCTGTCAGGAGAGCTATTTGAAATGGCCATTCATTATTTTCTCTGTCTCTCTCTTCCTTCCTTCCCTCCCTCCTTCCTTCTTTCCTTCCTTCCTTCCTCTCTCTCTTCCTCCCTCTCTCCCTTCCTTCCTTCCTTCCTTCCTTCCAACTCTTTATTTTTATACATATGCGAACATACATACACACTTTTAAATCTAGCTTCTGTAAAAGAGAAAACATGGGTTTTTGTTGGTGGTGGTTCTGACTTATTTCACTTAACCTGATGTTTCCAATTGCATCCATTTTTCTCCAAATATTATGAATTAATTTTTTAGAGTTGCTCATGATTCCATTGTACATAGGTGTTGCATTTTCTTTGTTCACTCATCTTTTGATGGACATCTTCTAGGCTACGCAGAAAGACTCTGCAAATGAATACTCTAATAAATGAGTGAATAAATAAATAAATAAATATCTAAAGTAAAAAGAGATCAGTAAGAGAATAAATAGCCTTGAGTTTAGTTTGGACTTTCTCTTTGGGGGAATGGAAGACTCACTCGAGGCTCATAAGGAAGAGGCTGCTGTGGTCAGAAATGGTTCTATGGCAGAAATGGATTAGGAGGCAGAGGTGAGAGTGGACACCAGGTCACAGTGATGCGCACTGAGGATGGTACCAAGAAAATATGGATAAAAGATATTGACAGGGCTGAGGATAAACTGGATAAAGTGCTTGTTGGGCAAGCATAAGGACCTGGGTTCGATCTCAGCAACCACATACAGCCTGATGTGATAGTGTGCACCTGTAATCCCAGGTCTTCTGTGTTGGGATAGGAGGCAGAGACCGGAGGGTTCGAAGAAGCTAGCAGGCAATCTATCCCAATGACCGTTCACCCCCACTTTGACAAGGCAAAGACAGAAGCCAAGGACTGACACCTGAAGTTGTTCCCTGACCTACACACACACACACACACACACACACACACACACACACACGCACGCACGCACGCACACGCACGCGCACGCGCACGCGCGCACACACACACACACACACACACACACACACACGGGGAGGAGGAGGAAGAGGGAGAGAATGACAAGAAGGAAGAGAGGAGTCTGCCGAGATGGCCCTGTAATTCTTGCATGGCCCGTGAGGTGGATGTTGAGTCTTAGAAGGACAACCAGGAGTACTGCCAGGGACAAGGGACCTGAGGACAAGAGAGGCGAAAGCCATGAGGGCCACCCAAGGAACTGATGTCTTATAAGAATCAGGATGCCTGTTGTCAGGGAGACACTACCCCATGATGTCACACTCTGATGACTGTTGTTAATGATGTGTAATCAGCAATGTGGACACACCACAAGGACAAAGGGACAGGCATTGCCTAAGCCATCAGAAAATGGCCCACACTCAGTCTTTATGCCAGGATTATTCTCCTACCCCCACCCCCATTTTTTTTTAAAATAATCATTTCCTCACTCTTTCTTGTTTTATTGAATTCTTTTACTTTGTGTGTGTTTTTACCTGTTTAGGACAACAATTTCAAACTTTGCAGGGGGAAAGGCAAAAAGAAATGGAAGAATTAAGTTTGTTTTTTTTCCTCTGAATTTTCAGTCTAATCGAGGAGCAAATCTGGAGTAAGGGAAATCATTTTAGAAAATAAAAATCACCTAAAATGGAACACTGGAGTGAGGCTGGGAAGGAGAGGCAAGAGAGGGAGGCAGGGTTTGGACGCAGTTTTCACTGCGGGGTGATCCAAAACAGTTAAGTTTTAAAAAGCCGAACAAAACAGAGTGAGAGGGAGAACAGGCTTTTCAGCTCCTCTCACCCTGGACAGCTGGCCCACTGCCAACGTCAATATTAGCCAGAGAAGCTTGGCCCCCGTTCAGTCTGATCAAATGTGACTTAGGAGGAAGCGCGGACCCGGGCTTAGAGGACGCACACGCGCTCCGTGAGTCAGGATAATAATTACAGGCTTTAATAAACGCAAACACGGCGATAACAGCTTTACATAGTCAGGGCTGCCGGTGCCAAGACCCGACAGTCACCGACTTGGGATTTTAGCCATAACCAAGGAGCCCACTGGTACATTCTCTCTGTATCATGAGCCTCCCGACCCTGCCAGCACTCCATAACCTAGCAACCCAACCAGTCTCTTGGCCTTGGTTCCCTCCAGGATCCAGACTTGGTTCCTGGTGCACCCGGCTGCCTGAGCCTGGTTCACAATGCTCTGCATAGTCTCTCTTCTAACTCACTATGTGAATCCCAACATTGAGGGTTCAGAGTTAGGGGTGGGAGGGATCTGCCTTCACTCCCTTCCCCCTGACAGGTCTGAACTACTAGTATTTCCAGAGAATACACTCTACACACACACACACACACACACACACACACATGCTGTGGGATGGTCTGTATGTCAAGTGTGTTGCTGATTGGTCAATAAATAAATCACTGATTGGCCCGTGGCCAGGCAGGAAGTATAGGCGGGACAAGGAGGAGAATAGAGCTGGGAAGTGGAAGGCTGAGAGAGAGACACTGCCAGCCGCCATGATGAGAAACAGCATGTAAAGATGCCGGTAAGCCACGAGCCATGTGGCAAGGTATAGATTAATAGAAATGAATTAATTTAAGCTGTAAGAACAGTTAGCAAGAAGCCTGCCACGGCCATACAGTTTGTAACCAATATAAGTCTCTGTGTTTACTTGATCGGGTTTGAGCGGCTTGGGACTGGCAGGTGAGAGAGATTTGCCCTGACTGTGGGCCAGGCAGGAAAACTCAAGCTACACACACACACACACACACACACACACACACACACACACACACACACACACACACACACACATCTCTTCCTGGTCCCAAATCATTCAGAATAGCCCATAATGTACAGTTGAATAGACACTCACACGCCATTTAAAAGCCTGGCTCAATCCCTTAGGCTTGTGGTCCACACTTGACTCTCTTATTCACTAGTTACCTGAAGCCAAGCCTGCTTGCATCTTCTGAGTCTACAATCCTCATTTATTAAACAGTCAGGATGTGAACTGCTTACTGATACTGCAGGGGTGGAGGAGAGGATAGATGGAGAGTTCTATGGCAGGGCCATGGGGTAGTAGATGTTCAACTAATCACAGCTAGCTGTGCTCTGGCTAAGTGCCAGCCTCTCTGCTTATCAATTTATGTGCAGTGCTTTTAAAATCGTTATTGCTTTCTTTGTTTTCCCCTGGGAAAGCTCTTACTACTTTTACAATCTTAACCTGAGTAAACTCCAAGAGAAATATCTCAAGGTCATTATAGGCACTCCATAAATACTTGTGAAATGAATGAGCAGTTTTATCTTTTCTTCTAAAGACCCTCAATATATTTAGTGCTGCAAGTTACCTCATTAGTCACACAGGGAAACTGAGGCAAAGGCAGTCCATGTCAAAATGCAGGGTGACATTCAAGTGCCTCCAGTGGCTCCACCCTGGAATGGGCTCTGAATGTGTTCTGATGGTGGAGGAAGCCACCTACGTGGCCTCCCCAATCTTCCTTCTTTGCCCAGTGCCAGCGTCCATGCTGTCCTTGGAGGAAAGCCAGCTCAGGGCCGAGCTGTGGCTTAAGACAGAGAACAATTTTCAGCCCTTGAGGGCAAGTCCACACTGCATGCTATCCCAGGACAGAGCCCTTGGACACCAAAGCCTTGGGGCAGCCAGCCAAGGAAGCTTGTGGCGAGGGAATCATTTGTGAGCGGAAGTCTTTCCTCCATTCTCAGTGGGGGCCAATGCAGGTGCAGGCTCTTGGCCAAGGCTATGTAGAAGGGGGAGAGGGGAGGAGAGAGGACGGAAGGAGGAACCCTCCGCCACCCCGATCTTGTATTGGAGGGGGATGGATCACAGGGCTGTTGGGATTCTGGGGTGCAAATAAAGCACCGTGTGCAGGGAGGACCTCTGCGAGGGTCAGGGGCGCTGTCTCTGTTCTTGCCAAGAGAATGTTGTCTCTCTTCCCCCGCAATGAGCTACTTGCTGTGAAGTCTTTGCGGGTGTCTCCATCCTCTTAGCAACACTAGGAAGTGATGCAGCCTTACCCAGGAGGCAAAGAAATAGGGCTGGCGAGATGGCTCATTAAGTAAGGTGCTTGCAGTCCAAGCCCGATGACAGGAGTTAGGGCTCCTAGAGCCCATGTAAGAGGCAGATACATCAGCAATCACGAGCCTCTGTAATCTCAGCCCACCCCTACAGGCAGAAAGGAGGCTGAGGCAAGAGAATTCCCAGAAGCTTGTGGGCCAGTTAGTGTGGTGTGCACAGTGGTAAATAAGAGACCCTGTCTTTAGCAAGGCAGAAAATGAGGACCAATGGCTGAGGCTGTCCTTTGACCTCCACAGAAGCTCATGACATGGGCATTACCATATAATATGTGTGCATGTGTGTGTGTGTGTGTGTGTGTGTGTGTGTGTGTGTGTGTGTACATATATAGAGACACACACATGCATATATATATACATACACACACACACACACATATATACATACACATTTATATATGCACACACACTGGAATCACCCCTAACTCCCCAGCTTTGTTTCTACATCTCTTTTCCTGGTTCCATATTTTGGCAATGTTTATCATGGACGAACAGCCAAGCCTGCCATGTTGTTTATACACCTCACAGACTTGTCTCACAGATCTGTTGCTACTCTCACTGTGTATTTGCAGACTCTTCCTCATCCTTCCAAACATTTCTTAGACATCACCCCCCCCACCCCAGGACATCTTCTTTTGTCACAGTTTCTCATCTGGCAGAATTAATGCTTACACGTTGTATCTTTGCTCCACATTTATGTCTATTACTGCTTTTGTGACTATATTGTGACTTTGGGTTTATTCTTGCATCTGCTTTTAAATCATACCTCAAACTGGAAAGAAATGACATCATCCACCATGTTTCTAGCTGAGAAAACTTAGTTGGGGTGTATCTGTAAATGCTTGGTACCTTGTTGAGCTGAATATTTCATACAGCTGTTATGGTTTGAATCTGAGGTATTGTCCATGGTCTTGTGTGCTTAAACAGTGTTCCTTAGCTGGTGGCATTGCATTAGGAGTTTGTGGAAGTTTTAGAAGCCAGGGACATAGGCTGCTCGGGGTGAGGCTTTGAGGGTCACAGCCTACTTCCGGTCTGGTCTAACTCTGCTTCCTGGTTCCACCCACTTCTGCCTACATAGACACCGTGGAGTCTTCTCTGGCATGATGGTTCTGCACCTTCTCAAACTGCGAGTCACAACTTTAAGTTGTTCCCGTCAGATATTTTAGTCACAGCAACACAAAAGCCACTAATGCAATTACCACGGGAAAGCTCTCTGTTAAAATCTTGAAGTTTCAGTGGTTTCTCTGGCTAATGATGAACTAATTTTCTTTATGCAGATTCTCCTAGATTTGGTTCACACAACTTTCCATCTGTCTTCCGATACCTTCTTACTCTTCCTGGGGTTCCAGTTCCTGAGAAGACCAAATGTTTTTCTCTGTTACTGGTGGGTAACAATACATCAGATGTTTATTCCATAACCCATGGACAGATAAGCTGGCTGGCAGAGAGCACAAGACTCTCATGCTAGCATGGATGTGGTCATGTCACGAACTCTGTCTGTTGCCCTGTCATATACTCTTGGCCTATTGGGACTTCAGCC
Source organism: Peromyscus californicus insignis (assembly GCF_007827085.1). Classification (NCBI taxonomy): domain Eukaryota; kingdom Metazoa; phylum Chordata; class Mammalia; order Rodentia; family Cricetidae; genus Peromyscus; species Peromyscus californicus. The sequence continues at coordinate 94,717,582 of NW_026294606.1, forward strand.
CTGGCTTCAGTTTCCTGTTTGAGCACCACAGCCAACCTCTGCCTCAAGATGCATTCATGGGGATCAGCCTGGATCAAGACTTACACTGCTCTCAGAGCATAATAACAGACATAGCTGGAGATGACCTGCAGCTTGGTACCAAGACATCTGTTGGCTTACCCCAGGGCTGAACCAAAGGTTGCACAGGAAGTCAAAAACTAGGAGTTCCAGAAACAGGACAGGAAATGGACTTCGAGCGGGGTTAAGAGCAAGGATATGAAAAACATAATAATTTCCCTTAGCTTCTCATTGGTTACTGGTTCCAACTGTGAGAAAGGTCAGGTGAGGAGGAGACAGAGAGCTCCCCCATAGCCTAGACACCTTTGATTGCTTGTTATGGCCAGGAAAGGGGACTTTCCATCCTCACAGGCTCTGCCCAAAGCTGTCTCTCTACTCCTTTGCAAGCTTCTAGGCTCGGTGTGTCCCTGAAAACATCAGCAATCCTCGGAGTTCTTCCAACAGGCAATGAAACAGCATTAAGAGCTTTGTCCGTTACCCTAGTCTAATGAAATGTGTTCTTTGAGAGAATTATTTAAACCTATGTAAATCAGTCACAGGAAAAAGATAAGATTGGGGTGGGGGCAGCCAGAGTTGGCTTGGCTGATAAAAATAGTTTTATCTCCATTTGAGCTGATTTTGAAAAGATTTGTAGCTATTGCAACTGAATCCTTTTCAGAAGCCTGCTCTCTCTCTCTCTCTCTCTCTCTCTCTCTCTCTCTCTCTCTCTCTCTCTCTTGCTATTGCTCTCTCTCGCTCTTGAGTTGCTATGAGAACATGAATCATCTCCTTAGCACAATGCTGCCAGAGCGCAGCGTTTAGGAGCGGACCCTGATTTCTCACTGTTTGTTCTTTGCTCTCAACGAGATAAGCTGTTGTTATTTCTTTCTTCTCGAACAAGCATACCATGATTGCTGAAGTGGTGAGAATAATTGGACCAAACAGTCACACGATTAATGCAAACGGAGAGAACTCATCTGTTCCCAGTACAGGCAGCGTGCTTTGCTTTGGAGGCATGGGGAGCTTGCTTCTCTGTTTATTCTTGGGCTGGGGAACAAATGTGGCTGAGTTCACTGCCACAGATCCTGGGTTTCTTTCTGGGGTGGAGACCTTAAATGAACTGAGTTCAGAGCGAAATTAGCCCTGTCTTGGGAGGAATATGGGGTGTACGGGGAAGGTACTGCTGCAAGCTGCCCCACTCCAGGGTGGCATCCTTCCCATCACTCTCTATCTTTAGGGGACACCAGAACCAGTGCTTCCGCAGTGGTGGAGTTCAAGTATCAGCTGAAAAAGAGGGACAACGTTAGCTCTGGGTAGCATCTGCGAGGTGTCGAGCTCAGTGCCCTGTGCTTATGTCCCTGAGGTAGCATAGGCACAGAACAGTTCTATTATCTCCATTCTCCAACTGGACAAATAAGAGATCTCAAATTCACCAGGAAGGAAAAACCCAGCATTGTGGCTGTAGTCCCACTGTGGCTGACAGAGCCAAAGCTCCAGTACATGCTCTACCTGTTTTGATCCTGGCTTGTCATGTAATAGCTAGGTGACTTTGAACAAGGGCCACAACTTCTCACTTCTAAGGTTTCCCCATCTAATATAAAAAACAACCTTTGATGATAGAGTGCTGATCTCATAAAGCTGTTGAAAGAATTGAATAAATTCAGACCAAACATGCAAAAAGGAAAATCAGATGGTGGGCATGGTCCCACTTGAGCCACAAGCAAGTTTAAGGAATTGAGGAGAACCTGGCATAGAGCAATTCAGGCTGCTCAGTTTCAACAGTGGTGGACCCCATCCCTTGGATAAGGAGTTTCCCCCCATCTTTATACTGATAACGTTACAAACAGCATTTATTTCCATCTTTGCTGAAGGCCTCTTCCCAGCTGGTATATTCTTCCAGTACGACTAAGGCTAAAGGCTGTCCTGTTTCAGGACTTACCATTTAATGAGCCCAAAGATTCATTATCTTGGTGTGAGCCTGCTTTCATTTACAAACCCCAAACAGCTAACTTATGCCTGTCAGGATTTTCCTGATTAGGTCTGGCATCCCTTAGGCCCACAATGAACCTTTTAGTCACCCGTTTGACCCCTTGCCATATAAAGCATCTAGCCTTATCATGAGATTCATTCATAATGTGGTAGAGGTGTCTGTCAGAGGGACTCTGACTTCCTTCTGGCCCCTTCTTTTGGTTCCCACCTTCAGATTCTTCTAGTGGCTGCTGCTTCTCCACTACTCTTGTTTCTTACACTCATGTCCCAGGATGCATCCCTCCTGTGGTTCTGTCCCTGTTGGTTAGTTTTCCACCTTCCTGAGTCACTATGATTGGTTTGTGGTAGGAAAAGGACTCAAGTTCCAGACCGTAGGACTGTTTCAACGATTTTGTGAGACTGTGAATGAAATACCTGACGAACAATTCCAGGAAGGAAAGATTTGTTGTAGCTTATGGTTCATATTTGGCTCCACGGGATGGGGAAAAATAACACGATGGAGGAAGTGTGTGGCAGAGGAGGCTCATTAACCCACTGTGGACTGGGAATCGTGAAAGGAAGAGGCCAGAGACAAGATGGCCAGTGACATGACCCCAGCGACCTATTTCCTTAAATGCTAGAAGTTTCAAAAACATCACCACCAGCTAGAAATGGAGACATATGAGACTGGGGGATGTTTCACTGCCACTGCTGGATCTCTTGAGACTCTGATGTGGCCTGTCCATGGAGCCAACATAGATGTGGTTAGTTAGGTAAATAACCAAATATTGACTTTTGCCAAGTGTTCTTGGATGAATCCAGGGCTAAGGCTAGTCCTACAATCTCAAGACTTTCCACTAGAATGGCCCACTTCTTATTACATTATCATTTAAATTAGATTTCAAATAGTCTGTCTATCTCTTAGAAACAAACAAACAAAAAATGGAACTACTTCACATATCTAATAATTTTCCTAGTAGACCATTTAGTTTTAGGCACAGGTTGAGCCTTATAATCTGGCCAGTTCTCCTTGGCCCGGTAGGCAGGACTTGCCTCTCACACCTTCCTCTTCACCCCACTTACAAATCCCTATCTGTGTCTGCCCATAATCATACTCTTCTCATCCCAATCAGAGAGAAAGGGGACCTCAATGGCTTTTCTCACCTATGCAGTAACATTTCTTATGGCCATAAAAGGATGTCTCAGAGACTCCAGATAGGCACCACGCCTCTGTGTTCCAAAGTGACCAATCTATGGCAATTTACTAAAATAATCATCTTTGCTTTTGCAGTTAATAATCTTGCTGCAAACTGTTGCTACCAAATGGTTTGCCACCTCCAATAATGACTAATTTTTCAAGGATTATTGCTAAAATGATTAGCCATATCTTGATTGCCCAGGGCACATGTTTTAGAGTTAATCTAGTAAGAAATAAAATGCTTCTGGGTTGATGCAGAAAGTAGGGTCATACCTGGAAAGGTAAGTAAATGCCACAGCATCTAGTTCTTTCCTCCCCTTTTCTTTTATTCCTGACAAACTGATGTTTGCTTATGTATCTGTCTAAGGCTTAGAAGACACAGTTTATTAAGCTCTCCCTTACAGCTACCAGACCTGGGAGACCTCTTACAACCAACCAGATGAAACAATTAGTCCCTTTTAAAGGAAACATTGCTTACTCTTTCATCTTATTAGTATTAATTAAATTCTGGGGGCTGGAGAGAGGGCTCAGAAGTTAAAAAACACTTGCTGCTTTTACAGAGGACTAGAGTTCTGTTCCTAGCACTCACAGCAGATGGACACAACCACCATAACTCCAGTTTTAGTGGATTTTTACACCCTCTTCTGGCCTCTGAGGGAAACTGCACATGTGTGGCATACACACACACAGACACAGACAAACAGACAAACAAACAGAGAGACACACACCCAAATAAAATTATAAACTGCTCTCACGATCCACCCTTGTCATCCTTCCCCAGATGTCTTTTTCACATTCACATCAGGTGCTTTTTGTTGCTGTGATAAAATACCATATCCATGGCAATGCATAGAAAGAAGGGTTTGCTTAGGCTCATATAGTTCTAGAGGGTGAGCCCATAATGGCAGTATGATAGCAGGAAGTGGTATCAGGAAGCTGAGAGATCACATCTCCACCCAAAGGAAGCAGAGAGAGCCAATTGGAAGTGGAGAAGGGCTATAAACAGTCACAACCCACCCCCAGTGATGTGCTTCCTCCAGCAAGGCTTGTACCTCCTGAAGGTTCTACAACTTTCCCAAACAATGCCACCAACCCAGGCCTAAGTAATCAATGTATGAGTCATTGAGGGACATTTCTCACTCAAACCACCACATATGTCTTTTCGTTTTGTGACCCACCGAGTTTAACAAGACCATCTCTGTGATCATGGGGAGCTTGGTAAGCTCAGCAGTAAGTATACAACTGGAGACAATCATTCTTGAGGTCCTGGTATGAGCCAGGCTCTGGCCAAGGTCTTGGACACCATCTCACTGCATGCACAAAGCAAAGCTCCAGCCTTCAATTCACACAATAAATGCTAGAGAGATGAACCCATCTTTTAGATGTCATGCAGGAAATACATGGTTTGTGTGTGAATCCAGGACACTGAGTTCTTTTCACCAAATTAGGAATGCTGCCCTTGTCATTCCATTCTACCAGCTCTGGTTCCCAGTTATGCCAGGGCCAAGCTTGACAGCTTGAAAGCCTAACCCAAGGGAGAGGCAGGTTAGGACAGTAGCAAGAAGAGCATGGGGATCCACGGAAGCAATGATCTTGCTTTGCTTGTGGCTGCCTAGTTCACACCCAACACCAGCATGTGTGGAGCAGATCTGGGATAGCTTATCCAGCCCCTGCAGCTGGAGAAACAATAGAAAGGAGTAGACTTTATAAGGAGAACATTGTGCATAGTATTTGGTGTGGAGAAAAATACCCCTAGTTACTTTCTTAGAGGGAGAGAAGTATCTTCTCACTGCAGCTCTGGGAGTCACAGACTCAAGGAGTAGGGAGAAGTCACAACTCACCTCTTCCTTGGCACTGCGTGAACATGCAAGGACAAACCAAGACATACACACAAATAAAACATTAGGATAACTGGGGAATGAGGGACAGAGAGACATTGACTGATCTTTAATGCTTGAGGGTCACTTGGGGCAAGGCTGTCTATGAATCGCAAGGCTTCTTCTCCATCACCAGAAAGTGGCAGACATTCCAATGCCAGTCCACATGAACCCCTCCCTGTAAGAGAGCCTTTCATGACACAGAAACTGGAAAGGAAATCCTAGCTGGATTAATGCACACAGCTCTCCAGCCACACCTGGAAAATACTTCTCTAGACAGCTAATATGAAGTTCTTGGTAACTATCAGCAAAACCACACTTTTCTTCTGAATGTCAGGTCATTGAAACTTTTCATGCTGTGTAACTTTTGTGATAAAACCCCTGTTTACTGGTCTCAAAAGTGAAGGAAGCACAGGAGCCTTTACTAATTTGGTAAAGGTTCTCCACCAAAACTCAACAGCAAATGTCTGCTTAGGGTGGGTGACCTGAAGAAGTTGCACATGTAAAGACTCAGATTAAGTATCAGTAAATTGTACTTTCTTATAGTTTATACTATAATGTAGACAGTGACTCAACTCCAGGGCTTTGGAGAGGTTAATATGGCTCACAGAACATTAGTAGAGCTAGTCATGGGGGTGGACTGAAAGACAATCATCTGTGGCTCCAAAGAAGAAGAGAAGCATACACAAAAGAGAAGTGTGAACAAAGGTATAACACTTCAGGACCAAGGCCTGCCTGTGCTTCTTCTTGTTCTCTTGCTCTATAGAGACAAGCTTGAAGTCCTGTGTTTCAGAAATATTTATACTTTAAAATGTGTGTGTATGTGTTTGTGTGTATGTGCGTGCATGCGTGCGCGTGTACATATTCATGTGTGTGCCTTCTGTGTTCTGTCTACCTTGTTTTGAGAAAGGGTCATATTGGGAAAAGGGACAAGGAGATCCAATTAAACCCGCCAAATCTGTCTTTGGGTCCTGAAGCGAGGTCAAAGTTCAAATAGAGGGCCTAGGATATACACATCTAAGCAGCCATGGTCAAGGTGTGGTCCTACTCACCATCGGCCCATCATTGTCTGAGGTTCAGTCTCATCCTGTAACGTGGTCTGATAAATTGTTAGAACTTTGAGTAATCTCTTTCGGGTAGAGAAACTCCCTCTCTTGCTGGATCCTTTCCCTTCTCCCAGCATGCGATTCCTTGGAAAATTCCTGTGTCTTTGGAGTCCGCTCTGCAGAGTCTGAGGGTCAGACACGGGTAGCACTTTGGAACATCTTCATTTCTGCTGGCTGGTGACAGAGTGACTTGTGAAACTCAAGGGCCTGGGCTGAGAACGTTTCCTGTGGGCCAGTTCCACAGTTCCACTGCATCCATTACATTCTGAGAAGAACTGCTCCAAATCCTTCCCTCGGGCCAAGCTGTCATGCTTTGATGACTGGGTCTACCCTGGTGTCCCAACTGGATTAGTTTGAGTTACTTTTCTTCTCAAGGTGGTAATGACTAAATAAAACTAAAGCTCAAAGGCTTCTCACTGTGGAAAAGGGTGACATTCAAGTAGACGTGTCTAGGCTCAGGTGTACCGTTTTGGGTCGCCTGTCTTCCATGTTTCGGCAGCCAGGTAAAACACATCAGTTCCTGTATTGAGTTGTTATAGATGCTGGGGTGGTCGGGTGGCATGGTGTGAGTCACCAAGCGGAGATGATGGTGCTGGGGTGAGGGCGTGAGCCTCACTGCCTTTCCCTCACTCTGCACTTTGCTCCTTCATCTTGGGCTGGCGTCTGAGTGGGCTCCAGCCACAGCCAAGCTGCTTTCATCACTTCTTCTCCCTTGTTGGAAGACAGGATCTTCCATCATCACCTGAGATGTGTCAAAGACACGTAGGCTTGGTCTGAAAGGGTGTCTGAAGTTGGGAGGATTTGTGTGTAAACCAGAAACCTTCCTGAATACTGCAGACCTTGATAGGTGAATATCTTCAGTTTGTGTCATCACAGACTCAGGTGAGAAGGCAAGGTAGAACTAATTCCCAAGAGGTGGAGAACCTTAGACTGTTCACCCCCTGTACCCTGAGAACAGAACTGATCTAAATGAGGTCACTACAAATCCAGAGAAAACTCTAGGTATTATGATTAGGACAAAAAATGCCATTTCCCTGAACTTGAGCTAATGTGATGTGACAGGCATGGTGAGGCTGACCTTGGCCCTACAGAGCTGCAGAACAGGCCCTGTGTGTGGTGCTGGCCAGATGTTTTCCACAAGTCCAGCCACAGCAGCAGATGCACAGCTTCTGTTTTGATCTCTGTATTTTAAGCTCCATCGTTTCCCAAGTTCAAAAAGAGAAGAATCAGGACCATTGTAGCGGCTTAGTGGGTAAATAGGTGGGTCAATAGGTGATTGCCACTCAGCCTGATGATCTGAGCTAAACACACACACACACACACACACACACACACACACACACACACACACACACACACACACACACACAGAGAGAGAGAGAGAGAGAGAGAGACAGAGAGACAGAGACAGAGACAGAGACAGAGAGACAGAGACAGAGAGACAGAGAGAGAGAGAGAGAGAAAGAGAGAGAGAGAGAGAGAGAGAGAGAGAGAGAGAGAGAGAGAGAGAGAGAGAGAGATATCATGTTTATATTCCAGCTCTGATACTTGGTGGCATCTTGTGGCATTGCCCCTGTGTCCCTGGGTCTTCTAACAGGACAATTAGAAGGTCAAATGAGATAGTTTTCTGTGCATCTGAGTACATGTATCCTCCACACTCAGTCACTCTCTTCATTTCTACATATCACCTGTAGATTGCATGTCTAGTATAAGATGTGAAGGTGGATGAACTAACAGAATGTTCCTGGCCCTTGATCTCATGGAGTAAACTGTGTGTTATCAATTCTGTATCAATGAGGAGACCCAACATCCTTGAATGGCCTTGCTCTTGAACCTCTGTAAACATGCCTGGGGCCTCTCCTACTCATCCCTTCCTTCATGCTCTCTCCATTTTCTCTGCTCTGCCCCAGCCTAAGATGATTCTGGGAGTCTTCTTTGATGGCATTTCACCTTATTCAAGGGAGCAGGGTTTCTCAGTTGAACACAGAGTTCTCCAATACAGCTAGACAGGCTATCCAGCTTGCTTCCAACAGCCCATGGCTCTGGGGATCTGGTCCTCATGCTTGTGTGTCAAGCACTTTGACTATTGAGCATCTCCTCAACTCTTGTTTAACTTTTGTCTCACACAGTGCCATGCATTCCACACAGTACATATTTATCACCCTAGTGCAGGACTTGGCACACATTCTAAATACAGTAGAAATGGAAAACAAAATAAATGGATTGCTGAATCGATGAATGTACCCTCAAACAACTCTGAAAATGGATTCTTGAAAATTTATTTATATACACAACCAATAGCTAAGCATATCTTCTAGCTGATACTTTGAGACAATTAAATATAAGAGCCATTCTTCTGTCCATTCATTCATCATTTAATCAAAATTGTGATGACATGCAGCCTGAAGAACTTTAAATCCAGACTAGTAGACACTGTGCCCAAGCACCCTACTTTCCTTTGACTTAGCCATGGAAGACATTACTCATCAATGTTGGTACATTCTCCCTGTCAGTTAAAGAAGCAGTATTCTCAATACATCACTTCATATAGGCATTTCCAATAGATTTCACTGGGTCTGGAAGACCCTCTCACTCATACCTCAGAAACCATTGTTAATGCAGATAACCCCTACTCAGGATTTTCTTGTGCTCAGTCCACCTGTGACCTTTGGCATTCTCTTGATCAGCAGTATACTTCCTTACTTTTAAGGATGTCATGTTGCTGAATTTTGATCTCCAGAGTCTGTGGCCTAGTGATGAAGTGTCTTGGATAGAGACAATACAAGACCTTGAAACTGGTTCCTGCCCCCTTTCTTCTTTCAGTTCTAAACTCCTTTTTACAGAAGCCTCAGGTCATCCTTGGAGCTTCTGGTTATATCTACTCCACTGCCAGGCACAACTCAGGATGCTCTGAGGATTTCTTTTCCAATGTGTTCAGCCTCGAGATTTTCTGGAGATTGCTCTGTTCCAACATCTCAGCCTACTTCCTTCACGTAACTTCCCAGATGACTTCTAACCCATGATTTCATGAAACTCAAATTTTCTTGGAAGCCCCCAAGCTTTTTTTCCCCTTCCCTCCAAGATCCAGCTTTTCCAGTTCTTTAGAATAGTGGTTTTTCAAAAGCGATGGACTTTGCTGTCTGAGGAGTGTTTATCAATACCTGGAGATTATTTTGGTTATCACATTTAGGAGATACAAGGTAGAGATGCTGTTACCATCTAACAGGCAGAGGTTAGGGATGGCACGAAAATCTATCCTGCACATTCATAGTCCATAAAGGTATAAATAATGTTCCAGGCCTGCCAGGCTGCCTTGTTGGAAACTACTGCTGTTAAAATGTGGAGTAACCTTAGCCCACTGTTGGCCCTGAGCAGAGCTGCATACTAGGAGCCTGCCTGATGTCCTTCTGTTAATCCTCATGGCAATCCCCTGATTATTATTTACGCTTTTCTCCCCTGTAGGTGGGAAACCCAAGGTTCGAAAGCCTGTGTAGCTGGAAAGGAGGTAGTAGTTATCTAGTGACTAACTCAGAGCTTAAGCCCCTGGCGTCTCACACCAGCGCCTCATCACTAATGGAAGGGTAGTTCTCAAGCCCCAGTGCACCTCAGAGTCCCCCAGAGGCCTTGATGAAACTAAGCCCCACACTAGAGTTTCTGATTCAAGGGCTCAAGATTTTGCACTGTAATACTGGGGGATGACTCAGTGGGTAAAAGCACTTGCCTTGTGCAAGCATGAAAATCAAAGTTTCGATCTGGGTGGGTATGGCAGCCTGGCTGTAATTCCAGCACTCAGAAAGCAGAGACCAGGGATTCTCAGAGTAAGCTGACTGTTCTGGCATGCTCTGGGGTCCAAGAGAGACTCTGCCTCAATGTTCAAGGTGGGGATGAGTGGAGGAACACAGCTGCATCAACCTTTGGCCCCGCATATACATGCACACGTATGCATGTGGACAGATGCACATATGTGTCTACAGATATGTGAATATACATGCATATACATCACATACATATGCAAAAAAGAATTTGCACTGTATCCATTATTTAAGTTTAAAAGTTGTTGATGCCTTTAGTATTGGGATCACCCCTTTGAGAAACATTGTGCTAACAGAAATGAGATGTCCTCCTTAGGTCAGCATAACAATGTAAGTAGGTCCTCTCAGGCCTGGAGGGATCAAAATTCTGCATGGCAGGAGGAACATATGACCCATGAATATAGTTGTTTGCACTCACGGCTTCCCTCTGGAGGTTGCTGTGGGTGAAGAGCATTGACCCTGGCCTTGGCTTGGAATGTGCCTAGAATCCTTCATTATTGGTCAACAGATGATCTATATGAAATTCAGTACCAGCTCAGATGGCCTATGTTCTAGAGCAATTTTGGTGACAAACCCAATAGTATTTAGTGGGCCTGTTGGATGCTTTCCTGGAAGGCCTCTTGAGCAACCACCATGAACTTGTGAATCTATGAAACTGCTCCTTCCTTGACCCAACTAGTGTCCCCACCTAATCATCTACTCTTATTTCCCTGCTTCCAAAGGCCCTGCTGCACCTGCTCTCAGGGGTACAGGTCTCAGTGTGAATTCTTCTGTATTCAAGAGGTGAGCTAGGGTGATGGTGACAAGTGTGGTGGTTTATGGCGCCTTGTTGCTTTCTGCAAAAGAACCTGCTTGGCTTCTAATCCAGCTATGTGCTTTGGGCTGGATGATTAGGATGATTAGGAGAAGTTTCATAACTCCTTGGTACCCTAGTTGCCTCACTTAACAAATAGAGATAACAATTTTACTGATGTCAGAGTTGTCTACAGGTGTTACATGACTTTTCCTTATGCAAATATCTCAGATCTTGCACAGAGTGAGAGTTAAATGTCTTACCACAGACCAGAGTCGCTTCTCAGCTGTCCATGGAAACAATGGAAGAAGAGAACTTGAATGATCTGGTTTGTGACCAGTCCTTGGGATTCTAGCAGTGTTATAGCTTGGATGTGAAATCTCCTCCATTAGCACTTGGTCCTTAGCACTGCTGTGGGGTCCTTTGGGATGTGTAGCCTAGAAGAGGACGGCTGGGGGCGGACCTTAAATGTGAAATTTGCCTCTCGGTAGAGCCTGAATTTTCTGTTTCCTGGTGTCTGCTGCCAGAAATGAAGGCTGAAGCTGGAATGAGCCAAGCTGCTACACCGTGCCTGTCTCTCCATAATGAACTGTACGTCCTTTGAAACTGTGAGCCAAAAGAAATCCTTCCTTCTTTAAGTAGCCTCAGTCGAGTATCTTATTAAAACTGTAAGAAGAGAAACTAATCTGGGTTGGTGGGAAGAATGGGATAAGCAAAAGCCTGAGGATGTAGGGCTGGGAGGAAGGAGTCTCTAGCAAAAGCCTGTCATTTCCCTCTTGTCCTCTTTACTCAATTGATGCTGGGGTAGAAAGTTGACATCCTCTTACTGACAGAGCAGCACTTTCCAGCATATCATCCCAGCTCCCCTTTTCTGGGACTCCTCGCCTATGTTTTGGGATGCTTTGTGTCATTCACTAATGAAGTCAACTGTTTTGTGCATTTGCTTCATAGGAACGGCCTTCTGGTTTAGGCCTTACTGTGTTTGTGGAGGGGTGAGGTAGGGGTTTTCTCCTTGGCGAACTGATTTTCTCTATGACTGTGATAAGTTTCGCCTATCATTCTGTTCTCTATGCATGGCTCATGGTGGAGACTGTAGTTGTTGACTGAATATAGAAGTAGGTAATGAATAAACGAACAAAGGAAGGGACCAATGACTACAGTATCTTCCGATTAAGACAGATGTAATACAAGAGTTGTGCCATTCAATGTGACAGCAGTTTTTCTTTACTTGGAAACTCGCTAGAAATGTAGAACTGCAGTTCCCACCCCAAACCGGCCGGAGCAGAGCTTGTGCGTTAACAAGGTCCTTGGGTGACTCACGTGTACTTTACAGTTGGAGAAGACTGGTTTAGCAGTTAAGAGGGAAAGCTCTAGAGACTGGATTTAAGTCCTGGTGTGTGGTGTGTGTGTGTGTGTGTGTGTGTGTGTGTGTGTGTGTGTGTGTGTGTGTGTGGTGTGTGTGTGTGTGTGCGCACATGTGTGTGTGTGTGCGCACATGTGTGTGTGTGTGTGTGTGTGTGTGTGTAGCCCAGCAGTGGGTTACTCCCTGTGGACTTTAGCTTCCACATCTGTCAAATGGGCATGATAGTGGCAACAACTTTGTGTTCCTGTGATGTTAACAGAAGTAAATGTCTTACACAGTGCTTGGGAAATAATAAATGCTTTAGTGGCAGTTGAGTTTCTCCAAGCCTCTTGGACTGCCTGTGAGGCCAGGAAAGAAGAAAACAAACAAGCAGTTCTTTTCAGCTCTACATAGAAATTGTGCCCATTTCCTCTCTATGTTTGGTAGCTAGTAGCCAGACCAAATGGCCTCTCGCTGCTCCTTCCTGCATGGGGATCCATTGCTGACGTGAGTTGTGTGGCCTTTCTCTCAGCTGTCAAGCTGGAGCTTCCTGAAGCAGAGGACACCAGTCAGACACAGAAGGAGCACCTCCTCTTCCCCTTGGCTGAGTCATGCTATCTCCTTTCAGACAGGGATCTGGGCAGGTGGGGGACTCTGCAAGCTGGCGGAGATGCCTCAGGTCAGAGATTGGGTGACTCACACTGCACAGTGAGTCATCTGTGTTACATAAGGGCAGATAAAGAGTATTCAATTTCAACACAAGCCCAAAACTGTCCCCTCAGACTGGGGAGGGGGTGTCGGGGAGACTTGCCTGGAGACATGTCCCGGAATCTATATGCCCAAGGAAGATATTTTCGTCATTAGGATCTTCATCATCATTTGATGTGGTTAAAATCTGAAGCAGGCAGGTAAATTGCTTTTCAGAGTAAAGGAGAGATTGTGGGTAACTTGCTAACAAAGAGATAGAGGCTAATTAGCACCCAAACACTGGAGATAGGAGAGAGGTAGTAACTCCTCCTTAAGAGCAAAGAAGAAAAGTTGTGGAATCAGACTAAAAAGCAATTAAATCGAGGAAATGTATTTATCTAATGAACATGGGGATACAGCTTAAAGCTTTTCTACCAATTAAGCTGACAAAGTTCTTCTTTAACAAAGAATAGTCAAGGATTTCAAGGCTCTGGAGGTATGGATAGCCACCTTAGGTCACCAGGAAGAATCAATGCTGTCCTTCGAAAGACTTGTGACAGTCAGCCTTCTAGGTTTATGCTAAAGCCTAGATCTGAATGCTATGGAAAACTAAAGATATTTATGAAGGGAGACATGGTCACTAAATTCTTACTTATCGTAGGGAAGTAATATATAGAAAACAATCTTTAAGTTCAACTTTACAGTTTTCTTTCATCTTTAAATAGTAAAGCTACCATCCAGGCAGATATGGTAGAAGATTTGAAAGTCCCCAAGGGCCGTAGAAAATGCCACAAGTAAAATGTTAGGTAAAATGAAAGAGCAGAAAGCAAGCCTTGGGACCAAGGCTACATTAACAAAAAAGTAATAGGTCACTCCAGTTTGAAAGCAAAAATCAAACTCTAGAGGTCTTGAAGGAGAGCCAGCAGCACTATTAGGAGTCAGGGAGCTGCTTTTCCTTTAAATAAACTTAAAGAAATTTCCACAGCAACACTGCTTCATAGATTAAGTGTGGGTATGTACAATAAATTAATACACACACTTATATAAACATAAACATGCAAGTATATATCATGTAAGAAATAGAGATAAAACATGTAGCTCAATATAAATAGCATACTATGTATAATATAAACTGTAAATGAAATTGGAAGGAAGATGGCTGTGTAGCTAATGCCTTATTGTCCTTAGATTGTATCCATGCATGACCATAGACCAGCAAAGATTAGCCAACTTGCAACTTTAGTGCAGTTGTACTTTAGAAGAAAAGCATATGGGTGTGGATTGTGTGCTATAATAATCCCTATGGATTAGATGTTTCTGTGCGGGGAACTCTGATTTCCTTATTGCAGACATTGCCAGGCAACAAAGTTTGCTGGGGGAGTCCCCAGTCTTTGACCTCATACCAAATGAATCAGACTTCACAGACCTGGTGGCCACACCCTTTCATCCTTTCCCTCCCAGTTCCAATACATGTCGGTGAACTGACGTATAATAGGCACATCATGGCCAAAGAAGAAAAATGTTGACATTTCCGTCTGAGGGCTCTGGAATTCTATACATCTACTTGAATGTCAATAGAGTCATGGCACTACGCCCAAAAATATGAGAAAGGAGAGAGTTCCAGTTGTTAGCAGTCTCCCCAAAGCCACACTGAGTAAACTGGTGACTCCAACGACAAGAAAATGGGGGCCAAACCAAGCAGTGGTATCCTGATCACCCGGTTAATATCCCAACCTTACTCAATAGCTGAGAATGACCACACACTCCAGCAAGTACTAAGCATGAAGTGCTTCCTGAGTACTTATCTACCATGACACAAAGCACCAGGTCCATTTTGTAAATATAAAGACTCATCCTTTTATTGTCTTATCAGAAGGCTGAGAGCTATGGGTCAGATGTAGCTCGCTGCCTGTTTTTGTTTATGTGTTTGTTTTATGGCTTTGGAGTTAAGAATGGATTTTATTTACTTATTAACAAAATGGTTTAAAATGGCTATATGATTATGTAGACTGTCTTTTGACATTGAATTTGTCCAGTGTAGTTGCTCTTTAAGGAAAGCATCCCAGTTGGTCTTCATAGTTCCTATCCAGCCCCTTCCCATTTCTTTCTGTCTGTAGTACTGGGGTGCTCCTTGCTGGCATCTTGATTTGACTCTGTTCCCTCTGCACATTTCTCTTCAGTCCCAGCATACAGAGCACACCACAACACTCCTTTCCTTGCTTGGAGGCTTCTGATGACTGTTGAAAATGAAATCTAAGCTTCCTACCTTGCTCTCTAAGCCTAAAGCCCCTGTTTGTCCTTCCTGTTGTCACCAGTAGCTGCCCCTGGGGTCATTTGTCATACCTGACCTTTCCATTTATCTCACATGATATCTTGAGCCTTTGAGCACGTCTCATGGAAGCAGGAACCTGGTCTTGGTGACATGTTCTCTAGTACATAATAGGCATTAACATGTATTCATAGGATAAAAATGGATGAACCTTAAGTCTTCAGAGCAACACAGAGATAGAAATGTTTTATCACTAATTTACAGATGGATAAGAAGAGATTAAGGAGAGAGGGAAAAATCCAGCAAGTCAATGACTATAGGGGAGAGTCCAGGTCTTCCTATGATGCTCCATATTCCAACATAGCAGCTTTGCTCTGCTGCATTGCCTGGAACGTATTGTTGAATGTGTGAACACATGACCTTTCCCTACAGTAAATACATTTACCTTTCACTCTCTGAAAGTTTGCCTGCAATCCCCACGCACCAATGTCTGGATTTGGGCTAGAAAGACATGCTTTCATGATAGAGCAGGGGTTGACTTAGAAGAATCTGAACATCTCTTCTCTATTTTCCCCCTATCCCACTGGGAAGCATTCAGCTACCCCTCTGGCAAGAATCCTGAGCTTCTGCTGATTTAGCTGTTTTCAGATGTCTCCCTGGGCTCCATCACAGTTTTTTGATTACCATTGGTTTAGTGCAGAGGCAGGGCTTCACCATGTCTTTGTGTCTTTGACATTCATGTGGACTATGGTCCTGTATTTGGTCCCCATCATCACCAGTAATGCCATCTAAGCTCAGTAGTGTTATTGCTAGTCTTGTGATCTTTACTATATTGATTCTAGATCAAACACTGATGCACTTAATTTTTAAATTTTCTTGAAATTCTTCCACATTGTGAGTTATTATCTTATATATCAGGTCTCTGCACATCAAACCAAGCACCTTGGCAGTTCCCAGAAGCCCCCTCTTTCTCTGCCTGGCTTACATCTGAGCCCTTCCCACATCATTTCCCTCATATGGCTGACCATCAGATTGGGTCTCTGGGACATGAGTCAGAGACTTATCAGGTCTTGGGCTTGGACATTCCCCATTAAATCAAACCCTCCTAACCAGCCTTCCTGATCAAGGAAGCTCCCCTCAGAGAGATGATGTAACTGGTCAAGGTTTCTCAAAGAGGAAGCAGGAATCTTGATGTTGCTCTTGTTGCTTTCTCCAGGGGCAATCTCCTCACCTCAAATGGCCTTCTTCTCTCCAGGTCGAGAGTTCTTTAAGCCCAGGCCACCAGTTGCATGCTCTCAGGGTTTTTGTCTCTTGTCTAAAATCACTCCATGGGTCACTTGTGCCTGGAGAATCCACATCAGCACCTGTTGCCTGTGTTGTGCAGTGCCATCCATGTAGAGAGGATTATTGAGTCAGCCAGAGGAGAAAATAATATTTTTTTCCCCAGAGGAATGGAGTAGGAATGCAATGGTGTACTCCAAACCAGCCTCAAATAAAGGGTCTTGCTTATTTACTTTTTAGCCTGGCTCAACCTCTTACTTATCGAGACAACAGATTCACTCTGTTCCTTTTATTTCCCTCTTGGGGCCATCTCCCGAGGCTGGGGAATGAAAGGGCTGCAGCAGTAAGCCATCGGCAAGCCAGCCTGCTATTCAGTATCTTTTCTTATACGACAGTTATTTGTAAACTAATCAATAAACTTTTCTTATTTTGTGTGCTCCTTTAGAAGTCTGAGCGGCCGCCTGCTGAACCACAAAGAAACTTAATATAGCCATGATCGCCCTTCTGTGCTGCTGCCTCTTACCCCATAGAACCAGGAGCCCATCCGAAGTGTTTATACCTAGGCCCGTGTGAAGCTAATCTGTATGGAAATAAAGGACGGAAATATTCAGATTGAGTTGTATTAAGTGAACCTGAGGTTCTTCTGTTCGGCAAAATAGGCCTAGCAAATGCGCTTCTGATACAGAATAAATCACAGGCTTGACGACTCCCCTTTTGCCATTTTGCTTAGAGGGAAGAATTCACTGAGCTCTGTCTGGAGACTAACAAGCATGGGTCCTTCTCTGGGAAATAAGTCCCTGAATAGGACTCATGATCCTGTTAGAATTGGAAAGTCCTGAGATCCTGGCCTGGGGTTAGAGGTCTTTTCATAAGCCAAGAAAGATAGAGAAAGTGGACAGAGGTGTGTTGGTGGACACCTTCCAGGATGACTCCAAGTCCTCCCCAAAGGACAAGGTCTCTGACTTTGGTGAACAGCAGAGCAAGGCAGCATCATATCTGAGAATTTTGAGGCCCTACCATAGTATCTCAGGAGAGCATAGGAGAGGCTTACCAAGCAACACGGAACAGGCCACCCTTTCTGAAGCACTTGTCCCCAAACTAGGTCATTTCATTCATTTAATTGTTAGGTCAGCTGGTATCAATGGAATGCAGACACCACTTTGGGAGAATAGCAGTGAACAGACAGACGAGCTCCCGTCTCTCAGGAAGGACTGGTTCAATTATCTCAAAGCACAAGCTTGAAGTGTGGGAAAGAAGGATAGGAAGGAGAAGGAAGACTTTTCTAGTGCAAAGAATGTCAGGGACAAACAGGAGGAAGCATGAAGTAGCCCCATGTCTTCTGAAGACAGCTGAAATCTCTTGACCACTGTAACCCTTGAGACTGAGAGTGGGGAGATGTGATGATAGAGAAATACTGTCTCTGGTTGAAATAGCAGGCAATATAGGAAATATCCCTTTTAATATTCCTTTAAAATAAATTTATATTAGTTTTTATTTTTAATTATGCATGTGTGTATGCACATAAGTGTAATGCCTTAGGAGGCCAGAAGGTGGTGCTGGCTTTCTCTGGAGCTGGAATTATGTGTGGTTGTGAGCCTTCCGATGCCAGTGCTGGGACACAAGCTCAGTCTTCTGAAAGAACGATACACAGCCTTAATCTCTCAACCATGTCTCCATGCCCTTTTAAGTATAAAAAATTAGTATCTTTAGAGTAAATTCTTCAGACAGTTCTCCCTTGTGTATGGTCCACATGCTTCAGTGCATCTAGGGGTATCATTAATACTATGGAGCAGAGGCAGAGGAAGGGAAGCATAGACTAAGGCCTGCCCAATTGTTAGGTGGCTTACGGATTCAGGGGTAGAGCTTATGCCTCAATAATGTAGTACATTTAGGATGGTTAGAACATCAGGCTGAAAGCACAACATCAGCATGCTATAAGCTCAGGGAAGGACAGATGACAGCTATGAATAGACCTGACAAAGCTGTGTGTGGGAAGCCATCAAGGAGGGAAAATGACTCGTATCATTTGCCACTTACATATAAGACCATATGAAACTGCCCAAAGTTAAACATGTTTGCCTCTTAAAGAGGTCATTATCTAATATACCACAGGCACAGCAGGAACTCTTTATTTCTATCATCGTATGAAGTCTCAGGCCACCTATTTGAGGTATACAGTGTCAAGTTCCTCATTCCTTAGCTGAGGAGATCAAGGCTCAACAGGATGACAGCAGTTGCTCAAAGTCATAGACCAGAGACATCAGAGCTCAGGCATAAATCTGTCGAGTATCCAAGCTTAGTCATAGGAGGGGGTTCTAGTCTCCTTGAATAGTAGACCTTGGTGGCACTGTAAGTCTCATGGCCTGGGTGGGGCCACCTTTCTTATGTTCTAAAGCCAATATGGGCATGTATGTCTAGGTTCCCTGACTGGCTGAAGCTGATGGACTAGAAGACAAAGATAGAGACATTCTGTTTACAACTTGGCTGATGATGAACATGAAAGCTGTGCAGAATTCTGGGAGGCCTGTGAAGTAACTCAGTCTATACAGAAGTTTGGTGTGGACTATCTCAAAAAAAAAAAATGCCTCCCAACTCCTAGTGGCTGTTATCATAACTTAGTCTCCCTGTGTCTCTGTTTCCCTGTCTCTCTGTCTCTCTCCCCCTCTCTCTTCCACACATCTTCTACATCCTTCTCCCTTTCCATCTCCCTCCATCTTTTCCTCTTCTCCCTCACATCTGCTTTCATCTCTCCTTTCCTCACCAATTCTGCTACATTTCCAGCAATGGTGAATAAGACGGTATCTGTTCACCAGTCACACAAATTCCCTGTTGAAGGAGGGTTCCTTTTAGCAGGTACTTTTTCAGTCTCCATGACATAAAGCAAAATTGTACTCTGACTCTTAAATCTTCTGCCAAAAAGGGAAACATATCACTTTAGGTCATGTGTCATTGACTGAAGAAAGTCACAAGGCTACAGCTATTGTCAAAGGGGCTGGGAAAATAGAATCTTATTAAGTATACAGAAGCAGAGTGCAAACGTTTGAGGAATGCACCAATGACTTCCATACTGGCTACTAGGAGGAATGTGTGCTCATCCTTGGTCACTGGGCATAGCCTGCACCAGTAGGGAATCAGTAGAACTAGACAATGACCTTAAAAAAGTGCAGCAGCCAAAGAAAAACCTGTCAAAATACCATTCTGGAATCCTTCTATGAGCTATATACAAGCCTGAACAACATTCTGAAATCCTGCTTGGAAAGTCACAAGTTACTAAGTTGAGTTATATACTATAAATTAATGACAAATAAATCAATTTATGAGTGTTTGACTGTGTGTGTGTGTGTGTGTGTGTGTGTGTGTGTGTGTGTGTGTGTGTGTGTTGTATATAGGTGAAGTGCATGCAGTTTGCTAGATTGGTGGACAGCTAGCTCTTGGGATCTATCTGTTCCTGTCTTTCAATGATGAAGTTACAGGCAAACAGAGACATGGCCTGGCTTTTTATGCATCTGTGTGGTGGAGACTCAAACTCAGATTCTCATGCTCATGTAGCAAGCACTCTTACCCAGTAGGCCATCTGCCCAGGCCCAGGTGTGAGTGCCTATGTAATAGAAAGCATCAAAGGGTTTTCCCTCTAAATTCTGGTATGTCCAGCATAAATAGAGATAGCCTACGGGCAATGCTAAGGGATAAAAAGAGTAGACTTTGCTGTTAATATGTAATGTGATGTTGTATAGCTCTATCCTATTTATTTAAACATCGTTTAAATCTGGGAAAAGACAGAGATAGTGGATAGAGAAGTTCAATAAAATATCTATGTTCACATAAAATGACTTCTACTGTGTTTCTTCTCATATTTAAGTAACACGAGTGTATCTAATTGGAATGAAAAAAAAAGGAGTCAGAGTGCTGAGAACATTCTTACTTTGGACAAATAATTTGCTATTTATCAGTAATGTCAGTCATTTCCCAAAAATGTTTATTTAGTGTCTATGGTTTTTGGATAATGAACAGTAAAGAACAGAGACAATCTAGTCCTTGATTTGATGGAAACTATTTTCTAGTGGGAGACAGACAGTGAGCGACTAGACAGTCACAGGCTGTCAGGACTTGGTGGAGTGAAAAGTCCTTTAAAGAGAAACAAAGCAGGCAAGGAGAAGGGTGAGTGACATCTGGCTGCAGGGAGGCAGCCCAGGGATGCCTCTCTGAGGAGGTAATACTTGGATTAAGACATGAACAAAGTGAATGAATCAGCAGAGGGTTTCGGGAGACAGTCTCGGGGAGAGAGAGCCACACATGCAGGGGATCTGGTAGAAGAATGCGTGTGGTGTGTCTGTGAGCATGAAGGGGAGTGTGAGGAGATTAAAGCAAGGCAGAGTGAAGACAGAAAGGAAGGGACTGACAAGAGTGTGTGGAACAGACAGAAGAATTGGGACTGCACTCCACAGATAACACAAAACCACCAGGATAATGTGAAAAGGAAAGTGATGTGATATAACTGTATACATGTATGCATCATACACACAGATACATATACATACTACACACATGGGTACACAGATGCACACAGAGATAAACAGACATATATGCAGATACACAGAAACTACAGACATATATACACATACAGGAATACAAAGATACACTATGTAATACATGTACTCATCACAGACACATACATATATGTGTACACACCAATACACATAAACATATGCATACACACCTGGACATAGACTTAGGCCCAAATGTGTGCACTCACATACAGTTACACACACACACACACACACACACACACACACACACACACACACACACGGATACAAGCAAGCCTGGGACTGGAACTGGAGTCTCTCCTTTGGGTGGATAGATGGCAGGAAGTGAGGAAGTGATGCAGCCCTGCTCGGGAACCCAGGCTTGATATCAAGATCTGGACGTGACACAACTGTGGTTGGCACTCAATGCTGGGTGGAGACTTAGAAGAGGATAGGTGTGGTGGGCTAGAGAAAAACCACTAGAAATGTGTTGTTCAGGGTGGAACATCTAACAAAACACGCCTCACCTTTTAGATGGTGACTACAGAAAAAAGATGAAAACTGGGGTGAGTGGGAATGAATTTCTAATTTAAACTTCACTACCTAGGTTAGTGAGACCCATCCAGATGAGTTGAGCCTCTTCTGAGCTGTTGGACTTTTTGTTAGCTGTTCTGAGGCTTCTTGATGCTTCTTGTTACTAACAGTGATAAGCTGACATTTGTCATAATGCCTTTGTTAATTGTGTTAAGGAAAACAGACTTGGGGTTAGTCACTATAAGAATCGTGGGGGTAATGAAGGGCGAGGGTCGAGGGAAAGAGAACTTGGGGGAGCGGGAGATCCCAGCTGGATCAAAAACAGAGAGGGAGAACAAGGAATAGGAGACCATGGTAAATGAAGACCACATGAGAATAGGAAGAAGCAAAGTGCTAGAGAGGCCCACAGAAATCCACAAAGGTACCCCCACAACAGACTGCTGGCAATGGTCAAGATACAGCCCGAACTGACTTACTCTGGTGATGGGATGGCCAAACGCCCTAATTGTCGTGATAGAAACCTCATCCAACTACTGAGGTATCTGGATGCAGAGATCCATGGCTAGGCCCCGGGTGGATCTCTGGGAATCCAATTAGCGAGAATGAGGAGGGTTTATATGAGCGAGAATTGTTGAGACCAAGGTTGGATAAAGCACAGGGACAAATAGCCAAACAAATGGAAACACATGAACTATGAACCTATGACTGAGGGGTCACCAACTGGATCAGGCCCTCTGAATGGGTAAGACAGTTGATTGGCTTGATCTGTTTGGGAGGCATCCAGGCAGTGGGACCAAGTCCTGTGCTCATTGCATGAGTTGGCTGTTTGAAACCTGGGGCCTATGCAGGATTGCTTGGCTCGGCCTGGGAGGAGGGGACTGGACCTACCTGGACTGAGTCTACCAGGTTGACCTCAGTCCGCAGGGAAGGCTTTGCCCTGGAGGAGGTGGGAATGGGGGGTGGGCTGGGGGGAAGGTGAGGGGGGCCGGAGGGGGAAGAACAAGGGAATCCGTGGCTGATATGTAGAACTGAATTGTATTGCAAAATAAAAATACAAATTTAAAAAAAAAATTGTAAATTATAAAAAAAAAGAATCGTAGTGTCTGGTTCTCATTGCTATCTGTTCTTGAATGTGGGGGAGGATGGGGATTTCAAGTGAAGTGGGAAATCCTACACAAGTGCCAGCTTCTCTGGACAGCAAAATGAGCTGTTGTGGGTGACCTTGAGCTGAGGTACCACACATAGCTGTGGTGGTTACAAATTTTTGTGGTGCTTTGTGCTTCTCCTCCAGTCTGAGGGTGTTCATGAACATCTGGACACCTCTCTGCTTGCCTGTTAGTCATGTGAATGGCATCCAACATGAATGTTTATGGAAAAAGAGGAGGGGAGAATGCTGTGGACTGCTCCCCAGCAGACAGTGTGAGCCCTTGTGATGGAAGTGGGTCCAGCGAACCATGCCTCCCTGTGTACAAGCACCTTTGCTATGTGACTTGTATTTGATTTCCTCATCCTCTGAGTCCCAAGTGAATCTTGAGACTTGCTTTCACCAACACAACATGGTTGAAGGGACCTGGGGTTTTTGAGTCTAGGCTCGAGGCCATGCATGTCTATTCTTGGTCTTCTTGAAGATAGCTGCTTTCATGCTGGATCTAGGCTGGTCTTTTAGAAGATCATGAGAGTCCTGGGGGGAAGCCAGCACAGACGTTCCAATGTGAATAAACAAGCTTGGAAGAGTCAGCCCCTATATGATAGCATATATGACCTCACTGGAGACCACCAGAAGAAATACCCAGCTGAGCTCAGCCCATACTCCTACAGCGGGATACCGAGTGTATGAGCAACAGTTGTTTTAAGCCACTAAGTTTTGGGGTGACTTGTTATCCAACTGTAAGTGGTGAGAAAAATAGAATTATTGACAACAGAGGAAGAGTGGGGGAGAAGTAAGTTTGTAAGGTTGTTAGTGTCCCTCTGTTGAGATGCCTGGAGTATATTCTCCTGATTTTGTACAATCAGACCTCTCTGTGGACCTGTCATTTTCTTCAGTTAGTAAATATGAGGTCAAAGAAGTTCAGTCATTGGTTCAGAGTCTCATTTCTAATGAGCAATAGAGCTAAGATTAAGACCCAGAAACTGTCTATATGCCCCAATCCCACTCTTTAAACACACCTTTCCAGCTACAAACCTTTACAACACATCTTCTTTTGGTTTGGCACATCTTTATCCTACCTACACTATTATTTATGTTATAATAAATTGTCAAACTTGGCTCACTTGAATAAGTCACTTAGCAAATGCATTTAAAAAAGAAACATCTTGCCACTGGAACTAGTCACACTGTCTAAATATTAATCAAATACCTTCCCTATGGTGAACTCTTAATTGCTTTAACTGAATGGATTAATTTCATCTTTACATCAACTCTGTGATCATTGTCATACCCATTTTGCAAATGGTGAAAATGAGGCACGGGATATTTATAGATGCTCAATGTCTCTAAAGAAGACCCTTGTCTTAGGGCATGTGATCCCACTCTGGGACAGTTTGCCTGGGACACATTTGGCAACATTTAGTGACGTTTGTGACTTGCATGACTGGGATATGATACTGGCATATAATCAACAAAGATCAGGAATACCACTAAAATTTGTAATGTGAACAGGAATGTGCCTACCACAATTGAGGAATTGCCTCTATGTATTGGCCTGTGGGCACATCTGTGGATAATTTCCTTGACTGATGATTGACACAGGAGGGCTCAGCCCACTGTAGGTGGTACCATCAACATCATCATTTCCCTGTCCTCAAAACTGTATCATTCCCAATCACAAGTAAGATCACCAAGGCCCAAGATTAAGATAAAATGTCTCCCTTCACACCAAACTCAGGATTTGAACCCATCATCTTCAGACTCTGAACCTGGTCCTATATTGACAAAATTGTGAACATCAGATGTAACAAAACAAAACAAAAAAGTGGAAGAGATTAAAAGGCCCTCAGATCCCTGGATACTACTTCCCAGTGGACTTCCTAGACCACCAGCCAGGAGTCCCTGAGCAGGCCCAAGCAGACATCTTCCTCTTGTAGGGCAGGTTTTCTGCCATGTGTAAGTGTTCCCTTCAAGCCTTGCTCTGACCTTCTAATCAGATGAGCTGCTGACATGCCAGGTGACATCTGGAGCCTGAAAAGCTATTAGATCCTTAGTCTGCATAGACTCCTTCAGGGGTTCTATGTGTTATTCCACCATTTTCCTGGGAGTGCTTCTATTTTCTTATTTATTTATTTGAGCCACTAAATTATCTAATTAGTGACATATATCGTTGACACATGGGCCACTATGAATATTTACTGCTCACTCGTCCATGCATTTATCTAAATAGGTGGCATGCCAGAGCCATGTAATAAGGAATAATGATTCTTCCGAAGAAGAGTTACAGGGAATTACAGAAGAGGGGGAAAGTTTTGTACCACGGGCTTCAGCTTCCAACCACATCTATCAATTCTTCCCGAGATAGAACAATTTCATAGTAATGACAAAAAATTTATAGTAATGAATGAATCAATACCCAGCTCTGCTGCAGTTTCAGATGTTACTTTTATGGGCCCTCCTGTGTCTATTATATATCCCTTAGTGCTGGAGCTGAGCAAGTGTGGTGAATGCCAACAGCCGCAGAGAGGAGGCAAGGCTCTGGGTTCCTGAGAAGATGCTCATCCATCACTGTCCTCTCTCCAGAGGATCCATTTATATCTCTGAGGCCTGAAAAGGAGTGGCTTACAGAGATCAACAACCCACCCAACAAATGTTTGTTTTTAAGAATGGAACGTGTGCTTTCTGTGGTGCAAAGAGGAAATGTATGACCAAACAAACACATTGACCTGGGTAGGCCACACCATGGAATCCCTTCACAAAGCTAGGATTTCTAGTCCAGAGACGATTTAAATAGACTGAATGTGTGTGTGTGTGTGTGTGTGTGTGTGTGTGTGTGTGTGTGTGTGTGTGTGTAAATGGTTATATTAGTTATTTTCCTCACTATTAACTAATTACCTGACAGAAGGAGGAAGAATTTACTTTGCCTCATGGTTTGGAGAGATACAGTCCACCACGGTAGAGGAGACATATTGGAGGAAGCATCTTAGTCCATGGTAGCAGGAGCAGGAAGGAGCTGCTTGTTTGCAACTCAGACAGAAATCAGAGCTCAGATGGAGTCAGAATGATTAGCACAACCTCTCCAGACAGTGCCACCTATGGGTGACACATGTAACACATGAACCTGTGGGAGGGGCTTTGAGATGGTGAAGGATGTGAGCAGAAATGCTTTTTTGATTTTAGAGAATCAAGAAATTCGAAACTATTGTTTATTGAATATTGCCTCTGTATAGAAGACAGACTCTTCCTTTAGTTTTAGAATACAAATAGGGGTAGTAAAGATTCTTGTTTTGTTTTGTTTTGTTTTCAGTTGGAGACACTGAGGGTTAGATCTTCAGTGTAACTTGATCAGGACCACAGATTTAATAAGCCAGATTCTGGAGTCATACATTCCTCTTTCTGTTTCCATCCTGTACATGTCTTCCATGCTGTTAATAATGCTAGGATATCTTGAGGATATTGGACTGGGAAGATGAATCAATGGGTAAGAAAACTTCCTAAAGACCCGAGTTTTGATCCATGACACCCATGTAAAGACCTAGACACAGCTAAGTGTGCCTATAAGCTCAGTATTTAGGAGCAGACAGGCATGTCCCTAGAGATAGCTGGCTAGACAAAAGAGCAAGCTTCCTGTTCAACGAGAGACCTTATTTCAAGGAAATAAGGCAGAGAACAATGGAGGAATATACCCAATGTCCTCTTCTGGCTTGCACATGCATGTGTACAGATTTGTACACAGGATCTACAAAGGGCCTGGGGGATATCAAGGTACTCATTTTTTTAATTTAAGAAATGAAAAGATTTATATTTTTAGTTATCCAGATGCCATGATTCTATTGACCAAACTCACAGAGTAAACCTCTTGCCTCTATGAACAAATCCATCCTGTTTACATAAATGCAGTTATCCCTAGCTTGGTCAGTTTGATTTAGGGTTTTTATGGTGATCTCATCAAGCTGGTGTTGAACAAACTTATTGCCTTTGAGATTTTGCTGAGCAGCTCCTAATTCCAAAATCAGACTATTGTCCTTTTAAAACTGTAGAGTGTTAGAATATAAAGGAGATAAAATCAAACATCAAAGCATTTGTCTCCTGGACATGCTTGAACTTGCCCTGGCTTCATGCAGCAAGCATTAACTTGGAGAATCCTAAACATGGCCATGAAGCAATCATATAAAAATCATGTTCGCTCACATCAGCCCTGGGGCCAGTCATATTATCTGATCAAGGCACTACCTTTCAAGTTCAGGTTTATCTAGTCATAACTAAGAACATACATTAATTATTGAGCAGATACTTAAGTGGCCCTTGCTAAGTGTCAATGGCAATGAAAGATACTAGAATTTAGGGATGATTCAATTCTACTTGCTCATGGAAGCACTTGCTCTAAGTGGGAGCCCCTGCTGTAACTGTGGCATGCTGAGAGTAGATGCATATAGAAGTGCTGGTAAGATGTGAGCATGAAGGTGGATGTCTGGTAGGTCAACACCACTTAGGCATCTTTCTAAGTTTTGTTCTGACTAAAGGAATGCCCCAGACCTATTTGTTAATACCTTCTGTTACTGATTTGTACCTGAACAAATTTCTTTGGGCTCTAGGTTGATGAATTACTATTCCAAATTTATGTCTTTTTATATTGATGGCTGGAGTTCTGTGCTAGTCTGTTTCCTGAGTTTTGTCTCTTAGCCACATCTTTCCAACTGTCATTTTGGTTGCACATACTGCATGGACTTGCATCAGGGTTCATCTTTATTTGTTCCTCCCATCTTCCTTGTGTTTCACCCTGTACCAAATTCAGTGGCCACAGGATGAGAATTTTGCACAGTGGACAAACACTAATCCATGAGAGGCTGGTGGGTGGATGGAGGAATGGGTAACCATATTGCTCACCCTCATTCTTCCAATATCAACAGCAGTGCCTGGCTCCTAATAGGTGGTTCTAAATGGAATGAGTAGGTGGTTAGGTGACTAAGTAAGGCATTGAGTGATTAAGAGCAGAAATGATGGATGAGTGAGTAGGTGAAGAATGGATGGATACATCTATGGAAAGGATAAATTACTGACAAGGTTACTAGATAGTGAGTGGTAAATGCTGGATCTGATAAGTAGATGGATGATTAAAAGGGAGTAGTATATGGGCGGATTCCCACCTCAGCAAATAAATGAATGGGTTAATGAATGAATAGACATGAAGGTGGGTGGATACATGGATGCCTAGCTGCCTGAACAGATCCTGGAAGCTCTAAAGGCAAGTGAGTCAAATGGATGGTGGATGATGGTAGCTAGAAGGTGGGGAGGGGCTCTGGGGGTCTGGTATCATTCCCAAGGGCTCTCCATGCAGTTAGTCACTAGGAGAAAGAGAGACATTTTCTTCAGTGCTATATTCACTGGTAAGGAAAGCTTGTTCCTATAGATACCCATCACCCACGTATGCCAGCAACCCTAAAGAAATCCAGTGAACCACCAGGAAAAGAAGACACGAAAGTAGAAGGGGTACCAGTTGGGAAGAGGAAGGGTATCAGGGTGCAAAACGGGTAGGGGTGAGGAAAACAGAGAGTGATGGAGTAAATATGGTCAAAATACATTCTATACATGCATGATAAGGTCATAATGAAATCCATTAGTCCATAAAATTAATACATGTTATTAAAGTATAAACAGACTAGATTATGGGAGATATGTTGGAACTGTAGTTCTTAAGTTTGTTGGGCACCAGAGGACAGGCTGAGACTTTAGCCAAAGTAAACAGTCCTCTTGGTTGAGGGTAATGATGCTGGTGCTGACTTGAGGGAGATTAAGGGCATCGCACATAAGGCTGTGGAAAGTCTGACTGGCTGGCCAGAAGAGTGATAATGACCTGTGGTTTTCAGGCTCTGTTTATAAAATCACCAAGAGGCAATCAGCGTGTTTCTCGGGTTCCTTGAGGCTACTGTGAGGAGACTATAACCTCATCTGAGACAACCTCGTGTGGAAGGAAGGCTAATCCGCCCAGAGCTCAGTTTGCCTCGAGGTTTCATCCCTGCTGTAGACCAGATGGACTTGGTTATTTTTGGATTGTTTTTTTTCCTCTCTTCCTCCCTTCCTCCCTTCCTCCCTCCCTCCCTTCCTCCCTCCCTCCCTTCCTCCTTCCCTCCCTCCCTCCCCCTTCCTCCCTCCCTCCCTCCCTCCCTCCTTCCCTCTCTCCCTCTCTGTCAAGTTGAGCTAGCCAGATGACGTCCTCAGTCAGGATCAATTGTGTCTGATACATATGTGCTCTGATTAACTGAAAGGAATCTGTGACAGAGTGCCATGCACACAGGGCTCAGAACCAAACAGGTATTACTGTGTGATGACCATTGGGTTTTCCTGGGCTCTCAAATTCTGCTCTAAGTCCTAAAATTAATGGAGAAATTAGAGAGAATTTTAAAAATACATGGCACCTATAGTCATTGTAAGAACTAAACTGATACTGGAAAAAAATTCTTTTCCTGTTTGGAACATAGTGGACATCCTATGAAAGTTAGCTTCTCTGAGTAAATTGGTTATGTTTATTTTGAGTAAGGGGACAGCCAACTCACCTAGTGTTTGTCTGGCCTGTTGATGGCTTTGCTCAGGAACTACAGAATATGAAGTTTCTAGTATACCCAGCTCAGCCAGTGAATCCCAGCATACATGTGAGGCATCCTCCTATGTAAGTTGGCTTCAGAAGATGGAAGGGGGGCGTCTTACTTTCTTCTCCCGCTGTTGTGATAAAACACTCTGACAAACACAGCCAAATGGAGGAAGGGTTCCGGGTCCCAGTGCATCACAGTGAAGAAGCCAAGGTGGCAGGTGCTTGAAGCAGCCATTCATGACCAAGAAGGAGAGGTGGGTAGACTGATGCACACTTCTGTTCAGCTTGTTTCCTCCATTTCGTACAGCCCAGCATCCCCTGCCTACAGAATGGGTCCATCAAAACTAAGATGGATCTTCCCACATTGCTTCATGTAATGAAGATAACCGGGACAGCCAAGATGAGAGGCTCATGTCTAAAATGATTCTAGATCTTGTCAAGTGACACCACTACCATTAAAGGAGGGACGTCCTCAGTATTAGTCACATTCACCATGTTACTAGTTTACCATTAATCCCAGCAAGATAGTTAGTTATCTATTCTCTCTCTCTCTCTCTCTCTCTCTCTCTCTCTCTCTCTCTCTCTCTCAGTATTTATCACTCTGACCATCTGGATACATTGGGATCAAAGTCCCTCAGCTTCCAAGGTAAGGTCATCCTGGCCCAATGAGCTGCTTTCTCTCGTATTCACACACGTTGTAAATGGTTTTATTTCTATACTGTCTTTCTCTATATTGTGAACTTTTCTGCTGCTGGGTAGCTGTAATACCCAGTGGACAGTCCAAAGTAATAAAATATTTATTAGAAAATGTATAATTAAACGTTGGTCTTATTCAAAGTATCTGTAGAGTTTTGTTCGCCACAAAACATCTGTCCGTTAGTACAACATCTGGGGGGGGGGTTAGTTAGTGAAAGGTGTTTGAATGCAATCAACAGAACATGGCTCTCCAGAACTTATGCTTAAAATTGGAATGTGTCACAGGGTGGTGGGACCACAGGGAATGGTCGGGACATGGTGTGAGCCAGGAATCTACAACCAGCCTCTTGGCACTTGGCACTCATTACCTTCCTGGTGGGTGGTTACACTGTTAAAATCTAAAGTGTGTTTGTCTAAGTTCTTGAAGGGCTCTTAGGAAGCAGATTCTGAACAAAGATGTTCCCAGTGCCCTGAAAGAAAAGAGAATGTGGAGACATTGCCACCTCACCCTTAAGTGGTGGGCTCCTAGATCATTATTCCAAAGCCTTAAAAAGCATCTACTTCAGTGTCTTCACTGTTTCCAAATTAACCTCACAAAAGTGCCTGCAAGGCTGCAGAACACAGTCAAGATGCTCCTGGCTCAAACACAAGATGCTATACGTGGAAAATCTTGGTCTCTGCGGGAATCCTGTTACAATCCACGAGCACTAGAACATCTATTATGGGTACTCTAAGGACAAAGCTTCAGACTTTGCCCTGGCTTTTGTCAGCTTAAGACTCTTAAGGTAGTTTACACAAAGATTTGTGTGTCTGAATTTTTCCCTGGCAGGTTCTCATTATAGCCTAGATAACACAAACCCTAAATATTTGTGGTTTAGGAACAGTGAGGCATTTTTGAGTTGTCTGACATCTTCTACCCACGTAGGTTACCACTTAGGATCAATACACAGTGTAGAGACAAAGGGAGAGAGAAGAATGCTGGGAAATTTTTCTATGTTTCCTGCATGTCTGGATTTAATGTCTTTCTCCAACACCTTTCTTCTGCTTGCCTTTCTGTCTGTCTCTATCTCTCTTTGTATGTCCTGGTCTGCCTCTGTCACTCCCTGTTTCTCTATCTCTTCATCTTTGTCTCTGTCTCTGAGTCATCCTTCTGACTCTGTCTTTCTCTTTATGCCTCTCTTTTTCTCTCTGTCTCTGTCTCTCTCTATTTTATACACACACACACACACACACACACACACACACACACACACACACTCCACAGCATTTTGCCCACCACCAGCCTCTGTTCAAAGCCATGGAAAGGAAAATGCTGACATCTCATATCAGAGCCTAGTCACCTAACAAAGGTGTCACCCAAAGCACCGTCTCTCTAGGTCATGGGTCATACCCTTTAGACCCTTTGCCTCCTTGACAGCCTGCTTTCAGGTCTTCCCAGTTCAGCAGTGGGGCTAAGCCACGTTGGGTAAACACAAGACTGTTTACATAAAAACTAGAGATTCCCTTTAAGCACTCTGCCTGAGCCTTTACTAAGTCATATTTACATTATTATTGTTTATGCTCCAAGAAGCTGGCAGAGGAACAGCCCCTCTGCAGTTTATGTGGTTTAGTGATTCACACTTGAGGAGGCAGCTATTCCACACAGGGAGGATGTACAGTCAGAGACACACAAAGCAGATTAGAGTTCCCTGGCTTGTGGGATCCACCTCCTTAACTCCACCATGCAGCCCAGGATCTGGAGATTTCTGAGTCAGTTTTAAAATTCCCAGACCTGCTTCTCAGTTTTGAGTTTCCAAACTGTAGCTGGAAGTTTTCCTGTGTCCCACCTGGTCCTGCAGCCACTCAGACCCAAATAAATACACAGAGGCTTATATCAATTATGAAATGTATGATCATGACCTATGGTTCAAGCTTCTTGCTAGTAGCACTTATAACTAAATCCAGCCCATTTCTATTAATCTATATGTCACCACATGTTCCATGGCTTCACCTCTGTGCCATTTTATGCTGTTCCCTGGATGGCAGGATGGCATCTCCTCTGCCTCTGCCTTTCTTCTTCCTGTCTCTCCCCTGGATTTCCCATTTGCCTCTAAGCTGCCTTGCCATAGGCCAAACAACTTTATTTATCAACCAATCAGAGCAATACATATTCACAGCATACAGAAAGAAATCCCACAGCACTTCCTCTTTTCTTTCTAATAAAAAAGGAAGATTTTAACTTTAACATAGTAAAATTGCATATAATAGAATAGTTATCAAGCAAAAATTACAGTTATAATATCTAGTCTAAAGAAAATAGTCTATCTATCCTATATTTGTGAGTCTAAAATTTCATATCTAATTTATCTTTTATCATGACTAAGGGAAACTATAATTATAACTATCTAGTCTTCAACTACATCAAAGACCCCAGAAGGATATAATATTACCTAAATAAACAAGAAATGCATTGTAATCAACTTCCAGAATCTAGAATGACAGAGACAGCTGGCTGCCTGGACAGTCATCCAAAGTTCCTCTGTAATGTTGGGGCATCCACCTTCAGCCTATAGGTCTAGAGTCTCTCAGTTACCTCTCTGTGTTCTGTAGAATGTCTGGCAGATTTTTTCTGTGAAGCAGGAACCTGAAAAACCATTTTTCCCCATTTTGGCAAATTCAGTGGTCATTTTTCTATGGGTCCTGCATGTCCAGTTTATACAGCATATTATCAGCAGTCCAGGGAAGAGCAGCCTCTTGCCCAAATGGCTATTATTGCCAAGAAGAAGATAAACTCCATCTAGAGTGTCTTCAATGCCCATCTTCCTCTTTGAAGTAAATCAGTACTGCCAGAAGCAGATGTGTCTCACTGTCCAGAAAGTCTAAGTTTTTAAAACATTTTAAATGCCATATTCTGTAGGTCTTTGAAGTGTTTGAAGACTACTTATCTATCTGAAATATATCTATATGTACCTAGAAAACTTAACTAATATAACTATAAGTTTGATTATCATGGATGACTAATAATCTGTATTTCTTAATTATACATTACAATTTTAAATGAGCTGCACAAACATAATACCTTAAACAAGAGTAGAAATATACATGCAGTATAACAAAATTAACTTTAAATTTGTATCAATAAACTAAAATCCATAGCATTGTAAAACATTTCAAACAAGTTGCTGCTCTTTAAAAGTAGATTCAATAATCTACCATTTCATCCTATCATATCTATATCACCAAACTGACCCACAATAACAACTCCCCACCCCCTTGCACCTGATGCTTGATACTGGCTGTGTCTGGGGGAAGCTGAGACAGGGTTTTATTCCCTTGCTATAACTTCAGGGTGGACTTGGCTATCACAGCAGTGCCCTAGAGCATGCCCACAGTGGCCTGCCCTCGCAGTCCTGATGTCAGCTGCCACATCAGCAACTGGCTTGTGCACATGGCACCCATCCAGAAGTATCCCAGGCTTAGATGGCATTTGTGGGGAAGTGGGGCAATCCCATCTCTGGGGCCAGGCCAGAATGTCCCTAGCCTTACCACTTGGTGAACCATCACCACAAGCCATGTTCTGGGTATGCCCAGCTCATAAACTGGTAGACATAAAAATATTTTTATCATATGTACTTGCTAGTCATATATCAACTTGACACATAAACTAGAGTTATCTGAAAGGAGGGAACCTCAGTTGAAAAAATACCTCTATATGATCTGGCTATAAGGCATTTTCTTAATTAGTGATTGATGGGGGAAGGGCCCAGCTCATTGTGAGTAGTGTCATCCCTGGATTGATAGTCCTGGGTTCTATAAGAATTCGTGCAAAGCAAGCCATAAAGAGCAAGCCAGTAAGCAGCACCCCTCCATAGCCTCTGCATCAGCTTCTGCCTCTAGGTTCCTACCCTGTTTGGGTTCCTGTCCTGACTTCCTTCAATGATGAACAGTGATATGGAAGTATAAGCCAAATAAACCCTGTCCTTCGCAACTTGCTTTTTAGCCATGGTGCTTTATCATAGCAATGGAAACCCTGACTAGAACATCATATAAAGGCAGCATCAGGAAGAGCTAGGAGTGTTAGAAATGGATGGGAAGTCAGGGAGGAACTTAGAGGGCAGAGAGGTGTTTGCATGTGTTGCTAGGCCCTTTGATATGGCATGCTGGGTGTTAAAGGATCCTCATGTAATGGACCCACTAGAGGAGTTCAAAAACCAGAAAGAGAGGGCTCACACTCCATTAGTGTGATTGTCCACTTAGAAATTCCTGGTCCTCTGAGACTTCACATAACCATCTTTTACCAATTTTCCATGTACCCATGCCTTAGGCACTTGATATTCTACCCCTTTCAACCTCTAATAAAGTATCTAGTTATATACAGTAACTGGGGAACCAGTGTTTGGGCACAGTGTCTTTCTCAAATTCTGTTCTTGGACAACCAGATCTCAGTTCTGAAGCCTACCTACTCATTCATATTCCTTTCTTTAACAAATATCTGTGAGTACCTACTATGTGCCAGGCTCTGTGACCAGTGCTGGGCATATTGTGATGAATAAAATACATGAGTACTTATTATTGACCTTGACACATGAGCTAGGTGATTATATGATTATTATTTAAATAATATATGCATAAATTATTGAAATCACTATGAAGGAAAAGTGTAAGATTTTATGAGACTATAAACAAGAGTGTCTGAGAATTTAGGATGAGGGCTCTCAGAACAAGGTGACAGTTGAGTTGAAGAATAAGAAGAAATACAGAATGGGCTGCAAGGTAGACCAAGAGCCTAAGTTCTGGATATCTTCTTCTGTTTAACAGATCATCCCCCAAACCAGCTGTTTGAAGTGAGTTGATGATGGCTCTACTCAATTCTGAGATGGACTAGACTTGACTGGATCAATTTTGTTTGTACTTTTGGTCCATTTTTTGACTGAGTACAAGATGTTTTTATAATTGACTGGATGAGATAAGCAGGATGGCTCCTTTTCATAGCTGGAAGCCTATAATGGCAGAGGGCTCAGCTGGGCCTGAAGAGGCAATGCCTGTATTTGGCTCCATCCTGATGTCTGAGCTTCTCAGAGCATCCATGAGATGGTCACTCATGGAACATCAAGAGGCTGAAGTGGCAGTTGTAGGTCTTTTAAGGACCTCACCTCATTAATCTCAGAATGATGCTTCTTCTCCATTCTATTGGTCAAAAGAGTGGCTGTGCCATGCTAACAAACACTGCTTGAATCACTTCCACTCAGATTTAAGATTATAAATATTATGAACATTGTTTTTAATGCATACACAACATTTTTGCTCTTATGTAAACATAAGGGTTTAATTACAGAAAGCAAGGACTTTTAATATTTTCCTGCAGTCATTCCTCTGTGTGTGTGTGTGTGTGTGTGTGTATGTGTGTGTGTGTGTGTGTGTGTGTGTATGTGTGTGTGTGTGTGTGTGTGTGTGTGTGAGAGAGAGAGAGAGAGAGAGAGAGAGAGAGAGAGAGAGAGAGAGATTGGTATATCTTTGGGTTGGATTGTGTTAGATGTTTGATTTTTTAAAAATAGGCTATTTGTTTTACTGGCATTTGTTTCATTAAAAAAACCTTCATAAGAATTTTGGCTTGGAATTAGCATAAAATTTCCAGCAATTTCTGTAATGTCCCTAAACATACTTTTGTGTTTTTCTAATACATATTTATTCAAAGAGGTGTTATCAACTTTGACAATTATAAAATCAAGATACTGAACAACCTTGATAAATGTTGATGATGCCCTGTACCCTACAGGATCAAATATTCAGCCAAGACTTCCTTTTTTCTGCCCCTTTAGTGGTGCTAGGAATACAACTCAGAGCAGTACACTTCCTGGGCAAGTGCTCTCACCATCGAACAAAACTTCCAGTTAGGATCCAGTTCTTCATGGAAAAACAAACAAAAAAATCACATCCATCATTAAAATGTACATTTTTTATCCTTAGTAAGTCCAAAATCATATATATACCAAAGAATTGTCTCAGAATGAATTAGTGTCAGTAAATTTTCAGTTTGTTTATCTACTGTGTGCCCCAAATTGGCCTATTTCATGGATACAAAAGCCCCATGGATTTGTGCTAATTTTCTCATTTAAAAAATAACCAAAACAACAACAAAAGCCTTTTAGTGATGGACTGCTTAGGGCAGAATAGGGATATTTCCCCTTTTCCATATAGAATGCCATTTAATTTCTTTCTTAACAATATCTCTGTGAGGCTGACATCTGTGTTAGCCTACTTTCCATCATTACAATGATATACCTGAGACGGTTAGTTTATATTTTAAAATGGTTTATATTGGTCCATGGTTCTGGAAGATCCAATTCATGATCAATGACCTCATTGCTTTGGCTCCCTAGTAAGAGCACTGCATCATAGCAGGAGGCAGGAAGGATCCAGCCACATACATGAAGAGAGTCAAGATGAAATCAGGGTGCCATGATCCTCTCTTTAAGAGCTAATCCTTCCGTCAGTGAATGAAGAACCCCTGCCACTAAAGGTCCAATCATCTCCTGATAGTTCCACCATGGGAACCAAACCTTTAGTACATTGGCTTTCAAGGGACATTTACTATGAAAGTATTAATCTCTCTCTCTCTCTCTCTCTCTCTCTCTCTCTCTCTCTCTCTCTCTCCTCTCTCTCTCTCTCTCTCTCTCGTGAGTGCACACATGCGTGCACATGTGTGTGTGTGTGTCCCTCAGTCTCCATCTTATATTTTAAGACAGAGTCTCTCACTGAAGCTACAGCTCACAGATTTTGCTGGTACTCTCCAGAGATGCTCCTGTCTCCGACTTCTCAGCACTCAGATCACACACACACACACACACACACACACACACACACACACACACACACTGTCGCCTGGCACTGCTCTGCCTGGCTTCTAGTTGAATGCTGGGAATCTGGACACCTCATGCTTTCAGAGCAAGCACTTCAGCAACTGAATTATTTCCCTTGTCTTTTTAGTTTTATTTTGTACTTTGTATAAATGGTGATGCCTGGAGAACAGGAATTCTCTTGAGTTCTCCATTCTAATACTAGTAGATGCTGGCAGGCTTCTGATTCAGACTTGCTCTACCTCAGACCCTTAAGCAATAGCCTAAGATGAAAAGAGAGAGAAATCAGGGGAGACCAAGCTTTCACACTGAAACTCAGAATGCTCTTTTCCTCATGGCATTGTGTCAGCTTGCTGAACCCTGAGGTTAACTGAGTTGGCCCCAAAGGACAAGAGGTCAGATCTGATGATAAAGCAAAATCTGACTCCTGCCACAATTACAGAATAATAACCACTAGTTATGAATCATGAAAAGGATCATCAGTAAGTCAGTGGATTGAGAAAAGATCTGGTGGTGTCAGAATTGGGGACACTTTGGCCCAGTCCCAGTCAGACCCTCAGAACATGTTACTGGTGTCATAAGTCTGGGGCTGGGTAGGGAGTTGCTGAGGCTGGGCAGATCACCGGTGACTAGACTGGTTTAATTTGGAAGGGAAAAAACATTTCCCTTCTGAGAGCAGTGAATGCAGACCTCTCAGTACGGCTTCTGAAGACCTTCTGGGATGGGGACAAGGGAAGGATTGACACAAAACCGACACCCTTCTTTTAGCTCAGCACTCTGCCCTTGGTGAGCATCCACGTGCCTGGGTGTCCCTTGGGTCTCCAGGTGCTCTCACTTCCCATTGTTCAGCCCCAGGGTGTCTCTGTGCTAACCCACATGAACTGTTCTCTTTCCATCCTGTTTCCAGTCGGCAAGGACTGTTCCCTCGCTATCTTGTTCTGTGTTATGATCTGGTTTTCTTCTTTGCTTCTGCTCCAGAAGGGGGAAAACAAATACATATTTAAGGAGGTGGCTCAACAACTCTCACTAAGTCAGAACATCTGTGTCGGTAGAAGCTTCAGATTTTTGTCTGGGAAGTGGAATTTCTCTGTATTTTCTCCATTCTTGGGAAAACCTAGGGAACAATAACAAAAACAAAAACCTCAAAATAAAACAACACTTAAAAAAAGAATGGGAAGTGAAAGAAATTAAGATGCCTAACCGATATTTCAGAAAAAAAATGTGAATAATTTGGCAATTCTCAGAAGGAATGTACAAATAGAGAGAGATCTCAAGTTACCCAGGAGTCTGCGTTGGTCCTGGAAAGGCAACAGTACAAGTTACTCATTCCT
This sequence comes from Peromyscus californicus insignis, assembly GCF_007827085.1. NCBI lineage: Eukaryota > Metazoa > Chordata > Mammalia > Rodentia > Cricetidae > Peromyscus > Peromyscus californicus. Next base: position 94,755,610 of record NW_026294606.1, read on the forward strand.
TTCCTAATGACACGAGCCTATTCCCTCTAAGGTCAGCTTCTTATATAAAAGCCAGTAGGTAGATTGGAAGCACAGAGGAGAAACAGTGGCTAGGAAAGGAGATTCAGTCAGCCAGTGGGACCCATGGGTGAAAACAGTGGCTTGCTCAGTGACCATTTTGAACCACCCTGTCCACCAAGGTCACCATGACTGCCACTGACGGAGCACCTCTCAGAGGCAGCTCAGAGCTTTCCATTTTGTTTCAGCTGATTCATCCTGTGGGTGGTACATAGGCTAATTAAAAATGGTCCCTGTTAGACCAGGATGCTGATGGGTTTCTGTGGTTGATGAAACTCCAGTGGCCACACTAGTCTCAATGACAGGAACACCAAGCCCAGACAGGCGTCTGGAGCGAAACAGGTGAGATATAAATGAAGAGGATAGTGGTTCTCAAGTATGCCCCCTGGAGCCCCAAATGTTCCACACTCACATGCTCCAGCTGGACCATCTCTCCCTCTGGTGAAAGCATGCATAGGCTCTTATTTATTGAAAGATTTCTGTTGTTTAGACAGAGAAAAGTTTCATATCCTCCAGCTCGGCACTTCCTGAGCTCTAGTTGTACAGACTTTACCCAGGAGCCATGAAAATGTAGATTCTGACTCAGGAATCTTCCTTTCTTCCTTCCTTCCTTCCTTCCTTCCTTCCTTCCTTCCTTCCTTCCTTCCTCCCTCCCTCCCTCCCTCCCTCCCTCTCTCCCTCCCTCTCTCCCTCCCTCCCTCTCTCCCTCCCTCCCTCCCTTTCCTTCCTCCTTCCCTCCCTTCCTCCCTCCCTTCCTTTCTCTCTTTCTTTCCTTTGAGACACGGTCTTACATATGCCAGGCTGGCCTTGAACTCACTATGTAGTCAAGAATGACCTCTGACTGATCATGCCTCCATTTCCAGGGTGCTGAGACGTCAGGCATTTGTTTGGTTTATTTGGTACTAGGGATGGAAACCAGGGCTTTGTGCATGCCAGACAAACACTCTACAAACTGAGCTCCACCCAAGCTCCAAGAATCTGAAGTTATTAAAAACAACAACAACAACAACAACAGCAGCAGTTTTATCAGTTCTTTGAGACGTCCATGCAATACATTTTGAGCATATTGGAGGACCCGCCATTCTAATGCACCTGTGTAACTAAGTTATAGACAGCCCTAGAACTTGATTATGTGTTATATGATGACTTAGTTGTGGAGGCTTGGTGTTGCAGTCCAGTGGTACTAGGCATAAAACTTTTTTTTTTTGACTTTGAAGTTTTCCTCAGGACTAGGGATTCGATATGAGGGGAGTGGACCTAATACAGCAGCCCTCGGTGTGGCCTCTCTCTCTCTTACTCTCCCCAAAGTGGGTGTCCAGAACAAAGGACAACCCTGTTGGAGTGTTGAAATAGGAGGCAGTATCTGAAGCTGGCTCAGCCCCAACAGCAGAGGCATTTATTTGGTGGGCCTGCCTGGGATCCCCAACAAGAACAATGCCTGTGCCACAGGAAGAATGATGCCAAGGTGAAAGTTCTAATGTGTGCCAGGCTCAGTAGACTCCCTCCCAGCTCCTGCTCCAGCGGGAAGGGTAGAGAATTTACATGATGACCTTTCAGTTGGACTTACTTTTAGAGTAATATACCTATCACCACAGAAAAAAGGGCCGATGAGGGAGTGGCCTGGGAGCAGTCACATTACTTGGTTACTCAATAGAGTAGGCCTCATTTCATGATCATGACAGAAGGACGTTTTGGTTTCATTACTGGTCTTTATCTAGTCACCATTTCAATGAGCATTAGCAATTTCAGATCCAGTGTGACTCAGAGATTGATGGTCCACAGGGCGCTTTCTGGGCCTCCTGGGCTATGAGCAATGGAACAGCCTGAGATACAGTCTTTCCATCGTAACGGTAGAAATCAAACTTAAAAGTGACATACCATGGGAGAAAGAAGAGAGGAGCCAGAAGGGAGAGAAAATAAAGATACAGAAAACAGCTCAGGCAGAAGGGGAAGGGTAGGCAAACAAGAAAGGCCGGAGAGTTTTCTGTCAGGTGTCAAGCCCTGCTTTCTGCTCTCCTGCACGAGTTGGTGTTGCTGAGTCACGTGATCACCATCTTTGAAGGTGAACTTCAGTCACTAAAAATGTCGGAGAGAAATAGTCACAAAAGCTTTGTGAGCACTTCGAGAGGAACTCTACAGGAGAAGGCTGCCTCTCGGATGAAGGAGAACTGTTTAGGGGTGTGTGTGTGTGTGTGTGTGTGTGTGTGTGTGTGTGTGTGTACGCACATATGGAGGTCAGAGGACAACTTGTAGGAATCACTTCTTTCCTTCCTCAGTGTGGGTCCTGGGGATCAATCCAGATCATCAGGCTTGCCTGCAAGTGCCTATAACTGCCATCTCACCATCCTAAGGTTCTTTGTTTCTCTCATTAATTTCAAAATGATGTTTTAAAGTCTTGGTAAGGGGTTGTGCTATGATACCCATTTCATAGAACAGAACTCGGCACTTTAGGAATTCTAGCAATATCAGCAACAATTTCTGCCTTCACAGAGCTCAAGAGTCATTGGAATCCTGCCACTCATAGTGTGGTCTGCAGATCATCCTCTTTGGGTATTTTTTTTATGACTATTCTGGAGTCTCATCCCAGACCACTCAAACTAAAATGCTCTTTTGAAGCTGCCCCCTCCCTGGCCACTGGTAGGCACATTCTAAACTCAAGAAGGACATGAGGCAGAAAAGCAAGGTGAGATGGGAGGTGAAACTTGAGGGGTGGTGGCCAGGGTTGGGACCAGGTGGGGTGTGAGGAAACAGCCATCTGGACCTGTGCAGGGATGACAGACAATGACAGAGAGAGACTTGAAGCTGAGCCAAGCTTCATGGGTGCTTCTACATGCCTTCTTCCACCTGCAGTGGGACCTAGCCAGCTTCAGTCCCCTCATTTGTGGAAAGTGACAACAACAGCTTGTCATTCCCAAGGTGGACATGAAGATTAAGAATCAGAATTCCTCAAATATTTTGCACAGTCTTGGTGCCCACCAATGTTGGATATTGGAGTTTTTCTTTTTTGAAAAGTTACTTGTGTGTGCGCTGGTGTGTGCCCATGTGCGCACGCGCGCGCGTGCTAGTGTGTGCCTGTGTATGTGTACCTTCATGAGGAAGCCAGAGGAGATCTAACCTGAGTGTTGATCCTTAGGCTCTGTCCTTCCTTGGTGTTTTTTTTTTTCTTTTTTCTTTTTTTTTCTTTTGTTTTGGCAATGTCTCTTACCTGGGGCTCTCTGATTCAGTTAGACTGGATGGCCAGCTAGTCTTAGTGATCCTCCTGCCTCTGCCTTCCCAGCATTAGGACCACATGTGCTCGTCACTATGACCAGCTCTTTAAAGTGGGTGAGGGGAATCAAGCTTAAGTCCTCTTGTCTGTGCAACCAACACCTTCCCTACTGAGCCATCTTCCTGGCCCTATTGTGCTGTTTCTGTAATGTAGCTGCTCTGAGGAGTTCCTGTGGGGACACACTGCCCTTCAGAGCTGTTCAACAGGACAACAAACTAGACCATGGTAGGGACAAACAGCAAACGCCCAGTGAAGTACTTTGCAAGTTAACTGTTATTATTTTAATTGTACATGTTTATGGGGCATGGCATGGTGATTGGATACATGCACACACTCTGATCAAATCAGGGTAATTAGAACTTATTATTTGAATTTAGAGATTCTTTCTCTCCGATTATCTTCAAAACTCAGCTTAAGCACTACTTCCTTTTAAAATCATCCACTTATTTATTTTTATCTCTTTATTAGTAGAAAGGCTACATTACCTCTAATTATATATTATTCACAGATAATATCAGTAATAATCATATCCAATGTTTTTTAAACACCTATTCACGTAACATTCCAGGTAACATACAAGCCCTCTTATAAGCAATGTCTCAATTTAATTATTTCAAACTCTCCAGGACAGTGGTTCTCAACCTGTGGGTCATGAACCCTTTGGGTGTCAAATGACCCTTTCAGAGGGGTCACCTAAGACATTGGAAAACATAGACACTTGCATTACTATTCACAACATAGCAAAATTACAGTTATGAAGTAGCAATGAAAATAATTTTACGGTTGGGGGTCTCCAGGACATGAGGAACTGTATTAAAGAGTTGCAGCATTAGGGATGTTGAGAACCACTGCTCTAGCAGATTTTTGCTCACTGTTTTCACCTATAGGGAAATTGAGGCCTGATAGACAAGAAATCTGGCTGTCAATGATGTCATATGTTGAAACACTGTAGGATGTGATAGGACTATGGGAGGGAGTTATGTGACACACTGTCCCTCACCCATTCCTTCTAGCTCTGACTCCCAAGACCATCCCTGAGGCCCTAATTTTATCTCTAGGATAGTCAGAATCACAGTGATAGTCCCCAAGATTTCTATCCCCTGGTTATTTAATGGAACCAAATATAATACTACTTTAAGTGACACTGTAGATGCTAGTAAGGCCCCAGGCCAGGTCTTCTTAACTTGTGTGTATGTGTGATAACCCAGGGGAAGAGGGCTGACCAACCAGGTGACCCTTTAAAAGCAGAGAGTTTCACCTGCTGGCAGCTAACTCAGAGCTCAGAGACCAAAGGGACCTTCACTGGCTTCGGAGGTGGGAAAGGCCATCTGCAAGGACAAAGGGCTTCCTGAAGCTCAGAGTGACCCCCACTGACATCCAGAAAAAGTGCTGGCACTTCACTTAGGTTGTATGGCATGTTATATGAATAGGAGTTTACAGAACAGCAAGGAGCCTGATTCAGCCTATGCTTGAATGAACTTCGAAGATTTTTTTTCCCAAACCCCTGACATAAGAAACCCGCTGCAGGGGCTGGAAAGATGGCTGGGAAGAAGATGACCACAGGGACTGGGTGGGGCTGGAGGGGTGGAGGGGCCAGAAGGGGTAGAGGGCCTAGAGGGGCTGGAGGGGCTGGAGGGGCTGGGGAGATGACTACAGGGGCTGGAGGGGCTGGAAAGATGACCACAGGGGCTGGAGGGGCTGGAGGGGCTGGGGAGATGACCACAGGGGCTGGAGGGGCTGGAAAGATGACCACAGGGCCTGGAGGGGCTAGAGGGGCTGGAGGGGCTGGGGAGATGACCACAGGGGCTGGAGGGACTGGGGAGATGACCACAGGGGCTGGAGGGGATGGAGGGGCTGGGGAGATGGTTGACAAGATGGTTGGAGAGATAGCTGAGATGGCTCAGTGGTTAAGGGTGTCAACTGCTCTATCAAAGGCCCATAGAATTCGGGTCCCAGGAGGCTCACACATGCCTGTAACTTCAGCTCCAAGGAATATGACATCCCTCTCTAATTGTTGTGGGCACCTACACATGCACACACACACACACAAATTTAAAAAATGTTATAAAATCCTATCTGAAAACTCCTTGACTTTGATCCTTCGATTCCCTGAGCACACCCTCCTGGTTTTCTGCCCCATAGGACTGTGGCATAGTAACTGTGTGTCCTTTCAAGCCACTGCCTTTGGGGTTGTTCATTGCACATCAATAACAGACGAATACCGTCTCCATTCAGAAACACATTCCAGTACAGTTCTACTTTAAATGTGCTTCTCTACATCTTCTTTTGGGAAATGAAAGACATTGTTTCACATTTCTTTTGAACAGGCAAACATGAAAGGTGCTCATGACTTCCAGAATGGAAGACTTATCAGGTGGCCCTTTCTGCTTTCAACATAGGGCATGGCTCCGTGCTTCCTAGATTCAAAGTCCGATCTCTCTGGACCTCGATGTCTTCATCCATAAAACTGGGATAATAACAGGGTTGTTGGGAGGATGAAATGATACAATACTCATAAAGCAGTTGCTTCATTGCCCAGCACATGGAGTCAGTGTAATCTGGCCATGATCTTTACCTGAGTAGTTTAATGAATGAATGAATTCCAGGAAGGAGATAAGAAGCTGTTACCCTGAGCACACCTCCTGAGTTTTGAAACCCCTGCCACGTTTGGCTCCAGGTCAGGTCATCACACACTCCTGGATCTGGGAACATAGTCACTAACTCTGAGGGAAGGCCCCAAGATATAGCATCACATCTTAAACTGCTGAAGAAATGGAGAAAGCCACCGGGCTCAACTGGGGATGTTCCTGCACACACTGGAACCAAGAACAACTAGGTCATGCAAACTGTTGACTCAGACTGGGCATCCTTCCCTGAGGGTCCCCTGAATAAAGGACTGTTGAAACTGTCAAAACTCTTGAGCCAGCAGTGCTAGGTGCAAAGAGACAGGCTTGGACAACTGTTTCCTTCACAACTAGGTTACATGCCTTGCAGGGAATCTACAGAGAGGTGCTTTAAAAATAATCTCTTGTTTCAATTGATTTTCACTGGGTTTCTTGGTTTTAATTTTAAGTATTTTATTTGCACTCTGACAACTTCATACATGTACACACCAATCACTTCTATTTCTAACCCCAACCTCCCATTTGACCAGCACACCTGAAAACATACCCCTCCTACCATTACGTCCTGGTTTTTATTTTGCTTGTTTGCTTTGTTTCGTTCTTTAAATCACCAAGTCCAATTGGTGCCGCCTGCTGAAAAACTGACTGTTGACTGATCTTCTGGTTGGCTTGAGCTTGTGGACGTCGTCTACAGATAACCACAGCTGCCGTGAGTTCATGGGTATAATTGCCACTTCCTGCCCAGGAGAGAACATTTCCCATCTCCCCTCCACATTCTCCTGCTCTGACACTGTGTCCTCCCAGTCCCTCCGTGTCCCTAAGCCTTGGGGAGTTGATGTAGATGTCCAATTTAAGGGCTAAGCCCCCAAGAGTCCCTTACTTGAGTACTTTAGTTACGAGTCTCTCCAGAAACTGCTGCCCACTGCTGGAGGAAGCCTCTCTGGCCAACATTAAAAACAACAATGAAACCCACTTATCTTAGGACAACATGATTATAATGCGTTTAGGGTCTTTTATCTCTTTAATTAAATTAGTTCTTGATTCTTCAGATAAGAATGCATGTTAAGTCAACCAACCGATCAAACAAATAACAATTTTGCCACTTAAAAAAAACAGAGATCCAGAGTATTGCTTTGTGGTAGAATGTTTGCCTAGCATACAAGGCCCTGGGTTCAATTCTCCACACCTCAGTTAAATTTACATTATAAATTTATTTAAATTATATTTTCATTTGACTTAGGGAAACTTCCTCTATCACTCTCTATGTTTTGTTTTATTGATATTGTAGATAGGGCCTTTTCACTTAACCTGGAGCTAGCTATTCCCAGAGCACTAGCAGGACAGAAAGGTCTGGGGACACAGCTGTGTCCAACCCCCATCACTGGGGTCACAGGCACTTGCCACCACACCCAGCTTTAGTGTGAGTCCTGGGGCCTTGGAGTCAGCTCTTTATGCCCATATAGCAACTACACTGCCCACCAAACCAGCCCCCCAGCCCTGAACTCTATTTTTTAAAAAGAACTATGTAAACAGACCTTGGCACATAATACATCTGGTATTTTATATTAGAACTGGGTGCCTGCCCTTTGATAGGAAAACAGGGAGGATCTTCACACTCCAGCCAGACTCTCTTCGAACCTGACAACCGATACAGGCAACTAAGCTCTATTCACTATACTATTGCATAACTACACGCTCTTTGCAAAGCTGTCAGGTACGTGTGGGTTTCTACTTTAGTCTCCACCATTTCCTTAAGTTCTAGCAAGCTAGACTCATGAAGGGCTAGTGGGGAGGAGGAAACGGAAATATTTGAAAATAACTGGTCAATGCAATGATCTGTTTTGGTTGAGGGGGTAAGAAACAAAGAATTCCAAGTGCTGCCTGGACTTGGATCAGGCAAGCACTCCGGGCCTGGTGTGTGGAGGAAGGCACGAAGCTGAGCGGGCCGGGGAACAATGGGCCATCAGAGATCTGATGTTATGTAACTGGGTGGTTTGAATTCACAAGTGTCAAGGCAACAAGTAGAGAAGAAAGTCTGTCCTCCTACTCCATGATGGGAGGGAGCAGGGTCTGTCTCTCACAATGATGCCAACAGCTGCCATTTAGGAAAGAGAGGCTGGCTCCTTTCTTTTTGGCACCTAGAAGGGCCTCAGGGACTAGAGATTTTTTTTTTTTTTAATTTTAAGCACATAGGAGTTTTGCCTGCACAGGCCAAAAAGGGGTTTCAGATCCCCTGGGACTAGCGTTATATGTGACTGTGAGCTGCTGTGTGTGCTAAAAATTGTACCTGGGTCTTCTGCAAGAGTAGCTAGTGCTCTTTAAGGCTGAGCCATGTCTTCAGCCTCTAGAATTAAAAAAATAATAATAATTATGGCAATGAAGGACAGTGAGCACTGAGGGGCCCAGCAGTTCTTGGCCATTTGAAAATACCCTGACACTTGGCATATGAGCCTACTCCTCTGCCTTGCATGGTGCCGTCTTGGGTACAGTAGCCTTGTGATTCACGGGTTTCATTCACAGTCTGGCTCAGGCACATGGACATGATGGATATCTCGAAAGGACACAGAAGTGGGATAATGGAGGAAGCTTCTGAAATAAGGGATCTGTGAGGGAAGCCTGGCTGGATCAGAGGCGCCATATCCAGTGCTGAAGGTCACTGTCCTTAGCAGTAAGTATCCTGCATGACCTATCCCATGATTCAAGAAGGATAAAGTCCCTGGACTGCTTCTAAGCTTCTTGTTGAGCTGCCCTGATGTGCCATCCCTGACTGGCAGCCACACCCCGAGAACTCCTCCTGTACTCTGCACGTGCTGTTCCCTGGACCAGCCCAGTACACCTCCCAGCTCTCTGTCCTTGAAGCTTCAATGCCACAAACCAGCTACACTCTCTAACCTTAGAAAAGCATTCCTTCCTTTCCAGCCATCACCGGTGGACAAACTCTTTCTCTCGGGCCCCTGCACTTAGCTGCAAGCACATTCCCACTGCCTCCATCACAGACAATTTCCAATTCTGACTCCCTCCCTACAGTGCTCCTTGTTGGAGAGGACAGCCCAGGTCTTCATACTTCAGTGTCTTTAATTTCATCCCCAAAGGCGGCCTTGTGCATTCCTGACGTTGAGCATCTTTCTTGTCAAGCCCAGGTGACTGGAAGGAGGCTCTGTCCTGCAGAAAACACAAGGATGAATTCTTTCTCCTTTAGAGTTATGGCTACATTTTTGTCCTCATACTTGTAACCTGGATGAGCACACAGAAGCTCGGCTGCTGCTCCAGCCATTCTATCTGCTGGGCAGCTAACAGTTCCTGTTGCCGCCATTTCCATAAGGAAGGCTATTACCAGTGGGAGGGAGCGCTGGGCAATGGCTGAAAGACTTGCTCCCTCCTGGGGTGTATAAATGGATAGAGATGGATAATGATGATGCCGAAGATAGCACTAAAAACTCAAAAGGGTGCCCTGGAGTGCTGAACACTTCCTGTTCCTGCCTCAGAATATGTACATGTAACTGATTGTAGACAACCTCTGGAGTCTGAGTGTAAAGGAGTTCTGGATTAGCTTAACTGAAGTGGGAACACCCACCCTGGCTGTGAAGGGCAGCAGTCTAGAGACTGGACAGAATAAGAAGGAGAAGACAATCTGGACACCAACATCCATCTCTCTGCTTCTTGACTTTGACCAGCTGCCACACACAGTCCTGCTCCTTTGTCCTCCCTGCCAAGAAGGACTGGAACTTCAAACTACAGACCAAAACAAACTCTTCTTTCAGATGTTTTTTTTTTTCCAGGTGCTTTGTTCCAGCACTGAGTAAGGCAACCAGTGCGCACAGAGACTGGCGACAGTTGTCATTCTCATCCAGCAGAGTGACGTGACTTGTCCAAGGTCACACAGCTTAGGAGAACCCAGAGTGGGCCTCAAGCATCCTTATTTCAGAGTCCTTACCTGCTTTTCAACACCACTCACTGCTGCTGCAAGGGTATACACACACTTAGGTTTCAACAGACACTTGCAAATGCATACCTAGAGTTGGTGCACACTTGTGTGCATAAGGGTAGAAGTGTGCTGGGGCATTTGTAAGGTTACCTGTGCACATATTCTAATATGTGTCTCTCTCACTTTGGGAAAAGCTTCAGGGTCTTAAGAGAGTTAATGTTAGCATGGTTAAAGATTCCCCCAGGTGGCAAGAGCTCCACCACACACCCATACTCGTTTGTTTTCCCTTCTTGTCCATTTCAAAATCAGAACAACATTAAGTTGAGTCTACATTTGGTTGGATGGAGATTCTGACTTTACCCAAAGGAGTGAGACCGAGGAGGGGTGGGGGGAGAACAGTTTATGGGAAACCAACTTTCACTAGTGAAGATTTGCTTTTCAACAACACATTTATATGTAAATATGCCCCGTTGTTTTTAATCTGCAGCTTTCTTGGCAGTCACTTCCCAGGGAGCACGTTTTATTTATAAGGTCAGCTTCAGGGTAGCTCCATGTAGGCTGCGCAAGCCCATGGCAGAGGCCAGGGCCCAGTGCCATGTATGGGTATGACTGTAGTAGCAAAGGAATGGATGTAAATCATACTGTCAAGGGCGACTCAGGTGCATCCCAGAGGAGTGACAAGAGGCATTTTGTGTTACCAGGCTGTGGGCCATGTCCCCTGAGAAAGGAATTCCCCAGGCTGGAGGTGGGACTAAATGAGTGGCTTGCTCTTTCCTGTTAAAGGTGAGAATGCACTCAAGGTAGCTGACAGCCAGGAGCATCTGCTGTTCGCTGACAGTTCAAAGAGGCAAGCATGCTTTCCCTCCATCTCTGTCATGTCCCCAAGTCCCTGGTGTAGGACACAGACACCAGGATGCTTTCCATGTTTACTTTATTGTCAGAAAGCGAACTCTGTGCCCTGGGATTTGTTTTGCTTTGCTTTGTCTCTAATCTTATTTCGCACTGTTTCATTGTGTTCACATTGTCAGGTTCCAGGTGGCTGGCAATGCCCTCAACGACACCCACAGAGAGATTCCTACCATGGATCTTTATTCCTCCCACTGCCATCTCCTTGAGACATCTTGTTTGAGACAGCTTAAAAGCTTCGCGATTTTTGAAAGTCCTTATCTGTATTAAAAGTACACAACCTCCTAAGTAATCCAAAAAAGTTTTCAAATGTTTTCTGTGGGTCTGGAGCCATGAAAAGCCTTATTGTTTACCCAGGAAGACACTGGACTTGAGCTGGCAATGTGCCTGAGGCCACTCAGCAAGCGAGGGAAGGAGGGCTGAGAACCCAAATGCAATGGCAAAAGACACCCAGTAAAAATTTCCAGTCCTAGACCTTGGCAGATCTCAGGACAGCATGAAATGAACACCCATTATGGGGGACTCAATTAAGGGAAAAGAGGGCCAGAGGCCAGATATGAGTGCCAGGTATGGAAAATCCAATGACAAAGAAAGAAAATAATGATTGACATTTCAAATTCTAAAATAATGCTTTTTTTTTTAATTGTAGAAAATTCGAGGATAAAGCATTCAGAATGTACACAGGAGGGATTTCTGATGTGCATGTCTCCATCCTGTAGATGAACCCAGGTTCCTCCCAGTCTTTTCTTCTAATGGCCAGCTAGTATTGGTGCAGAGTTGGAAGAGAGTGTGAACCTCAGTGTGTTGTGAGGTGAGAAATCATTAAATGTAATGGATATATACACAGAGGCATCCCCACCCCAGCGTCTTTATGGCTATTGTAATTCAGAATCACAATCAACATGCCTTAAACCCCATAGATGCTGGTCTTATGAAGTGAGTATTAAGATGCTGGTCTTATGAAGTAGGTATCAAGATGCTGGTCTTGTGAAGTGGGTATCAAGATGCTGGTCTTGTGAAGTGGGTATCAAGATGCTGGTCTTATGAAGTGAGTATTAAGGGCTGAATCACCCCCTACTTGAGAAAGTACACTGAGGGCTGTAGAGATGGTTCAGTGAGTAAAGGCACCTGCCACTCAACATGACACCTGAGTTCAATCTCCCGAGATAAACACAGAGAGAGAAGACAACCAACTCTTGCCAGTTTTCCTCTGATCTATGCATGAGAACCTGGGCATATAGCAACCAATAAATAATTTAAAATGTAGTACAGGAAATACATAAAATATCTTATCCCCTAGTCCCTCAAAACATGACTTTGGGACCAAAGTTACTTCATAGTAATATAGTCAAGATGGTGGTTGCTGTTCACCGATGACCTGGGACCTCATCCAAAGAAGGGCTTCAGAGAGACACTTGCAAAGGGCAGGTGATACACAAGCAGTGTAGTAACCATGCACACTGAGGTCAGCCATATTCAGCTGGATCCCACAGAGCAGCACAGCTTGTGACCCCCACCAAGAGCTGGGAAGAGTCAAGGAAGGACTGGAGAACCTGGCCCTGCTGACACCACGGTTTGAAATCTTTGGTCTTCATAACTATAAGAAAAAGGATTTTGGTTGCTTCCAGACACACGGTGTGCGATATTTGGTTGTAGAAACTCTAGAAAACAAAAGCGGTGATATTCTTTTTTACATATGTGTGAGCACCAAGTAGCGTTTTGGGGTGATAGTCTTGTTCTGTGTGCTTTTTGGTGGAAAGAAAGGTCAGAGGATGTAGACTTAGGGGATTTGAGACTAACTGTTCTGTGTTTGCTGTACTTTTTTATCTTCCTGGACACACATGGGTAGGATGATTTCTTGGGTTCCCCTAGTATTAACTTAGTAACAATGGTCTGCAGCCAGGCTTGGTGCTTTAAAAATCCCCAATAGTGATTTCTCCTCTGCAGCAGGGACCTCAAAAGTCCTATATTCTTATGGTACAGGTACAGAGTAGAGGAAATACGTCCAGTTCTCATCAGGCTTTACACGGGTGAGGAATGAATTTTACATATGCTAAGAAGTTGGGCTTCTTCTGTGGTCTATATAATCTTATCCTACCACTACCTTCATCCGACCAGACATCTGAGACTACACACCAGTGATGCTAGAAGAAAGCTGTGAGAAGTCACACTGTGTGATGCATCCTGAAGGCCCCATCACAAGAGAATAAAAACAGCTCAAATAAAATAAAACAACCTCCACAATGCTTTTGTGATTGTATATATGCAAATGTATGTTTGTATATGTGCAGGCAAACGTTTATGTAGCTGTGTGTTCACATGGGTGTGGATGACCAAGGACAACCTTAGGTCTCACCACTTGTTTGTCTGTTTTTGAGAAGTGTCTTTCATTGGCCTGAAGCTCACCATGTGGATGCTATGATAGCTAGCCTGTGACCCACGATCTACCCATTTCTTCCTTCCCAGCACTTGGATTAATGTTGTGGGCTTCACCTTGCTTGTGCCCTGTTTATCCCATTCCTAGAGTGAGGACTAGGCACTTACAGTTTTTTGATGAACCTGAAGTGATTCTGGTGGACAGCCAAATGAACAAACCATCCTATGAAGAAAATACAATCTAACACCCCAAATAACAATCTTATCCTAAATGTGTTATCGGCAGATGGGTCTCTAGGCCTCTCTAAGACTGATTTAATCTTGACAAAATGATGATGAAATAATGAACATTTCACTTTGCACAGGTGGAAACTGAATCTCATGGAGATGGGTATATGTTGCCCAAACTCACATAGTTAGGAAGAGGTTAGGTTAAAAACTTGAACCTCAGTTTAAGATCCTCATTTTAGAATACAGTGTCCCTGGAGCTTAGGAGACAGCTCCATTGATAAAGTACCACACAAACATAAGTGTTTGCATTCAGATCCTCAACCCAGATCCCCAACACCCAGGTAAAAGTCTGGACACATCAGCAATGTACTGTAATCCTAGCTCTGTGGACTTGGAGACAGGAGGATGTTGCTAGTCAGCCAGCCTAGCTCTAGATTCAGAGAAAGATTCTGATCTCAAAAAATATGGTGGAAAGCAATCAAAAAAGTCACTCAATGCTAATCTCTGGCCTCTACCTGTATGTGCACATGCATGCACTCACATACATGTACACACACACACACACACACACACACACACACACACACACATACACACACACACACACAGAAGGGAGAGGGAGGTGGAGGGGTCAGGGAAGAGGGAGGAAGAGAGAGAGGGAGAAAGTGAGAGAATACAAGGATGGACAGATGGACAGTCCCTATTCCTCCTCAGATTATTCTTCTGATGGCTGAGACTTAATCTTATACAGTCATTAGTTTCTACGGTCCCATCCAGCCCTGTGGTCTCATGTTTCTCTGGTCTGGCCTGGCCTTGTGGTCCTGCAGTCACTTATAAAATAATCACTCAGAGGCTTAATATTCATTGCAAATTATATGGCCTATGGCTCAGGCTTCTTACTAGCTAGCTCTTATAACTTAACTCAACCCATAACTATTAATCTATGTATCACCACATGTTCCATGGCTTTACCTGTTGCTCCTTGGATAGTGGTTTGGTGTCTTCCTGGACTTTCCTTTCTCCTCTTACTATCTCTCTTGGATTTTCCCACCTAGCTCCATCCTGCCCTGCCATAGGCCAATGCAGCTTTATTTGTTAGCCAATGGGAGTAATGCATATTTACAGCATACAGAAAGATATCCCACAGCACTTCCCCTTTTCTGTCTAATCAAAAAGGAAGATCTTAACTTTACCATAGTAAAATTACATATAATAGAATAGTTATCAAGCAAGAATTACAGTTATAATATCTAGTCTATTTGTATTTGGCAAATTTAAAGAAAATATTCTATCATCTATCCTATATTTATGAGTCTAAAGTTTTATATCTAATTTATCTTTTTATCATAACCACAGCAATCCTGGTCACCAAGCATCTGCCTTGCCTGGCTGCTCTGGCAATTAGCTAAGTCATGAGTTTCTGGGAGGCGAATGGTGTTACAATTTTTTTTCAATGAGGAGCCTATGACATGGGCCATAGAGAGATGTTTAAGTCCCTTGAATCCCACATGTGCTTATCATCAATAGGAGTTAGAGTAACATGGCCCTCTAGGTCAAGACCAGATCAGTCCTCCACACATGTTCAGCATATAACTTAAAGTCCCTCAACCAGCAAAGGGACTTTGACAATTCTAAATATTCTTTGCTACCCTTGCCTACAGGCCATTTCCTCAGCTTGACTGCTCCTCTCTACCCCTTTCCTATTCATATGTAGGAGTTCAAAGCTAAGTCTGAACAGGTAGATGGTAGATCCTGTTTCTTTATGTTTCCATGACTAGCATTCTTCCCAGGAATGCCCCTTTCCTTCTGTGCCCCAAAGATGAATTGGTCCAACATCACCCCATAAGAGATCAGGGCTCTGACATATTTACTAGTTAACTCCAGGGTCTAGTCTGAAGAACAGTGACTGGCGTACAGCAGACCCCTGACTCAAGAAAGTGAATCAGTAATGAACTGACAGAAAGTTTGACTTTCTTGTAGTAGGCCAAGGGATTTCATGAACCAAGCAACCCTTGTTAGCTTCTGACTGTATTACATAAGTATATCGGTGAGACTTATTGGGCCATTTGCCACCAGCCTGTGGTTCTTTCTATCATGGGAAAGTCAGAAGAGCCAAGAGACTGAGCCCCTGCTGCTGGGAACATGTCCTCTGCCCCATTAAGAGTACCCCACCCCAGTAATTACAGGGTAAATGACTTGTTAAATCCAGGGCTTTTCCAATGCATCCTTGGATGTGGAATTGATATTCCTTGGGTGGTTTATCTCACTTTGGGGTAGTACATATTTTATAGAGAAAGGAAAGCTCTCCAATTAATAGTAATTGTGATCGAAGTAGTAATGGTCGTCTCCAGCCTCATTCCACAAGAGGAGACTGGAAGGGCCATGTTAATTGCTACAAAGAGCTCTGTCTATCTGAAGCAGTATATAAATAATAAATTAGAGGAAGAGAGAACAGTGCAACTGTTATGATCTTCACAGAGGAGGGAATGGATATTTATGGAGTGCTGATTGCTAAAATTCTTCTCTGAGTAATTATTAGTAAATGTGAAATGTCTACATTTGTAAGGGAATTTTAATTAAAGGGAAGGTGACTCTCATTATGGGAAGAAATGGTGTTTGGGGGTTAACAGGGAGGCAGGTTCAAGGCAAATGTGTTGGGTTTCACTGGCTTCCTTTGTTGCCACTTGGATGACAGGAGGAAACCAAACTCCTGTGGATTTAATGTCTTCTGAGTTTTAAATCAAGGGATATAAAGCAGTTATAATCATGATAAACAAGTTCTGACTGGGATCATGGAATATAGATTGAATGTTGAAAATTGATTTAGCTTAGTACTGTCCCATGGGGCTGGGCATTTAGCTGCCTTTTCTTTTTAAGGTTTGTTTTATTAATGTGTATGTGTATTTATTAGTGTATTTTTATTAAAGTGTATGTGTATTTGTGTGTGTGTGTGTGTGTGTGTGTGTGTGTGTGTGTGTGTGTGTGTGTGTGTGTGTTCAGTTTGTGCAGGTGCTCATGGAGGCCCTAAGAAGGCATCAGATTCCCTGGAGCTGGAGTAACAGGAGGTTGTGAGCCACCAGATGTGAGAGCTGGGAAGAAAACTCAGGTCCTCTGAAAGAGCAGCCCACGTGATTAACCTCCAAACCATCTCTCCAGCCCCTTACCCACCTTCCCAAGCTTCGGTGTCATCACATATAAGATGGGTATCAGCATTTTCATGTTGGCTTTGTATGGAGTGAATGAGACCAGCTATGAAGAAAGACAAGGAGCCTTTTCTGGAGTATCACACACTTGCATAATGTCCCAGCATCCCTTTCTGGTCTGTTGGTTTATTTTCTCTGGCACAACTAATTTGGCATTCACTATTCAGGGTCAAACAGAGCATGGTTCTTGAGCACAAGCAACTCATCAAAAGCTGCTGAATGAGATCATCTTGATGAAGAGCCACTCTTCCTTTCTGCAGGATCACACTCCCATGTATATAATATTTATATTTATTAGGAGGTGGGGACAGAGTCATTTAGGGAGTTGATACAAACCACTTGATCTTTTCCAGAGATTTCTCTACATTTTATATGGACCGACACATATTTCATGGAGCCTTGTGCTGACCATCTTCCTGTGTGGATTCATGGCCAGGAAGGCTGAACCAAGAGTTGCAGATCCAGGAGAAAGAATGGGCAGGTAAGTGATCACTGGGGACTAGTGTGGCCCAGAGATGGTAGGCAGGTTCTCTCTTCCCTCTCAGGGAGACCAGTGAATTCCAAATTCAGCCCAAGGCTTTCCCTATCACCCACAGAGGAAGATCTCATATTCCAGATGTGTGCCTATCCACAGATGGGAGTTTTAGCTTGGCTGTCAGGAAACACTGTGCAGCAGTCTTACCTCCTGGGTATCTCAATTACTTGTGTCTATGGACTATCAGTGTATCCCGACATTTAAGAGAGGGTGGCCTTTGGACAGGAGAAGCAGAATTAAACAGAAGAGGCAACATATCAGGAAACAGACTTAACAAAGGAAATGGATAAGTTTAAGTTAATCTAACATGCTTGCAGTGGTCCAGCGGGTCATTATGACACTAATATAAAGATGGTTCTATCATCAAAAATTTGAGTTCTTGGGATAAGGAGGGGGGTAAGCATTGCAGACTAGAGCAAGGGCTAGCAACCTTTTCATAAAGACTTGAGAGTAATGTATTTGGCTCTGTAGACAGAGTGTGCCTGTCGCAAGTATTCAGTGCTGCCCTCATGGCTCCAAACAGCCACAGGACATTGAAGGACAGTTATACCTGTGCTACAGTTAAATCATATTTGTGAACACTGGAGCTTGAATTCCATGTGTTTTTCATATGTCACAGAATAATTGCCCCTTGTTTGTTTTCCTATTTTAAAATATTGATGTCATGATTAGTTTATGAGTTGAACAAAGTGGGCAGTAGCCAGCACTGGACCTGGTAAGCTATATCTTGGTAATATCTCTTTGAAACCGTCAAAGTAAGTAATTCAAATATATGAAAGAAAAGGTAAGAAAAGCAGAGGCAGATTCAAGGGAGTTTTTCTTTTTCTGGTTGAAATTTAAAATATATTCCATGGTATCTTAAAATTTTTATTCATTTGTTTGTTTGATTGATTGATTCATTCATTCATTTGTTTTTATTACCAGGACTAACTGGCAAGTGAGGAGAGAGAACCAACACTGGATGGCCCAGGAACAGCTATGCTACAGCAAAGTTCTACTTTCTAAGATGTAAACACTGTTTCTGCTCTAAAGCTGAGGAAGTAGCTACAGCACACAGAAGTCAACTCCACCAGAGCCCTGGACTCCAAATCCAGATATGTAGGCTTCACTGTATTGGTTTTCTTAAGTCTTGGCTTAGCTTTGAACTCAGCATGTTACATATCATTTTATTTATAATCTCTGTGCCTCTGGAAAAGCCATAGATTAAGAGGAAGATTTGGTTCTGTGTAACTGGCAAATGCCAGGGCCAGGAAGCAGCATCAGGAACTCACCAGAAAGCTATTGTTTGAGGTGATCTGGTGCTGCTGGTGTGCAGTTTTAGCTACTTGGGAGCCTGAGGCAGAAGAACCATGATTCCAAGGGTTGCTGGCTTGGAAAAAAAAAAAGAGTGTGTTTAAAGCTGGCCTGAGAAACCTCGTGAGACTTTATCTCAAGCTATAGCATCAAAAAGACTGTCAGATATGTGTGTGTGTGTGTGTGTGTGTGTGTGTGTGTGTGTGAGAGAGAGAGAGAGAGAGAGAGAGAGAGAGAGAGAGAGAGAGGGATGGCTTAACAAGTAACATGTCTGTTTCCAAAACTAACACTGAATCTGCTTCCAAGGTTTCATATGGTGGAAATAGAGATCCAATTTCTGTGTTTTCTGTTAACCACAAAACCCATAGCACACATGCGATTGATGCCCTCACTCACATAAACAAACAAACAAATGTAATTTTAAAATGCGTGAGAGTTGGAGACATGGCTCAGTGGTTTATGGCACTTGTTACTTTTTCAGAGGACTCAGGTTCAATTTCTGTACCTACATGGTGGCTCACTACCATCTGTAGCTCTAGATCCAGGGGAATCTGCCATTCTCTTCTGACCTCCATGGGTACCAGGCACACATATGCTGCGTGTAAACACATACAGGCAAAACATTCATACAAATGAATGTATCTATACATAAATAAATAAATACTCATTTTAAAAGAAAAAAAAGAAAGTGCAATTCATAATGCAGGTGCAAAACCTGATTCAATTCTTAAAAGGTGGGGGGTGGCAGTGTCGGGATATAGTTCGATTAATATATGATGTTTGAGTCTCAGTACCACGAAAAAGAAAGAAAATTATTGTCTCAATTATCCAGTTACTTTCTTATCTAAAGAATTTTAACTTGCAAGTCTATATAAATGTAAGAAATGCCTTAGCACAAAATTAACACTAGCCAACCAGCATACTTGAACATCTCCTCCTGGACAGGGACTGTGCAAAGGGCCACACAGAAGTAATTCCTATTACTACCCCAATTCTGTATGATATTCAGAACCAAGGATCAGAAGTGGAGTGACTTTGAACTGTGGAGGTGGCTTTAATCTATTTATTGCTACTCCTCTCTCTCTCTCTCTCTCTCTCTCTCTCTCTCTCTCTCTCTCTCTCTCTCTCTCACACACACACACACACACACACACACACACACACACACACACATCACTTTCATAAAGAAGGGTGTGTGTATAAGAATGTCTGTGTTCTTCACATTTAGAATAGAACAGTGCCTGGTGCAGAAGGAGAGACAAAATAATTGTTAAATAACTGGATGGACAGACAGATGTAAGTGAGCACCTACTTTCTGATATGCAAGCCAGATAGTACAGAATGGGTACAGCCAAGTGTCCATATCTCATTGAATAATGAGATAAGAAACTTAAGAAACCATCCTAAGAAACTTAAAAGCGTGAAGAATCACCCTCAGTCAGAAAGGACTGGGCAAGGAGGATGAGCACTTTGGCATACGCAGACAGCATGTCGAAATAGAACTGCTTTGAAAAGCCAGGGTTTGGGCTTACAGACACATCCTCTCTGGACAAACAAGTGCTCCTGTCTGTGGTCAAGAAGTGATCATTGTATTGCCGAGACCACATCATGTTTTCTTAATGTAGTTTAAGCATGACAGCTTATAAGAAGAGATTCATAATGCATTAGCTGCCTTTAGGATTTGCACAGGGCACCAGAGGGGGATTGCTGGCCTGCTGGGGGAGCAAGACAGAAAAGCAGTCTACAGACAGTCCTACCTGGATATGTCTATATTCAGAAAGGGAAGGGGAGAAATAGGAAAGTAGGAGAAAGAAAAAAGGGTGAAAAGGGAAAATCAAAGAGAGAATGAGAGACGGGAGGAAGGACAGAGGAGGAGGAAGAAAGGGAGGAAATGGGAGAGGATTGTCTGTCGATTCAGGCTGGCCGACAGGTGCATCAGTAAGTGTGGTGGTCGCCTGAGACTTGGCAGCAGCCTCTGATTCTTCCATCACTGTTTTTTGACAAGGGAGATATATTCTTCAGAGGTTTGTTGAAAACTTAGCTGGAAGTTGGAGCTGCTGAAAACTTGCAGAGGAAGCTTGGTGAGCTCCTCTCAGGGGATAAGGTGGCTGTCACAAGTAAGAGCCGTGTACTTGGTCAGATCACAGATCAGAGCTGCCTGCAAGTTACCAGAGCTGTCTTTGTTGCAAAGATACCTTTTGTGATTTCCTGTGGTCCCAGGGGAGTCTAGAGCTGCAACAGGCAGACTGTCATAGTGGGGATGAGAGCCTAATGCTGATGGGCCTTTGAGCCAGAGTCTTCATTTAAAGGACTTAACCAATTCATGATAAAAGCCATGCTAATCTTTCAGCTGATGTGTAAGCACGCATTATCACAAGGACATGCTCATTAACACACTCATACATGTAAAATTTCAAATGTGCGTAATGCCATTTGCCCAATACGCTAATATGTATAGACTCACACAGATAGTCCATGCTCACTTATACATGTATTTTTACATCATCCACATGCATAACATGCGGTCCCATATATAAATTCCCACATGGGTACACTCATAAATACACAAGCAAAAACTCACATATGAATATTTTCACCACACACCTACACTCACACATATTTTCCAGGACATACACGTGCAAACTATGTACATTTATAATTACTATGCTTATCATATGCTGTATAAACACAGACATACAGTCATCCACACACATGTTCATGATCACACACATTCACGCAGACATACACAGGCACTCAGCCACAGACACATGCGAACAAACTCCAGTGAATGCCTCCGAACAGGCCAATCCTGCACCTCAGAACTTAGTTTCCAGCAACATAAAGAACTCACAGGACATGCCCACAAGCAAACTGCCTGCTTCCTACAGAAAATCTCTGCTGGGCTAAAGTGTCCCTGCTATGTCAGATATGTGCCTTGTACAGCCAGTTACTTCCTGCCCAAAGCAAAGCAGCAACAGACAAAACAAAACAAAAACCTTGAAGAACATGTCAGGTAATGCTTGGAGAAACTGGCAAGAGCTGGGGGAAGGGCCTTGTTTCTGGTCAATAGCATGGCCATTTGTGTGGCTGCTGTTCTTCCCCCCGCCTGCGTATTATTCAAATCCATACATTGTGTTTGCCTTTTGTGTCCAGCTTCCAACAAGTCTCCCTTTGTCTCCATCACAAAGGCCAATAAACTCTGCGTGGAAAGTAAGGTTCAGGGGCTGCTGGACATTATGACTAATGGCCAGGCAGTTTATATCCTTGAGACCGTGAACTGATATTGGGAGACAATGGCAGAGAGAGAGTCCATTGAGTACAGAGAGCCCCCTGGTAACCCCACGGGGGCTGAGATGGGCAACAAAGGGGCTATTGAGAACGGTGGCCCTGGATGAAAACTGTGAGAGGGGGAGCGGGTGGCATGACCACATGGCTAGCCTCCAATGTGGCTTTTGTTTTCTGGACAGTGAAAACTGGCACACAGAGGAGTCAGTTGTGTTTATCTTTTTAGGGGGATTATGGAGGTATGGTTGACAAGCTGAAATGATATATTCATGATGTGCGATGTGATGATTGAATGATAGCACATGCACGCACACACACTGTCATCAACCACATTTAGCATTTGTGTATGCCTGTGGGGGTAAGGGTGACAGCACTTAAAATCTGCCCTCTTCTCAAATTCCAAGCTACACAACACAGTACTACTGATTGCAGTCACCATGCTCCACATTAATCCTAGAAGCTGGTCATTGTGTAGGACGTTGAGGGTCCATGGAGATGCAGAGAAGCCCTTGACAGGCTCACCCTAACTCGTGAGTCTGAACCTGGGCCTGCTTTGCCATGGCCTTAGGTAATGGTAATGATCTCTAAAGGTACATGACAGTGACCTGATTGGGGACCATTTCATAAAAAATCATCACTTTCCTCTGGATTCTGTCTGCTTTACCTCAGGGACGCCTGTCCACCTGGGGTGAGAATGGTTTGGGGCCTGCACAAATCCCCAGTGCAAAAATCCCAGGATAGGGTGATCACTCTTCCAGAGAGATGCCAGGAGGAGCAACCAGTGGGGATAGAGAAGATCCTGTGTTTTCTCTCTTTCTTTCTCTCATCTGTCTTCTTCTTTTAATAAAACAAGTAGATATCACAATGACTTCCTTCCCATAAAACAATCATTAAATGTCTACCTTTGGCGTGTAGTCTTCAATTGTGTCAAATTAAGAATGACCTGGATTTTTAAATATAAACCAAACTTTGATTATATCCACATCAATTGTACTTCTCCATGAAGATGGGCCTCCAACAGAAGTCCATGAATGTGCCTTCATTTCTGCATGCACTCTCTCACTTCATTTTTTCCTGTCCATAATTACACATTGTCATCTTTTCTGTCCCCTGACACACTCCTGCTCAGTGTCTGATGAATGAATGGTTCCACTGATATGTTAGAAAAGGGTCTCGATTATGACGTTCCTTTACACTAGGGCTATAAAAAAAAATTCATGGCACTATTACTAAACTGGGACATGGTATTTAGGGTACTCCGACACCATGGACTTGGGCCATGGTCTCTCATATTTGGCTCCAGAATAAACCATCTCGTGAGGACTATACTTGTGCTGGTAGCCTCTTCACCCATTTTCCCATTCCAGAGCTAGGTTCATGAAATAATAAACTCTCCTCACTTTGCTCCATTACAATTGGCATGTCTGTAGTCCATCATGTGACACATTCTTATGCATGCTAGGGTAAATGGAAGGTTTTGAAAAACACAAATATAAGTGCCCCAAACTCAAGTGTGACCACTCATGGACCCAGAGCCCTTCACAGGTGCTTTAAGGAATCATCTAGCTGATAATCCAATTTTCAAAAGTTAATTACACAGAATAATCTGTCTAATAGGCATGCATGCTGCATGGGTCTCTCTCGTCATTTAAAAATTTCATCGCACATATCTCTCCTGGATTAGTGCAGTTTGTTACTGGTCCCTAGGGTCCCTGAGTCTTGATCACTTGTCAACCCCATCCCTGTTTCTACACTTTAGCCAAATGAATCTTCTAATATGTGAACCAGACTATTTACCTTGCTTCCTTTTCCAGCCTCTTCTACATGGCACCGCACCTCCTTGTCTGTTCTTGCTTCTCCCTAGCCCTGTCTTCCATGAGCCTGACACAGTGATGTCATTTCAGTTCAGGCTTCCCCCTGACACTTGAACTATTTCTTTTTTTTTTTTTTAATTTATTTTAATTTATTTTGCAATACAATTCAGTTCTACATATCGGTCACGGATTCCCTTGTTCTCCCCCCTCCCGTCCCCCTCACCTTCCCCCCAACACCCCCCCCCCATTCCCATCTCCTCCAGGGCAAAGCCTTCCCCACAGACTGAGGTCAACCTGGTAGACTCAGTCCAGGTAGGTCTAGTCCCCTCCTCCCAGGCCAAGCCAAACAATCCTGCATAGGCCCCAGGTTTCAAACAGCCAACTCATGCAATGAGCACAAGATCTGGTCCCACTGCCTGGATGCCTCCCAAACAGATCAAGCCAATCAACTGTCTCACCCATTCGGAGGGCCTGATCCAGTGTGGACCCCTCAGCCATTGGTTCATAGTTCATGTGTTTCCATTCATTTGGCTATTTGTCCCTGTGCTTTATCCAACCTTGGTCTCAACAATTCTCTCTCATATAAACCCTCCTCATTCTCGTTGATTGGACTCCCAGAGATCCACCCAGGGCCTAGTCATGGATCTCTGCATCCAGATCCCTCAGTAGTTGGATGAGGTTTCTAGCACAACAATTAGGGTGTTTGGCCATCCCATCACCAGAGTAGGTCAGTTCGGGCTGTCTCTCGACCATTGCCGGCAGTCTGTTGTGTGGGTATCTTTGTGGATTTCTGTGGGCCTCTCTAGCAAAGGAATCCTGTACAATAACACAACTTCTGGAGGCATCACGATCCCTGACTTCAAGCTCTACTATAGAGCTACAGTAATAAAAACAGCTTGGTACTGGCATAGAAACCGACATGTGGACCAATGGAATCGAATTGAAGACCCTGACATTAATCCGCACACCTATGAACATATAATTTTTGACAAAGAAGCCAAAAGTGCACAATGGAAAAAAGAAAGCATCTTCAACAAATGGTGCTGGCAAAACTGGATATCAACATGTAGAAGGCTGCAAATAGATCCATATCTATCACCGTGCACAAAACTTAAGTCCAAGTGGATCAAGGACCTCAACATAAATCCAGCTACTCTGAACCTGCTAGAAGAGAAAGTAGGAAGTAGTCTTGAACGCATTGGCATTGGAGACTACTTCCTAAATAGAACACCAGTAGCACAGACTCTGAGAGAAACAATCAATCAATGGGACCTTTTGAAACTGAGAAGCTTTTGTAGAGCAAAGGATACGGTCAACAAGGCAAAGCGACAGCCTACAGAATGGGAAAAGATCTTCACTTGAACTATTTCTATCTTGTAGAACATATCAGGTCCTCAAACTCTGACCAAAGACGAAGAAGCTCCCATTTGGAGACCTCAGCCTTCCTGCAGCCTCCTCTTCACCTGCCTGATTCTCACTCGACCCTAGGCCTTTGCTTTTGTCTTTCCCCAGGAGCTAAGACTACCATCCTGTCCCTTAGAAGCTACAAGTACTGTGACTTTTCCAGTTGATGTGACAAAGATGTTAAATTACTAACTTGCATCCTTTTTCACCTGGGAACACAGCCAGGCTTGAACTCCCCATTCAATCTAGCAGACTGACAGAACGGTAAGCAGCAGAAATGCAGAAGAAACACAGTGTGAACCCTGCCATCATTGCCTTCAGTTCTGGAAGGGACACAGTCCAACAGCAAGGAATGAAACGAAGCAAACTCAGGCAGTAACATACGCTACAAGGAAACAGAATAATGGGCTATCAGTCAACAGGGGGGCAGAGAGGCTGGGGAAGACCTTGGATTAAGTGGCCAGGAAACCATTTCTGGAAATCTGACAAGTGTTCTGAGAGTTGAATGATGGAGAAGGAATTTCTGTGTGTATCTCCAGGGCAATGTGTTCTCTGCTACGGCTATTAATACCAATATGTGTGGATGTTTGCAATACCGGTTCTGAGTTCACTTTCACAGACATTCTGATTTGGGAACAGGAGAGATGATGGCTCAGTGGGTTAAGAACACTTGCTGCTCTTGCAGAGGTCTTGAGTTTGGTTCTTGGCACCCATGTATGGCAGCACCAAACCATATCATGCCAGCTCCTGGGGATTCAAGACCCTCTTTTGGACTCTATGAGTATCAATACTCATCCATGTACAAACTCACAAACAGAAACAAGTAAACTCACAATTAAAGATAAAATAAATCACGTTTTCTTTTAGTTCTGGCCAGAACCTGAGTATGCTTTCTCTGCTCCTCTGGGCTTCATTGCTGCTTCTCTGAAGCACTCCTTCCTGCCCTTTCAGCCATTCAGCCCTTTGTGGTCCATACTGCTGGCCTCCATGCTAGATTGACTCAAACGGCATGGCCCCTTTTTAGTTTCTTCTCTATTCCCCTCGTCCAGACAGCTGCTAATGCTAAGATTTACAGCTTGTCTGTCCTAGAGTTTTCTTTTAAACTCTAATCAAACTTTCCTCAAGGTTCAAGGTAATAATAATACTAATAAATCTGATCAAATAAAAACTGGGAAAAATTCTGATTTCAGTGGTTTAAATGAATATCAGGCCTTTTATATTTAATTTTTCATTTGACTCTAATGTCTGTTTAAAATTTATGATGAATTGATCCAAGGGATCACTTTTACCAACAGAAGCAATTCTAGAAGTGAGGGACTAGCCAGCTAGCCACAGTCAGTCATTTGGTCAAACTAAGGAATATGAGTTTTATTCTGACTTCTGTAGGCAGCCACAGGACTAGGTCTCAGGTAATAGGGTATGGGTCACACTTTTGAAATAGTCCATCTTTGTGAAGAGTAGGGACCAAGTACAAGAGTAATTATTGTGGACTGAAAGAGAGAATGGAATGAATGGTGAAGAAGGACTTGGAGAAAGTTAGATTCCAGATAAAGCCTAGGCAGGGAGTCGTGGCTAAGTTTTAAAAGGAAAAATGTCAGAGTGACTTTCAGGATTGGGGGTCTGAACAGCAGGGTGGATAGTATTTCCATTTCCACAGAAAGAATAAACAAGACAAGGAGACGACTGGCCGTGGAGGAGGTGTTTAACACATTTCCTCGGAGCACATTAACATTGAAATGCCTAACAACCAATCACAGGAAAAAGTCAAGGGCTTTGTTAGCGTGTTCAAGCTCAAGGAAAAGATTGTGTTGGAGATGTAAAGTGGGATGGAGGTGGGTGTCTAGTTGCATTTTAACAGTGGGAAGAGCTGGTGGACGAAGTGAGCCATCCTCTAAGGCAAATGAAGATTGACTACTGAATAAAAGTAAGAGTCATCAGGTTTGGCAAGATGTAGGTCTTTAGTGACCTTAAGAAAAACTCTTTAGGTAACATATGGAGAAAATGGATTCTGAGGAAGATGACTGGGGGTGGGGAGAGCTTGAATATTAAAAGGGACAGTAGCAGAGAACGCTGGGTGGGTCGTCACATGTTAAGGGAAGTCATGGATGAATGAATGGACCTGGGCATGGTGGACGGAAGAGTGAACCAACTATTCAGGCCTTTGTTCCCAGGACTATGCTAGCTGCTTGATGGTATGCCCACTGTCAGAGGAATCCTTTAGCCTGTGGGATCCTCATGGTGAACTGATTGTCACTGGCTTATCAGAGAGGTGGCTCAGATCTCAATGTCCTCATGGAAACATAGCCATAAATTTTCCTTTCAGGAATGGGGATGTTTCCAGGTGTTTCCTGGATATGCCAGGTGGACTGATGAAACAGCTTCCCAGGAAGGCTTGGTACTTTCCTCATCCAGCAAGCAAGGTCCTGTGAAACATTGCAGCATGGTTCAGGTCTGATGCCCCCATCTCACATCTATCATTGGGTATTGTGGTTCCTCCAGATAGCTTTTAGGGGGGAAAAACAGAATGGGTTTCCCAACATGCCTGCTTTCATATTTTCCATATTTCATACTCTCTCTCTCTCTCTCTCTCTCTCTCTCTCTCTGGTGTGTGTGTGTGTGTGTGTGTGTGTGTGTGTGTGTGTGTGTGTGTGTGTATGTGTGTGTGTGTGTGTATGTGTGTGTGTGTGTGTGAAAGAAAGAGAGAGAGAGAGAGAGAGAGAGAGAGAGAGAGAGAGAGAGAGAGAGAGAGAGATCATTGTTGAGTATCATTCCTCATGATACCATCCACTTTTTTTTCCTTTGAGACAGGGTCTATCATTGGTCTAGAACTTGGCCAACTTCAGCTGGTGTGTCTGTCTTTTCACTGCCGGGATTACAAGTGCATGGCATCATGTCTGTTTCTGTTGTTGTTTTATGGGGGTTCTGAGCATTGAACTTGGGTCTTCATGCTCACGCCATGAGCACCTTACCAACTGAGTTATCTCTGTGGATGCTGTGTTTACTTTCCAATATCCTTAGTATTCCTTCCATCCTCATGACTTTCCTTTTCCTAAAAAGGTAATTTGAAAGAAAACAAATTCAAGAAATCAAAATATATGTAACAACGACCCAAAATCTTCTGTTTTTGTCTCTTGAAGAAGCCAAAAACCAACACCACTAAATCAGGTGCCATGTTCTATGATCTGTTATTTCAATGTGCTTCTGAGTTCCTCATCTCTCTGTGCCTAAATAGTGTTCTTTGAAGTCAACTTCATCAATAAACCACCCTGACCTGGAAGAGTTTCCAGGCTCAAAATAATGAATAATAATTAGGGATATTAAAAAAGTGATATTTTGCTGCAATTTGGAAATTAATATATGAATTTGGGGAGCCTCCAATTTTATCCAATAAGTGGTTTCTTCAATATAGTTCTCCTGCTAATCTGCACAAAAGCACTGAAGGATGGCAGGCTTGGTGAATCTTCCTTGCCAGTTTATTGATTTTGATAGAAAAGAATCTTATGACATTCTAACAAAGTGTGACCATTCGTGAATAAAATTCCTATTTGGCTTCACCATTATACATAATTACCACGTGGAAATCATTGCTTGAGTTCTTTGGACTTCTCATCACCTAGGCCAAGCTGTCAAAAGTATTTTCTGAGAAATCTGATGAGAATTTTAAAAATGTGTATCTTGAAAGAAGGAAAGGGGAAAGGGCTCTGAAATACCATCCTCTGAACATGTCACAGCTGTTGCATAAAATGACCTCCAGCAGCTGTGGTCATCTGCTCAGTATCAAGCCTTAACCACACCAGCATGAATGGAGGAGGGGCTCCTGAGGCCCCTCTCATAGTTCAACAGCTATTAGTAGTTGATGTCTGTTGAAAAGGGACAGTCACTTTTCTTTGGGGGTACTGTCATTGGTAGGCTGCTCATGCCCCAGTGGGTGATCCCATGGCTGTGTGAATATGGGTAGGACTAATTGTATTTAGAAGGTAAAAAAAATACAAAAGAAGAAAAGGACATGAAGTTGGGAGGGAAAAGTGATGGGGTTCTGGAGGAGGGGAGCTGGAAGGAGACTGAGGAGTACATACAATCAAGATGCATTTTATGTGTAAAGTATTCAAAGAATAAATAACAGATATCAAATAGG
Organism: Peromyscus californicus insignis; assembly: GCF_007827085.1. Taxonomy (NCBI): domain Eukaryota; kingdom Metazoa; phylum Chordata; class Mammalia; order Rodentia; family Cricetidae; genus Peromyscus; species Peromyscus californicus. The sequence continues at coordinate 94,784,666 of NW_026294606.1, forward strand.
AAGGAAATTTAGAAAAGAAGTAACAGCATACATTTCTTTTTACTACACAGAAGGAGGTGATAGTATATGATGACATATGATACATACATACATATGTGTATACATATATATGCTTATATGTTTTGGAAGAATAAACAATGATGTAATATTTTATATAATATGGCATACCATTAAAGGAGAGCATCAAATTTATGCATCTATTTTTCTTGAAATAATTAGAAACAAAATTAACATTGTCTAAAAGTTCTCCCTCTTCTCTTCCTATTTTCCCACCACCAGTAAGCCATTTCTTTTTCAAATTTTTACATGTATAAACTTTTATGTCTATGAGCGTTTTGACTGCTTGTATGCATGTGTACCTTGTGCATGTAGTACCAGAGGCCAGAAGAAGGCAACAGATCCCTTGGAACTGAAGTCACAGACAGGTGTGAGACATTACATGGGTTCTGGGGACAAGCCCCAACTCTGCAAGAGCAGCAAGTGCTATTAACCACTGTACCATCTCTCCATCCCTGCTACCTCTTTTCCTGTAGGTTGTTTCTCTTGGGTGTTACATTTCCTGGCTATAGCTGAATGAATACCAGCACACACCCTCTGTCAGGGCCAAGTACTTTAGGAAGGATTGGGGATACAATCAGACTAAGACCTCATGACCTTTCTGTCATTGAGCCAAATGTCATTCTGGATAATGTCCTCAAGTAATTTTGGCCAATTTTCATCCTATCATCAATATACAAATCTTTGTATGCATTGGCTTGGCAAGGTCAGTCATACAACAATGTTCTGAGGACTGCTGTGGGTCCCAAGGAGGAAGAGATGAACAGGAAATCTTCCCACTTCTTGGAACTCTCAAATTAGACTCCAGAATAATTGAATAATTGAGAGGGAATGTTCAAAAAGCTATAAATAGGTCCTTGACTTCTGCTTTTCATTTCTTCACTTCATAACATGAATTTGATTACATTGGATCACATCCGACAAACTCATAGGGTATTTTTTCACTTTGGTCTAGAGTTTTTCTCCCTGATACAGCCACATAATACTTCTTAATCGACTTGACTCTACAGTCAATGGTGTGAAACCGCAGGTCCATATGCATGTCAGGCATTTTATGAAGAAGATCAGAGCTGATTGCTTGCTCTTTGAAGGTTTCTTTCTCTTCTACTTGTCTTGCCAACTTATATATCCACAAAGGTGATAGGACTGACTTTCATGTGATTGGCAGATCTCATGCAATGTTCAGTGTTATTCAGGGGGTCCTTTCTCCCAGAGAAAGAAACATCTGCCAATATCCCACATGCTTTAGAGCTCTTTACTTTTGTGTCCAGGACGCTGGTAAACTCTTATGGAGTCCTGGTATCAACTTCTACTCTTGTTTGTTTGTTTGTTTGTTTTCAAGGCAAGGCCTCATTATGTAGGTCTGACTGTCCTGGAATTCACCATGTAAACCAGGCTGCTGATCTCAAATTAACAGAGATCTGTCTGCTTCCCGAGTGCTGGGATTAAAGCTGTGTGCCCCTACAACTGGCACCCAATTTCTATTATTAAATTGAACATTTTCAAGTCTTTATCTAGTTTCATCCTTGACCTGCTGTGTACATTGGACTATAAGATACACATAACACTAGCAACTCCATGTGGACATTCTGCTACTATTGAACAGTCCTAGAAGGCCGATAGTCCAGTCAACTGGAAATCTGTTTTCTGGTCAAGGGGATATATAGCATGATACCTGAATTGTGAGTTATAGTGTGAGGATATAGGCATCTATTTATTCATACATTTACTGAGTGATTATATCACAGAGATCTCTCAGCCATGGACCCTTTAAACATCCCATTGTTCAACTGAACCCGACTCTGACTACTCTTGGTAGGTGGACCCAGGCATCAGTAATCTTTGACACTCTCAACTCAGTCCATGTCAATTATCATCATCATTACTACCTATTTCCAAAATTCTACTGTTGGGTAATTAGCCATTTTTGTGTCTTTGTCTGGCATGGATGCTCCTGGCTACAGCATTTAAGTTCCTGCATCTCAGGAAATTCCCATTGCAGTAATGATAAAACCCACTCATCCACACATGTAAGCTCAAATACATCTGAGCTAGCCTGAAGTCTTCCCCCATATCTACTTTTTACATTTAGCAAGTTATGTAACACAAGCTATTCTAAGTTAGAAAAAAAACCCAACAACAACAACTCAGGTTAGCCTTAATAGATCTGTTTTAACTATGACTTTCAATGGCTATCCCATAATTACCTACTGTACTAGTTTCACTCTGTTGCTGTGACAAATGCTGTGATCAAAAGCAACTTAGTAGAGTGTGGTGGTATTATATTCCTCAAAATATTGTGCACCCTAATAAACTTATCTGGGGTCAGAGAACAGAATAGCCACTAGATACAGAGGCCAGAAAATGGTGGCACTCACGCCTTTAATCCTAGCATTCCAGAGGCAGAAACCCATTTGGATCTCTGTGAGTTCAAGGCCACATTGGAAACAGCCAGGCATGGTGACATACGCCTTTAATCCCAGAAAGTGAGCCTTTAATCCCAGGAAGTGATGGCAGAAAGCAGAAAGGTATATAAGGTGTGAAGACCAGAAACTAGAAGCTCTTGGCTGGTTAAGCTTCAGGCTTTCAAGAAGCAGTTCAGCTGAGATCCATTTGGATGAGGACTCAGAAGCTTCCAGTCTGAGGAAACAGGATCAGCTGAGGAACCGGCGAGGTGAGGAAGCTGTGGCTTATTCTGCTTCTCTGATCTTCCAGGATTCACCCCAATAACTGGCCTCAGGTTTGATTTTATTAATAAGAACTTTTAAGATTCCTGCTACAGTAGAGGGAAGTGTTAATTTCATTTTGTACTTTCAGGTCAGAGTTCAATATTGAGGGAAGTCAGGGCAAGAACCTAAGGTAGAACTTGAAGCAGAAACCATGGAGGAATATGGCTTGAAGATCATTCACTAGATCTCTCTGGTTCATATACTCAGCTAACTTTATTGCACAGCCTAGAACAGTCATTCTCAACCTGTGGATCATGACCCTTTGTCAAACCTCTATCTCCAAAAATATTTAGGATTCATAACAGTAGCAAAATTACAGTTACGAAGCAGAAACAAAAATAATTTCATGGTTAGGTGTCACAACATGAAGAACTACTGAATTAAAGGGTCGCAACTTTAGGAAAGTTGAGAGCCACTGGCTTAGAACCACATGCCCAAGTTTGGTGACTATAGTAGACTAGATATCCCTATATCAACTAATAGTCAAGACAATCCCTCAAAGACATACTCACAGACCTACTTGATAAACACAATTACTCAGTTGAGACTTTTTTTTAATCAGGTGACTGTAGACTTTAAGTTGAGAGTTAATACTAACTAGGACACCTACAATTGAACCATTGTAGGACCCTTGAGCATGAATCACACACACTCACTACTGCTCCTCTGACCCTCCTGCTTTCTAAGGGGACAGGTCAGGGGAGGGCCTGTGTGCCTGCACTTCTAACTGCTCATGCTTTAGGGCTCTGAAACTTAGGGTTCAAAACTTAGTGGCAGGGATTTTTTCTTTTCTTTTCTTTTCTTTTCTTTTCTTTTCTTTTCTTTTCTTTTCTTTTCTTTTCTTTTCTTTTCTTTTTTTTTACATTCAGGTCCATTGGGGAGATGGAGCCTGCTGGAGATTCCAGAAGCATGTAGGTCACGCAGCAATGACACATTCCTGACCAGGTCCCTTTGTGGATGACAGAGTTCTACATCAGCAGGAATGCCCTGGCACCAGACAAGCGCTTTGTCCAGTGACCGGCTCAGCTGTGAGCTCTTTGTATCCCATCCTAACTCCCATCCACAACAATCAGTCATAATGAAAAAAACGCAGACTCAGTTACTTTAGACAGATGATTCGGGTTGGGATGCCCCTGGCTTGTGATTTGAGTGGTGGTGCTGTGGCATCATCCATCATTCTTAAGATCTCAGCATGTACTGAACTCTCCACCAGCCCAAGCAGAGTTGTGCCCCTGAACAACTGGGAAATCGCCCCTCCTCAATCTTCACCTGGTCTAAATCTGACTGTAGTATATTCATAGAGCCTGTATCCATCCTGGGTTGTCCTCACCCATTTGTTCCTTGGCTGTGGTTTCATATGAGAAGTATTTATTCTGCCTACTATGGTCCAGGCACTCAAGGCACAGAAATCCAGCTCCCATCACAAATCCCATTAGATGTGAGATCTAAAGAAGTTCCCTGATGTCTTCAATTTGAGCAAAAGCTCTCGTAATTCTAACAATTCACATAATTCGGTCTTTCCCCTATAGGAGACAGAATTCTCATTCATATATAGCTCAAGGATAAATAACTTACAAAATTCTTGTATCCCCCACCAGCCTTCATGTTCTTAAGATACGGACACAAGTTGCCATGTGGATGGGCCTCTCACAACACATGTGAGTATCACTGCTCCAGTGAAACTGCTGTGGATTCACTGCAGCTGCTGCCGTGTAACAGACTATCCCCACACACCTCAGCTTAAAACCATACACACTGTGAGCTCGTTTCTGCCTTGAGATAGGATTTGGAGTGCAGCTTCATTGGGTCCTCTGTTTTGTGGGTTTCTCTTTTTACAAGATTACAGCTAGCTGAGGGTGGGCAGTGCCATCTGAAGTCTCAACTAGGGAAGCATTTCACTGGAAGCTTCTCTGAGGATTGTTAGCAACATCCAGTTCCTCAAAGGCTTTTGGCCCACGGACCCCTGTTCTTTGCCTGGTGGACAGAAGGGCACTCTCTGCTTTTTGTCCTAGGAGCTGCTTTCACATGGCTGCTTGCTTTATCTATGAGTGTGAGGCAAAAAGGCAGCAAGAAAGAGTCTGTTAGCTGGATGGAAGCCAGACTCATTTAAGTCTCCCCACAGGAGTAAGAGCCCACCACCTTTGCCTTATCTTGTTTGTTTGAAGCAAGCCATAAAGTCAAGTCATACTCCAAGGAAGAGAGATATGAATGTTAGGGTCAGAAGTCACTTGGGGCCATCTGAGAAGTACACTACCACACCCTCGGATTAGCCATGACCCTGTCTTACATGCTTGCATAACACCATGTTATCAGCAGGGATAAAACCTCTGATAATTGATTTTATGTGCCAATTTGACTGGATCTCAGTACCAAAGTGTTTGTGCAAATACCATCCTAAATTTCACTTGGAGGTATTTTTTAAGTGAGACTGAATTGAAGTTGGTAGACTTTGTACAAAGCACATTGTCTTCTCTGAGATGAGTCTCATGTAATCAGTTGAAGAACTTAAGAAAGACTCACGTTCCCAGGCAGAAACAATTCTTTCCCAAGGCTGGACTATGACTTGACCGGTAGTATTAATTCTTCCTTGTGTCTCCAGCATGGTAACCTGTTCTGCAGATTTCAGACTGGCTGGCCCACACTATTATGTGAGATGATCCTCTAAAATCTATTTTTTCTCTTTTCCCTGTTGCTTCTATTTCTCTCAAGCACCAGATGTTTCCTGGGTATAATTGTGACACTCTCCCATCATCTTTTGACATCCTTTGGCCAGGAGGAAACCTGCTTCCAGTTACCATGTTCTCACATCGAGTGAGTACCTTCCCACAGCCATCTTCAACCTTCTTTTCCTTTGTCCCCATCTCTCTTATGTACCTCGATTAACACAGGGCACTATCCTCTTGAAGCATTTAGTATTTGTGGCAGTATTTGTCTTTCCCCCAAGCCTGTATTCTCTGTGAACCTGGTACCATGTTAGTCTTGTTTGATGGCAATTCCCTCTGACACTAAAAGTGTACTGTATGAACATGGGCAGATATCACGTGTCCATGGGAGTGTAACACCATTCACTAAATATTTGAAATGCTATTGGTTGACATCTACATTCTACCAGTTAGTCCACTGTAAGTATTGCTTCACATAACTTAGTCACATACATAGGTATAGGATTGAATCTCCTACAGCTTTGGAAGAAATGAAGTGAATGAGCTTAGACACCAGACACTTGGTTTTCCCATGTAAATACTGTAATATTCTGTGAAAACACAGGCATTCTATCTCTTCTATGAGATGTCAACCCATACCATTCTTTTCTCTTTTAAAAGCCAGTCTTGGTGAGGGGAGTTGCTTTAAAAAATGAACTTAAAGTTTCCTTTCTAGGAGAGAAACATAGAAGTCCAGTTGTCATTGACTTGAGGATGGGATTTTGGGCCAGAACTGCTTCACTGATGAGTCCTGATGAGTCAATACACGACTGCTAGGTGATTCAGCACATCAGTCATGGTGGACACTAGCATCTTACTTTTCAAGAGAAACTTTTCTTTACTTCCATCTTCTCCAACTTTTTCTGTAGCACAGGCTGAAATGAGTGATAGAACCAGAAAACAAATACTCCAAAACCAAGAAATATTTATCCTCCACTGTAGGTTAATATTGATGTGTTAAAGTTGTAACATCTAGGATCAGTGAAGGAGTTGGGGCAAGAGCAAAGTCTCTAGAATTAGAAATGACACAGAAAATAGAGTAGGATTAATAATGTCTTATTTGGTGTGATAAAATCACTTGCTGAACACTTCCCAAGATCTATCTCTACTGATAACTTACCAGAATTCATATTTATTAGAGGTTTCCCTAGACCATCCCTGACTTTGAAGACCAATCATTTGGGGCCATGTTGCTCCAAAGATGAAGTACTTATAAGTACCATTTGGGTACATAGGGAGTTGACAGTGACAACATCTTGTACTCAGGTCCCATATTGCAAAATTTTCTGTGGGGGGAGGGTAATTTCTGGGTTGTTGCCCTGCACTGAGAATGTGTAGGTACTGCACATCCAAAGATTTAAAAGGTGACCTCTTAGTTTGGGGGTGGTAGTGTCACATGATCTAAGTAGATGATAGTATCATATGGAAGGCAGATCTACAGCAGAGCAAATGAGAACAGTTAACACCTGGTCTAACCAAACATCTGTTTGTGACCTGAGAACATCTCTGAGGCAGGTGTCTAGTCAGGGAGGCTCTACCTAGAACCTTTCACAACAGCTGTTTTAATGCCCTGTGGGGCATCCCTTGAGGTACATAGAGGAGGGTAATTCCTATGCCTGGATATCACACAGACAAAGTTTAAAGGGGATCAAAGATAATCAGTGAATATTTGATATTTGAGATATGAGTTTCTCAAACACAGTAAAGCCAAGTTGAGATATGTGAGTGTAGCACAGATGATACACAACATGGACTTTCTGATATTTTGTCAAACTAGCTCAAGATAGGCCAAATCAATACTAATATCAACACTAAGGATGCCCTCACTTTCTTGAGAACTGTAGTTGGCTAGTCATTTTATGGCTGTGTTACTGATCTGAAGCAGCATGATACCATTCAAATATTCTTCTCATTTTGAAGGCAAAGCAAACTAGTTCTCAGAAAAGACCAGACACATTACAAGGACTAAAAATCTCATGTGTTTAGTGGTAAAGCAGTGATTCAACCAATTATGTTTGACATCAAAGATCAGGTTCAAGAATACCATTGAGCCATGGAATATTCTAGAAACAATGTGTTTTTTTTAATGATCTTCAATACAAATTCTTAAGTGTCATTTCTGTCAGAAACTTAATAGCTTTCTGTTTGCTTATTTCAAGAATTGGATGGTCCCCATTTCTCAAGATAGCCCAGTTTACTGTGAATTTGAGGTGGGGGCAATGCAAAGTATATACAACATACACACATGACATTTAAAAAAAATCTATCACCTATTAGTCTGCCTGTCCTCTATCTATCTATATATATACATAGATTTACATTATCTCTATCTATATATCTGTAATCTGTATATCACATTTTATGTATCATCTCTCTCTGTACCTCTCTATATATCTATCTATGAGCTATCTATCAATCTATAAGTTATCTATTATAATTCATTTATTGTAATTAAGATAGCTATTTGTAAATGGATTGTATGTATTTTCTACAGAACCCATATCAGAAACATCTATGGAGAATTTTTTCTTTCTTTCTTTCCAAAGTATATGTCTTTATACCTTTATGAGTCTAGATAAATCATTCTGTGAAAATATTCCTGAAAGGATTTTGACATCTATTCCTTATCAAGAGCTTTTTTATAATGGCAAGTTGGCAACTTATGCCCAGCAGTCAATGTTTTTTCATCTCTGTTTTTGTAAATAAAGTTTTATTGGCATACAGCCATGCCTACCTATTTATATATTATATATGGTTTCTTTGAAACTACAATGGGCAGAGTTGAGTAGTCTTGACAGACACTGTCTGGCCCACAAAACCAAAAGTACTTACTCCTTGGACCTTTTGAGAATGTGTTTGTTGCCCTTTTCCTAGAATATAAATGCTCATAAACAAACCCAGGGAGATTATGCTGAAAAGTGTCACCAAAAAAAACCACTGATAAAATCTGGGTTTGATCTGTGCATTTGTACAGCAGATGAGGTTCTAAGACAGGGAGGGACACATCTTGCCCATTGAATAAGAATGTTCTGATAAAACTTTATTTACAAAAGCAAAGAAGTATTGGCATTGACACAAGCCAAGAAGAAAAGGACAGTGCAGAGGAAGTGTCTAGGGCGCATCACAAAGTATCTTCAGGCTATAGAAGATGTCTGGACTTCATACTATCAGTTGAAATAAATGAAGGCGTAAAGGAAGAGACAAACTAACAACACAGTCCCATTTTCAAAGGCCTGGACCACACTGGCTGCTGTTAGATTTGGCCAGGGGATTAATCATAGAGGGAATGTTCACTTTTCTTGAGTACATTTATAGTTCTTCTGATCATCTAACATTTGTTAGTCTTTTTAAAAAATCTGTTACTAAGAGTTACCTGCTTGAAGCTTTTAAACACTATGTTTTATCCTAAAGTAAGTTAGGCTGTGTACTATGAAGTACGGATGCAACACAAATACGTGCACAGGATGTGAAAAGAAATGTTTTACATATGATTGTGTGTGTGTGTGTGTGTGATTGTGTGGTGTTAGTGCACACACACATATATAATGTGTTTGCATATGTGTGGGTGTATAAATATGTGCATGTACATAAACACATGTGTTACAGTCAAGTAGTTGCCCAAGGCTGATTTTGGGGGTGTCTTCCTTGATTACTCTCCAACTCATATATGGAGACATTGTCTCTCTGAACCTAGAGCTGTCTCCATACGGCTAACCAGATTACTGCAGGCAGCCCCTATCTTGCCACCCCACCCCTCCATGCACACTGAGAGTTCAGTTTGGGTGGACTGCCACACCCACTCAGATGTTCCAGGTGTTCTGGGAATCTAAACTCCTGTCCTTATACTCATGGGGCAAGTACTTTATTCCCTGAGCCATCTCTCTAGCCTGAGAAGAATTCTTTTAGTTAGCATTAATAAGAATACTCTAGTAACTCCATTAGCTTGAACCATATCAGTTGTGAAATTAAGTCCAATTACTAACCCTCCCAGGGTTGGAGACTCTTTGTATTAAATCTGGGGACATTCATGAACAAAGAAAAGATGGGTCTATAAATGACTCCTATTTCCTGTTTTCTCTCCCTTTGTCTGGGAAAAGCAGCCCCACCTTTGTGGGATTGATGGCATATTTTAAATGACTGGAGAAGTAGGGTGCATCAATGTTTTGAAGAAAGGAAATGTAAGTCTGTAGCATCCTATGACCCATGAGCAGTGTGTTTAGTCTGTGACATACTGTGGCCTCCATAGACAAGAACCTTCTCCTCTAGTACATATTACTGATGCTTCTCATATAATAAATATTGGGAAAGACTGCATTAACCACATAGAATATTCTGCACAGGAGGAAGAAGGCTTAAAAAGAAGGAAGTGGATGAAGCTAGTTCATGGATACTATTGACTTGGCAGGTTCTGGGATCCCTGCTAAGCATGTTCTGTGCTTTGGAATGGGTGGAAGCTGCTTAGCACCCCTTTTGGCAGCCATGGTGAGAAAGGAAAAGAAGGTTGAGGAAGGCCACAGGGGAAGGTACTCACTTGGTGTGAGAACACGGTAACTGGAAACAGCCTTCCTCCTGGCCAAAGGAAGCACCTAAAGATGACGGACGAGTGTCACAATTATAACCAGGAAACATCTGGCAGGACCAGGAAACGGATGGAATTTGGACATAGGCGCATCTGTGGACAGTAGAGTGGGATACAGGAATACGAAGACATTTCAACTTTGTGATGAGGATATATAACTAAAAAAATTAATTCTCTAATTCCAAATTATCTAATAGTCCATGTTCCTTTTCAAAACTATTAACACCCAGGTTTTTGTTTTAATTGTTACTTGGTTAATATATGTGTTGAGTCTATTATAAATACCAAGACAGAAAACTCCAGAGGCTAAATTTCTTTGAAAAGGCCAAAGCAGGGAGGAGGGAGGTGAGCTCAACCAAAGTCTCCTGGAAAAGCTATCTCAAACTTCATTTTTCTGTAAAACTGTTATCAAGGTCCACTTGGGAAATGGGAGGTTAGCTGCTTAATTAGCACACGGCTTTGGAGTTAGACGGGATGGCACCTCTCCAGCAGGAAACAGAACATCTTCCTTATGGTTTTTGAAAGAATGCTGAGTCAGATAAGAGACTTTTTAAAAGACTTAAAGAATTCAAAGTCAGAGAAGCAAAATGAAGATTAGCGATGGGTGAAGATGCTTTCAAAGCATACGCAGTAGGGAGACCTATCAAGACAGCATCAGAGGCAATTTCATAACACATCAGGAAGCTCCCATCTGGAGAGGTTGTCTCTTCCACTAAATTAATTCACTCTGATTCCGTTCCTCTTTACTTTGTCCCACTAAACTCAACTGTATTCTGTCTCAGGAATGGATTTAGGGGTTATATAGGGGTGCATAAGAAAGAAACAAATGAAGAAAGAATCCAAGAAGATAATCCACTTTTAAGTGTATAGATTGGTAGAGTGTTTGCCTTGTGAGTGTAAAGTCCTGGATTCAATCCTTAAAACCACACTAGAAAACCATGAATGAATGAATGAATGAATGAATGAATGAATGAATGAATGAATGAATGAATGAAATGTGAGAATGTTTGGAGCTTGAGAGATGGCTCAGTCAACATGAGGACCTTGAGTTTGATTCCCCAGCATCAAGGTGAAAATGCTAGGTGCAGTGGAATACATCTGTAATGCCAAAGTCAGAGATTGGACTCACTCATAACTGTCTGGAGGAATTCTATGTTCAGTGAGGAATCCTGCCTCAAAAAAGAAAAAATAAGGTGGAGAGTGATTGAAGATGACACTAGATACTGACATATGGCCTCCACATGCAGTGCACACACATTTTCTTACACAAACACACACACACACACACACACACACACACACACACACACACACACACACACACACCAGGAATGTCTTAATAGTTTTTGACTTTTGAAAGCATCAGCTTCAGCTCTGGACCACTACAAGGCAGAAGGGGAGAGGGCCCAATGACCCAAAATGGGAAGCAACCCCCATCCTCAGTGGTTCTCACAGAGGTGAGGGCGAAACTGAAACTTCAAACTTGAAAGAGAGGAGAGAATTGAGATAGAACAGTTTTCAACTTCAAGCTCTGAGCAAGTGTGCCAGATGAGGCAGGCTGCAGAGCACCCCTCACAAATTGACAGCTTCCTGCTAACGTGCTAGAAGGAGGGCCTGGATCATCTGCTGGAATCAATTCCACCTGTACAGTGTTACAAGCAAACTAAGATTCAACCAGGCCTGAATGTGTTTCTTACAGCATGTAGTCCTCAAAGCAGGAAGAACTTCTGTAACTCCCAGTCTTGGTCCTAATGTGCTGTCTACCCATGCTTGCTGGTGTGGTTGTCCCTCAGCATGTGTGATGAGACTTGCTGATGCCAGGACAATCTTCGCTCACAGACCCAAGGATGCTCATCAGCCCCTCTAAAGAGTGATGTTGTGCTTCCGCAGAGGCTGCACATACCTTTCTGTGTCTTTAAATAACCTCTCCACTACCCATCATATCTAATGCATGGGCTTGAGAGTTTGCTCAGTGGTTAAGAGCACTTGCTGCTCTTACAGAGGACCTGAGTTCAGTTCTCAGCACCCATTTTTGGCACTCACAACCACTTGTCAGCTCCAAGGGCTCTGACACCTTTTTCTATTCCTTCCTTCCTTTTCTGAGGATACATACACATACACACCTAAGTAAACTATAAAATAAATCATAAATGACATCTAAATTAAGGCAATGTGGATCATTGCTCTACTATATTGCTAAGGAAATTTGGCAAGAAAATCAAGTCTGTTTCAGTCCACTGCCAATGCGAGATTTTTCTCAAATATTTTCAATTCAACGTTGACTGAATCCAAAGATGTGGAGTATATAGCCATGGCAGTGTGGTGGTAGTTGAGCTGTGGAACTGGCCAGCCCTAGTAGCACTGTGCACATAGCCCAATGTATCCTTTCATTGGAATATCTATGGTGTAAACTCAGCTATGTGAAGGGCAATGGCCTTGATCTGTTGCCATTCTCTCTTTGTTTTGGTTTCTTCACTGACAAAAATGGAGACACATATCTGTTTGTACAATTGTTGTGAAAGACGAGTCATGGGAAGTTTAACAATATGTGCCAGTGATTTCTTTTGCCTTCTTTGTTGGTCTCTTGCAGTTGGGGGAGGGTCTAGTAGAATGAATGGTATTCTGATACAGAATTAGTGTGGTCCGTGTGAGAAAAATCAAATGTGAGGCACTGAATACTCTGTGTTCCTCTACATGGTCTCTGCCGGCTACATCCTTAGGGTGTGTGGTCCAAGGGACTGGGGAGGATGCTTAGGAGATGACTGTCATAGAGGTCAATATTTCTATCAGGGAATTTGAGGGAATACAATGGGACCTGAGGGCATGGAGCCAACTGGGCCTCCCTGAGAACAATGATGGCCAACCTGTCTATCACCAGGCCTGTCTCCCCCTGCTGCCTCTCCTCAGGGAGTCCTGGGATTTTCCCTTTTGAACATGTTTTGTTCTTGCTGCTTGGTTGTTGGCCTTGGACACCAGGAAACCTGGTTAGTGTAGTGCCCAGTGAGGAGCTTGCTTAGAATTGATCTCTGCAAGGCACTAAACTCTTAGCCAGAACAAGCAGCAGGCTACCCCACACCAGACTTTGGGGGCATCATAGTCAAGTGCTTTAGAATTAAGCTAGCAGAGTCAATATAGCTGTGTCTTCATGGCTACCTGTTGTACACAGGCAAATCCAGTTGTTACCAGTTTCAGCAAGAGAGCATGTTTCTGGATTCTAACACAGTCCAGTTTCCTTTCCCTCCCCAATCCTAGGGAAATCTTTACAGTTTCTTACTGGGTAGGAACCCTGCCTTCTACATCCACCTGCTGAGGGACCTTGAGAAAAAAAATTGTTAATCTCCCTAGGTCTCAGTTTTTTCCAAAGGAAACTGATATACCTGTTGAGGGATTGAGATAAAATGTGTCAAACATTGCAAGAACAAGCTACTGCTATGTTCTCTAATGGAGGAACCATCTTCCCTCAGGACATTCATGGCTTGGTCACTGTCGTGCTTCTGACTTTTCTCAACACCTATTTTCTTGGTTGACATTTTCCTTTTTTTTTCTTTATTAAGAATTTTTTTTATTCATTTTACATACCAACCACAGATCCCCCTCGCTTCCCTCCTTCTGCTCCCCTCCAGCCTTCTCTCCCAACCCACCCCCATTCCCTCCTCTGAAAAGGTAAGGCCTCCCATGGGGAGTCAGCAAAGCCTGGTACATCCAGTTGTGGCAATTCCAAGGCCCCCTCTGCATTATTTTCTATGATATAAATTAGAGACTTTGTATTACTGTCCCAGCACTGACCTTTTCTTCCCTTTGTCTTATTTCTTTTTATACATAATTTTAGATAACATTTATATTAATACATCTATCTATCTATCTATCATCTATTTGTCATCTGTCTATCCATCTATATCACCTAATCTATCAACTTTGATCTATCTGTTGTCTCTATTACCTATCAATGTTCATCTATTTATCATTTCTCTCTGTAAGTTATATATATATATATATATATATATATATGTATATGTATATTCATCCACCTACCCAACTGCATCCCTTTTCATTTTTCTGTCTACTCATTCACCCATTAGTACTCCATCCAGTTGGATCTGTCTGGCTTGTTTGTATTTTCTCTCTAGATTTGATACTGAGAAAATAGGCATTTTCATCTTTTGTATCAATAACATTTAGAATGGGATCTTGCATTTAGCAGATAATCAGTAAACATTGAATGGCATAAGGCATGCTATTATTATTATTTAAGTTTGGGTTTACAAAGATTAATTCAGTCATTAGATTGACACACTAACTAGAAAAGTGTTCTACAACAACTTTCATCTATCAACAATCAAACAATCACATTTTGGGTATAGTTGTACATATTTTCTGTTCTAGATTTGTGGGCTAATAAACACAATAACACACCATCAACCCCCCCCCCCTTTAGAAATATGCAGTAAGACAACATCCTGCCTGATGGGAGCTGCCTTTGATTGAAGAGAAGTCCAAGATCACGTCTTTTTCACAAAGTCAGCTCATTTCTAATGCCTGGCCAGAGCAATGGTGCAGAAGCCTGATTGCTCTAATTCAAGACTATGGTGACAGGCAATTCTGCTCTAATTCAAGACTATGTTGATGGGCAATCCCAGATCCTTAGGAAGTTGGTAGCATCCTCTGCTGCCTCTGTCAGAGACCAAGTTCTCCCTCTGCCTAGCCCTTGTCTTCCCATCCTGTGTACATGTTGATCCTGAGAATTTTCCAAGTAAAGTTCGTGCTTGTAAACTACTGTGTCCAGTCTGCTCCTCTGATGCACTGCCACAGGGGCTTGACTTCACCTTTCGCTTGTGCAAATACATTCTTTGCATTTGCAAATGTCCACTTTTCCACATCATCTGCAGGCCCTGTAATGGTCTTTCAAAGGCTCCATCACATTCCAGTGGGAAGCAGATACTGTTTCATCACCTGTATTACCGGAGATTTCTTTAGCTTGCTCATTCGCAAACAAATACTGAATGTCTGCTATGTGCCGGAGTTCGACTCTCTGAACTGGGAAGTTACACCTGCTGCTAAATTCTCTGTTACAGCCAGCAATGGGCTGTAGCTATCAGAGTGACCCTCTAGTCCCTTCCTCAAGTGGGCAAGAGTCACTTCTTAACTATGATGCTAGTTCAAAAGTATTCTTCTATACAAATCAACTGCCAAGTCACTCACACAGCTTCCTGAAAGACTTTCTTCAGGTGAACCCAGGTGATGGATTCTAAGTACACTTGCATTTCATTTGACTTAAAAGTAAGTTCGATCAAATGCTGTGAATATTTTCCTTTTATTTGTTTAATGTCTCTTAGAGATCTATCCATGTCACTCATACAGGTCACCCTTGTTATTTTGTAGGTCAAAATAGTAAGGCCATGGAATTTTCATTCATTTATCATTTCGTTTAATCTTCCAACAAATATCTGCCAAGTGCTTCCGAAGCCAGAGTACGTGCCCAGCTCTGGCCAAGATCAAGGATGTGTGTGTCTTCAAAGAGGGAAGATTCTAGTGGGCAAATTAGAAAGACACCAGGAAGCTTTTTCCCCCCCAAGAGAATATGAGATATTGGGAAAAATAATAAATCAGGACAATGGTTATGCAGAGAAGCCAAATTAAAAGAAAGCTTTAGATGAAAAAAACAGTATAGTAACTACAGCTTTTCCAGTGACTAGATGACAGCCAGTGTGCTGTAGCTGCAGAGAGCATGCTGTAGCTTGGATACAGTTTGAGGGGCTCACATGCTGTGTAGTTGGTCCTTGGAGTAGCAATATTCAGAGATGGTTTACACCTTTATCAAGTGGGACTCACTGGGAGGGAGTTATGAGAGTAAACGAGACTTCTGCTCACTCTGTCTCACAGTTTTGACATATGATCTTTCTTCCTCCATGTACCATTTCTGTCTACCATGAGGTGACATAATAGATGGGGACTTTTGCAAAGCCTGTGTCATGTGGACTTCGGACTTCAAATGCCTAAAACCTTGCATTCTTTAAATAAACCTGTTTTCTTTTAAAGTTAGCGTGCCTCAGGCTTTTCATTATGGCAATGCAAAAATAGAGGAACACAGAGCATATATCTATTTATTGAAAGGATTGGTCTGAACTATTTTCCAGCCCGACAGAAATAACCCAGGGGATTTCTTCTCTTTGAGAAATGTATTATAAAATTCATTCAAACTTAATTATTTATTAAAAATATTTATTAAGCATTTACTATGCATGGACTTAAAAGAGCAAGTGAAACTAATATAACATCTGTCCTCATTCAATAAAAGAGACAGAAAATATTTCTTAAATAATAATTGAATTGGCAAAAATAGATATTTGATCATGAAATATTGGCCTGAACATTAAATTTGCAGGTGGTAAGGCCCGGCCTCTTCATGAACTCTCCTTTCCACAGCAAAGAACGGCCATGCTCCCAGAGAAGATAAATAATGCCATTTACAAGAGTTCACAGGCATTGAAATCTACGTTAACCACAGTATTTAATGCACCCTTGCACATTATTTGTTAACAACTCTCCGGAAACTCCTACATACACTACCGTAGTATCCCAAATAGTACTTTTCCCCCCTCTTTCCTTAAGTATATTCTAAGCAAAGTGAACAGCTCCTCTGAAGTTATCCATGACTGCATGGCATGGGATTCAATCCTTCTTATTTAACTCAGCACATTCTTCATCTGCCAATCTTTGTCAATACTATTTGGGTGTATATTAATTTGTGTGTACAAATGTATGTGTGCATGTTCATGTGTATGTGGGCAGGACTACAACATGTATGTATTTGTGTGTGGAGGCCAGAAGACAACTTCCCCTGTCTGTGTCAAATATATATATTTGAGACAGAGTCTCTCACTTGCCTGGCGCTGACCAAGCAGGTTGGGTTGGCTGGTCATGGTATACCAGGACTATCCCACGTCCATCTCTCCAACATTGGAAATCCAAACCTGTGTCACTCCTGCCTTTTTTTAAAAGCATGACTTCTAGGAATTGACCTCCAGTCCTCATGCTTATAATGCAAGCACTTTCCTGACTGGTTTCCCCAGGCCTCAGTCTTATTTTTTGACATTTGCTATACGTTGTATAACAACTTTTGAGCTTCTGCCCTGACAGCATTTCAGCAATGTGTCTCTCCACAAGTTTTCTCCAATTACAGAGTCTTTAGGGACATCCCTCCTTGGAATGGCATCCTCATGCCTGACAATGTCAACCATCAGAATAGACAGAAATGCTTACTCCACAGAGACAATACACTGGATGGAAAGAGTGGGGCTTGGGAGCCAGGGCATTTTGAGTTTAAGCTCTATGTTGACTAGACATGTGGCCTTGGGCAAAGCACAAATGTTGTCTGAGCCTCACTTTTCTGTTTGCAAAATGACCCCGAGGGTAAGAACAAGCTGGATGAAGAGGCACTGAACTCAGGTGCAAAATCTAAGGGACTGCCCCAAAGCGTCAATCATCAAAATAAATAACATTTAATGTGGTGCTTGACAAAATTCAAAATTAACGTACCAATTCATTATGAAAGCTAAAGGCAGGCTCTGACAGAGCCAGGATTAGAGTGCTGAGAAAGAGTCCAACTTGCATGCATGTAGGTAATTCCATTGACTTCTGTTTGTCCCTCATGTACTTAACAACACCCCATGGTGCATCTGTCGCTAAAATACACATTGATGATCTAGATCCAGTATTGCACAGCAATTGGTAGCCACTGAAAACATAGCTTTCCTTCCCTTTCCATCTCCAATATTCTCTGCTTGCAGATTATGCAAGACGGGATAGATCAAAGAGAGTCCTTGACTCACGAAGGACTTATCCAGGCTGTGTACAGCTCATCAGCTCATCTAAGCCCTAGAACCTGAGTCTGGCCGACTGACAATGTTCCTAAGTGCTTTCCTTTCATATGGATCTTTGTCTCTCAATACAACATTGGCAGCACATTTATTTACTCTCTGTAAGAGACTTGCTGCAGCGCTCGGCTGGGACACTTTCTGGCTCCACGAGACTTAGCCAGACACTGTCTAGATCTGTGAGTTGAAACATTTCCCATCAGCCTCCCTCCCTTGCACAACTGAAACCTCATGCACACTCATCTCCTCGCATCCTGTGCCAAGTTCTTGCTTTATGTCCACAATTTCAAATCCATTGGGTGCTTGGGCAAGGGGCCCACTGTGAAACCCTAAGTATCTTCTTGGCTCCAGTTTCCTTCTTGGTGCCATTGCCAACTCTTCCTCTCCAGTGTGGTTCTGGGCCCTCACTGATGTAGAAAAGGAAGGGTTTCTAAGCTTCTAAGAGTAGATTCACACTCCTTTGAGACTGCATGACTTCTCTGGAACCACAGAATCTGCTAATAGCTTTGTTCTTACTGCTGTACAGTTACTTGAACTTGGAGGCCCAAGGGGATGTCCAGACGTTCCAATGACAGGTGGTAGTACCAGGCATTCCAAAGAGGGATGTTTCCAAAGGTGGTTCAGTGCAGTTGGGGAATGTGGAAGAGAATTACAAAGCTAAGCCTTTGTTCAGATAGAAAAGCAAAAAGATGACAGTGTAACCAAAAGTGACTGCATACATGACAGTGGGAAGATGATCCTGTGTGTTGTATGGACAGCTGAGGGACCTGCTTTGTAAATTTGCTTTATTTTATGTGCCTGAGTATGGTGATATTGTGTTCCCCAAAATATTGTGCACCCTAATAAACTTGTCTGGGGTCAGAGAACAGAATAGCCACTAGACAGACATAGAGGCCAGAAAATGGTGGCACACACACCTTTAATCCTAACAATCCGAAGGCAGAGATCCATTTGGATCTCTGTGAGTTCAAAGCCACACTGAAAACAGCCAGGCATGGCTCATGCCTTTAATCCCAGGAAGTGATGGCAGGAAGCAGAAAGGTATATAAGGCATGAGGACCAGGAACTAGGGTTGGTTAAGCTTTTAGGCTTTTGAGCAACAGTTTAGCTGAGATTCATTCTGGATGAGGACTCAGAGGCTTCCAGTCTGAGGAAACAGGGATCGGCTGAGGAATTGGCAAGGTGAGGTTAGCTATGGCTTGTTCTGCTTCTCTGAGCTTCCAGCATTCACCCCAATACCTGGCTCCAGGTTTGCTTTTATTAATAAGACTCTTTAAGATTCGTGCTACACCTGAGTGTTTTCCATTCATGTACATGTGCACTACCTGTGTGCCTGGTGCCTGAGGAGGCAACAAGAGGGCATCAGATCACATGGAATTAGAGTCAGGGATGGTTGTGAGGCACCGTGTGGATGCTGGGAACAGAACCCAGGTCTTGTGAAAAAGTGCTCTTACTGATGAGTCTTCTATCCAGCCCTAAGGAAAACCTTGAGTCAAATAAGAATTCCTGACAACTAAGTGCTCACTAACATCTCAGAAATAGCTATTTTTGTAGAAATGACTCAGGAAAGAGGACAGGACTCTTTGATGCCTCATGCTTCTGTGACACATGGGTGAATGATATACAAGGGTGATTATTGACAGCTAAGAATGCGTTTCACAGGGGTTCAAAGACTGAAGCTCTCCTGAAGACCACTTAGACATTTTGGGTTTAATCTCAGATATTGACAGAGGCCTCCATTTCCCTGCCATACGTTAGAGATGTCCCTTGACGTTGTCTCGAATTGGCTCGCATGGCTTTGCCAGAGCTCTGGATCACGAGTAGTTGATCTGGAACAGAGGGACAGAGTGGGCACATCATGAATGCTGAAGTCCCATCTTGTTTCAAGTCTGTAGTTTATTCATGGGTACATTTGTTCCAAGCCCTTCACACTGTAGAGCTGTGATTTGCTTGAGTATGCCAATATCTACTTCACCACTGAGGATTTAGGAGGTAACTCCACGTGATGGTTCTGTTTTAGCCCTGGAGGCTGGAAAGTCATTGGTCACAATCAAACATCTGAATTGAGAACACACAATGGGATATATACACAGAGCTACTGTACTCAAGTGACATACAAATCAGTTGGGAAGACAGACAGAGGCAAAGAGCAAAGGTGGGAGGTGAGTATAAATGGAGGGGTGTAGGAAATCCTGTGGAGGCTTGGGAACACATCCTGGAAGATAAGTGGCATGAGAGAGTGCACTCAGGTGCAGAGTACTTTGTCCTGTTTCCATCAATGGTTGGCACATGCACATTGCTGGAGTTTACAACTCTTTGGGGGATTTCAATCTTCACCCCTCCCTATTCTTTTGTTATTTTATTAGTCATTTGATTTTAGCACAACACTGCCTTTCCCCTTTCCTCCATGAAGAGAACGAACCATCACATACCTCTGGGTGTTTGCACTAAGTGGAGTAGGTTGTGTCACAGGGTTCTAAGGGGATGCACCTCGAAGAGGATCTCACAGTACTCACACTGGGAACACAGGTGACCTTTCTGCTAGTCAGACTGATACCACAAAGAACTGTTTAAAGAGGGAACAGTTGCACTGGGCTCGTAGTGTCAATCTGTGGTGAGCTAGCTCCACTGCTGTGTGAGCAGAGCATCATGATGGCCAGAACATATGGTGGACCAAAGTTACTTGCTTCATATCAGCCAGGAAGGAAGATGAGCAGGAGGAAGTGGGGATAAAGAGAGAGAGAGAGAAGGGGCTGGGGAGTGTAGCTCAGTAGGAAGAGTGCTTGTCATATAAACACCTGCACCATATAAACCAGGTGTGGTGGATTATAATTGCAGTTCTAGCACTCAGAAAGTGGAGGCAGAGGGATCAGAATCTCCTTGTTATCCTCAGCTGTACCACAAGTTCAAAATCAGCTTAAGGTACAAGAGACTCCGCCTCAAAATTGAAAGTGTTAAAAACTAGGAGAGCAAAGGGGCGCAAATCAGGATAGAGATAAGGATAAGGTTGGAGCCACAGAGTAGGGAAGGTACTTTATAGAATGTTCTGAGTTGTGTCATTCAGGGCTGTCACATCATCACACCTGCCCACAGTCTTTGAGTTCCAGCTGGTAATAGAGCTGCCCCTAAATGCAAGAGGACAGAAAGGAGGAGGAATAGACTGAGGAGAGACATGATCACCTCTGTCTGCCACAGTCCCTTCATCACCAGAATCCACACAATCCCTCTGTAGCATTCTCTTCAGCATCTCCCTATGGGCTTGTTCTCACCTGGTTTCATCTTTTGTATCATAATCTTTGTGGTTTTCTGGATGCTTCTGAGCAGTTGCACATCTATATCTTTGCTGTCCTTTCTTCCATCAGGATGCCCTCTCTCTACCACTTCCTGTGATAAGCTCCCAGGATGCTTAGAGATGTCATCCCTCCAAGGGCTCTTCCGGGGATAATGCATTTTTGTGACGAAGTGCTAAAGGATACCCAGCCTATCATTTTCAGACAGCCACTTCACCACTATTTATCACTCCCACAGGTGGTGTTGGAGACCGACACCATCATCATCATTACTTCGAAGCCATACTTCATGGTGACCTTAATAAAAATTTAAAGACCATATAACATACATTATCCTGTAGGTGTGTTAATTAGTCTTCTGTATGACATCATCTCTGCTCCTGGGATTTTTTATGGCTCTCATATGTCTTGAGGGAAAAGGTTCAACTATTCTTTACATAACTACATAAAATTATGTTTTAGTTTGCCAGGAAGCAAAAGGGAAAATAGCCTTTAAAATGTCACTATCTAAACATGATAGCAAAATAAGCATAGGACAATGTATAGAATTGTATTTCTTTTGATCAAATATAAGAATTTAATTTTTTTTATAATTTAACCCAATATGTTAGCAATATCACTCATGTTTCATTGTATAATTTTAAAAGATGGTGGCATTTTGAAGACTGTAAAGATTTCAGGGCTGGGTAAGTAGGTCATTAGGGCACCTGCTTGGCATGGGCCCTGAATTTCATTTCATGCACTCACAAAAGAAGAATTAATAGATAAGTACACTATTAGATGTGCATGTACCAATGTCACCTCTGGCATTGGACTTACAATGCCAGATCTCTGAGAAAGCCTGTCTTTTTGATGTGCACTTTGCATATGTATTTAATAACATAAATACATTTTTGTTTCTTTTTTATTTTATTTGTTTTCTTTTGTGTGATTTACTTTAATTGTGTGTGTATATACATGTATGTTTGTGTGAGTGTGTATGCATGTGAGTGCAGGTACCTACAGAGGCCAGAAGGGGGCGTTGCATCCCCTGGAGCTAGAGGTACACTCAGCTGTGAGCTACCTGGTGTGGTTGGTGGATACTGAGCTCAAGTCCTCTGTAAGAGCAGTGCATGTTCTTAGTCACTGAGCAATTTCTAGTGCCCTTAAATTTCACTTCTATCTCAATGGTTTGATGCTTTTCAATTATTTTGCATTAACCTTTCAAGCCCAAATTGAAAGACACTGAGAAGGAAATCACACAGTTGACCAGAAATGCAGAGTTCTTTTTTAAAGTCACCTGGGCCTTAATTTAAGTAGTCCAAACAGCATCACTAGACATGTGCATATTTAACCAGTATGATTTAGTAGAAACTATATCTAAAGTATAGACATATGAAATTAAAAGATATGCCATCTGGTTTATATCATCTTGGATTGTTTCTCTCTTTCCATTGTATACTTCTCAAAGTGAAGAAAGGATTACACATTGGTAGCAAACCTTCCCAAATGACCCTGGGTCTGTTAAACATAATGGTTTCCTGGGGGCATGTGGATAATTCAAATAACAAAACGAATGTAGTCCTTCTAGTTTCCACTGAGAATTTAAACATATGGTCCTTATTATTCCAAGAGGTGATGCAAACAAAACTCATGATTATACTCTTAAAGGGCTTATGGGAATATGTGGAAGCCAGAGAATACTGTATTCTCTCCTCAGGGTCCCTGACACTGACAAGAAGATGGATCTGTGGTGTCTTCGTTTGAATCCTCACAAGATTACAGGTTTCTTGGTAGCAGAGAGTCAGATCATTGACACGCATTTGTCCTTCCCACAAATACTTATGGAGTCAGTTGCTGTGGTGCAAGCCAGTCAATAGTGCAGCAAGAGAAAGGAGGGGAAATCATGGGTTTGAGGCCAGTCTGAAGTACTGGGCTGCTGAGGGGTGCATCTCTAGTGCCAGATGGCTTGACCAGGATACTTAAGGACATAGGTCCATGTCCTAGTCTAAAAGTATATTTGTAGAGTGCCTACTGTGTACTCAGCACTGATCAAAACCTATCATGCTCACTTAACATTTTCACCTTCCTATAATCCCTTTTTCTTTTTTTTTTAAATTTTTATTTTTATTTTGCAATACAATTCAGTTCTACATATCAGCCATGGATTCCCTTGTTCTCCCCCCTCCGGGCCCCCTCACATTCTCCCCAGCCCACCCCCCATTCCCACCTCCTCCAGGGCAAAGCCTCCCCCACAGACTGAGATCAACCTGGTAGACTCAGTCCAGGTAGGTCCAGTCCCCTCCTCCCAGGCCGAGCCAAGCAATCCTGCATAGGCCCCAGGTTTCAAACAGCCAACTCATGCAATGAGCACAGGACCTGGTCCCACTGCCTGGATGCCTCCCAAACAGATCAAGCCAATCAACTGTCTCACTCATTCAGAGGGCCTGATCCAGTTGGTGACCCCTCAGCCATTGGTTTATAGTTCATGTGTTTCCATTCGTTTGGCTATTTGTCCCTGTGTTTTATCCAACCTTGGTCTCAACAATTCTCGCTCATATAAACCCTCCTCATTCTTGTTAATTGGACTCCCAGAGATCCACCCGGGGCCTAGTCGTGGATCTCTGCATCCAGATCCCTCAGTAGTTGGATGGGGTTTCTAGCACGACAATTAGGGTGTTTGGCCATCCCATCACCAGAGTAAGTCAGTTCGGGCTGTATCTTGACCATTGCCAGCAGTCTGTTGTGGGGGTATCTTTGTGGATTTCTGTGGGCCTCTCTAGCACTTTGCTTCTTCCTATTCTCATGTGGTCTTCATTTACCATGGTCTCCTATTCCTTGTTCTCCCTCTCTGTTGTTGATCCAGCTGGGATCTCCCGCTCCCCCAAGCTCTCTTTCCCTTGACCCTCGCCCTTCATTACCCGCACTCATGTCCAGGCTTTTCATGTAGATCTCTTCCATTCTCCATCATTGGGTGATCCCCGTGTCTTTTTTGGGGTCCTGTTTTCTAGGTAGCCTCCCTGGTGATGTGAGTAGCAGTCCAGTCATCTTTGTTCCACATCTAGTATCCTCCTATGAGTGAGTACATACCATGTTTGTCTTTCTGAGTCTGGGTTACCTCACTCAGGATGATTTTTTTCTAGATCCATCCATTTGTCTGCAAACTTCATGATGTCATTGTTTTTCTCTGCTGAGTAGTATTCCATTATGTATATGTACCACATTTTGTTTATCCATTCTTCAGTTGAAGGGCATCTAGGTTGTTTCCATGTTCTGGCTATTACAAACAATGCTGATATGAACATAGTTGAACAAGTGCTCTTGTGGTGTGGTTGAGCATTCCTTGGGTATATGCCCAAGAGTGGTATAGCTGGATCTTGGGGGATATGGATTCCTAATTTTCTAAGAAAGCGCCATATTGATTTCCAAAGTGGTTGTACAAGCTTGCATTCTCATCAGCAGTGGAGGAGAGTTCCCCTAGCTCCACATCCTCTCCAGCATAAGGTGTCTTCAGTGTTTTTGATTTTAGCCATTCTGACAGGCGTAAGGTGGTATCTCAGAGTTGTTTTGATTTGCATTTCCCTGATGATTAGGGATGTTGAGCAATTCCTTAAATGTCTTTCAGCCATTTGAGTTTCCTCTGTTGAGAATTCTCTGTTTAGTTCTATAGCCCATTTCTCAATTGGACTGTTGGGCATTTTGATGTCTAATTTCTTGAGTTCCTTATATATTCTGAATATCAGTCCTCTGTCAGATGTGGGGTTGGTGAAGATCTTTTCCCATTCTGTAGGCTGTCGCTTTGCCTTGTTGACCATATCCTTTGCTCTACAAAAGCTTCTCAGTTTCAAGAGGTCCCATTTATTGATTGTTTCTCTCAGTGTCTGTGCTACTGGTGTTCTATTTAGGAAGTGATCTCCTATGCCAATGCGTTCAAGACTACTTCCTACTTTCTCTTCTAGCAGGTTCAGAGTAGCTGGATTTATGTTGAGGTCCTTGATCCACTTGGACTTAAGTTTTGTGCACGGTGATAGATATGGATCTATTTGCAGCCTTCTACATGTTGATATCCAGTTATGCCAGCACCATTTGTTGAAGATGCTTTCTTTTTTCCATTGTGCACTTTTGGCTTCTTTGTCAAAAATTATATGTTCATAGGTGTGCGGATTAATGTCAGGGTCTTCAATTCGACTCCATTGGTCCACATGTCGGTTTTTATGCCAGTACTAAGCTGTTTTTATTACTGTAGCTCTATAGTAGAGCTTGAAGTCAGGGATCGTGATGCCTCCAGAGGTTTTGTTATGGTACAGGATTCTTTTGGCTCTCCTGGGTTTTTTGTTTTTCCATATGAAGTTGAGTATTATTCTTTCCAGGTCTGTGAAGAATTGTGTTGGTATTTTGATGGGGATTGCATTGAATCTGTAGATTGCTTTTGGTAAGATTTCCATTTTTACTGTATTAGTCCTGCCTATCCATGAGCATGGGAGATCTTTCCATTTTCTGAGATCTTCAATTTCTTTTTTCAGGGACTTAAAGTTCTTGTCATATAGGTCCTTCACTTGCTTGGTTAGTGTTACCCCAAGGTATTTTATGTCATTTGTGGCTATTGTAAAGGGTGATGTATCTCTGATTTCCTTCTCAGCTTCTTTGTCCATTGTATATAGGAGGGCTACTGATTTTTTGAGTTGATCTTGTATCCTGCTATGTTGCTGAAGGTGTTTATAAGCTGTATCAGTTCCTTGGTGGAATCTTTGTAATCCCTTTTTCTAATGTATATTTACACCTTATACCATCTTTATGGTCATGGAACCCAAATGGAAAGGCAGCAAGCTGTTGGGGATAGGAATAAGGCCACACTCAGGATACAGAAATCAGACAAATGACCCAGCAGTAGTGTCCTAATGTAACCCATCAAATTCTTCATCAATATATATATTCAGACTACATCTGTACCAAACTAGCATTGTCTTTTTATGAGAAAAGCCTTGAGATGACTCAAAGTACCTTGAGTCTCCATGCCAACACTGACCTTCCCCAGTACATAAGATAATTTAATGATATAATGTCCTTTTGGAGAGATAATCAGTATGCAGTGACTTTTTATGAAGCATTGGCAGCCACTGGACACAGAACACCAGGAAGTGGGTTTGTTAACTTAGTTTGGGTGTCCCAAGGCAAACACATTTGTATAGACAATGATGCCAGTGCCAGGGAAAGAACTTAGTACACTCCCTGTTGACTGGAGGAAAACTGCCAAGCAATGGAAACAAGGTCCTGAAACTTGTTAATGAATTAAAGCCTATTGATTGGTACAAAGGAATGGTTTAGACGTGAAGACTAGTAGAGAACCCCCAAAAGGTAGAAAGCCCACAATAATTAGTTAGAATAGTTTTTGTTGTTTGCGTTTTGGTATTGGATCAATAATGCAATGTTAATAATTAAAGACCAGGATAAATATACCAATTCCAGATTAGAGCCTTGAGCATTAAATTGCTGGTGCCAAAGGCTTTTTTAATAGGCTCTAATCTCCCCAGATGTACTGAAGGGCTATAATGTGACTCTGTAAGCTGTGGATTTGGTAAGAAATATGAGGTTTTTCAGGATAGAGACAGTTGAGGGGTCCCAGGATGGGCATCCTACAGGGCTAGATATGGCTGGTTTGAAAGAGAAACATCTCTTTTTGTACTGACTCAGATTTAGTTCAGTGGCTTACAGAATAATGGGAAGGACTTTCTATTCATCAGAGGCTGGCTGGAATTCTGCCATGAGGAAACAAAGCCTGAGGCAGGAAGGGTGAGAATCTGGTGGATCTTCAACTCAGACTAGCGGGTAGTGGGCAGACACTGGAGGTGTCAGGAAAGGACACACCCTGAAGATGGCAATTGAATAGCGAGGATAGCATTAGGGTACAGTGATTGATTTTAGAAAAGTTAATGATTTTCTACAACAATGGAGAAAAGAGCAGGACATAAAACACACTCTAAAGGAGTCTTTAGTCTAGAAGACATGTGCCAATTTCATAACACCAAACAGCCGCATCTCACATACACAGAGAGCAGTGTGCTCAGGGGACAGTGTGCTCAGGGCAGTGTGCTGAGGGACATTTTCTGTCAGAAAGAATCAGTCCTGCCTGAGTCCACATTTCCTGTGAGACCTTCTGGCTGGATTTCCTGAGTGACTCTTCCCATCGGGAAGGAAGCTGACTATGTCCACATTGATCTGGTCTCTAGCCAGGTACATCTCATGCTTAAAAATAAAAGACACATCCACGCCCATCCTTATTTCATTTTTTTCATGGCTCTGGTTTTGTTAGTTCTCGTTCTCTCTCTCTCTCTCTCTCTCTCTCTCTCTCTCTCTCTCTCTCTCTCTCTCTCTTTCTCTCTCTCTCTCTTTGGGCCCACCATAGGTCCAGCTCACAGTGACTTAGAACCATCTGCAGAGTTGACGCTTCTGTTTTCTCACTCACTTTTATCTCTTCTAAGTTAGTGGCCTCTGGCTTTGTGGTGGTAACTGTGCTCTTGGTTTTTATAGCTCTTTACCTTAAACTCTCAGCCATGACTGAGACCCTTGTTGTGATTCTTACCTGTATTCCTGGAACCCTGAAACTGAAAATATCTTGAAGAATAGAGACACCTAAATGTCATTTGTCACACACACACACTTACACACACCCATCATGATGTACCTCTTGCAGAATTTCCTAAGAAGGACTTTGTACTAATGTTCCCTCATGGAAAACCTCATGCTTAAGTTCTTTGACATGATTAAGTTAATATTTTATGGTTTTTTCTGACCAAAGAATTGTTCTTTCTTTGATGTTTTTCCTCAAATGACAGTTAATATCCTGTCACAATAATTTTAATGACTTAATCCAACACTTGCATTCATAGATATCCTCTGCTAATGTTCTTACATTCCTCATTAATTTTTGACATAAACAGCTTAAGGAAGGAAGACTTTGTGTGGTTAGTGGTTTAGGAAAGAGTGCACTCCCTCTTGGTGGGAAAGGTGTGGCAACAGGCGTGTCAAGCAGTTGTTCACATTCTTGTGCAGTCAGGAAGCAGAGAGTGGAAGAGAAGGAATAGATGGGCTATACTGCCTCTAGCTGTTCTCCCAACGGCACACTTCCTCTAACATGGGTCCACCTCTTAAACAGTCTACAGCCTTCCAAACCTTCCAAAGCAGCAGCACCAGCTGGGGACCCAGTGCTTGAACACATGAGTCTATGAGGAGACATGTCACAAATCCAATCAAACTCTCCTCTGATCTACCTACTGATACAGAGCTCACTGCCTCTCAAAGAAAGTCACTTCCATTGACAGAAATCGTTATGATGACAGTGTGCCTCGGGACATTCTGATGCCATTGGTTCTAGTTCTTGGTTCATAGTAGATATGTGATATTTCAAGATATTTCTTTCACCCCTCCTCAGTTGTCCATTCTTTCAACTTGTTCTTGTTTATGCTGTGCACCATTCCTTGCCCACTTCCCTTGAGGCATAAGAATATTTCCCCACAAAACTTAAGCTCGCCCAGCCCACACACTCCTAACAATTTGAGAGACAACTGTGGTTCTGCTCTTGTCTCTCAGAAATGTTCTAAGTTCAAACACAGAAAATTTTCATCCCTGTCATATTTTCAGAAATTGAGAGGTTAATTTCGATGGCGTGCATTGTACTGGTCAACAACTGATGCCTCCTGTTGTGTGTGTTCCACACTCTTGGCTTTGCTTGAATAAATGTTCAAGTTTATTAAAATAAAATTTTAAAAAAAATCTTTAAAATCTGAGTGTGGTGACTAAGACTTGTGATTCCAGAACTAAGAATAACCACAAGTTCCAGAAAAAAATATGAAAGAAAAGAAAGAGAAAAAATTTTAAAAGAATTTGGGATTACTAGTATGTTTATTAAATGAGGTCATCTTCCAACCATTTACCTAGTCATATGGAATTGGTTTAGTAACAAATCATCTTTATTTTTCCAACAAATGTAATTTTCTATTCACAAAACAGTATTCTTATGTACAAAGAATCTACCTCACTCTTACAAAATCTCCTCTCAAGTGTTTATTTCTAGGAGTTTCCACAATATTTAATTTACCCATACACTTTCTTCTCCTTGTTCAGTCTTACTTGGTATTAAATTGATCCTCAGGTGTTCAGTTCTGAGAGTATCATAGGGTGCACCCTGACTATGATGATCCCATCCTGGCTGGCTGTCACTCAATGTTTGATCATGAGCCAGGTGTTGAGCTAAGTGTTTTACACACGATGCCTTATTGTTTCATCATAGGCATTCTTGAAAGATAGGAATGTAAAGATTAAGAAACATGGATGTTAGGAGAGCTCATCAGAGGTTCTCAGTGGGTAAGGCCCTCCCTGCAAGTCAGGGTTGATTCAGGACAACTCTACAGTGGAGAACTCTGGCCAAAGGATGCTTTGGTTATTATGTCTAACTGCAGTGTCTTAATATTCTATTTAGAAATTCAATTCTGTCTAAAATGGCCTGTCCCTTCTGATTCTAATATCTTTCTTCTTTTCTCTCCTTTGTTTTTCTCTGTATCTTCCTCCATTCTTTCTCTCTTATTTAAATCATGTACCTATGCACATATGTAT
Source organism: Peromyscus californicus insignis (assembly GCF_007827085.1). Lineage (NCBI taxonomy): Eukaryota > Metazoa > Chordata > Mammalia > Rodentia > Cricetidae > Peromyscus > Peromyscus californicus. Next base: position 94,814,486 of record NW_026294606.1, read on the forward strand.
GTATGTATCTATCATCTATCTATCTATCTACCATCTAGTTACCTACCTATCATCATCTAACACTCTTCCTTTCCTTACCTTCTCATCTTTTTTTTTTATAATAATATTGTTTTTATTAAATTCTTCCCTTTAGTCTTTCTTTCTAAGCCATACACTTTGGGCTTCTTCCAACTTGGTGAAACCACAGTCTCTAATGAAAGAGAATCAGAAATGAGCCCCGGAAACTTGGGTTCTTGCCTCAGTCATGGCACTTGCCCCCTGACCCTGGGTTCTTAATGCCGACACTGTCTTCGTGGAAGGAATCCAACAGACTACAGGCATTGCTCATGTGCCAAGTACTGAGGGTACAGAAGGTTAGACTATGGCTGCTAGACTGAGCTGTTTGCCTTGTTCTGTGCCAGCCTCTTGACGTCACTTCCTACATTGTATTTATTCTTTTCAGAAACAATCTTACTTGATCAAGTCTTTCATTTTGATGTAAGAAAGAAGAAGATGACAGGCACAGAGTTTCACACCTATGTTTAGTGAATGGTGGGTTTGTGGTATCAAGCAAGTCCTAGCATCCAATTTTTTTATACTGTAAGTCATAAGTGTGAATGCTATAAATATGTGCTATATCAAGACATTTGCAGGAAAACAATGGTTTGGTATCAAAACATTGTGAGACATTCTGGGTTAAATAAAATTCAACTGGGTCACACATTAGTGACACAGTCACAATTCACAGAATGGCACATATGACTCACCTCTGATTCTCTTCCCATAACACCATTCTGCCATGTTGCTAGAAAATCTTGAGACTATCTTGAAAACTCTTTGAAAACAACTCTTTGAAAAATCTTGAGACTATCTTGAGGCATAAATACATACTCATATTGAAGGCTATGTAGGGTCCAAAGTCATTAATAAGAAAGCATATTTATGCTAAGCAACACTTCCAATGTAAGTGTCATGCACCTCTATTTCTTCTAAGGATAATTCATAACCCAAAGGCAGGGGCGTGCTTCCATGGTGACAGCAGTGGAACAGTCCTTTAGGACCAATGACTGCATTTTAGTGATTAACATACTCCATAGAGGTTGAAAGGTCATTTTGTAACCCCTTCATGTTTCGTCTTTAATATTTACCAAATAGTGTCGTATTGTTGGAAATGTCACCAGCTCTACTGCGCAGGGGCAATTTTCCACAGTGATTCATGTTGACTTCATTCATTAAGGAAATTACAATGCATTCATTTGAAAGCTAGGTCTCTTTGGCTCTCAAAGGATTCCCTTTGATTAGAAAAGTGAAAGATGAAAGATGTTGAGTTGTTTCTCTAAGGTAAGTAGCCTCAAATTAATATGAAAAGACAATATATCTTAGTTGGCAAGATGTGTCTTTTTTTAAATGACTACTACAAGTTTCAATACAGAAATCCTGAGTATGAACCCAAAGCCACTGAGCCCATCTGGCTATGTCTGTAAGAGATAAGCAGAGATCATGCTTGCTGTGTGGCAGTGTGTCCCTGGGAAAGTCTGCTTGCCATGCTATTCAATGACTTCCCATATGTTCTCACCATGAAATGAACATGCTCAGCACTGACATCAGTTTTCCTTGGTTTGAACTTCTCTCCGAAGCAAAACCCAAGACAAGGGTTGCATTGTGGGTGGCTGGGAGCTCACATCAAAAGATAACATTTCTAGCCGGGCGGTGGTGGCGCACGCCTTTAATCCCAGCACTCGGGAGGCAGAGCCAGGCGGATCTCTGTGAGTTCGAGGCCAGCCTGGGCTACCAAGTGAGTTCCAGGAAAGGCGCAAAGCTACACAGAGAAACCCTGTCTCGAAAAACCAAAAAAAAAAAAAAAAAAAAAAAAAAAAAAAAAAAAAAAAAAAAAAAAAGATAACATTTCTAAGCTCAAGTGCATATTTCCTTTACTCTGCTCAATAAATGTTCCCTTCCAAAATTCACACACACACACACACACACACACACACACACACACACACACACACACCCCAACACTTAGGACTGTTTGTAGTTGCATTCTGCTTGTTTCGGCCATTATCCAAGGAAATATTTGGAACAAAACAGGGACTGGTCAACCAGAGACTGTGTTTCTATTCCACTGGGAACTGGCTAGACCAGTGGTTCTCAACCTTCCTTAATGCTGTGACTCTGTAATACAGTTCCTCATGCTGTGGTGACCCCCAACCATAAAATTGTTTTCATTACTACTTCATAACTGTAATTGTTCTACTGTTATGAATTATAATGAAAACACGTGTGTTTTCCAATGGTCTTAGGCAACCCCTGTGAAAGGGTCATTTGACTTCAAAGGAGTCATAACTCACAGGTTGAGAACAGCTGGCTGGAGGCAGCAGATCCTGCCTCACAACTGTGCCCTTGCTGGGTACTGAGTGCAAGAGAGGCCGACTGTTCATTTTCCAACTCCCATCCCTCCTTGGTTGTGCAGGTTAACTTTTAGACATTGCAGCCTGCATATCTAGAGCACACTACACAATCGAGGGCTGGAGGATGAAAGCTGTGTCTGTGAAATGAAACTTCTGTGGATAATCTCTAGAGTATAAGAAAGTGTGGTAGCTCGTTACAAAGGAGGGGGCGGTCAATCTCATTGTTGTAGATACAATCCCTGATGCCCACTGAGCATATGACATGGCTAAAGAATGAATAAAGCAATGACAATGGTCTCTTATTTTGAAAAGATCATAGCAAGGGACTGGACTTCAGAAGGTCCATGTTGAAGCCTCAGATTTTGATCTTGACCTTGGCCAGTAACCACCCCTCTCTGAGCCTCAGTTTTCTCTGCATTACTTGATAAAAGGGTTGAGGGCCATGCTTTCCATAAGCACCTCACAGCAATATTCTATGGATTATGGGTGGAATATAGATAGCCTCATTAGGCCAAGGGATCATATTCTAAGCTAAAGACATGAACTCATTTTTTAAACCAAGAAATAGAATGAGTATTTTAACAAGAAAGGGTAATTAATGCACTCGTGATAATCACAGAATGGTCTTCTGTCCTTTTAAAAAGGAAGGTTAATTGTTGCATAAATTGGGGTACATATACACAATGGAGTTATTTAGCAGTCATTGAAAACTAAGTTTATAAAGAGTGCTTTATGGCATTGAAAGTTGGGCATACATTATTCTATATATCCATTGTGCATGTGTGCAGATTCATATATCTATACATGTGGAGAATTAAAAGGACTATCTGAAGAATCATTTTAGGATGGTAAAATAACGGGTGGCTTTAATTTTAGACTTGAATTTATTTATACCTTCTGAACTGTGGACAATTGGCATGCATTATTTTCACAACTAGACTCTATATAACAAATGGGAACATAAGTATGTTTAAATGAAGCAAACAGAAGGTAGAGAAGATGCTACTGAGGAAGCATATCAAGCCCTCTGACCTCGCTCACTTGGTGAAAAAAAATGACAGTGAGCGGGTGTGAGAAGATTGGTGCACATGGTTGCATCTGACATGATTGTGTTCCTGTTTTTGCATGTATTTATCGTGTGTGTGTGTGTGTGTGTGTGTGTGTGTGTGTGTGTGTGTGTGTGTGCATTACTATTCTAATCAAGAGTTTGAGTCATGCCGGGCAGTGGTGGTGCTATGCTGGACGGTGGTGGCGCACGCCTTTAATCTCAGCACTCAGGAGGCAGAGCCAGCCGGATCTCTGTGAGTTCGAGACCAGCCTGGTCTACAGAGTGAGTTCCAGGAAAGGCGCAAAGCTACACAGAGAAACCCTGTCTCGAAAAGCAAAAAACAACAACAACAAAAGAGTTTGAGTCATTCTCGTCCATGATATAATGTGACAAGGCTGAAGGTTTTCTCAGGGACAAGCAGGGTCACAGGGGAACCCAGGGCACTTGGGCTCTCTACAACCACTCTCTTGTCTTTGATGCTTTTTTAAATGATGGCTTGTACATGTACATTGTGCTTTTCCTCTCATTTTGCCCCACATACACACATTTCTCTGACCCCATTATTTGCAATGGCCAGGCAGAAATTTATCGTAGACAAGAGAGCCAAATCTTTAATTAATGGCTGGGAATGTGGACTCGAGATGAGGCCCATTGAAGCACTCAGGTCCTACCGCTCATACACAAAAGCAGACATTAGCTCTTAGTAAGACAATATGAAAGCATCATTAAAGGAAATGGACAAAGATGATTGCTTGCTGATTAGAAAACATTGGGATTAAGAGCAATGTCCTTTTCATTATATGAGCTACTTCTTTTAGATTGTAGTACTGAATTATGTTAGGACAACATAGAAATTTATTTATTATCTCACCTGCAACTCTCCATTTTCATCCATAATTGATATGGTAGTTATGGATGTGGGATGTTGAACGTCTGTCTAAAAAGCAGAATCCAAGACAAATATTAAATCTGCATCTATCAAAAGGAAAATTTCTGTTTTAGATAAATCATTTAAAAGAGACATCTGCTTGTGTCCTTGTTCAAGTAGATGTGTGATGTGTGAATGTGCATACATGTGTGTGTGCATGTGTGCACATTTGAATCCATGTGGCCCACATTGAGCTAGTCACCAGACATGAAATAATAAAAAGGAAGACACACATGGTCTCCATGTTCATAAAACGAATGGTATACTTGAAAAATACACATTTCATTGAGTAAACCAGTCACATTTGTTGTGTTGACTATGTAGAACAATTATAGTGTCTCTGACAAGTGGTTAAATAATATATTGGAAAAGTCATGCTCAGGAAATCTGCTCCTGTGTGTCATGTTATGTGTGTGAGCATGTCTTTGCATGCATGTGGAGGCCAGAGGACAATGTTAGAAGTTGTTTTTCAAGTGCTATACACTTGTCCTGGGAAAGAGTTTCAATCTCACTGGCCTGGAACTCACCAAGCAAGCCAGGCTGACTGGCCAGTTAGCTCCAGGAATTCACCTGACTCTGTCTCCTCAGTGATGGAATTGCAAGCATGTACCACCATGCCTTGCTTTTTACATGGATAAACTCGGGTCTTCACGTTTTCAGGCAAGCACTCTATCAACTAATCTATCTTCTAGCCCCAACACTGGTTCTCATCTACCAAAGTTGAGTACTCCTGCATATGGAGCCAGGAAAAACGTATAAGTATTTTTACATTTACTATCTTTACCAGAACACATGTATTGGAGTCTTCCTTCCTGAATGAATTGCCATGGCTCCAAAATTGAAATGACATAAAAAATGTCCATCCACAATGGCAAACTGTGGTCTGTGCCTATGCTGAGAACTTCGCAGCAGTAGCAAAATAACTTGAACTCTACAGGATAAAATCATGCATGTAAGCAACACAAGGATGAGTGAAACTACATTCAATATTATTCTGTTTGCATGAAAGCCCAAACTTAGAGCACTAATCTGTGTTATTAGAAACATATGGTCTGGCAACAGCCATACCACCCTGAGTTTGTCTCATCTCCTCTGAATATAGAGGTGACTGTTGGCAAGTTAACTTCACCAGTGTCAGACAGTTATGGGTCTTGGGGTCTTGAGACTTCTGGGTTCTGGTCCCGTGTGTGTGTGTGTGTGTGTGTGTATTTTGTGACACTGGGCATTGAATATAGGATCTCACATGTACCAAGCAATTATTTCACTACTGAGCTGAATTCCCAGCTCCCATTTTTGTGCCTGTGAATTGTCACATGATATGCTTATTTTTCACTGTGAGTGTTATACGGTAGACAGATAAAATGGCCAGTTTCTCCCTACTGCCTGCAGTTTAACCCTAAGTTCCTGTGGACAACAATAAGGCTTGACATGGATGATTTTGGATCTATCCTTCCAGACCCATATTCCTTCCATGCCCTGCGAATCTCTGCCTACCTTGGTTTTCAAGCACACTGCACTGTTTTCCACCTTCTTAATTGCAAAAACGTGATTTCTTACCTGAAATTCCCTATTATTCTTCTTACCTTGTGTATCTCATTGGATGCCCAATCATATTCAGTTAAAAATCACCCCTCATTGCTCTCCCCCTGTACCCATACTCCACTGTGTGTGTGTTTTCTTAGTTGCTTTGCTACATTTCATAGTGTGGTATATTTAAAGATGTTTTGTCACCTCCTTGTCAGTCCTCCAGACTTCATCCAGTAAATGACCACAGGGAAAGGATCTGTTCTTGGAATTCTACTCCATCCAACTATCTGCTATACTCCCTGTCACACACTATAAGTTGCTAAGTGCTTGTGAGCACATGCTAGGATAAATAGGACTTGGGATGCATGGATAACCAGGTTGTCAAATAAAGGAAGCCAGGCACTCCCAATTGTTAGAAACAGTGAAACTATCAACTCTGTGTGATCAAGCCAGGAAAGAAGTGGGATTTCTGGGAGATGTCAGAGTAATGATGTTCAACAGGCAGAATAAGTATTGATGTATGTTGGAGGGTTGAATAAAAGAACTTTGAAAACAAGTAAAGATCTTCTAAGCTGAAGATGCTAATGGCAGTAGTCACACAACAGTAAATCACGGATGCTTCCCTGGTGGCTAAGAGATGCACCTACATTTGGGTATGCATGCATCTTCTCATCTATCTGTGGCTCCATATCAAACAGTAGCTCTCTGCTAGGCATCCTGCTATGTGCTAAAGACCACAGAGAGCGAACAAAAGCACATAAACATGTCCTTAAGTTGATCCAACCTGATTACTGAGAACCAGGAAATAGCTACCATTTCATCTGCCCTGATGCCTCCAGGATCACGGTTTTGTTTATATCAAACAAGCCTAAGCAGTCCTCAGGTCACTTGCATTACTTAGTAACTGTCAAATTTTTTACATTTACTACTTTATGTAGGCAGTGATTATATTTTGCGTTGGGAAGTAAAAACTACACCAGGAAGGGAGGAAGAAAGGGCAGTAAGGAAACAGGGAGGGACAGAGGACAGACAGACAGTGATAACCAGAATCTGGTGGGGCTTTGCTTTCCTTTTAAGAATTAATTTTTCATAACTCATTTGCAAAAAAAATTATTGAGTCCTCAATAAAGAAAAAGCATTTGTTTGACTGGCTATCATAGTCCAAATAGCAAAAATAGATAAAATAGATAGGCATTGGCTAGGATGGAGTGGGGAATATTTAGTGGAAAGAAGGAAGGCAGGAAAAGGAAGAAGAAGGGAGGGTGGGAGGGAAGGAAGAAAGAGAAGAGAGGGAGAGATGAAGGGGAAAAGGAGTGAATCACTGAAATTCATTCTCTATCCAAGGTGACAGCACATGTATTTTCTGATTTTCCCCGGGGGAGGCTTCCATTTTGCCACTGGGAGATGGGGAACACTGAGAGGCCTGATGAAGCATTATCTCTGCTGGGTTGATAAATAGGTCACCGGGCAAGGGTGTTATGGTGATAAAATGTGATCTGTTTTATGTCCTGAGTGTCTCTTACTGGCAAAAGTTACTTCACCACTTTAGAGACCTCTTTTGTTTTAATATTTAAATATACTGGAGACCAGAAATCACTGCACATGTCTCAGCTTGCTTTCTTTTTGATGTTCCCAAGTGTTGGTTGCAAGCATTCCAGTTTGGAAAAGGGTATGAGTGATGGCATGCCTCCCTCCTAGGTCCTCAAGCTTTGTGTGTCACTTATACCCACCCTCTCCCCGCAGTGAGCACAGACACTTCCCACACATTGCAAAATTGGCTGTATACTTACCTTTCTTGCTTGACCTTAAACTTCTTGAGTGGATTTAACCTTGAGTGGGCTAATCAGCTTTTAATCGTTAGATTCCATGACCCCAGATTCACTTGCACAACCCATTTTGAAGTTGGTTTGTGGGATAAACTATTAAGTGAGTTGATTTAAAAAAACAACAACCAAGATTTGTTAAGTACATATGAGCGCATTGCCCATAGAGGTCAGAAGCGGGCAATGGATCCCCTGAAGCCAGAGTTACAGGTGATTTTTGAGCCACTGGATGAGTGCTGGGACTAGAACTTTGATCCTCTAAAAGAACAGGAGTGAGTCCTGTTAAGCACTGAGACTTCTAGCCCCTGGAATGATTATTTTGTCTTTAGCTATTTTTGAGATTATTTCAAAAGATAGATGTCTTCTGTCCATCTACATCCTGGTTGGCCTTGATTCCAACACTGAGCAGTGTGATTCTAATGGGACTTGTGGACTCCTTTAATGCACTAGGCTGTTGAGATCTAAGAGACATCTGCTTGTGGATGCCTTAAATGTATGAGAGAGGATACATTAAGATATGTAGATGTGTCCCCTAAATAAAGAACATAAGGAAATCTGTGATGTCACCTGGAGTCCCAGTGTTCCCTGAAGAAGGAAGTCCATCTTTGAGAGTCTTACAGCTGTTGGATGCTCAACTGTCACCTTCTTTTCACATTTATTCTGAACAAGCACAATCCATCCATCAGCGCTTAAAGAGTTTTCCAACAGTACATTGACCTTGAATGCGCCACATTGATTTTCAGTAACGCACCACAAATAGGGTCGTTACGGAGTCACCCAACAGTGAACGTGGTCAGGAACAGATTTCTGAAATTCCGATAGGGTGCCACCTGCCTTGGATGATGGATCAGCCTACTGTAAACCATCAATCCTTCTCAGCGGCTCGAAAACAGTGACACTTGAATGAAATTCATCACCACACACACCTCCAGACCAAGCCTAAAGCCATCACAGGGCTTTTCTGCCATCGCGGGTCCTCTTGAGTAAAAGGTCTGTTTTGTTTGTAGTAGCATTTGTTTACTGAAATGCTTTCCTTGGAAGTACTCACTTGTGATGGTGACAGAGACGTAAGCACTACAGGGAATTATGTCTGCAGCAAGGATTGAGCGATAGATAAAAAGCCTCCGTCTTAAGCTGCCAGAGGTTAACGCCAAGCAATTAAGGTGATTGTTTCTTAGACAGTATTGGACACGTGTACACACACAAAGGGGACATTAGCACAACCAGAAGAGAACAAAGCAAGATTAACCAATGCCAGGCCCCAAATCAAAATGCAGAAATGAACCCATGTTCTTTCAAATTCTGGGTAATCATGAGGTATTGCCTTGCAAAGTGAAGCATCTATGTTTTTTTTTGATGCCTCATGGGGGTGGTGCTTATAATAAATAAAGAGGTATTGTCAAGAACTGGAGAACTGTAGGAGGGATGCTAACTGTTCAGTACCATGGATTTGGGAATTGATGTTTGCTTTAAATATCTGATGATGTGTTTGCTTACGTGATAGTAATTGTCACTTTCAAGGTATTTCCCATGAGCCATGTGTCACCCCAGGCATAGTGTAGGCATTCCACAAACTTCCTAAAGGTTCTCAGCATTAGGTTTGTCTTTACAAATCAGAAAAGAAAGGCTCAGAGGTCTTAGGGAAGTTCTTCAATCTTGAACACTTATCCACACTCAAGAGAGAAATCCTGTCTTTTCTCTTAGATTTCTGCTCTCCCAGACCTTCCACTATGGCCCACTGTCACTCAAAGAGCACAATAAATGGAACCATGGACATTTTGATACACGTCATGTGGTTCTCACATCCTCTCCCCACTCCAAGAGCTTAAGCTAGAGTAGATACTGCCTTAGTCCACGGCCCCAGGGGTTAACAGCTGTTGCTGGGTGCGTGCAGTTTGCAGAGGTGGTTTTTGAGTTGTTAAGCTCATGATTACACTTCTATGATTATAAGCTCTTGAGAAGAGAGAAGGTGTCTGAAGGGTCTGAAGACTCTAATTGATGTTTGCTAACACACACCCAAGCCTATCATTCTTCCCTTCTCGCTTCAGACAATCCAGTGCTGGGCGCCCATGACCCTCTCCCATTAGACTCAGGGGTTGGTATGCAGCCAAGTAGGACCTGCAGTGATGATAGGTAAGGCCCACCACAGGTCAAAACCCAGCCCACCCTCCTTACGGGAAGGCTCAGGAAATGCTCACCTTGCTCCTTTAAAAATTGAGTCCTTCATTGGTAGGAATCCAGTGTCTGCAACCTATGTGAGCCCCATGGTGAGACACTGCTTATTCCTCTCTGACTGACTTGTTTTCAGGAGACACCATGTTTTAGACCCAGAACATACCATCAACCATTCATTCGTTCGTTCACCTCAATCTCTACTCTATCCCAAATTCAAGTTTAGATCCCTGAGGCATCCAGATGCTTCTAGGTCAGAGGTTCTCAACCTGTGGGTTGTGACTCTTTTGGGGGTCAAATGACTGCATATCAGATATTTACATTACAATTCACAACAGTAGCAAAATTATAGTTAAGAAATAACAACGAAAATAATTTTATGGTTGGGGATCAGCACAATATGAGGAACTGTATTAAAGGGTCTTAGCATTAGGAAGGTTGAGAACTACTGTTCTTGGCCATGAGGTTTGGTAGAGATGGTGTCCTACCTGATTTTTAGTTTTAGTACCAAAAGTAAAACTTTGTATGCAAAAGACACTCAATACTTGCTCTTTGAAAGAGAAACTGCTAACAGAGAGACCTTGTCCACCCATTCTTCCACTTTGCAAAGGCTATGAAGCTGAGGTACAACCATCATGACAGTGATTCTTTACTTGTCCTGTGGCTGTGATTAAATATCTAATATGAAGCAACTAGAAATGAAGGCTTAACTTTGGCTCATGTTTCAGGGTATAGGCCATCATGGTGGGGAAGTTGTAGTAACAGGAGCTGGAGACAGCTAGCCGCAATGCATCCCCCATTCTGGAAATGGAGAGACATGAATGTTGGGGCTCTGCTCATTTTCTCATTTTTTTATGCAGTCTGGGGTCCCAGTCAATTGGAGGGTGTTGCCTACCATCAGGGTGGGTCTCCCCTCAGTAGTTAAACCTTTCTGAAAATGCACTCATTGGTACTCTAAGAAGTATTTCCATGGTGACTCTAAATCCAATCAAGCTGACAGTGAAGATTAACCATTACATGGAATTTTGATGAGGGAGCTTTCTTGGGATTTGTGGCCTCATGACAAGAAAAATACAGCTGCTACAATGTCCCATGTTCCTGTCATACACAAAGTAGAAATTTCCCAAATACTCTCTAAAAGGCATAATTATTCATTAATAAATGGATGAACCAACATCTCTTGAATGAATATGAGAGGTGAATGAGTACTGTCAGCAACTAACTAGTTGCTGAGTGAACTGATGGACAGTTATTTCTTGAATGACAAGATATGACATGGCTGTGTTAACCCTCCCACACTGGTAGGAATTCAAGCTGAACTGATGCAGCAGACAACGTTGAATTTAAACTTGTCAACATGTTGTGTTCAAGCTGCCTAACAGACTACACCTTCCAAATATACAGTTGCTAGAACTCATTGCACAGAATCTGTTTTCAAAATTCCAAAACGTTCCCTGCAACTCCACTCTCTGCATCTGAGTGACCAGAAGAGTGGTATCCTGGCTGGTGGGCATACTGTGTGTGCTCAGGAATGAATGGGGCTGCATAAAGATCGATTCCAGGAGCCATCAGTATTCACAAAGGAAACCCAATACATGACAAATGTGATTAGAAACAACTGTCAAATAATGACAAATAAGTTCTAATAAAAACAGACACAATCTTCACAATTACTTGCAAGGCGGGTATTTATCAAGCAGAGCAAGATTAAAAATGACCATATCGCATTAAAGATACCCAGCTGATGGAATTTTAAATATGCAGCTGGGCTCTTTCCCTTTGCTCATGCCTCCCTCCTGGCCCAGCTCCTTGCAGAGAAATGGGGTGGAGTGAATTTAAACAAAGAGTGTTCTAATATGCCCAGGAGTGTTATCTCAAGAGTTTGGCTCTGCCGAAAAGTGAGACCACAGTGTGGAGGCAAGTGGGACAGATGAAGGCAACTCAGGCCCCGATTGTGGGACACACAATGGAGGGACACACAGACGGTGCATGGCAAGAGATACTACAGGGCCTGATACTTCAAGAAGGCAATGATCCCCAATGAGGAAATCTAGATGGATTGAACTACAAGGACGGGGCAGTGATGATTAGGAAGCCCTGCTAATTCCTGAATGGTTTGGTTCTCTTTCAAAGACTTTAAGGAAATTTATTTTGTTATTTTGTCACCATGATTAGAAAGTTATGACTATGAGAACCCATATACAATTCTAAAAATTGAAGGGAATTGCTATTGTTGGCAATTATTAATGCTCTGTCTACAGAGCTAGCCAATGTGTGGGTTTTGTGGGGCCTAAGACTAATCTACATTAGAGTCTTTCTTAAAGAAAAATTATGTAAAATTATGTTTGATAGTATTTATTTAGAAAGAAAGGATGTCAAAATTTAACAGTTATTCTATTGAAAAACCTTTTCTAATAAATAGTATTGAATAAATACTTCCAAAGTGCTAGAAATGGGCTAAGCAGAAGAAATGTCTCAAAAGTGAAGCTTAGCATTTTATCAATGAATTTCTGATGTGTTTGGAACTGTGTATTTAGTGCCTTTTCATATTCCTAGAAAACGATGCAAACTTTTTTGCCATTTTGTACACCAAAACCTATAGCTCAAAGAGGTTAAATCTCTGACCTATTATTAATACAGACACAGAATTTGAACTCTGCCTGAACACTAAAGGTGACAATGTGTGTACTTTGTCACATGGTATCTGTCCATGTTAGCTTTAACTGTCAACTTTACACACTTTAGTATTATCTGAGAAGAAAGACTCCTCTGAGAAATTAAGTAGATCAGAATAAACTTTGGGGGATTGTCTTGATTATTAATTAACGCAGGAGAGCCCAGCCTCTGGGCTGTCCCCTCCCTCAGTAGGTGACTATGGGTTGTGTTAGAAAGATAGCTGAGTATTATTTAGCATGGGAGAAAGCTAGCTAGCATCCTCCTTGATGGTTCCTGCTTTACTTCCTTGGTCCAGAGTAAATTTCCTAGTCAAAAACAGAGCTGTATGTAATAGTAATCCATCACATCTTCAGGTTTCTGCCTTACTTCTCTCCGTAATGGACTATGAACTGGAAGTAGAAAATGAAATAAATTCTTTCTTGCCAAAGTGTCTTTGGGTCTGAGTGTTTTAAACAGCAACAGAAAGCAAAATAAAGCAAGATCCAAATGAAAAGATAAATATTCCATTTCCTAGGAAGCAATCTGGAGAATTCAGAATTTAGATACATCGGGCTCAGTATATTAGCAGAGATTTGCCTCGGTTAAAGTAAAGGAAGGGTGGCAGAGAGGACCCAGAAATGGGGAAGGAAGGAAGGAAAGGAGGGCAGCCAGGCCGTCGTCTGCCTATTATTTGGTTTTTGGTGACATACTGTCATAAAGAGGGAAGCTGACAGGCCTTACCCACTTTAAAGAAAAAGCATGCACCAAGAGCCAAGTTGTCCTTATGCCTCAGAGTTTGACTATTGCCTATGGTGGCAGTCCACCTACAACTTTTCTTACAGTGATCTTTTGTCTAATGGCCAACACCCTTTGGTACCAGGGCCTTCTACTTGTCCAGAACTCACTCCCATTTCTCTTTAACCTAAACTGTGGTTATTCGCAACTACTTGTTTTCTTTCAGAATAAGAGAAAGATGGGTGAGGAGTTACATGAGTTTTGATTCATAGGTCAGAAAATTATTTTCCCAACCTCATTGACTAGGTAATTTCAACATCATTTTTACATTAAATCAAAGTAGTCTAATTTATACAGTTTTTTTTTTTTTTTTTTAGGAAACAAAGATTTAGATTTTGTACTTTTTAGGAGATGTGGTTACTCTGAAAGAAAGATGGTGTGTTAAATATTTTCTCTTGTGGCTTGAATGTGACATGTCTTCCAGAGATTCATGTAGCTGAATACTTCCACACTCAGCTGGTGACACCATTTGGAAGTTTATGGAAGCTTTAGGACGTAATGTATAGGTGGCAGACACAGGCTACTTGGGACGTGCTTTTGAGGGGGTATGGCCTACTTCATGTTCTACTCTAGTCCTCTGATTCTTGAGGAGATATGACGGGTCCTAGCATACTCTTCTGCCATCATGAGCTTCCACACCAGGATGGACTGTGTCCTCTCAAAGTGTGAGCCAAAACAAATCCTTCCTCCTCTAAGTTGCTTCCTCCAGGTCTTTGGTCACAATGATGAGATAAGTGGCCTTATATGCTTAAAAAGAAAAGAAAAATAGGAGGGAAATTAGAAGACAATTAATGGAACCTGAGGGGATGAGGTTTTGGTCAGGTCAGTAGCTCTGATCCCAGAGGGATGCAAGTTGGTCTCTTTTACCTCAAGACAATTCTGTTTCTTCTTAAGTCAGGCCCTTGTGTGTTCTTGTTGGCAGACTTCTCATCACAAAGAATTGGGGGTGATGGGTATGCCAATTTCCCTGATTTCATCACACACACACACACACACACACACACACAACATGAACATGGATTAGGCCTCCCAGACAGGTGTAATTATTGTGTGTCAATTAAAATTAAAATCAAGCTTAGATTGCAAAAGAAAGGCTTAGCTGACCCAAACACAGTAGATCACTTAACACAATATTCCTGGGTTCCTCTGTGTGGCTTGGTATCTGGCCTTTGTTGATACAGTTCACCACTAGGGTGTGGTCTCAAACCAACCAGAGCTACAGAACAATCCTAAAGTTTTGTAGCTCAGCATCCTACAAGGTAGAATAATAAGCCCATCTTAAGCTCCCATGTATTAGACTGTACTGTATTAATTCATTGATTTGTTGACTGCTCAAAAATGTTTAACAAACATGGATTGTGTTTTTATGAGTCAGTGAACTTTTTCTGCATCCAAGTCTAAACTTAATTGCAGACAGGGTGGTGAATAATCTGGGAGGTTACCCAACAAGCTTATTCAATAGTCAGCTTCAGCACAAGGACCCAAAGAGGTGATCCATCTCACCAAAACCAAAGGTTTATAATCTCTTCAGTTTCACCACACAAAGGGTATGGAGCAATTTTTGAGACCAGAATTGGAGTAGAAACAGGAAAGTCATCAGACTTGTCTTCATCAGGCAGCTTCTCTTCCTCTTTCCTACATCATCATGTCTTCTTCTCCATGGGACCATGCCATCAGCCTACACATGTCTATCACCTCCCACCTCAAAAGCAAATCCCTAGTGGCTCATATTTTGATTGCTGCTGTCCCACATCTCTGCCCACCCCTTCTCTATTTCTTGATCTGTCTAACTCATTACATTTGGGTTTTCACACCTAGCATTTAATTCCAACTATTCTTACCATGGCTTCCACATTGTAAAGCCATGGACAATTCCCAATCTCCATTTCAATGGGCCTATTGACAGCTTTCTGTTCAAGTGGCTATTTCTTCCTTGTTTCTTGACTTCCAGAGACCTCCTTTGAGATCCTTCTCTGACTTCACTGAGACACTCAGTTTTAGTGTCTTTCATTAAATTCTTCTCATTTGTTTCCTTTTCCCTTTTCTCCTCCTCCTTCTCCACTCTCTTTCTCCTTCTCCGCTCCTTCTTTCTCCTGGTGTATATGTGAGTACATATGAAGGCTTTGCAATGCTATCCCCTACACTGAATGAGTCATATGCATACTGCATGGCTTATTCTCTCTCTCTCTCTCTCTCTCTCTCTCTCTCTCTCTCTCTCTCTCTCTCTCTCTCCCTTTCTCTCTCTCTCTCTCTGTGTACATGTGTAGGCACATACATGTGGAGAATAGAAGTCCATGTTGAGTAGCTATCACTCTCTACCTTGTTTTACAAAATGCTCTCTCACTGAACCTGGAGCTCACTGATTGGTTATACTGGCTGTCCATTGAGTTCTAGAGATCTGTTGGTGTTCGACATGGTGGTAGTGGCCCACCTTTATCTTAAAGGCAGAATCATTAGAAAAATATTTTTCTGATAGCATATATTGGCCCCCCTTCCCCTTATCTTTATTTAACCTTGTCTGCTTTCTCTTTAGTATTCACTACCACTTATGATACTCTTCTTTTTTTGTTTCAAATCCTCTCCCTTCAAGAATATATTCTCCATGGCAGCAATGATGGTCTCAGAAGTTAAATTGCTTCTGTCCTGTTTAGTGTCTTTGCTCTGACATGAATTATTTTCTTTCTAATTATTTGTTGAAGTAATGATTTTAACTGAATTCATGAATGGATGCATTGGATGCATCCATTATTGGATGCATCTAATTATTTTGGCCTTCTTTGTAGAACACACCAAACAATCAGTTTGGAGAGAAATGAGTGGGGATCAAGGAAAATAGGGTGCAGGTAATAAAGATTCCCTGTGAAGACAAGGTGTGTTATTACCCACCATCACTGATCTTTGTGTTATTATGAGCCCAGTATAAGGTCATCGAAGCGACAGCAAAACGCCACCTGGAAATGTCATTGCATAGAGTATTAAAGTGTGGAATTGCTCATTAAGTGGATATGGGAGGCTGAGTGACCAAGGCCAAGGTCAGCAGATGAGCTGCCTGCCTGTCTGGCTGCTTTGTGTGAACTTCCTGTTTTCCAGAAACTCTGTGACCAGTCATTGTCCTTTCCTAGTGGGAGGACTTTCCGTCTCCATACAGAAGGACATACAAAAAGAGGAAAATTAAAGACTCATTGCCCAAGCTGAAATGGCTGGAAATAGCATGACAGCTCAGTAAGAGCAGAGGTCTAGGAATGAGAGAGAAATGTATGACCCCCAAGATGGAGCCTCAGGATTGTCATTACATCCCTGTACTGTGATGTATTCATGTGCCACACAAGAATGTTAGAAAATACCCACACCACAGAAGTTTTACAGTGATGAGCTGTCAAAAAAATCTTGACTGATGCCAAAAGCACTGCTGCTAATAGGTAAATGGTTATGGTAGCTGTTACAACAGGAAGAGGAGCAGGGGGAGAAGGAGGTATAGGTTGCCCTTGATGGTTACAGTTTTAGTGTAAGAGCTGAAAGAGGAAGGTAGCAGTAAGGATAGAGTAAGAGCAGTCAGTCATAGTGGGAGTTATAGAAGAAGAATTCAGCAAAGAAATCAGAGAAAGATCTCCAAGAAGCTCAAGTAACAAGAAAAAGAAATGAACACCTGCGGAGAATGCCGCCAATAGGCCCAGGGAGATGAAGACTTCCCATTGCTTTGCAACATGGAAGCCATTAACAGAATGACAGCATAGTACAGTAGTCAGCACAAGGAGGAAGGGAGAGGGCTAACAGTGCTATGTGATAATGGTGGTGACAGTCATAGTGAAAGCAAAAGTCCTATGGCAATGGTGGTGGAAATGGACGTGGAAGAACTTGGAGTGGCCACAGGCGGTGGTGGTGATTGTTTTGCTCCTAGTATGAGAAGCAGGAATCATATAGTAGGGTAGCCAAATGAATGACGTTGACTTGTTGAACACAGATTTGGGTCTCGGCAAACAGCATACTTCAATATGAAAGTCATTGCATGGACTTCTTTTTTCTTTTTTTCCTTTACTGGAAGAGTTACAAACTAAATTGTGTCTGTGTGTCTGCCCTTAAGTACACATGTGAGGGTCACTTCTACCGAGCTAGCTCAGTGGTACAGCACTTGCCTCGCATGCCTGGGTTTGATTCCTATCACCCACATGGCAGCTCATGTAACTCCAGTTCTGAAGGACCCCACACCCTCTTCTGGCTTCTGTGGGTACTAGGCATGCATATGGTGCACAGTCATTCATGCAAGCATATACATAAAACAATAAAGTGAAAAATCACAAAATAAATAAAGCAAGAACTTAACCTCTATGTGTCTCAGTTTTATCATAAAATGCGGAAAATTGCAGCTGTGTAATTGTTCAGTTGGAACCTCCAGTTCACTCCTGCTCGATATAGAAAGCTCCATTTCTCTCTCTCTCTCTCTCTCTCTCTCTCTCTCTCTCTCTCTCTCTCTCTCTCTCTCTCTCTCTCTCTCCAAACCCTGCCCACTCAGAGAGCCTTCAAACAAAAGAAAGGCACCAAAAGTCTAGTTTTGCAATCTTGGTGGCTACTGCAGCTTCCTCCTCTGAAGTTGCCAGCTGCCCAAGTCCCCACCTAAGTGCTCAGCTTTTGACCATACTTGGGCACAAACCCAGCTTGTGGTGGATGCATTATCACCCCTCACCTACAACCTATAAAATCTCCCTGATTTCACTTGTGGTGCATCTTCTCTGGCCTTGATCTCTGGGACTGGAGAACCCACCTGGGAGTTGCTTTGCTCAAATAAGCCTGTTGTTATACTTTTTCAATTCAGCTTGATCAGGCTTACTGTGTCAGTGGAGAAAATTGAGAATCGATCTACCTCAAGACCCAGCCATACCACTCTTGGGCATATACCCAAGGAATGCTCAATTATACCACAAACATACATGATCAACTATGTTCATAGCAGCACTATTCATAATAGCCAGAACCCAGAAACAACCTAGATGCCCGTCAACTGAAGAATGGATTAAGAAAATGTGGTACATATACACAATGGAGTACTACTCAGCAGAGAAAAATGACAGCATGAAATTTGCAGGCGAATGGATGAAACTAGAAAATATCACCCTGAGTGATGTAACCCAAACCCAGAAGGACAAACATGGTATGTACTCTCTCATAAGTGGATACTAGATATAAAACAAAGAATAATCAGACTGCAACCCACAGAACCAGGAAGACTACATAGCAGGGGGGACCCTAGGATGACTGTGGCTTATAATAAGTTTTGGCATTGCATGGACTTCTAAAGAACAAAAAAAGAAAGTCATAACCCAAGACATTTTCCAGATACATTGGTGAGGATATTAGGTGGGTGGCCTAGAGCAAAGCATGGGAAGTTCTGCTGCTATAGGCTTTAGATGCTGACTGATGCCATTCTTAATTTGGGGGTTTGAAGAAGTAAGAGGTCTGTTAATGGTTATCACTGATAGTCAAAAGGGAATTGTGTCAGCCACAAGGATGGACAATGCATGGCTGTTAAGGGGACTACAGACAGCTCAAGATCATTGAACTCTGGTTCTGTAACATTGCAACTCTCCAGAAGTTCTGAAGTTCTAATCTTTAGCATAGATTTGGCTCCACAACCGCAGGCACTTCAGTTCACATAGTTACTAGAGCAGGTGAAGAGTTGATTTTAATGGGGTGGCCCTGGTGACAGCCCCTGAAAGAGGAGGAGGGGTAGGAGGAAGGTGAGGAGAAGATAGAGGAGGAGAAGGAGGGGGATTCAAAAGAGCAGAGACCTGGGAATGAGAGAGGAGAAAAAAGAGAAGAAGGAAGAGAAGGAGCCACGGTACGACAAGAATGGTAGTGTGGCAATGATGGTAGTTGTGATAGTGGGTGGAAGTACCAATAGTCTCAAAAAATGGAGTTAAATCATAAACCCGTACTAACAATGATTGGAAGGCAAGGAGCTATAGCAGACTGTACACAAAAGCAATGTAAACACAGCAGAGAGATAAGGTGTGACTTCCAATAAAAATCGGGTCTTTGACTTGTATGTATGTGTGTCCCTGTGTATGTAGCTATGTGTGCACAAATGTGTGCCAATGTGTGTATGTGTGTACAAATGTGTGACTATGTCTCTGGAGCCAAGGGCCAACTTCAGGAGCTGTACCTCAGGTGTCATCCACCTGGTTTTCTGAAGCAAGGTTGCCATTAGCTTGTGAATCACCACTTCAGCAGGGCTGGTTGGCCAAATGTGTCTGCTTGTGTCTGCCTCCCCAGGGCTGGGATTACAAGTGTGCACCACCAGGACTAGTGTTTACATGACAAGCCCTTCACTGATCTGTTTTTGTTTTTGTTTTTTGTTTGGGTTTGGTTTGGTTTGGTTTGGTTGTTATTGCTTGTTTGTCTGTTTCTGGGATTACAGGTGTGCTCCACCCCACCAAGATTGAGCAGTAGAAATAATGCCTCACTAATGCCTCCAGGAGCAGAAATGGCATGGGCGAGGCAGTCGCTGTAGTCTGCTCCTCTGCATCTGGAATGACCACAGTCAAATTCTAACAGAGGCAGCATTTTAGCATTTGTATTGGACTTACTCTCTGGGTATTTTACTGTGCACACTGTGTACTGATTTGTCACTTTTTTAGGGTAAGATTATGTCTCTGAGTAAGCTGATTAGTGTTAGACTGATTGTTTTAAAATAACTCATGCGGCATCTGAATTTATTTACATACATGATATTGCCTTCTATAAACACAGCTGTATGAGCAAGAAAATTCGACGGTATTTTAGGAAGTTAAGCCAACAGTTTAGCTGTAATGAAGGCTGCCTTCTCATTCTGCTTTCTCTCTATTTCTTTTTCTTTCTGGACTGTTTTTCAACAAGTGTTGGGCTTAAAGACTTGTGTCCCAAAGGGTCTCACAAAGTGAGAGAAATACAGAATATCCATCAAGAGAAGGTGAAGTGTGCCAGTGAAGTAGGTGGCTGGTCCTGGTTTCAATGTTACGAGGGCACATGGAATTTCATTCTGCATGGAAACCATGAGGGTATTAGGGCCATTTCCAACTCTGTGTAGTGCAATACTTTTCTGATTTTATGGATTCCATATAGATTTGCTGAACATGATTCTGTGTTGTATAGCTATGAGTTAGACACTGGGTATCCAATAATAAGTGATGATAACCCTGTCTCTGTGAACTTTACAGCCTCCTAATATGTGAGTCTATAAGTATGTGTCCATATATGTAGGGTGTGTGTGTGTGTGTGTGTTTGTGTGTGTATATGTGTGTATGTATGTTTAATTTGACATGTGTTGTGTGTGTTCAGTCTGACCAATGGTATGTGTATGTGTTCAGTCTGAAATATGGAGTGTATGTGTGTGGGTATGTGTGTGTGTGTGCTCAGTCTGACATGTGGAGTACATGTGCGCGCGTGTGTGTGTATGTGTGTGTGTGTGTGTATGTGTGTGTGTGGTGTGGTGTGTATGCATGTGTCTCTGTGT
Organism: Peromyscus californicus insignis; assembly: GCF_007827085.1. NCBI lineage: Eukaryota > Metazoa > Chordata > Mammalia > Rodentia > Cricetidae > Peromyscus > Peromyscus californicus. The sequence goes on from NW_026294606.1 coordinate 94,835,310, forward strand.
GTGCTCAGTCTGATTAAAGACTGTCCAGCTGCTTATAACTTGGTAAAGAACCTGCTTCTTGGTCCATTGATCTCCAGTTTTTTGTGTCATTCTTTTATTGACCATTAATCATGTTGTATTCTTTCCTTGCTTCAGCCCCCTTTGATGAATTTATTCTTCTGATTTATTCAGGTAGATCACTGACTTAAAGTTCATTTTTTAAATTTAGTATTTGCAGTAACTTTTTTGAGAGTTTCCATGTGTTTTGATCATATCCACCTGCACTCCTCGCCAACTCTTCGCAGATCTATCCTCTCCCTCCCTCCCTTCGTAACTGTATGTCCATTATTCCTGCTATTACCCATTGAGTACAGCTTGCCTGCCTCTGTCTGCATAGGCGTGGTATCAGCCATTGGAGCGTGGTCAACTCACCAAGGGCTATGCCCTTAGAAGAAACTGATGCTCCCTCTCCCAGAAGCCACCAGCTGTCCACAGATCCTCAGCTAGAGGTGACGCTCATGAACCTCTTCCAAATTTCATGCCAGAAGACAACTTTTTCTTGGTAATAAAATGTGTGTATAATTTGCCTTCTGAGTATTGCTTAAGCTGAATCTCATGGGTTCTGATACAAGTTTTTACTTCAAAATGTTGTCTAAACCCATGATCTTTTTATTTGAGTGATGAATTATCAATGATGGTAGTTCAACTTTTGAATGTCCAAGGATTTTCTGCTTACTCATCTATTATTGATTACTCATTAAATTCTGTGTGGTTAGTGAATATATTTTATGTGATTTCAGTTGTCTTATATGTAGCAAGCCTTTTATGTCACAGAACATAATTTATGTTGTTTAACATGTAAGAGGCATTGAGAAAACAGTGTGTGTTGTGCTATCAGTGGCAGGAGCAGGCCATACATGTAGCATTGGTTTATCATGTTGAGTGTTCTGCATTCTCTCAGGTTTTCTGTTGGTTCTTCTTGAGGTAGCGATCTAGAAATCTCTAAATAGCATTGTGGATATTTCTTCACTTCAGTTATATGGTACTTTGGTTCGTAAAGTTGTAATATCGTAGATTTACATACACTTAGCATTGTTACATCTTCTTGATAAAGTGAGACTCTTTAAAACTCATTATATGTAACAATGGGTTTCATCCATGTCTATGACACATTTTCAGGGTGTGCACTTCCATTACCCTCTCATATCCCTCCCACTGACCCCCTTTTATTTGCTCCCGTGTGTGTGTGTGTGTGTGTGTGTGTGTGTGAGAGAGAGAGAGAGAGAGAGAGAGAGAGAGAGAGAGAGAGAGAGAGAGAGAGAGAGAGATGTGTGTGGTGTGTGTGTGTGGTGTGTGTGTGTGTGTGATGTGTGTGTGGTGTGTGTGTGTGTGTGTGATGTGTGTGTGATGTGTGTGAGTGTGTGTGAGTGTGTGTGTATGATGTGTGTGTGTGGTGCATGTGGTGTGTGTGTGGTGTATGTATGTGTGATGTGTGGTGTGTGTGTGTGTGTGTGATGTGTGTGTGGTATGTGATGTGTGTGTGTGGTGTGTGTATGTGGTGTGTGTGTGTATGGTGTGTGTGTGTAGTGTGTGTGTGTAGTGTGTGTGTATGTGGGTGGTGTGTGTGTGAGTGTGTGTGTGTGTGTGTGGTGCATGTGATGTGTGTGTGGTGTATGTGTGTGTGTGACATGTGTGGTGTGTGGTGTGTGTGTATGTGTGTGTATGGTGTGTGTGTGTGTATGTGTGTGTGTGTGTGTGTGGTGTGTGTGGTTGTGTGTGTGTGTCTGTGTGGTGTGTGGTGTGTGTGTGTGTGGTGTGTCCCAATAGACACTCTCTGATCATATGAAATTTCCGTTCTTTTTATCTCTGGTAACACTCCTTGCCCTTAGACTTCCCAGCAATCCCTTTCCTATCTCCTCAGCTCCCGAAGCCCTTTGAGGAATGACTGTGAACAGACACTGCAATGAACACATTCATTCCCATTCTTCCACTCATTTATCCTTATGAGGACCCAAGCAGCAGTACCATAGCACTGTCAACGCTGTCCTTATTTTATGGATGGAGTCTTTGGGTCTCAGAGAGTTTGCATGCATTTCTGAGAGACACAAAGCTAGTAGCCAGAGAGATGGGGCATCTCCCCTGGACTGATGGCAACCACCTTCACTAAATGATTTCTTTACATCCCTCTTTTCCACCCAGAAAACTCGTACACTGATCAGGCTATTCCTTCATAACTAGCAAGTAAGTTTTGGTATCACTGAAAGCTTCCTGTGGGTAACCGGTGCACACGCACACCCTGATTGGCACATAGGCATCCACCAACTCTTTGTTGAATGAGCAAACCCCTGAATGTTTATTCAGCACCTCTAAGTGCCTGTAGACTTTTTATGTATGATAAGGGAGTATATCCAAGTACATAATTTCATACTCAAACATATATAAATTATACGAGGCACAGGTGTATGTCTAAAATATATTTTGGCACCGCACGAAAGAAAGCTTTTTAGAGTCGGAAGGAGAGCCGGTGGCACAGATCTGGATCTGCCTGTCTTCCCACCTGCTGAGAGACTTCATGTACTTTTGCAAAGAGGCAAAAGTGAATATATGTCCGATCTTGGAATTAACTATCCCATTAAACTATGGTCTCTTCTTCCTCCTCCCCACACCCTCCCCTGACTCACACCCCCACCCTATCCAGCTTAGCCTATCATTAGCCGCTATCTGGAATTGACAGTAGAGTAATTTGAACTCTGACTCCCCAGGGCCTATTCTTTTACTTCCTGCTGTAGGAATACGGTGTGTATTGATTAGATATCAGACTGTAATGGGCTTCCAATCTCTCTGCCTTAAGATATATGATGGAGATGACAGGAAGCAGATAGCCGGTTCCTACTTGTAAATAGTCCTGCTCGAGCAAAATGGTTGGTAACCGCTTCGCTGCCGTATGTACTCCAAAGCTGTTTTATGGCATGGGAAAGAAGATCATGGGATTCTCTTGTCCCATACAGCCACTGCCCCAGATGGTCTTCCCTTGGAAAACTGTGCATAGTTAAACTCAGAGTTACCTGGAGAAGTGCTATTCTTGTTGCTCAGAGACTAAACCAATTTCATTTCCAGCCTGCTCCTACCTGCATGACCGAGGGAAAATCAGGTGGGCTAGAGGCTGAGCATAGGCTTCTCTGAGCAAGATCTGAAGCCATTCACTCACAAAGCCTCGATTTCCATATCTGTGAAATGGGAAAAACACTACCACTTCCCATGTTCCTGCAAGGCCTAAGTGAAAATGCTAACACAGTGGCCTTTGCATGGTAATTCCTGTTGCTTCTCTTTAGTTCCGCACTTTCCCAAACACAAGCTTCCTCTTGGATGGAATCAGTTCTGGGAAGAGGCAGTCTCTCAACTGCATCTCCTTGGGTAGCTCTGTGCAGCCCTTTGATAGTGCATGGTGGTGGTATTCATTGACAGGTAGACTGAAGGTTCCAGTTGACATGGACTTTCTCAGGTCCTGGAGGTTGCTTATGGCAGCCAGGGCCCAGGCCTGACTAATCATCCTGTGTGAGGTCGGCTTGGGTTTATTTTCTGTGTCTTGTCTACTTGTTTGAGTACAGACATCCTTGGTTTGGGTTCTGAGATTAATATCTGCAGGAGAAAATCCAAAGTGGACTGAGCCACCTTTTCCCTCCTGGTGCTTCTGCAGAAGCCAGGGGAACCTGCTGTCTCCCTCCTTGGTGTGGATTTGATTTTGCCAGGTAGGAGTTACTTTCCATTGGGTCTTCATTTTCTTTTTCTTAGAACAGCAATGACAGAAAACCTGAACAGTGGTTCCAACAGGATTCCAAGGGAAGACCGTGAACTTTTAGAGGGAATGAAATGTGAGGTTATACATTTTTAATTACACCGGACTTAAAGCTCATATTCATTTATTACCAGCGATATCAGCCACTTATCTACCACTTCTCTCATCTTTGCCCTGCAAACAGACATGACCCTGGTCAAGGAAGATAAATGGAGAATTAAAAATGGCTACCATCTGGGAATTGATTGGAAAACAGAAGAAAAAGCCAGGGCTGCAGGTTAATCCTGGGCTCTTCCCAATCTTTCAGCTGCTCCCACATCCGTGAGTGCAGAAAAGACCCAGTGGCCCCCACTTCCCCCTTTGCTAACGTTTCCTTATTGTTCCTTCCTCCTCTGTCCCTGTTAGGGTGAGGGGATCAATAAAGTCAGCTTTGAGAGAGGAAGGAGCAGCCTTCAGCCTGGTATCAGATGCCACATCCGTGCAGCATGTGGAGAGGGCCCAGTGTGCTGTGAGTGACCTAAGTGCACGTCCCCAAAACACTGAATTCATATTATTGACTTCATCAGCATTGTCCTCCTGGAGGTTGCTCTTAATTAGCTCAAGAGAGAACTGAGGAAGGGAACTGTGACTGTCACCTTCAGTACAGAGAGATCTGGCCAGGAAGGTCATCCAGATGCAGAAAATGATGGGCACCCATCGCTGAGTAACTTATATGCACCAGCACCTGTGCTACGTTTGAGGTGGCCCATATCTCATGGCATCCTTGAGCCACCCCAAGGGGCTCTGGTTGTTGCTGTCCTGATGATGAGGACCACTGAGACATGAGGATGAATGGAAGCTTGATGCCATCTATTTGGTGGGTGATTGCAAAAGATTTCACACACCGGCCTTCCCAAAGAAGCCCAGCTCTGACTCGTCACCATGCCCAGCTACCAGCAAGTAACAGAAAATAAAGAAGAGTGCAAAAGGAGGTCCTTTAATCCTGTCCTTCAGTGTTCAAGTTCAGAAACAAATGCAGAGAAGGGGAATGACTCTGTGAATGTCACACAGCGGAGCTTGACCCAAGACTGTCATTCCCATGCCTTTGGACAAAGACACAGCACACTTTCCTTTATCCTAGCCTCTCATGTCACATCTCAACAGGAAATGTTCCTCTCTGCAATGCCTCAGCCGGTGAGGGCTCAACAAATGAAGAGACAGGTTGTTGACACATTAGATCTCATGGGGTTGTTTTATTTATTCAACAGATCTTTGTTGATCACCTACTATACACAAACAAGACCAAGTTTAAGTACTGAGATTTCAAGCACTAACAGGTGTGTGTGTGTGTGTGTGTGTGTGTGTGTGTGTGTGTGTGTGTGTGCGCGCGCGCGCATGTGCATATTCACAAAAGCACATATTTTTGTGTGCCCATGTAGAGGCCAGAGCCTGACATTAGATTCGTATTCTCTCTGTGTGTCTCTGTGTCTCTGTCTGTGTCTATCTGTCTGTCTCTCTTTTTCCTGCTACCGGGTCTCTCGAAAACAAACAAAACAAAACAGAAACCCTGGAGATAATTCTGAGCAGTGAGCTCCATGGATCTCTTCAGGACTGGGTGATGGGTCACACCACTGCATCTTACTTTCATGTGAATGCTGGGGATTTGAACTCAAATCCTCATACTTGTGCAGCAAACACTTTATGCACTGAGCCATCTCCTTAGCCCTGTTTTCCCTCCCCTTTCTCTCCAGTAGCTTCCCCCAAAATAAGTTTGAGCTACAAAACAGAACGAGGTAAATATGATTTTTAAAAGTACCAACAGTGTAACCATGTGTAGACACTCAATGCAAATTGAAACAGCCAAACATTTGCTTCAGAATTCACCTTGATCACCCAGTATATTTTGTGCAATATTGAAGTAATCATGCTTTTTTCTAATTTCACTAGTCCTAAAAATAAAAATGAAAACAAACTAAAATGAGAACACCTCTGAATTGAGATATTCTTGCTTTGAAGCAAAGTGCTGAGACTTTTAGAGAGGAAGGGCTAAATAGTGCTCACGTTTACAGAATGCTGACTCTAGCTGGCCCAGGCACTCCATAGACATGACTTCATTTAATCCCCTCAAAACTCCTGCAAGGTGTGTTATTATCTCCATTTTACAGATGGGGAAGCTAAAAGTGTAATGGCTTGTCATTAAGACTCATAGCCAGACAGCAGGCATGGTCCAATTAACTGCAGAGCTGACACTTTGAAAGTCACCTCTCTACATACAGGAGGTAGTGAGGGTCTTCTCATAGTGATAAAACCACAAAGATGGAAATACTGATTTCCTGTGTGTTGAACACTCACAGTGCCATGTGAGATGTGGAGTGAATTCAAGGTGTGATCCTATTTGGTCCTCTCTAAAACACTGTGGATGGAGCATTTTGTTTTCTTTATCTTGCATACGAGAAAATGAAAGTCCTGAAGCTGTCCAGGATTCCAGATTCCAGATTCCAGCTCTATAAGATCAATCCTTGGCTCTGTAGTATTTCCGTGTGTGTGTGTGTGTGTGTGTGTGTGTGTGTGTGTGTGTGTGTGTGTGTGTGTGTATGTGTGTATGTGTATGTGCATATTTCAAATCTGTGTGGGCACACAAGCATGTGTGTATATGTGCATATGAGTCAAGATTTATGTCAAAAATCACCTATTATCACTCTTCAGCCTTACTAAGTCAGGATAGCAAACCTAAAACTTCTGATGTGTTAGGCCTTGCCAGCCAGCCAGTTCTGGGAATCGCCTCTCCACTTTTTGAGGCATGAATCACTACATCATTGTGATCACCCAGCATTTACAAGATTCTGGATATCCAAACTCTGGTCCTCCCAGATCTATCTCCCCAGCACCCCTGTACTCCTGATGATTACCCCACATGGCCTTTCCTGGAAGAGAGAATAGCTATTCTGCAAGGGTTAAGTTTCACAATTACAATTTCAGGTACAGTTTTATGTACTAGGTCAAATAGTACCAGAAGGATTACAAGTGGGAGTGGAAAGTAAATGCAACACATAATGAAACAGGAGAGTTTAGATACTTCAAACAGGACAGTTCTATCCACTGCAGGTGATGCGGATGGTTCAAGCAGAGAGGAAGTGGTCATGATGATGTTTTCTCTGTTCAGCTGGTGAATTTCTCCTTGAGTGAGCATGGTGATGCTCCTTCCCCCAAGACACTTCTCTGTAGAGAAGTCTGAGCAGAGCTCTTATGTTCACAGTGAACATTGGACATTTCTTGCCTATCAAGGCTGTTCCTAAGTATGGAGAACCCTTGATCCAAGATCACTGAGTATTCCTCAGATTTTCAGTCTGAGTTGTGAAATATCAGCTCCCAATCTGTCTGCTCATGTGGCTTTCCTGAGCTTCCAGAAAGTTCTCTGAGTACCCATTTCCTCTTTATCCTCTGTGCTAAGGTCCATAGGTTCTTGGCTGCAGGGCATGTTGAACTTTTCTTTCCTCCTGTTTGTCTTACTTGTAAATAAATCTCACAGGTCACTCTTAAGCAGGATGGTCACCTTCTCCACGTGGGTGCTAATAGTCAATTCACAAACATCATTTCTACTCCCATGGAGGCTGAACCACTAAGCTGAAGGTCTGACTCAATAAGGATATCCCATCCATGGTATCATCTATGCATCATAAATCCCTTGAGAAAGGGAATTACTTCCTCCATTTTATAACTGGGGAAACTGAGGCTTCCAGTACACTAAAGGTTTCAAAAGAGATTTAATGTTGGCCATTATTGCTAGCAATTATTAGTCTGTTTTCCATAAGTTAAGCATCTCCTCTACCTTACTGCGAGCATTCGTTTATTAATTCTACAACAGTCCCTGAAGGGCAGTCAGCTAGCGTTATGATCACTGTCTTATAGATGAGAAAACCCAGCACGCACACATTAAGGAAGTCAAACAGCTATGAAATAGTTTGAAACCAGAAGACATGATTTTTGAACTTGCCTTCTTATGGTAAAATAAATAGTCACCAATATTCCTAAGAGATCAAAGAGTAAGATTCGAGGAGTGACATCTTTAAGACAGGAGTAGATGGAATCATGCTGGGCCTCTGCTTGTCTTATGATTTAGGGTCAGATGTGTTACCTGGGGAGTTGATTCAGCTGCTTCCTGCAATGTGTGCTTAGCTGTGACACTTCTGGGCATAAGCACTGCCTCTCATGTACAATGAGAGCAAAGAAAAAGGTATGTTGTCAGTCAGTGGAACTGGGTCTAAATGTAGAACCATGAAACAGCTGAGAGGGATTCTCCTCCGAAGGGAAGCTTGGCTCCCCACTGCAGGCCACATTTGAAAGTGACCCAGCTCCGTAGTAAGACTCTCACTATAAGCTGCTTTCATTCAGTCGTAAGTAAGCAAACAAAAAACCCTTATTTTTATTAGTCCTTAATAAAAACCAAGAAAAAGACTATATTTCCTTCCTTTTCACTTTTGTTTTATTCATTTACTTGATTTATAAAAATCAGTACAAGCCAGGAATGGGTCAAATGAGAGATCATTCCTGCCTTTCATTGCAGGGAGAGATGTTTAGTTGATCTATCCATATATACACAGATAGATCCATTTACCTCTCTCCACTGTCCCTGCTCATGTCTCTCCTGCCTCATGAACATTCTTTCCTATTTAGAATTCAGGCATCTACCCCATTTGTTTATATGGTTTTTAAAATAATATTTTAAATGTATTTATTGAAAATTTTATAAATGTATACAATGTATGTTGATCATATCCAATCCTTGACCTTGATCCCTTTCAACTCTCCCATGAACCATCCACTGTTACCTATCACCTCTCTCTCTCTCTCTCTCTCTCCCTCCCTCCCTCCCTCCCTCCCTCCCTCCCTCCCTCCCTCCCTCCCTCCCTCTCTCTCTCTCTCTCTCTCTCTCTCTCTCTCTCTCCTCACCTAGTTGTTTATTTGGTTTTGAGACAGCATGGTACTATAATCTCAGGTTGGCCTCAGACCTCAAACTCTTTTTTTCCTTAGTTTTTTGAGACAGGTTTTCTCTGCGTAGCCCTGGAAGTCCTGAAACTCACTCTGTGGATCAGGCTGGCCGCAAACTCACAAAGATCGGCCAGTCTCTGCCTCCCTAGTGCTGATATTAAAGGCGCACACCACTACTGCCTGACTAGCTTCAAACTCTTGATCCTCCAATTTCTCCATCCCAAGTATTGAGATTACAGGTGTTCACTACCCTTCCAGGCCCAATTTAATTCATTAACTGATTAATTAAACTATTTATTTATTATTGTGCACATGTAGGAGTATGTGTGAATATGGGTGCATACTTTTGGAGGCCAGAAGCCAACTTTGGATGCTGTTCCTCAGGAGCCATATATACAGGTTTTTTTTTTGAGACAGGGTCTCTCATTGGGACTTAGTGCTGGATTGTAAGCATGAGCTACCATAGCTGCATCTTTATGCTCATGCAGTAAGCACCTGACCCACAGCTACTTTACCCCCTGCCCACGATCCTTTATTTGTTTTAGTAGCCACAGAAATTTTGTTCATGTATGCATGTTTGGTGGTAGTGGGGGCTTGTCTGTTGCTTGTTTTACATCCCCTTGTTGATAGTCCAATAGCATTTTTGCATATTTTTAGTTACTACATTTGGAATTAAATCGTTTGAGGGCCAGTGACATGGACTAATAGGTTAAGGTGCTGCTGAGCCCAATATTCTGAGTTCATTCCCCAGGACCCACATGATGGAAGGAGAGAACCAGCTTCCCAAAGTTGTCCTTTGACCTTCACAGACAGATTGTAGTGTGTGGGACACACACACACATACACACACACACACACACACACACACACACACACACACACACACACTCACACACGTACATATGTAAATGAAGTAAATGTGATAAAAAATTTTAAAAATCATTTATGTTCTAATTGTATATATATTCTTAAATAATTACTTATTATTTCAACTAGATAAAATTTGACTAATGTGAAAAATAATTGAGGAATATTGATAGGTGTATAACTTGCTCTCATGTGGAGAAATGAGGTGGGCAATTTTGTCAGGTCCAGGAGACCCTCTTTAGGAGAGGGGTCCCCACAATGCACTTCTGCGCTCTCAACTCCTCCCCTGTTCCCTCTCCGTTGCACCTTTCAAAGAATCCCACTTTTGCTCAAAGCCACCAAGAGAAGGGACAGGTCACTGTTCATTTGTCCTTTGGGTTGAGGCTGCAATCTTCACAGGGAAATCTGATTCATTGTTGTTGTTGTTTTGTAAATAGGCATTCTTCCTTGACTTCTTCTGTTGTGGGTGTCCCAGCAAGGAGTCTATTGCAGCAGCTGCATATGTGGGACAGACATGCACCATGTTAGTATAATGAGGCCACAAGGGTTAGAGTGACATTTACACACTAGATATACCCCTCATCACCATAAGCAGAGCTGAAAGATGCTTAGAAATGAATTTCTCTTTTAGGATTGGGGATGTAGTTCAGTTGGTAGAGTGTCTGCCTATCCTGCAGCAAGCTCGGAGTTCCCTTCCGAGAATCACATAAACTCTGTGTGGTCAAACCCACCTGTGGACCTGGCATGCAAGAAGTGGAAGCAGAAGAGTCAGAAGTTCAGTACTGTCTTCAGTTCCATGAGTTCAAGGCCATCTTGAATTACTTGAGGCTGTTTCAAACAGCATCACAATAAGAAAAGATTCTATCTCCCCCATAAAACCAAATACAAATCTTCCTCAAGTATGCCAAATAATTTGAGTCCATTTCTTCCTGTTATGTGAAATAATTAGGACATTTGTCCATGCCCCAACACCTGCCATTAGTTTCTGAAGCTCCTCTTAGGGTGAACGGGATGTGAGAACGAACATCCTAGATCAATTCTTCCTATTTCTGGAGGGAGGTCTCCTCTTGTCAGCTTGCCTGTGATGTCCCAGAATCAATATAAGGACAGCTCTGAACTCCCAGAGCATACCCAACATTCATGGTAGTTACACATTTGGATTCTCACACCAGATTTCTGTCCTTCCCTGCCTCAGGAGCCAATCTCCTAGTTGGGTGCTGACAATTCTGTCTGAAAAAGCTGAGCAAATCTTCCCAGTTTTCAAGCTTTGTAGCCACATGTTTGGCCATGACAGCTAGACGCCTCCATTGTGCCCTTCAATTTCTTCAGCTTAGCACATGGAGCAAAATATTCATTTTGTACATGAAATTGCCTATGATCTGCATGGGAATCTACCTCTCAGCTCCCCCTGTGCTTGGCAGGAGGTATCTGATTTTTCCTCTAGTTGGGAAATTGGGTCTTGAACACTTGGCTTCTTAGAAACAAGATGCTGGAAAAGCCATCCCCAAGGAAACAGCATTCAAAATGAGGAGTGTAAATTTTTACTTAGAATGTTTCTTAGTGGGACAAAAGCATTTTTTTTTCTTGAGAGGGATCACTGGTGCTTGTTGGAGAGTGGCAGCAAGATCACCTAGTCACACTTATTGAAGTCTCTAGAAACCCAAACTTGTCAGAGCTCCAATAGTGGGGACTTATTCCATACAAATACTCAAACCAGCATGAAGGACGGTGATGGAAACTGTTCTTTCTATACCACCTGGAATACAACTGGGGCTTCCAAACCCCTTGCAGTCCATTTCTCAGCCTTGATTCTAACAAAATCAATCTAGATCCACTTGCCTTATCAGTTCTATACAGATGTAGCCATCATGGCATTACAGAAAAGAGTGGACAAAACCTGGAGAAAAACACATACAACAATGGGTCAACAGTGGCACATTTGCCAGGTGAGACATCCTGCAGCTATTGGTTTGAATTCACAGAAGGAACTCACACAAACAAAGTGCTATGGCAGATATTTTTAAGAGAGGCATTATGGAAGTATAACAAACACTGATCACACCTAGATGGAAAAAAAATCAAATGACATATTCCCAGCACCATGGAATAGAGTTCTCTGTTGCTTCCTCACCAGGAAAACCACTTCTGATACTTTGGTTCAATTTTGACTGGTGTTGAAGTTTATAAACAGAGTGGTAGCCAGTATAGTCTCTTGTCTCCAGCTTCATTCACTGAATATTTTGTCTGTAAAAGCTCTCCATTTGAGAGGAAAAATTACTCACTTTACTCTTGCTGAGCATTCCAGTGCCACCAAGGGTACCCACTGGGCACAGTGTTGTCATGACTGTCATATCCATGTCTTTATCTAATCAAGTGGATACATGCAAGACATGCCTAGAAGTAGAAAGTCTGGACCAGAGGATATGCACACATTCAGTGTCAGCAGAGACCTCCAGTTAGCGCAGTTTTATCCCCAGCAATGGAAGAGGGCTTGAGCTGTCCTATGCTGTCACTAGCCTGATGCTGTGTGTCAAATTATATTTGAAAATTTTTAACACCAGACAGATCACCTATAAATAATTCAAATACAGATTTATTTTAAAAGACACATTAAGAAAAGACTAAAATAAATGGAAAAATGTTAAACACTTGTAGATTGATGTTGTTGATGGCATGTGTTCCTTTTTAAAATTTTACATTATTTTCCCTCGACATCCTTGAATTCCATAAAATGTGGAAGTATTGATTTTTAAGTTATTCTTTGAAAATTCCTTACCTGTAAATCATGAAATATGATCATATCTACCCACATTCCCACCAACTCTCCCTGGATTGATCTCCATGTGCCATGTGTCCCCAATCCATGTCATCTTTTTTTTTTTTTTTTTAGCTCACTCACTGAATGTACTTAGGACTTCCCCTGTGTGTACTGGTATGGGGCCTTCCACTAGAGCATGGACAACCTTTGAATGACCACACCACCAAAGAAGAATGAATTCCTCTTCCCCTACAGCTATCAACTGACAACAGTCCCAAAATTTATTGGTGGAGGCCCTCCTAGATGGATGCTGGAATTTTAGGTGGCTTGGTTTTGTACAGGTCCTGTGCAGGTAGCCAGAGATGCTGAGTTCATGAGTTTGTAGCCATGCCATGTCCAGGAAACAGTACTCCTCCCCACCCTCTGGCCCTTTCATTCTTTCTGCATTCTCTTGTACAGTGTTCCCTAAGCCTTGTGGGTGCCGATGTTGATACAGATGTCCCATTTAGGGCTTAGTACTCAGTATCTTATTTGCAGCACTTTGTTGGTAAGTTCTGTACCTCAGACACCTTCCCAAGGTGAAAAGGCTCAGCTCTTGATCCCATGATACAAAAGGGCCTGGGGTGGAAGAGAGAAGCTACAAATTCAGCCATGGTGAGAAAGCTCAATTAGAAACTCCAACTGACTGCCTCAGCTTTTCGAGTCCACTTCTGCTGGATGCTGTAAGCACTCAATTTGACAATGCCATCTCTTTCTATTGTTATGTGTTCTTTGACTTGGAAGCCTCACTCTAGGAGACACTCAGCTCTGCCTGGGACTCTCTACTGGAAACTCCATTTGCCTCAGAGGGCCTTCCCCCAGATGATTTATGCTGGGAGTTTTGAACATTTGATTAGATAACCATCTTAGTTACTGTTCTGTTGCTGTGAAAAGACACAACAACCAAGGCAACTTATAAAAGAAAGCACTCAATTGGGGGCTTGCTTACAGTTTCAGAGGGTGAGTTCATTTTCATCATAGTTGGAAGCATGACAACAGGCAGACAAGCATGGTGCTGGAGCAGTAGCTGAGAGCTTATACCTGATCCACAAGCACAAAGAGAAAGTGGGCCTGGCATGGGCTTTTGAACCCTCACAGCCCACTCCCAGGGATATATCTACTCCCACAAGGCCACACCTCCTAATCCTTCTTAACTAATCCACCAACTGGAAACCAAACATTTAAGTATGAGACTGTGGGTGCCACTTTCACTCAAACTACCATGATGACATTCTGTCATCTCTGTCTATATGCTATGTACTCTTCTTTATATTACTGAGGTTTACTGTATTCTGTCTAAACCCACTCATTCAAACTAGAATATATGACTAGTGTAAACCATTCTCTAGACTGTACAGAACAGTGAGCCTGCACCCACATGTACATCCACACACATGAATGCACATATGGATGTGTGCCCGAGTACATGTGTGCAACCATGTGTGTGTGTATTCCAGTATGTGTGCTGTGTGTGTGTGTGTATGTGTGTGTGTGTGTGTGTGTGTGTGTGTGTGTGTGAGAGAGAGAGAGAGAGAGAGAGAGAGAGAGAGAGAGAGAGAGAGAGAGAGAGAGAAACCCAAACATCTGGCTGTGAATAATGTGACCCCCACACCCTATTCTCTGCTTATACTTCCCATCATACCCACAATGGAAAAGTTAACATAGATAGTAACATAGGCTTAAATTCGAGAAATATTTTACTATTCTGTTGAGAGAGAGAGAAATCTTCAAAATGAACAGATAAACAGGCATTGGAAACATGAGTCCAACAGGAAGGGGGAAAGGCCAATGTGTTTTTAAGGAACTTTAAGAACAGAGGTACATGGGGCCACATGTTGTCCCCAGAAGAAAAATGTCTTTCCAAGTTCCTCAATTCTGCTGGTATCTCATTCAAAATCACATCCACCATGGACCTAATTCCCCTGCTCAATAGCAGCAGCAGCATTAAATAAACACACATCACCAGTAACATGTTTATCATTTGAACATTTCTTCCAAGATTACATTTGAGTTATGGATTGTAAAAACATAGATTCTGTTGCAAACATGGAGAGGGAACTTAGCAGTGTTCCAGAAAATGAGTTCTTAATATCTTTTGAATAAATAATGACAAATGCTCAGAGCTTTAAATCTTTGTGTTTTTCCTGTTTTTCTTTTTTTGTTTGTTTGTTTTCTGGAGAATGGTTTTGTACTTGTCATGAACTCCTGCCTCAGCCCATCTAGTGCTGGGATTAACAGTGTGAGCCACTACACCTGCCTCCAAGGCTTAACTCTTACATCTACTCTCAATGCATGAAACCTGTATGACCAACTGGGTACCTAAGGGCTGTTCATAACAACAGAGACCTGGAGAGAGAAATCCCAACATTCCAAGGGCCAGACTGTGGCAATTACCTCATTGTGAATTTCTATCCAAACCCAGCAGACCATGATGAGAGTCTAGAATGTTCCATCAGAGGCAAGTGGAGATGAGATTAAATCTGGCTACTGCTTTTCTCTAGAGCCCTTTAATTTGGGCCAAGTTGCTTCATATTTTCTGAGCCTTGGCCATCTGGGCAGTCATAAGACCTAATTGCTGGGTTATAGAAAATGTTAAATTAAAATAATGTATATGAAGTGCCAGATACATGATAACAATTGTTTTAATGAAGGTAGAAATAGCCTCAACAGTGTTTGGCCTCTGTCCCAGGAAGCAGAATTAGTGAGGAGTGGGCCAAAGCATGAGAGTTTTCAAGGACACTGGGAGTCCATTCACACCCAAGCCAGGGTGAACAATGTCTTTTTCCACCTCCAAAGGCCTCTGTGAAAAATGCATACCGGATCTAGCTATAAAAGTGGTTTTCCAATTAGGCATGAGGTGTTATGAACCAGAGAGAGTGGAACAATGCAGTTGATATGCTGCTTATACCCATCGGTATGGTTAATGTTGGCACCTTCCCAGCATGCATCACCTCTAACTTCTCAGTGCTACTTTTATTCTGATATGCTCTTAGGGTTTAAATTTTTATGCTGTCAGCCCGCAGCATGGGTGGGGTGGGGCTGGAGCAGCCACAGACATGGCGACCATCCTGAGTGATGTGTCAGCAGGATTCCTGGCTTGACCCATTGATGTGGTAGTATCCATTTCCCCAAGCCCACTTGCGATAGCCAATACTGTTTCCAGATGTTATCAGATGTTCCCTCTGTACGGCAAAAACTCCAACCTATCTGGTTGGGAACTAAGGAGACAAATAAAATGGACTTTTCAGTAACTTTGAGAGTTCATCTAGGTAAATGTGTTGGAGCCAGGGTTAAAAGCCAGCCACTGAGATTCTTAAGACTCAAACCTATACTGTCCACTATGGTGTAACCTTCATGGTATTGTAGTAGCTGGGGTCTGATCCATGGAGGTGTCAATCTCATTATTCCCTACATCTCCTCAGCTTGTGTAGGCGCTAGGAAACAGTCCGCTCTGAAGGAGCTTGATCTCTGTCACCACCAAGATGGTTTTTTTCCTTCCCTTTTCCTCTATCCCAGGCTATCAGCCACCCAGCCTCCAACAGAACAGACCACTCTGTCTCCACTCCCCAGCATTTTCTAAATATTCACATTCTTTGCATGCCAGCTCCTTCCTTATTTTCTCAATTCTGCATTTGTTTATCCTCAAAAGCGCCTTTGTGATAGCCCACATGGATCTGGGAAACAGTGGAGGCAGGCTCTCTTCCCTGGGGCTGGCAGGAGGCCTTTGGGCCAGGCTAAGAACCATCAAGCTCCATTTTCCATTCTGGTGTTTTCTTGAGAATAGAAACATCTATGAAGAGGTCCTGGCAGGTCCATCTCCTCAACTGCATCCTCTTCCTGAGATGTGACTATTGGTGGGTCAGCTCTTTGATCCTGGGGACATTGTTCAATTAAACTTTCTGTGTGTCAGGGCTTGCTCTATACTTCACTGGAGATTGTTCTGACAGGTTGAGAGCCCATGGACCTGCACACCAATGTTAACCCCATGACCTGTGCTCATCAGCTGTGACATATACCCATGGGTGATACTGTGCTTACCTATAGATGAAAACTGAACACATTCTTCAATTCCTTTGGGCTATCACAGGGCTTGGGATCTCTGAGGAAGTGGGTAGAAGGTAGAAATAGCAAGTTGGACTTTGCATGGAGACTTCTTTTTGAGGGAGGGTGAAGAGAAGGAGGAAGGGAAGAGAGAGAGGAGGGAGAGGAGCAGGAGGAAGAGAAGAAAGGGAGAAGGAGGAGAGAAGGAAGAGAAAGAAAAGAGAAGAGTAGAAGAGGAGGAGAGAAGGAAGAGGGAAAGGAGGAAATGGAATCTCATTTGTCAACAAGAAAGAGTTGTCTTAGCAGAGACCTACTGTGGTTCTAGAACTTTCCATTCTTATGTGAGGAGTGAGTCCCTTGCTTGCTTCCTGTTCTCTGGTATCTTCCCACCACCCTTAGGGAAGTAAGTATTCACCCTCCTCTGTAGAAGCCCTGGCTCTTGCTTCCTCCACTTCCACACAGTTGTCTTCCCATTGTCCTAGACTGCTAGTCTATCACTCTGAGCTGGCCATGTCTGCCAGACCCTTATGAAAAGGGTCTCCTTTACCTTCTTCCTTCCCATCTGTAAGGTCTTATCTGCCCATCCAGCCTTGGCATTGCTATCCCCTCTCCAGCTCTGATGAGGCGCCACTCAATGTTCTTCTCAATGTTCTTGTAACACAGTGTGTACACTCACAGGCTCTTATATAGCATGGAAAGTGATCTGTTCATATGTTGACTGTCTCAATCACTTTGCACACTCGACTCATCACTTCTCGTGACCACCCTGTGAAATGGTCGATTTGAAACTCAATTTGCACATCAAGAAACAGAGTCTAGAGAGCAGGACCTTACCTGCATCTACAAGGCGTTAAGAGGCAGAGTTGTGATTTGGCTGGGTACAGCCCATCTCTGGTATTAAGCGTGAGCTCTGGAGTCCGCCAGGAGGGAATTCCACTTCTACCCATGACTTGCACTGGCTGTATGTCCATGGATATGTCACTTTAACTCTGATCTTCAGCCTCTGAAGAGAACAAAAATGGTGATGGGGGTTGAAATACGATCTCTGCTATGTAGTAATGTGAACAGTATTTGTCCTAATAATAATCAATGTTCTCACATCTCTGGTGACCTAGACCTAATGATAGCCTGTCACCCCACAAAGGGCAGGGACTCTGTTGTAACCACAGGCCTGTGTATATAGAGCTTAGCAGATGTGTGGGAGTTAGTAATTGAGAAATAAGTGAACTGAACACACTTGTGTGTCCAATGAATATCGATCTCAATTATTACTACCAGTATTTCCTTGGAGCAGTGTGACATGGACACATTTCCTACAAGGTGTGGTCGTAGTTATAGTTAATGAAGAGCAGTTAGACTCCCTCAGGGATTCAGGAGACACATTGTAAAGTTGGCCATCATGTCCACAAAGCTTCAAAAGTGTGGTTTTCCCCGGTAGAACACGCAGAAGGCTGCTCCTGTATGCCACAGTTCCAACACAGGTAGAGTCAAATGGGGTGAAAGCCAACACAGACAAATCATTTACTCTGCAATGAGAATTGCTAACCAAGGGGCCGGGGTCAATATTAGGGCAAGTTACATATCAATTGGGGGTCATTAGTTCCTGCCCTTCCTCATTCTGGGACAAGCAGTTGGCACTGAGCCAGCCCATGTGAGTTGGGAGCCAGCAGCATGGACTCTGACCGAGAAAAACAAGACACTTACGCTCTTGAGGCTAAAGGTCAGCCATGATGTGACCACCCTGTCTGGAGGTTTTTCAGATCTCTCCACTGAGATGAGCAAAGTCCTGGGGACACAAAGGACCCCAGGGGGCCTGGGCTCACCTGACCACAGGGACATCAGGTGCTTTTCCTGGTTTTCCAGCAGGGCTCTGGGAAGGGCAGATCACCCTGTTCCAGGGCCTAGGGGCATGTGGACTCAGAGGAGGCATGCTGTCACTCCTAGTGCTAACCCAAGTGCAGGTTCTGCACAGACACTTGCCTCACTTGCCCTGTGTCTGACACTGTTGGGGACTCCATGTGTGATGTTGCTGAACCCTCATGAATATCCCTGAAGGCATGAAGGAGGATTGCTGCTAAGAATATGTGAACAGGGGCATTCAGAAAGCCTGAGCAGGCAAGCTGAGCCACTGCTAAAAAGAGGATTTGTGATTGAATCTGGCACAGCTCCAAATGCAACTGCTAGTTGGACTTGAGACACCTCTGGACTCTCTCATTTCTCTTTATTCATATTTTCATTTTGTCACATCAGCCCGGGGTACTTACTGGCTAGCCCAGATCCCTTTGCAACTGTGGTAATTATAGGACACAACTGTCAATGAACTTGAAAGGGAGTTCGTCTGGGAGAGGGAGTGTCCTTTAAGAAATGGGTTCATTTTTCCTAGAAGAAAATGGAACAGGCCCAGCCCTGTCTGTCCATCTCCTTCTACCTGAAAGGGCTAGAGTGACAGTAGCTGTCTTTTGCCCATGAGAGATGGGACCTCCAGAGTCTCAGAGAACACAAAACTGGGATCCTGGCAAGACTGAGATAACACTTACTTTTTCAGGATTTCTCACAATCCAACAAAACCCAATGAAGCCACACCAGGCAGCCCTGTTATCCTCACTCATCAAGTCCCTTATTTGTTGTGTTGGGCTCAGGATAGACCACGTACATAAGGCATATGTACAAGGTGTCGCATTCTGTGCCTTCAGGGAGAGTGGAGAAATAAGACACATAGCAAACTCAAAATGTACCAAGCTAGACTCGAAAACACCTGGGACTTGACCTTGGCAAACAGGCTTTTCAGGACTGATTGCTTCCAGGTTATTCTCTCTTGAGTTGCAAAACTGGTTTTGCTTCCCTGCTGGGCAGGTGTTAGCAGTCATCTCCGACCCTCTAATTGTACTTATCATGTCCTAATTAGCATTTAATAAGCAGCAACTGGGCATCCAGTTCTGAGACAATTGAGCGACATCATCCCTACTTCAAAGATGAAGAGACTCAGTTTAGGATGCTGACAGTAACAACAAAGAAAGAGAGATGCATGTGTCTGGTTAGCGTTAATGGCACAATTAGCACCCAGAACCTCCTAATCTGGTATCTGGTTGCAGGCAAGAAGGCTTCATAACAAGCCGCTTGCTCCTCCTTGAGTCACTCCCATGCTGGAATAATTAATGCAGGTACAAGTCCTTTTAACTGATGCCAAGTCCCAGGTATCTAGATGTACGTTACAAAGCCCCTGACTATCTCTGTGACCATGTGTGTGTTCCAAGGGCTGTGAAAGTCTACACAGCACCAGGTGGGGTTCTCCCAGCCTGGCCATAGGAGAGCTGATAGGAGGAAGATGGTTAGGGGAGTGCTTGGGCCACACTTCAGGGTGTGCTTCAGGCCAGTGTCAAAGGTTCACTCACCACCAGGACACTTCTGTCAATTCTGTCTTAACATTTTCATCAGGGACTTGAAGTCTTTATCTGAGAAGTGAAAGGCCAGGGGTCCTTCAATGGGGTTCAATGGTATTGCCTGGAAACACCTTAAAGATGCAGTTTATGTACACCCTACCCCCCCCCCCCACCACACACACACATACACCCCAGACACACTGAATCAGAAAGTAGAGATTAGGATTGGGGAAATGACATGAAGATCTGAATTGGATCCCCAGAATCTGAATTGAAAAAAAGAATGTTGGGCGTGGTGGCACATATTGATAATCCTAGAGCTGGGAAGGCTGGATCCATGGGGCCTGGTAGCTAGCCAGCATAGTCTACATGGCAAGTTCCAGGCCAATGAGAGACTGTGTCAGGTGAGTGGCGCTTGAAGGACAGCTGAGGTTGTCCTCTGGCTTCTACATGCATGTGTTTATGCATGCAAAAGAAAATAGGGTAACTGAGGCAGAGCAGAGTTTCTATAACCCTACAGGGACCCCAGAGTCAGAGGTGACTGAAGCCTCCTCCCAGCATAAGGAGGAGTAAAGGGGAGTGCAGAAGGACTTAAGATCCTCTCAGATCTGCACATCTGGAGCAGACACCTTTGAGTGCTGCTTCACAGAACTGCTCTTGTGTGGGGCCTTCTCCTAAAGAATGACTTTCCCATTGGAACATGCCATCTTCCCTCTGCTTGTTCTCAGGTAACTCTCCACGGGGTACCCTTCCTCTCCCAGACAGCCCCCTCCAAAGTGCCTGCTCTGCTCCCCAGCACCTAATGCACTGCACAGAGATGAACCTCATATTGAAACTGTCATATGTCTTTCCTTCTCTAAACTTTGATGATATTCACTATGCAATCCCCAGATGTTAGAGTACCCTACATCGTCTAACTTCCATGGAATTTGGTGGTACTTTCTCAATTCCTGATGAGAATTCAGGAAGTATTTCTGATGTTAATTCAAAGGAGAACTTGTCCAATGCCACCTTTACTTATGTAAACCCTTTATTTTAATTCCATTCCATATATCTATATTTATCTATATATACGTGTGTGTATGAAACTTTGGTCTTCCCATTTTAAAAGGCATAAATGTATCTTAGTCTCAAATCCTTTCCCTTTAACATGTGAGGTCAATGACTGTTGTGCTGGACTTTATGCATCATGTACTCACATCATTTTCTCCCAGGTTAACATTTAGTTACCAGTGCTGATGGTGAAAATATTAATTAATAAACCACAAATTAGCCGGGCAGTGGTGGTGCACGCCTTTAATCCCAGCACTCGGGAGGCAGAGCCAGGCGGATCTCTGTGAGTTCGAGGCCAGCCTGGGCTACCAAGTGAGTTCCAGGACAGGCGCAAAGCTACATAGAGAAAACCTGTCTCAAAAAAACCAAAATAAATAAATAAATAAATAAATAAATAAATAAATAAATAAATAAATAAATAAATAAACCACAAATTAGGGGCTGGGGAGATAGCTCAATGGGTAAAGTGATTACTGCAAAAGCATGAGGACCTAAGTTTGGATCCCCAGCATCCATGCAAAAACTGGAATGAGGTGGCACATGTCAGTGACCTCTGCTGTTAGGGCAGAGTCAGGTAGATTCAGGGGATCATTGTCCAGTCAGTCTGGCAGAAACAATGGGTTCTGGGTTCAGTGTGAGAACCTGACTTGAAATAAGGTGGAAAGTGGTTGGACAAACATTTTCCAAACATAAGGTTGGTTTCCCTACCGTAGAAGCTTAAGTATATTGAGCTGAGTTAGATCATTGCACATCCTGACAGAGCCCTCAACACTGATAAACCCTGAAATCCTCCTCTACACAGCTCTGCCATCACAGGTAAGAGTCTATAATCAAAAATATGTAAAACCCGGAAATGATCCTTTTGAATGATCAAAAATACTTGTGATGAGGTTGTTCCCTGCCCACTCAAAGAGAAAGGCATTCTGGAAGTTTGTTAGATGGACAAGTGAGAGACACATTTTGTACACCAAGAATGGATCCTACATGGGTGGCTTTCAGCTAGCATGTATCTGGCTGCAAGAGCCAAATTTGGGGGTCTAGTCTCTACAGAAAGTTCTCAAGACTCAGCACAAGAAAGGAAGGGGCCAAGCAGAGCCAACCATGCACCTTTCTGTGGGAGCCCACAAAGGTTTCCTAGTGAGATCTGAGCTTGCTTTACACAGCAGGGCTGCATTAGGAGATAGACTGACCACGTGCATGGTTACCAGGTGTTTGGAATGTTCTGCACTTGGCTGTGCTAGGGGGAGATCTTTTGCTCCACCCCTTGGCATTTTTTAAAATCCTTTTAGCAGAGACAGAAGGGCTGGTGGGTTTTGACCCAGCCCCTCCCGAAGCTATCCTGTGTTTCTATCTGTCTCTCTCCTCTATATTTCTATCTAAATATTTCTCACTTCTCTCTGCTCAAGAGTACCCTGGGGGAAAAAGTGGGGGTAGGCCCCCCCACACCTTTCATTTTGAAATTGAGAATCCTAACTTCTGATAAGCATTCTGCAAACTTTGGCCTTTGAGGTCTGTTGAACACTTCTACTTAATGACATTTAATGATAGGTGTAGGACATTCATTGGGTACCTGCAAGCGTGTGTGTGTGTGTGTGTGTGTGTGTGTGTGTGTGTGTGTGTGCGCACGCGTGTGCTTGTGTGAGTCTTTCCACATGCCATGTTCAGAACAGCTAAAGGATTCTTCTAAAGTCCACGTTTTAGCACTTTTAAAATCATTGTTCCTAACAATGGACCCTAATTCATGAACAAAATCTAGCAAATGGTTCTTAAATGTGGGTTAAGTTTTTAAGTTCTTTTTCATTATGAAAGAAATGCAAACTGATTACAAATTTTTTTCTTTTATGTAGAGAAGTATAAAATAAAGAGTATCTGTCATCCTTTCCCAATACCCAAATTCTTCCAGAGACAGTGGGTAACCACCATTTATTAGTATGTATTGATTCATGCATTTTCTTTATGATATATACATTTCATTATTTCCTTTTGTAAATAAAGGGAATATGTATACCATTTTCCAGTTTGTTGCAGTTACTGTATGATGTTGGCCTTGATGTTGCAATGAATTCCCATCAGATTTAGGCTGCAAAGAAGTCCACATGAGCTTTCAAAAAAGATGAAAAACCCGAGCGATGGTCAATGCTGACCCTGGAAAGAAAATCAGTCTGTCAAGATGCAAACTGTGGAACAAAATGAGAAGGGGTGGTCTCGGGTCTCAGTGCAAGGAGCTGAGGGGATAAATCTCTCCTGAATGGTGGCACAAAGCAGCCTGTGGTAGAAGTTGTCTTCTCTTTCTCAAGGGTCAGTCAGTGGACCATGTGTCCCAGCATTCACCTACACAGCCCTCTCCAGTGGACTCTTGCACTTACCTTTAGCTACATAATACAGAGAGAGTAACTCAGTGTTAACAAACTTGATGTTTCTGCTTCTCCTGTCTTCCAGCCTTCACCCTGGACCACTGAGCTGCTTTGGGTGATGAGGCTCCAAGAAAAGAATGACCTTACCAGTACTCAGAAGGAGAGACCACATGAGGACCCTGTCTTCCGAAACCCCAGTCCTAGCATCTCATTGACGATTACCATTCAAGAGACTGTAAACAAGAGCACTAGTCACGTCTCCCCTTGCTGTGACAGCAAGAAGGATTTACCTCAGCTCAAAGTTTCAAGGGATACTTGGCAGGTACATCAGGGCATCAAACAGCTTTATGGAGGTGGAGGTGGGCAGCTAAGATTCCTCCCCTTCCCACTTATCAAGTGGAACAGGAAGCAGGGCCTGACAGGAAGTAGCTGTAAGTCTGAGGAACTCACTTCCCCTACTCAGGAACACCTCCCACAGGTTCAACAACCACCCAAAACAGCTCCACCAGCTGGTAAGCAAATGTTCAAACACAAGAACCTGTGTGGGGACATGTCATAGACAAAGCATCATAGCAAGGCTGATAGCAAAACCATCTGGCCAAACACAGTTCAATTGGCAACTGAGGAGTGAAATAATAATAATAATAATAATAATAATAATAATAATAATAATAAATGCTGTTGTTTTGAGTCATTTTCTGCAGGCATAGATGCATTTTTTTTTTGAGACAGGGTTTCTCTGTGTAGTTTTGGTGCTTTCCTGGATCTCACTCTATAGACCAGGCTGGCCTCGAACTCACAGAGATCCACCTGGCTCTGCCTCCCAAGTGCTGGGATTAAAGGCGTGCACCACCACTGCCGTGCTACATATTTGTTAAAGAGCAACAGAGAACTTCGTGCATAAGTGATGGCTCAAACACTAGTTTCTAACAAGTCTGCTGTGTTCTCAGGAAATGTGGACAATTGTGAGTTGGCCATTTCACCTGAAGGCTGTCACAAAGAGTTCTCAACTGTGCTCGCCTCCATGATTGGCGTGTTACCCATTGAACCCAACTTGGGTTTAGAAATCCTTTCAGTGAGTAGGTAGAGGAAGGCTACACTTGCGTTCCTCTCATTCTGATCATAAAGCCTTGGCCAGTGTTCATTCAAAGAGGCCCTCACAAGCTCAGGACTTTTAAGATAGACCTATGGGGGGATGAGTGAGCAGGCTACCATCAAAGAGTGTGTATTACTTATTTACCAAAAAGTACAAAGAAGTAAAGGGAAGAATTATCGGGACGATCTGCAGGGACTGAATAGTCAGAGAATTACAGTGGTTTATAAGCAGATTTCTTGTTTAGCCCCAACCATGTGAATTAGTTCCTGGAAAGGCCAATATGTGTGTATACCCTATTAATTGACATTTTCCTTTAACAAGAAACATAAGGGCCAGGAAAAATTGTCATTATCAGAGAGCACGGGTTTTCTTCTGTGAAGTCTGCGTGTTTAACGAGGACAGCATCTTTCTTCCTGCAGCATTCCAAAGGTATTTAGAAACTTTATGGGGCTTGAAATGGAGCCACCTCTGGCATGAAACCAGGAACACCTCTCCCCATTTGAGGACAGGATGTTCAGAATGCCAACCGAAACCACCCAGAGCACGTAATTACCAGTTGGAATTATCAATTACCAACTGGAATGGGTCCAGGCCCCAGGCTCAGCTCCTGTGACAATCATAAAAAGGCTATTTAAAGACCACACATAGTCTGACACCTTTGCTTTGGCCTCGTCACCATCTGGGACCCCAGAGTGGAGAGCATTTAAGTAGATTAAGTCTCCCTTGATGGCTCTTACTGAGCTCTGACTCATAAAGTCAAGTCAGGCCCATGAACTGCATCTGATCCTGATGACCACCTGGTCTGAGAAGCAGTAGTAGTTCCAAAGAGTGGAGACTCCCAAATCTCTAACGTGATCTCTCCTACCAGCCCCAGGCTGAGGAACCACAGAGGAGAGCAGTAAGGTGTAAGGAATTCTACCATAAAGATGTAAAGATATACAGAGATGTAGGGATATTGAGGAATGAATGGAGAATGGAGGGAGAGAGAGAGAGAGAGAGAGAGAGAGAGAGAGAGAGAGAGAGAGGACAGATATGGTGTGCACCTCTGTCACTTCCTGTGTGTTCGTGTTCATGTCCTTTTGCATATAACCAGGAAAGCCTGTGAGCTGACAGGCTGCATGTGAGTCTATAATTTGACAGTTTATGTCTGGTTTTGAGTTTGGTTTTTGCTTTTTTTCTGTTGAACAGCTATTGCCAGACAACAGTCCCAAACAGGGCAAAATAAACATGGTTCAGTCCTCCAAAACTCATATAGCCAAGGATTGGGCAAGACAAGGAGCTAGCCAGTTGCACTGTGGGTAATAGAAGTGAACAGCAGTTAGTGTCAGGTAAGTGTAACTGACCCTGTCCATCCAACTGTATCTAAAACTCACAGCTATTGGAAAATAGCATTGTCACATGGCTGAGGGACAGTCTGTACACTCTTAGAATCAATCGATAAAGCCATAGGATTGAGTGGATCCTTTACAATTGAGAGGTAGAGACCCGAACAGGACTCCTGAACCTAAAATCTGCCACCATTGCTATTCCACATCTTCTCTGTGGTTGAGTGGCCACGGGTTGTGAATTTCACATCTGAAGCACAGTAACTGGTGTGCTTCTTACTAGTAGTGGAATCCTGGCATTGAAGGGGGTCAAGAGTCAAGAGTGTGTTTTGTCATTTGTTTCTCCCCAAAAAGCTTTGCAGTGTAAGGTTTCAACAGACAGTTCTTCCTGCTAGGTTGATGTGGTTCACCCTCATATTGGAAAAGAATAAAAAAGAAAGAGAAACTCCTATACATAAACCCAGGCACTAAATCGAGTGATTGTACATATTGATACCTAAATCTACAAACCTTCCCAGATTACACCATGATTTCTACTTATGGTTGGAGAACCCGAGGCTTAGCTTAGATAACCCAAATCCAGTACATTTGTTTGTGCCTACTATCTTTCTCTATATACCATAGACCCAGCCCTCATCAGCTGAGTTCTTGTCATAATCTCTAAAACTGAGAACCATCTTTTCCTGTTGCTACTCATTCAAGCCACAGAGTCTGGAAGATGACGTGAGGACCTGTTTCCCCAACCCTTCCAAGAGGGGCACATAGCTAGAACCACTTTAAATGCAGAAGAAAGAAATTCATTTATTCAAATACCTAGACTCATTCTAGATGCTGGAGAAAGAATTTATTTAGTAACTATTTAGTAAGTTATCTAGTAACTACATGCAGAAGAAGTAATTCATTCAAAGAAATAGAAACATTCCAGAAACAGAAGAGAGAGCTTTTCTCAGTAAGTAGAGTGGCCCTATAGGCACAGGGAGAAATGTGTTTGACAATGAGACGCATTCTAGATTCAGAAGTAGGACATCCACTTAATAACCAGAAGGGCCTGGATACAGAAGAGAGACATTCTTCCATTTCATGCAATAGATATTCGGAGCACAATTCTCCTAACAAACTTCAACTCTTCCAGAGGCTTCTAGAATGAGGTTCCTGGAACATGGATGGATATAAATCCATCTTTCTCAGGAAAGTCTGGGGCTCACCATGGACTTCGCTTAGCTATCCCCTTGTCTTTCCTTTCCTCTCAATGCTCCCCTCCAGAGATACCTCCTTAGCTCTGTTGTTCACCAACCCACCGTTATATCCTTCCCAGTGATTAATACAAATAACATTTAAAGTGTCTACATATGTGCTTGTCTATCTCCTTTAGAGTAACAAGGGTTTGTCTTCATGTTCAGCTCTAGATTGCCAGTTACTGGTGGTCAGTAAGTTGTCAATAAATATTTGTGGAGTTGATGGGTTATCCATAACTAGTAACATTTACCGGATACCTATCAGGACTTTGCATATGTATCGTAAGAGTTACTTATAAGACCCCCTGCATGCACACACAAATACACACACACACACACACACACACACACACACACACACACACACACACTCCCCATAGCCATTCGCGATCTCTCTCTCTTTTTTTCCTTTAACTCTCCTCCTTTTCAACAACTTCCTGAGCTTGGCACACTCAGAATTTGCTCTTCCCACAGGCAACATCATAAAATCTTCATGCCAGAATATCTCTGTCTGCCTGCTAAGATCATGTTACCCTGAGGCCCCACCCTGCTTTCGGGAAGAGCACAATTCCCTAAAAAAATGTCAGGAAGCCCACCACTTGGGTCAGAAGCTTTGGAGAAGGAGGGAGAGGAAAAGGAAACAGTCCAGTTCCCACACTGAAACAGTGATGCGTGGATCTCCCAGATATCAACAGCATCTGCTTGGCTAATAAAATCAACAGAGTTTGTCACTATCAGTCTGTGGCCCCAGCAGGAGGGGTGGATGGGAGCAGTAGGGAAAAGCACACACTGGCAGTTAAGGAGGGAACAGGCTGCAGGGACAGAGTGGCTTTCCAAGGTAGCTGGGCCTGCCCAGACACGAAGCTTCTATACCACATTTATGCAAGCACATGTAGCAGCCTGGATGTGATGAGATGGGAACCTCAAAGTCCCATGGAATCAGAGAGGGTCTCCATGGTTCTGTCATTGCAAGGTGATTGGATTTCATCTTTATTTTTCAAATGTTGAAATGAATACTATTGCCCAGTCCTTCTTGGATGCCTGAAAAAATCAGAATGTCTGTAGAATGTATGGATTTATTCACACACAATGTATAGACAGCTACACATTGCCTGTTCCAATCAAGCTACTGGGACATCTTGACAAGAGCTAATATTTTTGAAAGCTGTGCTTGATACTGTGTGAAGTGGCTAGTAGAATAGAGTTGTTAATAATGCACAAACAAAAACTTAAAACAACCTTGAGTTACAAGTATGTGCGAAACACTTCACGAGAAATGCTTCCTTCTGAACCTTTCTTCAATTTTTATCTGAAATTTAAATTTATCTTGGCAACTTTTACTTCATCTGGCAATCCAATTTATGCAAATTAGTTTCCTAAGGTTGCTGCAACAATACCCACAGAGTGGCTGAACACAACCACCTGGAAGAAGATGATTTTCACAGTTCTGGAGGCTGTGTGAGATCCAGATTTAGTGAGATTTTTACCTCTCTGACTCTGGGTAGAGCCCTTCTTCACCTCTTCCTAGTATGTGCTGTTGGCCAGATGTCCTCTGTAACTTACAGAAGTATATCTCCATCCTCCTTGCTGTCTTCAACACCATTCTCCCTGTGTGATTCTGCTCCAATCTTCTAAAAGGACACTAATCATTTTGGATGAAGGGTTCACCCACATCAATATGATTGCATCTTACCTAACTCTACCAGAAGAAACTTTATGTTCAAAGTCACAGTCTACCACACCATCTGGAGATTGGGGCTTCAATCCATCTTTCATGCAATATAATCCATCTTGTGAGATAATAGTTCTCAATTTATTTTAATTCTCACTCACTGGATTCAGGC
The DNA here is from genome assembly GCF_007827085.1 of Peromyscus californicus insignis. Classification (NCBI taxonomy): domain Eukaryota; kingdom Metazoa; phylum Chordata; class Mammalia; order Rodentia; family Cricetidae; genus Peromyscus; species Peromyscus californicus. The sequence continues at coordinate 94,864,045 of NW_026294606.1, forward strand.
TGGTTCCTGCTCTGCTTCTTCTGATTCAGGTAACAGTGAGGCAGCCCCTTCTCTGTGTGGAGACTCATTTTGCTCACCTGTCTGTGGGTTAATCTCTAGACTCATCTTAAAAGGTGGATTTGGGGGAATGATTGAGTCAGTGTAGATAAAGCACACCGCTGTATATCTTAAAGTAGGGAGTTTGAGAGAGTGGTTCTCCTGGAGGTTGAACTTGGCTATGTGCCAGTTTAGGAAAGTCCCCACCCTTTTCTACCTCATGTGTGCCTGGGATCTAAATTGAAGAGCCTCACTTCAAAGACCCGAGAAAGGCTAAGAATGGATAGTCACCATCTGAGTATCCAAAGCTGATAATAGAAAGGAAAAGGCTCTATGGGTAAGAGCATTTGCTGGGCATACATGAGGACCTGAGTTCAGATTCCCAGCACCTGCATGGTTTGGTGGACAAGTACACAGACCTGTAAGCCCAGTGATGGGGCAGGTCAGAGACACGAGGGTTCTTAGGGCTTTGCTGGCCAGCTATTCTAACTGATATAGCAAGTGCTTGGTTTAGTGAGAGACACTATCTAAAAAACTAAGGTGGAAAGTAATAGAATACCCAACACCAACCTGTGGCCTCCACACCTGCATGTAAGGGTGAGGACTCTCTCTCTCTCTCTCTCTCTCTCTCTCTCTCTCTCTCTCTCTCTCTCTCTCTCTCTCTCTCTCTCACACACACACACACACACACACACACACACACACACACATACTCATGCATGCACCAGAAGAGCCTGCTCTGGTTAAAGGCAATGACATTGTGAGTTGGTTTCAAGACTTAAGTCTTTCTTGTTGGTTTGAATCATGTGGTTTCTTCTCAATAAAGAATCATCAAAAACTCAACTGAAAACCAGCACTGAGCTGTAGTTGAAAAAACAAAGGTTTCTGAATTATGACACTTGATGGGACTTGAATCCCTAGTTTTTTTTACGATACTCTGTGGCTCTGAAGTTAATCCCATGATCCCTCTGTGACACTGGTCGTGGGCAAGATCATGCACTTCCCAGTAAATATATATATATATATATATATATATATATATATATATATATATATATGTGTGTGTGTGTGTGTGTGTGTGTGTGTGTGTGTGTGTGTGTGTATGTATATATATCTAACTGATATAGCAAGCATATATATACATATATGTGTATGTGTATAAATGGATATAAGTGTATATACATAGATGTGCTGTTTTATTTATTTTTAGAGAGAGAGAGTCTCACTACATAGCTCAGACTTATCTTCACACTACTACGTGGCTCAGACTATCCTCAAATTTGTGGAGATCGTCATGCCTTAGCCTTCCAAGTGTTGGGATTAGAAGCCTATGGCACCACACCCAGTCACAATTCACATTTTGTCGTAGATGTGTGTCTAGTCATTTTTAGACTACTACGTGGTGGCTAGTATCTTGCAGTTTCCTTGTAATTGGAGGACTCATTCATGAGATAGCTTGCCTTTTGAATGCAAAAATAAAATACAATCTTGGGTCTGGGCAGATGGCTCAGTGGATAAAAGCACTTACTATTCAAGTGTAATGATCAGATTTCAGACAACTAGGACCCACATAAAAGTAACCAAGCAGGTGGCCCTGTATAATTCCAGTGCTTGTCAGGGGACAGAGAGAATCTCTGGGGCAAACTTGCTAGCCAGGCTAGCCAAATGAGCTTAGAGGTCAGCAAGAAACTTCCTAAATAAATAAGTGCACTGTATCCAGCGATATCCCTGATATCAACCCCGGGCCTCTGCATGATACCACCCATATGAAAGGCATACCGCGCACATACACAGGCAGAAGGGAGGGGGAAAGGCAATCTTAATTCATTGTCCTTCCTAACACTAACCTTTGTGTCTCACCTCAGATTCTCAGTTGCTTCCTCTCCTTTGGCCTTTTTCCTTTCCCTGAGTGTGAGAAGTTGGAACTAACTATATACAGGACAGATCCCTTTTGGAGAAACTGAAGCCGAAGCCAGAAGCGGACAGATCTACATTGCCTTCTACTTTCCACTGCAAAAATTGGGAGGGAAGAGAGTCCTACACAGCTGGAGAGCACGACGTGGCTCACTACAGGGTGATGGCTCTTTCCAGCATCAAACTGGAAGCTAAGAGGGAAGAACACTCACACCTCCTCGTTCTCAAAGCTGAGGAGACAGTTAATAGCATTATACATTATCCACCAAGTGCTTCTAACGTAATACCCCACGTCAAGAATTCTGTTTAATGCTAGACTTACTCTCTCCTTTGTCGGTTTATAATTAATTCCAAACTAGGGTCACATACATGCAAATGTGTTTTTAAAATACTATACTTGTGTATGTATGCGTCCATATCTATGTATGTACATGTGCATATATGGATATAGATGTCAAAATTTGCCCGAGGGATCATTCATCAGGTGCCCTGGATGCAAGAACTACTTGAAAATAAGTAAATAAAAATAAGAAAATAAAAAATAAGCTGTTTAATTATTATGAATGCAGATTTTGCCCTTCCAATGAACGGGAAAATTATGTCAAGGCAACGCTAAGTGGCTGTGATGTAGCAAAATAGTTATGTAAGGATCACTGGGGAATGGACGTACAGAAGGGGGTTTCGACTTCTCTGGATTATGTCTTATACTGTGTATGTGTGAATGTTTGTGCCTGTGCATGCTTGCTTATTCACGTGTACTTGTATGCATGTTTGGGTGTGTGCATGTACATGCATACCTGTATGTATACATGTGCAGATCTGGGCAGTTTGCCTAATAGGGTCAGTTCTGTTAGAGCCCATCCTTTAAGCTGCTGACCCTGGTGCTCCCAGCCTGTGACCTCACAAAGTGGCTCACCTTTCTGTGACTCAGTTTGCTCTTTGGCAAAATGAGGGCCGGAACCCTGCCTGTCTCCCATTGTTGTCTTGACCACACAGTATGCGGTGGTGCGGGACACAGTGAACACCTCAGCCACGGACATGCAGGGCCTCAGTAGGTCTTCCATTGTTGGCCTTTCTAGGACCAGAACAACTGTCTTCCCGCTTTTCCCCCCTCATTCCTCTCCCCCTCCTTCTTCTTCTCCTTCTCCCACTCCATCCAAGCACACATGTGTGGGGGTTTACATGCATGTGTGTATGTGCGCGTGTTGAGGCCAGAGGACAACCTTGGGTGTCATTCTTCAGATGCTATCCACCGTTCTGTTTCTTTAAGATAGGATCTGTCTGGCCTGAAATTCACCAAGTAGGGTAGTCCATCTTTCCAGGGACCCCGAGAATCCACCTGTCTTTGCTTCCCTCTTACTGGGATTGCTAGTGCACACGATCACACTCAGCTTGGCCTTTTTAAGAATGTGGTTTCTGGTGACTGAACTCATGTCCTTACGCTTGCCAGGCCATTGCTTTGCCGACTGTGCTATTACCTTAACCACTGCTTTACCCCCGTTACCTTCTCTTACACCCTTATCTCTTTAGGGTAAGCAAAGACTCCTGCTCACTTAGGATTGAGGGACTTTCCGAGACCAAAAACTACCAGTTTCCAAACTAGGGTATTGCTGGGTAAACAGTAACAAGTTAGCCACTCTGTCCATCCCCCTCCAGTGCATTCCAGTTCCTGGTGCCAGATCTGCTAAAGTCTCTGCACACAGTAGACCCTTAAATGCGATTAGTCCTTTGAGCCAAAACCGTGCTTGACAGGCTTGGGTCAGTTCAAGTCTTCCTAAGCTGATACTGCGCTATTGTGTTTGGGCACTTGGACTAATGCCTTCCCAGAAGTGGGCATGGTTAGATTGGGAGGGGACCGCAGGGAGAGGTAACTGAGGACCTGCAACAGTGACTCAGAACTGAGTGTAGGGGTTCTGTCACGACAGGCTCGCATTTCCCTTGAACTCCATGGTGTGTCCCACCCAAGGCTGAGTCAGGTCGTCATCAGTGAAGGGGCTACAGGTATAGGTATTGTTTTTTTTCCCCTGGGGACTTCCTAGGTGGTAGCACTGTGCCTAGGCCAGGAATTAGCATCCAGGAGCTCCTAGTCAGGTCCTGGGAGAAGCTGTTGCTAGACCTGATTGCTGTTGGTCATTCTATGAGGGAGCCATCAGCTGAGTCACCGGAGCATTGAGCCACGGAAGCTGTCCCTGTGCACAGCTTTTGGGGTGAACCTCCTTATATGTGTTATTTTAGGCCAAGAGGCTCCAAGCAAAAATGTAATCAGGAACCATCTAGGCTTAGCTTCCTGAACCAAACAGTGAAGAAATGGTGGCATTTTTAAATTATTATTATTATGGCCATCTACTGCACATGAAGCTTTAAACGTACTGTGACCAACCTGTGGGTCATGACCCCTTTAGGGGTCGAATGACCCTTTCACAGGAGTCACCTAAGACCGTTGGAAAACACAGATATCTACATTAAAATTTATAACATAGCAAAATTACAGTTATGAAGTGGCAATTAAAATGATTTTATGGTTGAGGGGGGGGGTCACCACAACATGAGGAACTCTATTAAGGGTTGCAGCACCAGGAAGGTTGAGAACTACTGTTCTAGAACATGGAGAGCCAGAAGCAAGGTACAATGACAACCTCTAGACACCTGGCTTTCATCATATATATCCAAATATCTTCTTTTTCTGGACCCAGCTACACTAACACACTTGAAAGTTCGATCCAGTGTTCTGGGTGTTGTTTAGAAGACGCATTGGGAGCTAGGTGGGAAATCATCCAGACATAGTATGAGCAGGTCTTAAAAGTACAAATGTTAAGCTACAGAGACGGCTGAGGGATGAAAAGCACATACTGCTCTGGCAGAAGCCAGAGTTCAGTTTCCAGCAACCATTGGGCAGTTCACAACTACCTGTAACTCAGTTCCGGGGGATGTGAAGATCAGTTCTAGATCATAAGGGCACCTGTACTTACGTGCACATACCTCCCCTCTCACATACACAGAATTCAAAGTAAATCTTTAAAACAAAATCTGCCTCCTTTATGTTGGCATTGTCTCCCTGACTCTTCTTCCTATTTTCTGGAATTGTTGGCTTTGTTAGGCATACAGGCCTCTCTCTATCTTGGAATATCCTAACACCTTTAGGTGGCTGTGGAATCACTGTCACTCAGGCCTTACTTCCAATGTCTACCCTCTGAAGGGGCCTGCTGAGGCTCCCCTTGACCCTGACGGTAGCTGTCAGAGCAATTAAATAAGCCAAAGCCAGCTACCTGCACACACCGCTGCTGGGTTCCAACAAGAATGCCAAGTGGTTATCTGAGATACTTCCTATAAATGATCCAGAACTTTTCCCAAGATAGGTAAATCTGTAAGACTGGGCTAGGCTGACAGATCTGCATGTTAACATTTGCCTTTGGTAAATAAGTGATAATGGGGCCTCTCATTATTTATTTTACAACCATTTGTTACGCGTCCACTACATTTATGAAAAAACCATTCTGGACACCCAGTGGGGAGAAGGGACAAGACAAATATCCCTGGCCTATGTGTGGAGCAACAAATACAGAAGGCTGCATTGTCTGCAGGTTGCTAAGTTTTTATGATCAGATATTAAGACCTACTGTGTGCTGATCATTGTCTCATGGACACTATAAAATATTACTAACTCTTGCTCTCGTTATTTTAACAGTGAAGAAATTGAAGATTATGGAGGTAGTATCTTGTGTGCCACCTAGCAACCCTCAATTCTCACAGAGCCTGGCTTCCAAAGTGGCATGCGTGCATGCATGTGTTCGTGCGTGTATGTGTGTGTGTGTGTGTGTGTGTATGGGTGTATGCATTTGTGAGTGTGTATGTAGGTGTTTGTGTGCATGGTGTAATTGTTTGGTGTATGTTGTGTACATGTTCCTGTGGGAGTATGAATTTGTGCGTGTGTGTACACAAGTATGTAGAGACCAGAGATGGACACTAAGTGTCTTCCCTTGCTGCTCTCCATCTTAACTTTTGAGACAGAGTCTCTCATTGAACCTGGAGTGCTCATGGATTGAGCTAGGGTAGCTGGCTAACAAGCTCTGTGTTTCCCTGATCTGGGAGCTGGGATTGCAGCATGCTCTGCTGTGTCTGGGTTTTTTTATATGGGTGCTGGTGATCAAAGCTCTGGTCACCATGCTTATGCATCAAGCACTTTGCCGATGGAGCCATGTATCCAGCCCAGCCCTGAGGTTTTGGTTCCCTCTTCTGACTTGATCCACTTTAATACCATATGCCAGGCATAGTCCCTTCATCTGGTTCAAGTGGCTTTCTCAGTCATAGGCCTGAGTAGTTCAGAAGCTGAGTGAATGGTTTATCCAGAATGGCATTCTCACTTCCAAACCCACAAACCCACCTGTGGAGTGACCTGGGCTCTGTGGTTTCATTGAACAGGTGAGCTGGGCACCTATTGCTTCCTGGGAGGATGCTTGTGTCTGGAATCTGTCCTTAGACTTTTTTTCAAAGCAGGAGAGACTGAAATGGCTTTATGTTGCCATACACATGCATATGAAAGATCCAGACTAATATAAATTTGAAAATGGGGAAGCATCTGATTTGTGCTTTTCCATCAACAAACTCGATAACATGAAGGAAACGATTAACATACAAATAGACAGGCTTCCCATTAAAACAGCAGTAGCAAAGAGTTCTGGAAAGATCTCACGCAGAAGTAATTATGACGGGAAATCGGGTCTGATTCAGGCCCATTTGCAGCAAGCTTGGAAAATCAAAATGTAACCACTCATAATCAGGAAGACAACCTTGTGCTGGGGGGAAGGGCCCATTAAGTATCATTGATACTGCTATTTTACTTTTGAAGAGTCCAACTGGATGAAGGGCAAGTCTGAGCTGGCAGTCTCCGCTCAGTGGTTTACAGCACGATGCGGGCACTACTCAAGGACAAATGGAACCCAGCACGAACAGCCAGCATGCAAATAAACAGGGTTTGGAGCTAGTTTTCTGAAAGTTAATAATGTTTCTACTTGAGATGTCACTCAAAAGAAGAACTTCTGGGTAAGTAAGCAGCCATGTTGAACATCTGTACCCTCTGAGAGTGGATTCAGTCACCCTGGGTCCTTTGTCATTGTAACAGAGCTGAAATTGGTGTGACTAGAACCAACTGGGCAGAGAGGAGGATTGGGGCCTAACAGAGGTGAAGACACTAATTTTCAGAACACATCAGCTGTGTGGTCTGTGAGGCGCAGCGGAGGGAAAGACAGCAGATAGGGATGGGGCTGTGTGTCCCTGGGCAGCCTGTGTGGAAACTGGATCCTCACTGTCAGTGTTGGGGGATGAAGCCTAACGGGGCGTGTTTATGTGAGATGGACTCCAGTCTGACGAGATTAATGCAAATTAGAAATGAGTTTTGAGGGAGGTACTGGAGAAATGGCTCAGTGGTTAAGAGCACTGGCTGTTCTTTCAGAGGATCCAAGTTCAATTCCCAGCCCCCATATGGCAGCTTACAAGTGTCTATAAATCCAGTTTCAGGGGATCTGAAATTCTCACACCAATGCATAGACCGACAGATAGATAGGTAGGTAGATAGGTAGGCAGATAGATAGATAGATCGATAGATGATAGATAAATGATAGATAGATAGAAAGAAAGATAGATAGAAGATAGATGATAGATAGATAGACAGACAGAAAGATGATAGATAGATAGATAGATAGATAGATAGATAGATAGATAGATAGATAGATAGAGCTATATAGACACGTAAAAGGAGATGAGTCTGAGCCTGAGGAGAAGGCTCAGTATACAGTACAGCACTTGCCACATAAGCCTGGAGAACTGAGTTAGGATCTCCAGAATCCAGTCCAAATGCAAATATAACAGCACATTCCTCTTAATCCCAGGGCTCCTGTGGGGAGGCCGAAGTCAAGAGGCAGGAAAATTCCAGAAAGTTCTAAGGCAGTCTGGTGTGAGCAAGGAGGTGGAAGGTGAGGACCAACATACACAAGCCATGCATGTGGTTCATACATACACACACCACAACAAATACACACGCTCTTTTTAAAACATGAAATGAGGTGCTGGAGGGATGGACCAGTGGTTAAGAACACATATGTCTCTTACAGAGGAGCCAAGTTCATTTCCCAGCATCCACATCCTGTAACTCCAGCTCCAAGGGATCCAATATCATCTCATCTTCAGGAGCTATACTCATACACACTTACTAACACCCCCCCCACACACACACAACTAAAAATAATAAAAAATAAACCTTAAGAACAAAAGAAATGGATTTGAGACTCCTGAGTGAGATCCCTTGAGCCCTCTCACCCATGTGATCCCTTCCATGGTGGCTTTGAAGTTAACGATATTAGTATATGAAGCTTCCCAGTGCTGGGGACTGAACCTAAGACATGGTACATGGTAGACAAGAACATTACCCCTGAGCCACACCCCCAGATCCTCTTCGTTAGGCATTATGTGAGGTGGCTCTAAAAATTCATTCACCTCTCTGAGAGGAGCAGTTTACAGAAAAGCAGGAAGGGAAATAATACTTGCCTCATAGGTTGGATGATTGCAGGGGCCATGCGGGTTTTAAAAGAATCCACTGAACTAATATGAATGAATAGATCATTCAACACTATGGTTGATGCCTATGAAAGGCTTCCAACAACTATTGTCTCTAATGATAATTACCCAAAGTTCCTCATGCCTGCATTTAGGAAGCTCCCTTCATTCCAAAGGACTGTCTTCATTGAACTCAATTCTGGAAGATAATGTGTTGAAACAACTAAATATCCTGACAATGTGGTCTGAGGACTTCTGGCATCAGAATTATGATGCCTGAAGTGATATTTAAGAATAGCAATTCCTAAGGCAGTCCCAGGTCTGAGGTTTTCATGCAGATGGTTTATCTGGAACTCAGGGGCTTTGGGGTGGGTGGGTCACTGAGTGGATGATTTGGGGTAGGCGTGGTGTAGGGAAAAATGGAGTGTGCTTTTGCTGTGGTTTGTTTTGAGTCAAGCCAGGTGACCTTGAACTTGCTCTGTAGCCCAAGCTGGGCTCAAATGTGAAACCCTCCTGCCTCTCAGCATCTTGAATGCTGAATTCACAGGCATGAACCACCACCCTCAATTTGCAGTCTACATTTTCTAAGGACCCTGACCAGCTGGATTTTGCTGGTCTGGATGCTCTGAAAACTGCTGTAGAAAGAAGAAGCTTAATCTCAGAAATGGATGGCATGGTTGTTTACTAATCAACAAGAGTTAAACAAGAGTTGTCATTGCCAGTTTCTTATTTTTGCCAAGAAAACATGAATCTATCTTTTCTAGATCACAGGGAGGTTGTAAGGGTGGGCTGTGGTAACAAACAGGTCCACTACTACCTAATGAGCACGCAGTTTACAAAGTGGCTATTCCTACTTTATCTCACACACATTAGGACTCTACAGCAAAGTCAGCCTTCCTCAGCCTTATTGGTTGAGATGGGAGCAGGGTAGCCAAGGGTCCCTTTCATGTGAAGGTCAGAGAACACCAGAAGTGGTGCACAGCAGTGCCTTCTCTCTACAGGTCTTTGTTGCCCCACACCCCCCATCACGTAAGGAAAATTGAAGTCCTCTGTTAAAGCATCGTCTACACATTATCAGCCTTAGCCATAGCTGCAACCTTAGTGGTGCCACCTGGGCCCCAAGGAAAGAAACCAAATGGCCAATTGTGCTCTAATTACCTAGGTCACAATTACCCATGCAAAAATCCATAATTATTTTAGAATAAAAACTATGAGGTCATTGCAAAGTGCATTTCTTAAGCAATGACATTAATAAAAGTGTCCATCTTGGTACATAAAATATTACTAATTCATGCACCATTAAACTCGCACATCTTAAATTACAAACCTGATTAATTTTATTCATTTTTTTCTGGGTCATTGTTTTGTTTCTTCTTCATAGCTTAATTCGAAGGAGAAAATATTTGGAAATTATTTTGCCCCTGTGTGTTCTATGAATAAAGAGCTTCAGTCCGTTAGCTTATATTTCTGTTAATAAAAACCAATTGTCTCCTATCATCTTATGTAAAATAATGATGGATTTTTACTAAGTTAGGAGGATATGTCTAGGATGGTCTGACTTAACATATAGGATGCTTTGTACATAGGAACTAGACCTATAGGTGTATCAAGAATGTATGTTTCAACTAACTAACCTTCGAAGATTAATTAGGATAGAAAGTGAATTAGATACATTTTGGACTTAACAAAATAGGATAGATAATGAAAAAAAAAAAAAAAAAAAAGGTATATCTGAAAGTTTTATTTCAACCATTTAAACATTTAATGACACTAACCTCTTACTGATACTCCAATACTAAGTTCAGACTTAAATATTGAGAATCTAGTAAAGCTAATAATGTTGGCACATGCCTATAATCTTAACACCAAAGGGGCTGAGGCAGGAGAAATAAAAACTCGATGTCTCAAGAAATGAGAAAGTAATGAAATGCTGTATTTTATTTGTTCACACCAAGAATGGTCCAAAATCTGGAGCCAGGCTTCCTTATCTATCCATTGACATGTTCCTTATGGGGAAGGTTTGTTCCTGTGTATGTGTGATGAATTTTGATGTTGAGGTGTGAAGAATGTATTTAGAAATTTGGAAAGTTAGTGCAGGGAGTTTCAATACACACTTTCTCTAATGCTAACTTACGTGTCATAGTTCCTTAGTCAAACATGGGTACAATACTAGAGGTGGTGTTCAGATTCTATTAGCTTTTGTTAATGTTCCTTTTTAGTTCCAGGATCAAGTCCAGAACATCACATTGAAACTGGATGCCTGCTCTAGTCTCCTTGACAGTGTGATGATTTCTCAGTCTTTGTTTTCCATGACTTTGGCAGTTTTAAGGAGCAATGCTAGTACTTTGTGGAATGTCTCTTAGTTTGAGTTTGGGTGATGTTTGCCAAGCAATTAGATCAATGTTATGGACTTCAGGGGAAAATCCCAGGTAAGTTTACTAGTTATCTTCTCATCACATATCGCTCAGTACATAAGGTCAATAAACATTATTGCAGATGATATCACTTTTATCAGTTAAGGAGAGGTCTGAGAGCCTTTTGTAAAATTCTTTCCCTCCTACATTGGTTCAACATTAGTCATGAAGTCCAGCCCACATTCAAGCAATGCAGGATTATAGAGTTATAGAAACAAATACATAGTTTTAAAAAATAAAGTCTTTAAAGAGACAGTAAAGGGTAGTATAAAAAATAAGCCACATAAAAATGGATATTACACAGAGAATCTGCATTGTGTTGTCTTTGGGACTTTTAACTGCAGAAAAACATTTGATTGTAAAAGCTGTTGAGTTATGCCAAAATGTATATTTTAAAGATACTTTGACTTCAAAATTTGGATGTAAGGATATGTTGCTTTGGAAAAGAGTCTCTTTTGTTTCCACAGAAAGCAAGAGGCTATGGATTTGTTCCAGAGTAAGATACATCAGGTTTGACCAGCCAAGACCCCCTGAAAGGTCTCCAATGACACCATGGCCCAGATGATCCAACATCCAGAACCGTTTCAAGGCAACTGGCTCAGATGATACAGCCTCACGGACTACTCCATGATCCTAAAATTTTCTTTGTTTCCCCAGAAGATACAGCGCCCCCCCTCCAGCAGGAAGTAGTAAGAGAAGCTACGCCCAAATTCCCAAATATACCAAGTTGACTTTGGAGATGTGTAAAGGTTAAAACCTTCCTTTTTAAGAAAAGAAAAGGGGAGGTGCTGTGGGATGGTCTGTATGTCAAATGTGTTGCTGATTGGTCAATGAATAAATCACTGATTGGCAGTGGTCAGGCAGGAAGTATAGGCGGGACTAACAGAGAGGAGAATTGAGAAAACAGGAAGCTGGGTGGGAGAGACACTGCCAGCCGCCATCAGGACAAGGAAGATGTAAAGTACCGGTAAGCCACAAGCCACGTGGCAAGGTATAGATTAATAGAAATGGATTAATTTAAGCTGTAAGAACAGTTAGCAAGAAGCCTGCCACGGCCATACAGTTTGAAACCAAAAAAAAAAAAAAAAAAAAAAAAAAAAAAAAAAAAAAAAAAAAGAATGTATGTTTCAAGAGACAGTCACATACTGTCCTGAGTAGCTGAGCAAATGAATAATGAATGGTCTCTGTGACCAGGAAAGTTAGTCCATATTTATCAACACATTGAGCAGAGAAAACATGGGGCTTTCAAATACGAGTACACAGCATAGACCCAGGAGCTGAGTTGAGATCCAGTACTAATTTGAGGTCCAACTGATGTTTACTAGTGTCTCTGTGTAGAAAGCTCTGCATGGGTTCTGTACTACACAAAAGGGTCTTGGTCAGGTTTCCTGAGAGTAGACATGGAAACAAAGACTTGGGTGGAAGTAATTTACTCAGTGATGCTCTGAATAGACTTATTAGGAAAATGTGGTAAGTCTGGTGGGGAGCTATGTTATGGTATATACATGAGTTGTGTAGGTGGTTGATGTGGGTAATTGGGACTCTAACTGGGACCTCCATAAGGCTGTGTTAAACACATAAAACAAATAAACTCAGGGATAGTTATCCACCACCTCCTACCCAGGAAGAATGAGAACCTGAGGGCTGGAGAGATAGATTGCTCACTGTGGGTTTGATTCCCATCATCCACATGGCAGCTCCCAGCCACCTATAGCCCCAGTTCCAAGAGATTCAGTATCCTCTTTTGGGCTTTGAGGATACTGCTCACATGTGATGCACAGACATGCATGCAGGCAAATATACTCATACACATCAAATAAAAAATAGAGAGAAAAAAAGGAGTATTAAGATCCTGGCCCTTGGGCCTGCCCTGAGATTACACGAGAAAGTCACTGGGCAAAGACCAGAGATGCCTGTGGCAAAGCTCTGTTTGGTCACAGTAGCATTTCCTACAATCCAAAGGTAGGTTGGCTTGGTGAGGTAGCTCGTTTATGGTAACAGTGACAAAGACGACGATACTGTAATATGGCAGCCATCCTGTTCTTAGTAACGATCAACTGGCAGTGGCAACAGGGAGTCTATTTTGTATCTCGTTTAACCCACAGGACTACCTTATGTCACAGGCAGTTTGACTGGCCCAATACAGAGGAAAAAGCAGAGAGTCCAAAGGCCTCATTCCAAGGTCAAGCAGTCAGACAGGAAAGCCAGAATCCAACTCTCTAAGTCTCTGACTGTAAAACATCCCTTTTCCACGAGACTTGTAACAAATATAGGTCTGTCTGATGCAGGAGTTGAAAATAAATAGAAGGTTCTTTTTCATGCTCAAAATGTCAACGTGGTGACTTTGTTGGCATATGCCTGTCTTGACTACTTTCCAAAGCCTGACCCTCACCTGCCCATGTCAACTCCTCTGCAAGGCTGTGGATGTTTTCAGCACTGGGTGCAAATGTTTGAACCTTCCGTGTGTGAAGAAAGCCTATGGAAATTGACACTGGGAAGTTCAGGAAAGGTCAAAGAGGTTCCTCTGACAGTCTATCACATATCTGATGACATCTCATCCGAGTGCTTTCCACTCACTTCCCTTCCAGGTTCAGAAAATATGCTGCACTTAAATTCATATGGAATCTAGTTATTTTGTGACGAGGTTACATATACACATACTCATCAAAGCTCGAGAAAATGTGGTGGGGTTCCAATAAAGTTTGAACTATGCAGGTGTTGGTGGGATAGAAATGATGAGATAAAGCATTTCCTGCCACAGGAAGCCTCTGCTCCTCGAGGTGGGTTCCTGAGTGGAAGAAAGACAAGAGAGCACAGAGGCTTGCAATGCTCAGAAATCCACGGACGATCGGACGATCAAGCTGAAACTGTAGGAAACCTGGCTGGAGGAAGCCACACTCTCTGGATGATTCAGCTCTTCATCTCCTACAGTTCCAGACACCAGGATGATAAGTCACCCACCCCAAGCCATAAGAAAACCAGAACTTTGGAGGCTGGAGAGATGCCTCTGTGGTTAGGAGTGTTCCCCCGGTCTTGCGGAGGACCAGAGTTTTGTTCTCAGCACCCACATCAAGGTGTCTTATAACTAACTGCCTGTAACTCCAACATCAGGGAATCTGACACCTTCCTCTATGGACACACACACACACACACACACACAGAGAGAGAGAGAGAGAGAGAGAGAGAGAGAGAGAGAGAGAGAGAGAGAGAGAGAGAGAGAGAGACATAACTAAATAAGAAAATAAATCTTCAAACAAGAAAGAAAACTAGAATTTGAAATCCTTAATCCCACAGCACTTGTCTGACCCTTGTTCTCTGCAATCACTCCCTCCCCAAAAGGAAATCAAGGCGATTTTTTTCCCTTCCAAATAGATCAATGTCTGAAATATTGGCTTGTATTTCTGAAGAACTCACTTCTGAGTGTGTTGGCTTAACTGTGAAGTTCAAATTAATTTCACTCTTCGGGGATTTGTAGGCATGTTGACAGATTCCATGACAGGAAGAGGAGTCTTATTGGGAAGAATGTGAGCTGGCGAGGCAGACGGCTCAGGGATAATTTGGTAATGGGTTACAGAGACTTTCGTCCCAGGTCCTTGGTTCGAATCTAGAACCTGCTTGGCAGTGACTGAAAATCTTTACTGTTTGGCAGCTTCCTGACAGGTGGCTAGTGAAGTCACACCTTAGTTTCCTGTTTCTGCAGCTCCTTCCAGAACAGACACAAAAGAGACACAGCGGCCCAGATGAAAACACTAGAAGTGAATTACCACACTCTTCTGCAACAGCTTGTCGCTTACTTAGTAATAACGTTTATTTTTATTTGGCAAATGTGTGCATCCCACATGTGTATGGTATATGTGTATGCAGGAGGGTGGGCTTGTGTGTGCTACCATGTGTGTGTACCATATGCCTCAGGTATGGTACCCCTGACCTTCTGAGTAGTCCCCTATCTCCATCTCCAATATCCCTGTAGGAATGCCGGGATTCTAGATTCATTTGCTACCACATTCAGTTTTACTTGGATCCTAGAACTTTAAACTCAGGTCTTCATGCCAGTGTGACAAACTCTTTACCCCCTGAGCCATCTCCCCAGCCCTAAGTTAATAATTAATTTTAAAATCAACTTAAGAGGTAATGGGACACCAGGAGAGCCTAGTGCCTATTTCTTCTGAGACTGAAATCTGATTAAATCTGGGGAATAAACAGAATGTAAAGACACACAAGAGAATGAAGTTACCTTGGGCCTTCATGTGGACAATCTGTTTATCATTGAGCTAGAATAGTGGTATGTTTATGTATAAAAGACCAAAAAATAATCTTTAAAAGTCAGAAACACCCTAGAAAATATGCATGGACAGTCCCCAAGTCAAGCAAGCATGGGAAGAATTTGTCAGATTTCCTTCCAAAGGACCCTTAAGAGACTCGCAAGGCAAAGAGCCACAGAGAGCCCAGTTATTGGAAGGCTGGTGGCGCCACGTTAATTTCAGCATGGCCACTCTCAGCTGGAACCCAATCAGAGATCAGCACTCTGCAGGAGTCCTTCCTTAATACAAGCCTGGCCCAGATAATGAGGGCTTGATTCTAAGCAGGGGAATTTCCTATGTCAGTGGACTTAAGCCAAAAACCTTTAAAATTATTTTAATGTCATTTTTCTTTTTAATGGGACATGTAAGTACTAGGGAAATTACAAGCATTAAAAGGTTTCTAAGAAATATGTATATGTATATTCCTTAGAATGTAAAGTAAAATTATTAATATTAAATATATATAATAAATATAAAATTATATATATATATATATATATATATATATTTGTCTTTTTGGGAGTGGAAGTTGTAATGCCTTATAAACATCTAAATGTTTCACTCTGATATAAGAAATTTGACCCAGCTTTGGTCTGCTGAGGTAAGTTTCTCATATTTTTTTTCTCTAGGAAAATATTGTCTAGCTCAGACTGAGTTGTTCCCTGTACCAGGGATGCCCAGCCCTCTGGCTTTTCTTGATCAAGGCTGAGTCAAGTCTCTTATATCAGAGTGAAACATTTAGACATTTATAAGGCACTACAACTTCCACTCTCTAAAAGACAAATATATATATATATATATATATATATATATATATATATATATATATACAAAATTTTATATTTATCACATATGTTTTTATATTAATAATTTTACTGTCATCTATGGAGTTCATTCATGCTCAACAGTTGATGGCTTGAGTTTAAAAAAAAAGAAAGAAAGAAGAAAAGAAAATTGCCAAGCAACCTCTTGTTTTAAGTAGGTTCCCCATTTTCTGACAGGCAGCATCCATTAGTTATCCTAGGCCACCTGTAGCCCACAGGGCTGTCAAGCCCAGGAAGTCCATATTACTGAGAATGCATATCCATGGGATTGACTACAGAGAAGCTCAATGGTCAGGAAGCTGAAGCAGGATAGTTGCCACTAGTTTGACACTGGCCTGAGCTATATAGCTAGTTCAAGGGCCAACTGGACTATCAAGTGAGACCCTGCTTCAACTAAATGGGAGTCTGGAGAAGTGAGTCAGTAGAGAAAGTACTTATGTCATAAGCACAAGGACCCAAGCTTGGCTCTCCAGAACCTACCTTAAGAAATGAGCAGCTGTGAGAGCCGCCTGTAATCCCAGCACACATAAGGCAGAGATGGGGGTTCTCTGGTCAAGCTGGCTAGCTGGACCAGCCAGCAGGGGAGAGCTCTGGACTCAACCAGAGACCCTGCTTCAATAAATACAAGTGGAGAACAATAGAGGAAGACACTGGAAATAAACCTCAGACATACACACAAACATATATATATATATATACACACACACACATATATATATATACACACACATATATATATATATATACACAGATAAAAGTATACATGCACAAGTTCTCTCACACACATGTGAACATGCCTATGCACACATACACACACCACATATCTACATGCAAAGACAAATGTGCTAAACAACTGTTTAGCCATTGCATGTCAAATGATGCCAATATGACATGGTATGCTGGTTCCAGCATGTGTCACTGCCACAAAGAAATGTTTGCAGGGATGACATCATAAACTACCCTCCAAAGCAGAGTGGTTTATGATGGTGTCAAGTAGGACCATTGATCCTTTGCTCTCGATGAGTCTCCGTCTCAGGTTCTGGTTGAGAACCAGGAAGCAGAGGAAACACCTGGTCAGGGACTGTTCTTCCTATCCCAGTGGATAGGAGTTCCAGAAAGACTGAGAGAAACACAGGGTCTCTTAAAACTTCAGCTTGAACAGATGCTTGATCACATCTAATTGTATTTGGCCAACAGGAAGATCTAGCCAAGCCCAAAGTGGTAGTGAGTCAGATGAGAGGGAATATTTGATGAGCCATACTATCACAATCACATAACTTCAAACTCTGTTGTAGAGTGATACCACAGGTGCATATATTAATGGCTGTAATGCTAACAACTAGAGATACCTACTCATTACAAGAATCTGCTGAGCTCCACAGGTTTATTACATCGTGTTATCTACAGAACCCTTCTCATAGGGAGGTACTTGTCCCCATTTTGCAGATGAGCAGGGGGTGGCTCCATGAAGTAGTCTTAAGCTCTAGTCCAACATCTACAAGGAGTTTGGAGCCCATGTGCTTACACTCTAGCACACAAAACCAGGCACTGGAGCCCACAATCCTTCTGAGTGCCTGGTTCTGAGCTAAATAACAGAGCAGGGAGGAGAGCATCAAATTCCTCTTGCCCATTGGATAATCAGCTGTTATCTTCAGACCAGTACACATGTCACTATCCCTCAAGGAGAAAAGAATCTGGGTCGGAACTAATTGGAGGACATTTGGTTAAGTCTTCGATCTGAGGTGGTTGGTCAGGTTTGGTAACACCAGTTGATACCTGGTATGAGATATGACTAGCTTTTTGAAGTTGGCTTTTTTGTGTCTTAATTCCTGGTGCAAGAGAAATAGTTAGATAATATCTTGATGTAGTCATGGTCCTCTGCCTGAAATTGAGGTTGGAGATGACTTTATTATTGTGATCCCAGGCACTATTAGAAGGAACAGAAGTATGTTCTTCTAATGTAAGAATCACAAAGGGCTTTTCATTAATACCCATTGCCTGAGCAGCTTTTAAGTACTTACTACAGGAAAGTAAAAACAAAATTAAAATTGCCTCTGGTCTAGGGAGCTTATAATCTAGAGGTAAAGGCCCAACTCTACTAAATAACCACACTAGTGGATGCATAATGACACACTAGGTACAAGCTTTGTTCAGCCTGAAGTAAAAGGTACAGTTTCATGGATATGACAAACGTGAGGAAGATTTACCAGGAAGTGGCAGACATCTCAACCAGAAGGGCTCCTAGAGAGACTGAATATATGCACACTCTATGTTTACATGTATGAGTAGTATGTGTATCTATATATGTGACCATGCATGTATGTCATTGGAGAGATGGGAAGCACCACAGGCTGAGGAAGCAGTATGTTTATAGACCCTTAGGTGAAAGGAAAGGACAATGATGAAGTCATGTGGGGATCTTTGGAACCCTCTACATGTAGCTATCTTTGAGGGGCTCAAATTGCCTGTTACTTTCTTAAATCTACACCCACGTTCAAAGGGAACAAATGTCATCCATCCTCAGGAATGTCTTTCTTTGTGCCTAATGCAATCTCTATTTTGGGAGGTGAAGCAGACTCTTCACCTGGGAGAAATTCAACTCTTACTTTCCCAATGTTCCTTCAGCAGGGGTAGGGCACAGTTGTTGCTATGGCAGTCCGTGCATATTACTGCGTGCTCACTGTGTTTCATAAAAACAGTGAAAAAAATAGCCTAACATAGTCTGTCCACTAAGAACTTGCATCTTATATAGATAAAACAGTCATGGCTTGCCCTTTAAATGCAGTACACTAGGATATTGTTCTAAGAACAGTGGTCCACACTGAGGAGAGGGCTCCCTGCTAAGATTACAGATGGAGATTCCAGATTCCTGTAGGAGATGAGGATTGGACAACTCTTGAACCACCAGTAAAAAAGGGATACCAATTCCTCCCATCCAAATATTAACCAGGCCCACCAGGAACAAAGCGTTCAGTGGTAATAATGGTTCTATTTCTGCCAGCTGACTGCTAGCAGAGAATCTTATATGCATGTTCTTCCTTTTAAAATACGATGGCATGAAAATATTCATTGAGAATTGGCCATGTGACCACTCTCATGCTCAAGGCTCTCCTGTGGTACAGAGTGTATCATGAAAGTTAAGAATTCAGGAATTAATAATATACCAGTTAAATAGCCACAAAATACTACAAAGGGGGGAAATCTGAGATGTTAAGGGAGTGGGTTTTCTAAAGGACAGGGAAATATCCTGTAAGTATCTATTAATAGCATTAATTAAACCAGAAGAAAAATTTAATACAAATTATTTAACAAAAATTTAAAAAAGAAAGGAAAATGAATCTGATATGGACAATACATTTTCACTGTGTTTGAAACTCAGCCTTATAAAATATATGAATCTATATGTACATGTGACAGATAAATAGACAAAAATAAACCACTTAAGTAATGGAACTGGCAAAAATAAACAAATGAAATTATAATAGTAATTGAGTAAAAAATTAAACCCCAAATCATAATTTCAAAAAAAATTAATGAATATAAAACAAGACAAAAATCTCAACTAGTCATTCTTTTATAAGGTTTATTTTTATTATGTTTTAAGTGTGTGTGTGTGTGTGTGTGTGTGTGTGTGTGTGTGTGTGTGTGTGTATCTACATGTGAGTATGTGAACATTAACACACATGCTCGAGGACCTCGAGGTGTCCTATCCTCTGGAGCTCAAATTACACAGATAGCTGTAAGCTTAGTAGTGTTGAGACTGGAACCAAACTTGGGTCCTTGGAAGGGCAGCAGGTGCTCTTAGCTGCTGAGCCAGCCCTCCAGCCCAAGTAACCAAACTTAAAGACATACGGATAGAAAAATTTTCCTAAGCAGCAAACTGAGAAATTATGTAAAGCCTAGAGCAAGCATTTTTTCTCTGATAGGGAAATAACATTAGCATCCCATTGATACCAAGACTATCCTTCTCCTAACTTTGTGGTCAATGTTTTTATAGACCTGCTAGCCAACACTATAGGGCATGAAAAAGAAATAACATATATAATGCAAAGAAATTATGGTAATGATTGCAATGTCTTGCAGAGAACTGCTGACATGCAAAATTTAAGGAGCAATAGAGTTCTGATATGCTCTCTACCTAGGAATGCTAGAGCAGGTGTGAAGGTACACTCCATTTCAACAAAATTACATACAACTTTATAGAAGCATATAAAACAAGACCTAAATATGTGGAATTCCATTTTAGGCACTTGGTCAGAAAACCCAAATGTTGAAGATAGAAACCTCTCTAAATTATTCTAGAAATTTGATAAAACTGGAGTTAAAGTATCTGAGGAGGTTGTGTTAGATGTCAACATGGCTTTCTAATTTTTATTTGAAAAGTTAAAGTACTAAAGGATTATTTTAAGTCAAGTGGAAAGGATTGATGGTTCAATAAACCTTTGAGTCCTTGATGGCTGAAGTGGGTGAAGTATTAACTTAGAATTCTGCCCCTCAAGGTATTAAATAACAATTCTGTAGGGTCTAGGAGATTCATCTAAAATGAAAAATTTCTTAAATTACAAAAGGCAAAATCCTGCACAAGAATAGGTCTGTCAACGGTCAGCCATGGATAGGGCAGGGAGGGGCCCAAGAGGCCTTGCCCACATCCTATGCAACTAGAGGCCACTGGCGGAGCCTGGGAAGTCAGGAGTCACTGCCGCCACCTGTTTTGTAAACAGTTGTGAGCCCACAAGGATCTAGTGGAGATCTGCAAACCCACTGTCTCACATGGGGCCCTGGCTAAACACACTGGGTTTCAAAACAAAACAGAAACACGTAGATATGGAAAGGGACTCCTGGAAAAAGAGGGGATTAATAGGGGTGGGAGGGAAAAAAGGGGGGCAGTGAGGCAAGAGCAATCAGAATGCATTATATTCATATATAGCAATGTCAACGAACAAATTTAATAAAATTAAAAAGTCATTAAAACGGACATAAAAGGCAAAAGTCTTGAAGAGTTAAACTATAAACCTTTAAACAAAGTGTTCATTACAAAACCCTACCAACTTAATGAAACATTGTGTGTGTGTGTGTGTGTGTGTGTGTGTGTGTGTGTGTGTGTGTGTGTTCAAATAGTCATGAAATATTTAGAGATAATGTATGTGCAACCCAACTGGGGAAGTTGGAAGGGCAAGTAATAAAAATGCATTCGAAGAAGAGGAAAGTGAAACATTTACTAAAAATATGCTGACCACCTCCCTGGCCAACTTACCACACCCTCCTGGTCATACAACCATTATTAGGGTCTCTTTCCATGCTCCATTCTATTTTCTTTGTGCCTGTCACTTGTCTTTTCACCTGTAAGCCTGGCTTGTCCACTGGATGCTGAGGATTACATGTAGCTATTTATATTTCAATTAAAGTATAAATTCAGTTCCTCATCCCATTAGCCACATTTCAATGGCTCAGAAGGCACATAGGACTAGTAGTGACTCTCATATTGAGGAGTACAGGTCTGGAATAGTTCCAGCATTCTGGAAAGCTCTATAGAAATCATCGCATAAATTTATAAGTCTTTGCATTATTATAATACAGTCCAGCCTCTTTGTTTCCTTCCTTATCTTAAAAGTTGCTTTGACAATTTAATTTTTGGAAACTGGAATTTTTTTCCTAAACTACTTAACAATGAGAAATCAGGGGGAATGTAAATTAAAACAATAATACGTTGCTCTACAGCAACTAAAATAAACACAATATAATTTTAAATGGATAATGGGAATGTTTGAAAAAATTTACAGAGAGAAAGCGGGGAGAGAGACAGAGTCAGAACACACTGTGTAGGTGTGAAGGTATAATACAGACAGGTCTCCCAAACACATAAAAATTATCCTATTTAGTGTTCATGAACCATAATAATAGCTTGTATTTATTAAGCATTTATTTTTTTTCCAGACGCTGTTTCTGTCAATTAAGTGCCTTACATACGACTGTTGCAGTTGAGACTGATTTATGACTGTTTTCTTTACTTGACTGAGGCAGAGAAAGTTGAGCGACTTGCCGCAGGTGACCTGGCTGCTTGGTACAGAGCTTAGAGCCAGGCTGTCTGGCTTCCAGTCTGTGCCGACTGCTACCGTGCTCGTGTGGGCACAGGCCAAGTGACATTAAGTAGGTATGGAAATGTTTCAGAGAAAGTGGAAATGAGGTGTAGGCCTTTACCTGCTGCTGTGTGATGGAGGGAAGATGGAGGGGTGACAGGAATGTGGAGGATTCAAAGGAAAATATTCATGACATACTTGAATAGTCTGAGGAGGTGGGAGGACACATGGATACCACTTACTGTAATTAAAATATTTTTAAATAAATAAGATAAAAATGTGTCTATTTAGAAGATGGTGTAAAGCTTTCAGTGTGTGGTGGTGGTGGTGGTGGTGGTGGTGGTGGTGGTGGTGGTGTGTCTGTGTGCACATGTGTGTGCCTGTGTGTGGAGGTTAAAGGTTGACAATGGATATCTTCCTTTATCATGTTCCACTGTAGTTTTTGGCACGTGTTTTCTCTCTGAACCTGAAGCTTGCTGATTCAGCCAGTGAGCCCCAGGGATCTCCCTGCCCCTGCTTTTCCAGTGCGGTGATTACTAGGTGCATGCCATGATGCCTGGCTTTTTCCACACAGGCTGGGGCTTCATAGTATATGTTCTACCCGTTGAGCCGTCTTTCCAGCTCCCAGGACTTGCTTTTGATCTACAGTGTGCTAATAAGATTGTGCGCATCCCAATGATTCTCTGCTGCTCTGCCAACCAAGTTGTGACCGTAGAAGAGTGAGATGTAGTTGAAAGGGACCCAGACTGGGGTGACAGGAGATGTGCTGAAGACTGCCTGAAGGGAGGAAGAGCTGCGGCTGAAATGTAGGAATGGTGGATGTCTTAGGGAGACATCACAAGCTCTCTGGTGCTCAATGAGAGCCACAGGACGGCTTCAGTAAGAGATAGTGTTTTCTGCACTCCCCCGGCAATCACCTCATCCTTTTCTCTGGGCTCCAAGAGGAATGAGGCTGGCTTCCAAGGTACTGTGGCATGCATGGCGCATTGCTCTCCTGAGTACACATTCACTTTGGTCCATGGAAAACATTTCATCTTGTGACCTAGAAGGCATCTACCATAGAAGACCTTTCTCGTGGGACTCTATCTGCCATTAGGTGGCTGCGGCAACTCAGACTTTGTGTTCATATCACCTCACTCCAGTGCTAAAGTTGCCTGTGGCCTTCCCACCCCTCTTCCCAGGGAGGGAGGTTGTTGGCTGTCTCCCTGGCGCCTA
The DNA here is from genome assembly GCF_007827085.1 of Peromyscus californicus insignis. Taxonomy (NCBI): domain Eukaryota; kingdom Metazoa; phylum Chordata; class Mammalia; order Rodentia; family Cricetidae; genus Peromyscus; species Peromyscus californicus. Next base: position 94,887,375 of record NW_026294606.1, read on the forward strand.
CTCACGTGTGTGGCTCCTTACACAATCACTGTCCTGGAAACCAACATGGGTGTGTGGCAAGGTGGAGCCCACACGGGCACGTCTGAGGCTGCTGAACCGTGTGAATAGCAGACACTTGCCAATCCACCGGGAGAAGAGGAGCTGGGCTCCTCCAGGTTCACTGGCACAGGAGGGGAAGACTGAGGGAGAAAACCACATGCCTGCTCAGCCCCTGATGGCTGAAGCATATGAGTAATTACAAGCCTTAGGATGCTGGCACCCATACAAGCATGGTATAACTCTGGTCCCAGCTCTGGCTCTGTCACCACCCAAGAGGGGATGAGAGGAGCTTCCTTGCTCCTATTTGAGACAATCATGCACCTGTCCCCAAGCCTGCAGCAGGCCTGCCGCTGCTTCACAACCCAAATGGAACTGTCTATCTCAGCTTCCGTAGATACTGAAGCACTTTCCAAGAGCCAAAAAGCTTGGGAGGGTAATAACTAAGTGTGGAATTCTAGGGTGTTTTGCAATTGAATCAAGCCCTGTGAGCCTCACTGAGGAGTGTACTTCTCTGGAAGCCCTGAGACCCTACCTGAATGGAATCTTGGTTTAGCCGAGAGGTGAAGGCATCTGTTATATTCTAGAAGAGCCATCAGCAATCAAGTACCTATGCACCTATGCCAAAAGGTCTATCTCGTGCTTTGGAATGTGAGTAAGAAGGAACACAGGCTAATAGTAACTCACGCTGTCCCTGAGAGGCAGTGAAAGCTGGTCCTGATCCGGGCTGGATTAGCTTTGGTACTTGTGATTAAGTTTCACTCTTATGTAGAGTGGAAATCCCACTTGGATGTCCATGTGGCTGGTCCTTCCTTACTGTATCTTTTGAGGATCACATCTAGAGTGCCTCTCAGTTCCTAGAATATTCTTCATGCACACCGTGACACTGTGACAATGTCCATAGGACACCAGACAAACAGACTTGGGGACTACTATTCTCTGTAACATGTCCAGTCTTGATGACCTTGGACAAATATCTCTCCCATGTCGCTCTCTGTCTCTGTCTCTCTCCTTTTTTAAATTTGAATGGTAGTTTGTATAATGATTAGCACTTTGACATTGGAGGTAGTTATTTGAATCTTAACTCATTAAATAATCTCTTTCTGCCTCCGTTTCTCCAATGGTAATATCAGGAATGAGATTTGTCTCTACTTTAGAAGGGTGCTCTGGGTCCTAACTGAACTAACAGAGAATCTTCTGATGCCAAGCTCTTTGGTAATGATCAGAATAGCTGGACGATAGGACGACAGGAGCCAGAATCCACCTTAGGAGTGTTGCTGAGATAAAAAAGAGACCAGATGTATGAAGCTTGGGGCTCAATACCTGACCGCTAAATGGTTACTGTGCTTAATGGAGGTTAGGACACACAAGGGCAGACTGAGCACACACTGTGCCTTGGACTTATGGGATTATGGTGCTGGGCTCTCAGGATACAGGGATGGAGACAAGAGGGTGGGAAGGTAGTTTGCCAGGTTGGGAGAGAAGAACAGGGAAGGTGGGCAGGGCACAGACAGAAGCTGCAGACGCCACGCCCCTGGGAGGATGCACTTCTGTTGTGCTCAGGCCAGGACCATTCTGCTGATCTACATCTTGCTGCCAAATGTTGCTCTAACCAGAGTTCTTTGATCCCCTGCCAATCCTTGGGCAATGGAGGCAAGGTGTGCCGATCGCCTGCCCATCCTGATGGTAGTGCCAGCCTAGGGCTAGCGGGGGATGGCCCAGAGGGCAAGGGATGGGCTTGGTTGTTTGGGCCTAGGAAGGCAAAAGATGCAGAACATGGGCAACAAAGACTGACCTGCTCCAGTGTTCATGTTCAGACCCTCTATGGAGGCTAGAAGAAACTCCAAGAATAAAAGAAACAGCATCCAGATGTTGGCAACACAATGCCTGCCTGGGCTCCTGTGACCGTCTAGAGCAGTGGTTCTCGGCCTTCCTAATGCTGCAACCCTTTAATACAGTTCTTCATGTTGTGATGAACCCTCCCCAACCATAAAATTATTTTTCATTGCTACTTCATAACTGTAATTTGATCTACAGGAGGTTGAGAACCAACCACCCAGCTGGAGCAAACTCACACTAAAAAGATTGGGAAGCTAAGGCTAGGAAAGGTCAAGGTTTCCCAGAGTCCATATCAAGTGAAGGCAGTTCTTTGAATCACCTTACCCTTCAGTCTCACCCTGGATACTATTAAATATTTGAGCCTGGATGACTCTTTGGCCTGTGAACCATCTTTTGTGAGTTTGTGAATGTTCAGCAGTACCCAGGGCCTCCACATGGTAGAAGCCAAAAGCACTCCCTCCTTCAAGTGTGACAACTAAAAATGTCCCTGGGCATGGGTCAACATTGTTGGCAATGAAGTCTGCCCTCTGAAGAACAACCTTGTTGCCTACATGAGGGATGAGAGAAGCTGGAAACAAGAGGGAAACAAGCCATGTGGGGCCAGGAGAAGGTCTGGGAAAATAAGGGAGAAAGATCCTACACTAAGGACTCAGCCCTTGGGGCTAAACTTGTGACTTGTTTTCAAGCTGGTGAACTTCCCTTTGATTAGACGCCAAAAGACAGACTGGGGACCTCAGTAGCCTCTGCCCCTTCCAGAATTGCTCAGGGTGGCAGGCAGCACTGTCTACACTAAGCCTCTCACCAGAAACACGTTGACTTTTAGAGTTATCTGTGTGATCTATAAGATTGCTCAGTGGGTAAAGAGGCCTGCTACCAAGCCGATGACCCCTCCACAGTCTCTCTCTCTCTCTCTCTCTCTCTCTCTCTCTCTCTCTCTCTCTCTCACACACACACACACACACACACACACACACACACACACACACTTTATAACCATTTTTTGTTTTTGTTTTTTCAAGACAGGGTTTCTCTGTGTAGCTTTGTGCCTTTCCTGGAACTTACTTTGTAGACCAGGCTGGCCTCGAACTCACAGAGATCCACCAGACTCTGCCTCCCAAGTGCTGGGATTAAAGGTGTGTGCCACCACTGCCTGGCCTTTAAAACCATTTTAAAGTACATTAATTGGCCTGGTCTTCAGACTCTAGTTCCTCTGTATCTCTCTGCTAGGAGGAAACCATCTTTGTACCCTCTCCAGGAACGCTGGTGTCTCCCTGGCCAGATGCAAAAGTACAGAGTGGATGGTGCCAGACACGCCCAGTATCTTGGGCCTCTTATGGGATTTCCCTCTGCCAAGAGCAGCTGATCTCAGGGAACCATGCCCAGAACCCAACAAAGAGGACAGACACTGGGTCATCCTTCGGAAAGGTCACAGTCATCAGTCAGGCAGGCTACAGTTGGCCCATTCTGCTAACAGCAATGAGAATTTATTTTTTGAGACAGGGTCTTATGTATCCCAGCATGGCCTAAAACTTTCTTTGTAGTCAAGCATGACCTTGAACTTTCTGACCCTTCTGCCTCAACTTCTCAGCTAGATTGATAGGCATTCACCACCACACTCAGTTTATGGCATAAAAGGAATCTAACCCAAAGCCTTGTGCATATACCAGGGCAATCACACTACCTACTAAGCTACACCCTAGCCTGGCAATATGATTGTAATGCTATCAAGAAAGGGGAGCTTGCTGCAGTGTTTATTGAAGCCCAACTACAGGGTCCAAGTTCAACGCACGTTACGGTACTTACCATTCAACTGCCTTTAGAGTGGGATTTCAATTTTTTTATTTCCACCCACACAGCTTTTCTTTATGCAGATAATGGAACTGAGCCTACAGAAAAGCAAAGGCCCAGGAAAGGACACCTGTGGCTTTAGGTGGCAGAGCTGGACCCCATAGCAGCCAAAGCAGAGTCCCCTGTTTACAGGATATTAGAATCCTTTCTTGGTCCTCTCGGTATTTTAACTTCTTCACTATAGATCCCATGACTGTGCCTGCTACCCAGTTCTGAGTGAGAATCCCAAGGCAACTTCAGAAGAGTCATAAGTGACATGGCACCTCTGGAGCAGGAGTCTGGTGACAGATTCTGGAAAGACAGCCCAGAAGAGTCGCGTCTGAGATTCCCACCCCCAATCAGAATCCCAGCTCTCTCACTGCCTGTGTCACTTTGAATAAGCCACATATGATCATTTGAGCTTCCGTTTCTTTTGCTAAATAATTAGGATAATCATACACACACCACAAGTTGTTAGGATTTAATGAGAGAACACACGAGAAGAACTATTGAGCTATTATCTACCTCAAAGGATTATTGAAGAAATATAAAAGGGACATACAGGCAAGGAATGTAATAGATGCCTCATAAACAGTAATTATTATTATTGTTACTAACATCCTTTGGAACCAGTCATTCATTTTCCCTGGAGCTGTTCAAAGGTTCTGTTACTGTGACAGAAGAATGGGATAAATGATGTCTTTGATAAACTGGTTTTTCACCTGGGGGATCAGGTTGGCTAAAACTACTTGGGTTAAAATGACTGAGAATCAGTTCAATTTGACAGTTTTTGAAGAGAATTTTGTAAGCCTGTTATTTGCTACACACCCAGGGACAACTGGTCACACATCACAGCTGAGAAGATTGGATCTTCTCTCCACCTCATTGCCTCTCTCCACCATAGTCTCCTTGGATAATCTAAAAGCACATACAAGAACCTGAATGCCAAGGTCCCAGACTGTTTCTCTGCCTCTGGAGTGGGACCATGGGACCCTAACCTAGACCTGTATAGCACAGTTAGTGAATAGTGTTAAGTTAGCACTGGCTGAGGTTGAGAGCTGTGACCAATGAAGGTTGATAAGACACTTGTTGGAACTAGGAAGATAGCTGAGTGGTGAAAAATGCTTGCCACACAACCCCGAGAACTGGAGTTTAGATCCCCAGAAACCTATATGAAAGCTGGGTGTGCATGGCAGCTCTCATATAATTCTAGTCCTAGAATGTGGAAACAGGAGGCACTCCCAGAGCAAGCTGGCAAGCAACCTTGGTCATACTGAAGAGCTCTAATTTTTTACTGAGAGACTCTGCCTCAAAGAATACAGTCAAGGAGTGGTGGAAGATGAGTTCCAACATAAACCTTGGTCCTCTATGTGCAAGTAAATACAAGTGCATGTGCCTACACTACACACATATGCAGAAATATGCTGCCATATACCACATATAAAAAGTGAGAAAGAAAAACAGAATACACCTGTCCATTGCTTGCCAAAACAACAGATGACTCTAACCTCATTGCTGCCCAGCATTACACCCACCACACTGCTATTTCTGGGTTTTCAGGCTATTACATTCAAGTGCTCCCTAGTGTGCATTTGCTCATCTTCTGAAATGATGCATCACCTGGTATAGGCTAGGTCATCCGAGGTTCCTCTTGGAACCTCAGGAGACACCCAGGATCTTTTCAGGCCTCAGTTTCCAAGTTTTTCAGCCAAATTAGTCCCAACTCCCTTTAGTGTTGCTGTCAGAGCCAGGTAGTTATGAAGAAAGCATAACTATGAGGAAAGCATTGTAAGCTGGGAGTGCCCTCACACAGGAGTCTGCCAGTACTGGCCATGTTCTAAAACACTCTGTGTGTCCTCTCTGTAAGAGCAGAGATGGTCCAGGTTGACCTCGTTCTCATGATCAAATTTCCATGTATTCTTATCTTCTCCCACTTGCCATGAGAGAGAGATCGGATTTGAACTGCTAGCTCAGAGATTGTCTGAGTTTTGGTCTAAGTAATCCAGTATCCAAACTGAGCAATCTAGCTGCTTAGAGGTCCTTACTTGGGATGCATCTGAAATATGTCAAGAGTGACCATTCATCCTGAACATGTAAATACCTCCATGCTGCTTCTCTGCAGACTGCTGTGTGCATTTGCCTTTGCAAGAAGTATCTCATAACAGTAAGCGGCCCTGAAGACATACATGCCTGCTTAAAGGTTTTTCATTTTGTTTTGTTTGGTTGGGGGTTCTTTAGGTTTTAGCTTCTTCTATCCTTGGTCTCTCTTCTTCATACATCATGACAGTGTTCTTTAGTGTGACACATGAGCCATCTGCTCAATTTGAGCTTCTCTGTAAGATATATGTCTGCTTTTAAAAACATGGCCCATATAGATCCCTATACAGTACCAGATCTATATTTAAGGTAGGTCATTCTGGCATTCTGACATGTGTCATTGTGTGTGTGTGTGTGTGTGTGTGTGTGTGTGTGTGTGTGTGTGTGTGTACATGTACCTGTGGAGGTCAGAGGTCAACCTCCAGCATCTTCCTCCGTCACCTATTACCTTGTTTTGGGAGTCTTACTGGCTAAAAGATTATGGGTTTGGCTAGGCTGGGTAGCTAGTGAACCCGAGGGATCTGTCTGTCTCATACTCTGTAACACTGGAATTATAAGCATGATCATGATCCACAGCACCTTTTTTTAAAAAAAAATGTGGTTTCTAGGGGTCAACTTAGGCCTTCATGCTTGTGCAGGAAGCACTTTCTCAACTAAGTCCCCAGTGCTGTAAATTAAAAGCATCAAGGAGGAGTCATGCCATGCAACAGGGCTCACATGGGAGGTTTATTGGGGGCAGGGCAGAGACCATCCCTAGGAAGAGAAAGAGACGGGAGGTGGGCAAGGCCCACCTTTTATAAGGGAAAGTAGTGACTTACACAGGGGGTGCTCTTAGTGGCTGCAGGTGAGGACATATCCTTTCAGGACCCTAAGAGCAGGCCAGTACAGATGCCTAAATGCTAACACCCAGCCCAAGCCAGAGCATCTAAGCCTTCCCTATAAGCTTGGGGAACACCAATTTGTCCAGATCGGCTTTCATAAAAGAGGGTGGGTTTATTTATAGAGACATTCACTGTAACTCTGTCTCTAGCCTAGAGAAGACGGTTCATGAGACAACCTGGGGCAGGCTGCTTCACAGTGGTCCAACTGCTGGCTATTGACAGTATTGATAACAACTTCTGTGTAGAGAAAAATGGACAGTGTGTTAAGCATCGTACTAATATCTTCCTTAATCCACAATATCTCCTCCCAGGGTTAGATGCTATAATTATCCCATTTTATAAAGAAGGAAATGAGACTGGAAGGATTAAGTAGCTGCCCTGAGCTGAGAGCTCCTGGGCATCAGGATTCAAATCCTGGCTTCACCACATCTGCTGATTAACCCACAATGCTGATGAGCAGCATGCTGATGGCGTCACTTTACAGTAGAGGGTATAAGCTCTGAGAGGTGCAGGGTGTGAGGGGCTGAATGAAAGGTTTCTGGTCCTGCACTGCTTCCTGGGGAATGTGCTGGGAGCACCTGCAATCCAGCACTTGGTAGCTTAAAAAAAAAAAAAGACTGTGTGTGACGTTGTGCAAGATTTGAACATTAATTACATCGCTCACCTGTCACAATATTTTCCTCCATGAAGTGCCTTTTCATCTCAGATCTCCAAAGCAGGTGTAAAAGCTGTAATTTATTGTAATGACTGTTATGTTTTTAATAATTACCCGCTATGAAGTCTGTTTGACAGAGGCGATACTCGGGTTTTTCTCTGAGCATAAAAACTGAAGTGTGGGGAATCTGAGATATAAAGTAGCCGAGGCCCTTCTGCCTTCAAAGCCCTTTGGACAAAAATGTCATGTGGTTGTTGTGATGGTTTGGTTGTGAAACACTCCCTTAGACTCAGTTTTGGATTACTTTTCCCCCAGACACTGGCACTGCTTGGTGCGGGTATGGGATCTTTAAGAGGTGGAGCCTAGCTGGCAGAAGCCTTCAGCTGGGGGTGGGATTTGAAGCTTCTACTCAGCTGCTAGATCCCACCTCCCTCTCTGCTTCCTGGTTGCTGTGATTTAGGGAGCATCTGGCACAGGCTATCAGGACCATGGACTCTTCCATGATGGACTGTAATCCTCCTGAAACCATGGTCCCAAATTAACCCTCCCCTTCCAGTTTGTATAGTATGCATTAGCTACAGAAATGCTGACATCATCCACACAATTACATTGCCAAAGAAAAATAAATTCATAAAACCAGGGCACAGTGAACAGCCCTGCTATCTACCAACAGACATGGAGGAAAACTCTACCTGTGGGAAATATGTATGAGCTGCTGACAAACACATGCACCCACATGGATGAACTTGGGAATTGAAGGAAAAATTGAGTGTCCTTAGCTAACCTAAAATACAAGCAAATTTTAACAAAGCTGAAACACTGGCCACACACACACACATAGTACATAGTTGAGGGAAACCAAAATAGGAAGGTTTAAAGGAAAACTGAGATTGCTAAGCATAGACCTCTGCTACCTGCAGAGGAAACAAGATCCTGGCTAAGGAAGATGTACCAAAACAGGTTCAGCATCCTTAAGCTGCGGCATTATCCTATGGACATTTATGTTCTCTTCAATACTTCCACATAGTTATATATATATCATTTTGTATGCTTTCAAATACTCATTTGAAGAGAGAAGCTGCTAACACAAATAGCATGGAGGCAAACTGGTTTTTGTTTGGTGTTTGGTGAAGATAGATCAACAAAATGCAAAAGCGGCATATATAGTATATATAATATGTATAAGTATTGCATTATGTATGTATATATGGAGAAAGATAAAGTATTATATCAAAGTCCAGATGGGCTGTTCTCCATTATAAATATCTATATATAACTAGGAGGAGTACTGGGGGGAGAGAGCAAGCTCAGAAAGAAGGCAGAAGTTGATGGAGGGGCTAGATTTAAGGCAGGCAAACTGTAAGAACAGATCAGCTGGTCTTGTTTTCCTCTCTCTTCTCTCCATAGAAAACTTCCAGTGCTCAGCATCTCTTTTTACCCCTCTAGGATGTTTTTAAGGCCTCATGGACAGGGGACGAAACAGCATCTCAATGTCTCCAGCATAAAACATTCATTGTCTGTCAGAGTGGCCAATACATATGCTGGAGGAGAAACATGATTCTGAGTCAGAAAACTTCTGGTCTCAGCTCTGAAGTGTGGCCTGCGAGGGACACTCAGACCACGGAATGACGGGGAAATCTCTATATAAAATCATAGGCAATGGAGCTGTTGAGCTGTAAATTGCTGTGTTTAACACAGGTCATGGTGACCATTACTAACCCTGGGATCTAAGCTTGCTCGCTTCTGCTGATAAACTCTTGTGTCTAGTTGCTCTGCTGTGCATTTCAGGCAAGGCACATCTTGCTATATTGGGGAGTATCTTCTTAACTGTGGAAGTCAGAATCTGGAAGAGATGGAAGGGATCCCATCTCCCCCACCCAAACATTAGGACTGCACATACATTTGAAAATCAACAACAACAACAACAACAACAAAAAAAAAAAACCCAGTGAGGTTCTAGGAACTCAGTCAGTAAATGTTTGAGTTCAATCTCGAGAACCTAAGTAAAAAAAAAAAAAGGCATAGTAGCACATGGGTATAAGCCTAGAGCTTGGGAGGCAAAGACAGGCAGAGCCTTGAGTCTCACTGGCCAGCCAGGCCTAGCACGCTTAACCATTTCCAGGGCAGTGAGAGACTCTGTCTCACAGAAACAAAACAAACCACAAAGCATGGTTGCCTATGCACGCAGCTTAGTGGTAGAGTGCTTGCCTAGCATGTGTGAGGTTCTGAGTTCAATTCCCAGTACACAGAGAGAGAGAAAAAAAAAGATGGATGATGTTTGAGCAGCCATGGTTGTCTTTTTGGTCTTCATACACACATGCTCCCATACACACACACACACACACACACACACACACACACACACACACACACACACACACACACAGGGGGGGGGAGGGAGGGAGGGAGGGAGGAAGGAAGGGTTTCCTGCATGTCACAAGATTTCTATTGAAGAACTAACATTTAAATTGTAAGATTCACATTACTTTGAATCTTTTCTAAATTTAGAAACCCACTGAAGAACAGTTTAATAGTGAACAACAACGCAGGGGTTCTTATGATAATACAAGAGCGGGTCATCCACATGGAGGGGCTAATATGGCACCGTATGTATTTTTAAGCTGTATCTTGAGGTCAATAGCATCTATTTATAGTGGAGTTTGGGAACTCCAGGGAGCTGAATACCTCACCTGAGACGACTCAGTAGTTAGCTAGTGGCTGTGCAGGGACTTCAACTCTAGTCAACCCGGGGATAGAAAGCTGTAGGTGAGGGTTCAGATAGATCCTTTCTCTTTTTTTTTTTGTTTGTTTGTTTTTTTGTTTTTCGAGACAGGGTTTCTCTGTGTAGCTTTGCGCCTTTCCTGGAACTCACTTGGTAGCCCAGGCTGGCCTCGAACTCACAGAGATCAGCCTGCCTCTGCCTCCCAAGTGCTGGGATTAAAGGCGTGCGCCACCACCGCCCGGTGCAGATCCTTTCTCAAGACTTAGCATTCAGGAGAACGTGCCAGTCAAGCTGAGACTAAAGCAGTTTGGGGAAAGACTTTTGGATAATCAATATTGTTACTGACTCATGGCTTGATAAGCCTGTGGATGCAACCCACCTTTTCTCCTGCTCTGGGAGGATACACAGCATCCAGGGCCTCAGGGGTCTAGCTGGTCTCATAAACTTGCTGCTACACCTTATGTAGGATTGTTCAAAACACCCAGAGAAGCGGGGAACGCTGTTCTTTTGTCTCTCACTCTGTTCCATGGACATAGCATGGAGGAATTATTAAAGGACCTGGGGTACAGACTGAGGCGTGACGATGGCGAGGGGAGGGGAAGAGGCTATTTGCCTCCAGACACAACCGTTTCCTACGAACAGAAGCAGCTCGGAAAGCCCTGGGCCACATCTCCAGTTAGCATTACAGCTTCATGCCCTTAGGGAGTAGACACTGGGTCTGTGAAGGGTTAAGCATGTGTCTTCTCTTGCTGGCATGTCTCCCAGGCTAAGCGAAGGCTGTTTCATCGTGTATGGATAAGAAAGACAAACTGTGCAGATTGAAAACATCTGTACCCTGAGTGAATGGGCCACATGTCCACAGTGCCAAGCTGAGGCTTAGCTCCATGTGTGCCCTTTTGTGTGACTTTGGAAGAGAAGCACAAACAAATACAGTAGGTTCTGCTTAAACAAAAGATGCTGATCAATAGAGGTTTGTATAGCTTTACGACCTTCAGCCATAAACAGAAATTTGAGGTAAAAATCCACAAATCCCAGATCAATTACCAGATTATTTACCCTTTTGCACTGCTAATGTTCTGATGTGCCTTGCATACTAAATAGCCATGGAGGAAGAGGATTTATGTCAAACGGGGGAGGGAGGCTGTGTGGATTTATTAGTTGTGGCAATCAAAGCGTGTGCCATACTTTTCTATATAAACATGACTGTGGTGATTGTGTAAATCAGCTAAGACAAATTTTAAATTCCAGAACTTTTCAGCCAATGTTACCAGTAGCTTTAAGAACTCATTTCTATTTTATAAGACGCTTTAGCCATCTGTCACAAAACTCTTTTTGCATTGTGGTTTTCTGTAAATGAAAGTACATATGTTTTGTGGGGCTCTTATGAAGGGTACTGGGAGACAGACCCTCCAGCCCTGGCTGTGATTCTTGCTAGATGTAAGTGCTTGGGAAAAAACCCTGTCCTCAGTGTCTTCAGACATGTCTTACACTAGTCTAGCATAGAAGGATTACATATGAGCTTTGATGGTTTGAAACTCTGTTTAATCATTTGTAATATTTCATTTCTTACATGTAAAACAGTAAAAAAAATGTTTCCCTCCTGAAGGGAAATATTCCAATAATGTGTAATTTATAAACACACAGCTTAGAGGGCTGGAGAGATACCTCAGTGATTAAGAGTACTTGCTATTCTTCCAGAGGACCTCTGTTCAATTCCCAGCACCCACATGGTGGTTCACAACTCTCTGTAACTCTAGGTCCAGGGAATGTGATGTCCTCTTTGAGCTATCACTAGCACCAAGCATACATGTGGTGCATGAAAATACATGTAGGCAAAACATCCATATGCATAAAATAAGTAAATGCATAGCTCATGACTGGCATAAAGGAAACAGCCCTTGGCAGGCATCAGCTACTATTGTTCTGTGTATCTAGGCCTTTATGTCCTTAATTTCAACATTTCCATGATAGCTTAGAATCAACTCAGTGGGTAAAGGATTGGAGAACATTCTGTGAACCAAGGGACGGAGCAGTCTTAGGGGGAGAATTGTTCAGTCAACCAGAAAAAGAAAGAAACATTTTCCCAAAACAGCTAGTCTTTAGATTAAGGAAAGCTGGTGGGAGCCTAAAGACCACCGCATGCCCCTTCCTACTTACCACGGAAGTCTTCAGGCTTGAATGCTTGTTTTTCGGAATATATGTGCTTCCCGCAATAGCATGACCTGTTCTCTCCACCCATCACACTCCTCTGTGGGATGTTGGTTTAAGCAAAACCGTTCCCACTCCATCCTATGCATGGAGCCACATTCATCTCACTCATCTCTAGTCTCCACCTCCAGTCTTGTGAAGGGTCCAAGTTCCCATCTTTTGGGTAAATGGGGTCTCTGAACTTCCCAGGCTCACCTCCTTTGTCATCCTACTACTATTGCCTTCCAAATCCATCATAGTGAAAACCCCGAGACCTCTCCCATTCTCCTCCTTTCTCTTCCTCCTACCCCTAGTAACAGGAAAGGAAGAAAAAGTGATCTGTTCCCAGAGTGTTGAGAGCCTGACATATACAGACTCATAAAGTCCCTAGCAACACCAAGTATCCACATTTTACAAACAGAGGGAGTGAGGGCACGAAGATGACTCATGTGCTGCTCAGTGGCAGATGAGGATCTGAACAAGGCCTGGCTGACCTGTGACTAGTGGGTCAGAAGGTCTCAAAAATGAACAGCTCCAGCTTCTCTGAGAAGGTTTATAAAAGTCAGGGTCCTGAGCCTGGTAGTGGTGGTACAAACCTTTAATACCAGCACTCAGGATGGAGGCGGAGGCAGGTGGATCTCAGTGAGTTTGAGGTCAGCCTGGTCTACAGATTGAATTCCAGGACAGCAAGGGCTACACAGAGAAACACTGTCTGGAAAACAAAATATAGCAAACAAACGAAGTCAGGGTCTAGGACCCTGCTCCACAATGTCTAGTTGTCTAGGTATGGGATGGGACTTGAGAAAGTCTTCCAAAAGGATGTTACAGTCTGAATATAGAATGGACCTCACAGGCTCCTGAGCTTGAACGCTTGGTCCCAGCTTGTGGTGATGGTATGGGAGAGTGCAGCACTTTTAAGGAGGTGGGACCTGGAAGCAGGCTGCTGGAAGGTGAACCCTAAAGATTATAGCTCAGCCCCACTTCCACACCATACTTCCTGGTCAGCACCAAGTTAACAAGCAACTGCCTCAAGCTCACACCACTGCAGGCCACCAAGGTGCATCAGCTGTCATGACTTCCCCAACATGATGGATGGTGTGCCCGAACCATGAGCCAACATAAACCTCTTTCATTTTGTTTCAAGTTGTTTCTATCTGCTATTAATCTATGGTGCTGATGCTGAAGCTGCTGTCAGGGAAGTCCTTTGGAGAAGCACTGAGGGCTTTGCTCAATGGGAGGCAAGCTAAGACGTGTGTGTGTGTGTGTGTGTGTGTGTGTGTGTGTGTGTGTGTGTGTGTGTGTGTGTGTGCGCGCGCAGCTAAAAGTGATTTTGTCATTAACAAAATCTTGGAGTAGGGTGTGGATGGAAGCTATAGGATGTAGAAATTTTCCCCAAATTAGTCAAGGAGTCCAATTACAACAGAAGTTAACTGTTCCTTTAAAAGAAATGCAGTTTCTTGTACCTTAATTATTCTACATATTTTAAAATGTGGAAAGTTATGGGGGGAGCGGATCAGAGGCTCACATTCCTTGGTAATGAACTGCATAAGTGGTAAAAGCCAAAATTAGAGTATTTTTTTCCAAACTTCTACTCAATAAATATTCTGTCTCCAAAGTATCATAGATTCCAAATTAGCAGTGTGGGGGTTCATGAAAGCCATTCATTTCTCCATTCATGCATCCCACAGACATCCACTGAAGCTTCTGCTCTGCCAGGCATCTGCTGGATGCCTAGCCAGGAAGGGAGATGGGGTATTGATTTAAGAAAAATGAGATAGAGAGTACAACTTCAAGGAGCTTGTGGTACAGTGGGAAGTAGGGTCAAGGAGCAGATATGTATACCTGTGCCAATGGGTGGAGGGCTGGGCCAAGGATTCTTGACAAAGAGAATGTCATGGATTGGTAGTCACTTTCACTAGGAAAGTGAAAAAGACCCATCATATATTCCAATCCTGACCCTTGCTGGGTTTTGGATCTGACCAAAGAAAGAGGTGTAGGGCCTATTACATGGCTCAGTCCATAAAGTGTTTGCCATGCAAAAATGAAGACCAGACTCCAGTCCCTGTGAACACTTGTAATCTCAGTGTGGAGGAGGCAAGGACAAGTAGAACCCTAAGACTCACTGGGAAACCAGCTTAGCCTAATCAAAGAACCCTGAATCTCAGTAAGAGACCTTGACTCAAAAAGAAAGAAACAAGAGAAGAGATGGGAGAGAGGAGAGAGGAGACAGAGAGGGAGAGAGACAGAGACTTAGAGAGACAGAGAGAGAGAGACAGAGAGAGAAGAGGACACCTGAGGTTGTTCTCTGGCTTCTACATGTATGTACACACAAGTACACATATATTCCCCACTCATATAGAAAGTAGAACACACATGAACATAAATATGCATATATATGTACACACATACTTGAAAAAAAAATGAAAATAAAAAGAAAGAAGGAAGGAAAGAAGGGAGGAAGGAAGGGAAGAAGGAAGCGAAGGAGGGAGGGAGGGTGGAGTGACCAAGTGTAGGGTCTCTGGTACCACAGGCCAGTATTCATTTCCTGCTTCTGATCTTGACCACATCAGTCTGCATGCATTTAGAAATAAATAGTGAAAATAAACCTACTTAAGTAGTGGGAAACACATGATTTTGCCTGACACAGGCACTGATAAGGAAGGCAGATTCCAGGGGCAGCTGATGAGTGGTCCACAACACCAGTGAAGATACACACTTGGTTCCATGTTTCTCTTTTTTTATTGACAGTTTTGATATGGATTAATCTTAAAGTGTAAGAGTAGAGACACCCAGATGACACTCCCAGTTGTCACCTAGTCCTTACCTTCCATCTTCATGATCCTCCCAAGTCAGGTAATCTGACCCTGCACCAATAATGATGTAAGGGAAATGTTATGCTCCATTCTCCTCTCTCTCTGTCTCTGCCTGTCTCTGTCTTTCTTTGTCTCTGTCTATCCCTGTTGTCTGTCTGTCTGTCTGTTTCTCTCTTTCTCTCTCTCTCTCTCTCTCTCTCTCTCTCTCTCTCTCTCTCTCTCTCTGTCTGTGTGTGTGTGTGTGTGTGTGTGTGTGTGTGTGTGTGTGTGATTTTGTATGCATGAGTGCATGAACATGTGTGTGATGTGTGTGTAGGTTCATGTGTGGGCTGGAGGACAAATTTGGGCTTTGCTCCTCAGGTGACATCTGCCCTTCTCTTGAAACAGGGTTTATTACTGGCCTGGAGCTCACCAACATAGGCCAGGTGAGTTGACCAGCAAGCCCCATGGATCTTCCTGCATCCATCTGGGGTTCTGGGGTTGCAAGTGTGTGCTGCTATGCCTGGCCTTTTCACATTGGTTTGAGGCTAGCCCTAGATCCTCGTGTCCTAGTACTTGCAAAACAAGGATGTTGCCAGTTGAGGAATCTCCCCAGTCTTCTGACTGTCTTCAACAGATCAAGCAAGACCCACCCCTAGGGCTGCAGATTGAATAGAGACAATGCAGCATGCTCAACAGCAACCTGAGCTGGGGATTCAGATCACATCTGTGTCCCTGGAGATTTCTCTGGGCCTCAGTTTCCTTAGCTATATAATGGAGGTAATAACATGCCCATTCCTAGGGGCTGTTACAAGGATTAAATGAGCTAATTAATGCTTTGCCACATGCGAAGCAAAAGCATTGCTTCTTGCATATTGTTATGTATTGAAAGCTCAGGGGCTGTTAGAAAAGACACATGGATTTCATGTCAGACAGGAAAAGAGCAGCGTCCATTTCACTCTCTCTCTTCCCTGCTGTCTCCATCTCAACATTTTGAGCCAAAATCACCTGCTCAGGTGGGTAAGTTTTTAAAACCACCATGTCTCTGAGATAGTTCTTGGCATTCGAAGTACCTCTCCAAGCACCTGGAAATTGTAGCTCAGGCCCTTGGGCTTGGTAATACCACCTCTCACCTGAGCCCCACCTAAAGCCCATCATTAAATTTCTTCTGAACTTGGGTGGAGTTGTCAGTCCCAGGAGACACTACCTCATAGCAGGAGGACTTGTACCCACTGGTCTTCCTGTCTCCCAAAGTGTACCACCATGGAGATGTGGTCCTGGGCAGACTGGTTTGATTCCAGAATCAATGAGAAGGCAGACTGAGCTAATCACATATTATCATGCCAAACGTTGAGGACAGGAGCCCCTTTTCTCTGGAATTGAAGCAGTACAAGTAAGGTTGGCTAGGAGTTAAAAAAAAAAAAAAAACAAAACAAAAAGAAACAAGCTATGTTCAATATAAAACAAAAGTAACAGGAGCTTCTCAGAGAACTTCCCAGTGTGGTTGTTTATAGATACTCAGTTCAGTTTCTTGTCTGTTATCAACACTAAAGCTAGGATGGCTGTGTACCAGGCACTCCAATGGATTGGAGATGATTTCTTCAATATCCTTAAGAGTCAGGCAGTTTTTCATTACTGTGATAAAACATCAGAGATTATCAATTTAAAAAGAAGAAAGCTTTATTTTTAGCTCACAGTTTTAGACTCTGTCCACGGCTCTTGTGGCAACAGGGTACATCAAAGCAGTATCTTGTGACTGAGGTGTAGCTGGAAGTTTTCCTGTGTCCTACCTGGGCCCTGAGGTCAGGATGAATCTCTCCCACCTGTGTCCTACAGCCACTTGGTTCCAAATAAACACACAGGTTTATATTATTTTCAAACTATATGGCCTAATGGCTCAGGCTTCTTGCTAGCTAGCTCTTAAATCTTAACTTAACCCATTTCTATAAATCTGCACTTTGCCACATGGCTTACTGGTACTTTTACATCCTGCTTCTCCTGGCGGTGGCTAGCAGCATCTGCCCCACTCTTCTTTCTTCTCTCACTATTTCTCTTGGATTTTTCTGCCTGGCTACATCCTGCCCTCCCATAGGCCAATGCAGCTTTATCAGCCAATCAGAGCAACACATATTCACAGCATATAGAAAGACATCCCACAGCACTGAGGACCTTTCACCTTTTGGTGGTCAGGAAGCAAAGAAAGAGTAAAAGAGAAGAGAAAGGCAGGATTCAACTATTGCCTTCAGATGTGCACATTCAACGGCATGACTTTTATCCATTGGGCCTCACTTGCTAAAGGCTTCTCTGCCTCCATATCATTCCATTGGATGGAGACCAAACCCCTTAACACATGCATTTCAGATTACAATCCCTTTATTAATATGCACAAAGTATACCTGGGCCTCTGGACTTTTCTAATAGGATAGTATTTATCATCTACTGGGAAGTACAGAGAAAGTGACCCCCATTGCTCTGATCTCCCCATACCAATGCCTTAACCACTCCACTTCCCTACCTCTCCCCTGGGAGCTTCTTAATTCCCATACATAACATCAGCAAGTTGTATCTCTCAGACCCAGTGATTTGAGGCCTTGGGGATACTAAGGACTCTTAGGACTTGATGTAGACAGGGTAATGCAAGCTCTACAACCTGTCTACACCACCAGCTAGGACTCAGAGAAGTTCATTGCTGGGCTCTAAGCTGTCCTGGTGCTCTCAAAAGGTTGTTATTAATTAGCAAGATGTCTGAACTATGCAGCCATGCAGACTCTATTTCTTATTTGGCAAGGCTCATAGGTCCATCCTCAAGTCACCTGGGCAGCTATTCAAGTGAGACTTGGGCAGCCAACAGCTCCTGACCAGCTTTCAGCTAGATGAACACAGGGATGCAGGGAGAGTCTACACTTAGATATTTGTAGAGGAATTTAACATAGTATTTTAAGTCTGCTAATCCAGTCCTTCCTAACTTGGGTCTGCTTTTGTTTGTCTCCAGGTTGCTAGTGATTTATTTTAGTTGTGTTTTTATCAAAGCATGAATATGGCATTCATGTGGAGTCTGAAGAGCATTGACTAACCCTGCAGTTTGGCTGAGAACCCAGAGAGGCTCTGCCTTGACACCTCTGGATTCCACATCTGTTGTTGAGTTGTGAGGATGGGGACAGATGAGCCTGCAGCAGAAATGCCAACATGAAGTCTTGTTTAAGGGCTCCTGTCACCAGAAAACTCATGAACGATCCACTTCATTCCATAATATAACCGCTCATATTAATATAACAAGCAGCTTGCTGGGTTTTTTCATTTGTTTTCCTTCAAGCCAGAAAATGAAAAATTTTAACTCCAAGAAGATGCCTGGATTAGGGTTTTTTCTCTGCTTGCTTGCTTTCCCCATGGCTCTGTGTGTACTCCGAAACATCGTCATACACCCCTGGGAAATCACAGTCTTCATCATTTTGGAAATAGCTTTGTAGCAAATATCCAACAACATTTGAGTTTCAATTTTATATTTAAAAGCAATTTGTAATCTTAATAATATAGTAGGAAATGTCATCTTAGTATGTATGAGCAAATCCTTCCAGGGTTCAGTATATGCTGTAGAATGTCACATGCTCTTCTTCTCAATAAATTCATACAACTGTATAGTAATCCTTTGAGGCAGGCACTATAACGATGTTCTCAAATGAATTCATACAATATCAATGCACTGAGATGCTGAGTCACTTGTCCGGGGTCACACAGCTAGTAATAGGCAGCAGAGCTCAGATTCCCCCATGTACACATGACCTGTTTTGTCTTTATGTTCCGTCCGGTGCCTTCCCACAGCCTCCAAAATGGGGCAATCTCAGGCTGTGTCGACCCAATAAGCTTCCAGCTGCATGAGGAGAATGCATTTGCCCCAAGACCAAAGAATTATAGGGAAGCTAAAGTTAGACACAGTTTTACTTTGGACTCTGTTCAGATTAAATTGATTGGGTTATGAAAATGGTAAACAGATGAGGTTTTAAGCTGGGTCCCCTGCTTTCCAAGTGACAGTTTCAAGTTGGGTCCATGCAGAGAAAAACTGCCTTTGAGGCTGTCCGGTTCAAGGCACCCTGGCCAGAGCAATTTGCTGGAAATTTGGGGGCAATTTTAAAACCATAAGGACGCCCCTTCAATTCCACTAAACCTTTGGCCATGCCTGATTTGGTCATGGCTGTGAAGAGTCAGCCTTTGTGAATTAGCCACAGCCAACCCACATCAGCATTTGATTGGGTGTTTCAAGCATCCCATTTGGTTTTGAAATTAGTTGAAGAGGATGCTATTTAAGGGGCGAGTGGGAAAAAAAATACATAGTCTGTCTTGTGCTTATGGAAAACAAATTGCTGTATTCTGATTAACTGCACGTGATGCTGAGCTATCTCTCTGAAAATGACCTCCGTTTGCAGCCTGATTTTGATTTGCAGGCTGTGGGATTAAATTCCACTTCATTTGGTTTTATGATCCTCCCTTCGTTCATCCATTCATCCACTAAACATTTAGCAAGCGCCAAGGAGAGCTACCCAGTGCTAGGTGTTTGTGTGGAGGGAGAAGAGAATGGCCCACAATGGATAAACCTGCGGCAGTCTCTGACCCTGTGCAGTTCATGGTTTTGGTGTAGAGTCCTAATGCAAACATACAATGGTGATGTAGAGTGCCTTAGCTTCTTTTCTCTTGCTGGGATAAAATACCCTGACCAAAGCAACTTGGAATTTATTCCACTTCACAGTTCTAAGGTCCACTGTGGGGGAAAGTCAAGCCTGCGGGAGCTTGAAGCAGCTTGTTCTATCCCATCCACAGCTGGAAGGCAGAGGACAAGGTATGCACGCCACTGCTCAGCTTTCTTTCTCCATTAGGCTCAGGATCCCGGCCCAGGGAATAGTCCCACACACAATTAGGATGGTCTTCCCACATCAGTCAAAAAATCAACACGAGCATGTTCAGAGGCCTGTCTCCCTGGTGATCCTGGATGCTGTCAAATTGACAACACTAATACCATACAGGATATGTGAAAGCCTAGGCCCATCCCATGGCAGAGTCTAGATCCAGGCATTTCCTAAATTGTTTCTTTGGTTATAAGCAAATACTGGTTTTCCTGTCTGTGTATCAGTCACTGAGCCATTTTTGACCACTTACCTTTATTCAGGGTTGAAATAACCAGTCAGATGCCAATCAAGGTGACTTCAGGAGGATGTAAGAACCCATGAGCGTGTGCTTCCTTGTTACTATCATATCAGGAAAAATTTCAACAATTGAGTACCAGAAAGCATCTCCCCAGCACCTATGCCTTCATCCAGAAAGATCACCTCCGCCTGTGCCCCAGGCTTCATAAACACTCTCATACCCACAGCTGAAATGCTTTCTGGCAACATCTAAAACAGGCATTAGCTTCTGAGGAGCAGTTGAGTGACCTGGCCAAGGTCCCCAGCCAGTTAATGGTACACAGGATCTCTAAACCAGAACTTCACATTCCAAATGCTGCATCCTCTCCAGTTCATCATGTCGCACAAACTACTTATTGAACACCATCAGGTTCACTGTATGATAAGATCTCAGTATCTATACGCTGGATTATCTGGGTCACCTGGCTGGTTACAATGCATCTATGACGAATGGCCATTCAATATGCAAGAAGAAAAATGTCTTGATATAGTAATATTCACAATAGACCTAGTTAAGACACAGAAACTTCCAGAGGCAGCTCTCTCCATGGGCTGCTCCTTTTGGTTTTCCTGACTGCACAACCTTGAGGCTAACTTCCATTTTTATCCTCACGTGACTCTGGCATCATCTTCAACTTGGCTATTTTTTTTTTCTCTTTCTTGAGACAGGGTCACATGTAGTCACTGTTAGCCTCCAACCTGTTATGTAGTTGAGGATGACCTTGAACTCATGATCCTCCTCCATCCAGCTTCCGAGGACTGTGATTATAAGTGTACACCACCATGCCTGGTTTCATAAGCTGGTGGAATGGAACCAGGACTTCCTGCATGCCAGGCAAGCACTCTATCAACCAAGACATATCCTAGGCCCTGGGGTGGTCATTTGAAGAAAAAAAATAAACAAATAAGAAATTTAAAAAGTAAACTTTTTATTCTTATTTCCACTTTGACATAAATGGGAAACTCAACTCAGCTGTTTGAAAGTCAAAGTGGCCTTTGTGTTGGGAAATTAAGTTTTTATAGCACCCGGGGGGTAGTTATTACTCATGGGATCCTTTCAGGAATTTAAATGTGATCAATTAATTGATGGTAAAAATTATATTATGTAAATGCAAATTCAGAATTGAGCTTGGTACTCACAACCACCTGGAAAAAAAATTAAAAAGGCCAGGTGAGGCCTGAGGAAATTGGAAGCTTTAGCCCCTGCTATTAAAAAAATAATAATAATAATGAAAGAAAAGTGAGTTTGCCGCAAACAGAGTAGTGAGGCTAGAATTTTTTCCCTTTTTTTGATAATATTATCACAATCTATCATCACCATCTAACTGTACCACAGAGACAATGCCAATGGAAAGGACCTGCAGGCAGCTTTTGTGGAGCCCTTTTTGTTACGAGACATCTTTCACAATTCTTATCAGGCTTATAAAGCTCATAAACACTGGAACCCCAAACAGCTTAGGAAGAAGGGAAGACAAGCAGGGGCAGGGGAGGGGCAGGGGCAAGGGCAGGGGAGGGTCGGCGGCGGGAGGGCGATAGCGCGAAATTGAAGGGTGCGACACAAAGGAATCTGGAGCCACTGATTTTACAGCTGATGCAGCTACTAATACATGATAAGATTTGGAAATATGAACACAAAAGCCCCTCTAGTATCTGGGTTTGTTTTCCCTCCTTTGTTCTTGTAACACAAAGACAAGCCCTTCAGTGCGGCTTGGTTTTAGTCAAGTGTCCCCGCGGCAGAAAAGCTCTTTGCTGGGCTGGTTTCAAGTCTTGTCCTTGCTTTCTTTCATGTTCAGCTTTGTTATACCTCGGTGGAAATTTCTGGAATGTTTTACAAAGCCATTTTTCTCATTGTTTCCAGTTGTTGTTGTTGCTGTTTTAATTTTAGTGTTTTTAAATTTTTGATGATTTTATACTTGTATACTATAGTCCTAGTCATCCCCTGTTATTCTCTCTCCCTCCCTCCCTCTCTTTTTCCACCCCTTTCTTTCTCTCTCCTCCATCTCCTTACCCCACACTGGTGGACCACCTTTCATCAGATAATTCTACTCCTAAGATACTCATCTGAAGCTTTTTATTTCCCCAAACTCTCAATGTCAAAAATTGAAGACCTTCCTCCAAGACTCTCTTAAAAAAATCTCCCACCTTTGAGTCCTTAACGGTATGTTGAACAACAAGTCCTAATTCTGTTTAGCAAATACGTGGTCTCTTTGATGCCCACAAAGGCTCCTGATTGTCTGCTGAGAAGCAGTTTCATAGCCTATGTAGTGCAAGATATTAGTATACTACTAGGTACAGGCTGTGATTCTCTTTTAGTGATGTAACTTCTCGGTGCCCCAGCTTGCCCATATGTAAGCTCAGGATGCTGACAATATTTACACCATGAATTATTAGAAACAGAGCTTTGCTGAATGCATGGAACAGTGCCTGCATAAAAAAAGAAAATAGGAAGTTTACATACACATATGCACACAAAACACTCTCAGATACACATGCAAATGCACACACCCATAAATATATAAGCCATATGTACAAAGAGAATTCACTTCAGGAATCAGTCAGGGGAGCAAACGACTTGTCAGGTACCATTGAATTTCTGGAGTCCTTATAAAGAGAACATAGTAAAGCAGAGAGGGACTCAGGAGATGGCCCAGGTCTTAAAACACGAGCTATACAGACTTGAAGACAGGAGTTCAGATCCTCAGAATCCACATAAATGTCAGTCAGGCATGGTCATCCTGTCTGTAATCCCAGTAGTGGAAGGTGGAGATTAGGGGCTCTCTGGAGCAAGCTTCCAGTGAGACCAGCACATCAGCAAGCTTTGGGATTGATTGTGAAACCCTACCACAAAGAATAAGGTAGAAGAGTCATCAAGGAAGATTCCCAACTAACCACCTTGGGCACCCATACTCAAGCCCATTCATGTGTCTTCCCACACAAATACCCAAGAAAGGAGGAAAGAGGAAGACAAAGTAAAGAAAAAAAGGAGTGAAAGAGAAGGAAAGAATAGAAGGAGATAAAGAAAGAGGAGAGGGAAGGAAGGAGGGAGGGAGGGAGAGAAAGAGATAGAAAAGAGAGAAAGAAAGAAAGAAAGAAAGAAAGAAAGAAAGAAAGAAAGAAAGAAAGAAAGAAAGAAAGAAAGAAAGGAAGGAAGGAAGGAAGGAAGGACAGACGAATGAACTAGAGGCAAGGGAATGAAGTCACAGTGGACAAAGGCACCCATTTGAGTCAGGCCCCTGGGTCAAAATCAAAAAGATCTCCAAAGAAATCCAGGGTTGAAAACATGAAGAGCCCCTCCCTGCTTCAACAATCAGACCAAGAAAACAATCATTCCCACTTCATCCAGTGTAAATACTCAGTTTACAAACGGCTGCTGCTTGGAGTCATGTGCTGGGGATGCTTCGTGTTTATTTAAGAACTCGGTTTGAGGGTCTGTCTTCCAGACATGTGGTTCACCGCAATAGACAGCTGTTGATATTCGAGGCCCATGAGCATTCTAATATGTTTTAAAATTGCAACACTTTTAAAACCAGATGTTCTACATAAATTGCACACAAAGGGAGAAAAAGAGAAAATGGGGGAAAGAAAGCGGGAAGGAGAGAAGACAGGCGTATCTGTCACTTAGCATAACACTGGAGTTCTTCAAGCTCAGAAAATACAAGACAAATTGAAGTGAGCTCCACCAGAGCCTGTTCGGGATTTTTTCCCTCTACAGTAAAGATAGAAAGGAAATCGTTTTAACAGAAAAAAGAGAGCTCCGTTATAAAGATGATCAAGGGAGCTTCAGCTAGCCAGGGTCCACAGCAGGGACAACTGTGGTTCTGAGGGTCTTGGTACTGGCTGTTCTAGAACACACAGGACGTGAAGGGATGTTGTGATTTCTCAGTCTTTTGGGGCCCTCTGTGACTTATGGCATCTTTTTGGTTGTAAGCCTAGTCCTTAACGGTTTGAGCTATCTCTCCACCCTATGGGTCATGCCATCTTGTAAGAGATCCTATGTCCCTCCCAAGCTTTCCTTTCTGAGGGGAGGGGGTTTGTGTGTTGTTGTAGGTAAATGTCTGATGTCTTTATACTGTGATCCCACAGCTCAGAATGACTACTTAATGTTGACTGCCTGGGTTCGAATTCCAACTTCATTCTCCAGTGCCAGCATACACCATGGGTGAGTTTCTGCCTATATTTAAATCCCCAATACACCACCCAGTGTGCACCATGGGAGAATTATTACTTAGAATCAGACCCAAAATCCATCACCCACTGTGAACTTTGGATGAGTTACCATGACTTAGCAGACAATATGGGTGAGTTATTATATGGGTTCAAATCTTGACTCCACCAATTAGTGAACACCATAGAAAAACTACTTGATTTAGGTTTCCATGGTCCCTGTGGTATTTTGAATGTAATTGACGCCCCATAAACTCATGAAGAGTGGCACTATTCGGAGGTGTGGCTTTGCTGGAGTAGGTTGTTGGAGGAAGTCTGTCACTATGGGGGCAGGCTTTGAGGTCTCTTTTGCTCAGTGCCACAGTCCTTCCTGTTGCCTTCTGATCAAGATACAGACAGCACCATGTCTGCCTGCTTGCCACCATGCTCCCTGCCATGCTCCCCACCATGATGATGATTAACTGAATCTCTGTGATCTCTGAATCTCTGAACCTCAACTAAATGCATTCCTTATAAGAATTGCCATGATCGTGGTGTCTCTTCATATCAACAGAAACCCTAACTAAGACAGCCCCCTATATAAAACGGGGACCTCAGTAATGCCTTTCTAATAAAGGGAGCTAAAGCATCTACCACTGTGCTTGAGGCACAACAGTGCATCTCCTTTCGATGCTTTGTAGGTAAGCTATTTCTCTCTCCCACCCCCTTGCAAACTCCTTAAGACTAAGCTGATTTGAAAGAAGTCTTGGCAATGCTGCCTTCTCCCCTGTGATAATTGGATAATTTGGGGTTTCCTGGAGTCAGTCCTGGAAATCACTAGTCCATGCAATTGGAAATGACTGGTTTGGGGAGACATAGAACAGAGGCATGCTCTAAGGCAATGGCGGCACAGTCGGGCAGACCTGGGCATACGCCCCGTCTCCTCCTCACCTAGCCAGCTGTGCAACCTCCTCACTGACCTTCAGCCTTCAGGCATAGGCTCCCTCAGTACCAATCCTTCCTTCTCAGGGGAGCAAGAGATTCAAAGGAACCAGCCTGAGTGTCTAACACAGTAGGCACTTCATTAATGTAATTTTATTTCTTCTATCGTCTAAGGACCTCTGCCATGATGCAGAACTTATCAAACTGTATGAACCCTTACCTATATACTTCTTCTGTTAAAAATCCAACCAACTAGTCACTCAGTGGTTGAAAGAAACCACTTAAAAATAAAAGTTATTAAGCCAAAATACCAAGTCAAATCTTCAGTTATACACTGTAAAGCTCCCCTTTACCTCTTCAACGCTATTCCTTCATTTCATCTCATCCAGCCCCTGACCCAGCCACACTGGGTCACCTCCACCTCCTTATCTTTTGCTCCTGGCACTTCGTGCCATGTTTTGGTCCCATGCCCTTTTCACTGTCTGACTCAGCACAATCTGTTTCTGACTGTATTCTTTGTCTTAGAGCTCTGTAATACCTCATATGGACATACACCCATCCCAGCCCAGAGTCCCCTGTGTTATCTTTCCCTATTTGTCCTGCTTATTTGCTTATAAACCTCTTGAAGGAAAGAATGGTGTCCTTGTCACCACATTATCTCAATATTCAGTACAATGCTGTCCTGAAGAATGGAATAATTATTCAGTATATGCATGCATGAAGGAATGCATTGATAGAATAAGAAAGAATGGGTAGGTGGAAGGATAGATAAGTGGGTGGATGGATGGACTGATACATAGATTAATGGATATACAGCTGGATAAACAGATGGGTGTCTGATAGATGGATGAGAAGGTGGATGGATAGATTGACTGACTAGACATGTGGGTGGGATGGATGGATAGCAGTTGAGGGGATACATGGATGGAAGAATGGATAAGTAGAAGAGTAGAAAGGTGAACAGAAGGATGAATAGATAGATGAATATACAGATAGATGGATGAATAGATGGGTGACTGGGTGAATGGATGGGTGGATGAATGGGTGACTGGGGGGACAGGTAGAAAAATGGGATGGATGGATGGATGGATGGATGGATGAATGGATATATTGATAGATGCTGGAGGAATAGGTAGGTGGGTAGATAAAGGAGCATATGGGTGAGATGGATGAGGAGGTTGGATTATGGGGGAATGAGTGAATATTTGAACAGATGGATAAATTATGGATGAATCACCTGGGACTGGAAAAATATGTCTATAAATACAGACGTAATGACTATGAGATCTGTCACTTAAACGTAGTCCACAGAATCAGCGAGATAATGAGTTAACCAGGAGGTCAGACATGTTCTTGTTAGTTACTGGACCTTGTCTTCAGCAAGTTCTCTTCCCTTCAGCACGGCCATTTCTCCAGTCTCGCTCCTCATACCAGCTAACTTTTCCTTCAAGCGTCAGACATGCCAGCACTGTCTCTGCAATGGCCCCTGCCAAGATCTCAAGGACCTCTCTCTCTCTCTCTCTCTCTCTCTCTCTCTCTCTCTCTCTCTCTCTCTCAACCACACTCTGCCCCCACCCTCACCTGCCTGATTCCTACTCCTCTCTCTGGGCTGAGCTTCACTCTGGCTCCTTGATCTCCCCCTTGACTCCATCTCTGTGAACTGGCTTGGGCTTCTCTGTTATTTCTGCTCAGCCCCTTCTCATATTCAGCGTGGTGTTTACTGAAATTCTAATTATGTAGGAATTGGTGTGATTAGTGCTTTCATGTCTGCTTCTCCAACCACAGTCTAAACTGGAGGGTCTCAGGCTTGCCTGACGTAACAGCCGGGCATTATCAGGACCTGGCCTACAGTGTGTACTTAAGAAATAATGCTTGCTATTGAAATTAGTGTGCTGGGGATGGGATCCATGAATCCTATAATACTGTCCAGAAAATTCAGGATTGCTATTCAGTTAGTATAAACTAGTATCAGTTACCAATAGCAGTACCAGTTGTTAAGAGCATGAGGAAGTCTAACCAATCACACCTGAGAACTCATGTTAAGGTTTTTAACAGGGTCTACCACAGAGCCTGACCCCCTAAAGTGTAGTAAAATTCCATTCTTCTGGAGCCAAGGCTTTGGCAAACCCTCAAGAGCTTTGCCCATAGTCCCTGGCAATGGGCATGGGCCTCTGTTTTCCATCTGTGCCTTCCCTGGATGCTGTCCCTGACACAAGTATCTTTCACAGCTGTATGCTACACACAAAGAATATTCTGGGTTACTTGAAGTCATTGATGAATCATGCTTATGGAATGAGTGGGTCACCAAAGACATACGTGGACCAGAACAACATGCATAAAAGTTTCCCTTCTTGGAGGAAAAAGAAATGTCTGAGAGAGAAATAGATCTCAGGGGTCCACATGGGGGATGTGTGTCAGTCTTGGCCTTTGTTAGGGTGCCAGGCAGAGAATGAAGGTGACGGCCAGCTCTCTATTTCTGAAGTGAGAGTGTACAACTCCATCCCTAACTTGACTCCCTGGCCCATCACAATGAGGCAGCAGGCACCGTTCACTATGGGCCAGGCATAGGGCTGAGTGCGGGCCAGGCATCCTCTATACACTGTTTATTTAAATCCTCAGGACCACCCAGTGAAGGCTTGTACTGTTCTTGTTCTTTCTCATGGGGAATCAAACAGAGCCTTCTACTTTTAATAAATAAGACGTGGGTGGAGTATGATGGCTCATGCTTGCAATTCCAGTATTTGGAAAGATGGTCAATTTAGAACCAAACCAGGCTTCACGGAAAGACCAAGAGACAGAGACTGGGGCTGGGGCCGGGTGAGAAGGAGGAGAAGGAAATAGGAAAAGAAGGAACTAAGAAAGGAAGGAAGAAGAGAGGGAGGCAAGGAGAAAAGGAAGGAAAGAGGGAAGAAGGAAGGAAGGGAAGGAGGGAAGCATGATGAAATTAAAAGTCTTGCTAAAGGTTGTACAGCTAGCAAGTTGCAGGAGTGCTAGTGTTAATTTCTGCACAGTACCAAACTGGGTGAACGTTCGGTGTCTGCTGTTGCCTTGACAAATTCCAAGAGCCTTTAAATTTCAAAGGAAAGGAAAAGCCTTCTGAGAACTCAGCGAAGTCAGGTATGAATGAACCAAGACATTGTTTGGTCAATGCATATATCTGACTGGAGTAGACTGTGCGTATATTTCCAGAAAGGTGGGGAAAGGAGTACCTGTTACAACTATGGAGTAGGCCTCTTGGCAACACAGAGCCTCCAACCCATTCTCAGAAGCCTCCTAGTTTGAGAAGAAATATCTGTTGGAAGGGATTGTTGGGAGGGGTCACCAACAGGATTCCAGCCAGAAGGCTGGTGCAGCAGCTTCCTTGAGGAATCCTACAGTCACCTTACTCTCCTAACACAGACACTGTAACTGCCCATGACAGTGACACCAGCTCCTCAGTAAGACATTACAGCTCCTGCATGGTGTTATGTCATCTCTGTGTTCAGCAGCCTCTGATGCCTTCCTCCTATCCTCCCTTAAGTGACTTAAACCAGGCATCATTTAGATACAGGGATTGGTGGAGTAATAGCTAACTCAAGAGGTTCACTCGTGCTACTCCTGTTTCTAAAACAAAACCCAGCACCACATTAGTTCTTTGGAGGTGCAATCACTATCTATTATATGTGTTTTTCTAGCCCCCACATTAGTATCACTACCTCCTGGGAACATTCTGGACCCTTCTCCTTGGAAATCCACTTCCATGTATCCCTATTCCTCTCAACATTTGATTTCACACCATTTACCATTATTGTTTGTTAACTTACTATTAATCATTAATAATAACTTAACCATTGTTAATTGTAAGTGCATGGATACTTTATACGTTTCTCTCTCTATTTTTTTTCTGTACATACATAGCATAAGCTTTATCCTGTCAGAGATGATACCTGCTTTTCACTGTCTTAGCACAATATTTATTGGGTATACATGGCTGTGGTAAGGACAGAGAATGCCCAGCCTGCAAGTGTTCAATGGAATTAGTGGTTTTGATGAGGATAAGTCAAAAGAAGGACATCAAGGCTGGACTTTGAAGCATAGCTAGCCTTGTGTTCTGCAGATAACTATGTCCAATAAGCAATCTAAGCACCCTGGTATAGAAACCCAGTGATTAATAACTAACAGTCCCACTCAACTAAGCCAGTTATTTAAAAAAAAAAGGGAGGCTGCAACAGC
Organism: Peromyscus californicus insignis; assembly: GCF_007827085.1. NCBI lineage: Eukaryota > Metazoa > Chordata > Mammalia > Rodentia > Cricetidae > Peromyscus > Peromyscus californicus. The sequence goes on from NW_026294606.1 coordinate 94,916,882, forward strand.
TCCTATGTGGCTTGCACAAGACACCTCAGGCCAGGAGAATAGACATTTTTGTGTATTTTTTCTTCATCTGGAACAAGATAACCTTGTCACAAGTGGAAAGAGAGTCATGTATATGTTTTAAATATATATATATATATATACTAGGGCCGGGAGTACAGCTCAACACAAGCAGGTGGACTAAAGTTCCAATCCCCAGAACCCATATAAATGCCTTGTGGGTGTAGCAGCCAACCCATAATCCCAGCCTCAAAGTCAGAGATGGGTTCCCTAGGCAAGCTATCCATATCTACTAGCTCTAGGTTTGATTGGGAGACTCTACAGCAAAAGAATAATCTGGAAGAGTGATTGAGGAAGATTCTTAACATCAACTTCAGGCCTCCACATGCATATACATTCACAAACATGTGCGCATACACAGATACATGCACACCACACACATATGCACATGAAAAGGAGAAAAACATTACATATAAAATGACGAACATGCTCCTGTCTGAATCTCCCAGTGAGAGTGAAGAGACACTGTCTGTTCAGCTGGAGAAGTAGAGTTCCCAAATTCTTGCATGACAGAAAATATCCGTCTGCTACATTTCTAGTTGAGTGGTCACGTGGCTGGTTGCAAATTTCAGGTGTCCCATTTCCTTTCCCTTGGGGTGTTTTCTATGTGGCCACGGTCTCCTAGCATTGAATCACTACTGACATGAAGTCTGGAACCAGTCTGATACTGGTGTTTCTCTTTACAGATAACTGAGCTGCACTGTCATGAGAGTCACACTTTTCCTGACAATGGAGAACCATGCAAGTGTGCATCTGAATATCAAATAATTTCTATCAGATTCTCCCTGGGTGCCTCAAGTACTCAAGTCATAGCTTTACCCCCACCCCATTTTTTGCTTAACTCTTATTGTTTTAGATCTAACAACTGCCTCATATGTATCTCTTTTACTTTATCCCGAATCCCCTTTTATCACTTTAAGATTGTCAGTGGCCCTATTACTTTAATTTAGGAAAACAGTCTTGAAGTGTATCATACACATAACTCTACAATTAATGTATGTCTTTTCTTTTGATTTAATCTTTTTTATCCTTTTCAGTTTTGCTGTGTCAATTTTATACACACACACACACACACACACACACACACACACACACACACACACACACACACACACACGTGTGTGTGTGCACCGAACTGATGTTTTAACTTTATTTCATGGTTTCTACTTTACTCTGAATACTTTTTAACTCTTTTGTTTAGCTGTACAATTTTAGTCACCTCTCTCAAATATAATATCATACCTTAACTAGCCTTATTTGCCTTCCATTGTAACAACACCTACTCAAAAGTAGTGATTACTTGGGCTGGAGAAATTGCTCAGCATTTAAGAGTACATATTGTTCTTCCAGACGACCTGAGCTCCATCCACAGATTTCTTACTCCACAGAGATCATTCTTTGGTTCATTTCTTGAGAAAAGAGTTGCCTGAACATGTGCCAGCTTCCCCGACAGAACATTCTCATTGACTTGTGGCTGTATTAGAACGTTCTAGAATGAGAGACCATGGTCCTAACTTATTTTCCAGGCAAGAGAGAATGTGTTGGATTTGGGTAGAAGTCATATTCTCAATGCCAGAGTCAAGCTTGTTGCTACTAGACACCTCACAGGAACCATCATGACTAGTAGTGTTGACATCACCAGGGAGTGACTGGAAACAGACTCTCAAGCCTCCCCAGACCCACTGCAAACACATCTACATTTTAACCAGATCACTAGGTGATTCCTAGCACACATTAAAGTTCTAAAATCTTGTCATAGGAGATCACCCCTGCCAAGCTGTTTACAGCCTTAGAGAACATCTACTTCCATCCGGATGTCTTAAACACTGGGTTTTATTTATCTTCCGTGATGGATGTCTTAGGACGGCAGCTCTCGGCTTGAGGGAGAATGCCCAGGACTCTATTTGAAGCTCCTGAGTTTGCTGATATTTTTCAAAGCACAAATCCTTGTCAGCTGAGATCTACTGCCTATTTGAAGAGGAGAATGGCCGCCTGAGTGAACATACTGATCAATAATTCAAATTAAGAAATCCCATTTTTAACACTCAGGCCATACCAAAATGATGGCAGAGCCCAGGTTGTAATTATTACAAACTTCGGCTATTAGACTTTCCACTCCAACTCTTGTAGCCAGGGCAAGAGAAAGATGAGAAAAGCACACTGACTCTCTTAAGATACCGCGCTGCCTAGAGACATGACCAATGGTTTGTATTATCTCTGCAGGAATCGCTCATTGTGAGCTGTAGCTGTTTTGAAGGAGTACACACTGGGATCTGTTATAATGAAGATGGAGATATCAGATTGAGAGTAGAATATGAAGCTCACAAGCACAACAAATTGTTTCCTGAAGACCCAAATACATCTAGCATCCTAAATGTGATTTTGAGGTGCTCCACTCTCTTGGACTGTGATTTGTTTTCTGAAAGGAGAGTTCAAGAGAACATGGTCTTCCCGGGCACCAGGAGAAATGGGAGTTACATAGAAGGAAGTGTATCCTCATACTACACAGCAGAAATAAACGAGCGCTTGACTCAGAGCATCTCAGTTCCAGGATGTCTTTATATCCATAATGAATGACCAGCTGTTACCCAAAGATGTTCTCACCGGAAGCTAAAGGATGTCTTCAGAGACATTCACCAATTTTTCTGTATCATGGCTGTGTGACAAAGCCGAAATATTTTGTAAATAAAACAGCCTTGGGGCATAAATCTGTGGTTTGGTGTCTGCAGCACAAAATATAAATGTCAGCTTCTGTGCCTTCTTCACCAGAAATGGAGAAATGCTACATGAAAGCAGAATGCCTTCAAAGCATCTTGAAGTTCATTGTTTCACCATTTCAATCCAATTTTCCTTTCTCAGTTTATACCCATTGAGGAACTCAATGATAGAACTCTAGTCCACCCACTTTGTGGTCTCACTTTCCATAAAAAGAGAGCATTCAAGGGTCAAGACAGTGAATCCTTTTGGTGGATTTGGGGGAAAATAGAGATAACATGCTACTTTATACTCTCCCCAGATCACTTGTCTCACTTGTGAAAATCAGGAAATTTGACTAGAGGTTCAATATTCTTAGCCACCAGTTAGTAAAATCTATGTCTCAGACAGTCAGGCTAGTCGTATTGAGCAATGGACACTGTCCTAAGATTTATCCCAGAGAAGAAAAGAATGCAAAGGGCTGAAAGGTAAAACATTTACCTTATAAGCATAACAATCTTTAATTTAATCCTCAGAAACCATGTAAAAATTCCAAGGTGTGATTCTGCTTGCTTTTATTTTGAGAACTAGGCAAGCAGAGATAAAAAAAAATATCCCTGACTCTCACTGATCAGCCAATCTAACTTAATTTATGAGCTCCATGCCAATAAGAGACCATGCCTCAAAAGAGGTATATGGTGTTCCTGAGGATGACACCCAAGGTTGACCTCTGGCTTAGACATGCATACACATGTACATGCACTGCATGAACATGCACAAACTCAAGCACCCATGTGCAACAAAAATAGAATATACAGACAGTAATAAGGTGCAGAAAGATAGAATGTTGTTGGAGGAGAATGTCCAGGGTTCCATTAGGTCCTCTGTGGAGGCAGTATGCTGCCTCTGTGGAGAGATCAGGCAGTGTTGGGTGGAAAGCACCATCATCAACACCCTGTCATGACAGTAGAAAGATCCTGTACATATGCTAGCCATGTGTCTGCTGTACATTCAGGAGGAATGCTTTCATCCCCAAGTAACACAAGACACAATTCCACAGCTTCAAGCAAACGAGCATCTAATGTCCTCCCATGTTAGTCTAATTTGGTCATTTTCAAAGTGATGACACTCCCTCCTCCAGTCCCAAGGGACATTTTGCAATGTCTGGGCATCATTTTGGATATCGTAACTGTGAGACACGTATATTCAATTGTTGCTAAATGCTACTTGCTCCTGGTGGGTCAAAGACAGGAGCCTTGTTAAATATGCTGCCAAAAAGAACACAACTTTCCACAATGAAGAGTCACCTGGCCCCAGATGTTATCACGCCAAGGTTGAAAATCTTGAGTCAAGAACCAGTGTTTTTCAGGCCTGTGTTCCTGTATTTCTCTTGGCTTTTGCCTCATGGCCTCAATCAGGCTGCTTGATCTCATCTCATTCACCACAAAGAGATGATCTCTGGAAATAAAGACACTATATCTCATCTTAACCTTCTTCATCGATCTTTAAAAGAAATGCCTTCCCAACGTCTCTAGCAGTTGCCGCCTCTATGGAACTAACTAACATGAACAGTGGCTGCTATCCAGGATCTGGGCCTGACAGTGTCTTCCATTAAAACTGGTCTAAGTACTTCCCTAAACAAACTCAGGGTCTGTTAGCAAGACTAAGAGCACCAGTAGCCCACAGTTAGTGCACACCCAATTGTTCCTTGTGTTGTTAAGGTCAGATCCTGGGTACTGGTAGCACTAACAGTCTAATCCTGGGCACTGTTACTTGGTAAGTCAATTCACAGTAAAAAGCAGAGAGAAGAGAATTATGCAACATGGCCACATTAGGAAAAGGGACAAAAAAAGGTGCAGTGATATCACCTCCCAAGTTCATTTTCAGTGTCCTGAGATGATTTGTATAAATAGAAGCCAGGCTAAGAAGGCCTGGTTGAGGTGTGGTTAAGGCTTCAGTCTCTTCTTCATGGTGGTTGCCAAGGTGTGGCAGCTGTGTGAAATCTCACTCCATCAGACAAGGTCTTCCTCTAATACCAAGTTCCCAGCACAAGACTCCTGGTGGAATTCCCATTCTTCTAGTCCATTGTTTCAATAATCTGATAGCTAAAGGTAAGGGCTGGGGTACAAATGTATCTTCAGAATATCTCCACTCCTGCTAGGATGGCTACCACATAGGCTGGCGTTACACTGATATTCTTCATGGAGGCAGGTGGTTGCTCTTCCCATCAGACCTGAAGAATCCAGCAAAGTGCAGACTACATCTTCTTTAATGGTGCTAAACCAAGAAGCCTCCTCTGTCTGCCAGCGCCTCGATGTAAAGGGCTAGCATATCTCCCCAAAGCAAAGGTTTTAAAGCCTCTTTTCCCATTGATAAATCGTCTGGGCAGAGACGGATTGAATTATTTATCTGGATTCTGAAAATCAGTATGGGCTAGTCTCAATGAGGCTGTGGTCCAATTCTAGAAGACGTATTTGTCAAGAGATAAGTAACGATATTACTTCCAGCCTCCTTTTATTGCTCTCTGATTCATTCATTCAACAAATACATAATGGATTCTGCTTAGAAGGACTAGACTTAAAACACAGTCAACTTTCTAGAATAGAAGCATTTTGAGGGTAGGAAGCATGTTGCCCTAGGTCACTATGATATCCCCAGAGAAGGTATTCTTCTCCAATATTGTGTTAAGGAAATAAAAGTAGTAGCAGGGCTACTCCAAAAGTAGTAGCAAGCCTTCCCCATCATTGCTGCTGGACACATTGACAAAGCCTTGGAGGAGTTACTATTTAATTGGGATGTTTTCTTAGCTAATCAAGAAATGTTAAAGAGTGTATAGAGTGTTGAATTTAGGATAGCCCCAATCCCTCTATAGGGCTAATTTATCATGGCCACTTGTATCTTCAGTGGGAGATATCTTACTGCTGAGCTAAAAGCTTTAATGAACGTAAACTTCACAATAGCTACAGGAAATTAAGCAGTGTCATTTCAGCAGACTCTGTCCCATTCATCAAGTTAATACTAGGGTTCTGTGGACAGGGTGTTCTAGGCTTGGTGAGTCTTTTGAAGCACATGGCGAAGCAACAAAAATAACTCTGATAATTTATATAATTGGCCCCACATGAAACATTTGCTCCAAGTTTCCCACAAGATATCTAACAAGTTGTCATTTTTTTTTTGTTCCTGGTTTCAAACCCAAACCAGCCTCACCAGAGGATTATCTGTAAATAGGATTCTGCGGCTTCTTCAAGAGGTGATTTGGAGTATTTTCAAAGTACTTTCCAGTGATAGTAAGAGGAAAGGAGGGAGGGAAGAAAGGAGAAATGGAGGGAGAAAAGGGAAGGGAAGGAGGGGGAGGGAGGGAGGAGAAAAGGGAGAGGGAGAGAGCGAATGTGTTGGTTCATTGATGCTAAGGCTATTTAACTTCCTATCATCGGTGTGAAAAAGTTGGAATGTCTTGACCAAGACATTTCAACTCGAAGATCTCAGCTTCACTATCTAAGTTCTTGACCTTTTAGTCCAAAAGAGTGGGTTTAAGGTCTTGGACCCTCACTTCAGCTCTACCTTGTGTGATTTGGGATGAAGGTTCTGACAAAGTCCTCAGCTGAATAGTGCAGCTTCTGTCCTTACCACCCTTTCATCTGCCATGACGAAGCATGCATGGAAAAGTCTGGCCTGTCACTCTAACCCAGGGCCTCCCTGTGTGTCACCAAACAACAAATAGAGAGGAACAGAGTGAAATGAACGAACAAGATCAAAAGCCATAGATTGGGGATATATGGCTTACATTTGAGTCTCCATGTTCTCTTCCTGTGGGGGCTTCCAATGTTTCCTCTCTCACAGAAGAGTCCCTCATCTGAACCCTCCCTATACTGGGATTCAGATGTTGCAGAGACCAAATCATACAATAAACCAAGAATGATTAACTCTCCATGGAATAAGCACTTTAATATTTTCTAAGCTACAAGCTCTAGCAATGATTTACTCCAGAGTTTATCACATTAAGCTTTTTGTAGCTGAATAAAACATTGGTTATGTTTATGCCAATAACGGGTTTCTACTGGGTGAAGAAAGCCATGAAATCTGGTTTGGAGATGAGCTCTTTTGGGGGTGGTTTGGAAAGAAGATGGAGGTAATGCACACACCAATGCCATACAGAAGACTGAGACCTTCACGTCCCCAAAACCCTGATTTCTCTCAGCTGCCTCAAGTAGTAGCACTTTCTGCATGGCTTTGTGTGTGTGTGTGTGTGTGTGTGTGTGTGTGTGTGTGTGTGTGTGTGTGTGTGTTGGCAGCATTTCTTCCAGATGTGGTCTTCTAATTCTCCTACACAACCATTCTGCCTTGCTTGAGTTTTTCTTAGAAGCTTGGAAGAGGTGTAGTTCACTTCCCTGTTGTCCAGTGATGGCACAAATGACTTGTCACAAAATCTTCCTGGCCTTCTTTCAGGAAAGTAGGAACAGATGAAGGATCTGTGCTGCAGAGGTTAAGGCAAAGAAGCAGAAGAAAGAACCCCATTTGCAAACAGGCTTCAAGTCAGGCTTCCAAACCTTGACCTAGGTGGGACTTCTGTCTTTTGATAGGTTGTCTGTTGCATCCCTTTCATGGCCATTGCCCTAGATGGAGAAAGGAATTGTGTGTGTGTGTGTGTGTGTGTGTGTGTGTGTGTGTGTGTGTGTGTGTGTGTGTGTGTGTGTGTTTGCACACTTGTGCATGCATGGAAGACAAAGAAAACCCTCTGTTGCTCCTCAAGCACTGTCCACCTTTCTTTCTGAGACAGGTTCTCATCAGTCTCTAGGCTCAACAGTTAAGTTGGACTGACTGGTCAGCAAACCCCAGCGATCCACCTGTCTGGGCATCCGTAGCACTGGGATTACAAAGGTGTGCAATCAAGCTCATTTTTGTCATGGGTGCTGGGGTTAGAACTCAGGTTCCCATTCAGCAAGAACTTTACAGCGCATCTGCTCAGCCCTGATGACTGGTTTTGAGTCCAGGGCAGCACTCAGATTTCACCAGAAGGTATACACCTCCAGTTGATGAAAGGCATAGACTTTCCTTGTGGGTGCTTCTTCTGGCTGTGGTCAGACACAGGAAGAGATTTCTCCTTATTGTAGTGAAGATGTGGAAGCAAAGCAAAGGAAGAGGACATGATCTTGGTCCACATGCAGAGTTGGGTCCAAACACACTGTTTCCATTGCAAATGTCACATAATCCTAAGCCTAACCCTTCATGACAATTTAACTATTTTTAGATGTGGTTTAATTCACCCAACACATGACACTGCAGGACCCATTGCGAAACACATGACCCATTGCAAAGTGTCAGAGGCATCTGTCTGTCTCTGTGAGAACTGATCCGAGTTCAGGTAACAAGTCATGCCCACATGAGAATACCTGCCTTGTGTTGAGCACATGGTGCAAGTCACAGCATTCTGAGAATGTGCCCATTTTCTAGAAACCCTAGGGCGACCAAAAGTATACCAATTTTACAATCGAGGGGGACAGTCTCATTCTAAACAATGATTTCTCTGATTCACAACACCAGTGTTTAAGGCTGGTTAACGCTTTGAGATATGGGCTGGACTGTTCACTTTAGGGTATGCAGCAGAATGTGGGGTGAATCAAGAGCCCATAACTCATGGAGATGAGCTGTTAGTTTTAAGTTTTACTATAATTTTGTATAAAACTAACATCTTGCTGAAGTGACCAAGCAAATTTTGAAAACCCACAAACTAAATAATACTTTTCTCCTTTAATCAAGTATTGAGTTTGAATTCTATTGAAACCATAGCGTTAGATCCAGAACCTTTTGTTAAAACAATTGGAGCACTTTTTTTCTTTGAAAGAGAATTGAGTTCAAGTTTTGTTTAAATATTAAGCAATCACCATTGCACTAGATTCAAAACTGTTATTTTTCAAATTTAAGGCCAAATTTTTGCTAACTTATGTAAGTCTCTCCCTATTGAGACATAAATGTTTAAAGATAGAGTTGGGGAAATGGCCCAGTTAGTAAAGTGTTTGTCATATTTGAAGACCTGAGTTCAAATCTCAAGCATGTTCAAATCCATGCCGAAAGCCAAGCATAGCTGTGTCTGTAATCCTAGTACTAGGGTGCAAGAAGATCCCCAGGTCTCTGTGACTAGCCAATCTAGACAAAGTAATGAGCTCCAGCTACAGTGAGAGACCCTGCCTCAAAGTGGAGAGTATTTGAAGAAGACATCTGTCTTATAATGATTTCCTTGAGAGTGAAACATTCCATCCTGCCAGGAAACTCCTGAAGTAGGAAGGTAAACAACTCAAAACAGATTCAGGAAGTCCCTAAAACTGACCAGATACATTAGGCTCCTCCCCCCAAGAGTTAACAATCCAAGCTACTGAGAGTCACCCTTAGACAAGCCAACTTGCAAAGAAGACTCTGAGACTAGCCCAGCTGCCTAGAAGAGGTTTAGACCAGAGTCACTTGGGAGACATATTCTCCAACCTGTAGACGGTGCAGTATGCTCCATGTAACTAGCATTTGTAAGATGTCTTCCATGCTGGGGTGGTTTTGATGATGCAGCTGTCTGTGAGTCATTTCTGATCTTATAAGCAACCTCTCACCTATATTCCTATAAGTAACAACAGCAATAACAACAACAAATTCATTAGTTCACCAAGTTGGACCTTGGTGGTATCCATACCTTGGTCTGTTGTGTACTCTCTGTCTGGGGTGAGTAGTCATACGTTACATCTCACCAGGAAAATTCTTTTCACACAACACCTCTGACATTGACCTCTGGCCTCTACAAAAAACATGGGCATGCACACATGAACATAGTCAAATGGACACATATGTACATCCTCCCAACACACCCAAAAAAAATACTTAAAGAAAATCTCAAAGACTGGAATGATCATTTCCATCAAAATCCAAGAAATCACCTAGTCTGATTCTGCTGGGATAATTTTAATAATATATCTTCTAAAGTTCCAAGCATGAATTATTTGCAGCAAGAGTTTGATGGTAATAGCATGCATCATGCATTAGTGCTCAACACTGAATAATGCAGGGCTTGCGTAGTGTGGGTCGATAGCATCTGGATTTCTCCAAATCATTTTCCCTTTTCTCTTTTACCAAGCAATAGGTCCTTCTGGAAGATGGGTCCCAGGGTCCCACTGAGATAGTGGGCCCCTCTGTTACCTTGTGATTAAAAGCACAGCAATGTCTCTTCATCCTAGAATGATGGCCCTGTGTCCATGATACCTCCTAGAGCTCCAGACAGCAGTTCTTAATTAATTGATGAAGTTGGCTTTCCCAGCACATTGGTAAAACATAGGCTCTAAAGGCTGCATGAGCACGAAAAGACAAAGTGGAAAAAAAGCCATTGAGTAATGCAATTTCTGCCCAAACAGAAGCAAATCAAAACTGAAATGTGACAGGGTAGTAGGGCTAGAGAGTGTTTATTGTGGGTTACTTCTATACCACCCCCCAACTCCCCGATTATCAGATCCATCCTGCTCCTGACTTTTCCGATTCTTTCTCCCTTCCCTGGACAGCTTTGTGCCTTCCTACTCTCCAGCTACACAAATAAACATCTCTCCCAGATTCTTTCCAGATCTTCCAAACACTAAATGCCCAGTGCCTACCAAAATGCCTGATACATAGAGAGCGTTTAGAAAATATTTGTGGATGACCGAAGTGTGTGTGTTTGGGGTCAGATGGAAGTACTGCAGTGACAATATGCATGCCCCCATTTCTGCATATCGGTTTCCAGGAAAAAAAATATGATTGAATTGGATCAATTAGGCATTGTTGTCTTCACTGATCAGAACTCTCAGGAGACCCACAAGCCACTTGGACACCTTCAACTTGGTTTCCTTTGGACAAGAAAAGCAGCTATCATTTCATTATATGAGTGATACATAACATCAGACAGGAACCTCTGCGTAAGCACCTTGGGTGATGCTTCTTGAGCCCAGCAAGCATCCAGGTGCCTTCAGATCACCAATGGACATGTACACATCATTCCTCTTGTGCTGGGAACTGTGCTAAGTGCTGATACCAAATAGACAGCATGAATGATTGGAAAATGTCTCCTAGGCAAGAGCAAAAGTTTGCTAAGGGATGTGTGAGAGAGTTTGGGGAGTGATGGATATGTCCACAGTTTTGATTATGGTCCATGTTTCTTTGGTAATGACAAATATAAAAACTTACCAAGACTGTATCCTTTTTAAAGTAGATGTTTTAACTTTACTTTTCAAATTATTATTTTATTTTTATTTTTATTATTTTTTTTTTGTTTTTTTGAGACAGGGTTTCTCTGTGTAGCTTTGCGCCTTTCCTGGAACTCACTTGGTAGTCCAGGCTGGCCTCGAACTCACAGAGATCCGCCTGGCTCTGCCTCCCGAGTGCTGGGATTAAAGGTGTGCGCCACCACCGCCCGGCTCAAATTATTTTTTATGAGGCTGGAGAGATGGCTAAGCAGTTATGAACCCACCCCACCTGACCCCTGTTCTTCCAGAAGACTGTGTTCAGTTCCTAGCACTCATGTTGGTTAGGCGGCTCACAACCATCTATAACTCCAGCTCCAAGGGAGCTGATGCTCTTTTCTGTATTCCAAGGGTCAGCACTTACATATATGTACACACACACACACACACACACACACACACACACACACACACACACAATTAAAATTTTAAATTAATTACATTTTTAGGTTAGCATATAAAATAATGGATTTCATTATGGCATCTTCATACATATAAGTTACTATACTCCATTCTTAGTAATTCCCTTCTCTCCTTGCCTTCCCTGTACCCTCTGCTCCCTCTGATGGGGTACTTTTAAATACATGCAGTTGGGTGTATATTGATCATATCTCAGAAAAGCTGTTAAAACATAGAAGAGTATAAAAACATGCCCTCCAAAATGGTGAGGCCATTGCATCCAAGGCTTGGGCATTGATCAGAATTTACAGCTAGGACTGACATGTTTGTACCTCTGTACCTTTCCCATTCTTCTACATGTGGTAAGGATGTGGTATAAGAGAAAACTTGATCTGAAACCATTATGAGAAGGAGAGGACAAAAATCAAAGAGATACTCTTTAGAAACAATGTGAAACACTCTCTGTGTGACTCAAAAGTCAATGAATGACAGCAGGGATAAGGAAGAAATGGTATCATGGGGAAATATATGGAAGACATAGATAGCCTTGAGTTGACAACGGGATGAGCAATTCATATTGACCGGAAAAAAAACATTTTAGTATGAATTATCTGCTAAAAGAAAGCAGGTTACTTTGCATTCTTGAGCAGATTCTCAATCTCTAGATTGAGTATCAAAGCTGTTTCTGGATATTTGTGCATTAACAGAAACACATGGGTAGGATTTGTAAAGGAGGCAGCCCAGGGTGGTAAAGACTTCACCTAATGTCACCCTAGGACAGAGAAAGCCCTGGGCTGGCTAAGAGTGCCTTCTGTGAGTTTTAATTCCTGAGAAATGGCATAGGCTCCATGCATCCTGTAACCCCCCTCTCCTCACTGTCCAGGACATGATAGGATCGCACTTCTTCAGCCAATAGGAGATGGAAGTGAAAGCACATGCATTCTGAGTGGATGCATTGATGAGGGACTTTTGTGCCGCGGTGACTAGAAAGGATTGTTTTGGCTCACGGTTTGAGGAAGTTCGGTGAATTGTCACTGGACCCCATGGTCTTGGGAAGAGCAGCATGGTATCGGGAGCTGGTGACAGAAGGGGTTCTTAATGCATGGTGGACAGGAAGTGAAGAGAGAGGTAGGCAGGGAGGCACTAGGGATAGGGCAATCCCAAAGACCCACGCTAGGTGACTTACTTAGTGAAGCTAGGTCCCTACATCAAAAACTTTCTAGACTAGCTCCCCAAAATTCCATCATCCAAGAATATGAGTCTTTGGGGGAAACTTCATATTTGAATCATCTAGCCATAACAAAGCAGAGTCAATACTGAGTGTCCATAAGCTAAGTGACCTTGTGAAGATAAGATAGGCCAGGGCTTTCTTCTCACCACACTACAGGGAATGTGAAGTGTGACCCCCAAAGTAAAACCCTTTCAATCCTTTGAAGCTATTGAAATTAAGTGCTTTTATGTTACTTTAACAAAATAAACCTCATCCTGAGGGATATAGAGAGTGATTTACTCCTCCACACTACCAACAAGGAAGTCCCATGAATTAAGCACTCCATACAGCCATATGACTGTGAGATGAATTCTACTGAGGTCAATTAAAACAGACAAATAAATAGGAAACAGGGTATTTATTCAATGTGGCCACATTGGGAAGAGGGACAGAGATCCATTGACCACTTCAGTTCATCTTCCCTGTACTGTGAGATCCAAATTTAAATAGAGGGCCAGGGATATGAACATATCTATACAGTCCCAGTCAAGGCGTGGTCTTGGCAACAACTGAGTCATTATTATCTGGGCTTCGGTCTCATCCTGTAAGGTGGCCTGACAAGTTATTAGAAGTGTGTGAAATCTCTTTCTGGAGACAAGTTTTCCCTCAGGCTAGTGTCAGACTTTAGTATTTTCTTTCTGCCATCATGAGATTCCTGACAGTAGGGGAGACATCCCAGTTTCCAAGGTCAATTGGTCCAACAGTCTAAGAGATTGAGAGACACAAGTATTTCTTCAGAATGTATTCATTTTTTTGCCAGATTGGTTATAAAATGATGCAATTTGCAGAAAAATGGATGCAACTGAGGACTGTCTAGTATGTGAAAGAGGATGGAGTTTTGATCTTCTTCAGCCGCTGTTATTCTGGCACTGGAAAACACAGCTTGGGAAGTGTTCATCTCCCCCATATTACTGTGTGTGCTGCCGCTGATTAACTACTTCTCTAAGATGTGCTGGGGAGAATGCAAGACCTTCGGCCTTTAAAGGCTTGTTAGCTCCCCTCCAAGCAGATGCCTTGGGAGAAGACAGTGATGCCCTACCCAGACGATGCCTCTTAAGTTGTAGATACACCCGTAGGGCATCTCACCAACAGAAGCTGTTGAGCTGTGCATTCTCAGCCAGAGTGAGGAAAAGACCACTTCTCAGCCGCCTGGGTGACTGGTAAATTAAATCAATGATGATATCCCCTACGCCCTACACAAGTTCAGAAGGACTGAACTGGGTCCTCAAATGTTAATTGCAGGAAATGATTTGCCCACTCTGGGTAGTAATGTGCAGCTGAGGGTCAATCTTTCTTCTCTAAGTTCTCCCACCAACCAAGGACATTTCCATCTTCCTGTGATTTCCATGATAGCCCCACACACCGAAGGCCTGGTTACTAAATTCAAATGTTCCCTTGTGACTAGCGATTCTTTCTGCATCTTAGAGTCTGCTTTCCTTTGGAGGAATGCTAAGATCCACGTTTGCCCAGCCTAAAACGCCCTGCCACATAAATCATAGAGCAAGGGGATTTTTATGCAAAATCAAGCACTTTCCATGCTTTCCCTTTGCAATGATTACATGATTTTCCCCTGAATCTGAGCACTATGTGTTTCATAAATAGATCTCTCTCTTTGCAAGCAGACCTTGGAAATGGATTATCTGTTTGGTTTGCATTTTGTCTCCCAGCCTCGCAGCTTCCAGAAACCATTTCTCAGAGACGTGTGCTGCAAACATGAGGAATTAGAAAGGCTGCCTGTCCTTTTCATGGAGACTCTCCTATCTTGAGTGGCACGTTCCTTATTGGAACTTGAATCAAGGGACACTCAAGAAGTCCTAGAAAGAACTGGTTTCTCATCTTAAGGGAAGGATTTTCAAATGCTCATCAGGAAGAAAAAGATGCAGGGCAAGAAATAAAAGCAATGTGTTTCTTCATTAATTTTTCCATGCTATTCTTTTTTAAATATTTTATTTATTTATTATGTGTGCAATGTTCTGCCTGCAGGCTAGAAGAGGGTGTGAGATCTCATTACAGATGGTTGTGAGCCACCATGTGGTTGCTGGGACTTGAACTCAAGACCTCTGGAAGAGCAGCCAGTGCTCTTAACCTCTGAGCCATCTCTCCAGCCCCCATTTTTCTATACTATTCTTTAATCTATGGAAGTTTCAAACATTTATACAATGTATATTGATCAAACCCATTTACCACTACTTCCCACTAACTGCCCCTGGTCCTCTCTCTCCTACCTTCATGTCTTCAGCACTCATTGAACTCAGGGGTTCAGTAATAATAGTAAAAACTGTGTGTTTTTAAATGTTCATGTTCACAGTACATGTAAGCAGATGTTTAGTTTCAATAATCTTATGTTACTTCCAAAAATTGACCTATGGAGAAAGGTCAATATTTAAGAGATAGTACCATTCACTGCAGAAGACATCACACTGAGAAGGTAGGTTCACTCACATTTGGGCTGTGTTCCATACAGACAATGGGAAAAATCAGAGTGATTGATTTGAAGGGAAGCACATATCTTGGGTTTGAGAGACGTTTATTCTTACAAGTCGTAAGATCTGAGTTGGATCCTCAGAACCCATGTAATCTCAGTGCTGGGGAGGCAGAGACAGGCAAATACCCAAGGCTCACTCACTAAAAAGCCTCACCTACTTACCCTACTTAGTTCTAGGTCAGTGAGACAGTCTGTCTTAAAATAAGCCAAGATGAATGGTACCTGAGGAATGATGCTCTAGGATTCTCTACACACACGTTCACACACACATACAAACAAGAGAGAGAGAATACTTGTAAGACTAAGGTTTCAGGTGCTCCTTATCACAGACTGCCACAAGGTATTTGCCTCTTGTCACAGAATCTGTGCCATTCAGAATGCCCTGCAGAGAGAATGGAGAGTGGAGTCCAGCAGCCCTGACACTACATGTCCACTAGCCATGTGAGAGCCGGAGCTCTATGCCCAACTTGTCTAAGAAGATTTATAGGGCCAAAGAGCCCCACCAGAGTGATGCAGACAGCAGGGAAGGCCGGATGTAGCACAAACTAGAGACAGCATACTCTGTCCAACTGTGAGTGGTTCTGGGGATGGGGGAGTTGAAACGAGCCTTTGTGCCTTATCCAAATCTGAATTTAGCTGCACTGTTGAGTGTCATCAAGTATATGGTGAGTAACCCACCACTCTACCTTGTGTGAAGACTTCATGTGGGTTTAGGCATGACCCGTTTGGGTGGACCCTCTGACTGTTGGACATGCAACATTTAGTCTAGTGGTTTCAGACCACAGGTGATCTGATGTCAGACCTCCTGAGTTTGGATTTCACTTCTCCTGTGTGTTACCTATAAAATGATTCTGCAGGAACCATCTACTCATCCTCATGTGAAGAACCAATGATTACCGGGCACTGGCAGTTTCCTGACTTTACAGAGTAAGCAATATGGCACTCATACCACTTGCTAAAGCAAATTCCCTAAATATTCCACCTGGATACCTTGTTCTACCATATGGCCCCCATTTGAAAGTCCACACACATTCAAAAGCATAGCCTAGACACTTAAATCAGTGTCCATCACCCAACATGGTTTCTTCATGTCCTTCATGTCGCTGATAAGGACTCAGTAAGCCTCAATTTTCACATTAATGAAATGTTAATTATGGGCCAGGGATTGAATGAGGGTAAAAAGCTGATTACTCTCATGTAAATGGTGAGTTCAATCTCAGCCCTGATTGTAGCACAGTTCACATGGCTTAGCCTGGCTGTGAACTTGCACCCAAATCCCAGGGGCTTCAGAAGCCCCTGAGACTGTTGGGAGGGATTTTAGGATTGGGGGACATCATCTGGCTGTACACAATAAGGGTTTCTTGGAATGGCGTTAACTCTGTCACCTGCTACCTCAATCCTTATTACTGCTTTCCCCCTTTCTTGAAATACTGGAAACTCACAGCTCTTCATATTGGACTATAGCAAGCTTTGACCAGAGGATTTCTGCCCTTCTCCCTGTGCTTCTTGGATACAAGATTTTAGGAGCAGGAAAGCCAATGTCCATCTTACCTCCAGTATATAGATGACCAGCAATGTTTATGCAGGGGGAATCAATCACTGGGTGATTAGTGCCTGGATGACAAAATGCTAATTTGACTTACTCTTTCTAGGCAGCATCTCTAGGCTGCTTTGACACAGTGCAGAGCTCAGGCTCTGGCTCACAGTGAACTTTTAACAAATATTTGTGTTGTGAATGAATGAAAGTGTGAACATGTAAACCATGGAGAGTCTTCATGAATATTTAATATCTCAGGCTAAATAAAACATTTGCCATCTGATGACTTGGGTAGATTTGGGCATTATGTCTGTGGCAAGGAACAAATCATTGAATTTGTCTCTTTATAAAGTAGGATTTGGGGGTGGTCATAAAGCCAGGATTTCTCAGGCATGGAATCCAGCTTTGGTTGTGGGCATTCCGTAATGATTCCATGCACCCCATCCCGTCCCGACTTGAAGGCTCCTTTCTTCAATGGGTCTTCTTTACTCACCATTTCTCGTTAGGAACAAGACTTTAAGTTTATCTATTTTTAGAGAGGGAGACTCAGAAAAACTCAGGTTAAAGTGTTAACTGGTGTGTGATTCACATTAGACACATTGCAGATTTTGTTTGAAGAAGTGAAGGAAGTTTGGGGGAGTTGTTGAAAGTCAGAAGAAGGAAGGAAAGTGCTGGCAAGGAAGCCAAAGGAGTGTTGCCAGGGAGACAAAACGTAGTAAAAGTACATTGGAAATCTGCATCAAAATGGACATTCACCCAGACCATAACCCAGCAACTCTAGTTTAAAGACTGCGAAAGTGATTGCATGTGTCCGAAAAGACATGTGAAACTATGAACTTTTTATTCATCTTAGTCAAAAACCAGATATGGTATGTCCATACAGTGAATTGTCACATAGCAGTTAAAAAGAAGGTTGTGCTGGCACAACAGACTCGTCTATTTTTTATTAGCAGGATCTCACAAACATTGGGTTGAGGATAGAGAACAATCACAAAATATTTAATGTCTATATAATTCAGACAGACTAACATAATAAATAATGATGCAAGTTTAGATGGTGAAGGAGGAAGAGAACCAGGCTGAGAAGGTACAGAGGTGAGACTCTTGCAGAATATATATATATATATATATGTTTTATATATATATATATAAACAGAATATATATATATATATGTTATATATATATATAAACATATATATATGTTTTCACTCTTATTTTCATGGGCGGGGAAACCTGAACTTCATGCTGGGCACGTAAGATTGATGTACTTTACTTTCTTCATAACTGGTATATTATCCCTCAGTTTATAAAGTTAATGGGAGGAGGCAGGAAAGATGATGGTTCAGCATTTTAGAGCTCTTGCTGCTTTGTAAAGGTTCTGGGTTCAGTGCACAGCACCTGCATCAGGCGGCTCATAACCTCCTGTAACTCCATGTCTGGGGTTCTAACATAGCCTGACCTCTCTGGGCACCTGCATACAGGTAAGGCATGTAAATTCACACAGCCATACATACATACACATAATAAATGAATAAATAAATAGGTAAATAGATAAATATTTTTTTAAATGTGAATGGTAGGCTGGGGGATGTGGCTCAATGGTAGAACAGTCACCTAGCATATACAAAGCCATGGGTTCAAGCCCAGTACCACAAAACTAATTAGTTTATTAATTAACAGTAAGTAAATATTAAAAATGAATGGCAACAGATATTAGTATTCTCTTACCAAGATTGTTTGACCTCTTTCTTCACTTATTTAATGTTTTAATTACTACTTTTAAAACATTAATGAATGGTCTGGGATAGGTTTCCTGAATTTCTGTTAATAAAGTTAGCTCCATATCCTGTTACCTTGATTGCAACGTGAACTTGTCTGCACACAGCATGGTAAGGACAGAGCAACAGGGACCCTGAACTGTGTACTGGGTTCAGATGCTGGCACTGTGGTATATTAGCTATGTGTGCCAGTTGGCTCTTGCCAACTTGACATAAACTTAGATATATATATATATATCTGGGAAGAGAGAATCTTAATTGAGAACATGCCTCCATAAGTTTGACTTGTGAGCAAGCATGGGTGAGGAATTTTCTTGATTTATGGTTAGTATGGGAGGGCCCAGGTCATTGGAGGTGATGCCAGTCCTGGGCAAGTAGTCCTGGGTTATTTATGAAAAGGCTAAGTGAACCATGATGAGAAAAACAGCAGCATTCCTCCATGGCCTCTGCTTCAGTTTCTGCCTCCAGGTTTCTACCTGGTGTTCCTGTCCTGCCCTTCCTTTGATCATGGGCTACAGACTGTAAGATGAACTAAATCCATTCCTTTCCAAGTTGCTTTTGGCCATGATGTTTTATCACAGCAGTAGAAACCTAAGACACTGTGTGACCTCTGACACACACTTTTTGAATCTCAGTCTGTTTTCACAACATGTGGGAGTGACATCACTGCAGCTTCATAGGGATGAGCTGAGAACATGTAGGCAAAGCAGGTAGCTTAGGGCTTGCCTCACTAGTCACAGTGTTGGTAGAAATCAAGTGCAATGTCAAGGCTGTTGAAGAAGGGTGGGAGGTACACTGGCCTGTCCAGACCACAGCCTGGAACTGCAGGCATCAGAGCCAGAGGGACATGAGGACTGGGATCACCATTTCATGCCATAGTGGAGACCCCTATGCCTGGGTCACGTAAAGGAGAATAGGCTACAAGCCATTTGCCCCCCAAATCTGGACATGCCATACTCATGACAAGTCATCTAGAACCCCAAATAAAGACAGATGTTCTATGCCCCAGTCTGCACCCCAGCCAAATGGGTCACAGAGCCCTCCATAATGTCCTCCCTCAGTGGCAGTCACTGTGGGATAAAGAAAGCCAGGGGTTAAAGCTCAGTGGAGCCATGTCTGGTTAGATCATTTACATTCATCATTTCTTTCCATCACCACACTGGAGCATGTCTGGTTCTTCAAGACGGGAAAAGTGATTCCCTGTGGCGTCTGCATGGAGAATGTGTATGACTCATAGGCAGGACCCAGTTCAGGGAATGCAGTGTGACTGAGGGATGCCTTGCATTGGTGCAGCCCAAGATGTCACCATTCTTCCTGGAACAGTCTTTCACACTCACAGATAAGAGGTCCATGACCTGGATCAGGGTAGAGAAGATAGGATGGCCACTTCCTCAGCTAGTGTTGCCACTGGCAACAGCAATGGTAGCCTCTGGGTGTTCACCAGACACTGAACAATATGAACCTATGTGGAGTGTGTCACAGTGACCTCACACCTCTTCTGCCTGTCTAGGCACAACTCATGCCCATTTTAAAGACAAAGAACTGGAGAGTTACAGGAATATAGTCAGGCTCATAAATAACTAACCTAGGAGTCAAACTCAGTCAAGTCCTGGCTTCCTCCAATGGAAGATTATACATTCATTAATGGTTTTAACTCTCATTGGCTATCACTGGCCTCTCCATTAAGAATCTCCTCAGAGTGACCTCCTCAGAGACCTGTGTCTAAGGTTAGGCTTGCTATCCCAATTCTAATGCCAGCTCTCAACACAAATACTCCATCCATTTGAGAAAAGTTTTGAATTTTTGGTCATTACTTGCCTTCTCTAAACAATCTGACTGTACAAGTGCTCAAGAAACCTAGGTCCAGAGTAGTTTTGCTTTTCCAAGTGAAATCTCACTCAGATTTCTAGAAGCATCCAAGATAAAAAGAAGAGGGTTGGGGATTTAGCTCAGTGGTAGAGCGCTTGCTCTTGTTGCTTATGTTGTAGGAAAAACATACAAATAACTATATGATTAAAAAGAAAGAAAGCGTGCTGTCTTGGCACATAATTTGTGTCTTCTGGCCTGCTGTGCCAGGAGCCTCAGTGCTTGGTTGACACAGGGATGTTCTTCATCAAACCATCTCTAGGTAAGTCAGACATGAGACTGCACAAACAAATTGTGGGCAGAAGCTGTTATAGTCCCCTGGATTACAGGGACATCAAGAGACCCTGGAACTGGACAAACTGCTGGCCTGGGCGTGTTGCAGTTACATCTCCCAGATTTGCATCTGCTTAGAATATTTTTAGCTCGACACATTTCTTGTCACTGAAACTGAGCAGGAGCTGTCACATACAATTGGAAACAGGGCCGAGTTTGACTCTGTTTCCTATTCTCCAGCAGCTAGAGACCCACACTTCAGGACTCATCTGGGTGATTACGGGAATGAAGAAGTCGCTGCAGATTTCATCACTGGGAAGGCCTGCCATGGCTCGTAAGTGATTTGATGTTTACACAGATCAGGCTTCGAAAATAATGAACTCCCACGGACTACGGAGTGGACGTGCCTCTGTAAGTCATACTGCTTCATAAGAAGGAAGGCAATGAGCAGGCAGTATCTCCCAGAAGCTTGCCCTGCATGTCTACACTCCTATGAACACAGGGTTTTACTACCACATAATGGATGCACAGTAGAATCCTGGCTTAGAAAGCCCTCAATTTAGGGGATTCCTGACTGTGGATGCCTTGTGACCAGATGCCTCATGATCCTGCTTCCAGGATCAACTGTATCTTCAAACTATGGAGCAAATTAAACCTGACTTTCCTTAAGTTGCATTTGTCAGGCGGTTTGCTGCAGCAGTGTGCAAGGTAGGTAACACAGGCTTTCAAGTCCAGACTCTACTGCAGCCAGCAACTGTGGCCTTAAAATCCTCAGCAGGCCTGAGACTGTGCACTTGGACCTCGAGGTTGGAAGAACTGTGTTTTTTAATCTCCTTCTCTCCCTAACAATCACGTGACCTCAAGAGATGACTTTTTAATCTCTAATGCCTCAGCATCCTGACGAAATAAGGGAACTCCAGCTACAACAATATTACCCATCCATTTAACTCTTGTGGAGTAGAAATACAACCACAGATGGAAAATTCTGGACCTCTTAGGAACATGCAGTCAAGGTTAGATTTTTAGATTATTTGCCATTCTTGTTCATCCCCAGTACAGTGACCAGTACTGACAGTCTTTAGACAGAACAGTACAGATGTGCAGGCTATAGATGTGAAAGACAGAGGGCTTCTAAGATAAGGTGATGGTGGTGGCAGCTGAGAAGACAAAAAAAAAAAAAAAAGTAGGCCACAGGCTGGGCCTTGTGCTAAACAGAGAGCCTCAAGGCTTCAGAGCCACTGGAAAGAGGAAAGGACATGTTTGGTGCCAAAACAAACTTGTAAAACATGGCCAGGAAATGCCACAGAACTACCCAGGAAATGCTGGGCATACCTTCAGGGAGAGTTGCAAAGAACGCTGCTATTTGGTCGCCTGTCTCTGGTATGTCTGGTTCAGGCTCTTTCCCCATTCTTTCCAAAGATACTGCAGCCATCTGGACCTACAAGCTTTCAAGGCTCAGCAGTCTCTGCACTGCTTATGCTGCATGCTGCATCTGGCTTTGGCCCACGAGCCTGAAAACACCGATACCTTCCACCTGTTCAGAGCCCACAAGGGGCGGTTCAGAGAGGTGTCAGGTGCCAAGTCGAGACTTCACTCTGGTGCTGTTTTTATAGATGGCTGTCATAATGAAGGACCACAAACTTGGCACCTTAAACCAAGGCATGAAATCAAAGCATCAGCATCTCTGAAGAGTCCAGGGGGGAAGATCTCTTCCCATCTCTTCCAGCTTCCAGTGGGCCTTGTGGCAACATGGAATCTAGTTCCTGCTGCCACTTATGGCCTTCCAGCGTCCTCTGTAGCTGTGTGTTCAGTCAGTTCTAGTGAGAACCACCACATTGAATGTGGATTCTAACCTCATCCAGGAAAACCTCACTTTGAGTTCCCACTTAGATTGTTATCTATAAAAACCGTATTCATAAATAAGGGGACAGTGTAAGTTTTCCAGTTGATATGAAGAGGGGTGGGGATATTCTTCCACCTACTATCTCTTGGGAACCTGAAATAGAGTTGACTGAGGGGTCTGAAAGAGAGGGATGAGTGGGAACCTGTCTCTCAACTAGGAAAAGAAATAGGGAAATGTTAGGGGGCGTGACCATGAACCACCTTCTGTTGCCTGTCTCCACTGACTCCAAAGCACACACTCGAAGCCACAGCTCTTACCATCCTTGCTCTGCAGAGGCACATGCTGAGGACCAGATAGCTATACTGTGAACATGCCCATATCCCCAGAGCTAGACAGTAGCAGAACCAAAGCTTGAAGGTCGAATCATGAGCCTGGCCAGTGACTATTTCCCACAATCCTGTGAGCCTTTCTGCATCTAATGTAGAAGAGCAACTGGGGCGTTTATCAAACTTCCAATTAACTGAGACAGACACTATTGTCTTACCCATCTTACAGAACACTTTCCCACAGCTGGAACGACCCCTTGTCCCTCTCCTCCTATCACCACCTACCTTCCTAGTAGCACTAGAACAAGTAGCTTCTCTGGAACACTCTTTAGCCCACAGGAGGGTGAGGGAGATGGTTCAGTGGGTAAAGTTGTTGCCAGGCAACTGGGAGGATCTGAGTGAAGGTCCCCAGAACTCATGTAGAGCCAGGCACAGCAGTGCGGTTCTGGGACCTCAGAGACTATAGGGAAATGGAAAGCAGAGGCAGTAGAATGCATGGAAGCTCACCAGCCGGCGTGTCTGGTGTAACACAGCCACTAACAGGAGACTCTGCTTCAACTAACGTTGAAGGTGAGGACCATCACCCAAGGTTGTCCCCTAGCCTCCACATGTGCACCATGGCACATAGACATCTGTGCGCGCGCGCACACACACACACACACACACACACACACACACACACACACACACACACACACACACATATCAGAAGCAAACAAAAATGCTTTGTAAGAGGTAAACCATCTGGGTCCAAGGCCGGAGGTTGTCTCTAAACTGCACTGTGTGTTCTTTCCTATCTTGGAGTCCCCATGCTCTCAGGTAGAAACTATGTTTCCATTGCCACGAGGCTCACCAGGAAGCAACCTGACTTCCTGTAAATGAAAACTGGCTTCCAGTTCTGTCTATTGGATGTAGGCTGGTCCTCCAAGGTGTTTTCCACCCTTGTTATTTTTCTTTTTCCACAGAGACCTTCACATTCCAAGGAATTCATGGTCACTGAGTGGTGAGATATTGGTGTGCTCTTTACTACAGATGATCCTAGAAAATATCATCTTTTCTCCTTCTGAACTATTTTCTTCATTCATTTTAAGATGCTGTGACTGAATACTCATAGTCCAGGCAATTTATAAAGAATAGAGATTATCATAGCTGCTCTGGAGCCTGGAAAGACCATTTACATGATATCACAACAGAATAGTGTGGGATAACAGCATGGTGTATGGTGGGAGACTTCTTGTTGTGTTCTAACAAGGGGGAGACTACCACACATGGGGAAGAGTAAGATTTTGTTAGCTTAAATCTTTTTTCCTCTTCTTATAAAGTCACCAGTCTCTTCATGGGGTATTCTATAGCAATGGCCCCATCTATACAAATTACTTCCTAAAGGATCTACCTCAAGATGTCCTCTGTATACATAGATAGGATTGAACTAAATTTCAATATTAGGACATTCAAAGTATGTCACCTATCTGCCTCCTGTCTGATCCTGATCCAGAAGAGATGAAAACTAAGGGTGAATTTGACTGTTGCTATCAATGTGACCATCTCAGTACTGCAAATAATGATCATTTAATGTATGACGATTTCTGTGCCAGACAGTGGACTAAGGCTGTAATTCACTTCCTTTACCTACTCAAGAATACTTTGAAGGCATCATCACCAGACCTATTACAGAAAAAAAATGGAAGCCATATTGATCACGCAATTGGTGAAATTGTGTGCCTCTACTGACAGAGCAGTAGTTGACCCCATACATTTAAGGACAAATTTACCTGTTTGCCAACTTCACTAAGCATAATATTAACTTGGGGTTGATTAAATATAGGATCCTATGTCCAGCCCAGAAGAATTTGGGTTAGAGTTTGGGACTTGGTGTTAGCAAGCTCTTGCAGATGTGCTAATGTAAGTAGTTCTTGGGCCTTATACTCTGTATGGTTACTACAGAGCAACGCTACATCTTCAGCTCCTGTCCAAAGTTGATCATCTTTTCACTGTCTCTATTTATACACAGCAAGTACCTTACCCCCGGGGTTCTGGGACAGTTGCTCACCCAACAAACAATAACTTAGGTCCATGTTGCAAGTGATGTAGCCCTAAGAGTTCAGAGGATGGATGACTGGAATCATGAAATGAAATCCTCCAGTTGATTGGCAGAACTCCCCTGCAGCAAGAGACATGAGGGAAACTTCAAGTGCTAACACAGAGGGACAGTTTCTCCTGCAGCCCCAGAGACCTGGTCATAGCCCTGGAAAAAGTGATGCCTCATCATGTCCCCATTTGTGCTGCATGTTCAGATGACGCTTATCCTTAATGCAAAAAGAAAGGAGGAGACAGTAGGAGGAAATCCTTTCTGTCATGCTCACTCTCCCTGACTGTCCTTGGACATGACTCTCTGTCCTCCCCTCCCTCTTGTAGAGAGGCTGGTCCACTACATGGTGGGAGCCATGAAAGGGACTCCAATATCAGGAGATGGCATAGTGTCCATGCCTCTGACCCTCCTCAGGAAGACTGTATCTCTTGGGACCCCAGAAATTGGTGCAAACCTAGGAATACTAAACATATCTCCTGTGTAACTCACAGGCTGGGGCACACACTCATGCTTACAGACAGGACTCCGTTGTGAAAGCAAAGCTGATATTCTAAGTCCCAGATATCTCAGATGTGCATCCGTTCTTCATATAACTAACTACTCCATAAGTCCCTTGGAGACTCCATTCAGAGCTTATGGTTGTCTCCTTTTGGGAGCTAACTAGTTCCAAAGTTTGGATTTATGGGTCAGACACACATATAACAATCACCACATACATGAAAGTGTGCTTGTAACAGTCCTAAAATGAGCTACAGAGAGGTGAGTGTGGTGGTATTATGTTCCCCAAAATATTGTGCACCGTAATAAACTTATCTGGGGTCAGAGATAGAACAGCTACTAGATACAAAGGCTAAAATATGGTGTCACTCACACCTTTAATCCTAGCACTCCAGAGGTAGAAATCCCTCTGGATCTCTATGAGTTCAAGGCCACATTGGAAACGGCCAGGCATGGTGACACACGCCTTTAATTCCAGGGAGTGATGGCAGAAAGGAAAGATATATAAGGCATGAAGACCAGAAACTAGAAGCATTTGGCTGGTTAAGCATTCAGGCTTCTAGCACAGTTCAGCTGAGACCCATTCTGGATGAGGACTCAGAGGCCTCCAGTCTGAGGAAACAAGACCAGCTGAGGATCCAGCGAGGTGAGGTAGCTGTAGCTTGTTCTGTATCTCTGATCTTCCAGCTTCACCCCAATACCTGGCTCACAGGTTTGATTTTATTAATAAGACTCTTTAAGATTCCTTCTACAGGTGAGGGTTTCATCCAATTAGATTACGAGAGTGAGATTTGACTCTGTATTAGGATTATGGAAGTTTCTTGAAAGAAAATAGTGCTTCAAATCAAGTCCAAAGGATGAATCATTGTAAGAAAGGGAACAGAATTGGCATTACACTGCTTTATGAAGGCCCCAAACTGTCTAATGCATGGATCTTTCTTCTCTTCCTTACCCTCTCTCTTTCTTTCCAATGTCATTAGTTTGCTAATGGACTAAACAGATATCATTGCTGAGATAGAAGAGCCCCTCGTTCACAGAAGCAATGTACGGGATTTTTTCTTTTGCCTTGTATTCCTGATAAACATTTGCATTTGGCACACACAAGGTGACAAGAAACTGCTTAATACACTGCAAATCACTCCAAAGTGTGGTCCTGACCTTGTGCCAATGTCCTAGCTTTCTTGTGCTCCTGAAGGACCCTGAAGTCTTCAGATGGGCCAGGAAGCTCCAGGCCAAGGAGTTGCTTTTGCAGACTTGGTAAAGTGCTTGGAAGGCATTTCCCTGGGAGTAGAAGCCAACGACACCCTCCCAGAAGCATCTGAGCTCTTAGCACATTGTTCAATCTGATTTGTGCTACATTAAAATAACCCTTCTGTGTCAGCTTCTGGTATGAGCCTCAGG
Organism: Peromyscus californicus insignis; assembly: GCF_007827085.1. Taxonomy (NCBI): domain Eukaryota; kingdom Metazoa; phylum Chordata; class Mammalia; order Rodentia; family Cricetidae; genus Peromyscus; species Peromyscus californicus. The sequence goes on from NW_026294606.1 coordinate 94,943,645, forward strand.
ACACTTCACCATGTATTGTCTGCACAAAGACACTTCCAGTGATAATCACCGAGGCCGCTGTGGATCTGAGACTCTGCTACGTGTGTACAGGCTTTGCTGTTATTTATTTACCAAAAGGCAACCCGAACAGTGGTTCCATTTGCCACTGCTAAATTTCCTGTGAGTCCTTTTGTGCGGTGTAAAATTGTTAGGCACCTTCAACAGCTCTCAGAAATGAGCATTCCAAATGTATTCTCTGACTGCACAAAGATGTGCTGATCCTGCTCCTCCCAATTTTTCAAGAGAGCATGGGAAATAGGATACCTAAGTGGTAGGAAATGAATCTTGGGAAGAAAACAGAACCCTGAGGGCTTTGCAAAGCCTAGGAAATTGTAGTTGTTACAGAGGTACCAACTGGCATGGCCCACTTAAAACTGCCAGGGTCAGTCCCTGCAGGCAAAGGAGAGGGTCACCACGGAGATGGCCAAGAGGATTGAGCCCAATCAGTGGTCAAACATATCTGCGCAACAGTTCTTCAACTGTATTCACCACCCAGCCATCTGTACTCTTCTCTTCAGTCAAAATACCAGAGAATATTCCTATGCTGACTGGACAAAGAGAATTGTGACACCCAAGTACTCTGGAAGTTCTCCTAACTTTCCCAGTGGAGGAAGCTCCCTAGAAATAAATGGGAAGTACTGGTTCCTGGTCAAGGTCATTCACCACTACAGTTGGAGGTGTGCTGGTACTCCAGGAAGCTGTTTGTGAAAATCTTCACTCCATTCGGCATTCAGAGACCTCTTTCAGGCCATGACAGGTGTATTTACACGACAGAAATGGGAAATCAGCACATATCAGGACATGGCTTCTTTTCCCTGTAAAGCCAATTTACCAGGACATTGTTTGATGATATTCACAGTTGCCCATTCCTGATTCTCTGGCTGAAATATCTATTGGTTGATCCCCTGATTCACATCAATTGAGACCCTGATAAGTATCAGCCCTCTGCCAAGTCCTGGGAATTAGATGGGAAAATAGACAAGATCTTTACCCCCATGCCATGCCATCCACTTCAAACTCCACGTTTATCATTGCATGCAATTTTGCATTCATTTTCATTTTTATAAAGAAATTGGTGTCTAGACATGTAAACTGCCCATCAGAACTTCTGATCCACTTAAAGAAAAAAAAAGTGATGACCATGAACTTGTCCTATCTCCAAAGTAAAGGCATTTTATACTACATGGGATGGGGTACAGAGATACCTGATGGTCTAATTTCTATTCATATTCTCAGTTGGCAAAAGGAATCATAGATGCAAGGTTGAGGTTGACCTCCCATCCCAGATTTGTATGTGAGAAATCCAAAGGAAGAGGGATAGCAGACTGAAGGTTATACATTTAGGAAGTGGGATGGGAAGAGAGATGGGCAATGGAGTCTCCCCAATGGGACCACACACATCCATGGGCTTTGTAAATAGCACATGGAGAGTGCTCTGTGAGTGCCATCCTGGGTTATGATCTTATTTGCTGGCATTGCCCTTACTACTACAGAAAAAGGATAGGCATGGCGCCAATCAGTATCCTGGACTTAGCTCTCAAGGAGAAAGTACCCAAGTCAACTTTGAAAGTACTGTGCCCATCTACCCTCCTTCCATGCAGACTCAAGGGTCAGTGTGGAGGGGCTAGGAGAGGAGAAAGTTGGGATGCCAAGATTTCCATGCAGTGTCCCACAGTGTTTGAGACGATAAGCAGACAAAGATTCCATTGGCCTCAATGATCCAGCAATCAGGCTTTCGCCAGCATTGGGCCTGTCACGAGAGCTGAGGTGGAGAAGAGTCCCAGCTGCTGGAGATACAGGCTCCCTCCCCATCCACATAGTAAACCACAATTCCTAGCAAAACAAAATGTTCCTGCTTATAATTATTTAAAAAAAAAAAAAGCCACGTAAGACATTAAGTTGCTCTGATGCTGGTTGTCTTCAAAAACTCCAAAAATGATAAAAAATGTTTTTCTTTTATTTCATTTTATTTTCCAAACCATATGGACAGGGCCAGCTCAATGCATCATTGCTTGTTGACGCTGGAGCAGCTGTCGGCACCCTGATAATGCCACAGCACAGCTCGGCTGCAGCCTGCCAAACCACAGTGTATGGAAATCATCTTGCAGATTAAAAAAAGAGGGAGAGAGAGGAGGGACTATAAGTAAATAAATCGAACCCCACTTTGAGCCAGATTCCAGCTATGAGCTTATGCAAGGAAGAGGGTGGGGGTATCATCCTATAAATAGTCTTAAAATCCAGTATTGTTCTAACCAGGACGCACTGTGATTTGTCTGGTTAATCACAACTAGTATTTGACCTTTGCAAAGGTACAATTTGAGTTTCATTGCCAAGTGCAACTTCGCGTTTTCTTCTTTTAATTACTGCACTATGATTCAGAAGGCAGCCACAAGAACACAGTTTGGAAACTTGATTCCCTATAGGTTTTCGGAACGTTTTATGTATTTATTTGTTCTGACCATGAAAAAAAAAAAAAAAACTACTCATGACACAGATAACCAGCCAAAAGCACACATCTTGGCCTGCTGTCCTGGGATCACCCCTAACTTTTATTATTCAAGTCAGTTGAATAAGTCCAGCCCTCCGTGTCCTACATAGAGAAGGGTTGTGTGTTAAACAGAAGATGTAACCACCCAGAAAAGCCCCCCACCCACACAGTCTTAGGGGGCGGCTCCAGTCTACACACACAGTGGACTATTGTAACTTTCATTTAGCCTCGATGGCCCCAAATCTTACTTGTGGGGCCTTTCTTTGCTGTGATATATCCCACCGTGAACATAAAGTGGAAGCAAGAAAATAGTCAGAGGAGAGTCCCCTCAATGTAAAAAGATAATATTCATTTTCTCACTTAACCCTTGATTGTCCATAAAGAGGAGAGAGATAACAGATAATACCCATTTTACAGAGAAAGCCACTGAACCTTCTAATAGAGAAATAACTTCCCTAGGGTTTTTGAGGGTTATATTGTCTCTCCTCCAAAAGGTGCATTGATGCCTTCACTGCCTGCTGCCTGTGAACACAGCTTTATTTGGGAATAGGTTTTTGTAGTTGCAATTAAGATGCAAACTGAAATGAGAGCATACTTGTCTATACAGTGAGCCCTTAGTCCAGTGTGACCGGCAGCCTTATATAAAAGAAAAGGAAGAGGCGTTGTGGAGACACAAATCTCATGTGAAGACAAGGCACACATAGAAAGAAGGTGTCAAGTCCCACGGTGTGAACATCCTAAAACAATGGAGGCAGATATGCAAGCACTGTTTCAACCAGTGTAGGAGAGCCCCAGAGTGTAAACAAAGCAACAGGAACCAGGTCAAAGGAGTGAATGGGCTGTACTCCAGTGTCTTCAGAGAGAGCATGCGCCTTCCTTAGCTTTATACACACTGCATCCAGGCCCCCAAACAATGACAGAGCAAAGTTCCATTTTGTTATGGCCCCTAGATTATGATGGTTTGCTGCAACTTCCCAGAAAATCAAGTGTTCACAGGGCTTGGATACTTTTACTGACAAAACGACATTAACTCAGCTTGAGGAATGGACACACTCCATGCAAGAATTCCAGCTCTAAGAATTCATAAGGGAGAATGTGCCTGAGGGAAGCAGGACACTGAGAGCATCCTCTGTAACTCCATGCATCACTTGGGTACCAGAGGCCTTCTTCACATTGCACATTCTAACAGGTGCTGCAATTCCAGAAAGGAGTCAGCTTCAGTAGCCACAGAAGTGAAGGTAGCCAACCTTTTAACTGCTTGACCCTAAACCTATGATGGATAAAGATCCCCATCATGCATTTTCTGAACGTGGTAGCCTCCATGGATACCTTTCACTCTATGGAGAAACTGCTTTGCCTAACGTTACATGCTCATTGATTATTGGTGCACATGATGTGGCTTTAAATTACTCGGAGGAACCTCTGTTGACAGTATGTCTGCAACATCTGTGTATATAAATTGATAGTCACTTTGTAAGTTGTCTAATTATAACTTCAGATATTTAAAAACTATAGCTGCTTTTGTAGAATACCTAGGTCTCTATCTGATGTTTTACATAAATTCCTTTTAAAAATATATTTTTATTAATTCCTTGAGAATTTCACATAAGCATATGATGCATTTTTATCTGTAGCACGAATCTTAAAAGTTATTATTAATAAAATCAAACCTGAGGCCAGTTATTGGGGTGAATGCTGGAAGATCAGAGAAACAGAACAAACCACAGCTTCCTCACCTCGCTAGTTCCTCAGCTGATCCTGTTTCCTCAGACTGGAAGCCTCTGAGTCCTCATCTGAATGGGTCTCAGCTGAACTGCTACTCATAAGCCTAAAAGCTTAACCAGCTATAGTTCTTGGTCCTCACACCTTAAATACCCTTCTGCTTTCTGCCATCACTTTCTGGGATTAAAGGCTTGAGTCACCATGCCTGGCTGTTTCCAGTATGGCTTTAAACTCACAGAGATCCGGATGGATCTCTGCCTCCCAAGTGATAGGATTAAAGGTGTGTGTGCCACCATTTTCTGGCCTCTATGTCTATCTAGTGGCTGTTCTGTTCTCTGACCCCAGATAAGTTTATTAGAGTGCACAATATTTTGGGGAACACAATACCACCACAATATCCACCACTGAATCATTTCCTGAACTCCTCTCAGATGTACCTTATACCTCCCTACCCACTTCCAACTTCATGTCCTCTTTTGTTTTTGATTTAGTTTGGTTTCTTTTTATAACCATAGAGTCCAGTTGGTGTTTCTCATGTCCTCATAGGTGTGGTATCATCCACTTGAGCATTGTCAACCTACCTGGGCCAAACCCTTAAAGAAAACTGACTCTCCCTCCCCTGAAGCTGTTAATTGTCAGTAACTCCTCAGATAGAGGGGGTTGTAATACCCTCTGTAAATGATTTTTTAAAATCACCTTTAGGGATGGATATATGGCTCAATAGTAACATGTTTAGTATTCAAGTATGAAGACTTGAATTCAGATTCTCAGAATCCATGAAAATGCTGAAGATGATACCACCTGTCTATAATTCCAATGTTCCTGTGATGAGATGGGCAGTTGAGACAGGAGAATCTAGGAAACTCATAAACTGTCTAGCCTTATGTATGCGACAGTGGTGGGCTATAATCTTAACCAAGGTGAATTGAAGATCAGCACCCAACACCCAAAGCTGGCCTATCACACACACACACACACACACACACACACACACACACACACACACACACAATGTTAGGTGATGGGTGTGCCAATCAGTTTGAATGTAGTAATCATCTCAGAATGTGAACATATATTAAAATATCACATGGTAAATAGTAAATACATGTAATTTTTATTTCTCAGTTAAACCCCAGGAAAGCTGGGAAAATAAGACAAAACAAAACTCATATCCTCTACAGCAGCCCTACTTCCAGATGCAAGCTGAAGTAGGCTGGCAGGGCTAGATTCTGTCTGGGAGCAGGAAAGGATAGTCTTCACAAAGGCAGAACAGGCCATGTCCTGGGTTGATGGGACACTGATAGCACAAGTCAATCTGCCAGATGCAGGAAGGGATAGACACAAAGCCCAATCAGACTCATGAAAGAAATAGCTAAAATTATGACATCTTGGGTTTTACTTAGGTCTCCGCTTTCCCAGATTTTTGCCTTTATGTTCCCTGCAGTGGTTAAAATCACTGGTTAACAGCATGGTTCTACACTCGGGAAATTTATGGGACTTTCTAAGCTTCCACATTTCTTTCAAGATAGTATAAGGGTGCCATGAGAATTAAATACATCTATGATACGTTATGTAATATTCCTGGCTCCTGGAGAGTGCACAATGGTTTGGATGTCCTTGTTAAAATGTGGTAACAATGGTGCTGATGGTGCTGATGGTAATAATGATGACAATGGTGGTGGTAGCTACGCTGAGAGTGACAAGGATGGTAGTGGTTTAATGGTGATGGTAGAAGTGATGGTGGTAGCGGGAATGGTAGCAGTGATGGCAATGCTGATAATGATGGTGAGGGTGAGGGTCATGGCAATGATAATGAAGAAGGTGGCGATAGTGGTAATGATGATGGGGTAATGCTGATGGTTATGATGATGGTGATGGCCGTAGGGTTAATGCTGTGTTCAGGTTGTGGTGGGAGTTGGTGGTAAAGACAGTGGGAGGGGTGCTGATGGTGGTGGTAGTCCTGAGAGTGGTGATAATGTTATAATGATATAATGGTTACATTGGTGACAGGATACTGCTGGCAGGGACTTAACGATGACAGCCATGGTGGAGGAGGTGGTTGTGGAGAAAACTGACATTGTGATATCCTTAAAACTAAGACACCCCCATATGCACTGCCTCTGAATCAGTTTCTTATCCCCCATAGCAGTCTGTATCTACATAGTCTCCTACCATCATTATTGTCTTGGTGTCTCTGTACAACTATTTCCTACACTTATCTATCTTAGCATGGTTGTATTCCTCTTTCTCCCCTTTCCCATTCCCTAATCTAATTCTAACCACAATTGCATCTCACCTGCCCCACTGGATTTAAACACTTCATTTGGAGTGGTATGTCTCTGCCAAGAACTGTCACATTCTTGTTCTTATTCACTTTAGAGATTATTTGGTATTCTATCATCTTTATTTACCTCCACTGTCCTCTGCTAGTGTTTCATTCTTACCAGCCTCTGTAACCACTCTCGCTGTGGTGCTTCCCTGGAATCAGCCTCAGCATGCTTAAACATCCTCTCCCACTTAAATGTGCCCAATTTAAGGGTCATATGCATCTCCTGGAAGCTCTCCTCTGCAGCTCCACCTGCCCTGTGGACTGCCTCCACCCACTGAACTAAGGCCACAGCAGGTAGCCATGCTTCATGGCATCTTTTCTATCATGCTTCCTCCTTGTGAACAGATGGTTGAACCCTACTTCCTTCAGCACCTGCAAAGTTTCCATCCCAATTTTCCATTTTCTTTGGCTTTGTGTCTCCCCCTCTGTCATGACTTGATACTAACACACATTCTTCACTCTCCATGTTAGCTGCCCATTCACACAGTGAAGGCCATATCCTGAAGAAATGAGACAATACACCTAAAAGCCATGGCTATCACATACCATATATCACTTGCTTGGTAAATGTTACCCATGGTCATTTCTTCTTGGCTTAAGTACCTAACTTATAACCTAGTAATGCCCTTACAAAAGGTCCTTATCCAACTTTACAAGAAGCTGAAGGACAAGTTGTCTCCAGATAGGTAACTTTAGGACAAAGTGACATCAGACAGGTGACTTCAGAACAAGGTGACTCTAATAAGAGTCAAGGCCACCTAGGGAGATCCTGAGACCTGTCAGAAAAGAGGAGGAACAGGGAAAGGTACCGTACATGGGGATAAGATCTGGAAAAATAAGAAAATTAAGCCCCGCTTAAATTACCTTTACCCAGCATTAATCACGATGGATGCGGCATGAGATCTATTTTTATACCAACAGTAGAGGTCAAAGCCAATGGAGTTTTTGAATGTTTTTTTTCCTCCTTCTCAAATTACTCAGGACTCCAAGTAGCAGAGATGACCTGTTGGTTTGCTGACTGGCTATTTCAGGCAAAGTCATGCGGCACAGACTTTTCTCTCCCCAGGACAGAGTAAGGTGATGCTCTGTCAACCACCTGGCCAATTTAGTTGCTGCTGACAGCTGATCCTAATAATGTGGTCAGCAAAGTCGGCCAGGGGCTCCTAGATGATCTACTTTGGCTCCTAGGTTTCCCATACAGGCTGTCTCCATTGATCAGATATAATCGAATAATGGCTGAAATTGTGCTTCTCGATGGGCCCAATAGGCCATTTCTTTATGACATGATCAAATTGGCCATAGCGCATTCAATTTGTTTTAATGGCCAACACAGATACAATTAAGGAGATTGACTGTGCAGCCATCCAAATTGTCCATTAAGAAGGTGGCCAAAGTGACTGGACCAAATGCATGTACCACATGCACTTTCTTTTTAAGGATGTCTAGACTTGGTAGCACCTTTAATTTTCTTAAAACTCCCCTTAACTAGTTATGTTGGATGTTGACAATACAGTTTTCTAGAATGAAACAAAGCACACTTGCAAAATAAAGAGGACATTCTTCTTAAAGAATGATTCTGAATCTTTTGATGTTAGTGGGGTAATAGGAAGTCAGTACTTCATTGGGGCTCTGAAGACTTATAAGGATATGAAAAATTAAATATATTGCTGCAGATGGCTACTAATACTCGATTTATGAGGAAAGATTTATCTTTGCATATTAGCAGTACCCAAGGTCATGATCTGTCTATAACGTGTTCCCAAACCTGATCTGAACCAGTGACTACTGACTTCATCCCTCCCTACTCTGCAAATTCCACTCTGAGATGATAACTGCTCTTGTAGGAATTTTGAAGATGAAAACATGCTCATTATGTTATTGAATCCAGTTGATCTTTGAGTATCTGTGCATGGTAAATGACATTCGTTTTGTGTCACCAGTTACCACAGATGTCTATACACAAAGTCTGTGGATTAAACAGCCATAGAAGAGGATTGCTGATATGATTGTGGCTACTAGTCTAGCAGGGTGTGTTGAGTGGGGGGGGGACTGGCTACCGCTAATGAAAGCAGGTAAACATTGAAATCCACCTGAGCTGGCACATGGAGCCAGGCTCTAGCTCCTTTTTCCATTTTTTGAGAATCCCTTTACTGAATTGAACTCACAAGCAGAAGTATCATGCAGCTAGATTAAAATAGTCACTCAGTCCCAAACACTATACAGCTCATGAACTTCTATGTAGTTAGAGTGGCCACTCTGAAGCCCTGGAGCTTCCCCTAGGGTTTTACACTTTTACTGCCAACTACATTTTATGCATTTACACACACACACACACACACACACACACACACACATACACACACACACACACACACACACACACACACACACACACACACACACATGGTTTGTGTGTCCTTTGCCTCCATTCTGTCCTCTTCATTACCTGATATCACCCTTCCTTCTTCTCCTTTGTACATGTTATTCTATACCTCCATGGACATTTGTTTACTTATATACATGCATATACTTAGGCTAAGATCCACATATGAAGGAGAATTTAACTTTTTTGTTTCTGAGGATGGGTGATTTAACTTAATAGTTTCCATTGCAATGGATACTTTTCCTCTATGTATTTGTCATCAATTACCATTTGGCAAAAGTCACAAAAGGAAAACATTAGAACAGTAATTAACAAGTATATGAATGAATCCAAACTTCTTTTCATGCCATAGAATCATCCCACAATTAGCTGAACTGATGACCTCTTAAATGGATATGATACTTTTTGACTTCCAAAGCATATTGTCACTAAGGTTCCATTTTATTCATCAGGATTCCTAGGTAAAGTGTGGCTATCTCCTCACAGCTGAAACTTTGAGAGATTGTCAAGAACATTCAGTGACTAGTTGCAAAAACCAGGCCTGGGGTTGCTCACTTGAGAACTTCAGTTCCACAGCTGGAAAGCTACATCCAGCTACAGAAAAGCAATGACCTGTGGTCCCCTGGAATACCTCTCAGCCTTGAAAGAAGATGGGCATCTTAGTTACAGTTTCTATTAATGTGACAAAACATGAAAGCCAAAAGCAACTTGAGGTGTAGTGGTTTTGTTTCAGCTTACAGTTCCACAACAAAGTGGATTCTGAAAGAAAGTCAGGGCAGGAACTCAAGGCAGGAACCTAGGGGGAGGAGCTGATGCAGAGGTCATGGAGGAGTGCTCCTCATTGGTTTTGCTTTGCAGCATACTCAGCCTGCTTTCTTGTATCTCCTGGGGCAACCTGTCCAAGAGTGGGACCACCCACAGTGGGTTAAGCTCTCCCATATAAATCATTAGTCAAAAATATGCCCCAGAGGCTTGGCCTCAAGGCAATCCGGCGTAGCATTTCCTCAACCGATATTCCCTTTTCCACAATGACTCTAGCTTATAAAAGCTGACAAAAACTAAGACCACAGGCCACATCAGCTACTCCATCTTCAGTGTCTTGATTCCCCTGAATCTGTGGTTGAAAGAGCAATACCTGGATTAGAATGTAGTCGTGGTGATCCACAGGTTGTAGCATGGCTCCTTGCTTCTCTTAGGTACAGACCGAAGAGACTGGCAGTTTCCACCTTCTGGGGTGAAGTAGCCTTATGTTATCTCCTGCCTGGGACTGTAGTCTTCCCTATTTACCAGAATGCATTGGCTGGATCACCATGGTGACTAACATTGGGTAAATACTTACCAAATGAATAAACAAGCATGGCCAGCACCTAGTACACGTATAATAAATGTACTTATTAGCAACAATAATTTTGACAAAAGGATTATATCAGAAAAATGGAGCCTTTTGTCTTATACCTAAAATAATATTAATAATATTTCTCCCTTAAAGTTGTTGAAGGAATTTTATAGAAATCTGTGTGGCATGCCTGACATTGTATTTATGCTTGATATTGCTGAATCATTACTATGCATTATCATCATTATTAATCATTACTATTATTTTAAAGATTTAAGACCTTTCTAAGAATCAAATATCTATAGAAAATGAGAGAGCACATTGGGGTGTCATTGTGTGTATAGGGTTTTTGTGCAGCACAACTAGCTCATGCAGGTGATAACCTCCAAGTTCCTATTTGGCTTGTGGAAACTGAGACATAGAATAAGACAAGCTCATGACTGGTGGAACTTGGCACCACTCTACTCTTCTCTAAAGTTGTGGGGTATTTTTCAGACTTAGCATGACCCAGCGAGGTGCTACTGTTCCTCCCTCTCCGGGCTACAGCATTCCTTAGGGATACATGGAAGAGTGATTCCTGAGTATTACGACCACTCCAGTTGCTGCGCAGTGGACTGAACATAGAGCAGAGACTGATAGCAGGGACTAAGCAAGCATCTATCAACGATGAAAAGATCAGACAAGAGAAGATCACAGGTATGATGTTCTCGGAGCTTCCTCAGCTGCCTTGGCCACAAGACAAAAGCCTGGATCCCTGAGAACTGGATCCACAGATGATCTTGGTCACAATTCCCCCATCGGAGACCTTTTAATGACATACCACCCATCATCTCTTCTCATTTTAGAGAGAGAGAGAGAGAGAGATTAGTTTGTGGGCCTCAGTGACTACCTTCCTGTTTTGTTATACTGTCTACCTCCCCTGTGTCCCATTCACCAGGCTCCCAGTTGTCCCATTTACAATCTACAGTGACCTTAATAACACCTGTGAAATATGAACCACTTCATCAACCTTTTTATTTTCTTATAGCAACATAATTAGCCAGATGACGAAGCTCTTTAACATGGAAGAAAACACTAAAAAAATATTGATTTTTCTACAGAGCCATAATATTCAATGTATCATTCCAAATTGAAGTAGGGACTAATTTAGGAGAAAAAAATCATAAATTTAAAACTGAGTGGAGTCCGTTTTTTTAAAAAGGCCTAACAAAAATTATATACATATATTTATGCATGGCGATCATTAAATTATTCATTTTAGATTTCTACTAATAAAGTATAAAGACTTGTTACTATATAGCAGGCAAGTCACTCCCATTATTAATTTGTTAGATAAATGGATTCTGTAGCTTGAAACTTTAAATGAAATGGAATTCACTAATCCTAATTGCTTTGCTTTCTACTGGTATTTTTTCCCATTAGTTCAGCATGTTTTTTTTCTTTCTTTCTCTTTTCCACTTGAAGAGAGGAGCCTTCTTCAACTTAAAGCCTTAGGGTATACTTCATGGGTTTATTAATTATCAGGTATTCATTCAGAGGGGTTAATTAAGCAATAACTTTCTGTTGACTGCAGTATACAAAGAATAAGAGGCTTGACTTCGTCTGCTGATTAAGCACTCCTGACCGTATCTTCATTTTCTTTCCCTTGGTTGGAGGAAATAAAAGTCTTTGGCCAGTTCTACTGTTGGCTCAGACCAGTTAAAATTAGTTATTTCAAACTCAAGCCACCTTGAGTCCACACAAAAGGAGATGGGCCCATAAAATATATAATATAATAATTATCATATATTTGTATATATATTTATATAATGTATTGTGAAATATATAATATGTAAATATATAATGTGTGTGTGAGTATGTTCCTTTCAGTTGACTGCTCAAGAAACCTTTCCTTTGCTATAGTCCCATTGATCAGACAAAGAGAAAGAGTCCTTGTCCCACCTCCTATAGGGAGTTTGGAAGACATGAAATAAGTCAATTGATGACTCCACATGCTAGACAGGAACAGTGCCAATTCACTAGGAAACCTTGGGGTAGGGGGTGGGGCTATTGATTCTTCCAATGTCAAAATGTATTTACTCAGTTCCATAGTCAGTGTTTGCTGTTCTACCAATTAGATACTTCAAGGATGGTAGGGTGGTAGGTTCTTCCAGAGTTGATCAACAATTCTCAGAACAAGAGAGGAAAGAGCTATGTGCTCTAGAAAGATCTGTTGTTGGAATGGGTGGGTAGTAGTTAAAGTAAAGGAAGCTTAAAGTTGGCTTCTAAGAGTATTTCCCAGAACAAAGGGGAAGATAAACACACAGAAGCAAAGATCAAAATAATAATAATAATAATAACTGTTAAAGGAGGTTCATGGTTCCAGGCCTAACCTTATTTGAAAATCTAGTAAGATGAGGTCATAAGAGCCTGAGTTTCTGAATCCATAATTCCATGTTCTCCCTCTCCTCCATCTTCCAAAGCAACTCAATAGATGGCACCAGGGAAGACGTTATACTTTTCAAAACTGTTGATGTCATCAGAACCAAGGGAAGTTTGAAAACCTGTCACAGCCAGTCGGAGCCTTGAGAGACACGATGACCAATGCTATGTCCTAGATGAGGTCCTGGAAAAGAAAAAGGACATTAGGTTAAAAAAAGAATGAAGGGAATTTGAATAAATTATGGACTTTAGTTAATAATGATGCATTGACATTAGTTCATTGATTTCCACAAGCACAGCACACTAAGTAAGAGGTGAATAAGAGGAATTTGTGGAGGGTTAGGGGAAGAGGAATATGAGGACTTTGTACTATTTGCTCACTGACTGCATGCCAAGCTCCCTGTGCCATGCTCAGATTAAGGAGGTCTCCAACAGGGTAAATGCATTATGATTAGCATTTGGGGGGATTATTTTCTCCTCGGGGATGTTTATAGTCTTCCATTGGAGCCCATCTGACCAGTAGGAATATCTATTACCTGAGAGTGCTTGTAATAGTGCTTGGATGGCCCTAGAGCTATCCAAAGAGCATGTCCCTCCTATGGCCATGTCAAAGACTCAGTGAATCCATGGCTTCTAGGGTGGATTGTTTTTTTTTTTCAAAGTCCTTGTCCTTGGACCACACCTTCCACTCATAACCGAGTTGAAGAAGCTGAGAAAAGAAGGCTGCACATCCTTAGGTATGAAAACATCCAGAGTGATTTACTAAGTGCCTGTGCTATGTTTCCTACCGGGTTCAGAGTGGGCACCCACCTTCAGCATAATTACAGTCTCCTGACTACCAGGGGGGTGTCATTCTACTGCAAAGAAATGCCAAAATTCACCAAGAGAACAGTCTGTGACATGCAATAAAAGGATCAGCAACCCCCATGAGAAACAAGGGGAATGATCTAGAAGGTTCAGACTCACATGTAAAGTCACAGCAGTAGACAGCACTGGGGTCCCTCCCATGAACCCTTTTGGTTCTCCTATCCCAGGCACACTAGAGGAACCCAATTCAGCATTCAGGAGAACAAAGGAGAAGCAGTTGTGACCAAAGACTATAAATGCCTTTCTTAAGCGACCACAGGGGACAGGCTGTTTGGTGAGTGCACTTACCAGATGGCTGGGACTGTCAGCTGCTTCCAATCAAATCTTGCACCACTGAGTTGGTGCATCCTACACATTCAGCAAGATTCTGCTGAGTTGGGGTGGAAGGGGGGGTGCCTTCGTTTGCTCCATACCTAGAAAGTGTGCTCTTGGGGTTTGGAGGGCAGAATCCAAAACCAAGAAGAACGCATCAGAAAAGGGAAATGGGACACTGAAGAAGGCACCCTGTCCCAGGCCATGTGTTTTGTTTTAAGTTTATGGTGTGAGAGGGAAGGAAAGAAGAGAAACTGGTTCTTCAAGTGCATGTGGGCAGAGAGAGGCAGGGAAGGGTGAGAGAGGAGATGGGGAGCAGACCAGAGTGAAAGGAGTAAGAACGAGGGCCAGCCAGGAAGAAATGAGACCAGGCAAGGGATTTGCCAAATGCTAAAATTCAATTTATTATGATTAGTATTATTTTGCAAATTTTAATTTACTCATTTCAGGTATGGAAAAAAAACAGAGAGTGAATTCATTCTTATGTATATGAATATTAAACATATGGATTCATTCTCATATATATGCATGTATGTATATATGGAAAAGTACACTTGCATTTATAAAGTGAAAAAAAAACTGGAAAGCATGCTTTAGTGGTAATTAGAGAAAAATTCTCCATGCTCTAGTTCTCTTAAAGATGAAATGATTTCCTTATAAAGGAATTACAGTGAGAGGCTGGGCAGATGGTTCCGACAGTTAAGTGCATGCTGTGCAAGCAGAGGACCTGGGTTCAGGTTCCCAGCACCCACATAAAAAGCCAGGCAGGGTCACACAAACTTATTATCACAGCCAGGGTAAAGCAGAGACCGGACGATCCTTGGAGCCTGTTGGCCAAACAGTTTAGCAGAATGGGTGAGCGCCAGGTTCACTGAAAGAGTCTGCTTCAAAAAAAGGTTGAGAGGGGTTGAGGAAAGCATGTAACGTTCATCTCTAGCTTATACACACGTGCACACAAACATACACATATGCACATAAATTGAGAGAGAGACGGAAACAGGGAACAATGGATAGAACAAGTTTTTTTCTTTTTCTTTTTTTTTTTCAGTTAGAAGGAACAGTGACAATGAGAAACTTTCTAGTGTTTCCATCGAATATGTCCCTGTTTAGCTTTAAAACTTCCCTGGCTACAAGCCTACAACAAAAATCCAGTGCCCAAGCTTTACCTGTAACTCTGGCTGCATTTGAGCAGTACCACAAAGACACTAGGAGAAATAATGTGTGTTAGAGATGCCCCATCAATGGAAATCCCACCAAACCTCAAGGATAGTTTTAAATTTCTTCCTCGAAACAGAATATCCTTTCGGACATTGGGACAATGGCTGCTGAATACAATACCCCAAACACTGAAAAGGCTCTGAGTGAGAAGTGTCCCCCATAGGCTCCTGGATTTGACCTCTGGGTCCCCAACTGGTGACACGATATGGGTAGTTATGGAGGTAGGTCTGTGCTTTGAGAGTTTACAGCCTCACCCCACTCCCAGTAAACTCTCTGCCTTGTGATTGTGGCTAAAGATGTGACCTCCCAGCTTCCCAGCTTCCTGCTCCTGCCACATGTTGTCATGCCTTCCCTGTCCTTGTGGAGTTCTCTTCTTGAAGCATATGCCAAAATAAACTCTTTCTTCTTTGACCACGGTGCTTTATAACAACAACAACAGAAAAGTAACTAATAAAAAGCTTTGATGTTTTCTTCAGCCTTTCATTGTGACAGAGTCTTGCACACTTAGCAATACCCTGGAGCCACCAGACTTGTTCACAGCTGCATAGCACATCAGGCCCAGCAGACAGATCTGTTTCTACAAGACACGTCTGTCAAAGGAAAAGGCAAAGCTCTGTGATGGAACATATCTTTCATAGCTGTCCTATTCCAAGCCATTCTGAATAGCAGAGGTGTGGGGGTCTGATTGGAGCTCAATTTATTTTGTTTTCTAGCTTCCACACACAGCACACAGACATGAAGCCCAGAAATTCCTGTATAAACATAAATAAAAGGCGCAATTTTGATTATGTGCCTTCTGCCTCCAGAATGTCTTCTAAGCCCTGTGATTAAAGCCCTCAAAGGTTCGATTTCTTCCCCCTATAAAGTGACAGTGCACTGGGCAGAAGGAGGTTTACAAGACACCTCCTGGCACTGGGTTTCCCCTCCCTGTCCTCTTCTTAGGCTATGCAGCTTCTATCCCATTCTATTCTTCATGGTGCATAGTCTGGCAGCTGGGGAAATCGTTGGTGTTGAGGTCTGGATGATGGCGAGGGAGAAAATTAGAAAAGCGAAGGTAAAACCAAGTGCCTGGAAGTTGTTGGGTAAAGAGAAACTGATTTGGGAAGCCCCCACCCCACCCCTGTTGCCTCCCATCTTCCATGTCCTCATTGTAAAAGCACCAGCAGGAAGAATTTGAGCCTGGGATGTGCTGCAGTCTGATTTAACAAGATTATGAACTTGAACCTTACGGAGAAAGAGAGGCAAGTGGAGCTGAAGGGAGAAAGGAGTTCTGGCTTCCTGGATTTGGGATGGAACACTGCCTTCCAAGACCAGTCCAATTTGCTTTGCCCAGAAGTGACTGGAATTCACGCATTTTTGCAGCCAATGGTTAATGGTTAGAAATCCATCCATAAAAACGTGGTCAGTAAGCTATAATTTTCCCTCTTGAAGATTGCTCCATTGTGTAGAGATTTTTGCTTTGCTTATTTGTTTGTTTATTTTTTAAAAAAAAAATCTGATGAGAGACTAAAAATACCATGGCATTTATTGTTGATCAGGGTGTCTAAATGTTTCTAAATCAGGATTTCAATGGATTTACTGCCATTAAATGTGAACTTTCTCTGGAAGGGAGTAAGTGGGGCAAAAAGGACCAGGATGCAAACATACTATTTTGTTTCTTTTGTTGGAATTCTTTCCCCAGAGCTTTAAGCAGTCCAAAGGCATTTTAAATGTTGTAGAATACCAGTGTGTCTTTAGTATTCATACCTGGGTACCTAAGACCTTACTGTCTCCGCCTTTCCTTGCTGAGATTACAACAGAGTGCCACCACACCTAGCATTTTAACATGGGCTCTGGGGATCGAACTCGGGTCCTTCAGCTTGCAAGGCAAGCACTTTACTGACTAATGTAGGTAGAGTTTTCCTGCCTGGCCCACAGTCAGGACAAATCTCTCTCACCTGCCAGTCCCACAGCCTTTCAAACCCAACCAAGTAAACACAGAGATTTATTTTGCTTACAAACTGTATGGCCGTGGCAGGCTTCTTGCTAACTGTTCTTACAGCTTAAATTAACCCATTTCTATTAATCTATACCTTGCCACGTGGCTCGTGGCTTACCGGCATCTTCACATGCTGTTTCTCATCGTGGCAGCTGGCAGTGTCTCTCTGACTCAGCCTTCCACTTCCCAGCTTTATTCTCCTCCTTGTCCCGCCTACACTTCCTGCCTAGCCAACGGCCAATCAGTGTTTTATTTATTGACTAATTAGCAACACATTTGCCATACAGAACATCCCACAGCAGACTAAGCCATCCTTCATCCTCTCTAGCTATTTCTTTCTTCAACCCAATAAACAAGATGATCTTACCTAGAAATTGGGCAAGCTACATCACAAGGAATTGGGTCCAGGAGACCTTTGGGCTATCTCCGGCTTCTGTCTCACATCTTCTTAAATAACCTGTCAGAGTTATCCCTTATTCTTGCAGAGGATGTAGGTCATAGCAGTGTTCCCAAATCTGGCTGGTCCTGACAATCACCTGTGATGCTTAGTGAACATACCTTCCTTTGGATCTCTACTTCAACTGAGCATTAGATTCAACTAGGGAGCTTTTAGAACTCCTGATGACCAAGCTGTTTCCAGACCAGTTCCATCAGAAACTTGGGGCATGGGCTCCAAGCATCAGTAGCTCTAACACTCCCCAGGTGGCTCATGCATGCAGCCAAGTTTGAATACTACTGTGGAAGCTATGATTCAGCAGTCTTTTTAAGGACCTCTGAGGGGACACGAGCCACAAGCTCTCTAGGAAAATCTTACACTCATGAAGCAATCTCTGAAATACAGATTATATAGCCAAAATGCTTGCGACCAGACATTTATTGGATTGGGGATTATTTTTCCAGATTTGGAATATTTATCAATACATAATGAGATATGTTGGGGATGAGACCCAAGTCTGAAGATGGTACTCATTTTTATTTCATAAACAACTGAGTATCATAGTATGAGGGTGATTTTAGACAACATTTTAAAATAATTTCTTGCATAATGTCTGATTTCACTATATGAGATTGTCCATACTTGGCATGATTCCAGCATACAGAAAGTTATAAATATCAGAAGATTGGGGATTTTGAACTTGTAGAATTGAGAATGCTCAAACTAATGAACATCACATCAGGGCTCAGGCCAACACTATGTCTGAAAGGTAGGTAACATGTCTTCCCAGACTGGCTAATCAAAACTCACTGTCCTGAGCATAGGCTAGGGGTTCCTCCGATCCTATGCCATCACTTGGGGGAATGAAATGAGTATCCCTTGGTTGCAGGTGGTGTCTTTCCTGAGAACACATAAAGGTTGAGATGGGTGTGTTTGTCACCTTACATGGTGAAGTTAGAAAGCAAGGAAGACAAACTATGAAGGAGACCCACAGAGGCCACAGGGAAGACATGGATAGGGAGAAAGTAAGAAGGGGAGAGATTGTTGCATTTTCCAAAGCCTTTTGTCCATTGCCAGTTCCAATCTTTAGAGATTGCATGCTCCTCTGGGCCTTTCTAAATAAGGCAAGGGAGAAACACTGTTTCCTAGAGATGAGCCTGCAAATTCATAGGTTTAATAACGGTACTAAAATGAACCAGGAGGACCTCAAAACACGTTTCTCTCCTGCAGTCCTTTTCAGAGTTTTAAACACAGATGGGTATTTTGAGTTTCCAAATCAAGAATTCAATAGGGGGAGTTGCCATGGACTGCTTCCTATCTGAGGGTCTGGCACTCTAAAGAACATAGCCTGGGGCTGTCTCCGTGAAACTGTGATTTTCTGTTATCCATGTAGTGGGAAAATGGTGATGGTGATGGCCAACTTCCATAAAGTGCTCAGATTTCACTGAATGTAGGCCGTCTCCCCAACCCCATATGAGGAACCAAGGTCTTACAAAACAGAATGAGGACTGAAGACACCACTCAGCAGTTAAGAGCACTTGCTGGTTTCCAGGGACTTGAGTTTGGTTCCCAGCACCCACATCACATCAGGTAGCTCATAACTGACTGTAAGTCCAGCTTCAGTGGATCTTCAGGGGAGACCCTCTTCTGGTCTTCTTGGGCACTCACATGCATGTACGCACATACACACACACACACACACACACACACACACACACACACACACACACACACACACATCCCACTAAAAATAATGTAAAGTAAATGGAATGAAAAGAAAAAAACATTTAAGAAAAAAGAATTGACCTTCATCAGAGCTTGTGAAGTCTTGTGTGATGTTCCTAGAATCTATTCCACAGTAAACTTCCTTGTACGACCCACTGATGTATGATGTTTTGTTTGTGTTCTGACAAATAAAGCTGGTCTAGAGATCAGAGGGCAGAGCTAGCCACTAGTTAACCATAGAGGACAGGCAGTAATGGTGGCACACACCTTTAATCCCAGCACTTGGGAGAAGGAAGCAGGAAGATCTGGAGTTGAAGGCCACCCTGGGCTACATAAGATTGAACCAGTCTAAAAGAAAAATAGAGTCTGGCAGTGGTGGTGATGCACACCTTTGATTCCAGCACACAAGAGGCTCGTGCCATTAATCCCAGCACTAGGAAAGTGGAGACAGGACTATAAGGTGGATGGAGACAGGATCTTGTGCCAGTTCAGTCTGAGGATTCATAGAGACAGGAGCGCCCACTTGGTCTGAGATCTCATAGCGGTAAGACATCTCTAGAAGTTGCTGCTCTGCTTCTCTGATCTTTCAGCTTTCACCCTCCATATCTGACTCAGGATTTTTATTGCTAAGACTAATTAGGATCATGCTTCAACCCACAGTCCATCTTTTCTCATCACAAAATTTACCTCTTTTTGACTTTAGGCTTATTGTGTTAAAATGGATAGCCAATGAAATAAATGGACCATTTTGTGCTTGGTAGTGTGACTTTTGACCAATGTGGGGAGTTGTGAAGAGAGCATGGTGACTGTAGATGACACAGAGTACTTCCTATCACCATAAAGAAGTCCCTGCACACTCTGGACCGTTTTCCACCTCAGCCTCTGGAAACTACTCATGGCTTTTGTTCCTATAGTTTCAGATTCCCAGATTCATTTCTAGACAGTCAAGTAATCGGAATCCCGCAGTAACATTCGCTTGAGTCTGGCTTCCTCCACTTCTTGTGATGCATCTGAGACCCATTTACAATGCTCACATATCTGACACGTGTCCCTTCTTATTCCTAAGTTGTATTTCACTGAATGTGTGTACCATAATTTGTAGTGGTATTTGCTCCACTCATGACCTTGGGCTATGCAGCCCAAAGGAGGTGGTGCTTCCTGCCATTGTATGTGACCACTTAAAAGGAGTTGGAGAAGGGTCACAGGTCCCTTCTCCCTGCTCCCTGCTCCTGCTTGTGAGGTAGATTTGCTCCTGGTCAGATCAAAGGATGACTTCTGTTGTCTACTCCGTTTTGTAAACATGAGTTTATTTCCTCAATTTATATCCTAATAAATTCTGTTATTATTTTAATAAATTCACGTGGATTGATCATAATAATAATTTGTATATCCACCCATTAGTTGGATGGCATATTCTCTAGCAATAATAAAGAAATATACTCTAAACATTTGTATTGTATTTTTTGGTGTGTGTGTGTATAAGTGTGTGCATGTGTGAGATTGTATGCATATGTGAGTGTTTATTTGTGTGTGTGTAAGCACAATTTTCAATCTTCTTAAGTAAACACTGGGGGATGAAATTACTGGATCATATATAAAGAGATGGTTTATTTTATTCAAGTGCCAGACTGCTTTCCAAGTGGCTATACAGCTTTGTGTACACTCCAGGCAAGGATGAAGGCTGCAAATGTTCCCATTCTTTGCCTTTCGAGTTGCCAATTAAATTTCTGAAAGTTATTTTTGATGTCCTATTGTATAAGTAGTGGCGTCTCAGTGTGGTTTTTAACTAGAGTTTACCGAAGACTAATGACACTCTGCATCTTTTCATGTCCACATCCATCATCTCTGTATCTTCCTTGATGAAGTATCTATTCAAATCCTTTGCCCATTTGTATTATGTTGTTTTCTTATTATTGAGTTTTGAGCATTCTTTATAGATTATCTATACTAATCCTTCATCAGATATGAATTTTGCAAATATTTTCTCATAGCTTGTGGCTGGCTTATTCATCTTAACAGTGCCCTCTGAAGGGAAGGAATTTGTAATTTTCATGAGGTTCAATTTGTCAATTTTTTTTCCAAAATGCACTGTGCCTGTTGTGTTGAACTGAAAAGAAAAATTTTTGTTCAAGCCAAAGCTGTCTAGTATCCTTGAGAAGTTTTGTGTGTTTATACGCAGTGGCCCATCATCCAGTTTCAGTGCCTTCTTGCATGTGGTTTAAGGTATATTTATTTTGCACAGGAATGCCCAATTATTCCAGCACCATTTGTGGCAAAGATTATTTCCATGATTGACTCATAATGTACAGTCCTATTTCCTTAGTTATTTTTAGCTGCTGCCCCAGGGCTGAAGCATACTTTTAAAAGTTTTTGCATTCAACCTGCAAATAACACTTTAACCCTATGTGGATAAGAAAGCCCCTTACAACGTAAACTTCCAGCATCCCTCCAAGATATGCCCTCTCTTCCTGGGTTCCTGAAACAGAGCTCTTTGGAAGCTCTGTCCTGCTTACCAAGAAAAGCCACATTCTGTCCTGAGTCCACAGTGGAGGGTTGTGGAGGGTCACCCTCCTGCCTCTCCCCAAGAAATGGGAAATCTCTGTTGGAGCTGGGATAGGTTATGGACTTCTTCATTTTGGTCCTCCATTTACAGTGGGATTGTACCTTTCAGATTGCCTCAGTCTTAATGTGTCCTCATTTTTGTCTAATTATTAATGAGCATGATGATGCCCTCTAAGCAGATTTATGATTTTGTAAGGCAAGAAGGTCCCAAGGAGGACGGATGTCTTCCATTTCTATATGTCAGTGGCTTCAGTCCCTAATGGAGGGAGGCTTTCTGGCATTCTTGAACACAGTCTTACCTGTGGACATGTGGAGGAGGTTCTGGATGAAAAACCTCAGAGAGGAGAGCTCCTGATGTCTTTGCCCTCCTGTGACTACATACTCTCACGTGAGCTAATATTCGGTCTTTAGCAATGTGTTACAGATTTGAAGGTGGTTCATTCCTGCCTGAGGATCCTGGGATTCCATCTTGGGTCTCCTTGTAAAAACAAACAAAAAACTCTCTTTACTTGGGTCACTTGGTTTTTCTGAACTCCCAACTGTCATATGGGTTCAAGGACAGTTAAGATTTTTAGTTCATTACCATACCTGTCAGGGTAAAATAGTCCCCTACATCATGATGGATTCGAAACTTCCTCTTGACACAAAGGCTCCAAGCTTCTAGCAAATATCTCTTTCCCTTTTAGATGGCTATAGAACATAGCCCAGATCAATAGCCTAGCTGAATTTTCAGCTAGCCCCTCAAATAAAATATTAAGCTTACCACCTTACGTGGGTATTTAAGTATTGACTGACTGAACCAGGTGAACTATTTGTAGACACATGTGTAAACACACAAATCTCATTCATGATGGTACCTTCTATTTCCAGGCAGACAGTTTCAGCTTAGAATTCTTCTGTTGTATTCTCATACTTCTTCTGTTTAACTTTTCAAAATACAGAAAAATAATGTGGCAACTGTTTCATCTTTTACAGACTTCTATAATAGATCGCATGAGCCAAGCAGTCTAAAATAAGATTTCCAACCTCTCAAAGTCTTAGAGAACAGTCCGCTGTTGAGATGTGGGCAGAGTTCAGAGGCTCCCAGAGGAGAAACTCCACCTTTCTCTCAGCTGTTGACAGTGGTCCTTGGTGTGCTTGGTTTGTGACAGACAGCACCACACTAACCTCTGCCTCCATCTGCTCCTGATCGTCCCCTCTGTCTCTAGACCGTCTCCTTGTCTCACAAAAACACCTTGTAGTAGTGTTAGAGTCTACTCTCAACCCGACCCACTCCCCCTGAGTGTGTCAGTATTATCTGCTACACTCCTTCTTAATAAAGTCACCTTTGTGGTGTCTGAGGCTTAGGATTAAGTGGATACAAACCATATATGTGTGGTTTATGGATTTGTGTGTGTGTGTCATATTTTGAGTGTGGCCTGTAATACCACCAATCCATGTTAAACAGGTCACACACAGCACATTGTGTTTATGAGTATGTATCTTGGATCCCCCTAACCCATGACCTGAGGCCCAGGGGAGCTGTTTGTCATCATGATGGGTGCCTGACAGTTTTGTAAGCTCTCCTGAAACATTGTGGCTTAATCAATGAAGCCGTTTGCTAATACTTGTTCTGACACCCCATGGACTGGCCTGAGATGTTTTCAATCCACCTCAAATGAACTTGAGATTGATCTGTGATCTCAGAGTAAAGTGGCAAGATCACCAACATAAAGCCCACAGAAAAACTGAGGCAAAACTCAGGCAGAAGTAATTAATGGCCCAAAGTCAACTTACTAGTGAGCATAGTCATCCATTTCTGTGTGGTGGGCACAGACTCTTTTTATTTGTTTGTTTGTTGTTTGTTTGCTTGTCTGCTGTCATGGAAGTGAGCCACTATGGTACCACAATGATGTGCATAGCTTAATTCTGATATTCAAAAATTAAGACCTGTGTTTACTTCTCGGCCAGTCCACTCATTTTTAGGATTCAAGCAAAAGCATCCATGTCTCTGCCTCAGTTTTCCCATCTGCTAAATAGAAATAATGTTCCTTACAGTCTGTCGATGTTGTCCTGAAGAGTCAATCAAATGTGGAAACGTGGGCATGCAGGGACAATACACTTTAATAAGTGTCTATAACCTCCCCCTGTGATGCCACTCGAGTGTGTGTGTGTGTGTGTGTGTGTGTGTGTGTGTGTGTGTGTGTGTGTGAAGGACTGCACATACACAAGCATATGGAGACTAGAGATCAACATCAGCTCCCCTCTTCAGTCACTCTCTATCCTACTTTTTGAAGCATGGTCTCTCACTGGATCTGGAACTCACTTAATTTGATTAGACCCATGGTCAGCCAGCCCTAGTCATTCCCCTGTCTCAGCCTCCCTACTGCCAGGATTATAGGCACACATTGCTGTGTGCTTTATCATCTGAACCATCACCCCCGTGACACCATCTCAATGGTCATTAAACCAGTAGTCATTTCCCACGTGGAAGGCTAGCAGTGCTTTGAGTTATTTTTCTGTCCGTATGAGAATGAAAGAGAGAAAGAGTTCTAGTAGAGAAGTCAGGAGAAGGGGATTTTCTGTTACCCAGTCACATGGCCTGCAGTAACACAGCTTGCTTCTCTAGGCTTCTATCTCCTTAAACAGGAAACATACCATGCCACAGTTTTTTAACATCTTGGAGCATCTTTAAATGAATGTGCATGATAACATTGTGGCTGCCAACAGCAATGCCAGGGAAACCTTCGGATTTTCTTCTCATGTATTCTAGAACCTCACCAAAATCTCTTAGCCGAGGGAGTAGAATGAACACTCTCCAGAGACTAAAAGTGAAGTCTACATTCACCAGGAAGGAAGATCCAGATTTGAAGGTGAGACAGACAGAGAATATATGAGCTCCCACCCTCCCCACCCCCGCCCAGTAAAAAGAGGATTTAAGGCCTCTCTCTTTCAAGAGCTCCTGGCATGATACCAAGTCCACTCTCACAAGGTCCAATGTTTACAGCCACTCCAAAACCTCCCAAGCATGTATTTCACAAAAGCAGGACTTGTCCAAATCCCCTGCAATGTCTCCAAAGGGAAAGAACAGAGTCAGTAATCGGGGCCGTGCCTGTCTGTTGTTAATTCTCCATTCCCAGCTCGAATATGCACGTGTGCATGCACGTACACACACACTCACATAAACACAGCCATACATATATACACTGACGTCTAATATACTAAGGGATCAAATTACAGTTACAGCATAGTAAAGCTATCTTCAGTGTGTGTGCGTGTGTGTGTGTGTGTGTGTGTGTGTGTGTGTGTGTGTGTTTTCAAAATAAATTTTAGACTCTTTCCTTAAGGTTCTAAATCCTTAAAATGTGAAGAAATGATAGATTCTGGGACAAGTAAACAAACTGTCTTCAGAATACAGATATGTATTTTGCAGGCCCAGTTACTGGCCTATGAAAGTAGGGGCCCCTTCTCCAAAATGTAACCGTTTCAGAACTACAAGGGCAAAGCATTCACAGGAGTGTGACTTGTGCATGCAAGCTGGCAGACCCCCATGATACCAGTCTGCAGCCATGAAAACAGGTCCTGCATGGTACTTGTACCATTTCTTGGGGACTCAATGTCCTGATAAGTGTTGATGGAGGTGCCTTTCATCAAGACATCAGGGTATCTTTGGTGTTAGATTGGCTTGATGGGGTTGCTTCGGCTGGACCATACATCACCACCACTCCACTGTTGCATGAATCCTAAATGGTCTTCTAATAAAAACCCAGAGACAGATATTGGGATAAATTCTGAAAGATCAGAGAGACAAAGGAACAAGCCACAGCCAGTTCTCACCTGGTCAACTCCCCAAATCCTCTGACTGAGTGAGTGCCCCTGAGTTCTCAGCCGAAAGGACCTGATTGCTGTCTCCTCCTGCCTTATATTCCTTTCTCTGGCCAGCCATATCACTTCCTGTCTCAACCTTCCTAGCGCAAGGATCTAAGGCGTGTGATCCCAAATGCTGGAATTAGAGGTGTGTGCCTCCACTGCCTGGCTGTGTCTCTTTTAGACTGGATTAATCTCAAGCAGCCCAGTATAGCCTTGAGCTCTCAGAAATCCAGACAGATCTCTACCTCTGCCTCCCGAGTGCTAGGATTAAAGGTGTGTGCCACCACTGCCTGATCTCTGTGGATAACTCTGTGGCTGGTTCTGTCCTCTGATCTTCAGGCAAGCTTTATTTCTTAGATTACAAATATATCACCACACTCCACCATTTCGAATTTCAATTCTCACTTACTAACCTGGGCATGCCCAGGACAGAGTCTTGAAGGGTCATCTGAACGTGCTTGGGCAGAAGCATTTACAAAACTGTGTCCAAACCTAAAGTCACTACATCTTAAGCAAGAAGCTGTTTTTCCTAGGGTGCACATGAGCCTTCACGGCCTGACAAATGGTTCCCAATCTGTTCTTTTACCTGCAGTGGGGTTCTTTCCTTAAGTGGGAAAGAGCCTTGGTTAGAAACTCCCTTGGTGCCAGGTTTTGGATGCATCAGCGGGGAGTGAAGACTGGAAGCGTAGGGGCAGGAGAAGGGGGAAGGGGAAGGGAAAGAAAAGGGAGTGGAGGGGAGGGGACAGAAAGGGAGGAGAAGAAAAGGCCTAGCTTGAGTTCCCTGGCTGCTTCTCCAGGCTGACACAGACAACTTTTGGCAGTAAGTTCCTGGAACTAGGCGGGAGGCTCTACTGCTCTCATTGGTCTTCCTGTGGCTGTTGCTAAGCGGATGGACCAATGATGTGCGGGGACGTCGGGGCTCCTCCCCTCTAGGCCCGCAGGGCTCTGGGTGCAGAGTCCTGCAGAGAAGCCTAGGCAGTCACTGTCCAACCCTTCTGCTGCTGGTCTGAAGGGGAGGTTGGGACAGAGGCCTCACCTGTCAGGCTGGTAACAGCTCTTCTTTTCCTTCCGCAGCCCTTAACTTCTGTCACCTTTACAGGGCCTGGAGGACTATGGCTCTGGGGATTTGTTTTCTCATTTTATCCCCGACTTTGTTGTGCAAGTGTGTGTTTTACATTTTAATAAATTTATTTATTATATGAACTCTCACGAGAGAACCCACTAAACATCTCCTACCCTTCTGTCTTAAAAACTCACAAAACTTGAATCTTTACATTGCAACCGGAAAGACAGAAATACACACACACACACACACACACACACACACACACACACACACATACACACCACACACACACACACACACACACACACACACACATACACACCACACACACACACACACACACACACACACACACACACACGGGGCAGGGTATGGGAGGTGGGGGTGGGTGGTATTTGGCATGGAAGGATAATTTCCTTGCCTCCAAGCAGGGCCTTAGTTTATAAAACGAAAATTTAGACTGGAGAGATCCCATGAATGTGGACAGCATTGAGTGTTTCGAATAATAATAATTGTGGCAATATTAATAAGTGATCATTGTTTGAGGACATACAATGTGGTAGATACTGTGCTAAGCAATTGGCATGCTCCATCCTACTTAAAGCTTGTTACGTAGAGGAGTAAACTGAGGCACAGCAGTGAAACGGCCTCACCAGATGGCAAGGCTAAAGCGGGGTTCGAATCTGATACTATCTCCAGAACCTGGAATCTCACTTTTCTGTGCAACAGTTCTGCTGTAGGCCACATGCTAAGGGGTTTCCTAAGTCCCCTATGTGGGGATAGACCTCAGCAGAGTCTGTTGCTGGCTGCCCCTCTCCAGGAGGTCCCAGGCACAGACAGCAGGAGTATGGTTGTTGTCACCCTTCACCTGGTCTAACCATCTCCAGTTGGGGTGCCTGTTCAAAATCCGTGTTAAATGTGTCTTCCCCAGGAATCTGTGAAGGACAGAGGAGCTTGTGCTTCTTTGGGGGAAAGCTTCATTTCCATTTTACAATACACAGTCACTGCAGGCAGCTGTCATAGAGCTATTTGGTGGTGACCTGACCAAGGCTGCATGGTCTTGTTCTTCCCACATGACTGTCAATGTAGTTCTATAACACGGAACTTCAGACTTCATGCAAACTTGATGTGATACTGGGAGCCCTATTCCAACTGTGTGAGTTGTCCAAAGGAGCATACCCAAGCAAATATGTTTGTTTTCAGCATAAAGCTTCCCTTTTCTCTGTTCTTCAAGGGATTTTCTTCCAATCCATTGTGTTCAGCTTAAACATCATGGTGCTTAATATGAGATGCAAAATTATGCTAACTTACTGGGAGCCCACTGAAGCACAGAGATGTATACCTCTGTCCTAAAGTCACACAGTAATAGGGTGGCTGTCCCGGTTTTAAATTATATATATATATTCTGCTTCCTCCCTACTCCTTAGTACCATACTCTCCACTGCTCATAAATGGCTTTCGAGCTTTCTGTGTAAAGCACCATGTTTTTAAAATGCATGAGTTTGAAATGCACGTGTGCACACACACATACACACACACACACAAAGTGTGCGGGTGAGAAATGAAATCTATCCTACTTTTTCTTTACAAGCTGCCTGAGCTGTGGCCCTCAGCCAGAAGAGGGCTTGGCCAGTGAAGAAGCTGGGCTGGCCTGGCTTGTTTCTACCTGGCAGCCTTCTACTTGCCCCTAGTCCCAGCTTTGAGTCTGGCAAGAAGAAAGCATTCAGTACTCTGTCTGTGGTTGCCTAGTAGGTTGAGAACAAAGGTCTCAGTTAACCTTTACTGTGCAGCAGTGGCCTGAGCATGCCTGTCTCCCGTCTGACATGGAACAAGACATGGAAGGTGCTGTTCTCATGACTCACCGGAGACGAGCTGCAGTTCCTTGCAGAACAGAATCCCGAAGCAGGGCAGAACCTTTGCAGCTCTCCCCATCTCCAGAGACTCACTGGGTCCCAAAAAGATAGTGCTGTCTCCTCTCCGTAAATCCCCCAGCTTATACAGCCCTGCCAAAGT
The DNA here is from genome assembly GCF_007827085.1 of Peromyscus californicus insignis. Lineage (NCBI taxonomy): Eukaryota > Metazoa > Chordata > Mammalia > Rodentia > Cricetidae > Peromyscus > Peromyscus californicus. Next base: position 94,972,389 of record NW_026294606.1, read on the forward strand.
GCTCCTTATGATCTTTTGCCATGAAATTTATCTTCCACAGGTTTTTCATCTAAATATATACAAAATAAAAAATTGGGGTTGCAGCAAAGCAGATTGTCATGTTTGTGGAGACTGATACTTTGACTGGCTGTTTTCCCTAGGAACTCTCTTGGAGGCCCTGAATGAATGTGGAGGCATGTGTGTAAGGCAGCTCTCTTCCCAACTTGTCATCCCTCCTGCTGCAACCTCTGAGCCCTCCTAAGCTTTCCCCAGTGAGTAAGTAGCCTGCCTGCACAGTGCCATGTCTTTCCTGTTTCCTGTATTCTTTGGGGCCTTGATCAGCTGTGGCAAATGTCCTTTTTCCTGTCTGCTTCTCCTGGCTTGGGGCATGTTCTGCTTCTATGCTAGAGGTTTGTCAATCGGATGTAAACAAAGCTTCTCTCAGCCAAGTAGGAGATGCACTGTAACCCCAAGTCCCACTAAACGGGCCTTACACCACTGGCCATGCTACAGAAGAGGTGTGTGTGTTCATGTGTGTGCCCTGGTGACATGGGATAACGGGGGCTTCATCTGGAACAATAAAAAACAAGCTTTCAGGAGAAAGAGCTCACAAATGGGCTGACAGTGGAGGTTTGGGATGTGTATGGACAGGGAGAAACTAGCAGGGATAGAGTCCTGTGCAGGACCTAGCCTCCACTGCACCATGAGAATAGTAAGCAGAGTTCTGAACACTCCAATCCACTTTCCATGGATGGGAAACTATATTTTATTGAAACTGGTAAAAATTAGCTGCTCAAGGAACATTGTTCTTTCCCTAGAGGTGAGAAATTGAGACCATATGTTCAGGCCTGGTCCTGTTTAGGTGGGTGTATAGCTTAGTAAAGGAATAAAATCAACACATTTTTTCATTGCTCCCATAATCAAGGTGTGGGAACATTGGAGTCCTGATTTTTGACTTGGCCCAGTGTAGCTTACGTTATTAACAAACGTTAAACTCTTGGTTCCCCTAAATTGAAAGACTTCATAATCAAATGCAACCAAGATTTATGAAGTGCTGAGAAGGGACCTAATATTTCCTACATCTCACCCCTCGGGGACTCCGACAACAGTAGTGGAAGACAGGGCTTTTCAACCCTTCTTTGTAGATGAGAAGACAAGGACTCCCAAGTCCCCTGGATCCTGAATCCAAGTACATGTCAAGGATGTGAAACAGGATAAAGCATTCTTTGACAGCTCACAGAACAGGCATGGTATGTCACAGGCTCACAGAACATCGAGTTTTAACAGCATTTCTGAGTACTTGTTTTTCCTTTTCTAATGCTTAGCTGCTATTTGATCGGTAACGTCATTGACTGATGTGAGCAGCATCAGTCTGAATTGCTCCTCTATCAGGGAATTCACTGGTTTAACTCTCAAATCTTTGAGTATTCAAAAAAGCTTTCAGTCTCAAGACTTGTAATTGGCCTAAAAAGCAAAAACTACTTTTTAAAAGAAATGTTCTGGGTCAAACATTTAAACAAAGTCGTGTCAACTAACAGCCAAGCTTGTTACTTGGTGAAACTGCCAATCATGCAAACAAGGGAAGAAACCCCAAATACCTTCAGAAATCCGGTCTAAGTGTCTTAGAACTCCAAAGAGCTACACTCATCTTCCACATTCTCTATTGACCGTCCTCTAGTCTTAGTAGCCTGAACTATGACCTTGAGAGGTTGAGTTAACTTTTCTTCTCAGTGGTCTTCCACTGGCAAACTTTTTAGACTTGCATGTCACCTTCTAGACTTCTATGCATGAATTCATGATGAAGGATGCTGGGCTTGATATATCAGAGACAGTGATGAATATTGAGAGTCATCTCCCCTTCTCCACAGATAAATTACATTGTGCTTCATGTTGTTTCTCCCCATGGCTACTTTCTTAGTGAACACCAACTAGCTTGCACCCATCTTCATCATAAATCCCAGCACCCTCACCACTACCCAATGGAGCCTCTCTTCATACACACATTCACTCATCTATTAATCCATCTACCCTCTCATCTACCATCCATCCATCCGTCTGTCCATCTGTCCATTCAGCCACCCACTCATCCATCCATTGACTCAGGTATATTTATCAGACTCCCACTATCTGATACACTGGAGGGATGGAGTCCATAAGGTAACCATGCCTCTGATGTTGCAGTGTTTATGTTAGTAGAGGGGAAAAGACAGTGTAACTCTCCAGCAAAGAAATGCTGAATTCTGATAATCTTATACAATCAGCTTTGTCCCCTCAAAATATTCCCTCAATCTCCCAATAGAGAATGGGAGGGAAGAGAGGGAAGTAGACATTGTTGTCAGCTGGTTTGGTCTGGCTAACCTGTAATCATCTCCCCTAGTAATTTCCTTCAAACTTCTATCATGTCCTGAGATCACTGTGTTTGTTTTCTTGTTTACCAACTGATGATCTTCCCTTACTCCATGAGGGTGGAGGCCCTGTAAAGAGAGGATCAGTGTCTAGGCTGTCCACCCCTGAACTCTTAATATAAAACAGAGTCCTTGGAACCAATACTCCTCCAGTGCAGAGGGGAGCACCACATATTTGCTGAGCCAATGAATGACTGTCCCCCACAAACTTTATGAGGACAGGAACACTAGACTAAATTTGAGCTCAGGCTTTGCTCGCCAGCATACACTCAGGGGGTGTTGCTCTTACTTTGTGTTGTAATCATTCTAAATGCCTGTCTACTGCCTAGATAATCCTTAGGTTTGGGAGAGAAGTCTTCTTCGTTTTAATAATCTAATCACTAGTTAACAATTAAATCCAAGTACAAGGCTAACATGATGATTTTGCAACTAAATATTCCCCCCACCCCACCACCAACCCCCACTCATCAGCTCTCTTCCCAGAAATAGGTGTCTAGCATAAAACCCATGTACTTAGTAGCTGGCTATAAAAGTGCATGAATAATCTCTCACCTTGATCAAGGAAGAGCGAAATGGAAAACTTAATCCCCAGGTGGCTTCATGGGAACTGAAAAAAAAAATAAATAAATGGAGCTGCTGACATTGTCCAGTGCTGATAACATTTTCCTTTTATAAAACAATCATTATTTTTGTGCTCACAGCATGCTTTGTAATCACTTCTGACCATCATTACCTACATCAGCATGGTCTTTTATCCATTTCGAAAAAGCTGCAGTTGAGGTCAAGAGTGTCCAAGGACCTCCTACTTGAGACAAGACTAAGCCCTGGAGTGGGTGAACATTCATAAGAGTCTTTGCTGTGCCTGCTAATGCTCCCCAGTGTAGAGGGGAGCATTTGTATTCTGGGTGGGTTTTCCCCACCAAGAGAAACGCAGCATCCCCAAGAAGTTGTTGTCAGGGTCAGAAGGGAAGACTGAGTTTAACATACCAGGACCCCACCCCCACCACATCTCTGTGCAATGGCCCTGGCAATTAAGGATGTCATCTCTCATCCCCAAATCGTAGACAAGGTGGGGGCAGTTGGATGTCACTGGAGGAGACAGAAGATGGATAGCCCTGGGAGGTTCCTCTGTCCTATCGATGCAGACAAACTCGTCTCTCTGTCTCATTGTTTACATCACCTTCAATTTGGCCAGATGGACATCATGGAGGAAATTTCGTCTGGACCAGGATTCTTAAAACACTAGCAAAAAGAGCTGGCTCTTGGGAGAAAGGAGGATGGGGCCATTAAAAGTTGGGAGCTGGGGCCATTATGAAATGGCCAGGGCTGCATTGACACACAGGGGGATTTCTGCTCGATAATGGGAAATGTGAACACAGGTTAGTGCTGTGATTACAGCATCCTGAAGGGGGTCCCTAAGAGGCCAGGGATAGATTAAAACTCACTCAAGCAAAGCTGAGGGGAAGGGATGAAAGTCTCCCCTTCAGACTTTGGGAAGACACCCATGTGAGAAGAGATATTTTACTTCTCACATTTTCAAGAAGTGCCGTTTTTGAATGTCACACTGGAAAATAGCAATATTTACACACACTTAGAACTGCGAGACCTGTACTGATTGGGATCAATTATATGAAAGTCCAGAATTGAGATGTTTGGAATATTCAATGAAAAAATTGTTGTTCTCTAGTATGGCAAGATAGCTGAGTATTTTATTTCTGGGGTACAGTTTGGCAACATCTATCAAGAACCTAAGAAAATTCTGTAAAAGCATGCAAACATGAAGTTGGAGAGATGTCTTAGTAGGTAAGAGTGCTTGCTTTCTAAGCAAGAAGACCTGAGTTTCAATACCTAGCAGTAAAAAAAAGAATGCTGAAAATTAAACTCCAGCCCTTGGAAACAGACAAACATATCTCAAAGATCACTGGCCAGCCAGCATAGCCAAAGGAGGGCTTCTGATTCAGTGAGAGTCCCTGTCTCATGGTAATAAGGAGAGCAATAGAGAAAGACATCCTGTATCCTTCTCTGGCCTCTGCATGGGTGTACACACATAGCACACACATATATACAACACACAAACATGCGCACAAACACACAGAACCTCACACAAAAGCATGCAAATTTGTATTTTGAGGAAATATTTTATGTATGTATGAGAAAGTCTCTCTTTGTGGTGTGTGTGTGTGTGTGTGTGTGTGTGTGTGTGTGTGTGTGTGTGTGTGTGTGTGTGCTGGTAAAAAAAATACAGAGGGTACTTTAAACATTTACTAACAGAGGAAATGACAAAATCAATTGTGTATTCCTACCATGGTACTTAGTAAACCTTTAAATACAAAATCATGTTTTCCAAACAAAGTTAATGACATGGGAGAATGATTATGGCATGCTAAGTAAAAAATGCAGGTTACATTATGAAAACAGATAGGATGCAATTTCAATTCAATACAGAACAAAAAACTCAAACGGGAATAGATACAACTGGTCATAGTGGTTTTATCTACCTGTCAGGATTGTAGATGATGGCTTATATTCTGAATAGTTTTCAATGTTTTCTGAAGTATCTATCTACTAATATGTATTTTATACATGTATAAATAGGTGTGTGTTATGTGTATATGTATATTGGAACATGTAGTGTGTGTGTGTGTGTGTGTGTGTGTGTGTGTGTGTGTGTGAGATAGTTCTTTTTTGTTCTTTTTTGTCTTCGTTTATTTATGTCAATCATCTAACACTCAATGTATGTAACCATTTATTTTCTATGTATAAATAGATATGTGTTATGCTCAAATACATATATAAACACATTTATGCAACCATTTATTTTATTGAACATTTTTATCTATCACAACCTTTTTTGCTATAAAAATTAAAATACTGTTAGAATACAGAAAAGAAAGCTCATAACTGTATAGAAAGTCAGGCTTTCCTGAATTTTCAGAAACATGATGAGACCAAGCCCAGACCACAGGAGCCTCCGGCTTACACTCTGTCTTGGCCATTGCTCATTGCCAGGCCTTACTGACCCCAGGTCGGGAGGACAGCAAGAGGCTTCCCCTTCAGTGGGAGGACAGTGCTGCTTGCCCCAGGGTAGAAGTCCTGAACCCTGGAATTCCACCAAGCGAAGACTACATCCTCCTAGCTAGGAGTACTCACGGGACCAGTAAGACTAAAAACTGGCTTTGACTACAGAAATTTGGTCAGTTCATTCATAATGCTCAAGTTTTGCTGCATATGAGGGTTCTCCTGATCACATTTGGTCCACAGCACACTCCAGCTGATGGAGGGTTAGAAGCAGCATGGTGTACTAGGAAGTCTGGTGTGAGTCATATTCTACCGCTGTGACAAAATCAGTTTCAAACAGAGCACAGATTTGTGTTGCCCCACTGTACATGGTCAGCTGGCTCCAGCGACTTGTAGATGGTGATGAGGTGGAACAAAGAAGTAGATACACACGGAAACAAAGCCTGTCGCCTTTTGGCAGCTGGGAAGCAAAGCAAAGAACAGGGAAAAGTCCAAGCCCCGGTACCCACTTCAAGGACAGGGCTCACACGGACGCAGTTCCTTTCACTAGACCCTACCTGTGAGTGTTCCTACCACCTCTGAGTGGTACCCTAGATGACAAGCAAGCCTTCCCCTCAGGGCCTTTGGAGGATACTTCCGAAGGAATTAGAGCCATGGGCAAGTGCATACAATGATTTTGAACCTTAATTCTAATTCATTTTAGCCCTGTTACCTCACACAAGGCAGTTAAATACTCCTAATTTTCAATTCCATTACCTGCAAAAATAATACTAATCTTCCAAGATGAATTTTTTTAGGTCACAGCACCAAATGCACACTTGTCATCCTTTTACAAGCTTGGATCTTCCCTTTCGGGAGCAGGGGTGTCTAATAATGTGACTTTGTGGAAAGTGTGCAAACATTTACAGGAATTTGCCATGTGGTGCTTACCCTCCCTCCAAAAACTGGGCAGTGGACTTGACATGCGGGGCCTGATCTCAGAAGGCTGCAGTGAACCATACAAACCCCTCAAGTACCCAGTGCAGTACAAACTCAAGAAATCCTTGGCTTCCTTTTTAAAGTCTGTACAAGCGATACAACGAAAATGACAATCAGAAAAAGAAAGATCCCACTCTATTCTCAAACCTCCCCTCAAACTAATCTCTCTCCCCATTTTGCTATATTTCTCCCTTCTGGGTCTTGGATACTTAAGTTTTACAAATTCATAATCGTTATATTGATATGCTCCAGAGAGAGTTGTTCCGTGATCAATTTCCTTCCCTAGTTTCTTTTTCTGCTCTTCCTCCCATATTACAGAATTTCTTTGTAAAAATTAATTCTCAACCATTCTGAGGCTCTGCAGCCGGACGTTTTCATGCTTGCTAACTTATTGCTAACGGAACCAGGTCATTGTTTAGATGGTAACTCTGTTCTTTCTTACAAAAAGTATCTCAGTTGAGACTCATCCAGAGGAGTGTTAGGCATGGGCCTGAAGTTCCAACTGCCCAGGAGACTGAAGCAGGAGGATCACATGCTCATGGCCTGACTGGATGACAGAGTGAGTTCAAGGCCAGCCTAGACCACCTAGTGGGACTCTGTCTCAAAATAAAAAAAAATTAAAAAGTAGCTGGGCATAAAAGCTAGGTTGATAGAGGGTTTGGATATCATTATGTGAGGCCTTCAGTTCAATACCAAGTATGGATGAATGAAAGAAAGAATGAATGAATACATGGATGAATGAGAAAATAAATAAATGTATGGGCTCTAATAATAGAGACATACAAGTTCAATTCAGACCCAAGTTCTAAACTCAGCCAAGTGATGTGCATTCCAGATAGATACCCCGATACTGTTTCTCTTTTCTGTGTGCTGAACTAGATAATCACAGCACCCACCCAGAATGCAGATGTGAGGATGAAAGGATATAATCACGAATAAAATGCTTAGCATGGCCCAACATCGAGTAAGGGTTACATTACTGTCAATTACTCCCATCATTATCACTGCTATTAAATATATTAGATAAAGGCATTTAATGACGACAGGAAGTGAGAGGAAGCCAACTCCACTTGGCCTGAACTGACCCTCAAATCAGACCAAACCACAGCTTTCGGCTAAGGATGAGAAAGAGAGAGTACTGTATGCTATGCTCTTCACTGCTGCTTAGGCTAATGGATACTGTAGTTCCATGGTATGTGGCCCGTCCACCTTCAGTAGCATGGTGAATCTGTAAGGTCTTGCTGAGATGAGGACACAACTGGTTAAAATCAGATCCACCTTTTCCACAGTTTGTAAGTGTTTGAAACCTGCTTTCCAGTTTTGGGGTGGTTCTTCGTAGATTGGGGGTAAGGGAGGGGTTCCCATTGCCAAGCTTCACTTGGGGAAGCAAGTTCTTGCAAGCCTCAGCAGACTATCCTGATTTCAGGAGTTCAGCTCAGATAAGCTTTGGACAAAACACCTGAGGCTGATGGGAGGCTTAATTGAAATGAGCCTGAGCTTAAATGTTTTATGAGGTACGCCCATTGCTAATTTCTTTGGCCAAGTTTTTCTGTGCCTTGCTGTGAGCACCTGAGAAAGCCAAGACTTCCCTGGGATGCTGCAGTGTGACCTGACTGCATCACTTTGCCCGATGTCAGCAATCGAGAGTGTCCAAGGCACACAGTGTAGACGTGGACAGCCCTACAGACTCTTCTTACTTCTTACTTCAGCACAGGAGCCATGGTTCTTGGACAATCCATCTTGGAGTTCTAGAAAACCCAAGACTCTCGGTTTCCTTAGCCAAGTCCCCAAGGCTGGGACCAAATTCTCTCTCAAACATAATAACTCTGACGAACAAGGCAACACCTCACCCAAGCACCTTGCCAATCTCCCGTGTGAACTGGAAATGAGACAGACTTGTCTTGTGAAAGAAGAGAAAAAAATGCCCAAGCTAGCCTGGCATGTCTGAGGCCCTAGAATCAAACTCCAGCACTGGAAATAAAAATGTTGCCTGTTGGGCAACCTGAATGGGAAGCAGACGGCTTGCCATCTTTCAGGGGGATTGAACAAGGCCCTTTTACACCAGTGTTCAAATCATCCTGGAAACATTCCCTTGATGACTTCATACCTCTAGACTGACAATTTCCAAATTTATTTATTTGCTATATCAAGAATCATTAGACATGTATGCCAATAGGGCCATTAGAAAACTCACATCAGAAACCTGATGCTGGGGCCGTATTTATGAACCAGAGGAATTTTCAGAATGTCTCTTAAACCAACAGTCATGAACTGAAAGACACAAGTCAGTTAGGCAATATCACCCTGAAACTTCTATACAACATTTATGTACTGTGTGGACTGTTTTAGAACAGTCACAGCAGGCAAAGAACATCCCATTAGCTTAATCGACCTAGTGTCCAGTTTCTCCTCCCCTCCCCTCCCCTCTGTTCCCCTTCTCTCCCCTCTTCTTCTCTTTGTAAACTCATCATGTATGTGTCTGTTTGTGTACGTGTTGGAGGCCATAGAATAATCTTGGGTCTTGTTCCTCAGGCACCCTTAAATTTTTATAGGGAGAGTATCACCAGGAAATGTAATTTTCAGAAGCCTGTTTTTATCAGGATTTCTCTGAAAATGAGTCCAAGAGAAAGTCACCAAGGGCTAGTGTGTCATTAATGCTGATGCTCACATCTCAGACACATTATCATGCAGTCTCCACACCAGTTCTGTAGTTGTGGGTGCTTTATAATCCTACCGATGTCCAGTGCATATGCAAAATTAGTACTAATAACCTAAAAATCCCCAGTCTGAAACATTTAAGTATCTGAAACTTTCTGAACCCTGGCATGACGCCTCAAGGGGGGAACTCCCATCCTGTACTGGCCACCTAGGATGGCTTGCAGTGAAAATACAGGTATGTTAAAAACACTGCCCAAAGTTCCTACCAAGAGGGATGTCTCAAAGTTGTTTACGAAACATTGGTGAGTCTCATCTTTACACTTTCTTGGTTCCTCTTCCTTAAGGCATTTTCTTATTCTTAAGCAAGCATAAGAAAAAAAAAATCTGGAAATAATCCAAAGTACTTCTGATCCCAGACATTTCAGATTAGTGACACTTGCCATGTACTAAAGTTTCTGTAAATGTTTTCTGATTCAAGAAGAAAAGAAGGCTATGTCTACTAAAGACCTACTTCTAGCTGAAGGGAGGACAGCAGGCATGTAGGTGGTGAATGCTACTTCACTGGGCTGATGTAAAGGATTGTGTGAGCTGCTGGATTTGAATGTGGGTTGTAAATGTAAGGCCCAGACAAACACATGCATTGTCAAGTCCTTTTGTGCTTTTGTGTGCCAATCAAACAATTCAACCTCTCTCTCTCTCTCTCTCTCTCTCTCTCTCTCTCTCTCTCTCTCTCTCTCTCTCTCTCTCTTTCAGGGTGATGTTGACACATGTCAAACACATTAACATTCCTATTGAAATGACTCATTGGCTCAAAAGTCAGTGCAGAAGCCCAGGAGGGAATGCTAGAGAAAGGCAGTGTGGATTGAGAAGATTGTGACCTGCAGGCTTCTCTCTCTCTCTCTCTCTCTCTCTCTCTCTCTCTCTCTCTCTCTCTCTCTCTCCCTCTTTGTTGTGTGTGCTGTCTATCTATCTATCTATCTATCTATCTATCTATCTATCTATCTATCTATCTCTACCTCATTGTTTCCCTCTCAATCTCTCTCTCTCTCTCTCTCTCTCTCTCTCTCTCTCTCTCTCTCTCTCTCTCTCTCTCTCTCTCATTGTTGTTATAGAGAGTAGTGAAGATACTGCCATTAATGTATTGTTATTTATAGCAACATCATTGTTGCACTAACTACAAATCTATCTGAGACTCCGAGCTAGTGTCTGAGCAGGAGGATACTCTTCTCTGGCTGCACAACCTCAAGTCCCCTCTGTTGCATAGCGTATGATGAATTCTACAGCATCTTCCCTGGCTATTGCTTCAGCCCCATTCTCTTATGCTTTCTCAAGGACCTAGTCTACCTTTTTTAGGTTGATATTAACATAATAAGGCTGGATGCTTGGGTCAAGTTTGAGTGATGGCCTCCTGCCCATCAAAGTTCTCTCTCCAAGCTGGTCTCCCCAATTCCACTGAGAGATGTTATCTCAAAAAGCAAGGTGGACAGCTCCAGAGGTCAGACACCCAAGGTTGACCTCTGGCCTCTACACACATACATGGACACACACAGAGAGACATATACACACAGGTGAGTGGCCACACATGAACACACTTCTTCACATACTTGACATTTGTTATTGATGTTGGTTGTTTGGTTTAGTTTGTGTTTTAGAAGTAAATGGTTATGTTGGGGAATCTATCATTTGCAGCTAAACTGACCCTATTTGGATCAACAGGTCCAACCTCTCTCTTGTGAGGTCATCACAGAGCACCCTGGATGTATGTTCTTCACTGTGGGTAGAACAGCCTCTCTCTCCAGGGAATGGTCTTCATGAGTGTCTGAGTGCCGGAGTCCACAATTATGGTGACCAATGGATTAAGCTATGTTCTCTGCATCAAAGTTCAAGGTCAACTTCCCATCTCTGTCATTGTCCCTGTCCCAGGATGATAGACAGTTGTTTTTCGCCATCTTTAACTTTCTTGCACACATCACTCCTAATAGGTAGCCGGAATGCCATTGTCTGTCACCCGGTTATCCTCTGGGTCTGAGCTACTACATGTTCTTTCTGAAGATTAGCAACATATGGGTTTAGAGTATGTCTTGCCCAGGACAATACATGTCCTGTTTTCTATAACTTTGTCCCCAAGGTGAGATCTGCACTCACCAGGCTCTTTCCTTCTGCTTCAGACCTTTAAATAGACATTTGCCCACATTAACAAGGGTAAAAGCTGGCTCACAGGCACAGTATCACAGTGTCACTGGACAGAAGGGAAAGCGTCAGTCCCCGCTTTCTAAAATGATTAATTACAGAAATGACTGTGGCTTAGACAAAACTACCATTAAAGTTAACAAATTTCTAAGACTTATAATCCATTTCATGGATCCTCCCAAGCAGTTCCCCAAGGAACCATCTTGGTCTATAGAAGCATATAGAGGGTCATGCTGGATGTTTTCATCAGACAGGATGATAGCATTCCATGCTTCAAAGTCATGAAAATACTCAAAGATTTGATTTTTCCATATTTTTCAAGACTCACCAAGGTTCCCTAGGCCTAAGTCATAGTCCTGATGGGTGTCACACTATTGCTGTTTAAGTTCAGTGGCTTAGCCAACACATTGTGACCCTGCTCCATAATGACGCACTGTGGCCATATGCCCCATCTCCACAAGTCCTGGGCTTGCCGCCCATGCTGTCCCCACCCCCGACTCCCACTCTATACACAAGGGCCTCAGCAGGCGTGACTTAATTCAGACCAGCTGCCTTCCTTCTGCTGCTCCAGATAAACACAACCCTGAGTGCACTGTGCTAGCTCAGCTGGCCCCATGAGAGAAGAAGCCCAATCTCAGATCCACCTAGCAAGGCTGGAGCATTCTCTCATGGGACACTTGATCCGGCTTTCCAGTTCAAATCTGCTGAGAGTTTTAATGCTGTGGTTTGTCTTGTCTGTTTACGACACCAGTATCTATGGCATCTCTCCCAATAAGAGGTCATAAGGACCTTCCCTTGAACTCTGGTTTCTGATGCTTTGGGGGTGACCATTCACTTCTTGGAAACTACTGCTGCCCCCGATAGTTAACTCCATATGTGCTGTGAAACTTAGACAGAGAGCATTAAAAAAAAAACTTGTACACTTTGTGGTGACATTTGGTAATCTTTTACACCATGTAATAAAAGAGAGATAGATGGGAATTTTGAAAAATAGATTTCTGGTTGACCACAAGTGGAAAGACTGTTGTTAGAAACTCCCACTCTCCCTGAGATGCCCTGCCAGGCTGTCAGCCCTGTTGTCTGACTGTCTTCCTTCTCCGGGGTGGCTGGGAAGGCCTGTCTGATTTGGGGGCCTCAGTTCTTCCTTTGGCACCATTCTGCCTCCTCTTCTGCTGAGTAGATGCCAGACATCCAAACCCTGGTTTTGCCATGCATTGCCAGGGGCAGCTCTGAATGCTACAGTCAATTCACCTGGACAGGCAGCTGAGATCAATAGCCTCAAACAAACCTCCTCCCTTCCTCACTTCCTCTCTGCCTCCCTTCTTCCCTCCCTCCCTCCCTTCCTCCTTGTCTCTCTTCTTTCTTCCCCCTCTTTCATTCTATCCTTTACCTCCTTACCCCATCTCTTCCTTCCTTTCTTACTGTCTCCCTCCCTCATTTTCCCTTCCTCCCTTATTCCCCTCCCTCTTTCCTTTCCTCCCTCCTTTCACTTCCTTCCCCCCCTCTCTCCTTCCCTCCCTCCCTTCCTTCTTTCCTCTCTTCCCACTCTTCTTTCTTTCTTTTTTTCTTCCATGTCTTTAGCTCATCTGGGAATCACTTTGATCTTATCAAACTGAGTGCACCATCACTGCTTACCTAAGCACACAAATATTAGTCCTCACCCAGCACTAAGAACTCTGAGGTTCTTCTCTAAGTATCTTCTTTCTCCATCTGCTCTTGGAGACACATTTCCTTTCCATTCCTAGTGGCCTGAGCTTCTGCTGGAGAAAACCTGGACCATCTCCATGATATTGCCCCCTTTCCTAAGAACTCCTAATATCAAAAGCCATGTTAAGGAGAATGATCATTCTCTTTATTGGATGATTGCTATCCTTGCCTAATCATATCAAAAGTCCCCTTAAAAATCTAGAAAACCTCCTGGTTCTTCTGGTAAGTTCTATACTATGTGTTCTTAAGAAACTTTTCAACTTGACTTAAATAACATTATGGCTTCTGATAGGCAATTTGAATACCCCCTTCCTGGATTCCTCAAAAATCTGTAAGCTTTGGGGTTCTGTGTCCTCATGCTTCTCTATAGATTCTGGGTTCCATGTTTTCTGTCTGCCGTCAGCCTGGATACAGAATGGGGCTTTTATTGCTTGACGCAGACTCCACCACATGGAACCTTATAATCATTTTGGTATAATTTTATTTTGGGTGTGGACTGGGAATGACTACATTGATTTGTAAGCTCTGCTCCATCTTGTTCATTCCATTCCTTCTTCCCTCCCTCACCCCATCCTCCTTATCTCCCGCCCCCTTTCCTCTGAGACAATAAACACATTCTTCTCTAGGCTCCCTACAAAGTGTGATATTCCTTTCAGGCCCTTGGGACCCCAGTCTGCATCGGAGAATCCTGTGAGGGCGTTTTCTATGTGTCTTCTTCCTCAAGAGACAGTCTGGTGAATTCCTTTTCCATTATGGAATTAAACCTAATTACTTTTGATTTAATTGCACTTATCTTGGTGAGCACAATATTCTTTGATGGAGAAGATGGGAGAAAGGAATAAACAAAAGCATAAAGGTGAAGCATGGGGTAGGGGGAGGGGAAGGGAGAAAGGAGGATGGAAGAAAGTCTTATTTACAGAATTTAGGTCTTATCCTCTGAAACTGTTTTTAAACTTTCCTGGGAGCAGATGCTCTTGCGCATGTCTTTGGAAAGCTGACGTTGTGGAGTTTTTCATCTAAAGGCCCTGACCTGAGATGACCAATAAAGTTACACTTTGTACCCATGTCCTTGATCTGTTAGGATCCATTACAATCTCACTTTGAAAACTCTTCCAGGACATACCTAAGCTCAGGGGAGTTGATAATGTCATATGCTAGTGATCATACACAAATCAGTTTATATATACTACATTGGGACCATTCTGTCAGTTTTGGTAGCTCATTTGGCTCAAGAATCTGAGGTCATCTGAAGTAACACGGGTATTGGACAGTAGCATTAGAACACCAAGGTTCTTTTCAAAGCCAACCTAAATTTGTAAATAACATACAAACTATGTTGCCCAATATCTCATGCAGGAGAGCATTGGCTGAGTTACTGAGACAGTAGCTAGGTGTCTTTGAAAGATGTTGTAAATGATACAATGTTGGAGAATTCTTAGTACTTTGCTTGGGGCCAAAAAAAGGATAACAACTTATCAGTTGGAGTCACGAACAAACGCCCCATCATGTGATGTCCAATGTATTCCAGAAATACCTTACCTATGAAGAGAGCATCTAATCCAGGGGTGAGGCAGGAGGCAAAGGCCAGCGAACAGGATGACACTGATCAAGCCAACCTCAGCTGTTCATAAAGCCACTGTCACAAGTATGGCTCATGACCCAGGGTTCACTTCCGTTCCTTCCTTCTGAGTGTCATTCAGTCAATCATCCCCCTTCCTCTACTTGCTTGCTTTAGAACATTTTAGAACAGTGCCCAGCTGGAGCAGATCTTGAAAGCAGCCAAAGCTCACTGGTCTTATCCTAAGAATGGGGACCGTACCCATAAATATTAGAGTAAGCACATGAGCAGCTGAACATGACTGAAAAAGAAACAGAGAAAGCGTGCATGCAAGCAGTATACATCATGCATGGCTTGAAGAACCTCTCGAAATTGATGGGTCCTGGTCTACCATGTTGCTGCCTGACTCAGAGCAGACTCTGATTCCATGTCTTTCTTATAAACTAGTCCCTTGATGTCTTGGTTGGTATCCCCACCCCAATCCTTGAACAGTATCTTGTGTCGTGTGCTAGATTAGTCTCAAACTCACTGTGTAACTGAAAATGAACTTGAACTCCTGATCCTCCTGCCTCTGCCTCCTGAGTTCTGGGATTCCAGACCTGTACCACTGTGCCCAGTTTACCTGATGCTAGAAACCAACCCAAGACATCCTACACGCTAGGGAAGAGGTCTGCCAACAATACCTTTCAGTCTCCAATCCTTGTTTTTCTACTGTTGATTATTTATTAGAGCTGACAATGAACTATCCCAGACTCTTATAAATATTTTTCCACTAAATAAGAAAATCTTACAGTCAGAAAATTAAATTCTTCACAGGGAAATCTGAGGCTTCTAATCATGTGGCCATTGTAAAATGTGGCCATTTGTCCATGATTTTGCTCCCACACTCTCATTTCTTTCAAGGTCCATGCAAGTCAATCAAGAATCTTGTAAGACATCCACTTATTTAAGCTAATAAAGGTATGCATTGTTCTTCACATAAAGCAAAATTTTAATGTCTTCTTTGGGTCCAAATAATGCTGTTTCATGAGATCAGTTCTGAGCAGAAAGTTCTATAAAGGTCTTGTGCAAAGGTCAATCCTCTTTGTATCCATAGCTGGATCTGCTGGTACTAAAAACAAGCTTGGGCAGGATCTGTTCTACAGGATCTGGCTAACTCAGAGGCCACTGTGCTGATGATGTCATCATGTTCCATGTAGTATTAATTTTCAAATTCCCAAGGAACATCATGAGGACACTGATTTATCATCTCATAATTCATTGCACATACTACCCTTACATTTGTAATCAAGAGAAAGATAACAAAACACTTTTGGTGTGAACTGGGTTTGGTGT
This sequence comes from Peromyscus californicus insignis, assembly GCF_007827085.1. Taxonomy (NCBI): domain Eukaryota; kingdom Metazoa; phylum Chordata; class Mammalia; order Rodentia; family Cricetidae; genus Peromyscus; species Peromyscus californicus. The sequence continues at coordinate 94,988,217 of NW_026294606.1, forward strand.
GCTTTGAGCTCTGATTCATGACAGTTACATACACTGGATGAAAAGACAGTCATGCACCCTCCAGAGAGATCTTCCAATTTGTTGCTGGACTTGCCTGTTAATAAATGTGACTTAACCTTCTGTAGCATTCCTGAGGTCAAAGGAAAGGACTCCAGTGTGCACACTGCCACGACATGGGCCTTCCATTCTGTAGCCAGGGCTATGGAAAATACTCCAACAGCCTCCATTCCACTGTTTAACGCACCTTGGGAGACTTCCCTTCATGTCAGGGGTAGTCTAACGTGACATATCTGCAATTAAAGGGTGATGTCAGTTGACACAATGCCACAGAGCCCAGTTAAACATTGTTCCTTAGAAAATAAGAGCAGGATTCAGTCCTGAAAACATTGGTAGTGGTCCAGGGGCTGAGTCATTTGGCTCTCTCTGAGCGTCTCCGCTAGCTGGAACTTGTCAAGAAACACAAGTTCCCTTCACACATGGAAACAAGAGAGCAAGAAGCAGCGGGGAAAAAGCAATTTTAAAAGAATACACTGCTCTGAGGATCCACAGTTCCCCCTCACAATTCATGTCAATTCCTATTTGTGGCTTTTAGGGGAGTTCAACAGCTCTGCCAGATGAGATAGGCAAGAGCGGAACCCTTGTGTTCTTTCAACATGGAACACACCACTCAGGTGATTGGGCTTTTCTCTTCCTGGTTCTTGCAAAGGAACTGGAGATTGAAAGATTAGCTTTACTCTAATTTATGAGCACCTCTCATCTTGATGGGAGTACTTGGAATCTGTTAGATACATATTAAACAGTACTGTCATGACAATGTAAAGATAGAATCAATGGCTCCCTACACAGTTCAGTGTGGTTGAAATTTTATAGGTAACCAAAAAGCTAAAGAAACAACAACGACAAAAACAGCCACCCATCCAGAGAGAGAATGCTGTCTCCTGCCGCTGTCACAAGTGAGTACAAACTTTAAGCCTGAAGACCACACAACTGCTTCGTAGCAGAGTCCTGGAGACCAGACGTTTGCCATGGGTCTCACTGGGCTAAGGTCAAAGCTACAGTAGGACCGTCTTCCTTAGAAGGCTCTAGAGGAAAAATTCTTTCTTCAAACTGTAGGGGCCAATTGGATCCCTGGCACACTGCCACTCCCTCCATCTCCACACGTACGTAACAGTGGTGGCAGCAGTCCTTCTCAGACACGTCATTCTGATGTCACCTTCTGCTCCCCCCTCCCACTGTCAATGAAGGCTGTGATTCTGTTGGACTCACTGGATAATTGAGGATAATCTCTCTATGTTTAGTCCAGCTGATTAACAGCTGTAATTATACCTGAAAGTTTAATACTCTTTTGCCATGTGAGGCAACACAGTCACAGGGTCCAGGGCTTAGGGCACAGACATTTTTGGATGAATACTATTCTATCAAAGATATTTCAAATCTACCCTGTGAAACCAGTCAGGTGAAGTTTGTAGCAAATGTGAATGCGTCCTTTGCCTTTTGTTTTTCCACAAAGAAAAACAGCTGAAGCCTCTTCATGCAACATTTCCAAGAGAGAATGTAGACACAGGAGTCTTGAGCAGGAGGAGAAAGGTGGTTTTCTTATAATGCCTTTGGTTACGAGCCAAAGATTCTTAACTAAAAATTTGCTGAAAGTACTGCTATAAACAGACGACTATTAAAGTTAAATAGTCATCAAGTTAAGTTAAATTCAATTTAACTTAAATATTTATTAGGAGTGAAAGCAAACATAAACGTTGAAAACTCAAATCCTTATTTCTTAAGTGTCTCATTTTACAACAATGTATTTCTGGCTGTTGGGAGGCAATTTCCTTGGTTTTATTAACATGCAACAGAAGGGTTTGTAACTCTAAGCTGGAGTATCTAGAACCAAGAGAGTCGGGGGAAAATAAAATACAAACTCAGAAAACCCTGTTGCCTGGGAGCCTAAAGAAGTCAGACAAAGATGGCCAGCTCATGAAATTCAGTTAAACAGGCCCATTGAATCCTTTCTTGTTAAAAATGATCAAATAAATGACACCATACATTCAAAAACTTTAGTTAGTGCTGAATTTATACTTGGCATCTTTTGGTGTAGCAAAAGGATGCAGCCATTTTGTGAGGTGTATATTTCTATAGAGTTAGACAATGCAAGTGTAAGTACTTAAAACAATAAAGCTGTTTATGGTGTGTGTAACACTGGGTTCATCTATCCTATTAAGGACACACACACACACACACACACACACACACACACACACACACACACACACACATATACGAGGGCCTTAGAGATCTATTAATTTTTCCAAATTCCAAATAAACCTACATTTAAATCTTGGAAGACTGAGTCCTGGCCTGAGCTCTTTGCAGCCTTCCGGCTACAAAGATTGGTGTATTTATCTAAGAAGTGGCAATGTAATGCAGTGCACATCCTCGGATGTTCATTCCCATTTCAACAGAGGCACACCAAGATTAGGACATCATGAACTCCTACTGGTCTTTAAGCGAATTCTCCTGGTGTCTAAGCATATAATTAATTTAGCTAGCAGCAGAATAACAGAAATGAAGCCTGGTCTATGGAATGTGAGGAAGAGTGAGCTGGACAGAATCTAATAGGCTCCTCCTGGTACACTCTGGAATTCACAAACTCAGCTAGGAAAACCAGCCCCTGTTCATCCACCCCTGAAAGAAACAGCTCAAAGGCTGGACACAAGAGTCAAGATGTTGATCTATTTTGAACACTCCATGTGTCTCTTCTTTGTTTCCAAGCAAGTGGACATTTATGCTGGGGATTCCAGGGACAAGGTTGAAATATCATTATTTTAGAGTTTTATAATATAATCTGACAATGCCAATTTTGCCTTCAAAATTTTGCAGAATTTGTGCCTGCAGAGCTATTATCTGAAAAATGATTTTCTATATAGGAGATCTTTTACTAGTAATTAAAATATGGAAGAAAATTTAAATTGCATTTTAAAAATTGTGGGTGTATACCCATGTGTGTGTGCTATGGCATGCATGTGGAGGTCAGAACACAACTTGTGAGCTTCTGATCTCTCCTTCTACCATGTAGATTCCCTGGGATTAAACTCAGATTATCTAGTTTGGTGACAAGCATGTTTATCCACTGAGAGACTTGCCAGCCACCATTATTTACGTAAATATCTGATTGTCTCCTCATCAGTTTTTGAAATTCTGTTTTCCATTTATTAATCTGACTAGTTTTGTTGAAAACTGATTTATCGTGGATGTACCATTTCACTCCCGGAGTATCAATTCTATTCCACTGACTTGTCTGTCTATCAGTACCACACAGTATCAGATGTGTGTGCACTTAAACTTTGCTGTTCTTTGCCTAGATTTTGTTTATTCGGGGTCTTCTGTATTTTTGTCTGACTTTTAGAGTCAGCTTGCCTGTTTGTGTGTGGAGAGTCAATTGTAGCTTGTTTTAAGCCTAGTCTCTGCACGTGGAGGTTTACAAGGGTCTGAGATGCAGTGGTTTGAAAGCAATGGCCCTTGATTGGGTGAGTGGAGTTAAGCAGACATTGACTGTGGCAGAAAATTCCCTCTGCTCCTTGGTTTCATGGCACTGGCTACATTCTGACAGAAGCAGCCCTGAGCAGGTGGCAAGGAGAAATTGTTGCTAAGACTAAAATGTGTTACAATCATCTTAGCATTCCTCCCTCCTGCCAAAACCAACTTAAACCAATTGTAAATCTTCTAATGTAAATATATTCTTTCTGTTGTCACCTTAGTCTCGAAGGCTTTCCTAACATCTTGTGCTCTGTGTACACAGGCACTCCTTCCTTATAAGGCTAGTCTCACCCTGCCACCCTGAAGAAGCCTCCTATCATAAGTAAAACCAGGAAAGAAACTCTGCTGGAGATTCACACAGCTGTTCTCTTTCCCAGAACAGGAACCTCACTGGATGTTGCTTCTTCTTTCAGGGCCTGTCCTATCATCTAGAAAATTCTTTCCCCATCTCCCCTGTCCCTGAGAACAGCAAAGGATCAGAAATGCTAGACTTGTTTTCTTCCAAAGGATCATTAGGACAAGTTGAAGTGGTTGGACCTTGGTCTGCTAATTAAAGAAGAACAAAGACATGGTCTTGTGCACAAGGCAAGTCAGTCACGCATGAATGATGGTCTGGGCAAAGGTTGGGTAGCAAGAGCTTGGACTCAAAGCAGGACATCACAGAACAGCAGAGTGTCGGAATGCAAAGTCAAAAGTGACCTCCACTTTCCCTTCAGATGTACATTCATGTTTGTACAAGCATGGGACATACACAGACGTCCAGGGCTTTTCCTTTTTTTTTCTCCCACACACAAGCAGAGGAACACACTTGACTCTTCCAGTTTCTCATTTATTCTCCTCCCATTGAAATGAAATGAAAGCAAAATGGAAAGACCTGGGGCCAATATCATTGATGCCCAGGAGGCTTTATGGACACCTCACCACAAAAATTCAGCTATGACTAACGCTCAGATTAAGTGTGTTTATCAGACATGAGTCCTCCGTTCCTTAAATGGGTGTGTGTGTGTGTGTGTGTGTGTGTGTGTGTGTGTGTGTGTGTGTGTGTGTGTGTGTGTTAGGTTGTCTGTATAGAGTTATCAATAATCCCTTCTGTCTATATACATAAATGCCACTACTTTTATCAAGAGGAAGCTCTCCCAGTGTGTGTATATACACATGTGCATATGTGTGCATGGATATATGTATGTGCTTGTGTATAGGGGTACATGTATATGTGCTAGTGAAGTTGTACATGTGTACACATGCATGTGAAGGCAAGAGTACACCCTCAGGTGTTGTTTCTGAGACAGCATTTCCCACTGACCTGGAGCTTGCTGAGGAGGCAAGGCTGGCCGGCCACTGACTGAACTTACAAACTCAGCCTTTCTTCTTGGGTTCTGAGATCCTCACACAGGTCTTCATGCTTACAAAATAAACACTCTACACACTAAGCCACATTCCCAGACCTATTTCTTTTGAATCTCAAGTATTCTTAGAGCTCATTTTTAGCAGTGGAAATGATACTGGGCCTTGGGAAGCCTGTGAAAACTTCCATCTTCACCATTTCGGAAGCCAGCCCTCACTGAAGAAGTCTCAGATTAGACTACTACGTATGAGAAACAGGGTCAATAAGAGAAGCACTTGGGTTTATTTTGAAAAGGTATGTTGTGTGGTTAGCCTCCTAGGAAAGCCAGACCTTTGTTCTGCAGTTAGGGTGTAACAACTGTGTGTGTGTGTGGTGTGCTGGAAAGAGAGGGGAGACACTGCCCATGGAGTCATATCTGTGCTTGAAGCACAGCTTCCAAAAACACCCTCTGGAGAATAGGTTCAGGAAACTTTCAAAATGTCTCTGTTTTCAGGGCGAGAACATGTTGTTTTATAGAGCATCATGAAACCAGGCCCTGAGTCGGGTGCTCTGCGCTCCTGTTTGAACACTTCATAGTGTGGGGGATACATTTACTTGGGATACAGATATTGCATTTAGCCACCATGCACATTATGCAATAAATTTTCAGCAGACTCCTGCAGAGCCACCAAATTAGTCCAGGTCTCACCCACATTCCACTCTGTCTCACACTAATCACACAGTTAAGAGACTAGTTGGGCTCGTTAGCTCCCCTAGGTCTCCTGGGTAAATGTCAGTAGGGTGTGAAATGGGACCCTCGTGGATGAGAATGAGCTACTCCACAGTCAGTTCATTCCGGCTAAGAAGAATGGGATATCCAGGGATACTCAGGCTCCCTGACATGTTGACTCCATTTACACTCATCCATTCATTCATTGCACAGATGCCTAATACTGACCAGGTACACGCCTTTTGAAACACATAGCTTTAAACACATTAATACCCATCTTCAACAAACCTGCAAAATTAAGTCTGTTTCTTCCACTACCATCAGATTCAAAGACATGTAGTCACTGATGGAAACAAATAGAAAACAAACGAACAAAAATCAGCAAGGCCTTCTTATTTTATTTTACTTATTTTAGGTTTTGAGACAACTTCTCCTCTAGGTCAGATTGGTTTTTAATTGTATGTGTAACTGAGGCTGGCATTGAACTACTGACCCTTCTGCTTCTACTTCCTGAGTGATAATATGGAAGGCCTCCAAGGCCACACCTAGCTATGTCCTCATGGTTTAGCGGTCTATTGCTTTAATCATTTGACCACCCCATCCTATAAATTTTCATATTTTAAAGATCTCATTAGCATGACTAATCTAACATTTCCATATGTACAGGAAATTCCCCTTACTAAAGCTCCACATGCATTGCAGTCTGCTTAACTCTTTAAAATGTTATTTACTCTTTATACACAATTTTGAGACATTACGAGAAAGAGAAAAATCTGTATTACTTGGCACCAATCAGGGAAAGGGTCATAAAAACAAAATCCCTTTGTTGGATTGAGGCTAACGAGGTTTCTTCCTGGGACCTGAGGTGGAAGAAGAAACAATTACTGTTCATCAGTTTTGGAAACATTGACATCTGGCTGAGAAGTTCTTCTACACAAATAATAATGAAAGAAAATTGGAGAGACAGAAAGTTCTGCACAGGAACCAGGGCTCTTCCTTTCACATAATCGCCAACACTACCCCATCCCCACCTTTGAGTGACTCAGTTGTGTATGGAGCTTCTTCCCTCATGAATTCCCTCTATGCAGGTCTTTGAAAAAGCACATAAAACCCAGCTACATACAATGAAGAACCATGAGTCTTGCAGGTTATTATGACCTCCAAACATGTATCATTATAAATTTTGATTCTATAATCCTTAACTACATTTATAATTTCCTCTTATAAAAGCTGTATATGTACAACAATATACTAAGGTTTTATGCATCGTCTAAAGCATAAAATCTAAACCTTAAGGAAAATGAATATACTAATATTTTCCCACTGTCCAAGAGGAGGCCATGTGTTTCCCTTGGGACACTTGATTGAGGTGGAAGGGCACACAAAGCATCATGATGGCACCCAGCTGCAGAGATGAAATGCAGGTCAGAGAAGGATCCATGAGGAGGGTGTCATGTGAGATGACCCAGATGTCAGTGGGTCGGTTCAAATGAGGAAAGTGTATCTTGTTCAAGGACATGCACACTTATTCCATTCCAATGGAGATGGGGTCCAGGAGCTGAGAAAAAAAAAAAGCAAAGGAAGAGAGAAAGTTGAACAGTTCATGCAAAGTCTTACACACAAATAAGTTCAGGTTCTGTCCAATGGGCCATAAAGAGCCAACAAAGGAGACCAACAGCATCCAATCTCTCCCCAACCCCTGAAGTTCTAATGGGTGAATCAGCTTTGCAGAAGGTTCAATAGAAGGTGCAGGTTCTTCTGGAAAATTTCTTTAACATGACCCAAGCTCTAGAACATTCTTTCTGTTTCTATATTTGCATGCATCAGTATACATACTCTAGCCTCAGCATGAGCAAAATAAAGAAGTCAGCCTTCAAGAAGATTCACTTCCTCGTACAAATTCTTTCATTCATTCAACACACTTTGTTTATGAGACACCTATTATTTGACAGATAAAGTGTTTATACTGGCTAGAGGACATCAACAGAACATCATGGCTCTCTCAAAGGTGTGTGGGGAAGTTATTGAAAACAATGAACTAGTTCATTCACAATCAAGATGTACAAAGAATTGGAGTGAACTATGAGAACATCAGAAGAGCACCATCCTTAAACAGGTTCAGCCAAGGCATGAACAAGGAAGAGTTATCGGTCTCTAAAGGGTTTGACAAGAGTTGTTTAGGCTATGAGAATGTTACAAGTGCCTTGTTTGGTAAATGAGAAAAAGGAACTTGGAAGGTTAAGTAACAGGAAAAAAACAGGCAAATGATGGCCTTCTACTGTGGGCATGGACCTAATGGTGCTGGCCATACACAGCAAGCCAAAATGGTATCCCATTTTGCTTTCTGTTGCTGTGGTAAATATCATACACAAAAGCAACTTATGAGGATAAGGATTTATTTCAGATTACATCTTTACAATCCTTTGTGAAGGAAGTCAGGGTAGGAACTCAAGGTAGGAACCTGCAAGCAGAGACCACGGAGGGGTACTGCTTACTAGCACTCTACCCATCGCTTGCTCCGTCTGCTTCCTTGTATAAATCAGGACCACCACTCCAGGGGTGGCACTACCCATAAGTGGTTTGGCCTTCCTATGTCAACTGTCAAGAAAATATGTCATGAAAACGCCCCATAGTCTTGCTTTCAGGTAATCTGGTGCAGACAATCCTTACAAAGTAAAGTTTCCTCTTCGCAGATGACTTTAGCTTGTGTCAAGTTGACCAGAATAAAAATAAAAGCTAACCCGCAAGAATGGGGAGCTAGTGAAGGGACTTGACAAGGACTGTATCTCATACTGTTTCACAGGGTTATTCTGGTCACCAGCAGATTGGCGATCACCATAGGTGATCTTCCCTGGATGGAGGAGCTGGATTTAAAGAAGGGGATGGTGGTCAGGAAAGACACAGCTAGACATCTGAGCAGTGACACTGCCAGGACTTGATGACATTCGGGAAAGATTTGGGGACCAAGCTCCTGGTGTCCCCAGAAAAGTCCACTGAACAAAACATTGAGAAAGTCTCTAGGGGAACAGAGGGAAAACGTCTCATGTCTGGGCAGCAACAGAACTGCTTGCACACTGGAAGAAGAGAGATCCTTCAGAGGACCTAGAATGTTTTTGAGTCCAAACTCAAAAGGTGGCCTATTGCATTTCCTCTGCCTCCAATAAATGGATACAAGCCTGATGCTGCCTTCCAAAAGAGCATGGAGCTATTAAAAGCCTTAATGAAATCTGGAAGTGTGGTATTGATCAGGGGTGTTTTCTTCCAGTCACCACTGGGCCCTAGAGTGAGTCAGAGAGCCCAATGCAGACATGAATCATCATTTCTCCCCTACTATTGTCTGTAAAGAGGACACTTACCCAGCAGCTCGGAGGACCACTTGGGAAATTGGTGGGGTAGACTCCTGTTGATTACTCAAACTAGACCACCCCTTCTTGGGAACTGTCCCGACGATGCTCTTCTTCACTAGATCCAGCCTCAAACTCTGCTTCTTCTCTGTTTCCTTCTCCATAGTTCTTTGATTCTTAAGTGAATGCTGGTATTCCAGCATCCCTCAAAAGCAACAGAAAAGTAGCATGGGTTAATCAAGAAAGCACATGGTAAGTTAGGTCTCCACATTAGGGACTTTCAATGAGGGACTCGGTAATGCCTCAACATGAACAGTGAGTGTTACCTCAGTTATCAACAGGAGAGATGAAGATTGGAGATAACAGGAGATTTAGCCCCAAGTCTTATCACTATCAAGTGGCAGGAGCAAGGATATCCCAGCTAGTGAAATAATGGTATGCATTTATATGGCACTCCCACAGGTTGAGCAAAGATCTACTTGGTATACACAAGCTAATCCATACAGCTCTCTCGCTGTGTTCCCAGGAGGGACAGCAAGAAGGTGAACAAGCCATCATAACTCCCATGAGAATCTCCCATGATCCTCAGAATTGAGAGAGCCCAGATAGAAAGATCCAGGGTTTGAACTCAGGCACTGTGGCTCCTCTTACTGCCCTAGATTCATCTCAGTAAGGTATCTTCACATGGTATAACTTTGCACACGCCATCATTAGAAGAAACAATTCTGAAGCTAGCACCGATTTCTTCAGTGTGAATCAAGAATGACAGGGAAGCAGAGCATGAATGACACCCAGGCCCAACTGACTGTGCTCACGCCCATGTGTCGTTCATGCGTGTGTTTCCAAGGACAGAGAGCACAGAACCTTTGATACCTGTCATGTAGTTACCCATGATTTACAACACATGGCTTTAGCCTTCTGTGCCTCAGTTTCCTTGCTGATAAAACAAGTCAATCACTTACACGAGTCATCCCATGGGGCTGTTTTATAACATCCAACTCTTTGAGGCTTTCAGCAATCTCAGTCCCTGTCCCCTTTCCAAGGAGAAGAGGTTGAAGGGAAAGAAAGGAGCATGCAGGGGTTTCCTTTGCAATCCTGAAGGAAGCTCTTAGCGAAGACACATTTGCTAAGGAGGAATCCCAGAAGGAGCTATGTGAGAACTCAGTGCGGTGAGACAAGGCAATGTGTGTGATAGAAAACACAAGGATGGTAGAGTCAGTGCTCCAGTGTGAGTCCTTGTCGCAGAGTGAAAGGGGAAATCTAGTACATTTTTGATTTTTTTTTTTACAGTCTGCATATGCCTCACCTAGAACACACTGTAGGCCACCCACAAAAAGCATTTTAGACCATTGGCCTAATGGGAAATCCTTCCCCCACAGTGATGAGTTGGACACTAGAGCTCCTACATATCCAAGTATCTGGAATCCAGATAAACAGACATGTAAAAAGGGATTGTCTCCACCCTCCTCTGGGGACATGGGTCACTGAACAGCAGAGACAAGATTCAGAGATGGAATCCAAGTGTGACATGAAGCAAGAGATGTGGCAGAATGAGAGAACAAGAAGGAGGAGTGGGGAAGCAGAAAACTCAAGGGTGGTGAGGAAAAAGACAGGACCTGTGCACCCAGGGTAAGGACTGGGTTTTGCTGATTTCCTGGTCCATACTGCCCAATACCATGCTGGCCCATGGTGAGAACTTAGTTAATATCAGATGAATAAGTCACCACCTATGGCAGAAGGGTGGTCACCTTGATCCTTGTATCTTGCTCTCCTGTATCACACAAGGGTCTCAACACTTGAGCAACAAGGTGTTAGAAGAGAGGTTGGTGAGACAGACAATGCAAATTTCCATCTTGTAGCAGTTTCCTGGGACCCACCTGGCCCCCCGTGGTCCAGACAAATCTCTCTCACCTGAGGTCCCGCAGCCTCTTGGATCCAAGTAAACACACAGAGGCTTATATTATTTACAAACTGCATGGCCTAATGGCTCAGGCTTCTCACTAGCTAACACGCATACCATCTTCTTTCCCTAACCCCAAATACCCATTTTTCTAGAGCAGTACTCTGAGTTATCAGTTTGGCCTCACTAGATATAGGCTTGCACTTGCTCCTGAGGTGGGGGATAGAAGATACCTTAGCTGGGTACTAATGTGGATAAGACCCTGTGAAAAGGTCATCTCCAGCTTCTTCCAACCCTTATAGAACCTGGAAGAGATGTTTTCTTGGGTCTATAAGGAACTATATGTCAATCAAGAGATTCACAACATGCTCCAAACCAATCAGCTGATGAATTATAGTTCTCCCAGTCTTGCACCTTGCTCTGTAAAGCCATGTGGACAGTCAGCCATAGTAGCATTAGATTTGGAGTGGTGATCATGGTGGTGGCAGTACTGGTGATGAGGAAGATAACAATGACCAGTTACACTATTTTATCACAATACTAGCACGTTTCTAAAGACATTGAGATCCGAGGATATTGAATGATTCTCCCAAAGTCATACAGTTTGTTGTTGATGAGTCCACAAAAATACAGCAGAACGCTCAAATAATATACACTACACTGCTGAAATGGAGGCTCACAGGGAAGGGTACTAGGGTAAGTGTGAGGAAATGGGGGCTGGGGAGATAGCTGAGAGAGTGAAGTACTTGCTGCACAAACAAGGTGACCTGTGTTCAGGTCCCCAGAAACCCCATAAAAGCCAAGTGTAGGGGCACATGCCGATAACCCCAGCATTGGAAACATGATGACAGGAATCTTCAGAAGCCTGCTGGCCGGTCAGACTAAAAGAAACGGTGAGCTTGAGTATCAGTTAGGGAGGGACCTGTCTCGTTAATGCTGATGGTGATGACGACGACAATGACGATGATGTTAAGGTAAAGGCCAGCAAGATGTCCCAGTGGGTAAGAATGCTTGCCACAACACCCACTGCTCTGATTACAAGCCAAGTGACCCACACAGGGAAAGGAGAAGACTAATTCCTGTAAGTTGTCCTCTGACCTCCACACATGCGTATATTATTTATCTATCTGTCTGTCTGTCCATCCATCTGTCCATCCATCTGCCCATTTGTCTGTCTGTCTATCTATCTAAATGAATAAATAAATGAATAAATGCAATAACAAAAATGGTATGTAAGTGAACTATTAAGGAAAATATTTGAAGTCAACCTGTGACCTCCACATGTTCCCTGACAGAGCAGTCTGCCTGCCCACGTGCACATGCATGTACACACACACACACACACACACACACACACACACACACACACACACACACACACTGCAGCTCTGCACACATACACCAAAAATAAAAGAGAAGACATTTCTTTGATAATCAGCTTGCTGCTTGAGGAACATTACCCTTATGGCACTAACCATTCCCACAGCAGCTAGATGGGCCCTGGGGCTTTACTGCCATCTTCCCAAGGATGACTTGAAGTCTTCCCAGGGACAATTTGAAGTCCTATTGCTCAGATTTCAGGGTGCTAATATCCCATCACAAGGGGATGAGCAGGGAGTAAGTCTGACCAGAGAATTAGCTTGGGAAGCAGTGCCTATGAGTGAATCACAGCCATTTAATATCAGTTTTCGCCTCTTATTGATTCGTTTTCTCTTCCTCTTACAGAAGACTAGCATCCCTGTAGTTGAGCTCATCAGTGGGCCTTTAAAGGTTTCCTATTGATCTGCAAAACTATTGTCTCAGTTTGCAGTTTCTCTTTTGGAAACATCCTTTGCCTTTTGGTCATGTTCTGTATTTAGTTTATACACCAAACATGGCTTCTTTTCTGGGAGCAGGCAGCAGACATCCTGGGCCCAAGGCTGAAGATGGATCTGACTTGCTGATACTTTAGAACACTTGCCTGGGAGTTCCAGGAAGTCTTCAATGTGAAAGAACAATGGAGAATGTTGGAAGACGGGTGAGGGTCTAGCAAAGACCCAGTGGCCTTATTCCAAAGAGGGAAAGTACCAGCAAAGCAAGAACTGCCATTTATTGAGCACTTTCTTGGTCCTCAACTGCAAGACAAGCATGGGAAGGAAAATTACACAGGTGAACAAGCCAAGACTGAGAAGTACTTAATTATTTGTCTGAACAAACTCATCTTTAAATTCTGGTTTTACTCATGACCCTCTGCATATTGGGGTGTGTGTGTGTGTGTGTGTGTGTGTGTGTGTGTGTGTGTGTGTGTGTGTGTGATATAGGTGTGGGTGAATGAGTGGGCACATGCACATAAGTGTGTGTTATGTGGAACCTTGAGGTCAACATCACATCAACTGTCTCCTCTGATTGCTCCTAACCTAGAGGTGGGGAGCAAGTAGGATCTGTCAGTGAATGTGGAGCTCATTGGTTTGGCTAGGCTGGCTGGCCAAGAAGTCCCCCAAACTTCCTGTCTCCATCCCATTCCCTCAGCACTAGGATTGCAGGCACACCTGACTATCTAACACGGTGCTAAAGACCTGAACCCAGGTCCTCATGCTTGCACAGTAAGCCCTTGGCCATTTGAGCCATCTCCCCGGTCCTCTGAAATAATTGGCTGATGCTCCCCTAGACATTCAGTTTCCTCAACTCAAGGATGAAGCCCATACAAGAACATTCTGGATTGTTGTATGGTTCTGTCAGGTGATGGATCTGGGGCCCATAGTAAGGTATGCAGTACAGAGGAAATACCCAATAACAATGGAGGGCAAGTCTCTTCCTATCAATTTACCTCCTGATGATCTCTATGCATCTAGTTCTGCCCCCCATTATTAAAGATGAACCCGTTTCTTCTATAAAAAGCTAATGCTTCATGTCACTGTAAATTCCAGATGGTAAAAACATGTACTGTAAAACGGTTCTCATAGTGACTGGCACTGCTCTTCCATTCATCTCTAGCTCCTGAGACTCTAACAATTTAACCACCTCCAGCTTCTTCAGACATCCTTTATCTTTGATCTTCCTCTGAGATATTACCAACTGGGCCTTCTCCAAGATGTTTCCTCCAATCCCCTTAGACCTTCCTCAACATTTGTCTTTGTCCATCAAAGATCATTCTTCCTTGGTCCTAGGATCTGTCTTCTCACTTCTTCTGACTTCTCATCCCTCCCAGCTTCATCAACTTGCTTGTGGCTTTGTATTCTGCTTGTCTCCCTCAGCCTCTCCCTGACCTTTCATAATTGTTGAGTCTTTAGCACCAAAAGGCTCTCCTGCCTTGACTTCTGGGTCATTTTACTAGTTCATTCATTCACTCCCCCAAGAGTTTCCACATGGCTTTGTGCATTGCAGGAGGCAGCAGGGTCAGACAAGGCTCTGTGGAAGGATATGACACATGACAAGGTACTCCAGGTGTCTTCTATCTCATCTGTGTCCATGATCCAACACCACTCAATTAGCCTTCCTTTCCGAAAAGCACTCTAACCACACTTAGCCAGAGACAATTTTTTACCTTTTTATCTCTCCCATTCCCATTTATTTGGTCTACTTCTGTCTTTGCCAGTCTCCTCTTGGGTTAATGCTCTTGTTTGTATGTTTTGTGCCTGACTGGCACTGTGGCCTTGGGAGGAGCAAGTAGCACTACAGGTTCAAAAACTATTGTCTTTTCTACAACTTTTGAACATTTCCTCTTGCCTGTTCATCCTGTTGCACAAAACAGAGGCAAATCTACAAGGCTCCGTGTTTTTCCCTGCCTACAGTGGCACCCAGTTCTCCACATTTCAAGTTGGAAAGATATACCCTGTCTCTGATGCTATGGTAATGAAACACCCCTCTGCACACAGTTAGACAAAATGAAGGATCGTTTTTCTCACGGAAGCCCTCATTCCTCTAGGTCAAGATCTGCTTGTCACCCAGCCTCCAGAAGTCCTTGGCTTTGCCAGCTACTGTTACCTGCAGATGCATTGTTGGTGACTGGTATAAGTAACAGTAGGAGGCTTAAAACTGAAGCAAGCCGAGGGCGAGGGTTGCTCAGTCAGTAAAGTGATTGCCTTGCAAGCATGAAGATCTGAGCTCCAGTTCCAGAATCCATGTAAAAAGAAGGGCTTGGTAGATACAGGAGGATCGCTGGGGCTGACTGGAAAGCCAAGCTAACTTACAAACAAGCTCTGGATCAATGAGTGACACTGTCTAAAATAAGGTAGATGGTGTTCCTGAGGATGGCATGCCAGGTGGTTCTCTGTCACCCAAACACACACACACACACACACACACACACACACACACACACACACACGTTTATCAGTGCCAACATATGTACTGCTACTCTCTCTCTCTCTCTCTCTCTCTCTCTCTCTCTCTCTCTCTCTCACACACACACACACACACACACACACAGAGAGAGAGAGAGAGAGAGAGAGAGAGAGAGAGAGAGAGAGAGAGAGAGAGAGATTTAAAAAATTAAATGTGAAATTTATTCCATTGTACTTCCAGAAACTGAAAGTCTAAAGTTAAGCTTCTAATAGGTCTCAGGAAAACCCAGGGAACCATCTACCCCTCACTTGTCTGGCAGTTTTGGAGATGGTCAGAGATCATGGGGTCTCAGCTTGTAGCAGCATCATTTCAATCTCTGCCTTCATCTTCCTGTGTCCTTCCTATGTCTGTTTGCATCTGTGTTGTCTCAAGTGAGCCAGTCATCCCACTGAGGGTACACCCTAAACCAGGACAAATTTGTCTCAACTTCCTTACATCTGCAAAGGCCCTATCTCCACATTAGGTGGCTCTGAGAAGAGATGAATTGGATGGGTCACTCCATTCAACCTTGTACATCCCTCTGTCTCTCTGTGTACAGATTCCCCCAAATCCTCCTAATTACATCCTTCCAGGCCTTCCAACTCTAAAGCGCTTTTAACATTTCACCACTCTAACCACCATCAGCAGCCTAATTTCTATTTCTTGCTTTTATTTTAAGCATCCCGAAGAAGTCACAGCTAAAAGAAACTAGAAGCTCCATGTGACAGGAGATCAGTAAGTCTCCTTTCCCCCATGTCCCAGAACAGCACACGGTTCACAAAGGGTCCCCACAGCTATCTGTTGAACAAAGGGAGGTCTCTTCTGAGTCCCTTGTGAGTCCTCTGTCTGACTTTGAAAGGTGCTCCATTACCTGTCACTCTATCATCTGCTCTGGTCAGCATTTACTAGGTAAAAATTAGGTGCTCTCAATAAATACTTGTTGGTTGATTGATTAACCCATCAGCCCAGTTTCCTGCTCAGAAGCATTTTTAAACATGGTTCTCCAGGGGGCCAGAGTAGGGGGCATAACAGGGGCAGAGGATGGCATGGAGACACTTGGTCAGCAATCCCACTTTGGAGCTGCTGGGGGCCTGCCCAAGGTTTCAATTTGCCTGAGAGTCCACTTTGGATTCTTCATAGGGAGGTCAGCTCAATGACTTTGCAGGCCATGAACTGTCAGGGTAAAATTCATGTCAACAGCAGATGTAATCTATTTCCTTTCTTCCCCATGGAGAACACTCCAGAAAAGGGGGAGCTAACCCTGAACTAGAGATTTGACAAGAACCTCTGGTGTTGTATATTTCACAATGGGTCTGTGTCCTGAAGAAAGTATGGAAGTGATTTCCTGTAGGTCACACATTTTAAAGACATCCCACTTTGCTGTAAGTGGTACCTGACTGTACAGAAATCTGAGTAAGATTGCCCTTAGGACAGAGGAGCACCCACTGGAAGCCCTGGTGAACAGATTGAGGCAAAGGAATGCTAATGGCTGTGGAGGATCCTAGCAAAGAGGCTCAGAAGCAGGACTGATGCTGAGTATATTCATGCACAGCCCCTTCTGCTCTTAAGGTATCACCACAGTTCTTTGAAGACTCCTACTTCTAGTAGTGCCAGTTGAGGGAAGGGGCAGGGATGGAGAAGAGGAGGAAGGAACAGAAACAGGAAAGGAGGGAGAGAAGGAAGGATGGAGGATGGAAAGAAGAAAGTAAAACGAGAGAGAAGAGGAAAGGGAGAAGAAAGAAGGGAAAGAAATAGAGATAGAGACCTGAAGGGAAGGGAGGAAAGAGAGAGAAAGAAGGGGAAAGGAATAAGAAGGAGAGAAGGAGAAAGTGGGGGGAGAAAGAGGTGGAGAGAAAGAGGAAAAGAAAGAAAGAGAAGAAAGGATGCCTACACACACATGTGGAAAGAAAGAGAGGAAAAAAGAGGGGGACCAGGAAACTTTAACCTTGAATTTGGTCATCGGTCATTTCAGTTGTTAATCACATGTTACACACACACACACACACACACACACACACACACACACACACACACACGCACACGCATCTTCATTCTACCACAAGCAGCTGTAACCTGAAATAGGTCATGCATCTAGCAAGGACAAAGTCATGCACACCCACTACTTTATTTTCCTGTGGTCATTTTTCCTCTTCTGAACATCCCAAGTCACCCATCCTCTTAGCACTTACTCCTCTGGGGATTACAGTGCTAAAGCCTGCTTTAGGCTTTATCTTGTTTCAATTCTCCTGTATCCATTTCAATCGAATCACTAATGCCACTTATTTGCAGATTTTGTGTGCTTAATAGATTGGGACTATGAGGTCATGTGTCCAAGAAGATAATTATCACTTAGGGCAGTGACTGAATGGTTTTATTGTCTTCCAAATATTAGGAAAGTGAAAAGGGCTTTTGTTATGACATCACCTGAGGCACAGGAGCGTGTGTGTGTGTGTGTGTGTGTGTGTGTGTGTGTGTGTGTGTGTGTGTGTGTGAGAGAGAGAGAGAGAGAGAGAGAGAGAGAGAGAGAGAGAATGTGTTTGTGCATGCAGTTCCTGAGCAGTCACATGACTCAATGTGCCATTCCAAAGTGGCAGAAAGTTAACTCTAATAGAGGCAAAGTGGGATTGTAGCTTGAGTTTTCCTGCCTGGCCCACAGTCAGGACAATTCTCTGTCATCCGCCAGTCCCATAGCAGCTCAGACCCGACCAAGTAAACACAGAGACTTATATTGGTTACAAACTGTATGGCCGTGGCAGGCTTCTTGCTAACTGTTCTTACAGCTTAAATTAATCCATTTCTATACATCTATACCTTGCCACGTGGCTCGTGGCTTACCGGCATCTTCACATGCTGTTTGTCATCATGGCGGCTGGCAGTGTCTCTCTGACTCAGCCTTCCACTTCCCAGTTTTATTTTCCTCCTTGTCCCACCTATACTTCCTGCCTAGCCAATGGCCAATCAGTGTTTTATTTATTGACTAATCAGCAACACATTTGCCATGCAGACCATCCCACAGCAGGGATTTTAGTAAGAGATAAGCCTGTGCTACCCAGAAACATTCGCCACTAAGAAGTATTCTGCAGAAGTCATCTCTGGGTTCCTAGTGAGTGGCAGTTGGCAATCCTTGGCTGTGAGTCACCTCAGTCATTATTTTTTTGTCACTTTTTGAGTTGAAGGATGGGCAGCACTTTCTTATGGATCCCTGAAAGGGCATAACTGATTGGCAACACTTCCCCCAAAGGGCTCCCATTTACAAAGTCCCTGTGGAAGGTGATGTGAGCTGAGTGTCACCATTCATGCCAAAGGACTGACACAAAGGAATCTGAGGAGAAATTTGCTGTCCAGATTAAAGGCAGGAACAAAAAACGCTAGTGACCAGGGGAATGAACGGAGTGATGAGGAACAACTTGGCATTTCCTTCAGTGCATTTTAATTTATCAAGGCTTGGTGGTTGATAAACCCAACGTTGAAATGCCAAGAATGGCCTTTCCTTTGTGGCCAGCCAGCTTCCACACCTCTCTCAATTTCCCACTAATCTAGATCTGATCTGCATAGGAGCTAAGACAACAAAGCCCCCTGGACTGGATTTGTGTTACAGTCTCTACCCAGTGTTATTTTATGCCCTAGTCATTCTTTCTCTTCCTTAATATCATGTCCACCCTTCACCTCTAATCAGTATCAGCATAGTGTTATAAAGATGAGCCCTGATGGTCTAAAGACTGCTGGATGTAAAGACACATCCTTATTTGATCTCCCTCTGTCAATCATTGGGTGACTAAACATAGGGAAAAGCTTGAACCACAGCCCTCATATGCTTCAGTGTCCTCTTATAAAAAATACGAATAGCAACATCCATATTGCCCACACTGGTATATTGCTGTCATGACTCTGCTCCAGGGATGATGAGGAGGAGGAGGATGGCTTTCTCTATTAGACATTATGTTCTTATGTTCATCAGATTTCCATCACTGTAACAAAATACCTGAGGCAAATAGCTCCTGAAGAGGAAGGATCTTTTTTGCCTCATGCTCACAGAAGTTTCTGCCCATGATCAACTGGCCTCCTTGATTTGAGCCTGAGATGAGCACTGTGATGAGGGGTAGTAAGGACACAGTAAGGTGTTCGCGTCACACTAGAGAGAAAGAAAAGCAGAAGAGGGAGGGCTCAGAGTCCTCAAATAATCTCCTAATGACCTAACTTCCTACTACCAGATCCTAATCCTAATAATAATCACCTCCTAATGATTCTACCACCTGCCAACAGTGTCATAAGCTGTTAAACAATTCATTTTGCCATTCTCATTTTAATGATAATGTATAGTGTAAAAACTGATAGCTATCATCCACATATTTAAATAATAACGTACTTAAAAGAATAAGCTACTGGTCCAAGTGAATTCAGTTAATAATGAAGTTGAGAAAGTCCAGTCATGTACATGAAGTTCTGTATGGAAATGGTTCACCAAACTTGTACAGGAAATGTGAAATGCAGTATTTCCTTTTGGTGGTGATTCTGTTGGAGTGCATTTGACATGTTGGGGAAAACATGAAGAACAGAGGATTAACAATGTTTCAGTATTTATTTATTCACCATTGTCTGTGAGTGCCTAGTGTCTCAAAGATGTCCCATGGATTCTTCTTCTACTGTTCGTAACTATTTGAAGGTGCAGGATATAATCCACTCTTCCATGTTTCTTTGCTTGCCCACAAGGACCTGGCAATCAATTCAAGAATGAGTCAGGTCTAAAAACAGTTAATATGAGTTTATGAATGCCAGGTGCTAAAATTAAGCTGTGTGTGATCTCCAGGGAAGAAGGGTATCCATCAGGGTGGGTTGTCTGAGAGGTCTCATGCAGGTCATATTTAGATTGGCAGGACTTCTAGAGTGTTCCATCTGTCCCTTTGCATTCACTGTCCCTTCTGTACCTTTCAATGGGTTTCCAGGAGGTGACATTTATAGGTAAAAGCAACAGCCTCTGTCACTGCCTAGCTTCTGTTTAGATCCCACCATCGAGATGTTATCTTCTTGTACCACGGAACCTTGAGAAGTCCTCTCTTTCCAGAACTCATCTCCTTCTCCAAGTTTCTATGCGAGTTTCATGGTCTATTCACCAATGGATCAGGATGTCCTCATATGATATCTTCCTATTCATGAGTTACTTCATGAATAGAATGCCAGAATCCTGGGGGAAGAAAGGGTGTATAAGAGAGTGAATGACACCTTGGGTTTCAGTGATAGGAGCCTGAAGTGATACTTTCCAGGGTGAGTGTCCCTGTTAGATTTGGCTTCAGTTTCCTAAGAAGGTTTCTTGCTATTGAGCCCTGACTGTCCTGGAATGCAATATGAAGCTAAGATTAGCTTAAAAATTGCAATGAACACCCTGCCTTCACCTCCTGAATGCTGGGATTACAGGTGTATATCACCACATCCTATATCTTGAGTTCGTTTAAGGTGAGCTTCATGGACATTGTGTGTTGTGTTACATGTTTTAAGGGAAAGGTATGACCATTGGAAGTACACCTGCACCCCGCTCATGGTGGAGGGTGTGTAGGAAAACTGCCTGGTGAGAGGGAGGGGGAAGCTTGCTGAGAATAGTTAGAGGAGATACCAAGTGTAGATCTTGACAAGGGTACGTCCAGGGCTGAGGAGGGTGAGAAGAGACGTGTTGGGCACTGGTTCCCTGACTTACCCCTTCCTGTGGCTTATCTCTTCCTCTACCAAAGGTTAGAAGTGCTGGCAGGCAAGATCCTTGTGTTAGTTGCTTCTATTGCTGCAACCAAATGCCTA
This sequence comes from Peromyscus californicus insignis, assembly GCF_007827085.1. Taxonomy (NCBI): domain Eukaryota; kingdom Metazoa; phylum Chordata; class Mammalia; order Rodentia; family Cricetidae; genus Peromyscus; species Peromyscus californicus. The sequence goes on from NW_026294606.1 coordinate 95,009,135, forward strand.
ACAAGAACCAATCTTAGTTCATGGTTTGAGAGGATAAGGTCCTCTGTAGTGGTACGGGGGAGCATGCTCACATCTGTATAGTTAGGAGGCAGGGAGAGGGAAAGGCTAGCACTCAGTGTTCTCTCTCTCTCTCTCTCTCTCTCTCTCTCTCTCTCTCTCTCTCTCTCTCTCTCTCTCTCACACACACACACACACACACACACACACACACACACACACACACACACTTTTATTTACTCTGTGATCTCAACCCATGAGATGCAGCATAAATTAGTCTTTTCTAAATGAGTCTCTTCCCCGGTTAATCCTCTCTAAAATATATCTCACTAAAGCCTTAAGTGTTTCTTAATGGAATCAGGTTGACCATCGAAATTAACCATCACACCCTCCCTCTAGCTGCCAGTTCAAGTTCATGTCTGTTTCTCTGTAGCCGTTGACTTGTCTGTAGAGGAATGTGGAGATGGCACAGAGCAGGAGTAGGGACCTCCAGAAGGCAGGAGCACCACTGTAGACAGATGAGAACTGTGCATTAAGGTGAGGAGAAGTATAAACCCTGGTTACAAAGGCATAATTACTATTAATTGACATTAACAATCTGCTTTGTGTCTGACCAGAGACTAGAATTGCTAGCTCTGCAAATTCCCAATTCTAAAAAGATCATCCCATTTCCATAGAAGAAAATAGAGCCGCGGCTGTAGCATCGGGCAGCTTTCCTACTAAATGGCAGGGTCAGAATGCAACTCAGATTCTAATTCTATTTCTGTATGCATATTTGGACTTCAATCAACCTCTCAGGAACAGTCCAGGCTTCAAACACGCAAGTCTTTTTTAAGGGGATCCCAGATAGGAAAAGTATCAGATACTGGTACACCTTTACATACTTTGGGGTCCTCCCTGTGGCCTACCCTTTGATGGATTTTCTTAATCTCTTTTCTAATCCAGAAATCTCCTCTGCTCTTCATTAGCTAAAACACCTTCTCCATATGGAGCCAGAAGCAGGCTTCATAACCCTCCAGCCTCCTCCAAGTTAATAGCTGTCCATCTTGCACCTGGCCAGTGTGTGTGCCCCTGGGCTCTGAACTCCAGCCAGCTGCTATATCTGAGCTAGGGCCCACCTGCTCCTCAAAGAGCTAAAACCTCCAAAATGAGCTTGCATAAAGTAATTTCATTGTGGTTAGGCAAAGGCCTAGTGTGCTTGCAAGAGAAAATCAGGGCTTCGGGCACACAGGACAAGGAATATTCTGGAAAATCTGGCCTTGTGGCAAGACTTAAAAGAAAGGAGGGACTTTCCATATCAACACAACTTATTGCATTTTTAAATGTTTTCTTTACATGTTCATTATTGGAATTTTGAGAAATAATTGTTTAGGAAAGGAAGAGAAACATAGTCTGCATCTTCAGAATGATCTGGGAGCATCTTCTGTATTTGCATTTAAATGTACACACGTTATCATAACCAGAATGCACCTTAAGCCCAGGAACCACCATGGAATTCATGGGAAAGCAAAATCTCACACCAAATGTAACTACATTTGTGGCTTTAGTAGAGCTGCCTTGTGATCTGAGGAGTGTAGATTGTAAAGCGTGGGACAATGGTTATTATTTGACGCTGAAATGAACTTCACAGACTCTATCTTTGGATGCTCAGTCTCCAGCTTTAGCCACTGTCTGGATGGTTGTGAAGCCTTTGGAATGTAGAGCCTGGCTGGAGGACGCAGGTCCCTAGGGATGGGCCATGCAATACCTACGTGTTGTCCAATGTTGCTTGGTCTTCTTTCTGGGAAGCTTCCATGTGAACAGTGGCAGCCTAATGTCCCCACATTGTGACTGAGTCATTCAATTGCACCTCCATTCTCTAATGGACTGGAACAGTGAAAACAAGTCCTTCCTCCCTAAAGTTGTTACTGTCAAGAATTCTGTCATACTAACATCAAAGTGACTAACTCAGTTTTTAATGGTCACAACTTACCCTGTTTTATTTCTATCCTTGTGATAAAATACCCTGGCATAAAGCAATTTAGGAAATAATGGCTTTTATTTCAGCTTACAATTCCAGCTTATAGTCCAGACAGGAACTTTAAACAATCAATCGTATTACAACCACAATATAAATTTATCTATCTACCTATCTATCTATCTATCTATCTATCTATCTATCTATCTATCGATATGTGTGTGTACATACACACATGCATATGCATATGTGTATATATGTATATATATATATATGTGTGTGTGTGTATGTGTGTGTGTGTATATATATCAGCATTTAAAATAAACGTGTTTTTCATATAATGGTCCTTCAAGGACTAGTACCATGCATGATGACTCTTATTGTTCATTTCCTCTATTCCAGAGACAGTTTAAACTGCTTTACAATTCGTTCTCTAAAACATAAATGTCCAATGAACAGCAAGCATTGATATTAACATCTTCTACAAATGGGACCACCAAGGCTCAGAGGTTACATATCTTGTCCAAGGTCACAGTTTGAGACTGTAGTTAAATCCCAGTCCAGACCCAGGTTTCCTGGGTTCTGCAGCTCAAGCTGCAGACAACTTGCATCAGTGTTTGTGCTGGTAAGTGGCTTGCTTTGCACTGTATCTGTTGAACCTCACCCCTGTCGTTGTGGGCATTTAATGGGGCATTCTTCTCCTCTGTCCTTTGTATGTGAGTAGACAGAAAGTAAGTTCAGGGAAGCTGAAGATTTGACCCAGAAATAGTCTTCTGAGCAGGACCACAGGCATGGGGATCCTGAGACATGGAGACTGGCCAGGGGGCGTTGTGGCAAACATCCCTGGACTTTGCAGGGGACAATGAGCACTGAACTGCAGGTGACCTGACCTGCTAATCACTGCCTGATTACCAGCTAATCAGTGCCTTGTTTGGGACATGAATCCCAAATCCCTTTGGACTGGGCTGGGCTCTGGCAGGGCCCAGTCACCAGGCTAATGTGGCAGGGGTGAGGCAGGTGGATCATGTGTTTCAGTACAGAGTGGCCAAAGGCCACCTTCAGAGAAATAGTCACGGGATCTGTCTCTCTTCTGCTGGCTCTGGACACCCACAGAGCCTGTCAGCAGAGCAAAAGAGAATAGAAGCAGAGGGATGAAAGGCCAACTCCTTCCTTCTGGACTCTGAAGGAAAAAAAAGGTTAGCCAGATCTTGCAGGCTGACAATGGACTCCTTTTTCAAAACTTCCAAAAGAGGTCTTGACTGAGACGGGGAAACCACACCTATCATTCATGGAGCCAGGGCCACTTCTATAATCAGTACCACACCACGATCATCAGTACCACCACCATCACTCCCACCGTCATTCCCACTGCCATCACCATCAGTACCAGTGTTATGAACACCAACACCATCGTTACCATCACCTCACCATGGCCACCACTGCCATTATCACCTCCAGTATCAATGCAAGTACCACCATCACCACCACTACCATTATCACCACCATTATCATCTACTACTATCATCACCACCACCACCATCATCATCTCCAACTGTGCTATCATCACCCTCACGATCACTAACACTACAACTACTATCACCATTACCACCCTTACCAGCATCACCATCCCTATCACCACTGCCACCACAACCAACACTAACACACTGTCATCACCATTACCACCAGCAGCGTTACATCACCCCACCATCACCAATAATGCTACCATCACCTCCTGCTACCACACCATTACCACCATGACTATGACTCATTATGAGCACCACTACCAACACTAACATAACCACTATCGCCATTATCACTACCATCTGCCCCACTACTACAACAAGGTACATCTTTTACCATGATCATGTTCACCATCCTAACACCACCAATATCATCACCACTAACTTCACCTTCACCAGGGACAAAACAACATCTCCATGGCTACTGCCCCCATGAGGCCACCCCATACTTGTCACTGTTTTCACCACTGTGTACCACTCCATGTTAGGAATGCAATATGGACTAGTGTTTTAAACACAATTACTATATGGTGATATTTCATTTGTACTGAAATGTGATTTTATTTGTATGTTAATAAATAAAGTTGCCTGGGAGTCAGAGCTAATAGCAAGCCATAGCAGAAGCCAGGTGGTGGTAACACACGCCTTTAATCCCGATCACATGACAGGCAGATCTCTGTGTGTTCAAGGATATAGCCAGCATGGAGACATATGCCTTTATTCTCAATACCAACCATAGAAGACCTGGAGGTCTATATAGACAGGCAGTGACGAGGAGGTCATGTGGTTGGGTTTACAACCAATGAGAAAGCAGAACAGAAAGTTAATAAAAAGACAGACACACAGGAAGTAGGTCTCTTTCTGAGGGGAAGGACAGCAGTGGCAGCGAAGGGTAAGAAAGGCAGTTTTAAGTCTCATCTCTCAGCTACCGCTCTGACCTCTTGGGCTTTTAACTCTGCATTTGGCTCTGTGTTTCTTATTTAATAAGACGGTTATATCTTCAGGTCTACTTCAAGAATACCAGTTGTTTGAATTAATTTCAGAACGTAGTTTCCCCAAACAGAAAAGTCCTGGTACCAACACAAGTTCCTTAGGCTACGGCTCATGCATGAAATTCAAGTTCACCCTCATCATTGTCATCATCGTCCTTATTTTCAGCCAACTCCAGTTCAGCCCACTACTCATTTTCTTTCATTTTTGCTAGAAAATGGATGGTGAGAAGACAACTGACCACTCATCCCTAATGTTAGGGGACCCTCTCAATGCTGGCATCCCTCAAAAGCAGGGCTCCAGCCACCGCCATCTTGGTAGAAGGAAGTCTCAGCTTTTGAAGCAGCTATTTGAATTCAAATCTAGATGTGCTTTGTAAAAGCCAACTGGCCTCAAAAACGTCTCAAACCTCCGAGCGGTATGTGAAGAGGATATGAGAAAAGCCATATAGAAACCCTGCTGATCATAGGCACAGAGGAGTAGCCAATCCGTCAAGGGGAGTACATTCGTCAACATTTCATCTTCAAATACACAACTATCAGGCACTAGAAAACACGTGTCTTGTCTGGATAGACTCCTCACAGGGGTTAGAGCTATGTTTCCCTCCCTCTTGGAGATGGAGCAGAACTGTACCCTCTGACCAGCTCTGTGGGTGTACTGCAGAGGCCTCATAAAAGTCTACCTTTGTCCAGCTGATTCAGTTCTAGGAAGCTGGTCAATGTTTGACTATCTTTCTCCAAACATGTAAAAACAGTTCATCAGGTCAGTTCAGACGGATTACTGTTCCTTGGGTGACTTCCAAACCCTGGATCTCCTTCAGAAACAGTTGAATTCTACCCCATTCTAAGGGATATAGCTCCCAGTCCCACTCTGGGACCTCTAATCACCAATACAGTGTGAATACTTGGCTGTGTCTTACAAGAAGACTCCAATCCCTCATCTCCTGCTTCAGGAATGGAGACTCAGGTCCTGGATCTCCCAAATGAAGAATGGTAGACCAGCTATCCTTTACCCCATTTTATTCTTACAACTCCCAGACCTTGACAGTTGCCTAATGAGCATTAGTGTAATAGAGGCTCTTAAAACATATTTTCACAGTAAGGGGAAAAGGGAAGATCTCTTCTTGTATCCATGACTCTCCTGTGTCCTGAGTGGAGTATTACTGTATTTCTATGTGTATTGGATACTTTAACTGTTCCTGTGATAAGGTACCTGGAAAGAAGTAAGCTGAAGGGAGGGAGGGGTTGAATGGGCTCTGGTCAAGGGCACACCTATCATGGTGAGGAAGTTCTGGCAGTAGGAGAATGCATATATCGTTACATCTGTGGCAAGGAAGGGGAGAACAATGGCAGACCATACTCATGTTTGTTGGATGTGATGACCCCTTTCTTGTTAACGTGCAGGTGTACCATCACTTATCTTCCATTAGTTCTGTGTTCTGAAAGCTGCAAATATTCTATTCTAACATTGCTTTCAATTGAGTTCATTTTAGGCGTCTTTCATTAAAAAGAAATCCTCGATTTGTGTATCAAGCCTACCTTTTGTTTTTCCTTGTGGCTGTGACATTAGGTCTCCTGTAGAAAGTTTGTCGCTAAGTCACAAAACCATTCCGATTTCCTTCTGCTAATCTTAGGGTGTTTCTTCCCCAAGTTAATCACTCACCCAAGAGACACATGTAGATGCTGTGGCTCCCTGTATGGTCACTGTCAGCTCCCCTATGTAGTCTAATAAATATATGAACCATCTTGGATCATTTTGAGCCATCTTAATCATATTGCAAGTCTTTATTCATGCATATTTCTGTCTCCAGGGCCTCTGCTCTGTTCTGTCTTTCTATTCTGGAGCCCACTCAGACTGATTTTGTGATGAGGGCCTTGGGGTATTTTACATGTCATCTCTCCCTCAGCTTCCCCTCTGCTGTGGCTCTGGCCCTGTCATTTTCTGTTTTCATCTTTCCACAACATTTCGTTGTTTCACAAAAATAAAATGAAAATGAATAAATGCTGGTGGACCTTTTAGGGGAAAAGATTGGATTTGGTTTTCACCACTCAAGGTATTTATCTTTATCTTTGTGTGCTTTTTTTTTTTTTTTTTTTTTTTTTTTTTTGGTTTTTCGAGACAGGGTTTCTCTGTGTAGTTTTGGAGCCTGTCCTAGACCTCACTCTGTAGACCAGGCTGGCCTTGAACTCACAGAGATTCTCCTGCCTCTGCCTCCCGAGTGCTGGGATTAAAGGCATGTGCCACCTCTGCCGGGCTTCTTTGTAGGGTCTCAACCGGGGAGAAGTACTATCATTGTGATTTTTTTTCTTTTTTTAAAATCACGTGTGTCTGTGTAGTGTGTATATGTCTGTGGTGTGTGTGTGTGTGTGTGTGTGTGTGTGTGTGTGTGTGTGTGTGTCTAGTGGGTGCTCAGCATGTTGTCCAATGTGTATGTAGGTACATGTGCCTGTGAGGCAGGAGGTTGATGTTGAGCATCTGCCTTGATCGATCTCCACTTCCATTTTTGAGAAAGGCTCTCTCATGGAACCTTGAGCTTGCCTTTCCAACTAGACTGCATGGCCAATGAGCCCCTAGGATTCTCATGGTTCTGTTCTCATGCCCCTACACTGAGATTACAGACAAGCACCACTGTGTCTGGCTTTTTACATGTGTTCTGGGCCTGGAACTCAGGTCATTTATCCACTGAGCCATCTTGCTAGCTCTTCATTAAGATTTCTAAGTCATGCATATGTATGTGTAGCACCATCAAAGACATGACTTTCTCATGCTGTCTATCACTGTCCTGGGGAACCCAGGACAATGACAGATCTGCTGTTGGTTGATCACTACTGCTAAACACAAATTATACTTGAAGAATGATTCTGTGCAGGAAGCTGTGCTTCAGGGCTAGATACCCCACCCCCTCCCTCTCCCCCTCTTAAACTTGTGGCTTCTTGGCCTGAAGCCTGTTCCCTTCCCAAAATGTTTGTTAGTACAGTGGCTTTTTATGGCACTTTATGGAAAAACTAAGGGGTGGAGGGGAGATGACTGTATTCAGTGAACCCACCCACTTTAACCTTCTCTTACTGGAATTTGAATCTTCTGTATACCTTGTTAGCAGAAAGAAAGAAAGAAAAAACCCTTCAAGAATATTTTTCCACTTATGCTTACAAGCGAGTTCTTTACCTCTTAACTCAGGCCAGGACAAATGTAGCTCAGGCTCTGAAAACAGCCTGCTATTTAGAGAGGTCTCAAGGCAGCCTTTGCATAACATTTATGACTGCAGTTATCTTCACAGGGTCACCAGGAGGGACCCAGGGAGACTCAGGGGGTAGAGACCATTTCATCCTTGCAGCCTTGACCCTGCAGGCAATGTTAGGGGCCTTGGATTTAACTCCATCTTGCTCTGAGCCTCTTAGACCTTTTCTCCAGCCTTCAAACCCCCACATGGAGGCTGAGGGGCTCTGGAGGAGCCCTTTGCAGATGGAGCCACCGCTCGGATTCTGGCCAGGGGAACACAGGCTTCTGATAAAAGCTGTGCTCTGATAAGGGTGGCAAGTCAGAGGCAGTGGGGCCCAAACAAGGTCCTCTAGACCAATCACACTGTTCTTCAATTCTTAGAACTTAGAACCAGAGCCCATGTTACACACGAGTTTGAGATTATCTGTGACAATTATCTAAAATTAACTTTGGTTTTCAAATGAAAAACATTAAGGGGAGGATCAGATAAGAGGAGCGAGCACCTATTTATAATACTTGTTGGGGGAGGAGAAAAAGGGGGAGCGACCTTTCTTTGTTACTTATTCACAACATAAAGAAAGACTCAACCCCCACCCCACTGTTTCTTAGAGAAAATGAAGTTTCCAAGAGGAAACCTAGATTCTTTCTAGATGCAGCCAGAATACTGAAACACTGAATTAGGTACAAGTCAAAATGCTTGTCCGCAGGACTAAGGCAGGGTCGGGTGGGTCCTGGCTATGAAGTGGGTATTGATGGCGGTTAGAGGTGAGGAGAGGGCAGAGTTCAGCTGGAGGAGGCAGCAGGTGAGGTCTCCGTGACTGGACAGACTCACAGCGGAAGTGTACATCAGCACAGGAGCTCAATGCAGAGTGGCCCTAAGACTCTTCCCATTCTGTCCTTGCCACAGGTGAGGGAAAGGAGTGGGGAAAGGCCATCTGGCTAGGGGGAGAGCATTCTTAACAACTGGGACAAACGATCTCCTTGCCTTGGCTTTCACTCCCGGTGTGGTTCCGTTCTTCACACCATAGATTGAGCAATGAAACAAGCAGTTGGGTGGGGTGGTGCTTTGAATCCAAGACCTCGGCAGGCAGAGGAAGACAGATTCTGTGAGTTCTAGGTCACAAGGGCTACCCGGTAAGACCCTGTCTCAGAAATAACTAACTAAATAAAAGCTGTAGTAAAAGGAAAGTAAGAATACCTAAGGAAGCTCCTTGAGACGGGGGTGTGTTCAAAGGGCAGACTCCAATAAGTGCAGCAGCCACAACTATTCCAATAGAAGCCACAGCCGATTGAGTCCTTGCTCTTTGACAGATGTCATGTGCAGCTGCATGGTGGAATTGTCCCAAGATAACCAGTCAGACAGGATATCGCATGCCTATGATTCTAGCCCTCGGGAGGCTGAGGAAGGAGGATTCTAAGTTCAGAGCCAGTCTGGGCTACATGGTGATGACGTCACATGTGTATACTTTACTGGATGTCATCTTCCTGTGTCTTGGTGTGTATTTTCATTTAATCTTCATAGGCACTTCAAGGTCATGTGAAAGGTGAAAAATGAGCTTAGAAGTGATGATTGCCATTCCAGCAACTGTGGAATCAGAATTTGAACTGTGGACACAGAGAGCACCCACTCCACTGCACCACACAGTATGTCCTTGCCGCTGAATTAAGTATCAGCTATTTCCAGACGCTTTGAACCATGTGAGTGTTGTTCTTGACTGCTGGCTTCCTAGACACAGGCTGGCACAGAACACATAGTGCCAAACACCAAACAGTCCTGTGAGAAATATTTAACTGGTGTACTTCCAGACACTCTAGCATATCCTACCTTTGTTCCTGCCCGGAAAAAATAAAAATTAAAAAAAAAAAAAGATAGTTCATGTGATTTCTGGCAACTCTAAGCCATGTTCCCTGTGCACTTCGAGGGTCCCAATGGAAACCAAATCTTTCCCTTAGGCACTTGTACTCTTAAGTCAAAAACACAGGTGGTTAGGAAAACTCCACCACCACTACCACCGAAAAAAAAAAATCCCTGTTTTGGAAAACATCCCAACACAACATGAAGTGGCCATTGCTAATTCAAAGAGGCAGACACAGTTCTTAAAGTTTGAAAGTTCTGGATGGTTCTAAAAGGTCTTTCACAAGTTTCGTGCCCAAGGCCACAATCACAAAACTGTAATCATTCCCCTCCCAAGGTTTTGTTTATCTGGCTATTTAAAAAAAAAAATTAAAACAACTCCTACTTTGGACTGTCTGACAAGATCTGTTTTTCCAGCTGTGGCATCTCAGAAGGACACTGCAGGACTGGCTTGGGGTCTCATTTTTTCAGACTAGGAGAAACAGTTCTTAGACAATGTTGCTGGGCTGAGCTGCATACTGAGCAGCTTATTTATCCTGCTCTATCGCACACCTGTTTGGATAGGGGCTGTTTTCTGCTATTTAAGCCCTGCCATTTCTTGCCAATTGCTTTATCTGCAGGGCCCTGTGGTTTTGCAACAAATGGTTTTTATTAAGTCAGGAAAGAACACCAGTTGCTCCATGATCATTCCTAGTGAGACCAAAATAGCTTGTCACTGGCTTCTCAGGGGTTATCATTGAAGAACTAGATCTTGGGACCAAGAGACAAGATATGGGGGTGCAGGGAAAATAACAAAGTCGTTTGGGGTTAAGGCCTTTAATCAATTAAAATATTTTTAGAAGGCTTCTCCCATATTGTGAGCTAGTATGCTTCAGGGCATGGGCAATACTGTCCTTTTAGGTTGAAGAGGACCATTTACGTGCTGTAAAAGTTCTGGGGTTCAGGGATGGCAGTCATAGAAGGTGGGTGAGCAATCTGATTCCAGTTTCATAGATTTTTCCTGAAGCATTTAAAATCAGGATAGCATGATATGATAGCTATTTTTGGTTGTTGTCCTGACTACATCTGGAATGAACTAAAACCCCCAAATGGAGAGCACACCTATGAGGGATTTCTGCTTAATTTGAAGTAGGAAGATCTACTTTTAACCTCAACCTTTGTGGTAAGAAGACACATCTTTAATCCAGATCTTTAACCCAGATCTAATCTGGGCCACGCCTTCTTCTGGAAGCCTATATAAGGACATGAAAGAAGGAAGTTTTTGCTCTTTGCCTGCTTTCTCTCGCTATGCTAGCAAGTCCATTCCATCCTTGGCACTATAGCCTTCCTCTTCAGGATTCCAGTGTCTACTGAAGACCAACAGAGATATCCAGCCTCATGGACTGAGCAACTACTGGATTCTTGGACTTGGTGATCATAGTCAGCTGTTGCTGCATTACTGGACCACAGTCTGTAAGTCATTCTAATGAATTTCTCTCTATATAGAGAGGTTCATTCTGTAAGTTCTGTTACTCTAGAGAACGCTGACTAAAACACACAGGCTGGAGAAATAGCTCAGTCAGTAAAAAACTTGTCTTGCAAACTTGAGGACCCACCCAAGTTCAATCCTCAGAATTCCCATAAAAAAATCTAGGAGTCAGCAGAGCCTGCTACATTCAGTCGAGGCAGGTCCAAGCCCCTCCTCCCTGCCCATAGGAGACCTTGCCTTGGAGGAGGTGGGAATGGGCGGGGTGAGTTGGGGGGAAGGCTGGGGAGTGGGAGGAGGGAGGACATGGGAATCTGTGGTTCATATGTAAAATGAATAGAAAAATCTCTTTATTAAAAAAAGAAAAAAATAAAAAATAAAATGCAGTTATCCAATAAAAAAAATCTAGTAGTAGTGGCATGCACCTGTCACCCCAGGTCTGAGGAGGCAGAGCCAGCAGAATTTCTGGGGTCACCTGCCATCTGGCCTAACCTACCTATCAAGCCCCTACAATTAAGATCTCAAAAAAATGGTGAACAGCATCTGGGTACTGGCACCTGAGGTTGTCCTGTGGCCTCCATAGTCATGTGCACACACCTCTGCACACATACACACATGTGCGCACGTACACACACACACACACACACACACACACACACACACACACACACACACAAACATACAGACAAAACTTAAATAAATAAAATCTGAATATCGTGGGATAGGCTTTGCCCTAGATCCTGAGGTAAAGAGATGGCTAAGCAAACTCTCTACATTTAAGAATCACAGTTTACATTCTGATACGTAATGGGTCCATAATCAATATTAGGGAACTCTGAAAATGTATGCATAAACCCACAGAGAGGTAACCATAAGCTGCTACTAAATTTCAGGAATGTATATCCCTGTGTTAATGTCGAGAGGAGCTTATTTCTGCAACTAAAAACAAATAAACAAACAAACCCCTAGCATGTTAGTCATCTAGAGTTGCATAACAAACAGCTCCTCAAATCTAGTGATTTAAAACAATTAACATCTATTTTATCATAGTTCCTTGCAGGGAGGAGTGTCCCTGAAAACACCAGGACCATCAGAGTAACAATCCACTGGAAGAAGTCAGTTCAGTTCATCATGACTCGGTAGCTGGAGTTGGTTCAAACTTCGGAAGTCTGACCCTGAATAGTTTATTTTGGGTGCATTTAATCCCAGCACAAGTTGGTGAAAAATTCTCCTGGTGATAATTAACCCATTCCCAGGTACACAACAAAGCTCAAGACATGGCTTCATCGAAACTCTTTGTAAAGTATGTGTGACATCTTTCATAGGTTTCATAAGCTCTGTAGATTGACTGAGAAAAACCTCTACATGAGAAGGGTCTGGGGGAGGATCTGGAGAGGTGTCAGCAATACAAATAGAGTAAAGGTCACTAGAAGTACATGTGACATCTTCTATAATGGTTATATAGATTGACAAAGAAAAACAAGCTCATGATAAGGGCCTGTGAGAAGGTCCAGTGTGGTCTGGGCCACACAGATAGGGAATTATAGGCCACACAAGCTATTAACCATGTCTGCTCCAAGCCTTCCGGGTTGAAAACAGATTATACATCTCTTCCTTTCAACAGGCATCCCTCTCCCCTTCAAGAGACATAATGTTCCTGGTCCCCCTAGTGCTTATCTGTGAGCACAAGAACCTCTGTGCCTCCCACAATTTCTATGGGGTAGTTACCCCAAGCCTGGCTTAGCTGGGTGGAAATCCCTTACTCTACTTTCCATTACTGTGACATATGCACCCCCCCCCATTAACTTAAGAAGAGGAAAGGTTTACTTTCTAGATTTCAGTCAGTCACTAATTGTTCCTGTGTCTTTGAGCTTCTGGTGATAAAGTCATGTCTGGAATGTGTAGTAGAGGAGGATTTTTAGCTTTATGGCCAGGATGTTATGAAGAACAGGAAAAGGTCAGAAATTCCATAAACCCTTCAAAGGCCCACTTCTAAGAACTTACTACTAGGCTCCATCTCCTAAATATTCCACTCTCTGAGTAGCAGCAGGGGCTGTAGACCAATCTTTAACATATGGACTCTCTGGAGACATTCCACACAAAAATTATAGGATCTCTTACATAACTGTAATCTGTCTGCCAGATAGGATTGCAATCCCTCCTCAAGACACAATGGAGGAGATCTCTGCTGAGGTCCATTATATTGCTATATTAGTCATCCCTTTGTTGGGGGGTGTTGGGCTGAAGGCCTCAGCTCATGGCTAACTACAGACCTAGGGACGTTTCTTCAGGTTAGTGACATCAGGACTCCCCCATAAGGAAATGAACAGGGTGGCTGCTGGATTCCCTTAGCATGAGCAACAAGGAAGCCATGGCATTTGGAACCTATTGGAAGAGGCATATAATCCCTTCTACCATGCTACATTTGTCAGCAGTGAACCAGGTAGATGATTCAGCCCACACTTGACTTCATGACACAGGACATGAACGTAGAAACTCAGAGACCACCAGGGCCATCTATGTCAATGGAAACCAGAATCAGCCATATTTCAGATTGAAGGGGCTGGTTCTAGGGTCTCAACAGCAGGCCAGCTTAAACATTTTGTTAGAAAGGACCACCTATGGGGCAAGTCTACTGGGACACAAAACATTTCATGAAAGTGCCTCTGCAGTTGTCCCCATGATACAGGGAGCTCCCACTGTGTCCTGTGATGAAAGAGTTCAAATAATACCAACCCAAGCTTGACACCCTGGGAGTTCCCTCCCTCTCTTCTCCCTTCAATATAAATACCTTTCTTATTTTCAGAAGCCTCAGTGGTGCAATGGAAATAAGAAATTGCTCTCAGCTCTTGGAACCATCAAGATCAAATGACACAAGCCTTTAACACAAGCATTGCTTTGCAAATCTTAGGTGCCAATTCCTCTGCCCTTCTGCCTACCTTTCGAGTTTAAAATGCAACAAAGACAATAGATAAGCATGCAGACTTTGTGATTATTGGATAACTCAATGCAGAGAGGAAATATAAGATTGGGTTCTATGGACCAGGATGATGGATGTTGGCTCTGTCCACAGGTGAAAATTCTGGAGGATCACCACAGTGCCATATAGTCATGGAGAAATAAGGAGCAATCAGGAGGAAGACAGTGACCTAGCACAGCCAAGGCTTGTCATTGAGGTCTCAAAGCAACGACTAAGCACCAAAAACTACAACCATATTGCATTTCAATGTTTCAACAGGTATGAACACGGAGCTCTATATGGCTTAATTATTGCCTTGGCAGTGAGAAAAGACACTAGGAAAATCCAGGTGGGATGACCTGGATGACCTCAAAGGGTCCTGGGAAACATACTTGCATAGACGCAGAAGATAAGAAGGGGTTGTTTAAGTAAAACAGAAGGAGAAGAGTACGTACAGAAGGTCAAGGGAACAGCACGTATGAAGGCTGAAACCTGAGAAGTCGTGAGGCCATCTGAAGTCCTAGAAGAGCGTGGCAACACTCGAGTGGAGAGAACCAGAGAGTATCTGAAGTCATCAAAAGTTGGGGAAAGAGTAAGACTTTGATGCAGTGGGCTCAGAAGCAGAGGAACAATAGCAGTAATTTAATCAAAGGCGTGAAGTTCTCAGACTCCCATTGTAAACAGTCATTCTTGCTGGAGACATCAGTATACCATCAGCCTAAGTGTTCCAAGTGGGTTTGCCTGTGTTCCTCATGCTACTGCACATCCCCAAGTGCAGCTTGTTTCAAGAACACACTCTGACTGCCTGTCTTGCTGGGGAACATCGGCAAAACTCCTGGATCTTTGGATGCAATCCTCCAGAATCAGCTAGGCAGTACAGATACAACTCCCAACAACATGGCCTTGGGGTGGGAAAAGTTGTAAAGACACTATAAAACATCTTAACATTTATAGGGGATTAAAAATATGAATGTGGATGTCTGACATGGCATCAGTAAGGATGGGACACAGACTCTAGGGTTCTTTATGCTTAAATTTTAAAAACATATTTATGTATTCACTCTTTCATTCATTTATGAGGTTTTGTGTGTGTGTGTGTGTGTGTGTGTGTGTGAGAGAGAGAGAGAGAGAGAGAGAGAGAGAGAGAGACAGAGAGAGACAGAGAGAGACAGAGAGAGACAGAGAGAGACTTCAGGTATGCAGGTACCACAGTGCATGTGTGGAGGACAGGGGACAACTTTTGCATGTCACTTCTTCCCTTCCGCTTTTTGAGGGTTCAGGGGATTGAATTTGGGTTGTTAGGCTTACGTGTGCAGTGATTTTTTTTTTAAACTGCTGAGCCATCTCACTGGCCCAGAGTTTAGTGTTTCTTTAATTCCACAGTCTTTTTCTGGGAATACCATTATCAGCCCAGCTGCTGAGAGAACAGTGAACAAGCACAGCGAGATGACAAAATCCAACACGTGAAGCTCCCCAAGGAATGTTTACTCCAAAGCCCATTTTTCCATTCGTAATGGAACTTGCTTAGACGACATTGGTGTGTATCAAGTTTTCTGAATCTCAGTTCCATTCACATTTGGTACTGGATACCTCTTTGCCCTGGAATGCTACTCTCTACCTTGTAGAGTATTGTCCAGCATCTCTACACCCTCAAACTAGATGCCACAAAGTTTTCCCTAGATGTGAAAACTGAAGTATCAACTGGCATTGCCAAGTGCTCCATGGAAAGAAACATCAACCCCTATTGAGAACCATTGTTATCTATTGAACAATTACAATAATATGTGTACATATAGATCTACTAACCACATTTCATTTCACTCTGATTTTACATTGGCTAACAGAAGTCATGTGCTCTGACTCAATGTAAAGATGATAACATGCAAGGGTCCAAAATCCTTTTTAGAGAGAAGAGCAAATGTAAGAAGATGTCAGCCATCCTCAATAACTCCCCACAAAAGCTCTGCTTTTCATCAACAAAGTACAAAACAGCCATTGTTGTTTTACCATTTGGTAACTAATAATCACTATATACCAGCCATTGTGATGTAAAGGGTGTACAGTCTTTGCCACTCACTGTCTAGATAGTTGGGAAGAAAAGATGCATCATAAAAAACAGCAGCCAGTGAGATGCTCCTGGAACAAGTACCAGAAAGTGGATACCTAGAAGACTAGAACCTGGCTTGGAACTCGGAGGAGGGATTACACAGAGATTTAGTGTACCTTCAAGGATGAGTGAGGATTAGGATGTCAGGATGATAGCCATGTTCTTGGTGTGAAAGATAGCAAATGCTAAGATGAAGAAACATAGTCAGAAATAAACCTGTGAGGAATTTGAAGTAGCAGGGGAAATGTGGATAAGAGCATCATGAACCACGTTTGTCTTTGCATGCCAGCCTAAATTTAGGAGTTCAAGTAAGTAGGGTAGCCAATCAGGAAGAGAGATTAGCAGAGGGAACATAAGAATGTCATCCGGGACTCTGCTCCTTGAGGTGACATTCATGGACCACCAGTCTTTCTATGACGTGAGAGTATGTTGCATTATAGAATCTGAGCCCAGTTCCCAAACTTCTGGCTGGAGTCTGACGTTCATGGTAGTTTTAGAAGTATTATTATAGAAGAAAGATCAACCTGAATAAATTAAAACAAGGAGAAGTTGAGTGTGTGGTGTCTGCCTGTCATCTTAGGAGGCAGAAGCAGGAGGATCTCAAGGTTAAGACTTGCCTGGTCTACAAAACTAGGGTAACTTGCTGAAAGCCTATCTCAAAATACAAAAGAAGATGGGAATGTAGTTCAGTAGTACGGTGCTTAACTAGCAAGACCCTGGGTTCAATACCCTCTACCTTAGCAACAATAATAGTAATCACAATAATAATAATAGTAATAGTAATAACAGAAGAGATTGAAAACAGGAGTAAATTAAAAATCCTTCGCAGATTTCTAGTGTGAATTTCTAAAGACTTTACATGTAGTAACAAGAAACATGAGAAGAAACAAACATTTAAGATGAAAAATAAACAAAGCATGGTGGTTACTTGGTTGCCGATGATAACGCACAATAAAATAGTAGTTGGACCAGTCAGAGAACACTGGTGCCATGGTAGCAGGTAAGTTAAGGGATAGGTAGGACAGCTTCTATGAGGGGGAGTTTGAATCTCCAGCACTATGTAACTCTGGAGATAGTCAAGTGACATCTCAGAAGGCTTAGAGTAAAGAGCTGAAGACACACTCCACCAGAAGGAAGCATTCTTACTTCTCTGCTTTCAGTTCTGAAGGAAGTGTATGGTGTGAAGTTTATCCTTGAAGGATATATTAAATAAGGAACAAGTTAGGGCCATTTGCACAGAAGTACCAGTCACAGCTCTTAGATAAGGCTGATTTGCCAGGAATAGGAAATATAGAGCAATCTTCTGAGAGGGGATGATGTAAACCACTTGCATGCAGGTGTCCCCAGGACTGGGAAGAGACACAGTATATTAAGCTACTTACTAGTCCTTACTCCCTAAAATATGAACTTATACCAGGCTGTCTAAGGCAGCAGTTCTCAACCTGTGGGTCACAACCCCTTTGAGATCAAATGTCCCTTTCACAGAGGTTGCTTAAGATGATCAGAAAACACAGATATTTACAATTTACATTACATTTCAGAACAGTAGCAAAATTACACTTATGAAGTAGCAACAAATATAATTTTATGGTTGGGGGTCACCACAACATGAGAAACTGTATTAAAGGGCGGCAGCATTAGGAAGGTTGAGCAATATTGGTCTAACTCATAATGTATTCTCAAATCTGATGACTTTGATATAAAGACAGAGAAATACAAGAAAAGGGGGACCATGATAGATGATGGGCAGTGTCCTCCATCTGGAGACAAGGTATGCACACTGGAGACAGAAATGCAGTGAAAGCAAATTTGGATAAAAATGACCATAATCGCCCAGGACTATCACTCTTCGATATATCAATCTTCCTGCCAAAACCTTTGTTTCTGCTGTCCTCACCTCTGGGAAGGTTCTCTAAAGGAATAGAACCAGTAGCATATGTACAAACCATTAAAAAGAGACTCTCTGGCATGCCTTACAGGATAGGAGCTTGGTAGTCTAGCAGAGGTCATTTCTAATCTAGAGAGGCAGAGAAGCCAGTAGCTTCCCAGTCTGAGAAAAATGGTTATCCCAGTTGTCGAGAGCTCATGCTGAAGTCCTAGAAGTGCCCTGGAGCGTTAGTGCTGTTGAGACTCTGGTGAAAACTGAGAAGACTTAAGTCTGATATTCATAGATGACAGCAGCCAAGATGATAATGATGATACTCACTCAAGAAGAAATGGTGCTTGCATGTGAAAGATGCTGTCTACCTCCTCTTCCAGATTTCTTCTTTCCAAGACCCAGCCATTGGATGGTGCCACTCACATTCACATTCAGGCAGAAGGTTTCCCTCATTATATCCTACAGTGAGGATTCTCTAGAATAATAAAACTTATAGATTAAATCTCTCTCCATACATATACTGTTAATATGTATATATAGTATACAGTACATGGTGTATAGTAGTATATAGTATATAGTAAGAGTAGCTGTTCAGTCCACAAAGTCCTCAGCTGGTCTTTGGTATATGTTGGAATCCTGAAGAAATAGGCTCTAATGCCAGTGAAGGAATGGACTTGCCACCCAGAACAAGAGCAAACAGGCAAAGAGAAAGAGACTTTCTTCTTCCATGTTCTTTATATAGACTTCCAGCAGAAGGTAGGGTCCAGATTAGAGGTGGGTTGTCCCACCTCAAAAGATCTGGATGGAAAATGTGTCTTCTCACCTCAAGGATCTAGATTAGAAGTGGATCTTCCCCACAAGAGAACTCACAGAGACAACTAACTTGGGCTCAGGAGCTCACAGACACTGGACCAACAGCTAAGGAGCCAGCATGGGACCTGCCTAGGCCCTCTACATATGTGTGACAGTTTTGTAGCTTGGTCTACTTGTGGGACTCCTAACAGTGGGAGCAGGGCCTGTCTCTGACAATTTGGAAGGTTTTTGGGAACCTATTCCTCATACTGGGTTGCCTTACCAAGCTTTAATATAAAGGGAGGAGCTTAGTCCTTTCTTAATTTGGTATGTCATGCTTTGTTGACACCCATGGGAGGCCTGCCCCTATCTGAACTGAAACAGAGGAGGAATGTGTTGGAGGGGCAGAGGGGAGGTGGGGGGAGGGAATAGGAGGAAAGGAAGGAGGGGAAACCAGTTGGGATGTAAAATAAATGAATAAATTTAATTAATAATAATAATAAAGAAGTAGATCTTCCCTCTTCAAATGATTTCATTAAGTGAAAATCCCTCACAGGTGTGCTCAGCTATTTGGGGGTTTTAATTAATTCCAGATTTCGTCGAGTTGACAACCAAGAATAACCATCACATCCACCCTAATGTCCCATATGGCGATCCTCTGCTTTTTGGTCAGGAATATTTGTCAAAGGAACAGAAATGAAGCAAGGTCAACAACCAAAAGCAGCCATCACATGGGGCTAAGGATCTACATCTGCTGCCTGGTGGGAGATGGTTGTTTGATTTTTTTTTCTTTCAATCACAAAATAAAATCTACTTTTTTTTTAAAGGAATTTGTTCAGTACACATCAGTTTTTCCTAGTATGAGCAAGGAGTTCATCAGGATATAACAAATAATCTAAGCTTGGAGGAATAAATACGAGCAGATGAAACTTCTGCTCTTTTGCACTATTTGCCTAGTATTAACAATTCAGATCAAGCCTAGGCCTAGTGGTCCATGTGTCACTCCCGCAAAGACAACCACTGTAACAAAGAGCAGAGGAGGAAGCACCCACGGATCCAGGAAAATGCTCTCAAAGGTGGTGGTATATGATAGGGAAATGGGAACCAGCTGAGTGGACAAGGTGGGCCCAGGTTATTCTATACAGAGGAAGTGTTTGGGCCAGACACTGAGATCTGGGCGCCATGGTGCTCATGGAACTGCACAATGGCTAGCAGGTATCATACACACACACACACACACACACACACACACACACACACACATGCATATGTACAGGCAAATGAGTATGAGGAACAGGTCTGAGGACTGTGGGTGGAGCCCAGCAGTTCCTACAGGGACACAGTAGCAACTGTGTGTCCTATGACACAGAGGTGGGGCTGGGAAGAGAGACGCCCCTTCCTCCCACACTGCCAGGCTCCAACCCAGAGACTCCGAGGGCAGTGCCTGGAGAAAGGGAGGAGACAGAGCAGTCCTGGCATCTTCACCAGCCTGGTGACTCACGCTGGCCCTTGGAGCTCTAGTCTTTGCCAAGAGGCCCACAGGTACTCAGGGAAGCTCCTGAGAAGTGAGTCTCAAGCTGGAGCAGAGATCTTTCTGCTCTCTCTTATCGATGCCGAGGCCAGGACAGGAAGGAGATGAGCCCTGGGGACTCAGATGCAGGAGGGAGGGAGGAGACTGATAAGGTTGACATTATCCAGGTGCTAAAAGATCAAAAAGTAGATGAGGAAACTGAGTCCTAGGGAAAGAGGGACTTGCCTGAGTCAGACATGGAGATAGAAATAGACATTGCATGTATATTCAAACCTCCCAGCAGAACCTGTACCCCAGGGTCTCATAGGGATCTCCTGTCTCCTAAAGATCAAGGAAGCTAGCTTCCTCGGGAATACAGGTTGAGTGGCCAGGCTAGAAGGCTGCAAACAAGGGCTTATGGGCCAAAACTCTACATACCTTTGTGTTGTAGTATCGAAATGGCTTTTGCAACAAGCTAGATAGTCCACAGAGCCTAAAATGTTTGCTAGCTGGCCCTTTAACAACAACCCAAAAGCAGACTGCTGATGCTGGCCTCTGAGCCACATCCCTGGCCTCAACATTCATGCTTTCCATTTGGCTCAGTGCTGTATTTGAGGGGAAAGATTGGAAACATCTTGGAAATGAGACACTGATTTCTTTTTTTCAGTGTGTTGCATAATATATATTTATGTATATGTAATAATAATTATAGAAGAGGTCATGAATTTCAGAGGGAGTGGAAGAAAACAGAAGTTAGTGACAATGGAGTAGAAATGTTGTAAATAGAGTATTATGTTTAAAATTCTTTAAAAAAATTCTCTTTTGTAATCTCATAGGGTCTTAAAGGAGCACTATTCCTGATACCTGATTTTGCTTTTGTATGATTTTTTATTCATGTATATCACTCGTACAAAGATAACAGATTTTGTTGTTGTTTTTTCCAAACTTCTATAGAACTTTGTAGTAAATCTGTATGAAACACAAAAGAAATTAAAAATGTTATATTGTTATTATCATTACTTTAATATGTAAAGAAAGATATTCTCACAGCAGCATCCAAGAAATCTAAGGTCACAAGGGTCTCATTCATTACAAATTATATCTAACATATGTGTTATATATTATGCATTATGACTACTACATAATATATAAATATATTTCCATCTTTATTGCATTCAATGGAGATTCTATTGTCTCTAAAATGTCAGAGAATCACAGTGCCTGAATTCAAGTCATGATTAGTGATGCTCACCATTCTAATGTACTCAACATGCCAAAGAGAAGCCAAAGAGTCCTGCCATTGCATTGAAAGATGATTTAATAAACAAAGGAGAGATAAAATAAAAAAATAATGTGCTGAGGTTTGCTGAGAGCTATAGTAAGAACAAATCTATCCCCCAAATTATAACAGAGCAAAAGGACAGTCCGGCTAGTTTTGCCATGCAACCTCAAACAGCCACAACACTTGTGATAAGATCTTATGGAGATGGAAAAGACACTAAATGATAGGCTTCAAGACTAGTTCTGGTCTAAGGCATCCAATGGTGGTCTTTCAGAATATCTCTGTGGACAAGGGGACAACTGTTATTAATCAATGAGAAATTATATGATTGCAGGGACCAGAGAGGAAGAGAAGGTCATGGAAAGTGGTGTGTGTGTGTGTGTGTGTGTGTGTGTGTGTGTGTGTGTGTGTGTGTGTGTTTGTGTGTGTCGGGGGAGGGGGTATGGGCAGATGATTTTCCCAAGTGACTAACCGAACAGTCACATCCCCTAATCCTTAAACGAACATTTGAACTCATTTACCTGACACTACCTATATGGTGTACAAGTATGGGGCACACTGGGAGTCCCTGTATGACAGGGACATATAATCTCTCCTGTTTCCTGGAGAGGATCTGTCTAGCTCCAATTCTCTGTAGATGTGGGTGATGCTGGGAACAGACAAGGAAAACATGCACATAATTCAGAGTTCATGGTGGCATGAAAGACATCGTGAAAAATACTCTTTTATTCTTTTTTCTCTCCTCCTATTTCTTCCCCCCACTCCCACCCCCAATCCACTTCTCCTCTGTTTCTGTTCAGAAAGGGGCAAGCCTCCCATGAGTGTCAGCAAAGTATAGCATATCAAGTTGAGGTAGGACTAAGCTCCTTCCCATGTATTAAAGCTGGCCAAGGCAACCCAGTATGAGGACTAGGTTCTGAATGCTAGTCAAAGCATTAGAGATAGCCCCTGATCCCACTGCTAGGTGTCCCATAAGTAGAACAAGCTACATATGTAGAGGGCCTAGCTTGGTCCCATGCAGGCTCCCTGGCAGTTGGTCCAGTGTCTGTGAGCTCGTATGAGCCCAGGTTAGTTGTTTCTGTGGGTTCCTTTGGGGTGTCATTGACCCTGCCCTCCCCAGGTATCCCCTTGCTCATACCCCTCCTTCCTCCCTCTCTTCAGTAAGACTCCCCAAGCTCAGCCGGATGCTTGGCTATGGGTCTCTGCCTCTATTTCCACCAATTACCGGATGAAGCCTATTTGATGACAATTGGGGTGAGCACTAATCTCACTCAGGATAAGATACTCATACAATTCCATGGAGAACCAAGCCTCACTGTTAGGCTCCAGTTTTGTTTTGTTTTGTTTTTTAAGAAAATGTTGTATTTGTTACTTAAAACAGAAATTTTTACAAGCAAGATATATAAAAGATGGAAAACTTACATTATTTGCTAATATACCAACTCTAGATAGGGAAGGATAAAGAAATAGGGAATGCAGGGTGGGGACAGGAAAAGAAGGAGAAAAAAGTAGAAAGAGAGTGAAAGGAAGAATAAGAGGAAAAATGGACAGAAAGAGAAGACAAGCAGGAGTGGAGAGAGAGGGAGGAGCAGAGGAGAAGCGGACGGGGGAAGGGAAGAGGGCAGAGATACACTGATGTCTTCAGAAGGTCCAATATTTAGGACCCATAGTTTTATAAGTTTGCAGAAACGTTGAAAATTTAATTTAATGTCTTTTGAAGACAAAATGAATAAAGTAGGTATCATTGTAATCTGTAAGTATCTACATTATGGTAGCTCAGGTGCTTTTCCTTTTCCCTTTTAATTCAAAGAAGCCATAGCAGGGATGTATGGAGCCTTAAAGTCAGCACAGTCTTAGCGGTAAAGGGATGGTGTGGTGGCAGTGCAAATGGAAGGGGACAAAGCAGACCCAGAGAGAGGGAGACAGGCTGCATCTGAGCCGTTCGTGCTCAGTGGCAATGGTGAAGGAACTTCTCAAGGTAGCCCCGTGTGTCATTTGCTGTGGGATGGTCTGTATGTCAAATGTGTTGCTGATTGGTCAATAAATAAATCACTGATTGGCCAGTGGCCAGGCAGGAAGTATAGGCAGGACTAACAGAGAGGAGAATTGAGAGAACAGGAAGCTGGGTGAGGGAGACACTGCCAGCCGCCACCATGACAAGCTGCATGTGAAGATCCCGGTAAGCCACGAGCCATGTGGCAAGGTATAGATTTATGGAAATGGATTAATTTAAGCTGTAAGAACAGTTAGCAAGAAGCCTGCCATGGCCATACAGTTTGTAACCAATATAAGTCTCTGTGCTTACTTGGTTGGGTCTGAGCAGCTGCGGGACTGGCGGGTGACAAAGATTTGACCTGACTGTGGGCAAGGCAGGAAAACTCTAGCTACAGTCATTTGCTTGGAGGAACTGTTGGGAGACTTAGATGCAATTACTGTAAGTCACACACTAACATTCCAACGATCATTAACGCACTGGATAACCATATACAAAGGCAATACCTCACTTTAAATCACCCCAAGTTTTCTCAGTCACTGCACATAGTGGGGTTAGATTCCTTTAACCTTTCAAGTCACATTTATGTTATTAGACTTAAGAGGAGAGGAAGGCAAAGGCAAAACCTGCCCCTTGTCTATGGTGACAACTGCCAGAGAAGCCCTCACAGACACACCCAGATATGTATCTCCTAGGAGACTCCAAATCTCAAGTTGACAATTAAGATTAATCAAACAAGAAGCATTAATCCCATATCTTAAGATCTGAATGTGACAAGCAAAATGAAAAATTTAACAACATTTAAAAGTTTCTTTTTTAAATGACTGTGATAAAAAAGACTTCTCAACTACTATCAAAATACACACTCTTGTCTCAAGGAAATTACCTCTCAGTTTAGCTTCATAAGATGAAGACACCATATACTTTGGTTGTAGGACTCAGAGAAATCAAGCTGGAAGTGGACCAGAAGCTTCCACCATTCTGGCTAGGGTTCATTGTGCTGCAAAGTGCTATGTGAGAGGCTGAGGGAGAAAAGCCCTCTAACTCAGCTGTCGACTCTGCATGCTACAATACTGACCCACTGGAGAAGATACTCCCCGGGAACCAGTACAACAGTGATGTGACTTTTATGGGGGCAACCAATCACTTTCTGATGGGACTTTTAGACCAACTCCATAGGAGGGAATTCACATTTGAGACTGTAAATTGGATCTAAAACACATTAGTGGATAGGTCACAGATCCTAGAGGGGGATCTACTACAGTTGTTTATTTAGAAGAAATACTATAAAAATTCTTTCTTATGTGTGTTTACACCCAGGGACAGGTGTAGCTCTCTTTGGCCACCACCCTTGCAGCCATGGGCAGTAGTTGATGTAGACATCCACAACTGCCAAAATGCTGAGTAAGTGACTGTTGAGTGTGCAGCTCTAAACAGGACGTCTATGTCTCCTCCTCCAAGGCCTAAGCAACATCTCAGAAGATGGGGTAGAAAGAATGTTAGAGTCAGAGAATAAGGACCGGTGCTATGAAATGCTCTCTTCTGGCCATGACGTGGGCACTACAACCATGAAACCACAACAGCTGTGGGGACCTGAAGAAGACTGAGCCCATCAACGTTACATCATGGGTGGGGGAGACAGTCAAGAGTCCTCACTCTTCCTTTGGCTGCTAAGGGCAGTCTGTGGGCTGCTGGCGGGAGGGTGTCGTTTTCCTCAGTGGTAGATAGGAGTCGTAAGTTTCCCAAAGTCCAATAACTAGTCTGCCATCCAGGCTCATGCAAACAAGTCTCATCAAACTTGGTAGATCTCTCTCTCTCTCTCTCTCTCTCTCTCTCTCTCTCTCTCTCTCTCTCTCTCTCTCTCTCTCACACACACACACACACACACACACACACACACACACACACACACACACAGGAAGACATGAAAGTAGGAGAGACTGTAGTTAAATTAGAGGGTTCAATGGAGAGGAAAGAGGATAAGAGAATAATGAGTCATGAATCCAATCAAAATTTATTCTATGCACACATTAAGTTGTGAAGAACAGATTGCATACTTGTATGAAGATGTCCAAAAACTGTAAAAACTTACTACTATTGTTTAGTTAAATTGGTGCGGCATCAAACCACCCACTAAATGTTTGTATTTATAGCCATAGACAGTTCCCACTTTCAGTCTTAACCAGACAAACTTCTCTTTGCAGTGAATAGCAATGCAGACACTTTCAACTGCCCCAGGTATTGAGAACAGGTGACAGTTGAGTGCTCGTCCCTGACAAAGTCTTTTATACCACCCCCACTGAAGCCCAGAGAACACCATGGAAAAGGAAGTAGGAAGAAGATAAGAACTGGAAGATGGATAGAAGGGCTGTGAAAGAGCATCTTCTGGGAATGAGATGGCCATTGAAATCATGAACTCACAGCAGATACCTGTGTTACAGTTCAGTTACCTGCACTGGCCAAGACAAGACTGGCCCTGTCAGTAATCAGTCATAGGTCAGGGAGGGACACATATACTTCCCTGCTGAGCTGCGGGCCGCTGATATTCTGGGATGGGGCTCATTGCCTTTAGTTGTGTACCCTTGCTGAACTTACTAAGCTCCAGTGTCTGCTGCCAAACCTGTGGTCACACAGGTGGCCCTGATTAAACACAGTGGGTCACAAAACACAACCAAGATATGACTGTGGGGGAAGAATTTGTAGGGAGGCAGGGGCCTTGACGTGAGCGGGGGGAAATAAGAAATGGTGGGGTGTTCAGAACAACCAGAATGCATCCTATACATGTATTAAATTGTTGATAAGTTTAATTAATAAATTGCTGTATGAAATACAATATTTCAAATGCTTTCTTCATTTCAGTGTTTCTGCAACTTGGGAATGAGTTATTTTTCTAACAAAAAGAAATACATTTTGGAAAATTCTACACCGAACTCTTTAAAGTCAAACTGAAAGACCCACAGAGAGAGATGAGGAGCACCACAGCTTTCAAAACAGTTGGTTCCCACAATATCTTACAATCAATAAGGAAATGGCAAAGAAGAGAGTAAAATAAACAACATACATGAATAGGAAAATCACTGAAGAGAAAACACAAAAGGTTAGTCAATGAGTATCAAGATATCCTACAGCAGTAGCAAAACAAATATATCAAATTAAACCAACACTGGAAAGACAGTGTTTGAACTGAACAGTTAAGTGTTGGCAAGAATACAGAATGAAAGGATTTCTGGCACTTTCCTATTGGGAGTATAAATGTTTGCAGTCATGTTGAGGAGCATTTCTACAAAAATCCAGGTAAACTGAGCAGGAGCCTGAAGGAGACCCATCAAATATTCCAGGAAATATGACTGGAGAAAACTTTGCACATATGTTTACATTGTGCATATTCTAGAATGTTCACTATTATAAACGGAAATGTTGATAAGAGCCAAGAATGAGACCCACAAAAAAAAAAAAAACCATCAATAGGAGAATGGATGGACAAACTATGTCTTCATGAAATGAAATACTCCTCAGCAGGAAAAATGGATCAATCAGAGATGGAAGATTCAAAATGAACTATCCTAGGAGTTTGGGATGTAGCTCAGTGGTAGAGCACTTGCTTAGCATTCACAAGACCCTACATTCAGTCTTCAGCACTGAAATCATCATCAACAACAACAGCAACAACTTCCAGACACATTACACACAGGAGAAAAGAAAGTTGCAGAAGTGTATTGGTTATGTTTAAAACAATAGAAAAATGATACATGCTATTTATGAGTATTTACTGATTGTAAGTAAAAGTCCATGTAGTTGACTGGCAAGCCCATTCAGCATAGTTACTTCTGGGAAAATAGAAGAATGGGGGAAGTTCAGGGAATTACAACTATCTTGTAACAATGCATTATTTTTTTTAAACAATGCATTATTTAGAGAGAAAATTGAGTGTGAATATAATTAAGGAAAAAGTTTTTAAGAAAGGAGTAATGTCTACACTAAGTTATATAATTATTTGCATTTCTCTACATGCTTGAGAGACAACACAGTGTTGGCATGTATTTATATTGTGCAGATTATGAGAAATTCCCACTTCAACTGTAGTTAGAGAAATAACACCATTTGTTTACAACCTCACCAAGTGAAAAGCACATTGGTAGAGAAAGGTTTGGGGCAAAATGGCTTTCAGGAAGAGAACTGTTAAGTGGAAAAGTGCTTTTACTTCTTGGTTGGTCAATATCCTTGGGAATTCTCTCTTATTAGATTTCAAATCATTTGTACAAGCATCATAATGTGGAGACCTAGGACCTCCAAAATGACCAGGCCTCATAGGAGGTTCCTGGGAAGAGTCATTTGGGAAATGAATTTCTGTTTCCCTAACTGCCACCTACATCAGATGAAAAGTGAAAGCATGGGGACCGGACCAGCATCAGCAAGAGATACTGGGTGGAAGTAGACAAATATATAAAGTGTTATTTCTACTACCTCCAGGGACCTTGGCACTGAATTTCTCTGAAGCTAAAACAGGGTGAGACACAGATCTGTTTCAAACTTTACAGGGTGTTAAAGAGATGGCTTGGTGGTTAACAGCACATGCTCTTGCAGGAAATTGGTTCTCAGCACCCATGAGTGGCAGCTCACAACCACCTGCAACTCCAGCTCCAGGGGAGTTGTCTTCTACTAACCTCCTAAAAGACCCTGCCTCAACATGGCAGAAGGCAAGAACTGACTCTGGAATGTTGTCCTCTCACCTCCACACATGCCATGACACCTACTAGCTGGTGTAGTATGTGTGTGTGTTCACACACACAGTAATAGTAATAGTGATGATGATGATGATGATGATGATGATGATGATATCAAAGCATTTTTGAAGTACAATTTCACAGTAGAGCCTACAAGAAAATTCTCCCCCACTGTCACATAAATCTATGGGAATCAAAGGCAGGGACACCTCCTCCACATAGCTTCGTAAACTGAGGACAGAATGTCCTGGCTACACGCACAGCTCACACACACAGAACTTAGTCTCCACACTAGTCTCATGACTTTTCTGCTATGTTCTCTCACTGAGGACTTCAGCATGCAGAAAAACTCTTTCCCACACAAAGATTGGTTCATTACAGGCAATTTCCCCAAAGACTAGTCAGCCATTCCCTTAAAATACCAGCAGGGACTGTTGGACATCAGATCCCATCTGTGTCTCTGAATCCTTGTTTCTGGAAAAAGCACACCACAAGTCTGCCTATACCGAGTCCTGAGCATCTTCCTCAACTTCAGATCATATTCATTACAGAAACATCTGGCAAGCTGCAAGTCTTAAAGATCATGTGCTTAATATTGCATTTAGCCATGGAAGCATCTCTAAATGCTTAGTACTGATGAGATTCCCATTTCACAGATGAGAAAACTGAAGCTCAGAGAGATGAATCAACCCAATGTCACATAGGCAGCAACTCAGGACTTGTATTGCATCCTGGTGCCTTTGATGTCTTCATTCTAAGCTTTATTGCTTTTATTTTGAAAATTTTGTGTCCCTCCCCCCAAACACAGAAGGAGTTGGGGAGTGCTAGAGTGGGTGTGGATGCTGAAGCTCATCCAGATCTCCATTAAAGAAGCCTGGTCGTCGTCTCTCCTTGTTGGGCTACTGAGATCCCCATGTAAAGCTGTGTGGTGACTGTGTGTAAGCAACAACCCCCACCTCCCCATAAACCAGTCTTTTCTCCCACTCTACCCTAAGAAGGGAGGCTAGCCAAGTGCTCCAAACTTCAGAGTTCCTGCTCTGAAGGCAGTGTGGGGTCATGGAGTCAGCCGGGGACCATTAGCAGGTGGAGCTGTGGTAGTGGCCGTGGGCTGAGACCCACACAGGAGCCTGGAGTGCTTCGCAATCAGTGGGGAGTGATTACACATTGTTTCCCATACACTGGCACGAGGGAGCCCTGACGGGATAATGAGATGCAGCTGACGGAAAATCACAGCTGACAGTCACCCGAGAGCGGAGTCTGGGCAGCCCTCCGGTGTGGCAATGGAGTCCTTTCAAAAGCCAGGAGCAAAGCCACGGACTTTGAGTGCAAAGTGCCCAGGGAAATATGCTGGAAGGTCAAAAACTAGATAACTGGTAGGAATGGAATCCAGGGGCTCCTCTCTTCAAACCATAAGCCCTGCCAGGCTAGAGCTTCAAATGGCTTTCCTGGAAGGAGGAAGTCCTGGGATGACAGGCTAAGGAAAGGACTAGAAGAAGCTACAGACATGAAGGCCATTGTCCTGTTTGGCCTGAGAGAAGTGAGTTTCTTTGACTCAGTGCATTACCTGTGCAGGGCTCCAGACACACAGAGTGTCTCTCACACTGTGTTCACTGAGAGAATCTGTTTACACTCTTTCTTTGCATGGATCAGTTCGTTAAGGGCCGACTGGAGCCCGGTTACCCTGCTGTTGTGGAGGGAAAACAGCTGCTTGCTTAAATTGAGGTCTCCTTCTTCCTTGACAGTCATTACCGCCTCCTGAGTAAGAGGTAATGGACTTGAATTCCCAAGTCCATGGGTGTTGCTCAAGTTCTGACTCTCCCTACCGAAGCCACTCCTCATCTGGAGAAATGGTCTGTAGGTTCTGTCTGAGTCAGTTTCCATACATCATCCCCAGTCTCATGGACCCTAATGCATACAATGAGGACCCTAAGAAATGAGTTTGCTATGGATACATCTGTAACTCCTGATCTTGAACCCCCTGTCCTCCCTCACCCTTCGTTCCCATCCTCTGCATTCAGACCATGTTGCCCTTAACTTGGACTCCACCATAATACAGGAGGTAGGTAGGTAGTCAATCAATAATTACAAAAAATAAAGGAAATGTAAATGTTGAAATGAATCAACTTGATTTTTTTGTTTTAGTTTTCAAGCAGCTTATAATTGTTAATTTTCTCAGTAAACATTTATTTTGAGAAAACCTTGGGTTTGGGGCAGCTGTATAACATGAAACAAAGAGATGTCATACATGCTTTTACCCAATTGTGTCTATTGATAACACTTGCAAACAGTAGCCTAATATCCCATGAAGGGTAGTGACAATGGTAGAGCCCATGAGGCACAGGTGTCAGGTTCTACTCATCAGTTCTGCACAGTTTTGTCACATGGGCTGGCCCTTATGTCCAGCATCACAGTCAACACATGGAAGACTTTTGCCACAACATTGCCTTTCCCTGCCCTTTGTTAATCCCCCAATTCCCCCAAACCATCCATCTCCATCCGTTTCTCTAATTTCCTTACCTAAAGAATGCTGTATAAGTGGAATCATGCTGCATGATGTTTTAAATGAGAAATGTCCCTCATAGGCTCATGTATTTGAACAGTTGTTCTCAAAATGGTGGTGCTGTTTGTGGAGTTTATGGAACCACCAGGAGGTGGAGCCTGGCTGGAGGAAGTACATCCCTGGAGGTGGGCTTTGAGAGATTATAACCTCACCCTACTTGGAGTTTGATCTGTCACCTTCCTGTGTAAGGAAATATCACTAGCCAGCTTCCTGCTCTGGCTGCCAGCAGACATGCTTTCCTCATCATGGATGCCCTCCTATGGAACTATAAGCCAAAAAAAAAAAAGAGGCTCTTCCTTCTATACATTGCTTTTAATCATGGCATTTTATCATAACAACAGAAAAGTAACTGATACTATGGGGTATTTAACCTTCAGGGATTGATATTTTTCCCATCCCCCATAATTATTTGTTTTGATCCAAGTTGTTACATGTACCATTAGCTCCTTCCTTTCTACTGCTGAGTAGTATTCCATGGTATGGATTTACAACAGTTTAACCATTCACCTGCTGAAGGACATCTGAGCTCTTACAGTTTGAACGAAGTTGTCTTGGATGTTTTTATGTAGGAATTAGTGTGGAAGGATAAATATTTTAAAGTATAATGGCTAGTTCATATGACAATCACATACCTAGGGGAGATGCTGTACCATTTTATATCTCTACCCCAAGTGATCAAGTTTGTCCTCATCCTCGCTGGCTTTTGCCACCATCACTCTTACTATTCTGGGCATTTTGATAAGGGTATGTTGGTATTTTTATTGGCCTAATTGCTGGTGATAACATGCTTTCCTGAGTCACTATGCTATCTACATATCCTCTTCTGCAAAATATCTACTCATCTTTTGTTCATTTCTTTGTACTTTTAAAAGCATTTTATTTTTATGTTTAACAACAGGTATAAGTTTGTGTATATGTAGGTAGGGGTATATTGAGTGCAGGTGCCCAAAGAAGGCAGAATAGTTAGTCAGATCCCCTGACCTGGAATTATTGGGGGCTGTAGGCCACTGGGAACCACACTCGGGTCCTCTGCAAAAGCAGCAAAGTCTCTTACCCACCAAGTCATCTCTCTATCCACATTTCTGTCCATTTTCTGATGGGATGGGGACTGTTATGAGAGTGCTCCATATATTCTATCATCTA
The DNA here is from genome assembly GCF_007827085.1 of Peromyscus californicus insignis. Classification (NCBI taxonomy): domain Eukaryota; kingdom Metazoa; phylum Chordata; class Mammalia; order Rodentia; family Cricetidae; genus Peromyscus; species Peromyscus californicus. The sequence continues at coordinate 95,041,087 of NW_026294606.1, forward strand.
GTCCTTTGCCAGACATATGGTTCTAAATCTTTTCTTCCTCTCTGTCTCATGCCTTTCCATTGTCTTCATGGGGCACAAGGTCTTAATTTAATATTGATGAGATTCAATTTGCTGGTTTGGTGGATGGCACTCTGGTACTGAGTCTTTGTTCTCTTTGAGTAAACCTGTATCCTAAAGAATCGCCTGTTACTTTTCCAGAAGTTTTATACATTTTCATTAGCATTTGAAACCATGATCCACTTTAAGTTAATTTGATCATGAAGCATGATGTTGTGTGTGTGTGTGTGGGGGGTGTCCTGCGTGTAGGTGATCTCAGAGGCCAGAAAAGGGTGTCAGATCCTCTAGAGTCCAGCACCATTTTGAAAAATTCATCTTTCCTCCATTGAATTTCATTGGCCTTTTTGTTAAGAAGCAGATAAACAGGAGTCTGTGGGTAAACATAGCTATGGGAGAGAATGTGCAGTACCACTTCCATTTTATTTAATAACAAACAACAGAGGCCAGCATGCTGGTAGTCATGACATATGTATTGTGATTCCTTCTGGTTTGAGGTAGAGAATTTTCAATTATAGACTTAAAGTAAAGAGCTAGTTTGTTGGGTCTTCATTAAGTGACAGTTCTTGCTTGACATTTTATATCTAATTAATATATCATTTTAGAAAAAAGTATGATGATTGGGCTTATTAAGTAATTATAAACTCTCATAGAGATGGGCCCTGTGAACCAGTTGATTGTCACAAGAGCCCTGTGCCTTATTTCCAGTGGTCATTCCTTTGGGTGTAAATTGTCTACCATGGGCTCCATGAGTGACAGTTGGATCCAGCTGTGGAGCACTTGGGAGGGGGGTGTTGTGGAGCCATTGGCGATGGCCTAGCTGGGGGAAGCGGGCACTAGGGGCAGGGCAGTTTGTAGCTTCGACTGTTTCCTGTCCTGTCTCTGCTTCTTGGTCCACAGAGATGGGAGGAAACAGTACCATCCATGCCAGCAGCCACATCCTGCTGTGATAGATCTCCTCAAACAAACTCAAATCTTGCTGCCATTCTGTTGCTTCTTGCCTGGCATTGGGTTACAGCGAAGAGAAAAGTAACACACCCACACATTACATTAAGGAGACAGAGCCAAGGCTACAGAACAGAATGGTGTGGAAATGTTAACCCAGGTATTCTGACACCACAAATGGCCATCTGACTCCTGCAGCACACTGTCCACTTGGATGTCTTTGAATCACCTCATGACTTTCATAATCACAAAAGAAAAAAAACTGCTTAAAATAACATTAAATTGTATAGAAGAACTGCACTCTTCCCAGAATCAGTTTAGCTGCAAAATCAGTTCAGCATTGGTGGGACTTAGGAAACCTCTGCCTATAGGACCTTCAACACCAAACAAACTACTAAAGCTTCTAGACTATTCCTATGCCATAAGGTTACTAAACAGAAATCATCATATTTTATAAATCTTTATTTAGCATGAACGTGTACATGTGTGCATGTATTTGTCTCTGTGTGTGTGTGATCTGTGTGTGTGTGTGAGTGAGTGTGTGTGTGTGTGTGTGTGAGTGTGTGTGTGTGTGTGTGTGTGTGTGTGTGTGTGTGTGTGTGTGTGAGTGTGTGTGTGTGTGTGTACATGTGGAGGTAAGAGGACAGCTCAAAGGAGGTGGGTCTCTCCTTGTACCATGTGGGTACTAGAGATCGGAATAAGGTCATCAAACTTGGCCTCAAGTGCTTTTACCCTCTGAGCCGTCTTGACAGTCCCAGAAAGCATTTTGCATCAAATCAATGTCTTTCTTTAGTATTTGTATGTGGTTGTTTTCAGATGGGTCTTGAGAATTAAGTGGTCTTTACAAGCTCTCCTCTGTTCTCCAAGTAAACAAACCAGAAAGCTCTGAGGCAGAACCGACCCAAACATTCAGATCTTTATGGCCCAAAGTCACCTCCCCAGAATGCTCTCAAAGGCAAACAGAGCATTCTTTAAATATTTCTGGTAAAGAAAAAAAAGAAAGAAAGAAACCAGCCTTGATTCCTTTTCTAAAGTAGCAAGCCCCGAGAAAGGAAATGATTTTTTAAAAAAAGTTTGAGTGCATTCATTAAAACATTAAGTATTTTCTATATTCAGAACACCCCAATAACCTAGTCCAATAAATAACCAGCAAGGAAGGAGGAGGGGCTGGCAAAATTCCAGAGTGTGTGCAAGCGTTTCTGTTCTCTCTCTCTCTCTCTCTCTCTCTCTCTCTCTCTCTCTCTCTCTCTCTCTCTCTTTCTTTTTTTGTGTGTGTGTTTCTCTGTCTGTCTCTCTCTCTCTCTGACTGTCTCTTCTTATTCTAGAATTTTCTGCTGATGGCTTAACACTGGAAAGGCGGAGACAGTTAGGTATCTAGGGCTTTTTGGTTCATGTGCACACACTCACCCCCCACATACCCACTTTAAAAAGAAAACACTTTTAACCATTATTTGTATGAGCACCACCAGCTATAAATTGGATATACTTCTGCCATTACAAGGCCTTTCTGTCTGCTGACATCTCTATTTTGTACCAGTCACCTGACCTGCTGCTTCAGACCCCTTCCTCTTCAGTCATCTATGCTGGCTAGTTTTACCTGTCCACTTGACACAACCTAGAATCACCTGGGAAGAAATGCTCAATGAGGAACTATCTAGATTAGGTTGGCCTATAAGCATGACTGTAACTGATTTTCTTAGTTGAGTTAATTGAGGTGTAAAAACCCACTCTGGATGTGGATGGCACCATTTCATACTCTGGCCCTGGACTCAAGAGTAGAGAAAGTGGCTCAGTACCTTTAAGGCAAGTGAGTGGAAAACTATGCATTTCTTCTCTATGCTTTGACTATCAATGTGATGCTTTCAGCTCATGCCTTGACTTCCCCAAGGGTGACAGGATGGACTGTCACCTGGAAGTATAAGCCAAATGAACCCTTCTCCTCTCATATCTTGATTTTGCTCAGGGCATTTCACCACAGCAACAGACAGGAAAACAGAGCACTATACTTTCAGCTGTCCATCAGAAAGAACAGCACCAGTTTTGTGATTCCCTTTGCTCATAGCCCTTCAGTGGCTCCCTGCTCTCTGCTGATGCTAGCGCAGGTTCTGAACTTGGGCCGTCAAGGATATCTACAAATTCTTCCTATCTAACTTTCTCTGTCCCTTCTTCTATCACTAACCTTGCTGAAGGAAGCACACCATTGGGGGAGAACTTTGAGAATTTATAGCTCATCCCACTTCCAGTTCACTCTCTGCTTCCTGCTTGCATTTGAAGATGTGAGCCCTCATCTTCCTGTTCATGCCAGCAGCTTTCAGCCACACCTCCTGTGCCATGACTGACTCTTATCCCTCTGGAAACATAAGCCAAAACAAACTCTTTCTTCCATAAATTGCTTTTCATTGTGATGGTTTATCACAGGAACAGAAAAGTAACTGATTAGCTAAGTTTTAGTAAGTAGCCTACAAAAATCCAGACAATTTAATAATTAGCTCTCACATATTAGCATAAGCCCATGGCAATCTCACTGGACTGAGGAATCAATGCCATTTTCTGATGAAGAAACAGTTCTTTATCTAAACAATATATAAATATATTGGTTGAATGAAAAAAACAAAACAAAACAAAACAAAACTACGTGGCCCAGTTATTTTAACAGTTCAATAGGCTTCATGGGTGCTTGACAACCTTGCCCTTCACTTGTTCCAGCTGTTCAAAAAGAAAGCAAACCTATAAACATAAGCAAGAACCTAGGGATGATCTGCCTCTAAGTAGTGAAACCCCAAGGCTATCTTCTTCATCTGCACCAAGGAGCTGATCTGGATCTCTGACCTGGACCAGTCCCTGGACTCTCAGGCTCCACACAGAAATGTGTGATGTAAAGAGACTTACAGAGTAACTGGGGAAGGCCCTCTGTGAACTCCAGAGTATTTCTTTGTAGAGAACCATAACGGAAATAGGCAGAAAGATTTCTGTTTCTCTGTAGGCATCTACATGTGTCACTAAAACACTGGAGAACCTCTTATACCATGACAGTATCACCCATGAAATGCTTATTCTTGAACGTCACACATGAGACTGCACCGAGTCCCACCAACTTCCTGCATCAGTGCACTTTTCTGTATTGGAGAATGTCTGAGCAGATAGATATGGAAGTTCAGGTAGTTTTTAATGTCACAAAACTGCACATGAATTAAATACCCATTCAAGACAGGTCAACGGATTTTAATCAGACAGAAGGTGAAAAGTTATTGATACAGTTTCAAGTTCTACACTGAAATGATTCTCAAAGAAAGCACCCTTTGTTGAATTGTGGTATGGTATAAAGGAGACTCTAAATAATTACACTAAAGATTGCTCTGAACTCCGTATCTCAGTGAAGCAGGATTTCCTATGTGTGTTTCAAATGAGATACGAGAATTGAACTGCCTTATAAGGTAGGCACCATCAACATTTGCTTGAGTGTAAAATGAAACCATAGTTGTTTTCCATGGGTGATGGGTTTACTGTTATGACTAAATAAATTATTTTTAAGTTATCATTCTGTTTTCACTTCTGTAGCTAAAGACAAATAAAATGCACATGACAGACTTATAAGGTCACTTATCTAAGACTGTCTGCCAAAGATGATGGTTACCCTAGAACCCTAACAAAACCTTAAAAGAAGTGTGGAAATCCAACCAACTGATAGGGAGCTAAGAGCCTAATGGGAAAATGTTGTCTTCATTAGGACTCTCTTAAGAAAAAAATAGCAAGTTTAGACCCTTGAAGTTTAGCATCCATAAAGCCCAACATTCAGTCAATAAATGACTAGATGTATAAAGAAGCCAAAAATATGATTATGATGCAAGAAAACATTTCTCCACAGAAACAGATACATATGAGTTAGCATGTAAAAATCATTACTAAAATGTCGACCAAACCAGAATATTTTGTATTTCATGATTTTTTTGAGTTATACTTGACTGATTTAAGAAAAATGGAAGAAGAGGGATGAGGCAGTGAGTCAGTCAATAAAGTACTTGCTTGCAAACATAAGGATCTGAACTAAACAGTGGCACACAGTTGTAATCCCAGGGCTGGGGAATTGGAGACAGGTGGATCCCTGGAGCCTGCTGGGCGGCCAACCTAAGCTATATGGTGAGCTCCAGGCATGACAGAGCCTGTCTTAAAAAACAAGATGGATAGCACTTAAGAAATGACAGCTGAGATTGTCCTCTGGCCTCCACATGCTTACAGACACATACACATACAGACACAGAAAAGAAAAAAGTAGAGGACAGAAGTCAATCCCAAGGCTTCCTTCTAGATGCGCATCAGTTATTATGATAAAACTGTAAGATGGATCTGTGGGTAGTCACACTTGCCACCAAGTCTGATGACCTGGGGTTGATCCCTGGAGCTACATGGAGAAAGGAGAGAATCATCTTCTCTGAGTTGCTCTCTGACCTTTACACAGACACACACACACAGACACACACACACAGACACACACACACACACACACACACACACACACACACACACGAGAGAGAGACAGAGAGAGACAGAGAGAGAGACAGAGAGAGAGAGAGAGAGAGAGAGAGAGAAGAGACAGATAGAGTGAGCAAATAAATAAGTTAAAATATAATAAGTTTTTTCAAAAAGAAATAAAAAATTTTAAAACAACCCCCAAATTTCTTAAACAGTACTTAATAGGAAGCCCTTAACACACACACACACACACACACACACACACACACACACACACACACACACCATGAACTTCCGACAGATGATCCCTACTTAGCCTTCTCCTTCTCTGAGATGCAAAAATTTGATTTTTCCCCACTCTGATAGCACAGAATACTGTGTGCTCAAGAATGTGAACTGTAAATCAATAGCCACAACTTAAAGGTGACATTCTGACAACTGTACATCCTGGAGCCGCTCAGGATCTCAGGATCATTTTGTTCCTGTCAAATGTCTCACTTCTAAATAATTCATAAGCATCCAACTCCACATCTTCCAATACAGGACGTGCTGTCTTCATTTTATGCAGGTATGTTGTTATTCAAATAGCCAGTGAATCACCCAATGAATGAATAGAGCAAAAACCACAGCTTTCAGGCCGATGAGATGGCTCAGCATGTAAAAACACCTGCTGCCAAACCTGCTAACCTGAGTTTCATCCCAAGGCCCCACATGGTAGAAGGAGAAAAGCAACTACCAAAATTGTCCTCAGACCTCCACACATGCACTGTAGTGCCCCACCTCCAAATACAATACAGAAGTGTTTTAAAAACCATAGCCCCTGAAGGTACATACCTGTTATATAGGTCCATGCTATATTTATCTGGAATGCTTTTATTTTGAGTTAGCAATTAATGAGAACTCATGTCTCAAAACTATACTAAGAGCTTTCTATTTATCTTGGCACAATCCATATTTCTATCCCATAGACAAGGAATATTAATACGTATTTTTTCAAAGTAAAAGAGTGGTAATTCAGAGAGTAAGCAAGAGAGTAAGTAATCAAGGTTACCCAGGTGTAGGTAACAGAGGGAAAATGTGATCCTCAGGCTTTCTGATGTCATGCCTTGACTTTACACCTCTGTTCATCTTTAACGGTTAGTATCATCCTTGTTATGCCAATCATACTTATTTTAGATACTCCAGAATTCTTTCATACTTCCACACAGACACGTAGAATCTTAGCCCTGAAGGGGGCTTCAGTATTCAATTGATCACCTCTCTAATGTTATGAGTAGATGTCGTGGTTCAATGGGGAATGGCTATCACAGGCTCAGTTGTTGAAAGTTTGATTCCTGATGCACTATGCTGAGAGGTTCTGGGAACTTTCAGAGGTGGGACTGAGCTAGAAGAAAGAACCCATGAGGAATGTGTTCTTGGAAAGTTATACCAGGTCCTTAGATTCCTCTTCTCTCATTGCTTCTTGTTGTCAAATGTGAACAAGCTCCTCTGCCACAGAAGTGGACTGCCGTGTTTCTGCCACACAAGGGCACAGAAGCATGGACCTAGGTGACAAAGACCAAAGACTCTGAAACTACTAAAATAAACAACTCTTTCCTTCAAGTTGTTTTCCTTGGCTATGTTGTCACAACTAGGAGGAGAGTGATACTCTCCTCTCACAAGCTGAGAGGTATATGGGGTCTTCTCAACAGAGTGAGGGTGTTGATTGGTTTTAACAGCCATCTTGACATAAAATAGAAACACCCATAAAGAGAATCTTAATGGGAAATTATCTAGACTGGACTGAGTGGTGAGCATGTCTGGTGGAGACTGTCTTAATAATTAATTGATATAAGAGGGCATATCCCATTAGGGGTGGCACCATTCCCTAGGCGGAGCCTGGAGTATCTAAGAGTAAGAAAGCTAGTAACCAAGGAAGAATCCATGCATCTATGCTCTCTGTTCTTGCCTTTGGATGTAATGCTTTAAGTTTGTGCCTTGACTTCCCTACAATGATGGACTAAAACCTGGAATCATAAGCCTGGAATCATAAGCCAAATAAACCCTTTCTTCCTTAAGTAATTTTTTGTTGGGGTATTTGCCATGCCAACAGCAATGAAACTAGAACACCAGGCAAGTGATTAAAGAACTTCAGGTTGTCCAGACAAGCAAGCACACTATTTCCAGCTCATTCATGGGCTTCATTGACTTGGAGGTTTGGAGCATGGAAAACTTACAGAGAGCTTGTAGGAAGCTTAGGAAAGCAAAAACAAGTCTTCAGCACTGACTTGTTCACAGAGTAAATGTCAAAATGAAGTTGAGAAAAGGTGGACCAACTCTAGGCTATGATGTACCGCCCCACTCGTCTAACGGAAGGAATGTTGCTTCATGTGCATTTCACGTGCAGCAGTTTTTAACTTGAGCTGTTCTTATAAAGCTTAACTGTTCATATATTCTGGGGGCAAAATGCTGTCTGTCGGGTGCAGAAAGATCTGGTGGTCATGTCGATAAGGAAACATCATTTAATGGGCTTTGAAGGAACAGCCCCTAAACAGGCAGAACACTGGGCTAGTTAAGATTTCCACACCAGAATTTCATATTATTTATCCTTCACACTGGGTCCTGAAAGGCAGTGAGAGCTACCTACAAGACTACTTCATTATCTCCTCATGTAGAACTGAGTGTAATTGACTACGAAGCCATCCCCAATTTGAGAACTATTAAAATGTCTTAGCAAATCTTGGCAAATAAGTTGCTGTCCTGATCCCTACTGGGAACAGTCTCTTCTGGGTTAGAGGAGGCAGATTTGGCAGGAGTCAACTGTGAGGCTCAAGAGAGATTCTTCATGTCTCCCCAAACAACAACAGGGGTGGTCTCTGTGGCCAATGTGGGTATTTGGAAAGGGTAAGTTCTGTCAGATCAAAACATGGTTACATTAGCAGATGTCTTCTCTTTGAGCGATCCAATCAATGCTCTCTGGATACACCTGGGAGGAAATTCTGCTTTCTGCGCTGTAATTGAATTGATTTAATATTTTTAAGATAAAGAACATTAGCTTTTGCAACGCTGGAAGGAAATCTCTGTAGGCAGCCTGCCCTATGTCTCTCTTACAAGCACTTCCTCCACGAGGAGTAAGATATGACTTCATTTCTGCTCTGGCACTATGTCCTCCACCCTGCAGTGAAGCAGGAAGTTCTCCCAACCAAGCCACTTCGGCCTTCTCCACTGGAGAAAACACCTGCAGAGTTGTGACCAGGAACCAGAAGCCACGAAGATATCTTTTTAAAAAGCCAGGTCAGTGGGGAAATGGTTCCCTAGGTAAAGCGCTTGCCACACAAGAAGGAGGACCTGAGTTGGGTTCCCCAGGACCCACATAAAAAGCCAATTACCAATATGCATACCTGACACTCCAGTACTGGGGAGGTGGAGAAGAGAGGGTTCCTGGGGGTCCCTGTCCAGCCAGCCTGGTCTAAGTGGCAAACTCCAGATTCAGGGGGGAGACTTTGTCTCAAAATAAAATGGTAAAGGTGCTTGCCCCAAGCTTGACAGCCTGAGTTTAATCTGAGGAACCCACATAATAGGACGATAAAACTGACACACACAGGTTGTTTTCTCAACACACACACACACACACACACACACACACACACACACACACACACCTATTCAAAATGTAATAAAAACCTAAGCACGGAAAATGAAGAATTAAATATGGAGAATGAAGAACACACCTGACATCAACCTCTGCTCCACCAACATACATGTGTGCATACACAGGGACATGTATACACATACATACAAATTATTTTAAATGTAATAAAAATTTTAAGATTGGGAATGATTGATGAATCATTCTCATGACATCAACTTCTGACATCAACCTCTGCTGCCACAGACACAGGCACACATCTGTACAGACACAAGAGTATGGAAGCACACATGTGCACACACACACACACACACACACACACACACACACACACTCAAGGCAGAACACTGTGATGTGAGGAATTTGGACTAAGCTCTGACATGCTATTGATTCAGTCCCCACTACTTATGCTTTGTGTGACAGTAGTCAAGCTTGACAGTGCCTCTGAACCCCAGTTTCCTGTGACTGTTAACTGTTTCAAGGTTGCACGTTGCAAAATGTTGTCCCTACAAGATTATGATGTGACTGGCGTGTTCTCTGGAAGTGAGAATCCTGTAATTATCCTCCCCCTTTACAAAAGACAAAGGGTGATACTCTGTGTATCACTGTCTGGAGCAGAAAAGCTCACCGGACATCAGCCAAGACCTTGTGGAAACTTAAAAGCATGGAGATTCCACTGAGGCTTGAGAAAGGTTCTGAACAGAAGTAAGAAACCATCCGTGATGCCTGCCAGGGATTTGCCAGAATCGGTCCAGGAGATCTCGGCTGCATCATGTGGCTTGTTTGCACAATGGCCAAGCTTGAATTTGACAGACAGAATGAGTATTTTGGTCTGCGGTAGGTCAGAGAACAGCAGTACAGCAGAAGGCCTTGAAGGGGATTTAATACTGGGTAAATCTCTTGACCTCCCCTGATAGGTGCAGTCAGTCTTGAAAGAAACTGCCCATGGTAACTTCTGAGTTTTCAAGGACCCTCATTCACGTTGACACCTTTGGATGTTAATAAGCCCCATTGTGTTTATTTTGGATGTGGTAATAAGTGTGAACAGAGGCCTTCCCTGGATTCTTCAACATAATTGCTTCTTAGATTTTGCCCAATTGAGAACTAAAGTTTTCTTTGAATCTAGGAGACAGATAATGAGGTCACAGCCTCATAATGAGAGCTTCTTGAGGCCAGAGATAAGGGCTAGACATTCTTTAGCTTAGATTTAACACATGGGGAGGAGAAGAAAAGCCTCACGCATAACAAATATTATACTTTATTAACACCCAGGAGTCTTCTGCTCTTCCTTCCTTTCTCTGGTTTTTCTCCGTACCCTCAAAGTACCTGCAGCCAGTCACCCTGTTAATAGAGACAGACACGGATGGGCTTGGGGGCTCTGCATGCCTATCACCCCATGGTGAGGAAGAAAGTATTCCTACATGACTGTTCTGCCTCTCTCAACTCCATAGTATCAGGTAAAGATGCCATCTAGAAAATCAAGTGCAGAAACAAGAGTGACAGCCCTAAGAGTACCTTTGAGAGGGAATCCTGGGACAGTAGAAGTAATGACGGCACCATTCTCCGCTGTCACTCTCATCATCGATAACTGTCATCACCATCCCACACATGAGGACACTGAGAAGGTAGCCACATAGCTGGAGGTGATGGAGAGACGATTTGAACTGCTGTCTGTAGGGTCTTTAAACTGTTGTCAGGATTCAGGCCGAGGAGCCATCATGCTTGCCTCTCCATATGCTCAACCCTTGTTCAAGGTCATTTACTGCACAGCGGATAAGAGGATGTTTGGTGGGAACACAAGGAAGAGTTGGACTCAGTGGTTGTCTCCCAAGAGTTCAGACAGAAGCAGGGCACAGTGGCACACACCTGTAATCCTAGAACTTGGGAGGCTGAGGCAGGAGGATTGCCTCAAGTGTGAGATCATCTTGGGCAGCTTAGAGAATGTCGGGCTCCCAGAGCTTCATAGAAAGACCCTGTCACAATACAAAACAAAGAAACAGACATACAAACACATCATGGGCCACATAGACACATTGTGAACCAGGGAAAGGAAGTGGGGATGCAAACTCATGGGAACTGGCCAGGAAGGAGGACATTAAAGTGATGTGAAGAAGAGACACAAAGGGAGCTGGAACAGTGGGACATAGAAAGTGAGGGTTCAAATCTGAGGATGAGAGTGCAGGCCAGTGAGGACAGGACTATCTGCAGCCTCAGCTATAGAAATTAGTCTACATACACCAGGATGTAGATATAATGCTGGGGCATGGTCAGGTTCAAGTTCCTAAACAGTCTTTCTGATTCTAGATCATACGGTTCTCATCAGAGGATGCAAATCTGCTTAGAGAAAGAGTCAAATAGTCAAGGAGAGTGTGAGAGGTGAGTCATGGCCACTATAACTGGGTGAATCCTTTGGGCTTCAATCAGTAAAATTTGAAAATGACTAAAGGTTGATTAAATATGGAGAGAAGGATTGAGAGGATTGTGGGCAATTCTGACAACATGGCCATTTGGATACCAGACAGTCCTGAGACTATTCCATGGTAAAGCAGAAGTCTGCAAAGTTGGAGAAGAATCAAAACTGCACTGCTCATGCCCTCCAGCACCTGAGCTTCCTGTCTGCTGCTGAATCCTGCTTCCTCATCACCTGACAGAGAACCTGGACCCCATGGACTAGAACAGAAGCCTTATTCTCTGCCCTTGGGCTTGGTCCATCAAAAATGGCATCGCTCACTCACAAGTCGATGTCTAGCATGTGGTCCAGCGCAATGAACAAACCACTAATTATTTTCATACTCAGGGAGGTCAGACCATGCATCCCATCCAGGGAACCTGCCTTCTCTCACACACCTGATGTTCCAGCTTCTAGTGGGACAGTCTGTGGAGAGTAAAGTCAGATGTCCCCAGCATAAGGGGGCTGTACCAAACACCTCCAAGGTAGCCAGATCCTTTGAACTGACTCATGTTATGGTTCTGCCTTGTCACTAATAATGATGTATTAAAGTGGGATTCAGGACCCATTTTCCCCTGCCCTGTCTATGGGGGACTAGAATTTTTGGTTTGACTCTGGATTAGGCTGAGTAGAAGACGTCTTGTTTTGAATGCTCTTGATGCTGACAGCGAATGGGTCAAATCCTAAGACAACTTCTCAGCCCTTGAGATCCTAGATGTGAGAGAGGAAGACCAGCATTCTTGTCTATGGTAATGCTCTGTGCTTAACTACTGTGGGGCAATTACTCAAATTGTCACACCTCACAATGTGGCTCAGCTGATTAGTGCAACCCTGATATTCCATCTGGGGGGCTTCCTCCATCTTACTTGTGACTTCTAGTGTACCACAGGACCAATGACAACACTGGAAATAAGGGAGATGTGGCCTCATTTAAGTCTGCCTGACCATTATTCCCTGGTGCCTCTAAAATGGCACTTACTAGGATTACTTCACTTGTGGTTTTTCTAGATCAGGTCTATCTCTTCCCCTGACAGATGCAATGGGAGTGATTCCCACCTATCCAGGGCATCTATTCTACTTTCATTCTGTTGCTGTGACAAATATCATGATCAAAAGCAACTTTGGGGAAGAAGGAAATAGAATGCAAAGATTACAGTCCATCACTGAGGGACATCAGGGCAGGCATGGAATGGAATTGGAGCGTTAAGCAGAAAACATGGAGGAACACTGCTTGTTATCTTTTTTATATAGGCCAGATCCACCTGCCCAGGGAATGGCACTGCCCACAGTGGTCTGGCTCTTCCTACATCAATTAACATTCAAGACAGTCCATCACAAACACACCCAAGTCCAGTGCAATCCCTCAATTGAGATTTCTTTCTCAAGAGACTGTCGGCTGTGTCAAGCTGACAGTTACAGCTAAGTAGGACAGCACTTAAAATACTTGTTCTTCAATTGGACCCCACCCCTAGGTTTCATTGTAGTGACAATATCACTTACAGTGCAAGAATCTTCCCTTCTTGTGGAGTACTTTGAGAATGTAAAGCAAATCTTACCTTCCATAATTCTTCTGAGACTTATAAATAATTGGTAATGTTTCAGAAATAAATGGAACTAAGTGATCTGGAATGAATTAATACTTTAAATAAGGCATGGTTTTGCATACTATCCACAGACAGAAGTATACAGAAACAAAGAACGAAAAAGTAAAGCATCTGAGAAATAAAACTACATTTGAAAGTAGCACAAAGAATGGATACAAAAAGAAAGTAAGGCATTCACCAAGTGTTGCTGTGGTTTAGACAGAAAATGTCCCTATAAAAAGGCTATGTCTTCAGGTCTTGGTTGATGACTTATGGTGGGGGGACTGGATTATTAGGATGCTAACCTTCATCAGGAACCAATCTATTGGTGAATTCATGGTTTGATGACAATATTGGTAGATGCTAGAAACCAGGGGCTGGTTCCTAGGAGGAAAATTGGTCATAGAGGTGTGCTTTTAAGGAGTCTAGCTCATTCCTAGGACCTTCCCATGCTCTCTGCTTCCTGTCTATCTTGAAGTAAGCAGCATTGCTCTACATGTCTATCTCCCCTGATCCACCTCCAAAAAGCCCATAGTGATGGGGCCAAGTGACCATGGACTGAAACATCTGAAAGTAAGAACCCAAACAAATCTTTTCTATGTTGAAAAACAAAATGGGTAGATGTCAACACAAGGTTTATACTATCTTTTATTCTTTAAAACAATTTTGATGGTAGTATATATTTGATTTGCTATGAAAGGGAGCAGAAGAAATAAAAATATAGATAGACATCATTGTTGTCTGTGGTATACACACCTGAATTTCCATGGAGGAAAGTAGCATCAAATGATAGACAGGGTGTAGGGCCATTGACACTTTCAGACTTACCTGATGAGAGTATAAAACATGAAAACCACTCAGAATGATTCTGATAATTTCTAAAACATTGAGTGTACAACTATCCAATGACTTAGCAACTCTTTTTCTAGGTGTTTCCCTAAGAGCAATGAGAACAATATAAGTCAACAAAAAGCCTTATACAAGAATTCCATAGCTCCTTTCCTCCTCGACATTAAACATGGGGCAGAGATCAAATGTCTATCAATTCAAAGTGAAAAATCCAAATGCAATGTATTCATGTAATGGAATATTTCTCAGCAAAACAATGGGGCAAATGACACACACGATACAAGCCCAGAGTCATCTCCAAAGCAGCAGCCTAGGAAAGGAAGATAGGCAGAGAAGTGCACAGTGCACAGTTCTGGGGACATGGCATTTTAAAACACGCAAAACTAACCTGCAATGACAGAAATCAAATCAGTGGTTGGTTCTGGGTGGAGAGCTGACTGGAAGGATATTTTGTGGTGGTGGAAACATTCCGTGTCCTGGTTTGGGTGAGGTTACATGGCATAATACATAGGCATTTGTGAAGACTGACTCAAAAACACTGGAGTGTGCCACTGTATATAAATGATACCTCAAAGAAAGCCATTTTGAAGTCTTTGTTTCTTAAATGTTGAGTCAAGAGATTCCTGGATTTTATGGCACAGGAGGCCAGGAAAGTCAGATGGCTTCCTTCAATGTGTAGATGGAAAACCAAGTTTCTGAAAGGAGAAATAACATTTAAGATTCCAGGGGCTTGGAGGCTGCAGCAAGGAGAGAACTTGAGGCTCTTACTATGGAGGAAAGTTGGGAGTTTCACTTAGTGACCGCTTTAATGGTAATGCTTAAAGTCCCTTCAACTCTGAACTCTCCTGGCTTAATATTGTCACTTATTTGACCATTGAGTCTAGGTTTGTGGAGTGCCCTTTGGCCTACCAGTTCCATCTTATGAAAGTCTTATAATGCATGGTAAGTGTGTGAAGGTGTGATGAGTCCCTTGCTCTATCTCTTCTGAATAAGGCAAGGGTCAACACTGGCCAGCCATGTTACTCATGAACAAGATGTAAATTCTTACCAAAGTATCAAATGGAAATTCATCTTGAGAGTCAGTTCACAGAAGGCAGACCCATAGGAAGTGCTGGCTAATTTTATTCTCAGCCGTGATTGTAGAGAACATATCCACACCTATCTACACAATAGACTTCTGCACATTCATTCTTATTGAAGGATTTACCAATAAGTTGTACGCTCCTACTTGAAGGCTGTGTCTTGAGGGGGAGGAAGCTGGCTATGAGCTACATATAACCCTGTGACATCTGGAGTCCATCTCTCAATCAGTGTCAGGCACACTCAGTAGATGCTTTAAGTAC
This sequence comes from Peromyscus californicus insignis, assembly GCF_007827085.1. Classification (NCBI taxonomy): domain Eukaryota; kingdom Metazoa; phylum Chordata; class Mammalia; order Rodentia; family Cricetidae; genus Peromyscus; species Peromyscus californicus. The sequence goes on from NW_026294606.1 coordinate 95,056,408, forward strand.
ATGTTAGTTGAGTGACCCCTGGGTGAATATTTACTATTCAGGACCAGCGGTATCATTTTATTTCAGTATATTCTGAAGAAGGAACCAACTTGAGTTTTGGTACCAAATTGATTTCTGTTTAAGAGCATGTTTTGCCATGCTTCACAATAATGTATTGTCTATGATCTTGGAAACTTTGTTTGTTCATTCTCTACATGGAGGAATAATCCATAAATTTAAGCAAGAACTATAGTCATGAATTATTAAAGAAATGTTTGGGTTTATTATTTAAATTTTTAATTTATTATTATTAGTGTGTGTGTGACATATGTGATGATGCACAGAGTGTGTGTACAGACCAGAGGACAACTCCACGGCATGAGTCTGCTTCCACCCTTATGTGATTTCCTCAGGCTCGAACTCAGGTCATCAGGCTTGTGCGGCAAGCATCTTTACTCGCTGAGCCAAATTGCCAGCCCCCTTAAGAAGCTTTTAAATTAAATATGATTTTTAGTATATATGTATTTTTATAAGGGAATGAGTTCCATATTTTCATCCAATTCTTTAACTACATCAGCAATTTTATTTTTTAAAGAAGGGAAAAAAATAAAGGAAAGACTCCTCTCTGGCTTAAGCTTTTTTCTGAAGACAGAGATTATGCACACTAGGGTCTAGTAAAGTGAGAACCTGCTGCAGCTGCTTTGGTCCTCCCTGGTGCAGGGGAAGAGCCTTCAGGGTCCTGGAACAGACTACTGTGGATCTGCACTTTTCATAATATACCATTTGAGTGGCTACTAGGATCATCCTAACCCTTCCTTCCCTGTCTCTGGTTTCTTATGTGTGGCATGAAAACTGTTCTTGATGCTCACCCAAGCCCTGGATCTGTTAATGTCTTGACCTGGGTTCCTCCCTTGGACCATAAGGATCCAATAGAGATCGTCACCCATCTGTCTAGTTGGGTGCTTTACCTCTGAGAGGGCCAAAGAGAATTGGCTCTGCTTTGTACCTCCATGAGTGTTGGAGGAGAGGACTGAAGTTAGTTTTGGTGGTGGAAAAAAAGGCTCTGGAAACTGAGGTGGGGTAGACACCCTAGGATCACACAGGGACCACAGGAATCATCCTTAGAAATGGGAGATAGCCAGGCAGTGGTGGCACACGCCTTTAATCCCAGAACTTGGGAGGCAGAGGTAGGCAGATCCCTGTGAGTTCGAGGCCAGCCTGGGCTACAGAGTGAGTTCCAGGAAAGGCGCCAAAGCAAAACAGAAAAACCCTGTCTCGAAAAATCAAAAATTAAAAAAAAGAAATGGGAGATAGAATCCAGTTACCAAGGTCTTCAGACAAGAAAGAGAACCAGAGGCTAGAGAGTAAGTAAGGTCTCCACTTCTGCTGCCTCCCAGTTCCACGGCCACCTCAGGAAGAGTGTGAGATGAGCACTCATCTATGTCAGACAAATCAATGATTCAAATGCTGAAAAGAAAAGAGCTCCTAACTTTCTTCCTCACTTGCTTCTAAGGACTCTGAGGCTTTCTCTTGGAAATTCTCATTCCCTCTCTCTGTCTCTGTCTCTCTATCTCTCTCTATTTCTCTTTCTCCCATTCCTCATTCCCTTCCCCCCATAAGCCTCAGCCAAGGATATTCAAGCCCTTCTTGGTAGCTCTGGGAAGAGGAGACGGGGGGTTGAAACTCTCTTCCCAACCTACTATTGCTGTGATAAAGGCCTTTTGTGGGCATCTCCCGGAATTAGGTAGATGTTGAAGCAAAGATGGTGACTAGCTGGTTAAGTGCTAATGCAGATTTGGGGTCATTGAAGAAGTAGCTATTTCAGAGCAACAGAAGTGAGAAGCTTACCTGACTCTTCAAGGACCATTCTCACTGTCAGATCTAGCATGGAAAGAATTGTCAAAATGGAAGGGATTCAGCAGAACATCCCATGGTAGGGGTATAGAATCCTAGGGAAACAGAAATGAATTCATAAAACACAGAAGTTCCTGACATGTACTCAGGTCCTGATCCTTCAAGAGTTTCAAGTATCCACTTAGTGACCACATTGGACAGAATATATTAAATGACAAATTGCTGCCCTGACTGGAGATCTTCTCTGCTTCTCTCTGTTTCTTCCAGGATGCTGCTGTTAGCCTATCTTCTTGTACACTTGAAGAGGATGGATGAGAAACAGGGTGGCCATCTGATGTCTCCCATTGTGTTAAAGCAAGTTTAGTCCTTAGTAAGCCTTCTAGGTGCTAGATATTGCTGAGGAGTCAAGGACTGTCATGAGTTCTCCATCCAAAGAGCCATTGGATGGACTATTCCCTACAATAAATTGCTCTGCTGTAGAGACAGAAGACTGGACCCCTCACAGTTCTGGGATGAAGGGTGGAGTTGCCCAAACTGCTACTATGATGCCCATCTTAAATGGTTCTGGCAGCTCCCAATCATTTTATTCTTTTCACTGTAAAGCATTGACTTGGGCCTCCAAGAGGACTCACCCATGTAGGACATGCTCTGAACTCTGGTGGCTCTTGCTCCTGGATTTTGTTTTTCCTTTCTGTTAGACTATGGGTTTTCCTAGAATAAATACAGATTGAAAGCCCTTATTCAGGGAATCCCTCACTTCTTGAGCCCTCCTAGTGCTAAAGCCCTCCACGCAGCTCTTAGCTCCTGGGTGAGGGATCACTCTCTAGCTAGAATTACAGCTGTTGACAACTGTATCCTCCCTCTCACACTATCAGTTTATTTAGGAGCTCCTTCCTCTGTCATTTTAATTTATTTCCTCTTGTGCATCTGCCTGTTGTCAGTTGTGTGTATGTGTGTGTTTGTATCATATGGAATATTTGTAATATGTGGCATGTTTGTTATATGGTGCATTTATGTGTTTTATGTTATGTGTGGGTTGTAGTGCATGCACATGAGTGTGTGGGTACATGCACCCACACGGGCCCTTGCTGAAGTCAGAGCAGCAAGTGTCTCTTCACTTCATTCCCTTGACACAGAGTCTCTGAACCAGAAGCTTGGCATTTTTGCTAGACTGACTGACCATTGAGGTCTCTCCAGGAATCAATCCACCCCTCAATGCAGGTACACTCAGCCATGCCTGGCTTCTATGGGGATACTCAGGATTTGAACTCAGGACCTCTTGCATGTGTAGCAGATACTCCAAGCCCTTGAGTCATCTCCTGAGGAACTCGTTGCAAATTTTTAAATCAATTTGTTCAAACACATGAAGAGAGCAGGAAGGGCAAGTAGCTGACTGGACAATTGAATCAAAGAACAGCCGAAGAACCAGTGAGTCTGTGCAGGAGGATATTTCCTCATTCTTCATAAAACACAGCTATGCCATTTGCTTCCAAATCTCTACCTCCCTGTCTTTCTCTACTCTCTGTCTCTGTTTCTCCCTCCCTCCTCTCCCTTTTCCCTCTCTCTTTCTTTCAGCCATTCACTATACACTTATCAGTGCTCAGGGTGTGCCATGACCTGTGCAGAGAACCCAGAGAGGGGCTTATCCAAGGTCTTGCTAAGAGCTTATCATGAAGTGGAGCAGACATGCAAGCCTCCACTATAATGGAATCCAGTTTGGGATTCATGTAGTCAAAGAGGCAGTGAGTAGACAGTGAGCACCACCCACATGACAGGCACACTTTGAGAGTCTCAAAAGCTAGGCCACCAGAAGCTGCAGTCTCAGAGGTGGTACATTGTGGGACAGGGAAGCCACGATAAACTGAACAAACGCGTGCATTTTCTAGGGCATCATGTGATACCATGGAGAAATACACTCCAGAGAACGAGGAAGCAAAAGTGGCAAAGGGTGGATTGCAATAATTAAGGGACTGGTCAAGGTGAGTCTTTCTGAGGAGGTGACATTGGAGATGACAGGAAAAGGGTCAAGGGAACCTAAAGTAAGGGTGTTCCAATCACAGGGGATAGAAAGTGCCAAGCCCCAGAGTGGGAAGCTACCAACTTGAGAAATAATGCCACTCAAGCCTGGCCATGTGGAAGGTGCTAGGATGACCAGGCACTAAGCACCAGCCCAGCTATCCCTGGCCTTCTGTCATTGCCACACGACCTTGTCATCTACAAAGTTCACACTGAAGAAGTGTTAGAGTCAAGGTACCAAAAGTATTTTTTTTCAGAATGTCTTAAGGTCTGTGGTTTTGTGTTGGGCTGTAGTCGTAGCTATCCTGACTCAAGAGTATCTCAGCTGGTCCCTACTCACAGCTTAATTGGAAGCTCTGATGCCTGCTTGGTAACTCAGTATACTCCTGTGGTACCTTCTTAAGGCTCCCCAATGATGTCCATATCATAGTCCCAGAACCTAGACTGTCTTCTGACATGGCCAAAGGGACTTTGCAGGTGTGGCTAACCTAAATATACTCATAGGGAGCTCAGCATGAACCATCCTCATGGCCCCAGATTTATCACAAGTGTCCTTGCCAAAAGAGAGGAAGGACAGTTGGAGGAAGGGTGTGATGGAGGAAGCAGAGTTTGGAATGACATGAGGCACCAAGCCAAGGAAAGTTGGGAGGCCTCTAAAAACTGGAGAAAGAAAAACTGTCATCTCCCACACCCTCCAGGGCCTCTGGAGCCCATGTAGCCCTGCCCTACTTTGACCTTAGCCCCAGGACATGCTTCATCCTTTAGCCTCCAGAAAGATAAAATTGTGTTATTTTAAGCTACTAGCTGTAGTAATTTGTTACAGTGGCAAAGGAAATAGAATAATTTCAAAATGACTGTATTTTATTTAAAACATATGCATTCTGCTTATATAGCACTGGGCCCCTTCCCCTATACTCAGTGGTCATTTAACCCCCGCCCCGATGAATCGAGAATACATCAGGACAATGTCAATCAAGAACTGATATTTTCACCTTACATATGGGGACACCAAGCAGTCAGAATGTCAGGCAATAGAAAACAACTATTGCTATCAAGGATGTGAACAAAAGGGCCACCCCCTCATACACTGCTGGAGGGGATGGACACTGGTCTAGCCACCATGGAAGTCAGCATAGAGGTGTATTAAACACTCAAACTATTTGACCCACCCCTGGGCACTTACCTAAAGGACTTCAACTCAAGCTATCCCAGAGATATTGGCATACCAGTGTTCACTGAGATCCTTTACATTGTGGTTAAGCCACGAAACTAACCTCAATGTCCACCAACAGGGGAATAGGTAAAAAAAGGTGGTATGTGTAGACAGTGGAATTTTTTTTTCCTCCAGACAAAATGAAATTATGCTGTTTGCAGGAAAGTGGCTGCAATTGGAGATCATGTTAAGCAAATTAAGCCAGTCTCAGAAAAACAGACGTTGTACATCTTCCTTCATTTGTACTTCCTAGATTTTACATAGATGCACAAAATCATGTATATACATAGGACATAAGAAGAGATGTATTATTGTATGTTTAACTATGTATTTGTGTGTAGGAACGTGCATGTGAATGAAGTTGCCCTTTTATATCAGAAATGAATGTTAGATCCTCTGGAGCTGGACTTAAGGGTGGTTGATGTGAGTGCTGGGAAGAGAACTCTGGTCCTCTGGATCGGGTCCTCTGGAGGAGCCGTGAGTGCTCTTAGCTACTGAGTCATACTTAGCACCAGGCATAAGGAGAGATGAAACTAGCTGTGGAAAGAAGGGGGGCAGACAGAAGGAGAGGTGAGAAGGGCATGCTAAATGTATAATGCGTGCTTGTGTGAAAACTTCCGAAGTGGTTTCTTTTGACACAGCGTCTAGCTGTGTAGACCAGGCTGGCCTGGAACTCTCCTATAGGAGTTCTGCTTTCCTATGCCCCTTGAGTGTTGGGTTTAAAGAATTGTGCTACTTAGCCCAGCCTTGCCAAAGTAACTTTTCATAAAATACCTGAAGTGGCTGGGTAAGATTTGAACCTAGTTTCCTGGTACTAGGTTGCCACAGCTCTGCTACATTTGGTTTCCTTCTATCAGCTTTTGTGAGCTTCATAAGACCTTTCCTGTCTTGTTGCTCTGTTAGTGGCCATTCCTCATTCTTCCCTCATACACACAACCTCTGAAGGCACTAATCTAATTTTATTTCATATGAATTTACCTAATCTGGAAATTTCATATGAAAGAGAATGAAAGAGACGGGCACAGTCACCGGTGCCTAATGAACCTGCTTGAGGTACAAACTGGCACCAGAAACTATTGAGTTCCATGCCATTACAATACTCCATGCCTCCTGCTTCCTTCCATGACTGTTTTGTTCTTATTTTATTGTTGCCTTTCTATGCATGCATACCCTTGTAAGTGGCTTCAAATCCTTTGGGAATTAAGCAGCACAATTTAAAAAAAAAATGACTTCAAATCTCTTTTTTAAAAATTCAAGCAACACACACACACACACACACACACACACACACACACACACACACACACACCACATTATTTCTCAAGTAAATACGTTGTGCAAAATGTGGCTGGCTTGTTTTACTTGGTGGTGTGGTTTCAAGGTTTATTCGTGCCTTAACATGCATCAGTTGCTCATTACTTTTTACAAGTAAATAATACTCTATGTAACAAATGTGTATTGAATGCAATTGCCAACTAATGGATATTTGGTTTGTCTCTACCTTTTGGCAATTACAAATGATGCTGCTGAGGACACCCAAGTATCAATGTCATCACACTTATTCAAAAAGAGTTTCAAGCAACATAGTGGCTTCCAGAGCTCTGCCAGCATGGAGCCATGCATGCAGGCTATTGTTCTTACAGGCCAAGTCCTACAGTGAGACATTACCCCTCCAACCCCCAATCCTCAGAGGGTCTGGTGGGGTGCAGGCAGGAGCAGCTGGTCTATGTGGAAGGGCCATGTGTCATGCTGTTTCCTGAGGAGCAAGTAGTAGACTTCCCACCTGATAGAAGAAAGGCCTCACAGAATAAAGGTGCACATACTTGCAGAGGGAAAGACCTCCAAGTTCAGTGCCAACCTGCTTTTCGTAGCCATTTTGTTTATTGCTTGAGACAAGATCTCATGTAGCCCAGGCTAGCCAAAGATAACCTTGAACCCTGGTCCTCCTGCCTCTACTTCCAAAGGACTATGATCACAGGTATGTGTTGCCATGCCCTGTTTTTCCATGGTTATTTTGATACTAGAAGCACAGAAATGCATTGTGCTGCACTCATATATAATAAGTGACTTACAGGAATTGCCTGGGAAAGTATGCAGAAATATTCCAAATGTAGTATGATAGGTAATTATGTATGTATTTTCCCCAACATTTGCTGTAAATAGGATTATACAACCCCACTCTGGACAATTTGGAGAGAAAGAAGCCTCAGTAACAAAAGCTCTATATAAAGTCATAAGAAAAAGTGATTAAAAGCTTTAAAAATATGAATAAGGGGAAGGGGGCAGCAGATGGTCACAAAGAACCCATGGAGAGCACTTGTTCCTGACATTTCAAGGGAACATGCACTCTACTCCTTCCTGTGAAACTCAGGGTCTCAGGGCTGGGACCTCACCTCCTACCTCGACTCAGCAAGTCCTGAAGGACATGCCACCCAGAAACATGCCCAGGAACAGCAGCACTGACTGATGACACCTATTCCAACCACCACACGTATACACAGCTCTCCTTCCAAACAGAGTAGAGGGTGATGGAGAGACCAGGCCTTTTCCCGCCCAATGACACAAGTTAAAAATACTGCCTGCTTCTTCGGCTAACTCCCATCTTAGCCTTGCACATTTAAAAATACTCCCGTCAGTGGCTCTGTGTTTGAAAATGTATCTTGCATCTGATAATTATGATGCATTTAAAGGGCAAAATTAGAAAGCACAAAATTAGGCTGGCAGGCTTAATTAGCCCATTCTTTTTTTTTTTTAATGGATGGAATTTGGGTAACTGTCTGCGCTGGGGGTATAAAGACCCCTAATAGGAATAGTGGAAATATACTGGCTTCTCTGCGGTCCCAGTCACTCAGTGAGTCAGAGCTGAGGATCAGCTGTGCAGTGAGGAATGTCAGACACCTGAAGCAAGAAGCTCAGGTGTTCTCAAGAAAATCCCAGGAGCTGGGTCACAAGGTAATCCATCAGTACAAGGCTTCCCAGGGGTCTGATGCAGTCCCTGTAGTAACTTGGTTTTCAATGGAAAGAGATAGGTAATAGCTGTGGAAACTAGGACCAATATGTTTACCCCTGGTGTCTGTGTGCCCCAGTGAACTTACGCTTCCCCAACTAGCTCTGGTTCTGCACAAACAGTAACAGTGATGCCTTCTTTTGCACGCTAAAGCTAGTTACTCCTCCCCAAGACTTAGGAGATGAAAGAGTACTCTGAGCTGGCCAGGCCATAAAGGGCAACTTCCCATCATCTTTTCCTTGCTGCCAACTGGAATCTTTGCAATCCGATTCCATGCTGATAAAGTTATCTTGATGGCTGTTTGCAAAGAGCTCGCCCTGGATCCAGACGGGTGGATCCATCCCCAACACAGCATGCAAGAGAGAGTTTTCTCTTTTCAAGTCTCCTCACATCTCTTTGCAAGCTGTGACAGGCTGCAGGAAGCCTAGTTGAGGCACAGTAATCCCAGGTATGAGTCATTTGATGAGTCAGATATGGCCCTCTGCTTTCTTCAAACTGTGGTTTGCCTCTTAACAGAGGCTGTGTTGTTCTTTACCCAATGAAGCTGTGAAGCCCTCTGTACTCTTGGAAAGGAGACCCTACTGCCTTAAGTCCAGCAGATAGAAGGCAGAATGGGCAGTCCAGGCTTTAGCTGCATGGAATGTTCTGAATCCATATGGGTACGTACAGAGCAACAGAGGGGCCTGAGAGCCAAACTTGGTTCCAGAATAAGATCTGACTTGTCCCTGTAGGAAGCATTGCCTCAACAAGGTAGCATCTCCAAGTTGCAAGACACTAGAAAACATCCATTCATTCAAAGGGAGATGTATATGGAACCGGAAGCACATTCTCCTGCAGGGATATGAGGCAATGCTTGAGGTCACATTTAATGGTTGCAAGTGTCAACTTTAGCAGTGTCCATGAGACACTTGTTATTACAGAAAAATCCTATGAGTCACTAACAAAGAAAGGGCCAAAATTCTGGCATTGTGGGCATTTAAAAATCTTCATTTAAAAAGGCATCTAATTTCTAACTAGAGAACAGATAACTAGAGAGGGTATAGCAGTTTCATTTTTAAATCAGCCCTGAGCAGAATTAGTTTACCCAGAGTGCACTGGGATAGCAAAATTGTAACTGTGGTGGTGGGAGCAGGAATGAGAGAAGGGGAAGAAAAAGAGAGGTTTATCTAGAGACCACATATAAATACATAATCACACACATGTCAGAATATGAAATAAAACACAAGAAGGTCTGAGGAGGAACCTTATGGGGCATCTGGGCTCCCTGCTTGGGGACCCTCCCTCTACAGAAAACATGGTTTCTCACCTCTTGTATCTCAAGACAAAAGTCCATAAAGAGCACAAATGATGCAGAGACAAGAAGGAAGAGAGAAGAAACTGAACAAAAGCTTCCCGTGGTGTAAGCTGTGCCTGCACACTGCTGCCAAGCTAAGAGCACCTGGTGTTTCAGAGCCTCTGATTGACCCTTCCTGTGAACAGGCATACTAAGAAGTACCACGGCTGTGAGCCAAGCAGGGAAGACAGGGAGAGCGGGAACCAGGAGGGAGAGGTTTGCTTGCAGACTAGACTGTTAAATTGACTTGGACGAGGTCCCTTCCATTCCTCCCTGCATAAAATAGTTGTCTATTTCAGATGGATTACCACAAACTCCCAGATAGAGCCCTTAAGTGCTGTTTACACAGTGTGCTAATTGCAGTAATGGAACTCACCCCTAGCTGTCCCTCAGCTTCGGCCCAGTCTCCCCCATGAGCTTCGTTAGTAGTCCTATTTGTGGCTCTTTCACTCAGCCCCCAACAATGAGCTAAGTGGGAAATATGTAATTATTCATTTTATTGCTATTGATGCTGCTGCTGATAACTGGCCATTGCTAACTGGGGTTTGTCGACACACTGTCCAAGAAGAGTTGATCTGTCTGGAGTCAGGGTGACCTCTCAGGACTGGCTTGGTATTCACTGCCACAAGGGCCTTGTTTTCAGATGACCCAGAAAGCAGAGCTCACAATGAAGAACATATCTCTTTGTCATCAAAACTGTTTCATTGGTGCCTGATAGACTTGGTTTGGGTTTTCCCCCAAATTAGCAGCAGAAATAATAGCCCAGTAGTTCTCTCAAGTAATTGTCTACAGCTTGGTAAAATGCATGTAAGTCAAGGTCAACGAGCTACTCCACATGCTTGGGCCATGACTGTGAACTTCTTGTGAATGTTCAGTGGTGACTTGTTCATGATGTATCTCATTCAACAGCCTTTATCCTTTATATACCTTGATCCCTTCAAGTTCCCATCTGGATTCTAATTGAAGGCAAGACCTGTTTCTCCTGACCTGAGACTTTGGCCCTGTCCCCATTTCTGGTTGCTTTTGTAAGCAGCCATCTCAAATTTAGCTGCTTAAACCAACACAAACTCACTTTCTCTCAATGTTGGAGGTCCCAGTTCCCACATGTGTCTCACTGGGTTAACCTCAAGATGTTGGCAAACCTGTGTTCTCATCAGAGGCTCTCAAGAAAATCATCATTATCTTGCCCTTTCAGCTTGTAGAAACTTCTTGCATGCTTTGGCTCCTGGTCCCATCCATCCTGTCTTCACAGTCAGTGAGGGTGGGGCTAGTTGGCCTTATACTACAGCACTGTCACTTTCCTCTTCTGCCCTGCCTTGCACTTTTAAGCACTCTCCTGATTACACTGGACACACCCAGGTAATCCAGGATAATCCAGCCTTCTTAAAGTCAGGTAATTAGCCACCTTAATTCCTTCTGTGACCTTAATCCCCATGGTCCACATGACTTCGGTGCTGGAGCATAGGAGGTGGACATCTCTAGGGCCATTATTCTGTCTACTGCAATAGCTTTTCTTTTGAGGGCGATTCTTATCTCAACCTGAAGGTTTCTTTCCTGAAGGTCTTAAGGACAACACCTCTCAGAGGTAATCTTGCATCTTGGGATTTCAATATGCATAGATAGAGAATACTACACACATATGTCTATGTGCACTCCCATAGACATACTACCAATGCCTACCTCATGAAATGAACCCAAATAAAAGTATATTAGATTGAACTCTGCATACTGCAAACATTCAATAAACCTTTCTGTTTATTCAACCCACCAATCAGAAGATCAAGTTCTAGTCCAGGGGTTCTATAATTATATCATGCCTGAACTCCAGAGGCAGACAAGGTTGATTTCCTGCCTAGCTACATTGCCATTTTATGGTACTCTTGGTGAGACACAGTGACCACATCTCTTAAAAATAGAGTTACGCAGCTAATAGCTGCCAGAGGCTGAGCATATGCTCCAAATATGGTTTAGGCCAGTGGTTCTCAACCTGTGGGTCATGACTCATTTGGGGGTTGCATATCAGATATTTACATTAGGATTCATAACACTAGCAAAGTTACAGTTAGGACATAGCAATGAAATAATTTTGTGGTTAGGAGGTCACCGCGACATGAGGAACTGTATTAAAGGGTCACAGCATCAACAAGGTTGAGGACCACTGGCCTAGGGTATAATAATTCTCAAAAGCAGAGGCCTGTGTTATCATCTTTGTCTTCGTTGTAACCAACTTAGACAGGAAAATAAGAGCCCTCAGCGTTACAGCTACTTTGAAGGAGATATGTTTGAGTTCGTAATTGAAGTCAGACAGGAGCCAATACAAGGCGATATTGGATACAAACGAAATATATTAGACTGGAACTCTGCATACTGCAAACATTCAATAGACAAAAGTGAAAAATTTATTTATTCAGTAATCAAAAAGTGTCACAAAGATGAGGCAGAGGCATTCTAGTAGAGGGAATGATGTGTAAAATCCAGAGGCACGAGTCAAACTGGCTCATTTGGGATCTATAAGCAGTTTCATGGGGTCAGATGAAGTGGAACAATGGTTATAGGGAAGGACCTGCAGGAACTGGGGCTGAGGATGCCCCAAATGGTCAGCACAGACACACTCATTAGTTCATTCTGAGATTCTCCCCCATTCACTCAACAAGATGATGCACAACTGGGACACACACAGAAACTACATATTCCTGGGACATGTGCACTGATTACATACCATGAGGATGACAGATAGGTTTTGGACCTACAGTCATAAATACATACATTCATAATCCAAGTACACAGGTAGAGGCCTGAACACATACATGTAGAAACAATACATCACTAACCATGTGGCCAACATACACATACACATAGAGAGAAGCTTTGTAAACCTGTATATGCAATATGCATGTTTACCATGTGTATGCAAACACATATATTCATGCAGCACACACCCATAGTGCTAAGAATAAAGGTGAATAAAGAAAACACACACTACACTCATTGTCCATGGTTACATATGGAACACTGAACTGTATAGACTTTCCAACACACTTACTAGACATACACATTCAAACATTGTAGAGTGTACATACACTCTCACTATTTACACACACAGGAAATGTATGCATGCACACAAACTCATAGAGAACATTGGCAGGAGATTATGCCAAGTTTTGTGTACATACACACACAACCACACACACACACACACACACACACACACACACACACACACACACACACTAACCAGGCACGCAAACTCCTCATTTCTTTCTGGAATGTGTTTGGGTTCTGAGGCAGGCAGTTGTTTGGCCTGAGGGAGACTGGGAGAATTCTCTCAGCTACAGTAGGCAGAGCAGCTCTGAGACCTGTTTGCATTGCACAGCTCAGCTCTCCCTCCCTCCCCTGAGGAAGAGTAGCACAGAAGCAGCACCTTGGTTGTCCCTAAACACCCAACTTCCATCTTGTCTCCAATCCAGCCCCACTGGAGTCTCCAGAGGTTGTGACAAAGCGATATCATACAGAAGCATAGCTGGGTCTTTTGCAAGAGTCGTCCATGTGAGACTGCCTGCCTGTCCCCACCCCTCCCTTCCAAAGGAACTGGCAAGAGGCCAGGCCAGCCCAGAGGGAGGGGGTAGAGCCATGCGCTGGAGGTGCTCCTGGCACTGTGAGAGCCTCATCAGTGTGCTCCCAGGGGCCCTGTTTGGGTGATGAGCCCAGGCTGCACTTGAGCTCAGCAGTGAGGAGGCCCGCACAACATCTGCTGGGCCTATCTGGGGCTAGTCAAGCACATCTTCCTCTTCTGCCCGGGCTCATCTAGGAATTGGGTTCCAATGAGCTGGAACCCTGCGCTCCAGCCTGAAGTTTTGACAAGTTGTTGTTTCCAAGCAGCTGCCAGCATGGAGCTGTGACCTCCATCTGGGTTAATGAGTGCAAGACTCACCACGTGTCTGCTCTGCAGCTTTAGCTCATTGTCCTGCTCCAAGGAACTCATAAACAAGGGCATGCTTCATCCTAGGTGCACAGCTTCCTCCTTGGAGACCAGTCTATACCTTTGCTCACAAGGAGCCTCAGCAGATGAAGCCCAGGACCCAGGTCTTTGCTGCAGGATGAGGAAAAATAAATGTGATCAGTAGGACAAGCTAGTGGAGGGGCTGTTCATAACGTATGTCAGATGTTACACATGGCTTTCACTCGTAGGAGATTTATATAAAATTACTTCAAACCCTAATTCCATAAACTTGCAAGAACCCAGAGCTATCTGAAAATTACTGTCAATCCCAGACACTTATTTCCTCCTATTTCTCTTGGCTCCTAAATTGCCAAAGTACCTGCATGTGACTGCACTCCACCTCCATCAAAAGTACTAAAAACCCCATTTCTTGGACTAGAGAGATGGCTTGGTGGTTAAGAGTACCGAATGCTCTTCCAGAAGACCCAGGTTTGATCCTTAGCACTCATAGCCATCTGTCACTCTAATTCCAGTGGATCTGATGCCCTCTTCTAGCCTCCAAGGGAACTTGGCACGCAAGTGGAGCAGAGACTTACATGCACTCAGACACATAAAGATTTTTTTAAACCCATTTCTTGGAAGAATTTCCAAATAAAATGTGTCTGTATTAACTGGAGTTTAATGGTTTTACTCAAAGGTTCTTGGCCACATGGAGGGGTCTATGACAAGGCTCTAGTCATCCGACAGGCTTCCACCCTACATATACTCCCATATTCCTCTTCCTTCCCTCTCATGAGTAATACACAGTTCTGCCTCTGTTCACCAACTGCACACACTTACGCCAGGGATAATCAGCAGCCATCACTTCTCCCTGAGACGTCTTTTTGAGGATTCTACTTAAAGAAACTCTCATGACAGCTGTCCCACCCCAAAAAAATTTATTTCCTACAGTGTGACATCATCAAGCTGAGCGCCATGAGGAAGCTCCCTGGTAAAGATGGATAAACATCACTGGAATGCACTCCGAAAGTGACCCAGGGTCACCACCCAACTAAAGGGGGAGAAGAAACAAGCCTTGAAGGTTGAGTCTGATTATTGGTCTAGATCAGGCCTTGGGGAGACAGATGAAGCTGGTGTTTGAAGCTAGCACCTCAGGTGGGCACCCGCTAGACCCCAGGAAATCTCTCTCCCTCCGATAGGGTTGAGCATACTAAATGTGTCCCCAGGGGTTCTCTCTACAGAGGCCCAGGCAGCATTTTTGTTCTATGATGATAACAGAGGCCTAAGCCCCATATACCCACCCCCATTCCTCAGTCACTGTGGTTTCTCCAGGCCAAGCTGGTCAAGCCAGGGGCAAGGTTACAGGCTGCCTTGGAAGTATTGACTAGGGGCCATTCATGCACAAAAATGGTCCCTTCCAACCAAGTCCATTTGTTTCTCCTCAAGGGCCTGGGGATGTTGTGCCAAGCCAGAATGACTCATTGGCTCTAGAAACACTCATCCACCCTCTCCCCAACTTCAGCAAAGTAGCCATCCTTTGGCTCTACCCAAGTAGCCAAGGCCAGTTCTATATGAAAGCTCAGGGGAGACAACCCGGACAAGATTCTGTATGTGAGCTTTTGGGCCCCAACCCTAGTACAGAATCCCATATGAAGGTGTGCTAGCTTCCACCAAGAATTCAAACACCATTCATCTAAACAGGAATCTGGGCCTTCTCCAGCAGCTCACCCCTTTGGGAATCTCTGAAAGCATTTACCGATTTTGTAAATGCTTTCATTTTTTTCTGAAAATATGTGGAGCTTCACACTAACTGGATTGGGCAGCTTCCTTCCAATAGTTTAGAAACTTCTAGAAAAAAACTTCATCTATGTAAAAAATGCATTTTTTTTCAGATTCCTCAACATCAATTGAGGACTCCAACAACCTATTTTATAGAAAGAAAGAGAGAGGAAGGAAGGGAGAGAGAGAGAAAGAGAGAGAGAAAGAAAGAATGAAAGAAAAGAAAGAAAGAAAGAAAGAAAGAAAGAAAGAAAGAAAGAAAGAAAGAAAAGAAAGCCAACCACCCATGGGGTGGAGAGATGGCTCAGTTGATAAAAATGCTTGCTCTGCAAGCATTGGGACCTCAATCAACCCCAGCACCATGTAAAACCTGGGTACAGTAGCATGTGTCTGGGAAGGCAGAGACAGGAGGCTTGCCAGCTGGCCAGTCTAGCCAATCTGGAACTACTGGATCAGTGAGAAGTTCTGTCTCCAAAAATAAAGTAGGTGACTATAAGATTGCTCAGTGGTTAAGAGCACTCACTGCTTTTGCGTTAGACTGGAGTTCAGTTCCCAGCACCCACATAAGGTGGGTTACAACTGCCTGTACGTCCAGCACCAGGGGATCTGGCACCCTCTTCTGGTCTTCCCAAGTACCCATATGCATAGACCCATACACACACACACACACACACACACACACACACACACACACACACACACAAACACACACACACACACACACACACACACACACAACACACACACATTTATAAATTTAAAACATAAATAAATAAATCTTTAAAAGTGAATGAGGTGGAGCATGACTGAGGAAGGTTCCCAGTGCTGAACCCCATGTTCATGCACATACAAAGCCATCAAACTGTCCTAACTGGGCCTCCCATGGATTGTGCATCCTATGAAGTTACACCACTTACTGGCTTCCTGGAACAGTTGTAGATATTAAACAAGGCAATTATAATTACAAAGACAGGCCATGCCACACAGTGCTTGGAGCACTTTCCAAGCATCACCTGACTCCTCCTTCCTGGGGCTCAGGGAGCATCTACACAGATGTCTTGAAGAAACTGAGCTGAGAGGGGCTAAATGGCTCAAGTTCACACAGCTAATAAAAATCATATTATGCGGCAAATTAATAGAGCAATAAGATCGCAAAAGGTGAACACTCAGCCAACTGAGAGGCACAAAATGTTTTAGTGGTTTATAAGCACTTTGGAAAACATGTGTATTAATTGGCTATGTGTGTGCTAGTGAAGAAGCTAGAAGCCTGCCCATGGACCTTCCACTGTGTGAAACTACTTCCTGTGAGACTACTTTCTGAGACAGAAGGTCAGGCACCTGCAGGTGACCTTGATGTGATCTTGTGTTTCCTCCAGGAAGGAGATGTCACTTATTTATTCAACAAATAGATTGATTCAGCTCCTCCATGGGGCAGTGCAGTCAGTAGGAGTTAAAATTGATAAGCAAAAGAAATTTGGAGCTGAGAGAATAGTCAGCTGTGATACTTGCCTAGAATGTGTAAAACCCATGCTATGGTTCAATCCCTAGTATACACACACACACACACACACACACACACACACACACACACACACAAACACACACAAACACACAGAAAGAGGGAGAGAGACAGAGGAGACAGATACAGAGACAGACAGATAGACAGACTCACGTAGACCAAAACAGGAGAACAGGGTGGTTTATCAATCTCAAGTGTTACAATGTTCAGAGTCAAATGACTCTTTCTGGAGTCTTGCTTTATTCATTATACCCTTGTTACTATCCTTGGCCTCTTTGTCAATCACAATCTAAGATAGAGTCAAATATTGTGTGACACTGTTCCTAAGGCGATAAAAACAAAATTGAGCTCACTCCAGTCAGGGAACAGACAACAGACCAAAGTAAGGACACCCCTCTCCCTCAAGTCCAACTTGGTGACTCTGAGAGATTAATGGAGTTAGTTGTAGGAATAAAGGTCAGGGATTAGTTACAGAGGCAGAAATGAGTCAAAGATGACTATGTCACCAAAAGCCCACCCCAGCTTAAGTGACAATTCATGGAAGCTGGAAAACTGAAGTGCACCATACTGCCTCCAGGACCTCAAAAGATTGAAGACTGTCTCCTCCAGGTAGCTCAGCTTGTCTGAGCCTCTTCCAGACACCTTAACTTGTCTGAGAGTATCTCTCAGCAGTTCTTACTGCTTACGTGTGCTTTAAGAGGGGGGGGGGAACCTAGTGAATCTGGTCAGTTTCAGGAACTTCCTGAAACCTTGAGGGGGGGGACCTAGTGAATCTGGTCAGTTTCAGGAACTTCCTGAAGCCTTGAGTTGCTTACTTCCTGCACTTAGCAAGCTTCCCTATGAGGATGGACTGCTTCACCTCCCTTAGAACATACTGAGCCTTCAGGAGCTTCCCTCCAAATGGAAGGTTCTACCTTGGAGGGAGTGTCAAGGATGTAGGTTGTGATTAGACAGGGTAAAGTCTTATACCCATTGCAGATCCAGCAGTATAGCTCTGGTGTAATCTATGTATGTAATTTAGAATAGGCCAGCAATCATACTATAAAAAGCAAAAAACAAAAGGTACCAATTTGAATAAATATGATTTACCTAATATATCTAAAATGGATCCCTTTATGATGCGATCAGTAGGAAAAGTATAAACAAGAGAATGATTGTTTTTTTGGCTCAGGGCTGTAAACTGGGTTAAAGTTTTGCATACAAACCAAATCTATCTGTATGGGTCACATAACAGTGTGACTTGTAGTTCTTGTGTTGGTCAGCTAAGCACCAGCACCATCCATCATCAGGAAGTGAATGATTCTTAGTTTTCGTCAACCTGTCACCATCTTTACAATTTAAGAACATCCATATCTCAATCAATTATTCCTCTCTTAAATTAAAATTAATGCATTGTAAATTTCATATACATCTAGAGAATTTCATAGCAGCCTTTAAGGTATGTAGAGGCAACCTGAGGCATCCCAAACAGAAGTGCCACCAGGTCTCAGGATTCAATTCAACTCAACTTAGCCTAAGAACATCCCCCAAGTGACTGACTGGCTCACATTTTGGGAAAACCAGTGATGATACTGGCCTCTAGTGTAGCTGGATAATTTAATTGTAATCATGTCCCCAGGGTCTGTTCCAGTGGCTCCAGATTTACTTACCTCAGAGTTGCCTTAATGCTTTTCTTGTGTCCCCCTGATATAGAAATATGGCTCCTCCAAGCATTAGTCTTAAGCCATCCTTGGAGTGAGAAATCCCCCAAGACAAACTCATCTTTTCCAAGAATTCCATACATGCTAGAGCCAAGGCTCATTGTTTGGGATCAGCAGGGTATGCTTGTCACAGAGCCCACGTGCTGAATGATGTGCATTTAGTCTGAGCTGAGTCAGCCTGGGAGCCAGAACAACAAGGTCAGTCCTAAACCTGTGCACACCTCAAGAATAGCTTTCCCAGTACACACCTGTATCATGGGAAGTGCTGCATCTCTGAGGTGGGTATCGGAGTTGAAGCCAGCAGATCATTGTGTCCAGGATTAGGGCAAATGCCTCTGTAAAAGGTGAAGGTGGTGTTTGTGGAGGTCAGTCGAGCTTAAACACGAGTGTTAAGGCTGTAATAAGAGCCTTGCTTTGCTTCTGAGCAGTGTGCTTAAGAAGCCTTGTCTTGGGGCTAGTGAGAAAATTTAGTCAGTAAAGCACTTGCCATACAATTATGAAGACATGAGTTTGATTTCCAGAACTCATTAAAAAACCCAGGTACGATTCTGTGCACTCGCAATCCCAACACTGGAGAGGCAGAGACAGGGGGATCCCTGAGGCTCCCTGGCCTACCAGCCTAGCCTAGTTGATGAGTTCCCAGCCAGTGAGAGATACTGTCTCAAAACAAAGTAGAGAGTGTCTAAAGAAAAACACCTGAGGCTGTTTTCTGCCAACCATACACACACACACACACACACACACACACACACACACACACATACACACACACATGCACGAATGCACACAGGCTGACATAGGCACATGCACACACACGTGCACACATGCATCAAGGTTCCTTGCCTAATTTGTGGGCTTCTGCTCACCCCTCAAGAGCCCCCAAACCTAATTGACTTAGATATCAACACGTATTACTGTGTTGTACCACGTCAAGTTCCCCTGATGAGGTGAGGCTGGTGGATGCTATGACTTAGTGGAGTTAGACAATCCTAGTTTCAAACGTCAACTCTGTCATTTTGGATGCACTATCTCCTGTCTTTCAATGTGTCTAATGTCCACATGGGGTCCATCCAACAGCTAACAGTGGGAACTTGAGACTTTGAAAACATTCTGGGGAAAAGGGAAGGTGTTTGGCTTGCTGTTTCTGACAAACATTTCAGTGAGAACCTGTTTCAGTTGGATATATTAATGTTGTGAGTACAGGCATGTTAATATTGAATGTACAGGTATGTTAATAATATTATATGTACAGGTACATTAATATTGCATGTATAGGTATGTTAATAATATTGTATGTATGGGTGTGTTAACCCTGTATGTACACGTATGTTAATATTGTATGTGGAGGTATGTGAATCATAGTCTTTCATAAGTTTCTAAGGTTCAGAAAATACGGTAAAATCTTGATTATGTTGTTGTTAATTTATCCCAACCAATGAAAGCCTACTGGAAAATACACACACTCGCTCTCCCTCTCCATATGTGTGTGTGTATATATCTGTGTGGCTCTCCATTCCTTCAGGTATAAAGAAATTAAAAGCTAATGCATTGTTAGATTATATCTTTAGCTTTACATTTTTTATTTTATTGTGTTTATTATTGTTATATATGCAGGGTGATTATGTGACTGTGTACACATGCAGAAGACAAAGGACAACTCTAAGGAGTTTAGTCCCTTCTTCTACCTTTTTGTGGGATAAATGTATGGAACTCAGGTCATTGGGCTTGAGAGGCAAGTGCTTTTAACCACTGAGCCATCTCAAATACCCAAAGTTACTTTTAAAAAAATGTATGTGTGTATGTGTGTGTGTGTGTGTGTGTGTGTGTGTGTGTGTGTGTGTGTTACATTTCTGTTGCTGTGATTAAACACCATGATCAGGGCAATTTATAGATAGAAGGGATTATTTAGACCTGTGGAATAAGAGTCCATCACGGCAGGGAGGCATGGCAGTAAACAGCAGTCACATCAGCTGTAACAGGATGCTGAGGGCTCACATCTTGAACCACAAACTGGATACAGAGATTAAACTAGTGGCAAAAATCTTTAAACTGTCAGTGCCATCTCCAGTGACACATTTCTTCCAAGAAGGCCACACAGCCTAAGCCTTCTTAAATAGTACCACCAACTGGGGACCAAGTGCCTAATACCTGAGGCTACCACTCAAACTACCACTGTGTGTGTGTGTGTGTGTGTGTGTGTGTGTGTGTGTGTGTGTGTGTATACTAATGTGCCTAAGTCACTTAGTGTTGCCTATTCACTCACAAACACTATAGCTAGTATCCAACTGCACTGCAATAATTTGTTTAGAAATCCCTCTTCCCTGTGAGACACTGGCTTCCTCTAGTGCAGGGACATTGACTTATTAAAATCTGCATCTCAATCCAGATTATGAAAAAATACATGTTTTTTTTTAAATAATAACATGAAATAAACAAGTAGGCGAAGATGAAGACACATCCCCAGCCCATCTGCAAAGGACTTGGGCCCCTAAATAACAATATTGCATTGAAGTCATTTGCAGTCAGCTGCGTGCGCAGCACCCCATGGGGCTGGAGCTCCTGGAATGTGGATTTCAAATACTGCCATGTGATTAGTTATATTAACAATCGCTCCCCTCCACCTTCTAACATTGGATAAGCAGACTCAAAACAAGAGTGTCCCAAGCCCAAAATGTCGGCTTACGGGTCAAGCTGTGTGTATTGAAGGTCCTAAACCATACAAAAGTCCGCTTTCTAAGTTCAAGTGACTCTCCATACTCCGGTTTTGAGAGTGAGAATCTGCTTGTCTCTTTTCAACTTGGAAACAGAACCAGACTTGTTGCCTCTTGGCCCTTTAGCTAAAATAAAGTACAGACTCAGGCTCATCTCAAGGCAGTCCCCCACATGACCTCATTTCTGCCACCTGAAACCTGAAAAGTGGAGTCAGGAAATGATCAAAGGCAAGGCCCCCAGCATCACCTCTTAGCCCGCTGAATCAGAAGCAGTCAGGCTGGGCAAACTCCCTTATTAAAGGAGGGCTCCCATTTGGACCCAGCAGCCCCTTCCAGTGAAGGAAGTTAATCTCATCGTAACCCTGTTTTGTAAATACAAAGTCTGCCTCCAAAGTTCCAGGGAGAGCACATTTCCCAATAACGAGGGAAATGGCATTTACAGGAAGGTCTGAAAGGCTCCTTCAGCAGCCTGCATTTTTGTAAGCCCTGTATGAAACCTCCATGTGGGCATGACTAATGGATCCACCTAATTAAATTTTTACAGCATTCCAGGGCTGGAGTGTCAAATGTTTGCTTCCAGCTTGTCTCCTTGTAACACTGTCAAGTAAGGCTCCCATCCCACCCCCTCCTACACACACCTTTTTTGGGGGAGGTAGGCTACATTCCAGTGCAGTATGAAACCAGAATTAGGCATTTGGCAAGACAGAATTTGAAAAGATTGGTTGGCTTCATGACTCCTATGGACGTTGGGGAAAGAGGGCTTCATGAGGGTACTCTGTAAAACTCACTTTCTATCCCTTGCTATTTAGCTGGTTTCCACAAAAAAAGGGGGGACATGTGATTGGACCATGTGTTTGTCTCCTTACTGAAAGGGGAGGGCTTATCTCAAACTGGGTAGATGGTTTAAGGATATGTTGAGCACTGCTCAGCAAACAAAGAACAGCTTTGAAATTTCAGGTTGCTATTTCAGGATCTGGGCAGTGCCCTCCTAACTGATAATGTTGAAGTGTTTTATTGAAAATAGATGCTCAAGTTTGATACATGTCAATCAATCTCTGGATGATTTCTAAACAAGAGATTCTTGAGGTATTGTCCATATATCATCAACAACAGAATCACCTGAGGAACTTGTTAAAGTGCATGTTCCTGGACGAGACCTCAAATCACTTCAATCAGAATTTGCAAATGGATCCAGGGAGTCCAGAAGATCGACTATACGGAAGGGTCTTGTGGACCCACAGAAGCTCTCTTTGTCTTCAAAAGAGCCTGAAGGAGCTTCTTAAACAGTGAAAACTATAAGAATCCATCACAGTTCCCTGCCCTTTCCCCAAGCCAGCCCACCCTTTCTGTACAATGTTATGAACACATGTTCACAAATACTCCCACAAACCCATGTAAACAAGGAACCTGTACTTATTTATACGTATATTTATACGTATATTGGGGGCCTAGCAAACACTCATATTTGGAAGTAAACCCTGCTTTCCACATGTTCTGAAACAAAATATTACACCTCAGTCCTTGTTGAAACAATCTGCCAACCCATCAAAGATTGCTTTCTAATTCATCGTAGGGAAAAATCACTAACCACAAGCAACCCAGAAAGTCATCTTGCTCCCAGCCCTCCATTCTAATGAGATAATCTCCTGTTGCCATGAAAATATGGTTGACTAGAGTCAGAAATATATGCTGCAATCATGCAGATTCCTTGACAGCCATTCCTCCTGGCCCAGGTCTGAGGACAGATGAACTCACTGCCATACTGAACCAAGTAACCAAGTAAATGTTCTTTGTAATCAATGGGGCTTCAGAATTGGGAGCTCCTTACAGTGTCTACAGAAAGCTGTTTCCTTTGGATAAGTTACATGACCTGATTGCATCTCAAGCTCCTTTTCCATAAACCAAAAGTCTACAAAGATGAAATGAGCCCATGAAGGAAATGGCTAAGGTCAAGGTACAGGAACAGCCAATAATAAGCAGTCATGGACCAGTGATTTGCTTGGCAGAACACGTCTATTAAATACACTAGAAAGTTCTCCCTCTGCATCTTGACCCTTCCAGCTATTGGCTGGGAAATCCCATGTCCTCTGCTTAACCTCTCAGAACACCAAGCTCCTCGCAGGCATAGAAGCATCATTGCCACTGGACTCAGAACTCTTGGGACAATTGTCATGTGTTATAAGAACCTGGGCAAGGGGCATCCTGAAAAGGAGACAGGCGACCTCCCCTCCTCTGCTTCTCTGAAAATAGATTATCTCTTTTAAGGAAAAGGCAAAGCTCCCTACTTCTGCTCTAGAGGGAACTTCAAACAAGGAGAAGGGACCAGGGTAAGGATGTCACTGGAAGAAGAGAGTTCCAGCCCCATAAATCAGGTTCCTGTGGGAATCTTTCAGCAAAATGTAGGATTCTGCTTTCCATGTTCCCTGGGCTGAAGGAAAGAAACTTCATCCTGCCTACAGAACTCTTGGGGTTTGATACACATCCCACAGAAGGAAAGGGCTATTTTCTCCTTGAACTTGGGCTGTTTTTTTCTGAAAGGTTTTTCTTTCGTGAGTAACAGATAACCTTTGAAATTGGTGACATGGCTTCAAACACGCATGTTGAAACCACGGGGGTCTTTGGACCTAGAACAGTCTGTTTTTCTTAACTTTGGGTTCTTGGAGAGTTGACTTAATCTCTCTGAATTCCTGCTTAAAAATACATAAATATAAATAAACAAATAAGTAAGGAGAAAGACCGCAGAGCTAGCTCAAGTAGATAGAAGGACTTGCTGTGTGAACCTGAGGACCACTATTCATACCCCCAGAACCTGTTTTTTTGTTTGTTTGTTTGGTTGGTTGGTTGGTTTTTTTTTTTTTTTTTTTAAGAAAAGTTGGATGTCAAGTCATTTGTAAGTAAGCTACAATCCATATATTCACAGAGCTTAGGTATGGAGTAAGGGACTGGCAGGGTGGGGGAAGGGGGAATAAAGCTCCCCAGGAAGGAGAAATAGAACAGATAGGTAAGGATGGACAGGGCCTGGGGAGACTAGAATTGGAGGATCAAACGGGGAGGGAGAGGAGAGAAGGGGCAAGGGAAGGAATACAGGAAGGGACAGCTAAACTTAGGGCCACATGATGGATCATATGGAAGCCTAGAACAGTAGAAACATCATATACATTGAATGAAGGGTTATACCTAATTGAGTTGTTGGTCAAAGGGGTTCCTTGGGAACCCCCAAATAAACCTAAGCTATTATCGAGGGTATTTTTGCTCTCCACAAACTGACAGTAAGGCCCTATTGCTGGACAATACCTACACAACTCACTGAACATGGAGAAGTCCATCTGCTGCCTATACAGGAGCCTTCACCCCTACCGATAGTGCACATGGCACTGGAAGGAACTTTGCCGGGTACCAAAGGAGAAAGTACCCACTAACCCAGGTACAAACCTTCAATCTGCAGTGGAAACCGGCCTGCAAGATATGCTGGTATAGTAGTAACACAGAGCTAGTGTTTGTAACCAACCAATAAATATCTGGTTTGTTTTAAGGCTTGCTCCACAAAATAGAACCTATATTTGATGCTGTTTGGATGTTCAAGAACCTGAGACTAGATAAGCCAGAGACCTAGGCAAAAACCAAATACTGCTGTTCCCGCTAAAGGAATATAGCAATAAAATGACTCGTAACAACATTCTGCTTTACTCATAGACTGGTGCCTGAGAAGTTTTTCTCCTATAGCACATGAAAACAAATACAGAGACTCACAGATGGAAACCACGCAGACAACAAAAGTTCTTGAAACAGTCAACCCTAAGTGGGATGTCTCTATCAACTCCCTCCCCTCAGGGCTCAGAGAACTCTGCAGAAAAGCAGGGTGGAAAGATTGTAAGAGCCTGAGGGGGTGGAAGCTACCAAGGAAACAAGGCCTTCTAAACACAACACAACTCACACACACATACATTCAGAGATGTGACAGCATGGACAGGGCCTGCATAGGTCTGCACCAGATGGGTCCCAAAACCAAAAGGAGAAGTGGACGCGTGAAAAACTGGTTTTCTCCAAGGGAAACAAACTACTCTTAAGGCTAGGCCCCATGCCCCGCAGTAGATGGCCAGTAGCAATGAACTCTACAACATCTTTGGAGGTTCTTTGTCTCATAAAGTTGACCCAGGGCATTCTTTTCTTCTTTTTTCTTAAACCTCACAGGTCTTTTGCATATATTTTATGGCTTCCATTTTTGTGTTTTTGTGGGATTCCTGTATGTGTAAACGTGTGTGTCTATGCATCTCTATGTGTTTCTTATGCTTTTTCTTTGGCTCTTCATCCTCTGTATGTTTTGTCCCATTCACATTTATCTGTTTTTGTTTTATCTTATTGTGTTTTATTTTATTATTATTATTCCTTGGATAACTGTTTTTTTAAAGATTTGTTTATTCATGTATTTTATGTAGATGAGTGCTCTGTTTGCATGTATGCCTGCATGACAGAAAAGAGCATCAGATCCCGTTATGAATGGTTGTGATTCACGTGTGGGTGCTGGGAATTGAACTCAGGACCTTTGGAAGAGCAGTCAGTGCTCTTAACCTCTGAGCCATCTCTCCAGCCCACCTGTTTGTTTTCTAAAGGGAGACAAAAATGGTGCCAATCTGGATGGGAGGAGAGGTAAGGAGAAATTGGGAGGAGTAGGGGGAGGGGAAACCATAACGAGAATATGTTGCATTAAAAAAAAATCTATTTTTCAATTAAAAAAAAAAAGCTGGGCATGGCTGTGAATGCCTATGATGTCAGCATTGAAGGGAGAAAACAGCTAGGCTGTGGGAGCTCACTACCAGGCAGCCCAGCCCAAATAGTGAGCTTTAGGTTCAGTGAAAGAAAAACTGTCTCATGAGAGTAAGGTACATAAGGAGTGCATGCTTGGATACACACACACGCACACACACACACACACACACACACACACACACACACACACACACACAGGAAATAATGTCTGCTCCATGAAATGTTTTCATGGAACTGCAAACCTAATGCTTTCCAGTGTGTCTAACTAACTATTCCCATGACAGGGGAACGGGGCCTCCTAGGGCCTCTCACCTCTTTATCTTCCTAATTCCCGTACAGAGAGCTAGCACTGTCTCTAGAAATGACCCCTGGTTTAACTGTTGGGTGGAGAATATGTTTGCTGATTGGACACCAAGGCTGGTTGCAAAATAGTATCCTTAAAATATTCACAATTGCTCAAAAAGTTAAACATAGCATTACCACATGAGCTAGCAATTCTATTTCTAGATATACACTCCTAAGAAATGGAAACAGGACTTCAAACAAACACTCGTATGGAAACAGTTGCAACAGCATTACTGTGGTATTCCAAAGGTAAGGAGAGTCCAAACAGCCACCAACTTACAAAGAGACCAACAAAATGTGGTATATCCATCCTATGAAACAGTATTTGGTCAATAAAAGAATAACCAGCATATGCTACAACATGCTTGGCTCTGAAATCGCTAAGCTAAGTTAAAGAAGGAAAACACAAAAATTCATACCTTGTAGGATCTCATTTCTAGGAAATGCTCAAAACAGGTAAATCCAAGCAGAGGGAAAAAATAGTCATTTCCAGGAGAGTGATGGAATGCAAACAGATCGCCTAGTAGCTGTGGGTATTCATGAAAGTGTCTTAGAAGTAGATCAGGGTTATGTCTTCACACTACAAATGTCCCAAATAGCACTGAACTGTACACCTTAAAATGCCAGTTCTGTATTATGTGAATTTTACCTCAATTAAAAGAAAAAGGAAAAAAAAAGAAAAAAAAAAGAAAAAGGAAAAAAAAACTGAAGTCAACCTGTGGGCACTTGGTTACCTAATGGAGAAAATAGGAAAGAAAGCAAGCAATGGTTGTTAGAGCAGAGTACGGTCTTGCACTTGGAGGCGGCGAAGTCTCTTAAATCTCTTTAATGAAGACAAAGAAGTCAACAGCAGAGAGAGGCAGCAGTTCAACAGACAAATGGAGCTGCCAGCCCATGGCGTCTCTGCAACCGTCGGTGACCGGCCGGAGCGGCTGAGTTTTGAAAGTCAAGTTAACATGTTCTGCGTGCAACCAGCACTGTCAATCCTTTGTCTGCGCTCTCTCCGACCCTCTCCATCAGTTCCCGAGCTTGGCACCCATCCTATTTTCTGCATGGCAGCTGTGCACAGTTGAATAGGAAATCAAACATTCTAAAAACCTGTTGTTTTTCGCACAATGTCTGATTTCCCAGATATTTCATTTCTGGTTTTCTAGCCAACGCCCCTTGTCTCGGGACAGGGGTGGCAGTCAACACTCTCAGGTATAAGCTGCTGGCCGTCCTGCTTGGAGGGAATTCGTAGGGTAGTGGGATCTGAGTCAGAACAGACAGTGTAAATTTCAGACTGATCTAGAATGTCCTTGGGAACATGTTGTCAGCAAACAGTCTTCCACAGGAAGGCATTGGGTAGTCAAGAGTTTTCTGGGGGACACACATTACCAAGGTGAACAGGAAGTTTCCAAGGATGTTGGCTCCCCACCACATGGTTCTGTAAGCCAGTCTGCTGAAAGTGGTTGCTAGCAGCCCCCACAGTAGACGAAATTAGCCCCAGAGGCACTGTTTGAAGTAGAGGAGGTATAGTTTTCCCCCTGGAAAGTGACAGAATGATGGTAAAGTATTATCTTGAAGGGGCATTGCTTCCTGAGCAATCTCATGCACAAACACACACACACACACACACACACACACACACACACACACACACACACACACACCCCTTATGGGTGCCCCCTCTTAGTCTCCAACTCTGTCTTAGTCAGGATCACTCAGTCAGGACACTGTTGACACTGGGCTCATTCTTTGTTGGGGTGGGTGGCAGTTGCAGAAAAGTAAGATGACTCAACAAGATGACCCAGTTCCTAAGTCCAGAGCTGATCACATATTTATTTTCTGAAAACTTTGTTCTGTTTCCCATGTATTGGACATTGGTGTGAACACTCTTAACCCACAGATATGTATTAAGCATCTGTAGGATATCAATATCCCAGGAAGAAGAGTAAAGAAGCCATTGTCTTCTCACTGTGGAGGAGACAGAAATGAACCTATGAGCCAGAGTTGCTAGCGTTGATGACACTTGGGTAGCTATTCTGTCCTGAGCTTGTTAGATGATCACAACTATTCCTGGACTCTTATGAATTCTAGTAGTATCCTCCAATTATAACACACGAAAGTACTTCCAAGACTGCCAGAACACCTTCAGCTGGGAGCCACTGATATAAGACAATGTTAGAAAATTAGCTTTAAAATGGAATGGAATATTCTCTGGGAAACTAGAAGCCTTCACATCCCGAGCTGCCCTTCTTCTGGTGGGACTACTCAGAGGTATTGCTCCTGGGGTAGGAGTAATCAAGCATGGGTGAGAAGAAAAGCAGCTTTGAGCAGATTGGATGAGATTATTTAATCAGATATTTATTGATAAATGTCCCTACAGGAAGGAGTCCATGCACGTAGTTGAGAACTTTAGCTGACCTGAATCACTGCAGTACTTCAGAACCTTGAATGGTGCTGGATGCAAAGTCCTGGAGCAGAATAAAGATGGATCAGTTCTGGGGCAGGTGAGATGGCTTGGTTGGTAAAGTGCTTGCTTTGCAAGCATAAAGACCTGAGTTCAATTCCCAGAATCCCTGTAAAATATCAGGACTGATAGAGTATGCTTGTAATCCCATCTCTGAGGAGGCAGAGACAAGAGGAACCTTAAGGTTCATTGGCCAACAGTCTAGCCTAATTAGTGAGCTTCAAGAGGCCAAGGAGACATAGTGTCCTGAGGATGACACCCAACATTAACCTCTGGACTTCACAAACACACACTCATGTGAAAACATGCACAGAGAGGGAAAGAGATAAAAAGTAAAAGGAGCCGGGTGATGGTGGCGCACGCCTTTAATCCCAGCACTTGGGAGGCAGAGCCAGGCGGATCTCTGTGAGTTCGAGGCCAGCCTGGACTACCAAGTGAGTTCCAGGAAAGGTGCAAAGCTACACAGAGAAACCCTGTCTTGAAAAACAAAAAAAAAAATAAATAAAAAAATAAAAATAAAAGAAAAAGAAAAAAGAAAAAAAAGTAAAAGGAGCTTATCCCAATGATCACCTTAGTGTAAAGCCATTGTTATCCTTGGTCCATCCTTCCTTTCTCTAGTCTCCTTCTCTGGCTTTATGGTCTTTTCTCTTTTCCTATCTACACCCAAACAATCCCACATATTCTCATGCACAAAGGTTAATCTGCCAAATATTCCTTTAATTAGGCCCACTCATCCCTCACACCCACCACATGCCAGAATATTCTTCTACATAAAGACTCAGACTCGTTCTCAGATCAGTTTTCTGAGAGATAAAACCCATATTAAAGTCAACCACAAGTCCCGGAATATACATTGTAGCTGAATAGTCAGTTGATGAGCCTAAGAGCCTGGAATTGAGGGCTTGAGGTCTCCAAAAGTTCTGAACGTAGGCCAAGAAACTGGGTGATCCTTGGTAATTGAAGGCCTGCACATTTGCAGTGAGAAATAACATTGAAAGTCCATTCGCCTCTGCCCCCCAAAGAAACAGTCTTCTGCGGTTACGCAGCCTGTAGCAGGCAGCCTGGATCTTGGCAAAGACGGCATGACTCTGCCCAAGTGGCTATCATTGTTTATGTACTCAGATAAACTTGATACTTTCTATATAAATTTGAGGGTATTTGGCCAAACACTTTACATGTTATACTACACCCCAAAGACCATAACTGTGTCTTTCCATGGGGAAGAATGATTGGGAAATGGCAAACCAGACAAATAAATAAATTATATGTATTTATTTTTCAACATGTTTTTCTAGACTACAGGCCTTTCTCAGGTCACACATGCTTGAAAACCTAAAGGGGAAAGTGGACTTTTGGTCTGATAGAATTAAACTCCTATTTCTTTCCCTCCTGGGTGGCAGCAAACACTTACTCAACTTGTTACTCTTGGTGAACAGAGGCCATTCAGATCCCACAGTCCCAGCATCTATAGTCACCATTCCCAATCAAGGCTCCCACTTCTTTTCCCAAGAGCTACACTCAGGCACTATCAAAGATTAGGACATGAAGTTTTACACTTAGGCGCTATCAAAACTTAGGACATGAAGTCCTAAGAAGACACTGATGAAAATGTCAAGCCACATATGGACTGAAGGGAGAACCACAATCTCCATGGAAACCTCATAAGCCCTTCACAGAGCATGGTGTCTGAGGTGGCAGTAGACTTCAGAACCTCTCAGAAACTGGCTGACTCCTGTGATCAGGAGACTACCTGAGTTCAGGTGTCTGCAGAAAAGGCAGCCTGAAGTCATCTTCTCAGAGCCCTCTGACCATCTCAATGTTTGAATACTTAGTTGCATAATGGTTTAAATGCAAAATGTCCTCCATAAGGTCATGTGTTTGAACACTCCATTCCTGGCCACTGTTGCTGCTTTGGAAGGCTGAGGATCCCTTAAAAATTGGGACCCAGATGGAGGACGTTGGTCACAGGGACTGGCTCTTGTGGGTTGTAGCCTAGCCTGGTTCCTGTCTGGACCCACTGCTTGCTTGCTAATCACAGTCTACAATGTAACCAGCCACCTATCGCTCCCACTGCCCTGCTTTCCCCGCCCCCCGCATTAATTGATTGATTATGTCCTCTCAAACTGTGAGCCAAAACCAAAAGCCCCTCCCCCTTTCAGTATTTATGCCAATTATTTAGTCTCAAAAGGAAAAGTAGATTATACAATATGTGTAAGGAACATTGTATTGACTGTTTATCCTGGTTTATCCAACTACCTATACACGTTTCTAGGCTACTAACCTGAGAGCTACACTGAGCTGTCCTTCAGCCAATCAGTTAAATGTGTTCTGCACTCCCTTTTCCTCTAACAGTGAGAACTTAAAGAAACTGAAGAAGACACTAGAAGATGGAAAGACCTCCCATACTCCTGGATCAGAAGAACTGATCTTATAAAATGACCCTTCTAACAAAAATAATCTGTAGAGTCAATATAGTCCTAACTCAAATTTCAGGACCATTCTTCACAGCCAGAAAAAAAAAGTCTCAAAACTTAGATGGCATGGTGGCACAAAAAGAAAGGAAGGAAGGAAGGAAGGAAGTGAAAAGAAAAGGAAGGGGAAAAAGGAATAAATAATGAATAGGCCAAAGTGATTTTTAACAAAAATAATACTTTGGGAGATTATCATGCTACCTGCTTTCAAATTATACTACAGACCCATAATAATCAAAACAGCATGGCACTGGCTCTTTTGATCAGTTACACTCTAGTCCTTGGGCTGCTTAGGATAAGTTTTTTGACTAAGCTATTTCAATAACCAATTAACTAGCGCTTCCACCTCCAAGTTGATTACCTACTGCCAAGCATGTTTCTTGAAGTACCCACCTGAATATGTTTGCCTTGCCCAAATGCTCCCATGCCTTTCCTGGATTCCAAAGTCTAGCTGACCTCTGAAACTTTTCACAGTGAGGCTTCATCCTGACTGTGCAGAGATTTCCTGTGTCCACTGTCCCCTGCTCATCAATTTCATTTATGCTTTATTGGTGCTGCAGCAGTAGAGGCCACCTTGATCTGTCACTCCACTGTCATTATCACTCATACACCACTGTACAGCTTCCTCGACCCAGAATGCCTTCCACTACATAGTGAAGCTTTTTAGAAACTTGTACTCTCTTTGGTCCATGTCCTTATCCTTGTTAGGCATAAGCCAAGTCACATATAAAGTCTTAGCTCTGAGGAGCATGATCCGAAGGTCCCCTTGGAGCTATGCTGAGCTCATCTGCTGAGGAGCAGACCTCATGCTGATTTCACCTTCCCAGAGTTTCCTTGCAAAGCAGTGACTGTAAGATGTGATTTACAGTCTGCTTATCTGACTTCAAAAGGTAGACTTTCACCAGTGTTCCTGTGGGAGCTGGACGATGAGGTCCAGGACCCCCAGTATCCCCTTACAATGTCAGTTTTGCACTGGGTACTTCAGCTGGTGGATTTTGTACCAGCTTACAAATGTCTTTGCGTCTGGGTGATACCTCGTCAGGACAAGCAATTCACAGCCAGCTGTGGCATTTAGCTCTCCTTTATGGCTAGGACAAATCTGAGACAACATTAATTTCCTGTTGTACCCAGAGTTGCTACCTAGTACAAGGCAGTCTGTCAATAAATGGTTGTTGATGGGTTGGATGGAATGAATCAGAGGCCAGGTGAGCCATTCTCAGCCTTGTCCCTTATTAATCAAGCCACCTTGATCCAAATTTTAAAACTCTTTGTCTCCATTTCTCCATGCTCAAAACAAAGACAACAGCCATGCCCTATTCCTGTGCTCGTAAGGTATTGTTTACCAAAGGTGGATGGATGGATGGATGGATGGATGGACAGATGGACAGACGGATGAGTGGCTGCTTGAATAATAAATGAATGGGTAGGTAGATGAATATTCACCTTGGTGAATTATCAAACTAAGTTGTTTGCTGAAATAATTTTACAACATAACTAAGAGAGATGTACAATACTATCCTAAACCACCACCCATTCACACACTATATAAAGTGGTCCAAGCTCAAAGTCATCCCCCAAGAAGCAGCCAAAACCAGTCACTTCCAGCCCTAGGGATGCTCTCAAGGCTTCCTCTAGGCAACCATGTACTCTTTCCCAGAAAGAAAAGGGAAGGAGAAAGAGAGGAGTGGGAGAAAGGTGAAGGAGAGGGGAGGGTTAGGAAAAGTACAAACATTCAGAGCACTAATTTAAAGCTGTGTCCTGGACTTTTGCAAAAGCTGCCATTTCCCCTTAACCCTGTCCCCTCCTTAGCCTCCCCAGAAGCAGCTTGCAGGC
The DNA here is from genome assembly GCF_007827085.1 of Peromyscus californicus insignis. Lineage (NCBI taxonomy): Eukaryota > Metazoa > Chordata > Mammalia > Rodentia > Cricetidae > Peromyscus > Peromyscus californicus. Next base: position 95,089,327 of record NW_026294606.1, read on the forward strand.
CTGAGGTTTTGCCTTGCTGAAGGTGATAGAGACAAGATCTCCAACTCCCTCCCCATCACTCAGTCTTTAACATAATCTGTCATCTCAGTAGCTGGTTAACACTTAGGCTCAAAGGCAGGTAGCTGGTGAAGTGCAATGCAGAAGGAGCCCATCCCAAGGTTCCTGCCTCTAACCCACCCGAGCTCATCCCTCCCTCATTGCATCTCTCACCTGTGGCTAAAAGGCTCGCTGGACCCACCCGGAAAACCCTGATCCTCCTTTTCAGGAGGCTCTCTGTGGACCCCTGAGACTTCGGCCCCTCCCAGGCACCTCATATCAGCTGAGTAATCTCCCCCACGCATTCTGACACACAGCTGCAAGAGATGAGGCCTGCAGTGTTGATAGATGAAACTTTGGATAAGATTGCATGGTTTTGAATATCTTGATGACATATTTGTATGAAAAGTCTTTTAGAGGAGGGCCTAATATAAATGCACGGAAACGCTTCTAATGATGAGCATTTGTCTGCAGACTTGTTGGAGAAATTAGCATTCATGTGTCTCGGATGTCATTTGCATTTGTATGTGGGGACCAACTTTTGAATAATCATTTCTTCCAGCCCAGAAGAGTTAACCATTTATTCTGAACACCGCACTGCATGCCTTTCTTCCCAGGCAATCTGGCTGGCTCTGCAATGTCCAGAAATGGGCAACAATGTTCTGGGCTTCTATCCCACCACCCTAGCTCTAGTGGGACTTCCTAGACAGTCCTCAGGAGAAGCCAGCTTCTCTGACAACTGCTTGCTCAGTGTCCCACCTCCTTGGCCTCATCCACCTCAATGAGAATATTTCTTTTGTTCCTGTCTACTTCAGTTCTTTCTAGTAGTTCTGGCCCACTCAGAATGACGTCTGAGATATCTCTGGTTAAAAGTATACTTCTATAGAGTCATGAAGTCCACCAAAAATAACCCTCAGGGGAAGCACTAGAGTGTGGACCGTAGTACAGATCTTATTCCTTTCAAAGTCTCTGAAAGGCCCTAAGGTTTCTAAAAGACTGAATTTTAGTGCAGTTATCCTGGTCCAAGCTTAAGTTACATAGGAGACGGGATAAAGTCCTGACAGAGACTAGCAGAGTAAAGCACAGCTCTTATGTGTCCTGTAGTGTCCAGAAAGTAAGCTCATCTCTGCACACACCCATGCTTCATCTATAACCTGAGGAGGTAATTTCTCCAATGAAGAGAAGCCCCAGCACTACCTGCAGATGTACCAACGTCTTCCACCATGTCTTCATGACCTACCTAAGCTCCCAGAAATGTATCTTTGAATAGCTAAGACTGGTGGGCTGCCCTTGAGTCGAGGCTCCTGGAGGTTTGTGGAGGGAGGACTTGTTCACTATTGGGCAGCTAGGAATGTCTTCTGGAATTTCTTCACTTATGATCACCCCAATTCCAGTAACTATCTGTCCATCTTCATTCTGGGAGGGTCTACATCCATGTTAGGCCCACCTGGACTGCTCTCATCTGGACAGAAGGTTCAAGGTCCAGAGAGAACCATAGCTTGGCTCTGTTCTAGGACCCGGAATGTATCTAAATGATACAGACATGTGGGTTGATACCCAAGGAACGAATTGGGGGTGAAGACGTTGAGTCACAGTCGTGTTCATTGGGTTGCTCATAGGATGAGAAACAGAGCATGCTCACTCTGTGTGTAGAGATGCGAACACCGACAATGAAGAGAGGAAGACAAATGCCCACAGCAGGAGTGGAGCTCTGACTCTTCCCCTGAGTGCCACATGGTTCCATATAACCTCAGCCAACAGCAGGCTCACTGTGGATAGGTACCCAACCCCGATCCTCACAAGAACTTGGCTGTGGAGAGAAGAGGATGTTTGGAACCCTCAGGACCTTAAGCCAAGGATGCTAATATTCCGGCACCTCCGTCTGTCATTATTCTCCTCCCTATCCTCTTTCCTTGTAGCTTGGGTTGCTCAATCAAGTCATGACTTTCCAGAAGCCCCCTCTGCAAACCCCCATATTTGGAGAAGTGGGCTTTGTGCTCTCAGACGTGAATCTAAAAGGATTCAGCCTTTTAGACTCCACAAGACCTGGAGGACAGGAGATGAAGGTCCCCTGACCTGTAATTAAAAATGGAAACAACAGCCTGAAAAGAAGTAAAAGGAGTCCAGGCTAGTTGAGCTTTTCCCACGATACTAACTTTGATTTGTGCTTCAATTTGCTGTCAACAGAAATGCTTTCTGGAGGGGAAGCAGATGCTCGGTTGATATCTCCAGCTCGTATCTCTCTGGCTGTGATGCAACTTGGCACTGGTCCTGGGGCATCCTGTACTTGCTCCTGTCACTGGGCCTGTGGCTCTGCACTGCAATCACAGGTTTATATTTGTAGCTGAAGCTCAGAGACTGGAATTCAGGGCACAGTGAGACACAAAGCAATAGCTCAGCTAGTGTATGTGGGATGCGTAGACTTGCCATTACAGAATGGCTAACATTTCCCAGAGTCTACTCACAGTCAATTGGGTTCTCTCTCTCTCTCTCTTTCTCTCTCTCTCTCTCTCTCTTTCTCTCTCTCTCTCTCTCTCTCTCTCTCTCTCTCTCTCTCTCTCTCACCTCCCTCCCTCCCAACTCTCTCTCTTTCTCAGTCTCATTGGCAAGCAATAAGGGAGGGAGGATTATGACCTGATTTGTCAGAAACTCTCTGATTTGTTTCCGTCTTCCTGTTGAATACCTGGTGAGCACGAGCAAGCCCATCAAGTTCTCTGCCGCCATGTTAATGTCTCCAGTGATGCTATCTGGTGTCTCTGTCTCCTGCCAGAGACAACGCCTGCTCCCAGAGAGTTCCAGGCCACGTCCCACCCTCTTTATGTCTGTTAAGGCAAGTTGGGAAAGGCAAAACTGATCCTCCGTGAAGTTTTTTTTTTTTTTAATTAGTACACCTTGAGAACATTTTTTATGAGTCTTTTACCAAACCTGAAAGTCAGTGTTAGGATTACTGGTGATGCTCCAAAAATCAGAGCCTGGAGCATCATGGGAGCAAGGACCATTCCTGACAACCTGATTACCAAGTGGCACAAAGGATCATGTCTTGTCCTCAGAACAGGAGCAGCTCTCAGTGTAGAATCTTCTGGAATCACTTTGCACTGCTATTGTGATAGAAACAAATTACTGTGGCTGCTTCGGTTTCTTAGTTTGGTGGAGATGGTTTGTCAGTCATGGCAAACAAGTCATTAAATGGGCATGCCCAAGTTCATGGGCACATAGAGTATATGCATGTGTAATTTATGCCTGGTTTTGCTTCCCCTCCCCCGACATTAGCCATTTGTTTTAAGCATTACTAACCCTTTGAACATTATTGTACTGTGATTTCAGACCTGCCTGGATTTTAGATGAAGGAAAAGTACGTGAATGTGCTCCCCCATTCAACCCACCTGTAAGATGTATGTCCTTATGATTCGGATCATATGACTTATGGTTGGAAAGAATAAATGGATAAAGCTGCCTATGTGGGAGTCACTCAGATCTACCTCTCTGAAGGACACTGAGAAAAGACAGCACAGAGAGTCTATCTAATCTCCGTCCTGGTGTTTGGGGTTTGAAGCTGATAGGAAGACTGTAGAAGGGCAGTCAGCTGCTACTCACAAGGCCAGAGTTCCCCATGCCAAAGGGAATAGGTCCTGTGTGTAAGCTCAACTGCCAGTAGCTTTTGAGAAGCTTCTGGAACATTCTCTTGTGGAGGTAATTAACCATGTGTTAACCATGTCAAGGACTGGAGGATGTCAACAACTTTAGTTTCATTTGATTTTGTGTTGTGTGGTGTGTGTGTGTGTGTGTGTGTGTGTGTGTGTGTGTGTGTGTGTGTGTGTGTATGTTGGGGTGTGCTCTTGCATTTGGAAGCCAGAGGTCAATATTGGGTGTGTTACACAATTATCTTTTGAGGGAAGGTCCCACCCTCATCCTGGAGCTTGCTGATTCCCCTAGACCAGTTGGCCAGCAAACCTAGGGACTCTCTGCTCTCTGCCTCCACACACTGGGATTACAGGGTTTCCTCACATCAGGAGACTGGTTTGTGGCCTTTTTATTTTCTTAACATAGGTGCTGGTCAAACTCATGTCCTTATGCTTGTGCACCCAGTTCTTACTGACTAAGCCAGCTCACCAGCCTCTATCTAGTGTCTTTTTTCTCTCCTCTTCCTAGATTCATCTTCTCCCTTTCTCTTTTCAACACTGTACTCTTGGAGGCAGAGTTAGGCAGACATGTTGCTGAGGCTTGACTGTATCCCCTGGAATTTCTGAGAGGTTGGGAGGTCATGGAACCCTGCCCCCAGGGGTGGAATAACACCTTTCCTTTGGGATGAATCCTCACCTGGTGAGTTCCACCTTTCTTGGCACAGGGTGAGTGACCACAAGAGAAGCTTGTTCTACAGCGAGGTTGTCCTTGTGATCCATCTCCTCCACACTTACTTACCTTTCTGACTTTCCATCACACAATAGCACATCACCAGGCACTGGCCTCAACCAGATTCAGCTGCTGAACCCTAGACTTGTAGCCTGCAGGACCAGGTACCAAAATAAACTTCTTTCCTTTAAAAATTGCCAGCTTGGGGTATTTTGTAGTGCAAACAGAAGATGGACTGAAAGGTGTATCAATGGCTCCCGGGCAATCTGCTTCTATTTGAGTCAGGTCTGTGAGAGACAGCAGCAGATGAGGCATCAAAGTCGGTTCGCAGTATCTACTCAGCACGTACTTCTCCTTTCCTTCTCCTCTCCTTCCTCCCTTCTCCTTCCCTTGCCATTCCTTTCTGCTCACCTCTTCCTTCTCTCTTTCCTTCCTCTGTCTACCTCACCTCTCTCCTCTATCCCTCCTTCCCATGTCTCTTTTCTGTTCTCTGTTTTTTCTTATTGCTCCATCCGATACCAAAGGCAACTGACTCCTTCGTGTCAGCATTCCTTGGAAACAGCCCTTCCCCCTAGGGTGTTCTATAGATCTTGGACTTACCTTTGGATACTTCCCCCATGACCCCAGTGGACTTCCCTGCAAAGATTTGGCAAAGCATGTGGAGCAAATGCAGTTATGGTGAGTGTAATTCCCTTGAACACACCAGGTCTAGATGGAACAGCCCTCCCCTCTCCCTCTTGGACCCAACTGGTGCTCAGTAGAGGAATATCAATAACATTCTTATTTTTCCCAGGAGGGTCTGAGCCAGGTTAATCAACAAATATTTGGGTCTTGCTCCCCTCTCTAGCCCACATTGCTTCCTTCAAATAAAAAGATCTATATACTCCCTCTGCAGTCCAAGAGTAAGAGGGGTATGAGTCAGGCCTGAATCTGCTCCTTTCTGTCTCTAAATTTTGGGTTACACACAAATTTCCTCCTAGGGGTAGAGTCAAGTCATGATGACAACCACCATCCGACTTCTCATCACATTCTCAGAGGACATGAAGGACATATGAAGCAATAAGCAAATGCATGTACCTTTGTTTGATTGATCAATTACAACCTCCCATGCTAGACAAGAAATTCTCTGTGTCGTGAATAGTGACTTGTTTAATTTTCTATTCCTTCATAAGATCTCCTCAGTGTTGTGCACCTGTGAGCTTGTGAAACAAGAGTTGGTTAGAAACTACTCTTGAGCTTTAGTGGAAGGCTAGCAGAATAAAAGTCTTCTAGTAACTTAAAAAGGCAACAAAACAGTGTCCAATCAAAATAATCTACTGGGTAGACTCTCTTGCAGCTAAAAATGGTAGAGGCAAGTCAGATCTTACAGATAAAAGTGCCAATGACTCCATGAATTTCTCTTTTCTTTTCTTTGTCTTTTATTTTTCTTTTCCTACATACATAATGGCTGGAACTTCAGTGCTCTCTTTGGAAAGCAAAGTGAGAAATAAGAAGAAATGTATGTGAGAATTGCTGAGGTGCTGCATTAATATTATTAAGCCACTGAAGTAATATGACTCTCTCTCTCTCTCTCTCTCTCTCCCCCTTATGTGTGTGTGTGCCCAAGAAAGAACATTAACCCTTGTTGGCTTGAGACATTATTGCTTGATTGATTGCTCTGTAGCTTGTCTACAAAATCATTTCTATCTGATGTAGTGAAACTTATAATTTAATAAAGTAACTTCCTTTCTACAGTGTTTATTTGCTTTCTTGGCTAAAATCCCATAGACTTTGTTTTCCAGGGAGAAGCCTCCAGTAGAATTAACCCAAGCCCACAACCCCTTCCTAGCCTCTTCTCAGCCAGTCTTGGAGCCTATTGAGAGCAGACATGAGGTCAGCTTCTACATGTATTCTTGATGTTGTGTACGATGGTGTTGCCCAAGCAACCAGGTCAAGAGACAGAAAATGGGTTTTATAGGGGCTGGAAGGTGGCTCAGTTGGTAACGAACTGACTGTGCAAGAATGAGGACCTGTGCTTAGATCTCAATCACCCATATAACACTAACAATAAATAAATAAATAAATAAATAAATAAATAAATAAATAAACAAACAAACAGATGCCGTGGTATGTGCATGTGATCCCCCAACTAGGGAGGTAGAGCAAGGAGGATCCCTGGGGTTTACCAGCCAACTAGTCTTCAAGAGTGAGTGAGCTCCAGGCTCAGCAAGAGACCATGCTCAAAAGATAATGTGGCAAGCAGTAGAGGAAGACACTCAGTGTCAATGTTTGGCCTCCATGTGTACCTACATGCACATGCACATGCGTACACAGACACACACACACACACACACACACACACACACACACACACACACACACACACACACACCAAAGAAAGAAAGGAAAAGGGAAGAAGGAAGGAAAGGAAAGAGGAAAGGAGAGAGGGAGAGAGGAAGGGAGGGAGGGATGGAGGGAGGAAGGAAGGAATTAGGCTTGTGGAGCTACAGAGGGTAGACCAGAAGCAGCTTCCATTTATTGAGAGACTGATATACACAAGAGACTTCCTAATCACTACTTCAGACACTCTGGGTTCCCACTAAGCACCACATTCACCTTCATTTTCCTGACAAAAATCCTACAATTCAAAGACTCTTCAGAATTTGATTAAGATCCCAAGGCTCATACATGACACATAGAAAAACATGGTCCCCCATTTCCCAGCTCCATTTGGGATTTATTCTCTACTCAACATGGAATCTAGTGTGCAGAAGACACCTCAGCTTTTGCTTATCTCACTGTGGCATCTGAAGGTTCCAGCAGATCCGGCCAGGTGTGATGCACAGTTGGGTTGACTGTGCATGACAGCTTCAAAGAGTCTAGGATCCGAATCCACACAGGGTTCAGAAGATGTCGGTTGGTCTGGGGTTGTTGAAAATCGTACCTTTCCACTCTCAAATTTGCATGCTGGGTATCTACTGAAAGTTGCTATGGTGATCCATTTCACCAGAAGTTTCCGCTGAATCATCCCAACAGTGATACCAAAGCCCAAGTGTGGTTGGAGGACTGAAAGCCCCAGAGCTGGAGGAGGCAGCTCCATTGTTCACTGGTGACTCACTCCTGGCCATGTGTGGGCCCAGCTGGGAGGAAGAGGAAATCTCTGTGGCAGGTGGCACTCTCAGCTGTAGAAGTTTACCCCAGCAAGAGGCACTCAAATGGCCCCAGGAGAACCTAAAGACTCAAGCTTACAAGTGCCTTCTGGCCAGTGTCCTACTCATCAGGCCTTCCCAGCCATCAATCTTCTAAGTGAATGTCACAGTTCTGAGAGCAAAAGAAGAGTTTGTGATGAGCACGTGTGTTCAGATAGATTGCTTAGTATCTGAATAAAAACACCAAGAGAAGTGAAGATTCCCAGGTCACAAGGAAGAATCAATAGAAGGGGTGCTATCCAGGAGGCCACAGTGGCAGAGCTCTGCTTTAGAGTAGGTCTCTAAGAGAGGAACTGGGAACGGGGTAGTGACCTGAGCTTAGGTCAGGCAGAACTGAGCAGTCCTTCTCATTCCAGTGGGGCTATAGGTTGTGATTAGTCTTAACCTTAGTGTTGACTTCCCTAGGCCTCCTAGAATTGGAGAATCCTGTGAGTGGAAGAGGAAGGATTTGTGATGTGGAGTCTAGTCTAGAGGCCAGCATGTGGCACAGTCTCAGTTACTCTTGGATTCTTTATTTCCACTCAACAGGCAGCTAAAGGCTGCTGTTCTTGTTTGTGAATCCTACTACGTTAGAGCTCAAGGCCAAGTTGTTCATTTGTGCTACTAAAGATTTTAAAGAGTTGTTCTAAGAGTCCCTCTACTGTGTCTTTTAAAGTCAACTTTTTATTGGGCCTCTGTATATGTTTTCACTAGGCATGTTATAGTGAACATGCATACAGTTACCTTTTTAAATACAAGTACACATGTACACTGAATGGCCTAGATGGTTCTTTGTTTGCTCTTGGAAACTTTTAGGGAATGTCACTGGGTTTGGGGGTGAAGATGAGTAGCTTGGAACAAAAATGGGAGGCTCCAAAGTGAAAAAGACCAGGCTAATTGTTCAGGTGTTGTTACAAAAGAGATGTTGCAGCCGGGCAGTGGTGGCACATGCCTTTAATCCCAGCATATTAATTGTACATTTGTATCTTATGTATATATTTGTAAATTCACTATAATAAATATCTTGAAGAAAAACACTATTAACCACCAGTGTTTATAAAGCAGTATCTTTATTCTTTCTTTTTCATATTTTCTAAATCTTATGTATTAAGATAAAAGTGGTAATGATCAAAAATTAAAGAATAAATATGACATGCAAAATTCTAAAGAAGACAAACTAGAGTCCTGGTAATTCTTCCTTGGTGTCATCTTTCTTTGAAATGAAGTTTGATCTTCCCTGGAAAGATCTTCAGCCCCACGATTAGTTCAGAAAACTCACTTGCTCCCTGGCCTTTGCCCCTAAGGAGTAGCTATTGGAAGACAGGCCAATGGATGTGTCCTGAGGGGATTTGTGACTGCTATCTGATTGACATCTGTCAGAAGACAGCACAAAGCATTGGTTAGTCTCCTGGGGACTTGTGGGGTTCCATATGTTACAGTGACTGACACCACTTTCAACCCTTAGGGGCACATCTTTGATCATGAAGAGAAGTTGAACAGTGGGACGAACCCCCAATGTCTGTAATCTCTCACTGTTCTCCTTAAGCAGAGCCATGTTTCCACACTCACTGGCTCTCCTGTGGTTCTCTTAAGTCTACTTCCCCGGCCTGGGACCTTTCTCTTGGATTCTAGCTCAGTGCTTTCAACTAAGTACCCATCCTTGCGTTCTAGATGAGTGAGGTTTGTGCTATCCCTTAGAAATTCTCATTCACGGTACCAGAAATTCCAGAGATGAAGGATGCAAGAGCCATATACCCCAGGGAGGTTACTGAGGCACATTACACTGTAGCATGTGACCTTGTTAAACACACACACACACACACACACACACACACACACACACACACACACACATTACCAGACAACACAGATTGGATGCTGAGGAAACTACTCAGTTGATTCTGTTGATAAAGTGCTTGACTTGTAAAAAACAAGTCTTGAGTTTGAGTCCTAGAACATACCTTAAGTGGACTATGACTGGGGTATGTGCTTATAATCCTAACACTGGGGAAGTAGGGTACAGGAGGGACCCTGAGCTCACTGGTCAGCCAGCTGAGCCTAGTGAGCTCCAGACTGGTGAGAGACTCTGCTTCAAAAAAAAAAAAAGGTTGACAGAGCCTGAGGAATGACAGATGACAGCAGAGATTGTCTTCTGGCATGTACACACACACACACACACACACACACACAAGACCCAGGTCAGAATGTCTACCTGAACCTCCTTGCAAGCGGTGTAGGCTTCAGTAGGAATCTTAGCCTTTCCGAGTTTCAGTTTCCGTACCTACAACCCAAAGAGAAAAACAAATATCCAGTGAGATGCTTTGCTGTGGGGATGAAATGAGTGTCTGCAGCAATAACGAAAGCTGCAATGGCTTTCCATTGCTGACAAAGCAGCTCAGGATGACACCCACCTGCTATGTCACCGTTCTAGAGATGAGAAACCCAGGTGGGCTCAACAGCGTTCCCCAGGTAGGGACTTCCAAGGCCAAGATGAAGGTGTCTGCCAGGCTGAGCTCATAAGTCAAGGCCCTGGGAGAGAATCTACTTTCAAGCTCCTTCAGACTGTTGGCAGAATTAATTTCACTGTATTTGTAAGATAGGGGTTCCATTTCCTCGCCAGCTGTCAAATGAGCTCCTCTTTTCCTTCTCAAAAACACCTATGTCTCCTATTGTACATTGGGGGATACCCTATGTGCATATATATGGTATATAAATGTGGGGGGTGTGTGGCCTATGTCCACGTGTAAGGGTGGGATGCCTGCACTAACACAAGCACAGAGGACACTGGGTACTCTGCTCTGCTGTTCTCCACCTTATTCCCCTGAAACAGGGTCTCTTGCTGAACCTGGAGCTAGACAAGCAGCCTGTAGGTCCCAGGTATACTCCTGTCTCTGCCCTCCACAGTACTGGAGTTATAGATACACATGGCCACACACAGCTTTTAACTCTGGTGCTGAGGATTTAAACTCAGGTCCTTATGATTACACAGCAATGGTTCTTGCGCACTGAGCCAGCTCCTCAAACCCACCCATATCGTTATCTAAAATCCTATTCATACATCTCTCTAACGCCCCTTTCTGTCACTATGTAGCAAATCTTCTGTCTTCAAATGGCTCATGGGTTCTATTAGACTCTCCTACACAATTTATCATAAGGTAAACTGATTTGCAATCTTACAAAGTCTCTTTGACATGGAACATAACATCATCACAGAAGTACCATTTCTGAATAGCAGTCACCAGAGACAAGGGCCAGAAGTACTGGTGATCTTAGAATTCTACCTAATGTAGTAGTTTATACAGAACCAGTGTTTGGTATGTGCCAGACTGTGCTCAGCATAGCAGGCACATTATCTCATAAAATATTTGCAACAAGTGTGTTTCAGACATGGTGTCCAAGGTCTTGGGAAGATAAGGACATCTATTCAGAATAACAGTATGCTCCTAACAGACTGAGTTTGAACTTGCATCTGATTCCAAACAGTAACTTGTAATCATCTTGCTCTGTCACATGCTTGAAGCAGACCCTGCTCCCCAGTGGTCCTCTACCATAGGTGTCCATAAAAAAGTACTCACAGATATCTGTCACCAAATTCCTAGACACTGGCTTGAAAAAATAATCGACTTGACTGATTTCCAATCTAGGAATACAAAAAGAAACACTTCTAACTGAGCAAACTTCAGTTCATTTCTTGGCCAAACAGTGCTGTATTAATAGATCCAGAAATTAAAATAGAAACATAAATGAGTCAAGAGGGCTTGGTGCTTGAATTACTCTGAATGGAATAAACTGGTGGGAGATCCCTGTTGGAGGTCCCTATGTCTTTGCTCAAGACTTTAAAATCTAAGCCAGCGTGGTTTCCATCCACGGCTCCCATCATGCTTTGGGATGAGTTAGAAAAGGTTTTGAAGACCTCAAGAAGCCACCTCGGTAGCTGTTACCTGAGTGTTTACTCCTGCCTCCCAATCAGAATCACCTCTAGTGGAAATCAAGATTTGTTTTCTGTTTGTTTGTTTTTATCAAATGCACCTTCTCTGAAGTAGAGCAGGGGGATGAAGATATGGCTCCTCTGTTCAGAGCCTTCATTGCTCTGGCAGAGGACCCACGTTCAGTCTCCACCACCCACATCAGTCACTTGTAACTCCAGTTTCAGGGAATCTGTCATCCTCTTCTGGCCTTCACCAGTACACATACACACATACACACACACACACACACACACACACACACACACACACACACACACACGTGTGCCTTCCAACTAGCAGTGGGTCATGAAGGAAGTTACCAACAATGCTATGATGTTGGGGAGGCAAAAAAAAAGCTTCAGGTATTTTTTTAAGCTAAGTTATATGACTGTTACCTCTTAGTGTTAGCAGGAAATGAGTTTGGTCACCCTTTACTCATCCATAAAATCTTCTCTTCCACAAAATTTTTGAGTCCTTGATGCAGCCTACAGACATCAAGGGTGCAAGAGTACAAAATAGATTTAGGCATTTTCCCTGACTTCAGACTCCAAGATGAGCAATTATAAGACAGGGTTGTCAGTATTTACACGCAAACAGTCCAAAGAGGTGGACGGACAAGAAGAATGAGCATCCAAGGTAGCCTGGGTGAGAGGGGATGGTCAGAAAAAAATCCCCAAGGACATGAGAGTTGATCAGAGTTTTGAGATCCAATGAGATTTAGCAGAAGGGCAAAGAGGAAGAATACATGTGAATATTCAGATGTTGGGCAAAGTAGAGTGCATTCTGGAATCTGCAAGCATGGGTAGGTGGGCCTGGGAGTCACTGCAGAATGGAAGTGAGGTGTGAGGAGACCACAAAGCCATTGGTGTCACCTGAGCCAACCAATGGACATCTCCTGGCCATGTGAATGAGTGAGACTTTACACTGAAGAAGATGGGCCACTGCAGGCTCTAAGAGGGATTGAAGCATATTTGGATTTCATCCAAATATGTTATGTATTGATTTACTTTATGCTGTGTGTGACGTGGGCACATGCAGTGGAATGCATATAGATGTTAGAGGGCAACTCGGTGGAGTTGGTTCTCTCCTGTACCTTTACTTGGATTCTGGAGGTGGAACTCCAGCTGCCAGGCATGCACAGAGTGCTTTTTACCTCCTGCCATTTTATATATTAATAACTTGAAGAAACACGGGGGTGAAGAAAAATTCAGAAGGACCGGATGTGAACAAAGGCAACATCACTGCATCAGACTTAGTGGAAGTGGAGTAAAGATCTAGAAGAGACCTTAAACATCAGAAGACTCCAAGGTGGGGTGATGAGGATACTTCCCCCCGCCCCCAGCATTTCACTCTCTGCCCACAGAAGTTATGAAGTACTTGCTATGCTATTAAATATTGTGCCAGGCGCTTGGGAAGGAAAGAACTGATGGGGAAGAAGTGTCCTTCCTTCAGTAGCTACCGTTCTCGCAGCAGAGACAACACAGCTACTAAGTCTCTTCAGCAGGGAAGCAAGGTATACTATCTGCTTCTGTCCTCTTAGTTCTTTCCTTCCTTCCTTTTCCCCTCTCTTTTTTTAATACTAAAACATCCTTAAAATAAAAAAAAATGTAATACTTAGTCTATAGGCTATAAACAGACACTCATGGGGTTGGGTGGGCAAATAGGAATTGAGATAATATGCTGGGAAAGAACAGGAAACGCGTGCAAAGCCCCAGGGTGGGGAAGGGCATGGAGAGGTACCAAAGGGGACAAAGAGAAATAGGAGCTGTGGCTGGAGTACAGACAGTCACAAACTATGTTAAATTCAAGTCAGCATCAGGGACCAGGTTTGCAATGTAAGGAGAGATTCCCGAATGTTCAGTCACAATATATACATACATGGAATCGCCAAAAGACAAATACAATTAAATTTAAAAAGAATTAAATGATGTTTATAGGGACCAACGAGATGGCACAGCTAATAAAGATGCCTGCTGCAGGCCTGAGGACCTTAGCTCCATCCTCCAGACCAACATGGTAGAGGGAGAAAATCCTGTAGGTTGTCCTCTGAACTCCATACTCGCACAGTGGTGTATGTGCACACATGCACAATTAAATAAAATGTAATGCAAAATGTATCATGTACAATATCCACCCTGTTAAAACTGAGGGTCTGTTCATGATAACGGGAAGGGAAAGGAAAGGAAGCAGGAGGAGAAAGAAGCTAGAACCACAGGAGAAAGAGAAGACAGAAGTCCCAACCATCCTAACTTACTCTGAGGCCCATGTAGAGCACTCTGAACTGCACTTGTCAATTAGAGGCTGTTCAGTGGAGGTCAATCGTAGGTAAATGCATGCACCCTGTGTAGATGATTCTAAGGGACTGTGGGACAAAGGGAGTGTGTATAAATGCAAGAAGAAAAAGAGGGAGGGGAGGGAGAGAGAATAGGAAGGAGAGAGAATAGGAGGAAGGAAGAAAGAGAGGAAAGGAGGGAGGAAAGGAAGGAGAATGAGAGGAAGGAAGGGAGGGAGGGAGGCAGAAAGGAAGGGAGGAAGGAAATAGGAACAGCAGGAAGTGCCCCTGGTTTGGCAGACACAGGAAATCACCCAGGAGCATCTCTAACAGCATGAAGACATTCTGCTATGAATCCCCTCCAGCCCCACAGTGTGAAGTTTTAATTAATACAGCTATTAAATAAGGTTTTGTCCCACAGTGTGAGAGTGCCTAGGGTGAGCCTGGCTGCTTCACTCTGGAAGACAGCCAACACCAGGACCCCAGGAAGTCTTACTGGAAACAAAAACCAAAGTTATCCAAAAATCTCTGTTTCCAAGCACTTTCACCTGCAAATCTCAGCTTGCTCTTGGGATCTTTATGTTTCTCCCACTCAGGCCTCCTCACACAAAGCCCTCAGCTTCCAGTCCCCAGGGGAGAGGACTCTGGTTTCTGGCAGCAGGCAGAGAGATGCTTGCCAGTGATTCTGCTTTTTAAATGCTGTTGTGTTTATGATCTAAGCACTTACCTGCACACCATCAGACTGTTAGAACAGCAACCCCATAGCCTGTGGTGTGACTCAGGAAGGTAGCCCCTGGGGTCTGATGGATGGAGGAATGGCTGGCTGAATCTCAGTCTCTCCACCTCTAAAGGGTTTTGATAAGTTTCTAAATATACTGGAGCTTTGGGTTTTAATTAAAATTTTAATATGCATCATGGAAATTTATTGATTCTATGGTGGTGGGGTCTTGTGTTTTGGATGCTTTTGCTAACTGTATTTTCTTGGGAGTTCCTAATGGGAGCTCCAATCTCACCTCTCAAGGAGGAACAGCTCTGCAGGAGCCCAGTAGCATCCCAGAGTTGGGAGGGGGTGCTGCCTTGGAGCGACTGGGCTTATTTTTACATCTCAGAATTGGTCCTAAGGCTGACCACCGAGGAAGATAAAAAATGTTGAAATTTGCACAAAATTCTTAAAACTAGACATCATTTGTCATGTCTCTCTCTGTGAAAATCATTTCTCCTTTTCCATTACCATGGTTACATGGGGGTCTAATCCCAAGGAAGGATGTGCTCAACAACTCAGAAGTTACGGTTAGGACAAATCTCCTATGTGGGCTGAGATTACATAACTGAATTGAGATAGTGGAGATTGCATTAGGTTGGTGCTTATGGAAGAAAGTTCTAGAAAAAATGAAGAATTCCATTCAATTAAATACTCTTGTTAACTTTGTCAGTCATAAAACCCATTGGATTCCAAATTTTTGGTTAAGTTTCCTCAAAAAAAATGTATTATCAGTCATTTCTTGCTCTGTAGATGGGAATTGAAGGAAAGTCTTTCCTGGTGAACAGGGGCTAGAAAATGCCCTTGGCTATTCTGAGCATTGAACAACACAATAGTTATAGGGCTGTAGTTCTCAACTGAACAATTTTGTTTCTCTGGGGACATCTGGCCATGTCTGGACACATTTTGTTATAACTTGGGGGGGGGGAGGAGGTTGCTACTGACATCCAGTGAGGGAGGGTGTGGGGGAATGGATGTTACTCGGTGCCCTTCAGTGCACAAATGGTTATTCCAGCTAAACACCAACACTGCTGCATCTGAGAGCCCAGGGATGCAAGTGGTTTGCAGGAAAGTGTCGGATATTAGAGCACCAGTGCCTCAGTTGCTTTCCTCAATGGGAGCAAAATGTCCTACAAAATCAACTTAAGTGAGGAGGAGTTTGTTTGAATCGATGGCATTTAAGGGTACACAGTCCGCCATGGTGCAGAGGGAACAGGGTTGGGAGCATGAGGTAGCTGGCCACATTGCATCCATAGTCAGGATGCAGAGAGTTATGAATATTCATCCTGTGGGATGGTGCTGCCTACAGTCCCAATGGGTATTTCTCTCCTCAATTAAACCCCTCAGGAAACACCCTCAGACACACTGTAAGATATTCCTGTCAAGCTGAGATCACAATGAACTTTCACAGTGACTGAAAAGAGGGAGTGAAACAGGAAAGTCTCTGCTGTGGGCATCTGGTGAGGACTCTGCCATCAACTAACTGGGTGATGCTGAGATACAAGTTCATGGAGGGATGCAATAAATTTCATTTATTTATTCATTCATTCGCCCAGCTTTGGGGAAATGGCATACTCTAACCTTGGAAGAGTGAAAAAAAGACGAGGGTGCGAATATGTATGAAGGCTTGGACCAGGAAAGAGGGCCTGGAAGATCACAAGAACGGGGCTTCTGGATCTTCACAAAGAGCTTAACTTTTACTCCAGTGAGCTAATAGCTGCACACAGTGAAGAGTGTGGACCAGTTCATGTTTCAACTCCATTTTCCTAAGCAGACCTGCAATCTTCTCAGCCACTGCACAGGCTCTCAGTGATATGTTGGATGAGAGACTGTATTTCTTTCCATCAAGGTTAGAAGATCCAACCAGAATAGAACAAGGGTGGAGAGGAGAACAGTTGGGGGGGGGGGGCATTATGTGGCTCCAGGAGAATATAGGAACTCTATATCATCCCTTCAGTGACTGAACTGTGCCTTACGGTGTGACACAATGATTCTACTATAGCTATATATCCAAGAGAAAGGACAATACAGCCACCCAAAAGGTTGTGCATGAATGCACTCAGCAGCATGGCTCACAGTAGTCAAAATGTAGGTGTAACCTATAAGTCCACCAAGAAACAAACAGATAGGTTAGTGGTATGGTTCATCAGTACAGCTTGTGCAGAACTTATGCAAGGCCCTGAGATCAATCTCCAGTACCCCAAAAGTGAGAAGAATAAACAAGCTGAGGTGTGTATTAGTTACTTTCCTGTTGCTATGCTAAGATACTAAGGCTGAAGCAACTTAGAGAAGAAATTATTTTTTTTTTTTTTTGGCTTATGGTTCCAGAGTCCATAATGACAAGGACAGCATGGTAGAAAGCAGTAGGTGTGGTGGCTGGCTGGAACAGTCTGCACAGAGCAAAAAGAGTTCACTGAAAGTGGCTTGAGGGCTTCAACTCTTAAAGCTCACCCCCAGTGACACACTTCCTCCAGCAAGGCCAAACTTCCTAAACCTCCCCAAATGGTGTCACCATCTGGGAACCAAGGGTCCAAATGCCCAAGAGTATGGGGGACATTTCTCACTCAGACTGCCACAGGACACACATAAAGAGTAGAATATTATTAGCCATAAGAAAGAATAAAGGCCTAGCACTTGCTACAGGGTAAGTCTCAAAGAAGTCACACTGCAGAAAGAGGCCAGTCACAGAGGGATATGGGGTATGTGATGCCATTCCTAGAAATGTTCCAAACCAGTGCATCTGCAGAGAAAAAGGAATTGATTGGTGCTTGTCACAGAAGTAACCCCTAATAGATAGAGAGATCTTAGTGAGAAGGATGAGAATTCTCCAGATTGGCACAGAGGTCACGGTTCTCAATCTTGTGGATGTATTAATGGACCACAGAATTATATGCTTCAAATGAGTGTGTCCTATGGTATCTGACATACATGTCAATAAAGATGTCTTTTGGTGTGGTCTGTGTATCTGATAAATGTGTGTGTGTGTGTGTGTGTGTGTGTGTGTGTGTGTGTGTGTGTGTGTGTATGTGTGTGTGTGGCTGCGCACTCCCTCACGTACTTACGCAAAGTCCAGAAAACATCAGGTATCATGCTGTATCACTCCTCACCTTATCCCCTTAAGGTGGGATCTCTCACAGGCAGCCAGAAAGCCCCAGTGAATCCTGTATCCAGTTCCAAGTAATTTGCATACTCAGTTTGTCATGTGAGGGCTAGGCATTTGAACTCAGGTCCTCCTGCTTGGGCAGCAAGCACTGTTATCCACTGAGGCATCTCCTAGCCTCAGAGCTATGTTTTAAGGAGAAGTAGAGGAAAGAGATGACATCTGACTTAAATTCACCTTGACAATTCTCTTCTTGAGTCCCTCTCCTCCATGACAGTTTCCTGGCAAGTGAGTGAGAAATAAAACTTGGGAGATGGTGTTGCTTGGTAAGGTAACTTTAAACCTGTTTCTTTTTTGTTAACATCCCCAGTTCCCTTAAGTCAGAAAACTGTTACCTTTAACCCCAAGGATACTGACAAAACAAATAAGCTCAGGTCCATAAAGTCTTTAAAATTCAGTTTCTTGTGGAAAGGGTGTGGTGTATATTGTGGTAGCTGGCTTCCCCGGGCAGTCTTCAATGTACAGAGAGAGCAGTACCCTGTTTCCTTTACTGAGAAACTTATCTGACCTCTTCATCCACACAAGTATGACTTCTGGTAAAATCAAAAATGAAAAGAACATTCTTTTGTGCTGATGAAAAATGAAAATAGGAAAAAAAAATGAAGAAAGACCCAGGGACACGTAATTCATCATAAGGAGATGTCAAGTTTTCCTTGTGTCATCTTTTGGGGGAGGAGAGAGTTTAATCTGTTTTAAATTACAATGAGGGAGAGTGAACATGTTTTGGTCCTCATAAGAAACTTCATGGCAGGAACAGGAATTGATCTTGAGATGAGGAAGTTTCCCTGAAACCAAACTACCCAGGGTCTATATTCCCTTATAGTCTCCACAGGTTTTAATTTTCCAAATTACTGACCACATTCATTCATCCATTCAACCATTTGCTCATTTATTCACTCATTATTCCATCTATTCATTCATTCATTCATTCATCCATCAATCCATCTGGTCATTCACTCACTCATTTATGCATTCATCTACCCATCCATTTATCCATCTATTCATCCATTCATTCATTCATCAATCCATCTACTCATTCATTTATTCATTCATCCATTCATTCATTCAGTGTACTCTTTGCTACTGTACCCTTTTGGGAATGTAATGTTAAGGCACCATTCATGCCCTAAAAGAACTCATAAATCTATGGAGAAACAGATTATAGTTATTAATTAACTCTGTAAAGGAACTATGAAAAGTAATAGAGGAGCAATGTGGCTTATGAGGAAAGACTGAAGGGCTTTGAAGGAGCCTGGTGAATTAGAATGTTCTTGGCTTCAAGTAAGAAAACATGTGGTCCATGAAACTCACACAATGAAGTTTTTATCTCATTCAGTGGACATCTGTAGATGAGGGTGAGGGGATGGCTCCAGATTTGATGAACTAATTAGGTTCTATCTTCAGTAACCAGTTACTTCCATTACTCTATTTTTTAAAAACTTTTATGTGTGTGTGTGGGTTTTTTTTTTGTGTGTGTGTGTGTTTGTGTGTAGGTCAGAAGACAAATCTTGGATTTGGTTCTCTCCTTTAGCCATGTGGAGCTTAAAATTGAACTCAGGTTGTTTTGGCAACAAGCACCTCACCAGCCCCACTACTTCATTCTTCCATCCCCATTGAATTATTTTCCCTCTCTTGATTTATATAGAAAGATTGCAAGGTGGTTGCATAACAGCAATGTATGCTGCTAACTGCATTCACCACGCTATAGTGCCCACATAAACCAGGCACGGGAGGGGAGTGTGGGGGAGTAAAGTAAGTGATATGGATTAGGATTTCCTTCCAACATCATCAGGTCTACACAAGTCAGGCCTGGTGGCACTCACCTTGAATCCCAACACTTAGGAGGCAGAGGCAGGCGATACCTGTCAGTGAGAGGACAGCCTGGGCTATAGAATAAGTTCCAGGCCGAGGCCACATATCAAGACCCTGTCTCAACAATAACACCAAGTCTTCATAAGAGTTAGCTGATCTGGGGTTAATCTCCTGGGATTTTGCAGAGTTGAGGTTAGCCCTCAAATCCCACCACGTTAAAACCCAAGTGGTTTGGGGCAGATCTGGGCTCCCAAGCAGACGTAGTCACTGACCTTGGTTTCCCAGCAGGCATGCCACTGAGGAGGCTGGCTTTGTTTTCGAAACCTGTACTGCCACCCTCACACAGTGTAGTCATCTTGACTCCTTGGTGTGGGTGGATGCTCACCACAAGCCGATCTGAGCCCCAGGTTCCTCGCCGCACAATACTCCCTTGCACACCCTTTAGAGACTCAGCATGTGTAGTCCTTCCACAGGACCTCTGTGTTCTCTACCTTAGCAGATGGTCCATGGTTCTCAGTAGTGGCTGTGTGATTTTTGTCTTCCAGTTCAGGAAAATGCACAGTGGGTGCAACCAGAGAAGAACTCAGAACCATAGTGCCCCTCATCATCCCACGCCAACACCCAACTTCCTGGCTGCTGGCTAGAGACCACAGAAGGAACTGGCTGCCAAGCCATCCTTATGTGAAAACTGAACAAATTTAATACAGAAGTCACTGAGAGCAAATAAAGTAGGGGACCCTGTCTGCAATGTAGAGGATCATATCCTCACTGAGTAACTTTCCCCTTTAAACTCCAACTTCAACCCAATTAGGGCCTGGCTAATTAGTTTTGTGTGCTGCACAACAGTTGGGGGAAAAGGTCATTTGGGTATATAATTTTCTCTCCCTTTCTAAACCACAAAACTTCCTCTGTGGAGCAGGCTTCAAACTTCCGGTTCTCTGAAGCAAAACAAGCTGAGTCACGTGTTTCTATTAATCCCCACCTAAAAGCTCAGGATTAATAACAACAGCAGTAGCTATATCTGTCCATGGAGCACACAGGTGCTGGGCACTGCATGGATCTCACCTGTCATAGAGTCTCCCCAAGATGTAGGCAGCCCATGCCATACACAAGTAAGCCATGTCTCAGAGTGGCTTAGAATGAGGCCATGCAGATGGCAGGAGAGAATATACGTTCAAAGTTAGGAGATCTTGGACTTTGGCCTCGACTAGGGCTTGGGCAAGAGATTTTCTTTTCTAGAAGACATTTCAAAGGAATTAAACAGGAGTCAGTATCTCCACTAACAAACTACAGATAGATATGTGACTCCATTAAAATGAACAGCTTCTACTGTAGAGATAATACTCCTGCAGGTATATTGGAATTGGAGAGAGCCAGCATTGCTGGTTTTAATGGCTATCCTATATCAGAAGTTATGAGAGACATTGCCATACTTGTTCATGAAAACAGTTTTGAAAAAATATGAATGGATGGGCAGACAGTAGATTTCTAGTTGAGTAAGTTTTGTGACCCTTCAACAAAATGCTGACATTGTTCTGATGAGTAAGAAAAGCCTGGAGAGCTGGAAGGATGCTTTCTGAAAGTCCCTTGGGTGTCATTTTTTTGTTCCTTTTGAGTTGGGATGATTTTCTGAGTCCCTGGCTAACCTCAAACTCACTGCATAGCCAAAGCTGGCCTTGAACTCCTAATCCTCCTGTCCTTGCCTCCCGGATGTTAGGAGTATATGCATGCAGCAGCATGTCTGGCCTGCCTGAGCATTGAATCCATTACATAGATCTTGTGAAGAAATCTATACTATCGGGGGAATTAGTTACGACAAGATGGGAGCACTGCCTCTCCCAAGCTATGTGAAGCCTGGGTGCTGAATATGTGCCGAGTCTATTGGACTCTATAACTTATGTAGGGATCCATGCTCTGAGCCCTAGCCGTCCCTGGCTCATCCCCATAAATTGTGAAGCATAGTGCATCACACAGAACCAGTTGTCTCAGTGCCTCAGGTGCTCATCCCAGTGTCTCTGTCTCTGTTCTCTATCTCAACAGGATACCAGTTTGAGCACAGGGTTAATCCCTGACTTTGCTCTTCCTTGTCTCCATATCCCTGCTTTCCTCTTCCTAGCATCCTGCCCTGTAATATAAGAATGTTGTATTAAACCTCTACAGGCAAGAACTCAGCAGTAAAGGCATTTGCAGTTAGAACAGGGCACAGCATTGGAAGGAGTCAGGGGACTAGTAGGCATGATTCATCCCTAGTAGATTCAGGAGATCAGAACAGTGAAAAATGATGGGGGTGTTCATCACCAGCTCATTTGACAATTGTTTTAGAGGTGCACGCTGCACCGTGAACTGGGTTCAGAGCACATCTTTACACCTTTATGAGAATGCTAGATTCCACTCAAATGGGTTGGTTCTCATGGAAAGACAGGAAGCTCGTGGACAATGAGCCACTGAGCTGGACTTCCATCACTGATATGTGGGCATCACAGTGAAGCCTTAGGAACACTCAGAAGGGTTCCCAGAAGACTCTGTATTATTCTGTAGGTGAGTTGGGGTAATGACAGTACATTCAATATTCGGACAATCTGAGGAGGCATCAGGAAAATGATATACATATGTGTGCATATATACATAAATATATATGTATATGTATGTAAATGTCTGTACATACATACATACATACATATCACATGAGAGTCTCACTTTTTGAAAAACACCACCACAAAATGTAACAGACCTTGGGCATGGGGGAACATATCCACGATAGTTTAACTTTCTGTTCAGATTTTCAAGATAATATATTATTTAACAAAGGAAGAAAATAATACTATTGGGGGGTGTCACTAAGAACCCACTCCACTTGTATTCTAAGTCCTAAGAGGGAAAAAGGTGTGTCTGGAAGATATTTCAAAGAAGTTCAAAAGCTACTTTTAGCCTAATGTCATTTTTACATTCCTGTGGAGCTATTTAAAGTGTTGCTACATTCTGTACATAGTAATGATTGGCTAGGTGGATGGACAGATGGGTAGATGAGGGAGAGGAAAGACAGAAAAAGGACTTGCAGGATAGGTGGATGAATGAACAGGAGGATGGAAGGATGGAGAAATGGATGGATGGATGGATGGATGGATGGATGGATGGATGGATGGATGGATGGATGGATAGATGGACTGATGGATGGATGGGTGGATGGATGGATGGATGGGTGGATGGATGGATAGATGGATGGATGGATGGGTTGGTGGGTGGATAGATCGATGTACAAATGAGTAGACACATGAACAGAAAGACAAAAGACCAAGAAGGTGGGTGGATGGGTAGATTAGTGAGCAGATGAAATGATACAGAGATGAAAACCTTTTTAACCTTTTTCTTTGAGACTGTCATGAAGCCTTACATACAACAAGCTGCCAGTTAGTGAAAATGTGACTTGTGACCTCAACAATACACCAACAGGTTACTCCTTTGCAAGTCTGAGACTTGGGATGAACTCAGCATTGTCTGACCCACTTGACTATTGTCTAATCTTCCAAGTGTTGGTACTCCAGACTCTCCTGGGGTGGCTTTGTGCATAGAGCAAGCACATGAAAATGCACAAGAGGGACACTGTGACTCTAGAAAGTCTCTGAAATTAGTAGGTTGGAACCCAAGAATGGAGCCAGGGAACTGTGCATGAGAACTTCTTTCAAGGCTCATCATGATATAGTGTAGAGAAGAGGAAACCTGAGTCTTACATTGAGTGTTCCCAATTCCTTGCTCACCTCCATCTACATTTCAGTCCTGGTATGTAGAATGCTTCCATTATGGGTAGAGTCACTACTAGTTTCAAGGGGAGCTTACTTCTGTGAGAGAGGCCTGGTGGCAAGTAAGCCTGGGATGATTCCACAACAAACACCTGACCTCAAAGGCCCATCCTCGTAGACAAATAAAGTGGAAGGAGTCAGGTCCAGATGAGGTAGCCCCCCTCTCTGACTTCACACGGGAATGAATCTATGCCTTCCTTGAAGCAGGTTTGGATCACTGAACAAGTGGCTTTTCAAGATGGTGCAAAGGCATCATTATCCTCTGGGTAATCACAGTCCGGGTCTTCACAATCTTCTGTGGTAGGAAAGGCACTCCGGTCTGCATTTTGGTGCTTTGTGTTCTGAATGCTTTTTTTCCCATTGCAGCAAAATCTTTCCAGAAAGAGTTCTGGATTTCCAGCTCCTTTTTTCTGAGAGAATTCCAACCCAACCTATTCCTATTCATGCAGGACCCCCTGGGGCTTGGGATCTGATTCAACTGAAGCCAGGACACAGGCATCAAACCTGAGATCCTGCTCCAGTCACTCACAGAATGCAGAGTTTAGGAGTAAAGGGATAACTGGAGAGAATCAGCCAGAACCAAGACACGAGAATGCTTTGTGTCTTGACTGGGGTAGACACAATTTGGCAAAACCACAAGAAGAGAAACACACACAAACAGGCTCACATACCTACACACACACACACACACACACACACACACACACACAGAGAGAGAGAGAGAGAGAGAGAGAGAGAGAGAGAGAGAGAGAGAGAGAGAGAGAGAGAGAGAACATGAAACTCATGTTAAGATGGGTGGGTTGAAACAATGACAGATTCCTGGCTTGTACTATTGTACAATTGCAATGTAATATATGAGGCTTGAGAGAGGCTGATAAGGGATCCCCCAGATCTACCTGGGCTATTGTTTATAACTACATGGGAACCTTCACTCCACCATTTTAAATATAGAGATATATCTTCAGTTACACTGTATGGTCAGTCACAAATGCCAAGCCAGGGGGTCTACTGAACAGAGTGGAGGTGTGTCAGCTGCTTGGCCATAAACACACAAGGAAGACCTCCCGAGGAGGGACTTCTCCCAGAAGTGAATATGAGTCTGTCAGTCTGACAAGGAGGAGGATGGGCTAAGATGCACCTGCCAGGGAGCACTTGGGATCTGCAGGTACCACTGCAGAATTTGATAACAGATGAGAAGCAGACGACAGTATCCTCTGATGCCCTCACATCAGTATCTACAGGTAGAGACATTCCAGACCCCCAGTGAATATCTGAAACCAGAGATAGCACTTTACCCTGTACGCAAATACTGAGATCACCCATTTGGTAACCAATGGCAACTAAGTGTCTAATGGGTGGGTAGCACACATGGTGCAGACACACTGAAAGGAGAGATGATTCATATTCTAGGTGGGAAAAAGTGGGATGCCTCAAGATTTCATTCTGTTATTCAGAATGGTGTATAGTTGCAAACTAACTGATGTTTTATTTCTCCTGCTTTCCAGGTAGCAGTTCCAGATCCAGGAGACCTACAAACTGGAACCAAAGAAAAGTAAAACCAAAGACAAGGGAAGGCTGATTCCTGCTCCTCATTTCTCTCAACAAGCCACTTTCAAACCACTGCTGCAACCTCTCTGGATTCAAGATCCTTCTTTCGGACCTAAAAGAATGTCTGCTTTAGTCCATGACTGCTTGCCTGTTACCCATCACCCCCTCTTCTTCTCTAGACCATTCATTTGTTGTAGGAACCAGAACATATATTTTAGGCCATTTTCCAGATTCTCAGTTTGAATTACTATGGACTTGCTTCTCCATCTCCTGCATCTTCTCTAAAGAGAGGATTCATTATTGCTTTGTGGCAACATCGTCCTCACTACCAAATCACCCTGATGATTTGGGGAAGATGCACATGCTGTCCACAGAGGGAACATTTCTAAAAGTTTAGTTTCTCTTTCCAATAACTTTATTCTGAACCCTTCTTCCCTGAGACATATAAAATGGACAGCGAACACATGCTGGTGCACACATTTGGGATGCAATTCCAAAGCAAACAAAACGCATGGACTTGTGCAATAGCCAAGAAGGACCGGCACTACTGCTACTTGTAGCTCCGTTTGGGGGAACAGACCTCTCTGACGGTAAATTCCAACAAAGTTGGTGGGTGTTGCACTAGTGACTCCACTCTGAGTCACTTACAAGTACCTGAAATCACACAAGGATTACATACCAGGATGATAGAGGGAGGGAGATGTCAGCAATTCTGATCCGATGGGAACCTGATTTCAGAAGCAATTCTATAAGGACGCTGATGCTTTGGTTAAGGGTCTCACAACTCCAAGATGTGAGCCAGAAGGGAAGTGAAGAAATGTAGGGTTATTTACTACCTTGATATTTGTGCCTTGAGATAAGGGAAGAGATCACCAACTCCATCGATAAGGAAAAAACAAAGCATTCGAGTGGTGTGGTGTGTGTGTGCATGTGTGAGTGTGTGCATGTGTGTCCACGTTCAGGCTGATATATCAGTGAGTGTGTGTGCATACTGTGTGTACCTTCTTATGGAGGCCAAAGGTCAACCCTGGGTAATGCTTTTCAGGCATCATTCATCTTGTTTGAGACAGGGTCTCTCACTAACCTAGAGTTCACTAAGCCAGCTAGCCTAGCTGCCCATCAAGCTGCAGAGACCTACCCATCTCTGCCTTTCCGGTGCTGGGAGTCCACAAGCAAAGAAGCAGACCCAGCTTTCTGCATGGGTTCTGGGGATCGAACTAAGATCCTCACACTTGCGTGGCAAACATGTTACTGACTGAACTCCCTGCCTCTTTGCACCTCAGTGCTCAGCCAAACCCAACAGTCAGAGCAAAACATGTTTATGTGGCACTGGTATCAACTTGGGGGCAGTTCTGCAAATTCCCAAAAAGATGAAGAACATTTTTACAAAGAGGGAGAGGAACTAAAACCTCTTGTGTGTCCTCCACTCCTTTTCTTCCTGCCTGTAAAGTAGATTTCTCTAGACCTTCCCTACTAACAGCATCCAGGAAGACAGGGGCAGTGGCATGGGGCCAACCTGGCACCCTTACACACATACCATCAGCAAAAGAAACGCCAGGGTTTGGGCTCTTCCTTCCTTCGCACTCCTTGAGTCCTTGGCTTTTCTTGGGAGGCTGAAAGTAACACAGGGATGTTACAATCCTGTGTTGTGGTGGCAGGAACAAGGGTCTCAGATCAAAGGACTCATGCTGTGCACATAAAACAAGTCATGTGGTCAGCTGGCCAACACTCCCTGGGCACCTCTCTGAGCCCCATACCGAGATGGGCCTCTCACCGCTGCCTGCCGCGGTATGACCGTGACCTCTTACTGTATCATCTCATAAACTATATACGATTTACATGAGTCTACACTGCAAACTGTCATGTCAGGTCATGTTCTACTCCGGATTTACTATCTGCTTTCTTGACTGTCTCCTCACGATAGATTATACAGGATTTTAAGAGTGTGAACTTTGCAGCCATGTCTGGTATCATAACAGCTACCATTCACTCATCACATGATGTAAGGAAAAACCCTCTGAGGGGGGGTACCTACAGGGAAACCAGGGAGTCCATTAGCTTTGTCCTTGGTCAGATGGTTAGAAGGGAGCAGTATTAACATAAATCTTATTGGGCTGCTATGACTGCCCAACGAGTTCAAAGCGAGGTCAAGGCCTGGTGAGTATCAGGTACCTGCTGGCTGTTAGTAATGTTTTAATTTGGTGGCTGGCTCCATCAGGTCACTTAGGATACAGTTCCTCTGGTTCCCTGAGAAAAGCTCATATTGTTCCCCAGGTCGCTGTCCCTCCCACTTTCTGAGCCCAAGTCTGAGCCAATCTGACATGTCATCACTTTGCCATGAGGTCGGGCTCAGAGATGTGCATATGACCCAACAAATCAGCCAGGCTGTTGGCACCCAAACCATGGCTTTGATGACCCTCACTGAGGTCTCTATTCACTCTCTAAACCCACCCTTGGAGGACTTAGGGCTAGAGTGCCCTCCCCATCTTGATCACATGAAGTCCTGTTCTGGAGTTCATATAGATGGATAGAAGTCAGTCCAATGATAGCACATGATGCCTGTCCCCAGCCAGGCCCAAGAGCAGCTCTGTCTCTGGAGCTTTGGGTCCTGTGAGTCTTTTGCTTGAGCCCACGCAGTCTGATGGGTGCATGGCATTGCTTTATACATAGAGAGACCCTGAGACTGGAAAGGCACATAGACAACACCTCCATGATTACACACCAAAATTCCCAGTCCTACCTGACTGTGATTCTGTGATGCTTCCTATGAGCTATCCTGTGTGGCTCCTGAGAGTATCAGAGCTAGCACCCTAGGGACCTTTGGGAGCTGAGCTGGTGGTACAGTGTTCATCTTTATCAAATGCATGTCAGATGCTAAGAGCTTTGGGTGCAACACTGCCCATAAGCCATGCCTGAAGGAATGGGCAGGATCTGGGCGTGTTGAAATGGGGACAGGCCTGGTATTACTAAAGAAGGATTACAAAATAGTGTCTGTGCCTCGAAGCCCCAGGGAAGCAGCTATGACGCAAAGCTGGAGCAGGGCCTTCACAGCAACATACACCCAGATGCTTCAGCACATCCCTCCTTGCACCTAACCATGCATCCCAGCAAGATGGATGGCATTCTGTCTTGGCTCCTGAACCTGTGCATCTCCACCATACTTTCCAGCCCATTCCACCTTGGAAAGCTGTAGGCTATGCAAAGAACCAGATAAGTATTCTGCTGACTGAGGCATGGGCCAGTCAGAGTGATGAGAGGTGAATGCAAAAACTGTCTTGTAGTAAAGTGACTGGCCACCCTGTACTTATCGAAGTTGTCTCTCCTGCAACATTCTGGTTAGAATTTTTTTTAATGCAAGACCAGAGTGGTCATGTAGTCACTCACTTGATAAGCATGTCTTGAATGCTTACTATATACTAAGCACTTACGGTGGGATTACAAAGAGAAGAGACAAGAGGTGTTCTGTTAGTTAGGTTTCCAGGGGCTCACTGGGGTAAGAAGCTAACAAGACACCATGAGAACACAAGGCTAAGGTCTTCCCTGTGTACCTGTTGGGAGGCACTATTCAAGAGGACTTGGTAAGGCTTCTTTCTTACAGAAACCCTCAGAGCCAAGGAAGGATCAACATGAGCTAGTAATTAGGACAGCAGGCAGGAAAGGCAGAGTGCATGGAATTCCAGGTGAGTGAGATCCTCAGTTCAGGAGAGAGAGGGGAGGGGAAGAGAGGAGGGGGGAGGAGGGAGGGAGAGGTGAGGAAGAGAGAGAGAGAGAGAGAGAGAGAGAGAGAGAGAGAGAGAGAGAGAGAGAGAGAGAGAAAGAGAGAGAGAGAGAGAGAGCGCCTTTTTCCAAGTTCTAGTGTGCTCTCCGAGGCTCGCACTGGGAACTGGTGTAGACAGGACATATGCAGTCCCTGGCACACACTGAAAGAGTGTGCGTTCTCCTGCTCATACCCCACACAGCAGGCACAATGCCAAGTAATTGGTTTCTGTGTATGTCATACTCATAAAGCCCCTGTCTACCTCTGATTGAGGAAAAGACTGAGGTTCAGGTAGGACACTTGCCCCAGGATTATCGGGATTTTTAGGTAGAATCCTCAGCCCTAGGAAAAGCAGGATTCACACTAGGTCTATGAAGTAGCTGGCTGGTGACCCTTACAAATCCATGAGGTTGTTGGTTGCCATGGTACCACCCAATGTTCAGAATAATGTTTTCTTAAACCAGCTGCTTCTGAGCTTGGAGATACATGAGGTGTGGCCCTGCCCTTCAGACCCCACCTAGCTGGTGATCTCAAGGACAATCTGTTCGACTTGGTCATTGCCACCTATGCATGTTCCATGGTGGTTCATCCTGTCTATGGGTGGCCACTTTGATTACCTGTTCCACAATGAGCTTTGGAGGGCTGGAGTGGGGACATGCCCACAGTGTCACCCAGCATGATTCGTAGCCAGTCTAGTCCTTTTGCAGCCTGAAAGAGGAGGTGGAGGAAGTCAGCCAGAAGCCTTGCTGGGGGAAGGCATGCACCATGAGCATTGATTGGCCTTGGAGACAGTGTTCCCATCCCCTACTCCACCCCTTCTGTATCCTAGCCTGCCAGAGTACTGTCTCATGATCAGAGTCACCAATTGTACCTTGCCCCTGTTTCACAGCTCCTCGGGATCAAAGGCATGGGTACTTATCTGTAGAATTCCCTCCATTCTCCTGGGCCCCAAGGATCCAGGGTCAGGTGCGCTGACCAGCTTGTGCCAAACTTTCCTGGGCACAAACCAGACATAGGTCATCAATAACTAAAAAATAGTCATAAATAGGGGCTGTTTGCTGCTCTCTCCGAAAAAGAGAGGAGGTATGAGCCTCAGAGGGGAGGGTTTTGCAAAAACTGCACATTTAGGTTCCTTTAAAAGATCAACAGAGAAAGAAGCTGCATTCAAAGGCAGACACATGGCACTCAGCACTCTTCTGTCCCAGAAAGTGCCTTGGAGCCTCCTGCTCTCAAAACTGGCATCAAGAAAAGGCAGGAAAGTTGGTGATCTAAGCAAAAGCAAAACCAGAGAGGGAAGAATGGATCTCCAGTAAGCTGTGTTACCCACACAGAGCTCTTCCAGGTTTTAGCTATTTGTTATTTGATTTGGGAGTCCCAATCTAGGACAACTGCTATGGATTTTGACTATGAAGACTGAGGCTGGTGTGAAATGTGGAGGTTACCTAGTGATCTACGCTCTCATAGAAAGCTTTGCCTGCACCACCCAAAACAAAAGTCATTTTAGAATCCATCAACAAGATACATGTCTGACACCCAGATGGAGCAATTGACTGAAATCACCACAATAGGGCTAGGATGGTAGCTCACTTAGTGAAGTGCCTGCCGTGCAAGTGAGGACCTGAGTTTGATTTCCCCCAACCCCACATTTTAAAAGAGTCCATGCAAAACAGCACATGCTTGTTGGGAGACAGATGGATTTCTGGGGCTCACTGGCCTGTCAGTCTAGCCCACTTGGCAAGTCCCAAACCAATAATAAACCCTATAAACAATTAATGGGGCCGAGAGAGGGAGAATCAGTCTGCTCCAGGGATTGAGCCCCTGCTCAGTTATCCAGTCCCATGCAGGGGGTCCTAAATACATATACATGTGAACAATAGTAAATTATCTCAGCAGGTGGTATTCGTGTGTGTGTGTGTGTGTGTGTGTGTGTGTGTGTGTGTGTGTGTAAAACAGCAATAATTAAAGAATAAGAGGCCACGTACTTAAGAAGAGGAAGCATGGGAAGAGTTGGAAGTGGGAGAAGAGGGGAGAAAATAATATAAATACAGTATTCATATATAAAATACTCCCAAAATTTTTTTAAATTTATAAATTAAAAAAAAAAATCTTGCCGGTGGTGGTGGCGCGCGCCGGTAGGATTTGCTGAAGGAGGCAGAGGCAGGAGGATCATGAGTTCGAGGCCAGCCTGGACTACACATTTAATAAAAAAAAAAAAAAAAAAAAAAAAAAAATCTTGTCTCCAACAGCAAAGAAACTAATCTTATGACACCTGAGGAATAACAGTTAAGGTTGTCTTATAGTCTCCATATGCACGTTTGCACACTCACACACAGGCATCTGGACAGATGCAAATGTACACACACACACACACACACACACACACACACACACACAATTATCAAACAAGCTGTGTCAGTTTAAAATGTCCGCTAAGGAATTTGAATGACCGAATGGATCATTTTTGCAGTTACTGAGGGATTAGGGAGGGACAGTCTCTCCTGGAAAGCCCAGGACTTTGGCCCTTCAGTGTTAGCACTTCAGCAGTTAGAAGAACCTCAGAGAGCCAACCATTTGTGCAGCTCTCCAGTGGTCCCAGGCTACACTAGGCATTTCCTAGGTACAGTCTCCAACACTTAGGGTATACTGATCTGGTTCAGACAGGTTAAGTCATTTAAAAAAAAAAGAGCAAACATGAATTCCTTTGCAGCTGACTCAAAGCTGGGAAGCAAATTAAAACTAATCAAGAACACATTTTTAACCAAAGAGACTCAGGCAAGCAAGGAGAGGGTTGGAGTGAAGACGAGGGAGCCTTCAGGGGACTGCCGTTCATTTCTTTGTGTAGGGCCAAAGCTATGAGCACATGAAGGGACATATAGAAGATGTATTGTTGTTGTTTTTTACTCTTTGGGGGAGGCCTGCCACCCAGCTCCCAAATAAATCACACACAGAGCCTTATCCTTAATTGTGATTGACCAGCCTTAGCTTGGCTTAGTTTCTTGCCGGCTTTTCTTAACTTTAAATTATCCCATCTGCCTTTTGCCTCTGGGCTCTTCCTTTTCTATTCCTGTATACCTTTCTTTGTTTCTTACTCCTCGGCTGGCTGTGTAGCTGGGTGGCTGGCCCCTGATGTTCTCCTCCTTCTCTGGCTACTTCTTTCTTCTTCACTCCTCCATCTCTTTTTTCTCCTCTTCCTCCCAGATTTCTCTTTGTATATATTCTCTCTGCCTGCCAGCCCCACCTGTCTCTCTCTCCTGCCTTGCTATTGGCCGTTCAGGTCTTTATTAGACCAGTCAGGTGTGTTAGACAGGCACAGTAGCACAGCTTCACAGAGTTAAACAGATGCAACATAAACAAAAGTAACACACCTTAAAATCATATTCTGCAACAGAGAGTAAGAAGTGGCCCTGGGCCTAGGTCCCTCACCATACATGTGACACTAATCCCTGGAG
Source organism: Peromyscus californicus insignis (assembly GCF_007827085.1). Taxonomy (NCBI): domain Eukaryota; kingdom Metazoa; phylum Chordata; class Mammalia; order Rodentia; family Cricetidae; genus Peromyscus; species Peromyscus californicus. Next base: position 95,121,403 of record NW_026294606.1, read on the forward strand.
TTGTGTGTCTGATGGAGAAGCTTGAGAAATGCTGGTATACAGCAGCAGGCATGCTGTGACCAAGGTGGCTGAGTGTCACACTTGCTACGTGACGGGAAGATTGTCTGGGCAATTGGACTGAGCTCTGGAGCTTGAGTACTCACAGTGCAGCAGTGATCATGTGGTCCTACTTGGGAATCAGCAGCCAGGGGACATGGCTCTTAAAAGCAGAGCATAGGTACAAATGCTAGCAGTCTGAAGACTAATATGTAGGGAGGAAGTTGACCCTATGCTAAAAGAGAAAAACACAAAGCATTTTTAAATTTCTTATTTAATATTAGGGTATGTGTGTGTGTTGTGGCATGTAGGGGCATGCACATGTCCAACTTACCCATGGAGACCAGAAGACAATCTTCAGGAGCCAGTTCTTTCTTTTCACAGTGAGTTCTGGGGATTGAACTTAATTCATCAAGCTTGCATAGCCAGTGTTTTTACCCACCAATCCATCTTCTTGGTCCAACAATGAGCATTTTGATGACCTCAGAAACTCTTGTGGAAAAAAAATGAATGGGCAGGATAGAAGGCAAAATTGACAGAAAGTGAGACCCTCATCATCCATCATTGGAGGCAACCAAAGACATATCGGAATTGCATGAATCCCTCTCTATAACAAAAAAATAATATACTTTATGTCTACACCACTGTGGTAGCAGTTATAACCCAAGCTAAATTAATATTCCTTTCTTCTGGTTCACTGGAAAAGTGTTAAACTGGGTATCTCCAAACACGTTCACCTCAAATGGGATTTCATTAGGTAAATTCTGCTTTCAAGCAAAGAAGCACTCAGGGTCTGCTTTGAGATTGGCATGGATGCATTCTGAAGAGAACACCAGGAAGGACCTATGTCCATGCTGTGTGATTCCGTTCTGTAAAACCCAGACTCCTATACCCTAACTATGACAGAACCTGACACCCAAAGACAAGATCTGTGGCCTGGGGTGGAAATGAAGCCTAGCAGTTCTTTTGTTCAGTGTCTTATTTCTACTTAAACCTGTCAACAAAGAATGCACACAAGAGCTAGGAAAGTGACAAAGTGTGATCAGATCTATCAATCCAACTTTAGCTATTATTTGAGTGGGGATGCGGCACCCTCTTCCAAGGCAGGTGCTGTGGGGCTATCAGTGGGGGACATTCACAGAGCAGCATAAAAGAAAGCTCCAGGGCCCCCATGATGCACCCAGGAACAGCAATACAAACCCGAACTATAAAGGACCCCTTGCCTCCGGCCCCAGCCAAAGACAATCGGAAACAAGTTTGGTGCATAGAAGCCCAGTTGTTCTAGGCTATAACTGGCTTTCTTCCCTAGGTTGAATGTCTTCTAAATGCCTCTGAAACAAGGGGCGTGGAGCGCCCTATGACCAGATGAACAGCGCTTCACATGGCTGACCCCATCACAAAGGTGTCCTGAATAACCAACCAAGAAAGGCATGACCTGCCTAAGGATTCTTCTTATCAGTGTATGCACCCTATAGTCTCTCTCCACCCCCACCCCCTGCTTTTTTTAAAATCCAGTTTAAGTTGAAGACAATAAAAATCTTTGAAGGACTGAATGCTTTGGAGCCAAATTCCTCCCTTCCCCATGTAAGTGAGAACGGGATCAAAAGGGACGAAAATGCAAGGATGGAGAAAAAGCAGTCTCTAATTGAAGGGAAAAGGGGGGAAAAAAATCTAAGGAAATGGCTATGCCTTGAAAAAAGAGAGGGCAAAAGAGAGTCAAGTGTGGAAATCTGTTAATTTGGAATGTCAAGATCAGGGAGACGCGCTTCAGCATTTTACATCTCTGCCTACTGTCTGAAACCCAGAGAAACCCTTTCATTCCAGTAGTCATGTGTCCCCAAAGCCATTTATTAAATTAAAGCCTCCATCTGCCAGGCCACGCCTGGGGTCTGCTGGGTGCAGAAAAGGAAGAGAGATAAGCCAAACCTGGAACATCAACCCAGAGAACAGCAGAGTTTTCCACAGCTCGTGTAAACCATGAAAGGCCATGTGCGAATAGTCTAAGGAAGAAGGCTGAGGAGCCGAAAACAAATAAAAGCAGAATAAAATAAGCCAAGTCCCCAAACTCTGTCATTACTACTCATTTGTTTCCACAGTCCTCGCCGTCCCAGGCAGAAGAAGACATGAATACATTTGCTGTTTGATGAGAATCCACGCTTCCGGTGAGCATCCTCCAATAAATAACCTTAGCATTGTTTGAAGAGCCAAGAGCCTCCTGCCATCCTCCCCCTCTGCTCCCCACAGTCCCCCTTCAGAGTGTTACCCTTGGAAGGAAGCCTGTGAGTCTCGTTTGTCTACCCTCGGCTTTCTCTAACAGCACAAGAAAAAAAAAAAAAAAAAGATCTGAATTTATTGTACATATGTTTGTGTTCCGCTTAATAAAAAGAAACCTATATTTTAAGATAAACTTTGTTAGTAATTCATGAAGTGACTATTTATGCTAATCAGGCAGAAATATATTCTCAGGCATAATGCATTACATAAATTTGAATGCAAAATGTTCAATTATGAAGTAAATACAGGTAACGCAAATAATAAATTACCTCTAATAAAAATTATAAAAGATGTGTCTTCAAAGAGAATGGCTCTAACTTACAACTGTGAATTGCTTAAAGAGAGAAAAATTAATAAAGACTGAATTGCTCTGATGATTATTTAGCCCATAACTCACCTATTCATAACAACTCTTCGTAATCAGACTGTTGTTTCTCGCCCTCCGATGCCAGCCAAGACTGTTTCCTCAGCAATTTTACCCTTATCAGATTATCTCGTCTGATTCTATTAATTTTCTTCCATGAATCTGCTAACAGTACTCTGTGATTTACTTACCCTGCTAAGTGAAGACGGCTAAAAGGATTTATCTAACACTAGACCTAGGAACCGAGTATGCCTTATCACTCCAGTCCTCCCCAGAACTCCTTTTCAGATCAATGGAGTCCGTTTCCTACTGAAATTTAGTGGACACTGGTTAGTTCAGCACCATAAAACCAGCTCGCACATAAACAAAGCCATCTGAAGCTTCTAGCTACACCCTGTTCATTTTAGATTCTGTAAGTGTGATGTAAACATGATATATATATATATATCAGTGGTAGTAGCTTGTAATCAGGAAAAATATATTCCTTTTAGCCTCTAATATTTGCAATTTAGATATGAAGGGCCTCCTACACTTCCATCCCTGTTTGCAAGAAGCTATAGGTAGATTGACTCAGAGTTATGGTTGTGCTTTCTGATGTTTCCAAGTCTTCTTGCATGACCAGCCTGATGCCCTCCTTCCCATCCAAACCATTTTATAAATATCCATTGCTTGCAGAAACTTTAATGCTACCGGTTTGAATTGGTCAATAAGGACAAACGTGTGGTTTCTAAATCACTGTATACAGTTGGCTGAGATTACTGAAGTACATACGGGAGAGAAGGGGGTTCAATTCATATAGTGTTTGGATTAGATTGACTTGGCTAGAAGAGAAACCAGCAGCTTTAGCAAAGAAGTCGCGAGCACTGTGGCCTGCTATAATTGTGGGGAATCAGAAACCTGAATGGGACTAAATTAAAATGAGAGCTTGCAATTGTTATCAAAGAAACGCCACTCACAGCAAACTGTAAATGTTTAGACACCTCCTGTGCATCAAAAAACAATGCCGAGGGGCCAAAAGGGACCTAAGAGCTAAAGCCCGAAAGCACTCTGGCTACACGTCTTTAAAAAAATACTCTGTTCTCTCTCTCTCTCTCTCTCTCTCTCTCTCTCTCTCTCTCTCTCTCTCTCTCTTCAAATGAAAGTGGGGAAATGTAAAAGGCTCTACAAAAAGAGGAAGAAAAATGTGATGGCTGACAATAGCAAAAATGAAAAATAAACCGTAAAAAACCGTGTAGATAATAATACAGTTAGCTGGCCAAATGTGGTCCCTGGATGTCTAGAAATGGTGTATAATTGTGACAATTGGGTATGTGGTCATGGAGCTATAGGGCATGGTCTCCATCATCAGCGATTTTTGTTCATAAAATGATGTTTGTTTATAAATACAGCAGTCTCCATGTTCCTGGCTCAAAGCATACCTTTTTTTCAAAGAGGCAAGGATTATACTTCACAGCTTTTAACAAAAACTTAATGCCGAAAATTCTAAAAGTTATCATAAAAATGAATTATTTCTGAAGACATATTCCTATTTTACATAGACACATAAACATCAGGCATCTATGGTTAATGATTTTTAGAAAGACCTAAAAAAACCATAGCTAACCAGCACAACATTTATGTGATTTTAAATACTAGCTTTTTCTTCGAATGTACACTATGATCCCTTAACTTCATTACCAGGTAAAATATTGTTTGAAAGGAGGAAAGCAAAGACAGAAGTTTCTTAGGTCACATAAATACTGACATAGTCTTCACTTTTTTCCCCCCAAATTGGAAGTAAACACAGTTCATGCCACCCCAACAAAGCACTCCTATAAACCAAAACCACCTTTATGAACAATAATCACTCTACAAAACAGTGCAAAACGAATAGCTTGTCTAGAAAATACCAACAGAGGAAGCCCTTTAGAATGAGGGTGTCTCTACACATCTCCCGGGGTGTCTACCAGCAGGGGTGCCAGAGTTTGCTGATGAGAAATTAACAGAAGTCTAATCTGCTGTCCCAAGCCATGAGTAACCCCCAAAGTCTGTTTATAAACAGAAAAAAATATGCTATGGGAGGGTTTGAGACCACCCTTAGGTGCAATGTTCACGAAACTGGCTTAATATATGACTTAAGTGTCAGAAGTCAGGTTTTTCTGGGAATTACTTTTCAAATAAATGATTGCAAACCACCGCAATAGTTTTGCTTCCGAGCGATGCCTCATTTATCATTGAATTACAAGGAACTTTCATTCTATAGCTATTGTCAAAGTCGGTTGAAAAGCCTTCTTCCTGGCACTTTGAAAGAGCCTGAGCCCTGTTACATGGCATCAACACGCACAGGTCTCTCAGCCCAAATAACATCCTTCAAGGACTGTGTCTGTGGACCTCTTTCGAAGCAACGAAGAGGGTCATTAGAGAGAAAAAAAATATTTCAACAACTCCTCGCAGTTTCTGAAGGGCTCTTTCCTGGAAGGTTGGGTTCTGCCATCGTGGTCCAACTAGCTTTTTGCCCTTCTTGCCTCTTCCCATACTGGGAAAATCAGAGTCTTCGCACTTTTCTCAAAACCAGATAGATTAATTTTCAACTAACCTTTGCCGAAAGGTGGCGCTGTTGAGGTAAAAACCAACTCGATCCAACAATAGTTTTTACTCTGGATTCTTTTGCAGGCTTTTCAAATTTTTTTTTTTAGTACACCCTTATAGACACCTCCCCTTAGAGTTAAAATAAATACGATTAATATCAAATGCATTTCCTTATACGAATGAATCAATAGTCCCAATTTCCAAGCAGGTGAGCCCTTCTTCCAAATATAGGGCAGCTTCAGACAACCTTGCTTTCCCCCGTCACTCTCCGCTTTCCGACTTGCCTATCGCTTTAAAATCTTAGAAAAGAGTTGTTTCTTTTCTTTTTGCTTTCTCTGCCACCCCCCCCTCCCATATTTTTTACATAGGTTTGGAAGAATCAGTCTAGAAAATTGAACCGGTTTTCAGCATTTGTAACGGGAGGGGGGACAACCCTACCCCACCCCCACTCTGGGTTTCCGGACTTGTCCAGAGAAGAAAGCGGTTTAAAATTTAACCCTTGGAGGGGCGAAAGGGAGGGCTCTGGGATATTGTTTCCCCTCACTTCACCACCAAGTCCCAAATACCAAATAATTAAACAAGATGGGAGGGCAAAGGGCGCCCGGGACCCAGATAAACAGGGTTCGCATTTCATAATGGTGAGGATGTACGGGGGGCGGGGGGGGGTAAGGGGTTCTCAAGCATGGTTCAGGTTTCACAAATGGAAAGGATGGTGAATAGTAAAGGGGAGAGAGGAGAGACTTTGGGGGAACAGAGAGGGAAAAAAGTGGGGAGGAGAGAAGAGAGAATGAGTATGAATATGATTCTCAGAAGCCAAACTCCCAGCCAGAGTCAGGAGCCTGAGGGCTGAGCCCTGCTGAGCCGGCTCTGAGCGTCCGGGAATCAACTTGCTGGCAAAGCCGCCCTATCACTCTCTCCAAGGGTCGAAGATGCCAGCGGGCAGCTAGTCACTATATAGAACGTCCCCAAACACTTTCGGGCCCCTCGTTTTGCAGAAGAATCATAGAGGCTTTCTTCTCCGCGCGAAACCCAAACAACCAAGGCAGGCAGGCGCACCGCGCACAGCGCTCATTCTGGGTCCCCGCACCCTTGGCGCCCCCATCTGATCACCTCACTTGGAGAGGGACAAAGAGTTGAGTCAAGTTGGGACCCAGAGCATCAGATTCAGGGAAAGAAGGTACCCCTACCCCCACTCCTCAACAGCCACGGAGGATGCTGAAGGAAGATCAAAGAGCGAAAACTGCAAGAGGAGTGAATGCACCTTGTCAGGGTGCGGGACCGGCAAGGGACAGGAGCGTTCAGGAGGATTTCTGCAGCGCCAGAATTGCGGCTCAGCAGGGCAGGCCTCTCCCGAGCTCCAAAGAAAAGCAAACCGTCCTCTCGGGTCCTCCCGGATTCCAGCCGCCCTTTTACCAAACTCTGTCTGTCCCCTAGTGCACTAAACTTCGCGCGGGGCGGGGGTGGGGGATGTTGCTCCCTGGCTGCACCGGAGCAGCGGCGCCGCAAGGGTTAAGCCAGCCTGTCCCAGCTGACAGTCAGCTGATTGGGCTGTGATTGACAGCTCCGAAAAGTTTCCTTGTTTCTATACTATTATGCTAATAGCGGCCGCTCTCGCTGCCTCCCATTGGAGGAGAGTGCCAGTCAATTTCCCATTTGAGTCTGACGTCACGGGTGCTATAAAACTCAGCAATTGCTTTAAACTCTTCTCGCTGGATCAGAGGCTTTAAAATCTTTTTTCATCTTGGAGCTGTAGCTCGGGCTGCTAGTCCGCTCGGCCTCTCCCCCAACCCTTTCGCTCTCGGCCTCGCCTTGGCCCAGGACTTTGCAATTTTGCTTTTAAAAAAAAAGCCAAAACAACAACAAAAAAAAAAACAAAAAAAAAGGCAAGAAAGAACTAAACTCCCCCCTCCCTTGCCTCCAGCCGGCCTGCACCTCGGTCTTGCACTTTGCACGGAGGGAGAGGGAGAGAGACAGAGCGCGCGCACGAGAGGGATCCGGAGAGAGAAAAGAGAAAATAATAATAGTAATCATAAGAGCCAGGCAGAAGAGAAGAGAAGCGTGAAGTGTTAACTACCCCGGTGCCGAGGCCCGCGCCTCCGGGACAGCCACCCGCCGCGCCACCCAGCCCCGGAGCAGCAGCTGCGCGCGCCCCGCCTGCAGTCCGGCCGGCTTAGGCGAGCCCTCCTTATGCAAAACGCGCAGCGGAGCGGCGAGCCGGGGACGCCGCGCACCGGGCCGGTCTCCTCCGGCATCCTCTCCGCCGCCGTCATCGCCACCGCCACAGCCAGCTGCGGAGGACCTTCCCGAGCCTGAAGCGCCCGGGATCCAAGCTCAGGGAGGCGAGCAGGCGAGGAGGGGGCCCAGGGCGAGCGGGAGAGAGAGAGAGAGAGAGAGCAAGAGAAAGAGAGAGAGCACATTGGCGTGAGCAGGGGGGAGGGAGGGCGGGCGCGGGGGGCTGCGGGCAGGGCGGGGGGTGTGTGCACGCTCGAGCTTTCGGGCCACAGCCACCGCCGCGCGAGCTAGAAGCGCCCTAGCCCGGCAAGCTGGCTCACCCGCTGGCCACCCAGCACAGCCCGCTGGCCCCTCTCCTGCAGCCCATCTGGCGGAGCGGCGGCGGCGGCGGCGGAGGCAGGAGGATGGCTTCAGAACTGGCAATGAACAATTCCGACCTGCCCACCAGTCCCCTGGCCATGGAATATGTTAATGACTTCGATCTGATGAAGTTTGAAGTGAAAAAGGAACCGGTGGAGACCGACCGCATCATCAGCCAGTGCGGCCGTCTCATCGCCGGGGGCTCGCTGTCCTCCACCCCCATGAGCACGCCCTGCAGCTCGGTGCCCCCGTCCCCCAGCTTCTCGGCGCCCAGCCCGGGCTCGGGCAGCGAACAGAAGGCGCACCTGGAAGACTACTACTGGATGACCGGCTACCCGCAGCAGCTCAACCCCGAGGCGCTGGGCTTCAGCCCGGAGGACGCGGTCGAGGCGCTCATCAGCAACAGCCACCAGCTCCAGGGTGGCTTCGATGGCTACGCGCGGGGAGCACAGCAGCTGGCCGCAGCGGCGGGGGCCGGCGCCGGCGCCTCCCTGGGCGGCAGCGGCGAGGAGATGGGCCCCGCCGCCGCCGTGGTGTCCGCCGTGATCGCCGCGGCTGCCGCGCAGAGCGGCGCGGCACCGCACTACCATCACCACCACCACCACACCACGGGGCACCACCACCACCCGACGGCCGGCGCCCCGGGAGCCGCGGGCGGCGCGTCCGCCTCTGCGGGCGGCGCGGGTGGCGCGGGCGGCGGTGGCCCGGCCAGTGCCGGGGGCGGCGGCGGCGGCGGCGGCGGCGGGGGCGCGGCGGGGGCGGGGGGCGCCCTGCACCCGCACCATGCCGCGGGAGGCCTGCACTTCGACGACCGCTTCTCGGACGAGCAGTTGGTGACCATGTCGGTGCGCGAGCTGAACCGGCAGCTGCGCGGGGTCAGCAAGGAGGAGGTGATCCGACTGAAGCAGAAGAGGCGGACCCTGAAAAACCGCGGCTATGCCCAGTCCTGCCGCTTCAAGAGGGTGCAGCAGAGACACGTCCTGGAGTCGGAGAAGAACCAGCTGCTGCAGCAGGTCGACCACCTCAAGCAGGAGATCTCCAGGCTGGTGCGCGAAAGGGACGCCTACAAGGAGAAATACGAGAAGTTGGTGAGCAGCGGGTTCCGAGAAAACGGCTCCAGCAGCGACAACCCGTCCTCTCCCGAATTTTTCATGTGAGTGTGACACGCGATCCCAGCTAGCCACCTTGTTAAATGCTCCGTGGGGGTCCTGCTCCTGAGTGGGCTTGCTAGTTGCAGGGCCACGCTCGCCACCACCTCTCCCCCTCCCCTGGCGAGTTTGCTCTCCTTGGCCTTGCACACACACACACACACACACACACACACACACACACACACACACACACCAAACTTGTGGTGGTGGTGACTGTTTTGAATTGGGGAGGGAAGGGGTGTCTGGCTCACGGATTGCCAACCTGAAATTCCCCATAACTTGTTAGCTTAGTTGTTTTTTTTTTTTAACACCGCCCCCCCCCCCCCCCGACACACACCCCGGACTTGCACAAGGGTCAAAGATCTGAGCAGAGTACTTCATGTAGGACATAGCTCACCTTTGAATCCAGCCATCATCGCCTGTATTTTTTTTTCTTTCTTCTTTTTCAGTTCATGAGCTGGTGTTCATTCTCTGTGTGTGTGTGTGTTTATTTTGTTTGGATTTTCTTTTGTTTTTTTCTTTGTTTTTGTTTATTTTTTGGAGCTTGCCGTGTTTCCCAACCTCCGCCCTCATCCCCCTGCACCATGTTCTTGAGATAAAAGAAAAAACAGCAGGTTTTTTTTTTCTCCTCCTGAGTTCTGTGAGATTGAGCTTGCAAAGGAAAAAAAAAAATGTGAAATGCTATAGACCTTGCAGCGTGCTGAGTTCCACCGGGTTTTTAGCATTGTTATGCTAAAACAGAAAGACCTAAAGCCCCTCCTGAACCTGCCACAATCAAGCCTGCATCAAGCTTCTGGGTGTGACTCCTGAGTTTTGGCCTTATGATGCCAAATCTGGAAGTTTAGTCAGCCATTAAAAAACAAACAAACAAACAAAAACACAAAAACAAATTTACTCTCATCTCATGCATTATGATGCTTGCTACTTTGTCTTAGCAACAATGAACTATAACAGTTTCAAAGACATTATGGAAAAGAGACATTATATTAATAAAAAAAGCCTGCATGCTGGACATGTATGGTATAATTATTTTTTTTCCTTTTTTTTTTCCCTTTTGGCTTGGAAATGGACTTTTGAAGACTTAGCGCATGGCATCCATACTTTTGTTTTACAGCCTCATGACTTTTTTGAGTTCAGAACAACAGCAGAAAAAGTAGAACCCCAGAGGCTTCCTCCCTTGAAAGTTTGCTTCTGCTCCCGACTGCTTTGAGTTACTATGGACTTCAGCCTCCCGTTGTAAATGCACTGAAGGCATTCCTTGTCAAAGACACCAGAATGGGCTACAAATTTACATGGCAAATATGACAGAACATAAATTAAATATTTTCTTTTTAGAAACGATGACGGACGCCTGCTTTGGGGCACTTTAAATTGTGCTCTTGCCAAAAGCAGTCTAAATTTTCTTTGAAAAGAAAGAAAGAAAAAGAAATCTGCCCCAATTATTTTTGGTTTGTTTTATTTTATTATTATTATTATTATTCTCTTTTTTTGGCTTTTGGTCATTGTCAAATGTGGAATGCTATGGGTTTCTAGTATATAATTTAATTATAGTTTTTATAATCTGTTAGCCCAGTTAAAATGTATGCTACAGATAAAGGAATGTTCTAGATAAATTTGAAAGAGTTAGGTCTGTGTAGCTGTAGCTTTTTTTAAAGACCGATGCACTAAATTGTTTACTGTTGTGATGTTAAGGGGGGTAGAGTTTGCAAGGGGACTGTTTAAAAAGTAGCTTCTGAAGCATGTGCTTGCAACTTAAATATAAGTTGGGTATGTGTAGTTCTTGCTATACCATGGACTGTATTGAAAACCAAAGTATTAAAGGGGAAATGCCCCTGTTTATATCTGTAGGGGTATTTTACATTCAAAAATGTATGTTTTTTTTCCAAAATTAAAGTATTTGGGACTGAATTGCACTAAGATATAACCTGCAAGCATATAATACAAAAAAAATCGCAAAACTGTTTAGAACGCTAACAAAATTTATGCAGTTATAAAAATGGCATTACTGCACAGTTTTAAAGCAATGCAGATTTTTTACAGTTGTGTTGTGGTGCAGAACTGGATTTTCTGTAACTTAAAAAAAAAATCCACAGTTTTAAAGGCAATAACCAGTAAATGTTATTTTCAGGGACTGACATCCTGTCTTTTAAAAAAAAAGAAAAGTAAATCTTACCACAATAAATCTACAAAAATCTTTTGTCAGTCACTTTTCTTTTACATATTTTGCTGTGCAAAATTGTTTTATAACTTGAGTTACTAACTAACCACGCGTGATGTTCTACATGCTTCTCTTTCATTTTCAATTCTGGTTATATCGAGAGAAAGAATAATCTACAATAATAAACTGCATTTTTTTTGATTCTGTTCCGTTTCTTAGTGTACAGATTAACTGGGCCCCATGTCTTGGATGTATTGGAGCTTGGATGTGAAATACAAAATGCATCCTCTTTGATTTCTGAACAAGGGAGTTGGAGGCAGTAATTCCAGGTGAAATTATAGGCTATTCTGAGAGTTGAGGAGTTTGGCACCATATAGGCACTAATAATATTTAATAGAGATATGAATTATGACATCTCAATTTTTTTTGCTCCCCAAAGTTTTTAGTTCCCCAATGAACTGAGCCATTAAAAAAGAGAGAAAGAGGGACAGAGACAGAAAGAGAAAAGAGAGAGAGAGACAGACAGACAGACATACACACACACACATACACATACACACACAAGAGTGTATCTTTCTGGACAGACTCTTTGGCTTCTGATCCAGGAGCAAATCCATCTAGAGAGATAGGACCAGAAAGTCAGACTGACCAGACGCACATTAGAACATATGCATTTAATGGCAAAGATAAACAATTCTTGCCATTTGGCCAAAACTGATTATTTTTTCTTCTTCCTTTACATGTCCTGATTTTCTTGTTGGCACGGCCTTGACAAGACTAAATATAAACACTTTGTACAAATCAAAGTTGTTTGATTTTACTTTATTTTTTTTAATTTTAAAAGAATTTTTAATTCTTTAAAATGCAAGTCATTTGTCTTAAGTGAGGGGGGAAAAAGTCCACCCTTTTCCCACAGAATTTCTAGTTCATACCAGGTTTAGCTTTGTTATTTAACTACGTTTCACTGGGAATATCGAAGAGTTGTCTCCACACAGACAAACTAGAGATTACATGAGTTCCCAAAATATAAATAGAAGAAGAAAATAATGCCTTCTGGGGTGAAAGTTATGCTATGATGTATTGCTGTTTTTCCCCAAAACAGGTTATGAATGGGGTCTAATTGAAAGATCGCTTGAAAAAAATCTGTTACCTTCATTTGAATTCCTAAACCCTGACCCATTTAAACTGACACAAATTCCTGCAACCATGTTACAAATACAAGCCATTTTCTCTTTTGGTATGCCTCCCTGGAAGTTAATGGAACAGCAGACAAAGCCAACACTGTTTTGAAAATATAGCTAAACACAATGACCTTTGTCTTGTTTTGTTTTCAATTCTTTTTCTTTTTTAAAAAACAAGATAATATTGCAACCCATAGTAAAGGCCTGATTTGTAAGGAAACAGGTAATTCTTCAGGCTGGTGAATTCTGGCCAGTTTCTCAGAGGCCCTCCTGGCTCTTTTGCACAGAACACAGGACACTATTTATTCTTCCTATATTGACCCCTCTTGATGAACTTGAATGCAAGTCTCCCAAACACTTAGTTTTGCTTGACAGAAATCTTAATTGAAAAACTTCTCGGATATGCTGTAAATTAGCCGTCCTCAGCTTCAGAGGTTTTAATTTCTCTGATTACAGCCAGAAAATATACACATATCACCCCTCTGGAGAGGACACGTCACTTGAACCAAACGCTCAGCAGCAGAAGGAAGATTTTAGGCAAATATATTCTTAGAATAAGAGCGACATCCGTAACACAATGGCTACAATTATTTATCAAAAAGTGAGACCTGAGTTGGAGGAAACACAATTGCATAATAATGAGGCATCCTGATAGGATTCTATAAGGCATATGAGAAGCCAGTTTGGGCCCCAGACATCAGAAAATAAAGCAGCAGCAGCAGCAGAGTGAGGATGAGGCTGAGGGACTGGCTTGAAGAAACAGTTAACCTCCACTGAAAAGCACTTTCAGACATGGTGAAACTTTGGGAGATAACAGTAAACACAACTAAACACAAAGAATCATACCCTGCCCAAATGTGCATTGTTACAAATAGATTCCTAAGTTTAAAAACAAAAAAGGAAGGAAAGAAAAAGGAAGAAATTAAATAAGAAAGTCTAGCTTTCCCTTTTACACTGCATTTGGGACTTTGTCTAAATAGTGTTAAAATTCCTTTCATTCCAATAATGAAACGGCCCCACTGGCAAGTTAGAGTCATCAGTAGGCTACGCCACATTTGGGAAGCCCAGCGGCATGTGCCCAATGTGTTCATGAGATATGAGTTGCACATAAGATGTATGCAAGCCGTACATTAAAAAATTATTTGTGGTTTTGGAGAATGATTTCCATTTTCCATGCCCTTTCTAAAGAAAAATTACTGTGTTAGAGAAGAAGGCTAATGAATATGTAACCACCATACTAAACAATTAACTACACCTCTTGTCCGAAGGACTCAGACCCACAGGAAAGGGTCCCTGCGCTTATCCGTGTACCAGGCATCCAACCAAACTGGGGTGATAGCTTTCAACCTACAATAATAGTTTAAAAAAATATATACTGGAATTAGAACCTCTGGAACCTGTGTGTGTGTGTGTGTGTGTGTGTGTGTGTGTGTGTGTGTGTGTGTGTATTACAAATATATCTATAAAAAAAACTTTCCCCACAGCAAACAGCTGGCATTTTAAAATGCATATTTAAGGCATGCACATTCTTAGCAGTATATCTTCATTTTTCACTGTTTTCCTGGCAGAGAATTGTACTAAGGGGGAAAAAAAGACAAGAATTTGACTTTTCCCCCCACCCCCAAACCCTTGCTGGGACAGCAGCTTGATGTGACTGGGCACCTTGGTTTTTCAAAGGCCGTGGTGATACTAGTATTGACTAGTTTCTATGATGTCAAACGTGCCATTTGTCAGACATAGTTGTAAATGAAACCAGTGAGTGGCAAAATACAGTTAGTTAAATACACACCCTCCGTGTGCTTCTCTCCTACACCCTATACCTACTATTATATTCTCTGAGACACTCAACAAAAATCACTTCCTTTTAATTTCCTGGCTTGTGTATGTTTCTCCTTTTCAAGGAATAAGTTATAACCATTTTTCACAACATATATCTGATATCTGAATATATTGACATTGAATAGGACCAACCTCGACCCGACTGATAAATCTACCATCTAGACATTTACAGCTTGGTACTGTGGCCACAGAGCCCCTTCCCACACAGACACTCCAAGGGGAGATGCTCTCTATTGCTGGAGTTGCCTGCTGCTAGTTAGCATCCTGTTCTCTCCTCCCCCTTTACCTCTTACCCTAGTCCTTTTCATGTGGTTAACATCAATTCGAGATTTTTAGGCTTTTAAATAGAACTTCTCTGGCCAAGCCACCAATTTTACTGTTAAAAGCACGAGGAGAGAAAAATGGTGTTCGCTTTCAGGGGTATGGCATACAGCTTGACTCTCTAGCCAGGCTCTGGGCATTTCCTGGGCCAAGTCACAGAAGTTGCTTAGGACACATCCCAAAGCTTCAGAGCACAGACAGTTTCCAAGGCCTTTGTTGTCTTGCTCTGTTCTGACCAAGGAAAACTTACCTCCATCGTCACACATTCTCAGCTTGATAAAAATAGCCCTGCTGTATATTGGACCAATCAATATTTTAAAATCTGATTGTCATTCTGGAATCTTTGCCCTTTTTTTTTTTCTTCCTCCTTCTTCCCCTTGGAGTGAAAGAGAAAGGAAGATGAAACTCGTGAGTGACAGCCTTCAGACATCTGATCACTGTGTCCAAAAAACTCACACTGCCGCTCTGAGGCCTTCGCGCTTACACAGCCTGTCAGTGAGAGCGGTAGGAAGTGCCTCGCAGCACACTTTGGAGGGCTGATTTGCAATGTTTTCCGCTGTGATTGACTTATATTTGATCAGAAAAATAATAATTTCGCTTCTTTCTTGGAAGAAGCACTGGTATTTAGGTTTGCTGTTTGGGGGATTTAGGAAAGTTTTCTCTGCAGTCAGAGGCTGTGTGGTTCCTGCCACTTCAGTTTACTCCTCAAGATACTGAACTCATAAGATGGACTCTATGCTTTCCTTCAAAACCCTGAAGTTTATTTTTGCTCTTAGCTGATCCTCAGCCTCAAAGATGTCCCAAGTCCAGGGTAGAGGGGTAACCATAGGGGACGGGGACAGAGTCCAGGGTCCTTTTATCGAAACCAGGATTTGTTTTTGCATTTCTCTAGAACAGAAGAAGCCTCAATCCACCTTCTCAAGAGATAGCTTTTATCCCTTGGTATACAAATCTTTAAAATGCTGGCATTAAAAGCCCCAGAAAAGGGGAATCTCTCCAGCCTTTGCTCCGTCCAGGCTCCTGAACAATCCAGACTCTAGCTGGCATTTTTACTCTAGCTGGAAGTTGGAGACATGGTGAGGGAATCTTGTAGGACTGGCTCGTGGTTGTTGGGGACACAAAGCAACACAGTCTTGAGACAAACTGGGGGCCTTGTTACCCTCTAGAGAGGAATGAGCAGAAAGAACAAGGCAAAATCAAATGGCAAAGCCCGGGTCATATAGCTGTAGCTATAGGAGGCGAGAAGGGAGGGAGACTGTGAAGGCGAGATTCCCCGGAATAAATAATTGCACAGGCTTTCACCTGCTCGGTGGTCAAAATCAGTTCCTGCATATGCATAAGGCAGGATTTGTGTGTAGTACTCCTGATCTCTAAAAGTGTGTACACACAGGCTTTCTCTTTTTCTTTTTTAAGTAGAGATCCGAAGGGAAAGGGAGCTTTGAGGAAACACTAGTGTCTTAATCGGAGGGAACATTTATGAATATTTTAGTTGGTTGTTTGAAAGTGGTAACAATATTTTGGACCACTCAGACGCTACATCCCAATATTTGTATATACACTGCACTAGGTTTTATGACATTGTAGCAGCTTTTGATGAGTTAAATTTGAAAGCCCTGTGTGTGTGTGTGTGTGTGTGTGTGTGTGTGTGTGTGTGTGTGTGTGTAAGAGAGGGGGGGGGAGTCTGCACAACAGACAAGGCCAAGATAGAAAGCACACATCAACAGCACACAGAAATCAGATGTTTATGTGAATGTGTATGAGTTGGACGGGTTTAAGAAACTCCCCAAACACATTTTCCAGAGGGAGGCTGTGAGAGGAATGTGGAGTTCCTCCCTGAAATCAGAGGGGGCATCTGCTGAATGCCTCCTCCTGCACAACTCAGCGTTCTGGTTTTTCTTCCTTTTTGTTAGAACGCAAATGCCCCCCTAGTAGACTTTAGATTACAACATCGCATTCCTTTCCTCTGCAAAAATCCATCTTGAGTTTTTAGCTGCCATTAGAAAGGGGCATTCATTCAAGAAGGGGGACTCAGAGGTGCATCCCTGCTTTGGGACAAAAAGCAGAGGGTGGAAGGAAACAGTTCTCGGCGTTCAGTCCCCACCCACCCACACTCCAGGCTTGGCTGATTCTGTTCCTAGATTTCTCGGTTGGAATCTTCTCTGATTCCCAATCTTGCCTGCTTCCAAACTGAGCTCTCAGAAGAAGGTATTTCCTTGTGTTTGGTTTAGAGAAGCTACCATACCTCGCAGAACTAGGCAGGAAGGAGGGAAATGTCATGTTGAGAACGGCTGTGACCTGCAAATCCGGACAAAGCTACACATGCCCTTTTTGCAACCAATATTTTCCCAGGTTCTAAGTGACAGCATCTGCTTCTGGAAGCCTCTAGAAGTGGGCTTTGGATGTCCTGTGGGAACTTTAGCAGAAGAAACATGAACCTGATGTCCATAAGACAATAGGCCACTTTAATCAAGTCTTAAAATCCAGAGGGAAGGAAGAGGCTGCAATTGCTAGGGAAGGAATTACTGACAAAGGCCAACCTTGACCTATGACCTCCAATTGCTTAGGGTCATCTCAGGTCATGCTTAGGGACTCTCCCAAGAATTATCTGTTTACAGGGAGCACTGATAAGAGGCTGGCAGACCTCTAGGTCCCCCACATATTGCTAAAAAGAGTGAGGCCCTTAACACCAACATTTCAGCCCCTTACCACCTGACCCCTGTCCCATCCAGGGTCCACCTCTTAATTGTCCGCACCCTTGCCTGTCACATCAGTCACACAGGGCCATGAGAGAGCCCCCTGGAGTGGTATGGTCTTCCAGCCAGGAAGCAGTTAATGCCACCACAAGTCACCCGAGGTGCAGTGTTGTGTGCAGACAAAGGTAGAGAGGGAAGAAGTTCAGAAGTCTGGTTAGCCTAGGGTGCATGGTTGCTCACTGTATAAAGCTTTCCATAGCTTGGAGGGAAGAGAAGGCAGGCAAGGAAAAGACTGAGAGAGGCCCCTTTTCCAGCATCTACACACTCCTCATCACACCACCAAGAACATATATCTGCCTCTGCCCATTGATATATACACTCGCCTTGTGGAGACCAGTCATATAGCTGGTCCCAATTCCTAGCCAGAGCTGAGGGGTCAGAGTGCTGGACACCTTTGGAGACTCCCCTGACTGGTGAACAGCAGATGGGAACCAGGCTGATCTAAGAGGCTGTCTGTGGCCAGTGGCTTTCTTAGGCCACCAGACAGTCCCTCAGTGCCCTGCCTGCAGCCACAGGTCTACTCAAAGCTGGTGCATGTTTGGGGACCAGGCACCAGTTTCACCTCTGAGGTGCCCAAACAGCAGTCTGGTGCTAGGGGCAACAGTGGCAGCCACAACCAGCTTGTCCCTGAGTCCTGTACTAGGCCCAGCGACAGCACCCCTGCAGGGAATCCCCATGTGCCTTGGTATCTGGCTGAAGTTGTCCTAGAGGAAGACTCTGGGTGGAGCAGACTTTCTGGGCTGTCAGAACCACCAGAGGAACTGTGCTGCTGGACCTGGGTGGGACAAAGTGTGCTGCCAGAACCTCTGCCTTTTTCCCCTGGGACGCTACTCTGCCTCCCAGCGCCCTGGAACTTTCTGTAAACAAGAGGAGCATCTCCCGAGCTCCAGAGCATCTGTGTGTTTTACTCTATTAACTTTCCAGATTTTTTCCCCTTTCCCCGTTTTGATTAGACAGAAGACGGAGAAGAGCGGGGACAGAGGATTTCAGGTAGCCTGTTTTGGAATCTTTAAAGTCTCTCTTCATGCTTTGGACTTTCCGGGGTCTGTAGCTGAGTGCCTCCTCACAGAACAAAGCCAGCTGAACAAGCTGTCAGAGGGCTTCTCGGACACTTGTTTGGCTTTTCTGGATTTAACGCAATTCCAAACTGCCAGCACCTCGGAATTGTCTCCATAGGGCGGACTTTAAAGGAAACACGATGGAATGGCCTCAACCCAGGTAGCCTCTTTCTCATAGGCACTGTCCTTTGGGAGCGGTGAAGCCAGGCAGCCCCTTGTGTCTTAATGAACAAATATTCTACATTTTAACTCTGTCTCTCAGTGCAGGACTTAGCTATGCGGGTGAATATTCTGAAACCAAAACAATGATTATGCATCACAGGCACTTTTAATACTGTTAGATTATTATTTTTTTTTTTAAAAAAAAATCCTTTTTGACAGGAAGGAAAAAGAAAAAAAAAAGTCCAGTGGTAACTACACCACATCAAATCTGTTTTTAAAACCCATATTTGTGTCATTCTGGTTTTAGACAACAAATTCAAAATATTCCGGCCTCTGCCATTGATTTATATATTTGGCTCTTTTGATGTAACACAGTGAAATGCAGAGGCCGTTTAAAGATAAATCTGCAGTTTCTACTACTTTATGAAATTAGAATGGTCACAGGGTAAATTTCTTCTGTCCATTGGGCCCTGCATGAACAGAAGAACTAGGCTTGCTTTGGCTTGTCTTGGAAAAACTCCTCACCTACGAAAGACACATGACACTCCACCCCCCTGTCTGTCTAGGGCCATTGTGAGACATGGCAGACGACCTCTGACATATTTTCAGGGCATACTTTCCACTTCCTGGTGCACTCGCTGTGGTGTGAAGGGACCGAGCCCTTTTGAAATACTAACTTGAACATTGGTGTTCACTCTCGTGCTGTTAAAACAGCAACAACCTCCTCGGTGGTTAGGGTAAGAGGCTCTGTGCTGTCAGCGATCCGGCCTCGATTACACGGTCATGGTTCAGCTCAAAACTCCCCTATCCCGCTGTTATCAGAGATCCCTGACCCTCCCCGCTCCCCAGTGGTTAATCTAGGCAAAAGTAGCAGGACAACAGCAAATACAAAGCAACAAGGATGCACTGGCTTTTGGACTCCGTTCAGGTGTGCAAACACCAGGGCCCTCCTCCCACAGGCTTTGGAGAGTAAGTGCCTAGATAATCGGATAGGTTCCCCAGGTAGCCGGAGCATAGAGGTCATCCTGCGGAAAATGACACCAATGATCTAAAAAGGACAGCTACTTTATGAGATTTCAGGCAAGATGCCAAATATTGCATTTAATGAAGCTGATTCTTTTCCTCCCAAAATAACAGATACTATCAATGACAGGGCCGGGAAGGACAGGGTGAGGGGGGCATTTTTGCAAAGCCCACATCCAATTATTGCTTTGTAATATTTTTCTAAAATTGTAAAATGCCCTGCTGGTATCTGAGCTCATGTAAATCCTCCTTGTCAAATCTTAACATGTTTGCTATATCCCCACTAAAGGGTTCATGCCGATATTCCTTCCACCGCCTCCTAGGTTTCCATACCCATCCATTCACTTGCATTTCTATGAGAATCTATTGTTCACAAAGATGGCTTTTTTTTTTAAGAAGAGAAGGTTATTCTAAATGGGAAATTTTAAATTTTTATTGTTTTCTTTTGTTTTGAGATTAACTATCTAAATTTCCAGTAAGGAACAGTTTATCTTAATGGCACACTTCCAGGTTTTGAAACAATTTCAGTGTATTTCTCGTTTCTTTTTTACTCCCTCCTTCTTGTAAAAATATATATTTAGGAAGAGACAAGTATGTGAAGACTAGACAAGTGGATCTCATGGTTATTAAAGCATTTCAATGGGAAACACAAATGAAAACACGTGATTAATTTCCGATGGTCTCGGCAGGTACAAGGGCCAGGATTTGTTTATCCGAGCAGTGTTATACTTTACACAAAAAGCATTCGAAAGAATAAAAGTTACAAAGCTGAGTGACAATTTAAGTGAAGATTACGCGTTCAGCTACACAGCCTCTGGGATCCAGCATGTGAATAAGCATTTTGTCTATTTGTTCCCACCAATTGGAAAACCGTCCAAATAGAAGTGTGGCAGATTAGAGGGAAATAATGAAATATCCTTGTTGGGGGGCGGGGGAGATAGACTGACTTACTAGTCTATTGCAGTTACCGTACACAGATTTCCCCAAACCACGCTGAATCTTTTAAATTAGATTTTAAATATATTTTGACAGCCTGGACTGGTACAGTGTGACTATCCGTGGGAGGAAATGACAAGTCTGTTTTGTTATTAAGCTGCTGTCTAGAAAATATTAGGTTCTGTACAGCAAATGAACACTATTTTGTCATCCACGTTAGTATAGCTAATAGAAATAAGCTGAGGGTTTTTTTTGTTTTTGTTTGTTTGTTTGTTTGTTTGTTTGTTTTTGGAAAGGCAAGCATTTTGAATTATTGTGCTTGGTTATTCATTCTATAACAATAAGTCTTTTTTTTTCTTTTTTTAAGCAACCTCATTTTCAATCCTTCATTCTGAGTATTCCTGGCTACCAATTTAAACAGAAAAAAAATAATAAACAAAGGGATGACATCTAAATGCTACTATTTGTTAAGAAAACACTTGTAGTGATTGTCCGGAGTGGCTAGTAAAATAGACCACAGAGATGGAGGAGAGGGCACAGTCTGGATGAGCAGGCACCCAGGAAGCGCCCAAAAAACTGGGCCTGTGGTTCCTCTGAGGAACTAGCAATGGGAGAGACAGAAGCCAACTAGACATTGTATAGATCCCCCTTCTATGAACCCAGGATGGCTTGGTTCTCTGTGAATTGAGAACAGTTTTAAAGCTGATGCTAGGCCAGTGGCATCCCACTTTGGGGCCTATAACCAAGAGGAGGCTTCCTTCGCTGTGGACTTCTTCCTTCCATTCAGACCCAATTTCTGGCTTGGTAAGGCTGAGACCACCATGCAAGATCACCTAGACCAGATTGTTCTTCTTTTAACCGTTTCTGCCTTGTCATAGATAGCTAAGCGACCTTGCACATACTGTCTTTCAAAGGCTCTTCCCAGATATTAATCATCCTTTGTTTATTTTAATATATTTACTGAATCAGGTACCCAAGGGACTCTTCTACATCTGTGATGTGAGCAAAGCAGTTGGCCGGAATCAAACAGGTACGCGTGGATCTTCGATATGCATGTGCTTGTTTGGATGGATTTGCCGTGTGAGGGAGGGAACGTAAGCCAGCAGCAACCCTGCAGCCAGCAATACTGTGCTCCTCAGACACGAGGAGGAATTCCTGTTCTCAGTCCTTTTAGTAGTAGTGTCTCACATGCGACATAAATTGTGACACTTGGTACTGTAAGAATGGCACAAGCTGTCTGGGTGAGAACCAGCATGCTGTTCTGTATTGATTTCTTTACATTATTATCTGTCTCATACAGAATAACTAATCCAATCTGAACAGATCTCAAACCCTTCATCCTGGTACCACAAACCTTTGCCCACACTGGAGAAGGCAGTCCTTCTCCTTGAATGTCAGACCATTGGATGAATTTGAGCAAAACTGACATCCACTCTCTTGATCAATTCTACCTGAATTTGTGAACATTCCAAATTTACAATGGCTTATAACATCTGCACTCACATTTGGAGATTTTAGCATAATTTCCACGCAGAGTGCTGTCCTTCTGAATCCATATGTGTCTGTGGCGCCACCTTCCACAGCAATCGGAGGCAGAAGGGGAAGGAAGGAGGCACGTGGAAGGCCACAATCTGATTTTCATCTACCAGAGAAAATAAAATGGAGCTGTTTAAACGTGTTTTCAACTCCAAGTATCCCAGCATGGATTTAATTATGAACCCTCTGCATTTGGAGAGCCAGAGTCACACTCTCACCCCAGTCACTGCGTAGTGTCATGGTTTTATGTGTTCTTTTTACTTCTCATTAGCTAGTGAAACAAAGTATGATTTTTTTTTGTTATTACAAAGTTTGCTTGCTGAGAAATTTGCATGAAATACTTGTATTTTTTTCCTTCTGGTATCTAGCAAAACTGAAGCAGAGGGTGGGGGGTAAAGGTCACACTGTCAAATTGTAGTTCTTCGAAAAGGAAGCTCTTGAGGGATCCAGTAAATGAGAGAATTGGGGGAAAAAAAAACAGAGCTCACTTTCCTCCTCTATTCAAAAGTAGTGTCTGATTATTTACATACATTTGCTGTGGTGAGGAAAGTCTCATTTTTTATAATTGCACTGTGAATACACAATATGGTTTCTCTGCTAGCCTTATAAAAAATTAACAGTTTTTTAAAAGGAATTTATGTATTTAAATTTGAACTTGGTGTATTCCTTCAGTGTGGTTCGTATGTCCTATGTGCATGCAGTTGCAGAACTTATTCCTTTCTTGTGCAGATCTTTATAATTCTAATTTGAAAGTCACCTGTTAAATACAATGATCTAGGCCTACTGGCAGGTTTTGTAACATTGAAACCATCCATTTTGAGCAAAAAGTTAATGAACATTAAAAGCAAGTTTCACACTGGTCCTAACCACACTGGTAATATTTCATATAAGGTTACCAGTGGGGGAGAAATCAAATTTCAGCTGTGAACATGATTGACAGGCAAGAGCAAGGGAGAGAAAGACATTTGGCCAGGAGGGGAATTTGGGGAGGAGGACAGTGCCTCCAAGTTCCTTTATGGCATTAGGTATTACAAGCCAATGTATAGAGAGCTCAGTGCCTGGTGCTCTGGGGAGAGTTGCTTAGCTTATTTTTGGAAAATCACTTTGGCTAAGGGATTTCACTCAGGGAAGTGCAAATATGGTGAAGCAATAGGCTTTCTGCCTCTTGCTAATTTCAGCCACGCACAGCTTAGTAGCTCATGTCTGGCACTTGAACGTTAAGGTAGGTATTGAAAATGGAACCACAAATTTGGAGGGAGCTATCTAGTTGATTTTTATTTATTGTCAGAAATACAGTCTAGATTATGTGATGGTTCATGGTCATATTACAAAATACTCATCCAAGGGCTAGAGATACAGCTCAACTCTTCAGGGCTTACACTGCTCTCGAAGAGGCCCCTGTTCAGATCCCAGCACCCATATTGGGAGCTTCCCAACCACCTGTAACTTCAGCTCCAAGATATCTGACATGTTCTCTGGCCTCCAGGGGCACCTAACAGATGCAGACAGACTTACTGACACACACATAATTTTAAAATATTCACCTAGTTGATATTAAAAGAAGATTAAATTCTCTGCTGCAGTAGAATCCTTTGACCTTGACTAACATTTTCTATTATGTATAACAGACACAGATCTACTAATAGTCAAAATGCATATAGACCTTCCTTCTCAAGAAAGTTCTCCTAACATGCAAGCCTGAACACCTAAGCATGGTTTGTCTTCCCTCTGTCCAGTCAACTTACTTCCTGACTGACTTGTCCCAC
Source organism: Peromyscus californicus insignis (assembly GCF_007827085.1). Classification (NCBI taxonomy): domain Eukaryota; kingdom Metazoa; phylum Chordata; class Mammalia; order Rodentia; family Cricetidae; genus Peromyscus; species Peromyscus californicus. The sequence continues at coordinate 95,145,121 of NW_026294606.1, forward strand.
AGCCTCACATGGCAACAGCGACTGTTGCCATGGAAACAAGTGATGCTATTGCCTGACCCTATGGCCCAGGGTGGCTTTTGAACTAGCCTTTGAAGCTGTCTCCTGGGTTGAAGTGTACTAAGGTATGATCTAACTACCTGTGATTCGCATCAAATTAGAAAGCGACCCTTTCCGTTCCTGTGTCTTGAGGTACTGACATGGGTCTTGGAAGGTGGTAACAGGTCACAACCAGCTCATATGTCTGTTCTGACCATTTCAGATGTTCCTGCTATTGGTTTAGACTAACCTGGATGCAGTCAGGTCTTACACAGCTGTCTTAGGCATGACAGATGAGACACACACACAAGGGAGAGGCTGGTGGTGGCTGTCCTCTCACCTAACGGAGATGAAATTTGCAGAAATATGCCTTGTTCCTGTATTCCACCCCCTGCCCACCAGTCTTCACAGCATGGGCAGGATTTTCTCTGGCCTTCCCTATACCCATTGAATGACTTCAGAAAGTAATCAGGTGTATGGAAGGCCACCCGCTATTTTTTTTTTTTTTTTTTTTTTTTTTTTTTTTTTTTTTTTTGGTTTTTCGAGACAGGGTTTCTCTGTGTAGCTTTGCGCCTTTCCTGGGACTCACTTGGTAGCTCAGGCTGGCCTCGAACTCACAGAGATCCGCCTGGCTCTGCCTCCCGAGTGCTGGGATTAAAGGCGTGCGCCACCACCGCCCGGCAAGCCACCCGCTATTTTATGAACAGGGTAACATGAAACGACAAGACAAAGACAACGTCTTCAAAGGCTTGTCCTTGTCTACCTGTCTCTCGGTGTTGTCTATAAGCCTCAGGAAATAAAGTGCAAACGTAAGTTCATGATTCCCAAAGAACATGGGTGCCTCAGCACAATATGTGCACCTGTTTAGTTATGACATAGAGACACCACACCCAGGATCCCTCACAGAACCTATGAGAATATTTGGTCAGAAATGATTAATCTGTATTTCCACACAAAGGAACGCTGCCCTCCCCAAGACTGTAAGTTCTGATTGGCACCAAATTTTTGGTGGACCCTGTCCCTGGATAAAGGCTGATTGGGGCATCTAGACAATAAGTCTTTAGAAGAAATCCTCTAAGGAAGAATATATTCCATCTCTCTTGAGCATTTGTAGTGGGGACCATTCTGGTAAAACCCCGTGAGTGTATTTCAAGCTTATTGAATTTTTATATCCTTTGATGCTGAGACAATTAGGGAAAAGATTTTGTTTAAAGTGTTTCGTGATCCCGACTCACCCTAATTGTTTTCTGTTGCTGCTGTTTGTTTATTTAGATTAAGCTCCTCCCCAATTCAACCAATTCATGACAGTGGGCTACTAGCTTAATCCCACCATCTAAACGTCTAGTCTTTTCTCTAACCTCGAGATGCTCTTGAAGTGGTGAACTTAAAGAAAGAAATATTTTATATTTAGTTGAAGGACATGAGAGGAGGAAATTCTGCAAACCCTGCAGCCCTCGTGACTTACAGCAAAAGTGATTCTTTTGTAAGGAAGTTTCATCATAAAGGCATGTGTGCCGTCACCTGTCAAAAGCTCAGACTTCCAGCCTGCCTTCCACACCAACATTTAAACTCCCTCTTCTCTCCCTGGCAGAGTCAGGCATTTCCTTACCCTGAAAAGGACTATCAAGATTTGTGTGGGCATTTCTTTTTCTGTTCCCAGCACTCAAAAGAAATTATCAGCCATAAATGAGCTAAGCACTGGGGATCAGGGAGTTTTGCTTGCTTGTTTTTAGTTTCCATTTAAAATCTTTGGACAACACCAGGACAAGGAGAAGCCAGCAGAGTTAGTAAACCTGTCTTTCTAGGCATCTACTGGGGATAAAGTAAAGCTATTAATTAGCACCATGCCTTTTTAGGGTGGAACTAATATCATCCAGAAAGAGAGAGAAGTGTGGTTTCAGGGCTCCGTGGGAATATCAAACCTGTGGTGGGATTTACAGATATTGTCAACTGAGTCTTATGGTGGCAGCAGGTGTAAGCCCTGGCAGATATTAATACCTCATTAACGGTGCAAGAATGCATCCTATGATGAAGTCATCGGGGATCAAGAAAGACAGAGAGATGAAGGAGGGTCTTGCTGGTAGGATTTTGTTTTCCTCTTTTTGTTCTGCAAGCATCATCTAATGTGGTTATTCACATGCAGCCGAGAAGGTTTTGGCTTCGTCTTTCCTGTCTGTTGAAAAGCACAGTAAGTTCATTTGCTAGCAGATAGGCAGTAGAGGTGAGAATTGAATTGATCGCAAATGCTCCGAGAAATTGACCCTGAGGTCATCTTCCCTTAAATTGGGTTCCACATACAAAGTTTCTTTTCTTCCCTGGCCCCTGCCTACTCCCAGCAGCAGAATTGAGTTGGGGGCTATAATTATTTAAAGGAATTCCTAGGCACCGGGGTTGACTCTCCTTCTGTACCCTTAATCAAAATAGAGACCTTTTGTTACTGACGGTAGTTAATTAAAGAGCTGGCATCTGTACCGCTGTGGTGTGCCTCTGGCTTGTTTATATTTTAAAATGAGGTTCATGCCTGATGTACATGAAAAGAAGGGACCATAGCTGCTGTGGAGTTGCAACTGTCCTGAACATGAATAGAATGGAATGGAATGGAATGGAATGGAATGGAATGGAATGGAATGGAATAGAATAGAATAGAATAGAATAGAATAGAATAGAATAGAATAGAATAGAATAGAGTAGAATAGAATAGAATAGAACAGAATAGAATTTTCTGTTTACCTTTGTTATTTCTCTGCCTCTTGTCCCTCCCATTCTCCTACTCCCTTCCCCCTCCTCATTTGCCCTCCCCTCTCCTTATCTTCCCCTCCCTCCTCCTCCCTCACTCCTTCCCATACCCTGCAATGGAAAACAGAGGTTCCTTTAGAAAAATCTCAAGGCATGAACTATCGGTTCACAATGTTGGAATCTCACCCTGAATGAGATGAGGGAACATGTCTGCTGGTGACAGGTTCAGGCCTTCTCCTTTCTGCTCATGGAGGGTAGCTGAGAGACCAGAAATTCCTGTACCAATGCTGACCTTTGTGAGCGAAGAGGGGTTGTTTTGTCCTACGCTCCTGTGGGTAGCTCAAGTTCTGTCCACCTCTCAAGATGCTCAAAGGCTGCTTTGTTATTACTTACTTTGTTAATGTCTTATTCTCCTCCTGCTCCTGCTTCTCTGCCTCCGCCCCCTGCACGGTCTCCCTTTAAATTGCTAACAGGTTCTTGCCGTTACCTAGTAGAATATAAAAGCAAAATGCGTGGGCTACTACCAGTTTTCTCTTGCGCTTTTGGAGATTGAAGCCTGGGTGTGTGATCCTGGAGCAGACAGGGGAGAGGAGGGAAACTGGGTTTCTGTGTGTCGAGGAGCTGAGTGTGCTACGCTGCCTGAGGCTGAGGACTCCCAGCTGCTCTTCTCTCCAGATGTCATCAGGAAGTTTCTCCATGAAGATCCCTTGCTCAGTAGCATCTTGTTCTTTACCCACATTCCCTGTCTCTCTGCCTGCTCAGTCTCCTGTTGGTGCAGTGAAACCACACCAGAATGTTCATCCTGGTGCTTTCAAAGCCAGGCCTAGTTGAGCTGTATGTCACAAAGGTATTGGTGAAGGTGTAGTGTTTTCCAAACATTTTGGTCTTCAGGGACAGCCATTTGAAGTGTGACGTATTTTTCTTTTAGCTCTCATCTTTGCATCTTATAAGATCCTTGTTGAGGAACAGAAAAGATGGCACTCAGGAACGGAGGGTGGCCTAGTCCCAAACCATCCCTTCAGATCTGTGGGAAGAGAATACACATAGTTCCCAAAGAAGCCTTGTAGGATTTGAGCTGGAGAGTTTCAGCCTTGGCCCTGGAAGAAGAGTACACAGAGCCTCCTGCCCAAGAGGAGGAGGTTTCACAGAGGTATCCTGTGATGTTCTTTGCAGAGAGAGGGCAAATAAGGAAGAGCCTGTTAGAATTACTGCCTTTTATCTTCTTTGAGCCATCCACGCATTTGATACCAACTGCCACCACCCTGCTGACGCGCTGGTGAGAAGGCAGGGTCATGGTGCCACTCCTGCAAGGTGGCCGTGCCCGTCTCTGCTTAACATTTTATTTAATTTGTTAGGCTCCATCTTATTTTTTTTTTTAATTCTATGTATGTGTACGTGTGTGGATTTGTGCATGAGAGTGCAGGTACCTCAGGAGGGCAGAATGGGCAGTTAGTCAGATCCCCTGGAACTGGAGTTACAGGTGCTCATGAGCTGCCTGACCTGGATGGGAAACCAACTCAGGTCCCCTGGAAGGGTAGTGCATGCTCTTTAATACTGAGCCATCTCTCCAGCCCCTCTGCTCAGCATTTTATAGCACCAGACCTATCTTCATCAGGACCATTTTCTCTCACAATAAAACAAAAAAAAAGTCATCTTGCCATCATTCCCACAGATAATGGGTGGGACTCTCACTTTTGGAAAGAGGAGAGGCAGTGAAAGGTCCCTGTCAGTTCATCAGGCATTCCCTGAGGAGTGCTTGATGATACAGTGATTCTGGGAAGGCACCTTTTACTATTTCTTTAAAATTTAACTGGGATCAGGTCACAGTGTGCTTTCAGTGGCTCCTCTCCTCACTTCTTTCTTTTTATCCCCACCCCCCTCTTTTTATTCCCACCCTCCTTTTTTTCTGTTGCAAGCTACAACAGAGATTCTTGTAGTTGATAATCAAAGTTTGATATCGTCAAGTTAAACTGTGCAAAACTGACTTCGGGGTTTTGCTCATGAAATAAACATTTGAAAAATAATGTATAGCAAGGAGGCTTGTACAGTGGATGCTAGATTCATGCATGCAGATATATAAATATATAAGTATCTGTGTGCATGAATATATGTGTGCATGGTCTGTTTCAGAGCCTGTTAAAGCTGTTCCTCAAAAAGTATCTTTACAGACCTAGACTGCTTCTTCTACACATTCACCCAAGAGTCTATCACGACGAGGGCATAAGTATATTGAAATTAATGACATTATAATTGGCGATCCAAATGCCACTTGTAATATGCATTACTATATTATATTTCTTTTCAATTATGGAACTTGTGTATCAAAGAGTCAGAGTACGTAGCTAGAATTTTCTGTCCAGAAGCTATAGCGTGCCTTAGCTTAGAAGCCTTGTTTTCCCCCTTCTCCCTAACAAGGAAGCTCATTTAGAAAGAAATGTTTATGGGAAGTGCTTGTCAGCTGGCATTTTTACTGGTCTACTAACCCAAAGGTAAAATATAAAGCCGTGTCTTTTCCTCGCTGGCTTGTTGTGAGTAGAAGGGTCCCTCCCTTGTTAGTTTGATAAATAATTTCACTAGGGGGACTCGGCTGTGTTTTTATGCGTGCTGTCTATTTTCTGCTTCCTGCAAATAAATTTCTGTACTCAGAGAGTACTAAAACTCCAAACACATGGGATTTTCCCATTTTACTGCTGGTCTCCTGAAATATTTATTCGATCTAGTGTTTTTAATTAATTTTTTAAAGGAAAAAAAAGCTGTGATTAACATCAAACCAAAAATAAGTATTCATCTGTTTTGGGGGACCGCTGGGTTTATACCTGGAAAGGCAGCTGTTTTGAAAGGCTTTGTGTGCTAAACTCTCTGCCTGATTTGTCAAGTTGAAGCCAAGTGTGATTTACTGGAGTTCTCTCATTACATATTTCCTTGTCTGTGTTTCCAGATTTAATTATTAAGCTGTTAATAGGAGAGATAAATAGGGGCATAGGATTCTATGGAGAAATGAGACAATGTACAATAACATCTGTACCTGTGAAAAATGAAACTGGTGTGAGAGTGGAAAGTGGATTGATGAAAATGCTGTTCTACTCACGTCCTGGGTATTTAATCTTAGGGTTTATTAATACCAAGGAGAGCTCGGTGCAGCACAAACCTCAACAAATATACCCCAAAACATTGCAATAAAATAAAGTACAAATCAATACATTCTGTAAATGACCAGAACACTAAACACAATGCATTATAGGCTAACAGTACGATGCTGAATGATGGGATGAGACTTCTGTTTGTTAGGGAAACAATCATTTGACATTAATACCAGATGGTTTCATTCACTCATCTTTTTCTGTTTGCAGAGAAGACATTCTGCTTATTCGCCCCTTGTTGCGTGCACACAAGCAAGGTTTTATTTTCTGAAATTGGAAACTATTTTTTAACAAAGGTACCTTGGACAAACTTGCACCCAGGATGTCAGTGCATGTGACAAGCATCTTGGATCCTGAAGCACCTCAGCAGGGGGTTGTCTGGAGCTCGCCCTTTCAAAGAAGAAGAAAATATACAGAAGGGGCCCTCAATGAGTACCCTGGCATGCATGGAGATGGAGCATCATGATGTAGGACATTACTTTCTTAAGCAGACACTGTGTGATTTAACTAAGACATCTCACTTGGAACTGCTTTAGCTACACAGATTATGAGGATTTTTAAAATGCATCCTTCAAGAACAATTGATATTTAACATTTGTTATGGCCACCTGGAGGCCATACCTGTTTGTTGAAGTTAGAATAAACATCCGTGCACTCAAATATCCCACCCAGCCATTTACAGACTTGAAGGATATGATGAGAAGCCACTGGGGAACAGGAGTTTCCCAGGAGCCAGAACCTATGTCATCTTCAGTTCTTGAAACAAGTACAGCGGCAGATATTTTAATCCACTATAAGGAAGTGGAGGGTACTAGGCACAAAGCAATTTAGGCACTCTGCGACCATTTAGTATAATCTTGCTTAGGTACCTACCATGCCACTTCCTCCCCTGTCAGTCTGTCCTCAGCCTTGCTGGGTCACACACTCCAGCTTTTAGCCTCAATTTGTACTGTGAGAGCCCAAGTGCCCTCTCCTTGGCCTCTTTTCCTGAGCAGGGTTGAGTGTGGTTCAGATGAAAAGACATATTAATGTGATTAGTATCTGGGGGTCCAGAACCATGGCTTCTTGTGGTCTTGACCCCCAAGGACCCTTGTTGGTCTCCAAACAAGTGATTCTGTACTTCGATTTTGGTAGGCAATAGTAAAAGGCTTTTTCACTCAAAAGCTCATGATTGTCATCCCGGCTGCAGTTTAAAAAGTAACTGATGACGCATCTTCTTAAAACTCCATAATGTGTAAAGAGTCACTCAGGAAATTGCTGGGCACTGAAGATAAATCGGGGTTGGTAAATCACTCCAATGAAAGCCCTGTTGAATAAAAGTTGTCAGCGAAATCGGCACTGGTACTAAAAAGAATACAATTGCCTCATCTTGAAGATGGGAATTGTCCCTCAAAAGGGAGCATAAAGGATTAAATATGGTAATATATGTAAAGCACTTGGATTAAATATGTTAATGTATGTAAAACACCTGCACTGGGTAAACACTCCCACCATGTTCAGCCATGGACAATGTTACATGGGATGGAATTCTGACCTTGACACTTAACAAGCCTTGGTTTACATTAGAATGACTTTGGGATTACAGTATTGAACTGAACTCCCCCACCCCCAGCCCCTTGCTTTACAATAAATGTTTTCAAAATCAGAACACTGAGGTTGGTATAGAACAATAGCTTATGGCTACTCCTTTATTAAAAATCCCATCACCTCTAAAAAAAATAAAGTAAAATCATTGTGCTTTGGGGAGCTCTCTGCTCAAATAATTTAGGAAAATTGTGTGTTAAACATTTAATATTGCTGTCATCCATCTCAGAGCTTTTATATGCTAATATGTATGCCCTGTATACATATTATACTAACACAGATGGCATGCAGTATTTTCCAAACTTGTGTGAACATGGACCCTGGTTTTTAAACAACCATTTCATGTAACTAGCATTGTGCTGGGCAATTTTGAAAAAAAAAAAATGATGATTGCCTAAAGTATTAAAGTCCTGACATTTCTTTCATTTAGCACCAAAGAACCCTTTTATTAATTTTCCCTGGTGAAAACCTTGTCCTCAGTGACTCATTTGCATTCTGCGTGTTCATTTTACTTATCAGCCCAGAACAATTGTTTGTGATTCTGTCTGCAATGTATACTTCAGGAGAGAAAACTATGGCGTGGGGTAAATCCTATAGGGCTGTGCAGTAATGAGTTCCAGGAGTTGCCCTGCCTTCCTGGGCTCCCAGGAGACCTCAGGAGTTCAGCTTGGGATCTTCTGCCTGTTTAGCACACCCAAAGGCCTTGTTTAACTTGGCTTAGCCTTTTGTGACTGGAGGAGCCATCCAAGGGACTCGAAGCTTCTTCATGGAATACATAATTTCCTAGGGTTCTGGCCAGAGTCTGTGGCCGTGAAAGTGGCCTTCGGTTTCAGCTTCCTTTATTAAAAGGATGGAGGCATCTCCTGCAGCATGAATACAAGATGGCTTGGGTGAGAACTGGGAGTGAAGGTTCAGTCTCTCTGACCCTCTTTTTAATGCATCTGCCTTGGGGTGCACATGGGTCCCACCTTCACACTCAATTCCCACCCCAACTATGTCCTTTGCTCTGAAGTTCCCATTAGAGCTTAGCTAGACACTTTAGGTTCCCCAACTCAGAAGAGAGCTGATTGACTCATCTAACACTGGATGAGCAGCAGCCAGGGAAGGATCCTTAGGGCCAGCTTCTTGCTTAGTCAGTTTTTTTGAGACAAAGATCGGATGAGGTTAGCACAGTGGTCTGGTCCCAATATGGGAGATTAAAATTTGTACTCAATACCCATGTACACTTGCTTTGGAGGCAGGGATGAGAAGGGTTGGGCACAAACAGGTCTCTGAATCTAGAAGATGGGCCATCAGTCCTGGATGTTCCTAGAAGGGAGTGGGGCTTCAAAAATGTTAATGTCCCAACTCACACATCAATTAAATCAGAACCTTAAGGGGTGGGTGAGCTCAGGCACCAGTGTTTTTATTTTAAACAATTCCAAGACATTGCAGTATGGAAGGAGGAATGAGGAGTCCTGGAGAAGAATGCAGGGGCACCAGCACCTATAGAAAGCACAGAAAGCCAAGAAGCCCCTGGCAAAGCTCCCACATTCTTGTCCTTCTGACAACTCAGCATCTCCCAGGTCCAGCTTCAGATGAGAAAGGCAGAACAATCGCTTTGTGTTTCCCACTCCATCTGGCCTCCTTGGTCCTTTAGAAACATCAACTCTATTCATGATGAGCAAGGCCAATGAAGTCAGATAAGGTCCCTTGGGGAGAGCAGGCTGGGGTTGGAAGCCTCCAATTTAAACCTGACTTGGCCACAGCAGAGCTTGAGGATGTGGGTGGGTCCCATTCCCCTAACCGACTTTTAGGATCACATGTCACAAATTATTCTTTAAAAAAACGAAAGAAAGGAAGGAAGGAAGGGGAGGAGGGAGGGAGGGAGGGAGGGAGGGAGGGAAGGAGGGGGAGAGAGAGAAAGAGAGAGAGAGAGAGAGAGAGAGAGAGAGAGAGAGAGAGAGAGAGAGAGAAGGATGAGGGTATGTAATTGACCTAGAAGTCAAGGAGGGTTACCAATCAGCTATGCACCTAGCATCTCACAAGTTTAGCGGTGAATTAGAGATAGAGAATTTGAACTGGTAAATGGTGATTTTTTTACACTGTGATGCCTTTAAAAAATAATTTGTGTAGAAAAGAAAATGCTTATTCAGTGATCAAATTACAAACATAGATGCATTCTCAAATGATTTGCACAGGCTTTTGCAGACACCAATGATATATATATATATATAAAACGTTTGTCATCATTCCATCAGGCACTTAGTGTGTGGTGGGGGTTACTATACAAGCAAGTCCAAGGAGAATGGTGCTCTCCTGAATTAACCAAAATGTTTGACCACATGCTATCAGGCTCATTGATTCTCTCTCAAGGCCAGATACACACACATGCTTGTGCTTGCACACACACACACACACACACACACACACACACACACAGAGAGAGAGAGAGAGAGAGAGAGAGAGAGAGAGAGAGAGAGAGAGAGAGAGATTTACATTGAAGATACTCATTGCTCTACCTTGTAAGAAGATGGCCCTGTGAATTTCCCTCTCCTCTTAGATGCTGAGACCATGTGAGAGTGAAGTCCATACCTGATACATCCTTGTGTTTGACACAGCCCTGTTTGTTGTGAGTCAGTCACACACAGTGGCCATGGCTCAGAGCTTTTCAAGCAAAGCGCAGGTCTCCCTGAATAAGCAGTTGGCTAACTAAACAAGCACACCAAGGTGTGATAACAGCCCTTGGAAGTTTGTGAAATGTCACAGATGGCATCTCTGCAATCTGCTAAAAACTTAGAGATTGTTCTAACTCTCTTCTAGTTTTTCAAAAGTCCCCTGTCCTGACAACTGCTTGTGTGTTTGGTGGATAAAGTTCTCTTACCTAGACAGTCCATTAAACGTCACCTGTGCGGGATGCTTTATTCTTATTTGTTGATTTAATTGAGCTAGTTAGCCTGGTCTCTGCCTCTTTAGCACTGGGATTACAAATGTGTGCCACTAGGCCTGTTTGCTGCTGCTGTTGTTGCTACTGTTTTGTTTTCCCTGCATTTTGGGGATTGAACTTAGGCACTCACGCTTGCAAGGCAAACACATTACCAACTGAGCCCAGTCCTAGCAGGTGATTTCTTTTTGAGATCTATTGACAATGAACTTTTTATTCTGACTGCTTTGCGGTTTAAAATTTTACATTTCGAGTATTTTTAGTATTTAATTAGACAAACAGAGGGTGCTATTTCCATACTGGAAAATGGACTTACTGTTGGGGATTCATCTAGAACAAGCAGGAGACTTATGCATGTGGATGTGGACTTGGAGAAGACTTGGGAGAGGGAAGCATTGTCTCAGATGCAGTCCAAGAGGAGTAGGCAGTGCTGGGCTCAAGAAGGAACTGGAAAGTCAGCCAGGGAATAAATGTGATGAACGACTACAAAGCAGGAGAGAGGAAGGAAGGGAGGAAGGGGGCTGGAGACCTGGAGTATTGCAAGCCTCCCTCCTCTCTGTTTTCACCTAGAATTCATTACCAAGTGGTAGCCCATCCAGGCAGCCCACCCTCTTGCCTGCCAACTTTGCTCCGCACTTTTCACCAGGTAAAGGTGTGCATTCAAGGCCAGTGCTGCTTGTGGGGCTGAAGCAGGGGTTCATCTGTCCTTCTTTTCTGTATCGTCTACGTTGTCACAGTTCACAGTATTGGGGAGAAGCAAAGGAAGGGGTGTTTCTTCAAAGAACTACATGGGGATTTGGTCACGTGTCTGCCATTAACATCAATCGCAGATGCCTGGGCAAAAATGCCTAGCACGTTCTTACACGTTTCTCTTTGAATAACGTCCCCTCTGGGGTTGCTACCAGACTCCCTTCCACTGATACAGGATTTGGGGGCTTTGAAGTCAGTTGTGGGAATTTCACTGCTTTCTTTGACTCTAGCAAATTGCTCCAAAATGCTACAAATGTAAAAAAGACTAAGAAAGCTTTAACTGCAGCTTAGAGATGGAATCCCCTTAAGCCATTGACAGAAAAATGTGTTTCTTCTTTCAGTTTTTAATTTGTGAGTTATATCTTAAAATACGGCAATGCGGTCATAGTCTTCCCCTAGGTGGAGAGAAGAGAACCAAGTGGAAGGTGGTGAGCACAGGGGAAGGTTCTGCAGCTACAATTCTTTGACCTTGTTGCCTTTAAGGGCAAACCTCTCAATGGAGGGGAGACTGCCCACAGAGAAATCATACACAAGAACAACGTGAGGTAGGAGCGTCCCCAGCACCAATTAGGATGTGAGTGAACGCTGAGGCGCGTGCGCAGTGCCCAGCTCACAGGAACCCGGTGGAGGACACAGAGGGAAGACGTATGCCCTCCTTTGAGCCAGAGGATTGTGTTCCTAGCATGCTTCAAATTTGTTTTAGCCATTTCCCTCATGGGGTGGAGGAGGCAACTGGGCTGTACTGCGTTTTCTGAGAAATCCCTCCAAGTTATTTTAGTCTTGTAGTATCCGAACACTCCAGCAAGTTAGAAGAGAAATATGGAGTGGTCGAAATGACCGCTAGCAGCTCCCCAGGCTTCAGTTACCGACTCCATAAATTTAAGGATTTGGCATGGCCCAGAGGTTTTCAAACTCATTTTATTTTGTTTGGTTTCAGCAGAGGAACCATTTGTAAAATGAGAGTTTATGTGAGATCACCATATAAAAGAGAGATGGGAGCTGCTGAGTGGAGCTGGCCCTCCAGGATACCGGCCCTCCTCCCTACAATCATCCCCAGTCCCTGGGCAGGTCCAGGCTCCCTACAGACCAGTGCCATCATCTTTAGGGAATTGTTTTCTCCAGGGCACTCTTAGCACAGCCGGTCTCTGATGTGAAAAATGAACACTTCATTTTCGTACTGGAAACACTTAGGCATTCCTAACGGCGAGCCAATGACACAGGCACCAAGGCCAGACCTTCCTGGTCTTGTGACTCTGCCAAAGTCACTTCCCTTCTCCACATGCCTCAATTTCCAATCTTTCAATGGGGAGGAGGGTGTCGCAAAGAGCCTTATGGGATTTTTATGCAGGTTAAATGACCCAGCTGAGATGGCATCTAGGAAGTGCCCATGCCAGCTGGTTGCTCGGTCACTCAGGGGCAGCAGAAGTGACCAATGGGAACCTTGTCTCGAAAACACAGACTGACTTTCCTCGGGATTCAAGGGGACCCCGGAGTCTGTTTGGCAGATGCCCGTGCCTTCCTTTCTTACCTTCCCGTACCTGGCTCTTTACCTCTCACAAATGCCCCTAAAAGAAAGTTTTCCTGTTCAGCACCCTTCCTGCCCCATGCTTAGCCTTGGGCACTTCACATTCCCAGCAAACATTTGCTGGATTGACTCCCTCGATTATGCTCTTGTCTGTATCCATGGCCTTGTGAGAGCAAATTGTGTGCACGTTTTCTCAGGCCCATATTCTGGGACTAATGTTGGTGGCATGAAACTGGCCATGGGAATATTTGCAAGAGGGACCAGCATAACTCTAAACTCAAGGGTCCCTTCCCTACCTCTGTCTACCCAGACATGTTAATGCTACACCATTAACAGCATACCACTCCATAAGGAGGCCATGGTGGGAAACTGCTCAAAAGACAAACAGCAAAAGCATGGCTGATCCTGCTGCTCTGATGAGACATAGAAGAGAAGCAAAAACAATCTTCACGGGCTGAGGGTGTCAAAGAAAAATCTCAGGAGAAGGGAAAGGTTGTGAGCAGATGTTCATGCCATGGAGCACCTTAAGCCTTGCCAAGGACCAAGGAGGAACAGGAAAAGAAAAGGGGCAAAGAGGAAGGGCCGGGACTAGGGAGAGAGAATGGATTAGTAGCATCTCTGAAATACGCTATTATCATGTTAAAAGTTAATTTCTGTTTTCCCCAAAGCTAACCACTCCTTCACTGTGCAGATGTGTTTGACATAGTGAACAGCCTCAGTACCTGTTTCAGTGGTCACCTCAACCTCACAAGCCAATGCGGAAACTAATTGGAGTGTTCTGGATTGTTTACTTCCTTTGTATAAACACCATGACCTAAAGCAGCTTAGGGAAGAAAGGGTTCATTTGAACTTACAAAATACAGCCCATTTGGGGAGAAGTAAGGAGCTCAAAGCAGAAACCTAGAGGCAGAGACCATGGAGGAATAATGTTTACGGGCGTCCTCTCAGGCTCACACTCAGCTACCTTTCTTATTCTGCCCAGACCCACCTGCCTAAGGATGGCACTGCCCACAATCAAGAAAATGCCCCCACTGACATGCGCACAGACCAATCTGATGGAGGCAATTCTTTAATTGAGGTCCTCTCTTTCCAAGTGTGTCAAGTTGATAACCAAGAACTTCCTAAAACAGTAGACACATCATTGGGGGAGAATCCAGAAAAAAGTGGTAAGAGTGTCTGAGTATCAGGTATACTGTGATGTCCTGTGTGCATCTGCCCCGGATCAGAGCTGATGGATCCTGAGACAAACGTTGGTTGTTCTCTTTGAACATGCTGGACTTGACCAGTGCCTCCCTGACAACCAGGGCTTAGACCAGTGGCTCTTCAATCATATGGGAATCATATGAAAGCTTTCAAAATCCTTCCCCATACCCAGATCAATTGAAGGAGAACTCAGTGTGGTACCCAGGTGCAATGGTTTCTAACATACTTCCTCAGTGGTTCTAACATACAGCTAAGGCTTAGAAACAGGCCGAAGTGAGGTGATTCTTGACCTCTAGATCCTGCATCACCTGGGTGCCTGGCTCTACTCAGAGTGTATGTATCAGGTAGCTGGGGAATGAGACTTGAGAATGTGTACATTTCTCATACACACACGCAAGGTGTGTGTGTGTGTGTGTGTGTGTGTGTGTGTGTGTGTGTGTGTGTGTGTACAAGTGTGTATATACGTGCATGCACATGTGTATACTTGTGTATGAAGGTGAGAGGAAATAGGATTTCCTCAGGAACTGTCTCCATACCTTTATTTTGAAAGAGTCTCATTGACCTGGAACTCATCAAGGAGGAAGGAGGCTAGGCTGACTGTCCAGTGGGCCCCAGGGATCCATCCGTCCCTACCTCTCCAGCATTGGAGTTAGGAGCACATACATCATGTGCACCTTTTTTTTTTTTTCTCATGTAGCTCCTTGGAATCAAACGCTGGTGCTTGTGCTTACAAGGTAAACATTTAACTGACTGAGCCAACTCCCCAAACCCCAAGAATGTATACTTCTAACTAGTTCTCAGGTGGTACCAGAAGAGGAATCACAACTGAGCTTTGGAGGTCTACAATGTCAAGATATCTGAAGGAACATTTAGCAAACAGTTTATGTAGGGATCAGGTGCCATTCTAAACTCTGGAGTTCTCACCCACATGGCCTCAACATTTTTTTTGAGACTATGGGGTTCAATTGGGGATGGCACTGCTCTGTGAGGAACATCCAACAACCTCTGGAGATAGTTTAGGTTGTCATGATTGGCAGAGAGGATGCTTTGGTCCTCCAGTGAGCTATCCTCACTCTACAATATCCAGATCAGCACCCCAAGCCATGGCTCAGCCCCAAATGCCAATCTTGCTAAGGTAGAAAAATCCAGTGTAAACTCCATGGATGCTGTATGTGTGTGTCCTCATATACACAACGGGAATAATCAGAATCCACTTTCTAGATGTCAGTGAGAACGAGTTAGCATCTACACTGTGGGGAAAGTTCTGAGGATCTGCTCAATAGAAAGTGAGGTTCTTCACTTCCCAAACAATCATGCAATTGATGTGAAGAGTTCTCAAGTCAGCCCCAGGGCCATCCTCTGCAGAGTGGTTGTAAGGATGAAGGGAAGAAATTTCTTAAAGTGCCAGGCAAACGTCAAGTGTGATTGCCACTTTCCATTACCTCTTCACCTTGGCTCTGAAGGCCGCGCAGGGAGCCTGAGAAGCTGGCACTCCTGCTCACCCTGTAGGCATGTTAAAGAAGCAGAAGGGCAGCTTCCTTCTAGTTCCCAGGTGTCTGGGATTCAGAAGCAATAGCAGATAATAGGGTCATTTCTATGTGTCCAGCTCAAGGTGGCAGGCAGTTGATGCCCTCCCCTGGGCATAGGGGCAGTGACTAGGGAGAATACAACCTGATGTCTCATTTTTGCTGATACATTTGCAACCTAAATACAGGACAGCTTCCACGTAAATTGTCTGTGTGTTTGTGTGTGTGTGTGTGTTTGTGTGTGTGTGTGTGTGTGTGTGTGTGTGTGATGTGCAGATGTATACATACAGGCCTGTGTGTGTGTAGGTGCATACACACACACACACACACACACACACACAAAAAAAAAAAAAACAAAAACAAAAACAAAAACAAAAACAAAAACCCAGGAGGTATATATGCAGAGAGCAGGGGACAACACTAGGTGTCATTCCTCAGGAACAACCCACCTTTAAAAGAAACATTTTTTACATGTATCCAACTGTACGTGTACATGCATATGTGGGCAAGTATGCATGTGACACAGTGCACCCATCGACATCAGAGAACAGGAGTTAGTTCTCCCCTGTAGGTTCCACTTTCTGGGTTCCAGGAATGGGACTCAGTTCTTCAGCCTTGGTGACAAGAATATTTATCCCATTTAGGGGATGGGGGGGCTACAGTCTCTCACTGGCCCGGCACTCACCAAGTAGGCTACACTGACTGGCTATTAAGACCCAGGAACCCATCTGTCCCTGCTCCTTAACACTGAGATTATAGACAAGTACTGCTAGCCCAGCTGTTGTTGTTGTTTTCGAGACAGACTTTCTCTGTGCAGCTCTGGAGCCTGTCCTGGAACTCACTCTGTAGCCCAGGCTGGCCGTGAACTCACAGAGTTCCACCTACCTCTGCCTCCCGAGTGCTGGGATTAAAGGCGTGTGCCACCACCGCCTCCCAGCTAAGTCCGCCTTTTTTACATGGTTCTGGGAACTGAACTCAGGTTGTCACGCTGAAGCACTTTACCAGTGGAGTCAGCTCCCTGGAGTTTCTCTGGGATTTGATGAAACAAAATGTTGAGAAGATGAAACAGCAACACAGTCGTGAAAGCAGCAGCAATAAGTGAGTCTGCATTGCTACCCCAGGCCTCCCCTTTTTACCTGATGGGGCAGAGTTTGAACCTGGGCTGATCTGTCTCTTAGGCTGCCTGTGAGTCACAAAATGAGTTCCAACAAGCACCTAGCAAAGGACACCAGGGACACCCAGGTACCATCCACAGACACCTACCTGTCCCACTTCCTCTGCATAGTGCCCAGATCCCTGTAGGAGTTCAGTCTCAGAGTCAAATCATCCTGGCTCTCATCTGCAAACAAAATGGATTTTAGCGACAGATTTTATTGAGTAACCGACTCCCTCTTCCCCCACCCCCACCATTGGAAAACATATTGTCTTCTTTACTGTAGTTCATTTTGCTTTCCGGGGTGATTAATGAATTAAAGATGCAGTGTATTTATTCTTTTGCCTGATTACCATTCTGTAATAAATCTCAGCTCCGGAGTCTGTCGATAGGAGAAGGCCAACCTGCCGCTTTGTAAAATATAGCTTTGTACATTAAGCTTAACTTCCAGCCCTCATATATAGGAGAAAAGTCACCTTAGAGCCTTATAGAAGTAAGTGGGAAGCTCAAGGGGACATTGGCTGGTGGGCGGAGTAATCTGTTTCTAGGGACAACCTCCCTGGACATAGGCAGGCCTGTTGCTCTGCCAGAAGGTCTTCCTTGCTGGGAATGCAGAACACTGAGTCTCGGAGCTACCTTGGAGGTGGTAAGGGAAAACAGAGTCGCATGCAACCCAGGCTGGCCTCAAACTTGCTTTGTGGTCAAACTTGAATGTTGAATTCTCTTGCCTTGACCTCTCTAATGCTGTGATTACAGGCGACACCACCACCCTTGGTTATACAGTTCTGGGGATCAAACCCAGGGTTTCTTGCATGAGAGGCAAGCAAGCACTCTACCAACCTGCCCAATGTCATCTCATCCATCTAGAATGGCGTTCTCTGCAGAGTGGTCCCGTTTCTAAGTTGTTAACCATGCTGGGGGCCTAATTTGCCAAGGCACTCAGCAGTGAGGTCAGTGGCTTCCCATTTGTCTCCCCAGCAGGAGAGGCAGTCTCTGGGTGATAGAAACCAGTCTTGTATGGAACAGAAAACTTGACCATGCTGGCAGAAGCCTGCTAATGGCCTAGGAAGGACTCTGGCTGAGTCTCCACCTTCTCACTCTCTAGCTGTGTGATCTTGGGCCTTCAGGAGGGTTTTACAAGCCTCATCCTGGGATTCTTAGGAGGTTGTCTTGGTCTCTCCAACATAGGGTAAGAGGACAGGGCAAGGGCTCACTCACCAATGGTCAAGCTTCATGTAACCTCATTAAATGTGACCTCTATTCACACAAGAAGGACATTAGAAAGTGAAGCAAATGAACCAAGAAATGGAATTTCCCCCTTTTTGTGTTTTGAAAAGACTTTTTTTTTTTTTTTTTTTTTTTTTCGAGACAGGGTTTCTCTGTGTAGCTTTGCGCCTTTCCTGGAACTCACTTGGTAGTCCAGGCTGGCCTCGAACTCACAGAGATCCGCCTGGCTCTGCCTCCCGAGTGCTGGGATTAAAGGCGTGCGCCACCACCGCCTGGCTGAAAAGACTTTTTTTAAAAGAAAGGCAAACAGAAAAAAAAGCCATAAAATAAAAGCCACGAATTGGACAATGTGTGTGTGTGTGTGTGTGTGTGTGTGTGTGTGTGTGTGTGTGTGTGTGTGTGCACATATGTGCATGTGCATGCCCACAGGCATACACGTGTTTGAGGATGTTCATGAACATGTGTGTACATGTATGTATGAATGCTAGAGGACAACTTCTGTTTGTTCCTCCGGTGCTGTCCACTCTGTTCTTTGAGGCAGGGTCTCTCACCAACCCGGCACTTGCCAAGCAGGCTAGTCCGGCACAGGGCCCCCACTGATCCTTCTGATGCTGCCTGCCTAGTGCTGAGACTACAAACACCATCACTCCTGGTTTTTATTACACGGGCTTTGGGGAACTGAACTCAAGTTTTCATGCTGGCAAAGCAAACACCATATTAACCGAGCTATTATTTCAGCCAGCTTTTTTGTTTTCTTGCCCCCCAAACAGATAGTAAACTGGATTTGGCTCCCATGGGTCACAACTTAAGGAACCATATACTGGATTATTGGGGATCCTCCATGACAGGAACTTGAATTCTGCATGCTATGGATAACTTATATGGCTTCTAATCTCTGATCAGAAATTCTGGTCTGGGATTGGCACAAAGATGTCGATTACTATGGCTGGGTGATGTCAGTTCTTTCTCTCTTCTGTCCACCATTCTTGGATTTGGGGTCTTAGTTGCACATGGAGCAAGGACCCAGTTTTCTACAGAGGCCCATCCAAAGCCAGGAGGGATAGTGTTCCGTCTCTCAGTAAGCCCAAGGAAAGCATCACAGAAGTCAATCTGTGCTCACGTAGCATCTGCTGCCAGCACACTGCACGTTTCTGTCAGTGGTTGGTATTCATTATTGGATTCCCGTAACAGGCTCTGATGGATCAAGATCCACCATGCCTTATGGTTGTGGATCTACCAGAGTTCCCCGGGCCACCTTGATTCAGAACACTTGCCCACAGTCTTGCTTTTCATTAGCAGAGGAGGTGGAGGTATGAAAAGGTCACTGGCTGACACTAGGTGCTCCCTTTCCCTGGAGTTGCCATGAAGCAAAGGGAGTAAGTAAGCATGGGACTCCTTCATGTCTCCCTCCACCATCACAGTCATTAGGTTAACAGATGTGTGACTTACAAATGAGCCATCACAGTAGGTCCATGGTGAGTTCCCATGGCCTGCATCTGGGCTCTACCTTCACTCTATTGATCTTATTCTATGGACTTTCCCCTCATTATTCTTCCCCACAATTTCTTCTCTTCTTTTGCAACTAGAAAGAAGAAAAACCCTTCTTCTGGGTAACAGCTGGAAGACATATTCCTACATGGTGGCTATCCTGGTTACATTTTTCATCAACCTGATATAAACTAAAGTTATCTGGGAAGATTAACCTCAATTGATAAAAACGCCTCCAGCAGATTGGGTGTAGGCAAATCTGTAGGGCATTTTCTTGATTAATGATGGCTGTGAGAGGGCCCATTGCTGTTGTGGTTCTGGATGGAATACAGACATACATTGAGCAGGCCATGGAGAACAAGTCAGTGAGCAGCACTCCTCATGGTCTCTGCTTCATTTCCTGCCTCCAGGTTTCCACCTGCTTTAGTTCTGCCTTGACTTCCCTCAGTGACGGGCTGGGATCAGGACATGTAAGCCAGTTAAACCCTTTCCTCCCCAAGTTACTTTTGGTCATGATGTTTTTATAACAGTAATAGAAACCTAACCAAGACAGAAATGAGTACCAGAGCCTGAACTATTGCTGTGATAGACCTAATCAAGATATTAGGGGAGGAATTCAGAGGAGTTTGGAACTTTGGGCTGGAAAAGCCACTGAGTTCTCAGAGCTTAATGAGCTGTTCTGGGAACTTGGAAGTCAATGCCGAGAGCAGTGGAGGTGATGGAGGCCTGGCTTGTGAGGTTTCAGAGGGGAGTTTGAGAGTCTTTTAAGACTCCATCCGGGCTGTTTGTGTGATATTTTGAATTAAGAATGCATGGCTCCATTCAGCTGGAACAGAAGAGTCAGTTGTGACTCAGAAGCAACTAGCACTACTGAAGCAAAACCTTTGCTTTACTGGGACAATCGATGCTGGTTAGCTGGAACTGAAAAATTAATCGTGATTAAGAAGAGACCAGCATCACGGAAGTAAAATCCTCTGGGAGTGTTTTCTCATGGTCAGCACACAGAAGCAGTGGTCCCAAGGGGAGTAAGGATGTATCTCATGCTGGTAGCCAAATTTGGTCAATACATAAGCATCTTCCAGGTGATACTGGTCTTAAAAGCACGAAAGAGTTGTGGAGAGCAGCTGAGGCTAGGCACTGGGTGAAAGTGAAGCCTCAGTTGTGGTGGAGATCCCAGGACTGAAGGGGTCATGAAGAGAGGCTGAGACCTGGCACCACGTGACAGGATCAGAGTCTCTGAAGAGATGTCAGGAGGTCATTGGTGAAGGTGCAGGCTCTGGAGACCCCAGCATATAAGAGATTCCAGGGCTATGGGACAGCCAACAAGGACAGTAGCATATGTGGAGAGGAGCTGGCCTGAGCCTACGAGATTAGGTATATGTGCTAGGGGAGAACTAGAGAGGTGGAGCTGCACAAGCCCTTTGGCACCTAGAAGATTCTGAGTAAACCCCAGATACAGTGCATTGAACTGTAAGATTTAATTCATGCCATGAAGTGGGGTTTGGTTTGGTTCAGATTGGGACTGTACCCTGATTCTTCCCTCTTGGAGCATGAAAGTATTTAACTTTTTATTATTATTATTTTATAGGCACCCGTATTGAGAAACTTTGGATATGTTACAGCGTCTTGGAGTATTTTAGAGAGACTTCGGATGTTTTAAAGAGACTAAACTTCTAAAGTGTTTGAATTTTTAAAGACTAAGACATTTAAAATTGAAATGTGTTTGGTATTGTGATATTGATATTAGTGTGAGTTCTTGGGAGTAAACAAAGAAGGAGAGGTGATGATTTAATGGTTGTATTGGTGTGCCAAGTCAACATAGGCTCGTTGTCGTGATTAATTTCTTAACCCTCCCATAAGTTACTTATGTCATGGTGTTTTATCACAGCAGTAGAAACCTGACTAAGACTGTGGGACACACTTACTAATAACACTTTCTGTTGATTCTTTAACAACAACCAAAACACTTACAGAGGTAAGCAGGAGAGTGGTCATGCTATAGGACATCACGCCTTATGCATGGATCTTCGGAGTCCTTGAGGGACAATCAGTGGCCTTGGGAGAGGAGAATATTGGAAGAACTCTTTGCTCCATTTGAAATACATGCCACTTGGCCGGGCGGTGGTGGTGCACACCTTTAATCCCAGCACTCGGGAGGCAGACTCAGGCGGATCTCTGTGAGTTTGAGGCCAGCCTGGTCTATAGAGCGAGATCCAGGAAAGGCGCAAAGCTACACAGAGAAACCCTGTCTCGAAAAACCAAAAAAAGAAATACATGCCACCTTCCTAGAAAGGGTCTTTTTATTTGACCATGAAATTACAAACTTTTGGCAACCCCAGATGATCCCCTCTACTTCTGCTCTGAGGAGTCTGCTGATACTTCATCAACATGAAAGCTCCCAGAGGGTAAACGAATTCCTTCTTAGCAGCATTGCTCTGGGTGTAAAAGGAACATCACAGGATACCTACCTGAGATCATTAAATAGTCAACCTCATTCGTGGCTGTATTTGCTTCCGCTATTTATTTACTACAAAATGTATTACTTGTCCAAGACATAGATGGAGCCTATTTCCAGTCTTAAGCTCTTTACCAGCTCCTTTTACAAAAATAAAATGAAACAGGTGCAAAGATATTTAATATTATTTTAAACTTTATGCATCAAAATTATCATATGAATGTATGCTCAAAAAATTGCATTCATGACTTATTTTATAATCTTTTATTTTGTTCCAAGTCTTTGAAACTTGATATGGCTCTCAATTTGGATGCTATGTGTTCTACAATGTTAACGTAAAATTAATTCTGAGTCTGACCAAAACAATAGAGGTGTGTAAGGGAAGAAAAAAGTGACATGGCTTCAAGTTTTCAACATGATAGTATAATAGTTAGGCTTAGCTAAGATTAATAATTTAGTTCTTCAGACACTGGATACATTTTAAATGCTTTGGATGTACCTGTGGCCCATGGTTACCATCCTGGTCAAAGCACTAGATCACAGGTTTGAAGGTTACCTGAGAAATCTGGTTCAAACTCTCTAATTACTAGCTAGAAATTTTGCCTTCACCCGTTTCGTGATGGTTCAGGGTTTTGTGGACACTCTTCAGGCCGCATGTCAAACATACATGACAGGAAGTTCATAGATCACATGCAGAGTGGAAAGTCCTAATAGAGCACCTACACATCCTGGGAACCTCGTATTTGCCAAGTGGAGGGACAGACAAACTAAAGGATGAGTGATTAAAAATAATAATAAAGTGTGTGGTAGACATTTCTGAGAGCAGGAAGTCTTGAATGAGGCAGGGGCTGGGTCAGTGCTGGGGAACACAGCGTTCGATGAACAGGGCCTTCTCAAACACATGGAGGCTTATGAATGAAGACTACGGGGCCGGGGAGACGGCTCAGCTGGTCAGGTTCTTGTCTTGCAAACATGTGGACCCAAGTCCTGTCCTCAGAACCCACAGTAAAAGATCCAAGTATGTGTACATTGTAATCCTGGTGCAGGGGAGCCAGAGACAGGTGGAACCCTGGCTCTTGATATCTAGTCTACTTGCTGAGCTCCCAGCCAGTGGAAGGCCCTGTCTCAAAAACACAGTGGACAGGACCTGAGGATGGTCCTCATGGCTGTCCTCTGACCTCCATATGAAAGCATAAGCATATGCATACGTATCCAAATACACATGTACACCTGAACAACACATCACACACACGGACACACACAGAGATATACACATAGACACACAGACACACACACATACTGACCTTCATATGAAAGTATATGCATACATATCCATATACACATGTGCACCTACACAACACATCACACACACACACAGACACACACACATAGACACACACACACACACACACACACACACACACACACACACACACACACACAGGAGAATTGGAGAGAGCTTAAAGCCTCATCCCAAAGTCTCTCATCTATAAATGTTGAAAGTCTGCCCTCTTATGTCTATATTCAGGTTGAGTACAAGAAACACTCTGTGCTTGTGCTTGGCATTCAGGGTAAAAAGTATGTAGAAAAGCCCTGTATGTCTGGTTAGTTAACAAACCTCTGAACCCACGAAATAAGATTTTCCCACAGGATGAGGACCATGTCTCTAGCTCTTAGTCCTAGAGTACAGTGAGAAAGGACACTGGTCACTTCTTCATTCTCCCCTCTACCCACCCATTCACCTGACATATCACCCATAGAGTAACTACTTGTGAAACCATAGAATGCTGGGAACATGTGTGAGAACAAAACCAGCCTTGGCCCTGCCCATCTACAGCTTCAGGAGTCTTTGCTGGAAGTGAACTTAAAACACAAAGTTCATTATAATTGTGCTGAGTGCCATGAGGACTATGAACAGGCTGCCGGGCCAACCAGATCTGACTGGTAGGAGATTTTGCTTCTAGATCAAGTATGAACAGGATGACATTTTTTTAAAGAATCTAGGGGCATAAGGATACAGAGGGAAAGAGTATGTGTTGGACATTTCCTCATCACTGTGACAAATACATAAGAGAAACAATTTGGTAAGAGGATTTATCTTGGCTCCAAGTTTTAGTTACTGGTCAGCTGACTCCATTGCTATGGTCCTGGGGTGAAGCAAAGAGCCATGCTTCAGCAGAGTGTGGTGGAAGAGGCTGCTCACTATGTTGAGGAGACAGGAAGAGAACAACTTTGAGAAGCAGACATACCCCTTAAAGTCACATCCCTGATGACCTACTTCTAACCAGGTCTCACCTCCTAATTTACATTACCTCCCAAATACACCATTTGATTATGAAGTCGTTAGTGGAGGAATGCACTGATTCAGACAATGTTTTCATGATCCAATCACCTCTGGTGATTGTATCTACCAACTGGAGACCAAGCTTTTTAGCACATGGACTTTTGAGGGGGAACACATAATACTTAAGCCATAACAAAACTGAACACTAGCCACTGTGGTCCTGAGTTTGGGGAAAAACAGCTCATGTTAAGACTTGAGGTACCATTGTGTCCTTTCCTGGCTGCCTCAGAACCTAGCTTAGTTGTCAGCTGAAGGCACCCAACAAATATTTTATAAATAGATGAAGCCCAACAGTTACCATAGGGAGGCCCCACTTTGGAAGCCACTCTTACCAAGTTCCCAAGCACACTGACTCCAGTTTTCCCAACTCATGGGCTTTCATTCTAAGTTATGGGGACACTTTTCTAACTGTCTTTGTCTTTGAAGGCTCTTCCATGTTCTTTTCCTCCAAGGACAGTCCCTGATTGTACATTTGCTGAGGACAGTTATAGTTTATTCTTAGTTGTGTGTGTGTGCATATCTGTGTGTGTGCATGCAACATGTATATGTTGTTTATGTATATGTTTGTGTGTGTGTATGTAGGTATATATTTGTGTGTGTGTGTTTGTATGTGTGTGTGTTCATGTATGTGATGTGTGTGTATGTGTGGTTGTGTGTGTTTCAATGTCCTGTTGATTGCACTTGTTTTTCCAAGCCCAGATGGAGGCTTTTGTAGATATTTCCTCCTCTTCCTCTTGCCTCAGATCCTATTGGCCCCTCTGATTTAATCAGCAGGGTCTCCAGTACTACATTTGGCTATGGAATTTCCCTCTAGAACTGTGTTAGTGACAGAGACACGGGAAAGGACAAACCAACAAGCCCCACATGGCAATCTGGTAAGAGAGCCCTCCAGCGCGTGTCTGTGCTCAGCCTGCCACATCTGTCCATCTGATCACCAAATGCTAACCTGATGTGATCCAGAGAGAGGAAGCAATGCAGAGTGAAATGTGGCACCGTCAGCAGCTTTCATTTCTAACCGTTCCTCCTCTCATTTTTAAAAGAAATCATGGTTAACATCTTAATTAGGGACCTGGAATGCACAGCAGATTCTTTTTCTTTCTTTCCTTTCTTTTTTTTAAAAAATGAACATCTTGTAATTTACTCTTGAAGTAAATTATAGTCCATTTATCTACAGCAACAAGTCAATAAAACAGTGGAGGTCTCCAGCTTTTCAGCCTCTAGCTTTCCAATCGCTTGGCGTTGATTTCCCACTTTTGCTACGGAATGAGACACAGGGCCACAGGTAAATGAGTAGGGAGTTGCTATGTGGCTGCTTTGACTCCTGCTATCTGTTCCTTGGAGACTTCTCTGGAAGATTTGTTCTGACTTGCCAGCTGTCCTGAGATCTGAATTTGAACAGAGTTCCATTGTTGAGAAGAACAAACCAGGGCCTTCAGGGTTTTGTGATGTGGATGGCCAGTGTAATTCAAGTGGTAAACCATATAGCTATCTGCCTTCAGCAGTGGCTCTTCTAATGAGGGTGTCTGTTGCGTGTGTGGACGAACCATTCAGAGCCCAAATCCAGGGACCTCCTAGAGTTGGGTTCATGGTGGCGCACGCTCAGTTAATAGCTCAGCCCACTCAAACCACAGGCAAGGTCTTTGGGCCTGACACTTGTAGCAGAGTTACACTGTGGTTTTAGAGACAGCAATTAAAGTCAGTCTCCCCCAAAACAAACATGCAGGGAGGATGGAGCTAGACTAGGCAGCTGGGAAGGGGTTTCTGTGGGGTTTTCTTGGTTCAGCAGAGAAGAGTCTGGCTCCAGCCAAGGTTTGTAAGCAAACCCTGGGTTTAAGCTGCCTCGCTTCCAAACGGGAAGCAGGAAGGTTAGTGGGTGACCATCTCTAGAATTTCAGAAGCCTTCTAGAATCAGGAGCCCTGGGGCATAGATGAAAACCATACAGGAGACTTGGAAATAAAGCCGCTAGACCAGTGGTTCTCAAATTCCTAATGCTGTGACCCTTTAATCCAGTTCCTCCTGTTGTGATGACCCCCAACCATAAAATTATTTCATTGCTACTTCATAACTGTAATTTTGCTATTGTTATGAATTGTAATGTAATATCTGATATGTGACCCATGAAAGGGTTGCGACCCATAGGTTGAGAACCATTGCTGTAGACCCTTGCATTCAACCTTTGATATTAAGGTGCAGATGGAGTTTCTATGTTACCAGGGCTGTAGCCTAGCAACTGAGGACTGTGTCCTTACCTTTAATGAAAATTTCCACCTGTGTTTCTTTAAGAGGGCCATAGATACTTCTATGACTCACTCCTTTCTGTTTTTTGTTTAATTTTTAATTTTGTTGGTTCTTGAGACAGGATCTCACTATGTGGCTCAGGCTGGCCTCGAACTCAAGATCCTCCTACTTTAGTCTCTGGAATGCTGGGATTGCACGGATGTGTCACCACAGCCTGCTTTTTCTCTTTATGTGAAGATCCTGCCCAAAGTTTGGTCCAAGGTTTCTAATTCATTTTAACTTTAACCCAAAGAAGGACTGAACTCTTGTCTTATGAAATGACATGTTAAATTAATGTAGTAACCAAAGGGAAGGGTACCCACCATTACACCATGACATGTGAGAGTGGGTGGGTCCACCTGTTGACTTCCTTCTTTCCCTCTCTCCATCCCTCCTTCCCTTTTCTTGTTTAACTTCTTCCTTCCTGGATCATCTCAAGTATAAATGGACACAATTCTCTTTCCTATCCCTTCTGGATCTTTCTGACAAGCATTGTGAGAATTAAAATGGCCCTAAGAGACCAGAAGAACCCAGGACTAAGGCACTGGGCCGCAGAGACTCGATCTCCTGCTGGTTTGCCCAATGAGGTGGGTCAGATGCCAACTGGTCCCTCATTCTGATACACAGAGGTGGGAGAGAGGGCCCAATATATTCCCTTAAGTCACTCTCCTCACATCATCAGACGGCACTGCCCTTCTTAAGCATCCATTGTGCACAGCTTAAAACTTACTTTCTCATACTGTCTAAATTAGCTTTCGGCTTTCAAAGGTTTAGTCCCACAGTATCTGCACATCTCCTCACTAACATTCTTCCCACTGGGATGAATCTGTTTTTCTCATTCTTCACCCTCACTTTCCCATAGCACTGGGCATACATGAGGCCTTTGGTGCCTGCCCATTGAACAAATGAGAAATTACACATGGCTCCTGTGCTTACATTAATAACACACATTATGAAGGGATGGCTATGTTCTGCTGTAATGTAGAGTACCCTCTTTAATCTACACATCCCCCAAGAATTGGCCACTGATATAATCTCTTAGAAGCTTAAACATGCCCAGAGCCATATCAATAGCAAATGGCAGGACTTGAATACAAACTGTGGACTACGGCAAGTGCCTATGACCAAAACAGTCCTGTCTTTTTGGGCTATCCCAGGTTGATCCATTTCTTCTTGTTCACATCCAGGGCACTTTCCACTCCTGCTTTGCACCTGGGAGCCTGGAAAATTCTGTGACAAGACTGTTGGCAAAGAGAAGTTCATTTTCTCTCCTTTCTCTCTCCAAACTGCTGATCTTGGCCATTCTTTAATTTTCTCCTCCAAAAATGGAAACTTCGGGAAATTACCTTGGCAGGAAAGTCTTGCTTCACTCTTCTCCAGGAGCCCAAGTGTTGATAGAGCTGGCAGTAGCAATGGAATTGAACTGAAAGAAAAAGAAGAATGACATTGGCTGAGGGTGAGCCAAAAATCACTTGTATGTGTAAGGATGGCAGAGAAGCCATAATGGAAAAAAACCTCTGTATCTGACATGCACCAAGCACATCCTGTATGTCCAGCACTATTCTGGGCTCTTCCTGTAGGTTGAGTCCTGTGTTTATTTGTAAATGTTCTCATATTTTCAGATGAGAAAAGCTACAGAGAGCTCATCTAAGTTGTCCAAAGTCATAGAGCTAAAACACGCAGGTACCCATTGCACTTGACTTGGGACAATGAATAATGAACATCTTCGAAGGCTACTCAAGGGTCTGCTTCTCACTCAGCCTTCATGTCCTAATTTCTCATCTAATGTGGGTGAATTTACCGCATCATGCCACCAACCAGTTCTGGGCTTCAATTTCTTTAAGGTTGAGTTCTCTGATGTGCAACCCTGTAGCTTAAAACCCATATTTGAAGGACTACGGTTTTGAGTCCAGGAGAAGGTGGCCTAGGACCCTGGAGAGCAGAAAATCCAAATCCATATGCTAAAGCAGACAGTGGCCAATCCTCTGGACCAGCTATGAGGAAGGAGCTTGAACTAAGTGGTAACGGCTACATAGGAATCTTAAAGGTGCCCGCCGAATATGTGAGTGTGTTCCAAAAAGATGCAGAGCTGTGATGAAACCAATACTACACTGTTCTGATGGCCAGATGGTACAACACGCTTGGAGACAGTGGTGTGCTAAGTCAGCTTGCACTGGTTTGCATAATCTGATTGCCACGTTTTCAGGAATTTTGCAAGCTGATCATTAAATTGTCAATGTTTAAAGTAAGCTTATATAGAATTGCATATATGTTCTATTAAAATGCAATAAATAAGAGCTGCAAAGACCGCGCAGTCGGGGGCTGCAAGAGATAGCTCAGTTAGTACAGTGCTTGCTGTGCAGGCACGAGGCCCTTGACTTGATCTCAAGAACCCACATAAAAAGCCGGAAGTGGTGATGTGGGATTTTAATTGAAATGTTAGGGAGACAGAGACAGGATGATTCGTAGGGTGTTTTGGCCAGCTAGACTAGCTGAATCATGAGTTCCAGAGCAGCAAGATACCCTGTCTTTGAAAAAAGGTAGACAGCTTCATGAAAATGAAGGCAGACTTCAAGCTGATCCCCAGCCTCCACAGCACATGCCGTGAACCTGTGATGCACATACACATGCCTACACAAAAGGTGATACGCAACAACCTCATTGCTTCCTAATTAATTTGCTAAATTTTTCTATGTATGTCCTCATGGTTTTTTGTATCTATGTATCTGTTTAGTAGAAGCACTTTGTATTGATCTGATATTGGCATTTCTTTCCAATTCTTCTGTTAATAATAAGACATTAGTAGGTCGAGATCAGTCATAGAGAGAATATTTACACAACAGAAAATGGCAAACACTAATAATAAGAATGTTTATCTCTTAGGAAGGCTGAATGTTAAGTAATTACTAGGGCATCGTCACTGAGAAGTAAGAAGGAACCAGATATAAAAAATATTAAATGCATTTCAGAGAGCTCAGATTGGAACTCATAGGCTTTCATAGCAGTTCATGAGAAAAACAGAACTTGAGGGGAGCACCATTTTCCTTGGAAGTGTAATCACAGACATTACAGGTTAGGGTCAGGGCAGTTAAAGTGAGGAGCATAGGAGCCCATCCAAAATGACATATTACCACCCGCCTGGCCACTGCCACCAGCTCTAGGATAAACTGGCCAGTTGCTCATTTTCAGATGGAGCCTCAAAACAATGCATTGGGAAAGGAAGGCACATGGAGGGAGTTGCTCAGTCATCTCCGCTCGCTCAAGAGTTCTGCACACTGTACTTAACCCACCCTCATTTCTAGAGGTAGTTTCTAGGGAGCCAGGACTCTGCTGGCCCTGCAGTGTTTCCTTAGAACCAGACACAGGGAGAAAGATCTCCAACTTTCACGACAAAATTATGAAGGAGCTGGCCCACTGTGGGAGGCACCATCCTTAGACAGATGGTCCTGAACTGTATGAGAAAGCTAGCTAAGCAAAAGCCTGAGTGTGAGCAAGCCAGAGAGCAAGTGAGCAAGCTGGATTCCGCTTTGGTTCCTGCCTGGGTGTTCCTACTTCGAGTTCCTTCCCTAGCTTTACTCACTGATACACTGTGATCTGGAAGTTTAAGCCAAATAAACCCTTCCTCCCCAAGTTGCTTTGGGTATTTTATCACAACAACAAAAGAAAGTTCTTTTGTTTCTGGGAGAACTCTTTCCAAAAGGTCAGTTTTCTAGAACCATCTTGAAGATTCTTCGTCTTTAAGCTGCCCGGATGTCTGTCCCAGGACTGTCTGCAGTAAGCCACATCCAGGAGTGGCAAAGAGGATATCACTGGTTTGAAGGTGATCTCACCCACCTGCGTCACCTCTTTTCCTGTGTCGTGGGTCATGTTCCTTCTGCAACATCATTCCACCTGTTGGAACTCCTATCCATTTTTAACCTGGGCAGAATTTCCCATGAGCCCTCCCTCGGATTCCCTTGAGACAGCTGAGGCTCACACTCTCCTACCTTCCTAGTCAGTGAGGACGAGGGTGATTAGGAAGCCAGACTCCCGAGACCAGCAGACTCAGACATGGGCCGTCTGACTTGGTCACTTTTACATCCTTAGTTTTATATCTCATGTGTGCACTGGAGAGTTTGGTCTCTACCTCACAGGGTGGGCAGAGAGAATCGCACTGGGCAGCACCACGTGGGCAGCTCCTAGACATAGCAAGCACGTGGTGTGTTCACTGCTATTATTGTCGGGTTGATTTTTATTGTGAAACAGTGGCAGTCAGAGGCACTAAGGGATGTAGAACCCTTCACCAGGGCAGTGACACACAGTATCATGGTGTTCTCCATATGTCCTGATAGGGCCATTCATGAAAGTAGAGAAACAAATGAGAAGATTCCCTGCCTTCCTCGGAAGCTGTGGAGCTGCTGGGAGTAGGGCTGGCTTCTGCATCTCTGTCCAGGGCTGACTTGGGTGTGTCGGTGCACAGGCTCTGGACAGGTGGGCAGACTAGACTGGGGACACAGTGTGCCAATGCAGATCTGTGACAGGGGACTTTCTGAGCACAAGTTGACTCCAATCTCTCTGCCTGAGCTGCACCCCAAAGGAGTTGTATATACTGAGAGCAAGGTAAGGTTCCAGGGGTCACCAAGATGGGCAGAATGACTTACCAGTGCAGCCGGTACTTCCTAGTGTCCTAAAAGTAGGATGTGTACAATGGCTGTCTGGCTGGGGTGGGTGGGTCTCCATACTAGCACTTCCAAGACAAGAAGTTTGCATTTTTACCTAACAAAAAGTTTCTGAAATGTATCTACCTTTGGGGTCTGAATCTATAGAAGAAGACAAACACGGCTAACTTGGAACAGGCTTAGCCTGGGCACCTTTACAGAAGCTGCAAGATGACCCACATTGGCCTCTAGCTTCTGGACAGACAAAATGGAACCCAAAGAGATCATTTTCAGGGGAATGCCAGTCTGAAAGGGAGATGTGGCCAGTGTAACTGAAGCTGGGCTTTACTGGCTATGCCAGGGGCGAGGCAGAGAATCAGCCTGCTTTAGTCCCTGCTTAAACCACAGGAGTTCTTCATCTTGAACATGGCACCAATGAATTGCAAGTTTTAAGAGACAGAGCTCTAACAACTTTCACACACAATGTAATAAATAGCGTGTGTGTGTGTGTGTGTGTGTGTGTGTGTGTGTGTGGTGTTTTGTGTGTGTGCTGTTGTAATTGCCTGTTTGTGTGCATGTGTGGGCTAGAGATAAAATTCAAGTATCTCCTGCTATCACTGTCCACCCTGCTTTTGAGACAGTGTCTTTCACTGAACCTAGAGTTTGCTGTTTCAGTGATACCAGCTGGCCACTGAGCCCCTGGGATCCACCTGTCTTTACCCACGGTGTACCAGTGCTGGGGTTCCAGGAATATGCTGCCATTCCTGGCTTTTTACGTGGGTACTCAGGATCTAAACTCGGGTCCTCGTGCTTGCACAACAAGCCCTTTACACACTGAGCCATCTCCCCAGCCCACGGTAATTATCTTTAGCTTTCTTAAAGCGCAGAAGCTTACATTTCAAAGTGGAGCGGACACGGCCTGGAATAGAACTGATGTCCACTCTTCTGACCTTAGCTCTGTTTATTCAGCCAGA
Source organism: Peromyscus californicus insignis (assembly GCF_007827085.1). NCBI lineage: Eukaryota > Metazoa > Chordata > Mammalia > Rodentia > Cricetidae > Peromyscus > Peromyscus californicus. The sequence goes on from NW_026294606.1 coordinate 95,177,100, forward strand.
ACTTGAGGTTCTTTGTAACACTGACCTCTGCTCAGTGTGCTCAAATCCCTTAGAGCACTTTGTCCCACACCCAGCACACCATAGCTACACTGGATGTAACACTCTCTCAACTTCTTCATTCTTTACTACCATTTATTGAAATAGATCATAATGTGGCCAGATCCCCAGCACTTTGCATGTATTAGTTCATTTAATCTCTGCCCTAGGATATACTACTCTACCCAAGCTTCACAGAAGATGAAGCTGGGCTGACACTGGAGTTGGGTGAGCATGGTTATTTCTTTTCTAAAAACAAAATAATAATACAGTACTTGCTACATTGTAGAGGTGTTCACTGGTAACTGATTGGTGAATATCCTTATCTAAAGAGGCTTTGGGAATGCAAGCAAGAAGATATGACCCAGGGTTCTCAGACTCTCAATCTGTCCCCTTTCCCGGCAGTGTTCTATTATCTCTTCACGTGTCCTTGAATGTTGTGGGCAAGCATTGGAGGATAGTTACTCCTTCTGGAAGTTCATATAAAAACACTGACACAGACAGACCCATGTTCTATGGCCCTATTAAAATAAAATATTTGTACCTGGGTAAATGGGTCAGAAGTTAAAAGTGCTTGCTACACAACCCTGACTGATCTGAGTTCTGATCCCTAGAACCCAAGGAAAAAAAAAACACATACACAGTAGCACAGGAGTTGGGGATCCCCATTTCTATTGGAAATGGGAGGCAGAGACATGAGAATCCAAAGCCCCATGGGCATCTGGACTAGCTTATGTAGCTGTGAAGACAGCCTATCTCAAACTAGGTGGAAAGAGAGGACCCACATGTGAGGCTGTCCTCACCTCCACACTGGCACATACCTGCACTCATACACATGAACATGCAGATACATACAAGCACCAAATAGACTGAAATAAAAGAATTTTTCTAGAACATATAAGTGTCACTCCCATTAAGGCCATCTAAGAAAGCCACAGACTGAGAAATGGTCATGGACAATGTCATGATAGAGTCCTTTTCTATGGAATTGTTTTTAAAATAATCAATACATTCCCAGGTTGAAGATTAATGAAACACATACACGCAGGAGCACATGTGCACATGTACCCATGCATACACCACACACACACACACACACACACACACACACACACACACACACACACACATATGCAGGGCACACATATATGCATATATATGCACTTACATGCACAGGCTGGTATAATGTTTAATCTCAATTGTCACCTTGATGAGATCTCAAATCACCTGGAGACGGCTAGGCCTGGCTGTGGGGGATTCTCTTGATTGTGTTAAAGGAGATGGGAAGGCCTTCCCACAGCTAGTGGTACCATTTCCCTACCTGAGATCCTGGACTGCATAAATAAAGGAAGCTAGCTGAGCAGCAGCAAACATCCATAATTCTGTTGGCAGTGATCATGGATGTGATAAGACTTGCTGCCTTCACCTCCCCGCTGTGACGGCCTTCATCTTGAACTGTGAGCCAGACTAGGCCCCTTCTCCTTTAGCTTGCTTTTGTTAGGATATTTTATCATAACAACAGGAAAAGAAGCCAAGACAGCTCCTTTTACCTCATTAGGTTTAAGTCTCTTTTCTCTCTGAACCTGAGATCTGAGTAATTCATAGCGCAATTGGATTTTATACGTTGTTTATGTTGATTCTGATTACAGAATAAATGACTACCTGAAATATATTTTTGAAAATCTAATGAAAAAACAGGCATCAATCAAGAGCATCTATGGATAAAGACTTTAAACATCTATACTTAGAAATACGTGTGGTACTTAGGAGTAGATCTAAAAAGACTTATGTAATGTGTTTTAATCAAATCTTGAAGAGAAATTGACCAATAAATCAAATCTTGCAAAGAAATTGACCAATAAATCAAATTTGGAATGAAAGTGACAGATAAATCAAGGCTAAAAAAGAAAGCAGCCTGTATATCAAGCCATGATATGTTTATTAAAGCAACTGATTGTATTAAAGCAGATGATTGCATTTTTGGTGTGTGTGTGAACCCTTTTCTTTGTTAAGCCCAAGTATTAAGAAAGCATTTAGGAAGAGAAAAAAAATCTAATATTGTATAAGGTTTTGAATCTTCTATCTCTGGGTCTCTCTCTTTCACTGCTTCTTCTTTCTCTCTCCCTTAAACACACAAACACACACATACACATACACCATTTTAAACCAGAACGTATGATGTGGTTATGATGGAAGAGTAGACACGCACAATCCCAGACTCACTTTCATGTCATTTCTGGGATTCTGAAAATATATGTAGCTTCCCTTGTAAAGCATTCTTGTAACACAGGCCTTTTAGGCTCCAGCCATAGAACTTTCTTAACTTCTCACGGGGAATCCAGATAAATTAACATCACAAAAGAGCTAGCTTCAATAGGCCTCAACATGAACAGTTTAGGATTTTCCACAGAGGTACGTACAAATGTATTTTTTAAGATCAACTATACCACGTGTATGCATGTGTGTCTAAACTTGGATGCACTCATGGATTTGGCATAAACATTAGCTAAATATTGAGATGAACCTTTAATGAGCTTATGATATGTGTATGTAGCTGAATGAATGTGTGTAATGTGCATAAAGGCTACATGTGCAGGCTATATGTAAAGGAATGTGTATGTGTAGGGCTGCATGGATGTATAATGAGTAAATGGGTGTATGTCTTTGGGAGCAGAGATGCCTGCTATGATCCCTGCGTCTCCTGTTTTCACTTATAATGCTGGACACAGTAATTGCAGAAAGGAACTTTCCAAGAAGCCTCTTCTTCTTCACCTGTGTCATGTCACCACATTACCTACAGGATCAGAAATGCCCCACAGAGACATGATTAACATTTTCTACATTTCTCTTTGCAGACACGTACTTGTGGCACTTGTCAATTTCAATGTCCCAATAAATGGTCACCATATTTAGATTCCTCTGTATGCGATTTGAAGTTTGTGGTTATGCCCCAGAAATCCATGCTACCTAGCTGCCGTAATTCCAGCAATAGCAGCAGGTAGTCGGTTGCTGGTGGCGACTCTTTGGGTGCCTTTTCTCTCTGATCTACACACAAGCACCTGTGGCAAGTACCGGAGACATTTTCTCCACCTCACAGAAAGGGAAAGTGAGGCAGAAAAAGAAAGTAATTTGTCCTTGGTCCCTCAGCATCCGGTGAACACAGAAGATAACATCTGAAGTGTGAGCTTCACTGTGCCCCTTCTCATGTCCAGTAGCATACACTGTTTGCTAAACCTCGACCATGTTGGTATAAATCTTCACAGAGAGCGATAAACTACTTACCTTGTTCTTGAGCAGAGGATATTGTACCTGAAGCCGGTCATGAAATAAAAGAGAAAATTGACAGCCAACTCCACCCTTCTAAGAACTACATCCAATGCCCAATGCCCTGATTTAAATCAAGTGGCTTGTCTTAACACTGTCACCATCTTGCGTGAACTTTAATCATTTTAATTTGTTGACATTCACATAAGGATAGACTGATTTAAGCACTGAGAACCATTGCACTGGCTGGTTTTGTGTGTTGACTCGACACAAGCTAGAGTCATCAGAGAGGAAGGAGCCTCAGTTGAGGAAATGCCTCCATGAGATCCAGCTGTAAGACAATTTTACAATTAGTGATCAATGAGAGAGGGCCCCACCCATGGTGGACGGTGCCATCCCTGGGTTGGTAGTCCTGGGTCCTATAAGAAAGGAGGCTGAGCAAACCTGGGAAAGCAAGTCAGTAAGCTTCACCATTTCATGGCCTTTGCATCAGCTCCGGCCTCCAGGATTCTGGACTGAGTTCTTGTTCTGACTTCCTTCAGTGATGAACAGCAACATGAAAGTGTAAGCCAAATAAACCCTTTCCTCCCCAACTTGCTTTATGGTTATGGTGTTCCACCACAGCAATAGAAACCCCAAGACAACCATCTTATTATTTTTTTAAAAATGTTTTAAGCATGCTGAAACCTCCTAGCATCTCTTTCGTTCCTTGATACTCCACTCCTGATAGGAAATGGCATACATCAGGGTGCCTGACTAGAAAGCTCATTCCTTAAGCATAGTTCCAGGAGTAAGTCAAAACAGTTTTCTCAGTGATTCTGATGTTCATTAGGATTCAAAATGTGATGCGTTATTTTGTAATATGAACAAAGAATTATGCACATAAAAATGGGATTTGTTAAATGCTGGTGAGGATGTGGGGAAAGAACTCATAAACTCCTGGTGGGGCTTTTATTTTGAACAGTCACCATGTAAATGAAAACAGACTTTACTAAAAACTGCAACTATCACGTGACCTGATGATTAAATCAGCATACTGGAGAGACACTTTCACATCTCTGTAAATGCTGCAGTAGTCACAATAACAAGGCTAACCTAAATGTCCAGTCCATTAACAGCGGAACATGACCAAGATTGGAATATATGCAATGAAACTTCATTCAGTCATTAAGAAATCTTGATATCCACAGGGAATGGAAGGAACTGGACTTCATTGAGAAAAATAAAGCCAGATTCATACAGACCAAAGGAGAAATCGAATTTTTTTTATTTAATAAACAGGGTCCCATTGTACACCCCACCCCAATCATGGACTCATGTTGCTCCGGCTTCCACAGCTGGAGTGCTAGGGTTATAGGTATGTGTCACAACACCTGGCTCAACTACACATCTTTGTCCTTTAGCCAGTTTGGAGGTTTGAATGAGAAATATCTTCCATATGCTCATGTATTGGAACACTTTGTCCCCACTTGGTGATGCTGTCTAGGGAGATTATAGAGACTCTAGGAGGTGGAGTCTCACTGGATAAAGTATGTCACTGGGGGCAGGATTTGGGAATGTCTTTCTGCATTTCCAGTTCACTTTCTGCTCCCAGTATATGGAGGGAGATGTGATCTCATAGCTTTGTGCTCCTTACCCACTTTGCGACCATGCCTCCTCTTCATGATGGACTTTTATGCCTTTGGAACAAAAAGCCAAAATAAATGCTTTCTTCCTTAAATTGCCATTAGTTATAGTGTTTTATCACAGCAACTAACTAACTAATACAGCCAATGAGATTAAGTTTTAGTATACAATTTCCTTAACCATTTCATAATAATAACATTCATACCAACTTCAATTATTTTTCCCAATGGAATGGTATTTTTATTTTGTATTGTTCATTTTTAATTGAGAAATGAAAATTCCATATATTTGTAGGGTATAACATAATGCTGTGATATATATTTGCACTATGAAATGGCTGAACAAAGCTAATGAATACTGATCTTACCTGACATGGTTATCACTGGATTCTGTAGACAATACTTAAAATTAATTCCAGGAAAATTTCAAGTGTGTAATACATTGCTTTTAACTGGAGATACCATGTTAGATGATTGAGTTTTGGGACGTGTTCCTCCAGTCTTACTATAACTTTGTGTCTTTGACCAATGTCTTCCATACTCCCCTACCCCCAACCCTCCAGTCCTGGTGCCTATCACTCTGTTCTCTGCTTCCTCTTGGCTTACTGCTCCATTGTCCCCTGCTTAAAATTCTAGATGCCCATGTGTTGTTATTTTGCCCAGGGGCATCTCAAATAAAAACAAAACAAAATGCTCCAAATCTGTGTTCCTCACCTACCCTCCCGTGATAGATAACCTTGATTATGAACTTGATGGAATTTAGAATAGCCTAAGAGACAAAGCTCTCAACCCTGTGAGGGAGTTTCTAGACTGTGTTCATTGAGGGAAGACCCATCCCCACTGTGGTAGTTTGAATGAAAATGGCCCCCATAGCCTCATAGGGAGTGGCCTTATTTGGAAGGATTAGGACCCATAGACTTGTTGGAGTAAGTGTGACCTTATTGAAGGAAGTATGTCACTGTGGGTGAGCTTTGAGGTTTCAGAAGCTCAAGCCAGACCCAGTGCCTCACTTGGTTTTCCTGCCACCTCCCGATCCAGATGCAGATCTCTTGACTCCTTCTCTAACACATGTCTGCCATGTCCCACTGAGATGATAATGGACTAAACCTCTGAACCTGTAAACCACCCCCAATTAAATATTTTGCTTTCTAAGAGTTGCTGTGATCCTAGTGTCTCTTCACAGCAATAGGACACTAAGATGCTAACTATGAGTAACTACCTGAGCATTCACATTTGCCTTTCTCTGCTTCCTGGTGGATACAACATGACCAGCTGCCTCATGCTCCTGCACCATGTATTCCATGCCACAATGGACCATGTACACAGGTCTTCTCAAGTTCGATGTATTAGCTGATGAGGTCCAAAGCTGTCCTGGCATCTTGGTAGTTTTTATAACGCCCGTTCTGTTCTTTCTTCTGCCTGTTTGCTTTCTGCTTCCTCCTGTCATTTAAGGGTGGAATTTAAAGCCTTAGAGGGAAGACTAGGAAAACATCTCTTTAATATCCTCAAAGTTTTGAAGGAAAGCAAACAGAAGGCATGCATGCTAAGTAGCCCCTTGGGGAGCAGCGCAGGACTGTGGCCTGATCTGAGGGAGCCAGAGGTCCCTGGCCTAAGATGGTTTGAATCTGTACAGAACAAAGGGCCTTTGTGAGGCCCATCTCTGCCAGGGCAGGATACAAAAACTACTGTGAGAGCATCAGCCCCCAGTGTTGGAGGTTAGCACCTCATTCTGTGGTCTCATGTCGGCTATTTTAAAAGACACAATAGCTATAATATTAACAAACATAAATGCAAATATAACTAATACACAATATTAATGCATGGAATGAAATAGGATTCTAGTCATTTTTCTTTACTATTGATGTTGACTTCTTTTCATTGGAAAACAAAATAATGGACTATCACTGAGGAAAATAGACTCAAAATCTCTTATTATCTAAATAGGGACTCTCTGATGAAACTTTCTTTGTGGTGGAATATTCTAGATCTGTGCTGCTCAATGCAGACACTTCCAAGTCTCTGAAGGTTCAGCACCTGAAATACAATTAGTATAACAGAGGAACTAAATACCAACTTGTATATTATTTTAATGGATTTAACATTTGATACCCATATTCAGTTAGTTCCAGCTAGATTAAGTACAACCACTTTAAACAGTGCTTTTTTTTTTCTCAAGATTTATTGGTGCCTGTGTGTGCTCTTCTCTTCTTCATCTACTTTTTTGTTTTGTTTTCACTACTGGGGATTGAACTTAGAACATTACACACGTTGTTAGGCAATGGCTTTACATCTGACCTGTATTTCCAGCCTGCAATGTCTACTTCTGAAGAGTTAACTTACAAACTTTGTTCATCTTTTAGTTCTATGCTCTTGGCTCACTTTCTTGATACAGAGAAAAATGGGGCCTGGAAATTACTCATCTATAAACCTAGCGCTGGAATATGACCAAAATGGAACATTGTATAGTATAGTCAAGCTGTAAAATATTCCTGCATGGCTATCTTTTTTTCCCGCATAAAGGAAACTATAACAAAATGTATATGTATATAGACCAGAGGGTGTCCATCTTAAGAAAATCCAAACGTTTTCTGATCATCATTTCGTACTAGCCTTAAGCATTTATGTAAGATGCACAAAGCCTTCAGTGGCAATATCATTTCCCTCCTGGACATGAGATAAGCCAGACTCAGGAAGGTATCTCAAGAGCGCCATATCACCTACATGTTACAGGACTAGAGTTGGACCCCAGTTCTTGATGGCTCCAAACTCTGTTCATTCTCCACCTTGCCTGCCTTTAAGATACTGGAGGATAATGCCATTAGAGCCAGGTGTTCCTGGGCAGGGTCAAACTCTGCCTTTCATCCTTTCAAGTGCCTGGGAATAGTCTGTGTATGTTATAGAGATTCATGATATCAGCCCTTGAAAAACTGTCTAGAGAAATACAAAGTGTACATGGTTTTAGTCTTTAAAAAACTAAACATTTCACTGTCTTTTATTGTTTCTGTAGCTGAGAAAGTGATGGGGTGGGAAACACAACCCAATGGACACACACAGAATACAGCCATACCACTCAGTGGCAGAGTCTCTTGCCTATCACAAGGCAGGATTGCCTGGCTTGGAACATACAGGCCGCCTAGAGACTTCCTTATTAGAAACCAGCTACCTTGAAACTCCTTTGTTCAAGTCTATCTCGATGTACTTGCTGTGGTCCCCGAAGATTGACCAAGGCCACCCAAAGGGGAAGGAAGCTCACCCCTCCCAGCCCAGGAAGCCCTGTTTGCCGCCAGAGCATAGGCCCCAGAAAGTCTGTGCTTGCAAGATCTTTCAGGCAGGGACAGCTTTGCTAAGGTCATCAGATCTGCTTCTATATGTGAGCATGGTTGGGGTTGGAGGGGAAGGAAGAACAGTCCCCCCTTCTCTGGATGCTTCCCTTTGTTATCCAGGGCCTTGAGAGGTCTGTGTGGGTGGGGAGGAATGGCTTGGAATCTTGTCTCTGGCCTGGTGCCTGGGGCCCCCAACAACCGATTTGCTTGGGAGGCACCAGGCTGGAAGCTGGCCTTGACCCTATCTAATCCCAGCGGCAGGCACTCACTCTCCATGCAGCCAGTTCCAAAAATAGCATGCACTAGGGGGCCTCAGAGGCACCAGTCGCATCTAGGGTGGTGGCCTTCAGGCCCCAGAACCGCCTTCCTGTTTGCTTTTGCTTCTCCTCATCCTTCCCTGCTGCCTTTTGCTCCTCCCTCTTCAGGGCCATATCTGTGCAGTTTGCTTCCCGGAGTCCAGTGTTCTATGTCCCTGGTCATTTCCGGGTCCATTCCTGCTGGAGAAGTTTGTCACCTATGACTGCAGTGCCTGGAGACAGGAGTAGCAACATGAATCAGCCTAGCTTACTCCCCAAGCCACACCTCCTCTTTAACCCCTTCAAACCCAGGCAGCTAAGCTCACACCAGGGACACCAGTAGAAAGGTCTGGATCAGGGTCTCACTCTTCACCAGCTCTGTGATCTCGTCGTATACATCACCTCATACTCCATGCCTCAGTTTCTTCCTCCTTCAAAGGAGAACAACCCTCATGTGAGAATCATGTACAGTGAGTCTCAACCTGGGGAACCTGGCAGACTCCTCAGCTCTCTGTATGATCCCTCCACTCAACAAGGAGTAAATGCAGGCACACAGCTTAGGAGAGAGTTCTAGAGACAATGAGAGAGAACCATTCAAATTATGATGATTGACCCCAGATCTGGAATGGATCAGGTGGGTAAATGCCTTCAAGCTGCTGGGATGGTGAAAGAAGTTAGCAGCTAGCGATAGGAAAATAAAAGTGTAGCAATGGTAGAAGTAATGGTGGCCATAATAGTGGTGGGTATGGTAGTAGTTTAGCACCAATGGTAATGGTAAGGATGTCTTGGACGATAATAATAATAGCAACAACAGCAACACTATTGTTGGTAATACAGTGCTAAAGGTGAGTAGTGAGGGTAGCCACAGTAACGGCAGTACTAGAGAGCCTTGACCATGCTCTGTGGCAGGTGCTGCTTGACCCTTTCAGGGACCGTTTCTCTTCTTTCTCCATCTTATTTGATCTTCAAAAGACCACGCCTCCACCGCAGCTGTATCCACTGAGAAGCAGACATCCCTTCAGCAGCTCTCTGTGAGTTCGTGGAGGACAATAGGCACCTGGGGAAGGTAAGCAGGGTATAATGCCATCAGGAGAAGGAATGACCTAATTATCCATGCATGCTTCTCAGGAGTTGGCTGATGAGTCTTTGGTGTAGAAGATGGCTTTGCATTCGGAGCAGTGATGGTACCTCCAGGCTGGGTGGCTGACAGATTGCGGTCAGGGTGGTCAGGTTGGTCAGGTTCTCACAAGCTGTTGGTAGCCAGGGAAGCTGGGGTTTAGATTCTCCAAGACAATGGAGCTACAGCATACTGAAACCTCCCTGTGGTCTACAAGTGAGTGGGATGATGAGATGGTGGCCAGCTTCTACTCAGTTTCTCTGCACTGGTTACTTTTATGTTACTGTGATCAAATATCCCATACAAGTAACTTAAAGGAGAAAAGCCTTATTTTGGCTCATGGTTCCTGGTGGAGTCTTCCATGGCCATGGTGGGGAAAGCACAGCATCAGGAACAGTCTATAACCTTAGTGGCAGGAGCAGGAGGCAGCTGGTCAAAGCAGCTGGTTACATTATAGCAACTGATCTCGAAGAAGGCAGCTTGACCTGAAATGAAAGCGCAGTGGGACTGTAACTTCCAAGGCTTGCCTTCAGCAATCATCTCTATAGCTATTCCTTCTACCCATGAAGGGTCCATGGCTTCCCCCTAACAGTGCCATGAGCCGAAGACCAAGTGTTCAAACACACAAGTCTGGAGTGGGGACACATTTTCCATTCCGGTCACAGCAAACTCCCTCTGTCACCGACAGTCTGGTTGTCCCACCTTATTCCCAGTCAGCCTCTTGTGATGGTCTGGTGCTGTGAGAACTTTCTGAAGATGGCTTGCCATTCACTCTGAGCCTTCAGGATCTCAGGTTCCATCTTTAGCCTCTTATGATGGGAGCTTCTCCCAGCAGTAAGGTCCAGTACATTCTCATCTCATCCTGTCTGCTTAGAATGATACTTTTAGGAATCAGGAGAAGGTTCAGTGGTTAAGTACTAGCTGGGTAAACATGTAAGCTGGAGTTCAGATCCCTAGAGCCCACACAAATGCTGAGTGGACATGCAGCCCACCTGTAATGCCAGCCTTGGAGGGCGGAGAGAGGCAATCTCCAAAACAAGTTAACTAACAAGATCAGCCATATTGGTGAGCTCTGGCTTTGACTGAAATACCCTGCCTCACTGAATGATGTGGGCAAGTGAGAGAGGATGATTCCTGACATTGACTTTGGTCCTTATGTGCATGCACATGCATATGCACACACACGCAAGCATGTATATTCACATACATGCAATCTATAAATACTATAATCTAATTCTTAGTGGTGGACAAGAGAGAAACATAAAGCCATTCATAATCAGAAACATAGCCTTGCTTCCCTTAGTGACTGTTACTAAGATCCACTTTCCACATACTAGAGAGGGTCCCACATGACGGTGATCATGTGGTAGGCATAGTTACAACAATTGTATTTATCACAAAGTATTAAACCATGTGCAATTAGCTAGGGCGAGAATATGCTTAAACATTAAAAGACTGCTGGATTATACTTTATAAGTGAAACAATTCATCTTCAGATTGTTACTGGTATTCAGATTGTATTCATGTTTTCTGTCACAGCTATATCTCTACTGGACCTCTTTACACTTGAATCTGAGTCTTTGGTTACTCCTTCTGTGTGAGTTCTGATGTATTCAATTCCTTACAACAATGTAATTTAAAAACTCAACACATGAAAGAAAATGGCTGTGGTGATATTTTATTTGTATGTTAATAAATAAAGTTTGCCTGGAGATCAGAGGACATAGATAGCCAGCCATAAACAAGTCAGGTGGTGGTAGCACACACCCTTAATTTGATCACATGGCAGGCAGAGTCTCTGTGTGTTCAAGGACACAGCCAAAGGCGGTGACACACGCCTTTAATCCCAGTACCAACCATAGAGACCTGGAGGTCTGTACAGACAGGCAGTGAGGAGGAAATGAGGTGGTTGGGCTAAGAGCCAATGAAAAGGCAGAACATCAAGGCAATAAAGGCACAGGTTAGACAGGAAAAAGCTCGTTCTCTTGGGAAGCTATGGTGGCGTGTTGAGCTAAGGTTAGCTGGTGACTCTCACAATTTCTCTGATCTCTATGGCTGGCTTTGCAAAAATATTGAATTAGTTTATCTTATGACAAATTCTATACAAGACAATCATTTCACCATGTTTAGCTTATCAGAATTATTCATTTCATATAACTTGGGGAGTCAAGTGAAGTGGCATCTTACTGTTTTATATCTTTATTTACTGCTAAACACAATGAATATAATTTTATCTATGGTTATTTTCATCTTCCCTTTTATGGATACTTTATTCTTTTTTTTTTTTGTTTTGTTTTTTTGTTTTTTGAGACATGGTTTCTCTGTGTAGTTTTGCGCCTTTCCTGGAACTCACTTTGTAGACCAGGCTGGCCTCGAACTCGCAGAGATCCTCCTGCCTCTGCCTCCTGAGTGCTGGGATTAAAGGCGTGTGCCACTACCGCCTGACTGGATACTTCATTCTTTTCCCTCTTACTTCACTATTTAAAAATCCAGGATGCTTGATGATGTCCAAGAGCTCTTTATATAGACTGCATTTACACTGTGTTCCAATCATAACAAAATAGCCTCCATGTTCATCTCTTACATTTTGACTCTACTTATATCTTTACATGTGTACTATTTAGTTTGATAATGGAGTGTATTTGAGTGAAATATTTTTCTCTGTGTACTGTACTTAGAATGTTTTTCCCAATGCATACATTAATTCTTCATCCATACTATCTCCACTTAAATTATTTTTTAAATTACATTTATTTTTTAATTTAGCGGGGATGGGCCATGCCAAGGAGAACACGTAGAGTGAGAGGACAGGTTTGGGGAGTTGGCTCTCTCCTTCCACCACGTGGGTTCTAGCATTGAACTCAGGTCACCAGGCTTGGTGGCAAGTGTTTACACACACAGAGCCGTCTCACTAGCCCGAAATTATTTTTATATACAGCTTCTAAATCTTCAATACATTTCTAATTTACTTTCTTACACAGTATAAGAAGCTAGTTTGATTTTTAACATGAATAAATTTTCTAAGAACCCTGTTCTAAAAGCCTGCCTTTTTTCTGTGGTTGGGATGAATCCTTATTTTGCCCTAGCTTCACACACACACACACACACACACACACACACACACACACACACACACACCCCTGTTTCAAGCATACCTCACTTCGTTGGTATATTTGTTGATTCTTGTAGTAATACATAATGCTGTAGCTGCAGCTTTATGAACAATTTTTGTATCTGCTAAAGCAACTATCTGAAATTTTGCTTTCCCAGTTAATAGGAAGGGGATGAGGTAGCTCAGTTGATAGAGTGCTTACTCTGCATGCAGGAAGGCCTGGGTTCGATCCCCAGTACCATATAAAGAGGGTGTGGTAGTGCTTGTCTGCAATCCAAGTACTTCCTGGAGTCGGGAAGTTAGGAGTTCAAGGTCATCACTGATTACATAGTAAATTCAAGGTTAGCTTGAGATACAGGAGACCCTGTCTCACAAAATCCACAGGTAAGCAGGTAGGTAGATTGATAAACTGTAGATAGGTAAATAGAAGATAGATAGTTAGGTAGATGATAGGTACATAAATAAATATTTATTAGACAGATTTATAGATGGCAAATAAACAGATTGATGATGAACAGACATCATCAGTAAATATAGATGATACACAGAATGGAGATAAATAAACAGGTACACAGGCAGACAGAAGGATAGCTGATACATGAACAGATTTTTGTTTTTCTTTTCTCAATACGGTTTGCAGAAGAGAATGCACATTTGGCAGCTAACATGACAGGATGTAAATTCAGTTTGTGAACTGGAGAACTGAGACCCTGACTGCTCATCTGTGAAATGGGGTGAAAAGGTATATCCCTAACACATGGATGTCGTAGGACCCTCCAGGACCTTCCATCAGACCAGGAGATCAAGGCAGAATTACAGCAAGTGCTCAGCCAACCGCCATGGCCATTCTGAGGTTCCCGGGTTTCACGTTCCTTCCCTGACCTCATCTGGTGGGTGAAGAGATGCCAGCTGACTCTCTGGCACCCAGGGCACCTGGGTTTGAATTCTGCTGCTTGGACATTTCAAGGCAGCAGATCTCATGGCATCCCAACAATTTCTAGGAGCCATCTGTTCTCAAGTTCATGTGCAGCAAACAGCAACCTGTTCCCACTTGAAAGACTGATGTGTTAAAGCAGAAGAACAGGATGGCAGCCAGAGTAGACTTCTTCCATGGCCAGGTTTGGTGGGGAATAGAAAGATGCTGATTCTGGCCTTGAAGGTCAGCTCCCCTGGCCTATTGTCATGTGACCTTAGCATTTCACTTAGCTCTACTACCTACTCTTTATCCCTCTATCACCATCTGTCTACTATCTGTCTGTCTGTCTGTCTCATCTATCTTTTTGTATGTGTATTCATGCATTTATCCACCTATCCATCTGGACATTTGACCCGTCTATGAAGTGAGCCTGGCAGTGATACTTTCCCTCATGTGCACATACACAGACCTGTACACCTAGTTGAAAATAGAAGAATTGCTGGGCAGTGGTGGACCACAGGTTTAATCCCTGCACTCAAGAGGCAGAGGCAGGTGAATCTCTATCTACGCCATCCATTCATTGACTTAGTAAGTATTTGTTGAACACCAATTATCTACCTAACACACATAACTCAGAGATGACTTGAATGTAGTCTTGATTCTGGAAATGTGACCTTCAGTGAGAGGTATACATATGGATAGTGAATGTGTCCTTCTACACTTACCCTTAACAAACTCTTCCAATTCTTTTGTAGTTCTTCATTCTACTGGCTCTCTCTCTCTCTCTCTCTCTCTCTCTCCCTCTTCATGTCCCTTCTACTTCTTTTCTATTCCTTCTCCCCTTCTCTTTTCTCCTCTCTTTCCCCTCTTCTCCATTAGAAAGAGGAAAAGGGGATGGAGAGATGGTTAAGAGCAGTTAAGAGCACTTACTCCTCTCACAGAGGGCCAGTTTTAGTTCCCATCACCCACATCAGGCTGCTTACAAGCTCCTGTAACTCTGATCCAGAAGATTTGATGCCTTCTTCTGGCCTCCAAGGGCTCTTGTATGTCCATGGTGCACATACACTCATGTAGGCACACACATGCTCACACTTATAATAAAAGTATCTTTAGAAAGAGCAAGACAAGCAAGCCAGACATGGTGGTGCACACCTTTAATCTCAGCACTTGGGAGGCAAAGATAGGCAGATCTCTGAGTTCGAGGCCAGTCTGGTTTACAAAGTAAGTTCTAGGACAGCCAGGACTGTTACACAGAGAAACCCTGTCCTGATAAACAACAACAAAAAACAAACAAACAAACAAAAACAAGAGCAAGATGAAAATTTCCTTTAAGGTTAGCATGGTTGTGAATGACCAACTGACCTTATTGAGATTTAGAGTAATTAGCTTGAACAGAAGGACATCTTTTAGAGTCCACTCCCTTTCCTTTCTATGTTTGTCTATGTTTTGTATAAAATAGAAAAGGGGTAAGACCTCTGAGAGCCCTTTAAGATTTGCCTTTTATTAGGAAAATGATAGAAATAAAGAAACACAAACTGTTGCTCTGTCCCATTGTAAGGAATATAGCCATGTGATGAGGGGTGACTCGATGGGTCAAATGCTTGTGGTGTGAGGAACTGATTTCAGAGGCCCAGAAGCCAGGTTTCAAAAGCTGGCCAAGGTGGTCTGTGCCTGTATTGCTAGGGCTAGAGCAGAAGTATGGGACATAGACAGAAGCACCCCAGGGCCTGACTGGCCTGCCAAGCTGGTCAAAACTCTGAGTTTCAAGTTCAGTGAGAAACATTGTCTCATCAAATAAGCCAGAGAGCAGTAGAGAAAGATACTTATCATTCTCTGCTTGGCCTCTGCACATGAACACAGGGCATGCACACAGGCATACATGTGCACACACATACAAATTGAAAGATGCATTGAAACAAAAGTCACAGTCCTTGGAGGACTCAATAAGTAATTCTCTGGCTAATATTCTTGGTCCCTGACTTCAGTTCAACTTTTATACAAAAGGGCCAGAGGAGACCGATAAATATAGAGAGAAAAGAGAGAAACGAAGACACTAAGTTATCCCAAAGGGCATTCCTGTATTAGTCATCTTATAAAAATTATATGTACCACAGAATATCTATTTTTAGAGACCAGGAGGTTATGTGAAGCAGTTCAGATGTCGGCAAAAACCCACAGGCCAGCTCCCAGCAATGATATCGGATATTTGGGTATTTGTTTGCTTTAACTGTGCATGGCTGGCACTGACCGTACGGACATGTCAACCACTTGGGGATGGTGTGACAGGGCCTGTTTCTTCAAAGACATCTGAGGCATTCCTTTGTATTTTTTTTGTCTACTTTCTAGATCTGGCATTATGCACATACACTTGTACACACACACACACACACACACACACTCACACACACACTCCTATACACTGCTAGTTCATTTTCATACCTCTGTACTTCCAAGCCTTAGAGATGCAGACACTCTTGACTCTTCTACAGTAAGAATTCAACTTCTTCAACCACAGGATTGGAGAGACAGCTTAGTGGTTAAAAGCATTTGTTTCTCTTACAGAGGAGCCAAGTTTGGTTCACAGTGCCTTACATCCACCTGTAATCAGCTCCAGGGGATCTGACACCCCTTTTCTGGCCTTCATGGACGTCCACATGCTTGTGGTATAGGTTCACATGGACTCATGTGAGTAAGTAAAAATAAAAATAGATCTTGTTTTCAAAAGAATTTAATTTCTGGAGTTTTTGTGTTTGTTTGGTTTTTTTTTTTTTTTTTTGCTTTTGATAGGGTATTTTGCAGACCAGGCTGGCCTGGAGGAACATGGGAAAGGGATCTGTTCATCCCTTTGAATCTGATCAGTACACACAGGCCACTCTTTCTCACTAACAAGTCTTGTCTGATTTCATAGAGACCGGGCCATTATGACTTCTCTTCTGGACACAGAATATACAGAGTACAAATAAATCAGAAATGCAGGCAGAAATGAACAGCTTCTGAAATGTGAGTCCTTCTCATCTTCTGAGCAGTGTTTCCCACTCTTTCATCTATCAAAACTCTCAGGCAAGTTGGTTCTCAAAGATCACACTCTTATTTGCTTACAAGGCTCCTCTGGTGGCTGGGTCATGTCTCCGATGGAATGAGGGTGCCAGGCAAGTGGGAGACAGCAGAAGCTGTCAGGGCTGGCCTTATGCCTATCTGCTTCCCTTCTCCCTTGGCTATTCTCAGAATAGAGTTGGGGCCTTTGTCCACCCCACACTCCCATGAAATAATTGGAGAGTTGTGTGGTAGTGTACACTTGAATTTCCAACCCTGGAGAGGCTTAGGTAAAAGAATTAAGAGTTCAAAACTAGCCTGAACTGCATAGTAAAATCCTGCCTCAAGCCAAAGAGACAAAAAGCATCTTGGAGAGCGAGGTATTGTGGGGTCAAGCTTGCCAGGCTTAGCAGAGAATGTGACAAGAAGCCTGGTTCAGTTTGGGCATCAGAATGCAACAGCTGGATTTTTGGTATAAACAGTTCCCTTGCAATGCTGGGATCGGCTGATAGTTTCTCATTGTTCTTCTGGATCTCAGATAGGAGCATTAACCCGCACTTTGTCTGATGGCCTGGTGTAATGTATCTTCTTCAGTGGTACTCTGTTAGCTCTGGACACGCCCATGTGCTTTTCCTGGCCGTCGAACACTTAGGTGTCAGGGTTGGACCTCATGTCTCCTGCACCCCACTGTGTCTGTCTCCTTATGCTCTAAAGAGCCTAAAGATTTCTATTTTAGGAAGCACATTC
Organism: Peromyscus californicus insignis; assembly: GCF_007827085.1. Classification (NCBI taxonomy): domain Eukaryota; kingdom Metazoa; phylum Chordata; class Mammalia; order Rodentia; family Cricetidae; genus Peromyscus; species Peromyscus californicus. The sequence goes on from NW_026294606.1 coordinate 95,194,569, forward strand.
CTGGTGCTTGTAGGGGAAGAGGCATAGAGGATAGAGGCTGCCTTGCCCTACCCTTCTCCCTGTGTTTAATAAATTTCTTGAAAACAGGAAAACAAGAATGCTACCTCTGAGATATGTCCAGGGTCAGGGAAGGATTGTAAAACTTCCACAGCAACAGAAATAAGACATCTTCTGGTGCCAGTTGCTTCTCTCACTACGTGGCCCACATTGGCTTTGAACTCATTATCCTCCAGCATCAGCCTCTCCAGTGCTGGGATTGCCACTACACCCAACTCTCCAGTTACTTCACTGGAATGTGGGGTGGAAACAGGCCCCAACCCTGTTCTGAGAATAGCTCCTGCTCCCCCTGCCTCTGCCTCCCAAGTGCTGGGATTACAGGTGTGCACCATCATGCCTGGCTACCCCATCAGGCCTGGCTATCCAGTTACTTGAGCAGAGTGTGAACTGAACGAGACTCTGACTCTGTTCTGAGAATAGCCCGTGTGCATTTCATCCTCCTGACCCCACAGACACTTGGCAAGACAGACATCTAAGGAACTCAGAGCTTGGAGTGTTGTGACTTTTCCAGACTCTTATTGGTGGAATGAGCTCACGGTGTGTCCTGTCCTGGTTTCCCGTCCTCCGACACTTCCCTCTCTCCCCTTGCCTTCTCTCTAACAGACAAATGCACGTTTGATTCAAGTGTCTTTTCTGGCCACAGAAGTGGCTGAAGGGAAATCAATGACTATTTCTCCTGCAGTTAGGCCTGGTGGGCACAGTGCAGGGAGGAAACTGTGAGAGTTGTAAAAAGAAGCCATTGAACCACGATTCACCATTAATTCATTGCGTTAAAACAGTGGAGAAAGTGTGCAAACCTCAGAAAATCAGAGGCCAAAGTAACAGTTATTCATTTCTTCAGTCACTAGAAAAACCTTGATTTACGTTTGGGTCTCTTTTGCTTCATCTCTTTTTGCTACATAAATAAATCTACTTCTATTTGTGGGTACAACAAAACATACCTTATAGGATTAATAATATTCTTAAATATTTTAAACTGACTCTTTCCATCTAACCTACTATGCAAGCATTATCCCAAATAATTTAAGTGGTTTTTTTTTTTTTTCACAAGGAAATTTATGGTCTAGGAATGTGGCTCAGTTGAAAGAGTGCTCACCCACATGTGCAAAGCCGTGGGTCCAGTCTTCAGCACAACATAAACCAGGCATAGGGGCTCACACCTATCATCCCAGCACTTGAGAGAAAGAGCTTTGAGACCAGGCTAAGCCCTATCATGACAACTTCATATTGTGTAAAACAAACAAACAAACAACAAGCCAGTGGTTTTCAGGTCAAGCCTGACACAAAGATAGGAGGCTTGAAAGTTCAAGGTCCTCTTCACCACGTGCCTAGTGAGTTTGAGGTCATCCAGGAACAGGCGAGATTCTGTCTGAAAAGGAAAATAAAGAAAGTGAGGTATCAGCGTTTCCCAACAGAAGCCCTATGTAACAGTAATATAAACATATACATAGTTCTTCCACCAAAAATTTTTGAGTGGTACACGATGCTACCCACATAAAATTCCCAACAGGCCTCACAATGACAGGTTATAGTGAAAACACAGGCACATTAAAAATACTGCTTAAAATTGGGGTTTTTTGTGTAAGCATAAGGTACATCTGAGATATGAAATAATTTACAGATTAGGCAGGGATCCTGTTCTCAAATACCTGATGGTCAATGTTAACAACAACAACAAAAAAAGTCCAAGCTGCCTCTGGTTCTGAATGTTTAGCTAAAGAATGCTCTACTTGTAGTCATATGTGTTTCTTTTCACTTCCTTGAGCTCTTCATTGTACATTTTTTTGTTTGTTTTCTGAGCTAGGATATTGCTATGTGCCTCTAACCCATGATTTTCCTGATTCAGCCTCGTGAGCAATGGGGTTAGAGGCATGAGCTATTACTGCTGACTGAGTGTGGGTCTCTGAGCCTGAAATTGCCTTTCCAGGTCCCCAGTGAGATAGGATAGGGCAGCGGAAAAGGCCCTGAGGTACTAGAGATGAGCATGGGTCTCTGGGGTTTGACTACTTGCAAGTCTTCAGGAAACACACTCTGTTTTTCCTTTGATTTTTATTTTTTGCATGTATGTGGTGTGTGCTATGCATATGTTTGTGTGTGTGTGTGTGCGTGTGTTGGTGTGTATGTGTGTGTGTATATGTGTTGGTGTGTGTGTGTGTGTGTGTGTGTGTGTGTGTGTGTGTGTGTGTGTGTGTGTAGATGCATGGAAGCAGATGTTGGCATTAGGTTTCTTCCTCCTTCACTTTCTGCTTATTTGACTGACCCGAGGCCTCTCAATGAGCCTGGAGCTCACTGCTTTGGCTTCTCTGGCTAGCCATCTCGTCCTGAGATTCCCCGCCTCAGTCTCCCCAGACCTGCAATGACAGATGTGCTTCCATGCCTTCTTATCTTTCGTGTGGGTTCTGGAGATCCAAACTCCAGTCCTCACTCACAGAGCCTCCCCAACCCACTCATGTTTCTGTCTCAGTTGCCTTATATGAGAAATGAGAGTCTTGAGATGTGTCCTCCAGCTAGAAGAAACATAAAGATTGAAAGGACTTTAAAATGAAATGTTTTGAGGTGTCTTCAAGGTTGGGCACTCCATCAATATGAGTCATTATTAACTTACTTGGTTGGGTCCCACTTGAGCCTGTCATCTGGGACTTCTCTTATTGGTTCTAGCTCTTTCTTTAAGAGGAAAGTATTTCTCCTGGTGCATGGAGAACACAACATTCATCATCCCTGCTCTGAAATTAACTTAAAACAATATTTACCAGTGCCTAGATTCCATGCCCCCATCGATGCCTTCAGCCAACATTCTTAAAATGTCAGCCCTCCACTAGATACTTATACATATTTTCCTCCATTTAACCTTTACAGAGTACCCTCTGAGAGATTATTAAATTATCATGGTTATTATTATAAATGCTTCTTTTAAAAACATTGATTTGGGAATAATTACAGACTCACAAGAAGTTGCTAAAATGGCGCATGGAGTCTGTTTCCCTGAATGTTCCCCCATGGGGAATTTCTTTCTTTCTAGTTTCTGTTTTCTATCTCTGTTTGTCTGCCTGCATATTAATGCACAAGGGAAGTGAGGTTTGGGACAGCTATTTGACAGTTTCTAGGGAAGTGTAGTGACTGGTTCAAACTCCTACCTGCATTTGCCCAGGAGAAGGTGGCACTAATATATGAGAGCCCAGCCAGAGCTTAGAATCTCTCATTCTAGACCCAGCTTTTCCAACCCATTCCTAGTCTGCATCAGGGTGCTCATGATGGAGCTATCCACTGAATCCTTCAAGTTTTGCCTTCAGCTTAGGGAGGAACTTGGGTTGGCTCATTAAAAAAGAACAGGTAAAAAACAGAATTAGAAACCCCTGATGGCTTGATTTCCTTTCCTTGGCATCCAGGATTCTTCAGTAGAGATGGTGGAGACCCTGACATGCAAAACAGGCAACGTGGAGAAATCCCTACATCTCTGAGAACCTCTGAGTAGTTAACTAGTGGCTGTAAATGAAGAAACCAAAGACGGCCAATTTCCATTTCAGAGTCTGGGATCACTCTATCAATAATGTGCAGAAGCACATGCATCCATCCAGAGCTCAGATAGAGTCGCAGGCTCTCAGCAGGCCTCCCTCTTTCTTTTTCCTACCTTCAAATGGATATCTCAAAGCCTTAAGTCAAACTGTGTTTTATTAGGGGAACAGGCTATTTGAGATACGGTTTGATGTTACCCAGAGCCAAGCCCAGCTGTAGCTCTGCCAAGACCCTTCGTGATGAATATGGATTTCAGTGTGCAGAGAGAACCCCGCTTTGCTCAGTTTTGCTTGGCTTGGATGGTTTTGCTCAGTTCCTATCCAAGCAGTAAGGGTTTTTTTTTTTGTTGTTGTTCGTGTTTTTTTGTTCTTGTTGTCTCTCCCTCCCCACCCCCAACTCCCACCAAAAGCAAGATGATTTCCCTTGCCACTGGGACTGCCTCTGTTGAGCGTGTGGGTGGTTCACAGAAGCTAGAAGCATCCAACCGCAGAAGCTTGGCTTCCTCCTCCGGGAACGCCATGCCAGAAAATCAGACCACTGCTCAGTGGAATCACCCAAGAGAAGGGGCGAAACACTGCTGGGAGCTTGTAGTTGAACCTGGCCAAGGAATTAAAGGGGGCAGAGAACACTGTTTGGGTATGAGATCCCTGGCAACTTGACCAGGAGGCTCAGATTTCATTTCAATTTAGAAGCTCTTGCCTTCTACTCTACTGGTCTTGAAACAATATGTTACAAGCACCATCTTACCAGACAGACTCTCTCAGGCAGCTCTTCCAACTCTCTTTACCATGTTCTCCAAACTGTAAGATTTGTTACAGACTCCCAACCCCCAGCTTCTCTGAAAGGTACTGCCAATGACAGTGACCAAATGATTGGACCCATCTGGGCAGAAGCATCCCAGACAGCCTCTCCTATGAGGTCACTAAGTGTTGCCATTGGAAAATGAACTGGGTGGGGATTCTGTCCTCTTCCTTTCCCCTAACGGAACTCCCCCCTGCACCTGCCGGAAAGGGAAATAAGGCTAAGCTTTGCCAGCGCAGGATGCTGAGCAGCTGAATGGCTCCTTTTGTTTGGGAAGTTCATTTCTCTACTCTCAACATTATTTAATTCCTCTCAAAAAAGATAAAAGGCCAGCTTAGAGCTACATTTGGAGAAAATAAAAGAGTGAGAGTCTATATAAAAACTGTGAAAGAATGGGGTTAGAGAGATGGCTCTGGGTTAAGAGTGCTTGCTGCTTTTGCAAGAGGACCAAGGCTCAATTTCCAGCACCCACATCAGATAGCTCATGGCTTCCTATAATTCCGATTCCAGGTTATCTCGTGTCTTCTCCTGGCCTCTGTGGCCACAACCTGAATGCATGTGGTGCACATGCATGCATTCAAGTGCTCAAGGGCACACACACAGACACACACGTGCACACACATGCACGTACTAACTAAAGCAATATTTTTTAAAGGTGAAAGGAGAGAAGAAAGAAGGAAAAGAAAGGAGTAGGCAAGTTCACTAACTCATTCCAACTGAGCTGCTCTTTAAAGCCAGGATCCCTGTAGCAGTGGAGTTAACTTGTCCTGGTTCATAAAGACCTACTGGTGAATTTTCTGAAAATTAGGAGGTTGTCATTAGGCAAAGCAGTCACTAGAAGTCAAGCTATGAAAATCTATGATCAGATCACTTCTGTTTTTAAAGTGTCACAGAAGTCCCAACTTTAAACACATCAGTACATTGTGCTATTATGTACGTGTTTGTTGTGTGCATGTAATGTTAAGTGACAAGAGTCAAATGTGATCCTTCCAAGCCTGTTTGATGACATCAAAGTAGCTTTAAATTGCTAATACTAGGAATGTATATACCACAGCTAAATACTATAAATTAAGGTTCCTTAAATCTCAATCTGTCTCTCTGTCTCCTGTCTCTATATCTCTGTCTCTGTCTGTCTGCCTGCCTGAGTGCGTGGGTGTGTGCGTGCGTGCGTGCGTGCGTGCATGTGTGTGATGCAGCTAGTTGTACAGCCATCACCAGTTCTCTGCTAATTTACCAATACGATTGCCTAATATTTAAAGTGAATTATTGACCCTCTGGAGTCAGGGAGATGAAACTAGACATAACATCTATGGAAAACGACAGTATAAATCTACACACATTCAAAGTAACAGAGACAATAACAAGAGGCAGTATGATTGCAGGCTCTTAACTCTCACACCATTTCATTTAACTTAAATTTAATACATTATTATCTATGAATTAAGAACCTCTTATTGGTCAAATCAAGGCTACCGTTTTCCTCACATGTCTCTCAGAATCTTCTTGAAGGATCCCAGAACTGGCAGAAGATGAATGTGGGCAGCCATGTTTTTCCTTTAGTACTCTTCCTTTTTTCCGAGTCCACAAAATCAGTAAACATTTCTAGAAAGACCACTCATCCTTATATATAATGGATTTTTTGTGACCCATACCTGAAACAAATTATTTGCAGATGTGATCATTCCAGAAGGTAAAAGTAGAAAAAAAAATGTTAGTTTTTTTTTGTTGTTGTTTCTTCAAAATTGAGCATCTTTCTGTTTAAATGAAGAGAGTCAGAACACATACCATGAAACACCTGCAATCTAAGGAGCTTCTCCCCTGAAGGGCCTGTAGCTCTACTTTCAAGGGATTTGAGAAGCTCATATTGTCTTCATCCTTTTAATCTTTCTTTACCTGGAATAATTTATGTGCTTTAATTGTCTTTTATTTTGCTTGCTTTCTGAGTTGATCAAATTGCTGTAAATATCGGAAGAAGGAGAAAAACAAAACAAAACACACAAAACACAAAACCAATATATTAGACCTTTGTTGGCTCCTGGAGGACCACTCTGCCCCCTCCGGGTTTGTGGCCACAGACCTGGCCATGTTTTAATTTCTGTCCTATTCACTGTTCTTAAGGTCCTAGACTATCACTTTACCCCAAACATCCATCCACTGTTGGAGGAGGCGGCAAAGCTCTGCATAGCTATTTATTTTAAGTGCCTGATTAAAATTTCATGAAAACAGGAAGTCAGGGGAAAAGAATAGATCGCAAGAGCAATGAAATCCGGGGCTTTGTAATTTTTAGCTCACAGGGAAAAAAAAAGCGTTAAATCGTAAGGAAGGTATATTTTCAGAATCACGCTGTGGCCACTAATGGCATATTTTGTCACTGGCCGGGGAGCTAGGGAACTAAGAATGGGTCCAATTTTTAAAATCTTATTACACAGTTTTGCTCTCATTTAGAAATTGTCACCTCAGAGTAACCTGATGCTGTTCTACTTAAAGCCGACCTCGGTGGCTGTATCAGTGTGCATGGTGACCAGGTTGTCTTCCATTTAAGCAGATAGCCGCGATGTCCTCACACAGTTGGACAGTGCAGGATCTGCCCACCCCATAAGTTGATACTGCCTAAGAACTTAATCTTGTCTAATTCCCATATCCAATGGGATAAAGAATTTGGGGGAAAGCAAGTGATGACATATCGTCTCGCAGGATGATCACAGAATGAGTTCCAGATTTAGTCAATGGGAAATAAGGTGCTTTTTTTTTTTCTTTCCGAAGAAGTGTCTATGAACATTCAGTTGTCCAGGAAGTTAGAATCTAAAAACAAAGCCTGCCATCCAAGTGAGAGCCACGGTGGGGGCACAGGAAGAATTTATGTCCCTGCCATCCTGCTGTGGCTGGAACATCCAAGACTTGGGTGAATCAGAGCTGGCCACTGGGACCTTTTGGGATGCCCCGCTGAGCTCTCATTTGGCTGACCAGACAGGAATAATTGCAACGGGCTAATGGCTAGATATATTTCATTTGCCAATCTCAAATAAATCCCCATCTAAAAAGCAAGCCAATCCCAGAGGAAGGTGTAATCCTTATGAGAGAGAGGAGGCAAATCCCAGCAAAAGGGTACAGCAGAGCCCCCAGCAAAGACAGCAAATTAAGTCCCTTGCTGAAGGGCTGAGACGGTTAGATCTTCTAGGCTTAGGACTCCTGCTTGCCCATTGAAACTGACCTGAGTAAAGATCAGAGGGTTTGTAGAAGAGGGGAAAAAAACCAATGGAGGATGCTGACGGGCACAGCTGGATGCCAGGGAGTGTCTGGCAGGATTCCCAAATCCCCTAAGGCCTGAGTGGGATGGAGTGCCAGGGGAGGGGGCTGCTAGATCCAGGAGAAATGCGCACATGTGAGTACCATGAAGTTTGATGTCATCACATGCTGATTACCCCATGACCCTCACAACTATATTAGCCAAGACAGACAGAAGTCAACCATAATATACTCTTCAAAGCTCCTCCAAGGAAACACTTGACTGAGGTGATTATTGGCTTCAGTGACTTCATGGGCCTCCCTGGGTGATGGTTCTATGACCTTGGACCTTGCCTGAGTTACTTCATCTCTGTTCCTCCTATACAGTGGAGCATGTTGTGCTCCATCTTTGTCACCTCTGGTACAGGTGGCTCACCTTACCTTGTAATTCTTTCCTTCTAGTCAGACTCCCTGGACTCATGGGATCTGTGGTCCCAATTTCTACCAACTGTGGCTAAAACAGTAATAATAGATGGTGATGGATGCTGATGATGCTGGTGCTGATGACAGCTGACGATGAGAGAAAGATAATTGCATCTGTACTGGACATACACAGACCCTTTTCTCATCATTACTCCCCAAAGAGCACAGTGGGGCAGCCATTCACGCGCCGTTGACTTGGTGTTAGGTGAGACACAGGTGATTTCAAATATGTCAGAGAATGTGCACGGGTTCTGTGCGAATACAGTACTGTTTTACATGGGGACCTCGGCATCTAAGGATAAAGGTAGCCATGGGGCACTGAAACCACTTCTCTTTGGGTACCCGGCGATAACTAGCCAGCCATCAGTAACCTCTCAGGGAACTCAGTAATACTTAGATCCTACTCGAGATGTGCCACTCCACCACGCGTCTGGCTACAGCGGGTGTCTGGTACTGAACCTTCTAGGATGAATGGGTGGATGGATAAACTCATGCTGATAGATGGCTGTGGAAATTGGAACAACCAGTGGATGTGAATGTTCTTTTCAGATTTCCACAGAAACAACATCATCTTTTCCATCGCGAAGTCTGGTCTTGTGTAGAGAAAAGTCTTCTGTAGGCCTCTGTCTTCATGGTGAGGGGTCACACAGTTCCTTTAAGGAATTAAGAGTCTGGAGTCACTCCTTGACTGGCTATTCATGTGAGAATAGCCCTGGCTAGGCAAGGGAGGCAGGGGGATGTCACCCCAGGTTGCCAAGTAGAAAAAGCTCTGGGCTCTAATTAACACTGTAACAATGTCTACCATCAAGCAATATTGTTCCACGGATCAGAATGAACCCAAGGTGAAGTGACTAGATGGCAGGAGAAACGTCTCTCAGGAAGCACTTTTACAATGCCATGCTATGACTAGTCAGTATACCTGCATCTTCTTTCCCCATGATTCTGACCTTATTCTTGGGCTGGGGAAGATTTGGGGGGCAGAAGACATCTTGTCTCACCTTTTGGAATTTGGAAATCCAAACACAATCCTCACAGGGTCATGGCTCTTCTCAGATTCTCCAATTGTGTGGTAGTTGGGAAGCAAGTGCCTTCAAGAAGCGCAGAACATGTAGAGCTTTAATCATGCCTGGCCTGAGTTATAGCATGCAGCTGTATGAAATGACTTTTGCCCACAACCCCAGCATGTAAGCCTTGAGGCATCTCCAGATCAACTCCAGGCCCATCCCCACTCCCAGACTTCTTAGCTGATATCACGCACACAGTACACACTTCAGTGTGGCGTTTGATACATGAATGTGAACTGTGTGTGCCTGATCCTCCGCAGCTCGACTATGGACTCCCAAGGAGCAATGTCCAAATGCCCCGCCCAGTACCAGGCACGAGAAAGTCACTGTATCTACCAGACTGCTTCCGTTTATTAGAGTTTTGTTGTTCTCCTGGGTCATGGTTCCTTCCACAGGGTGTGTGGTTAGAGGTTGCTCTATATCTGCTCCTCTAGAGGTGTGTGCAGGAAGTGGCTTCCATCTTGGGCAGGCTCATTTCTTTCTTCTGGGACAACTCAACGTATTGTCCCCAGGGATTGGCCTTGTTTCATTTCTGTGGCTGTGACAACATACCCCAAGTAAAAGCAACTTGGGGGAGAAAGGGGTTGATTTTGTCTTACAGTTCCAGGTTATAGTACATCACTACTACGGGGCAGTTTCTGTGACGGGAGCCTGAGACAGCTGCTTACATCACATCCACGGTAGAGAGCAGACACAAGTGAACTTGCATGTGCTCTGTGCTTGTGCTCACAAGCTTTCTCCTCTCTTGAATGGTTCAGGAAGCCCTGTCCAGGAAATGATGTTGCCCACATTAGACTGGGTCCTCCCATGTCAACTAATTTAATTGAGACCATTTCTCTCACAGACACGTCCACAGGTCAAGCCAACATAAACGCTCAATTGAGACTTCACTATTCTGGTTTCTATGATAGGGAGCTGAGAGCCTGATTCAGCAGGACAGACAGCACTAGAACCTTGGAGGATCAGTGGCATAGAGCAGAAACCACCCTGATCTTAATCTGAGCTCTGTATCTAAGCGGCTGTGTGTCCTTGAGCTGTGTCCTTAACTTCCCTGAGTCTCATATGCTTCTTCTAGCCCACTAGGCAGCCCTCAGGCTCTCTGTAGGGTGAAGTGGCATCTTCTCCTCAGACTCCACTTCCTTGCAAGTGCTGTTTTCCACAGCTCTTTCTACCACTGTAGGAGAGATGTGCCTTTATTTCCCCAGAGCCCAGCATTGTTTATGGAAAATGAAGATGACGGTGCTAACACCTCTCACATAGGATTGTGAAATAGAGATATATTTACTAAATTGCCTGCAGTGTCTTTTTCTCCCACAAACAAAGCAATGAAAACCACTGACTGTTATTTTACTCTATTTTGTAACTATCTGAAATGAACTCTTCTGCTGAAATCAGTAATATTATCTCGATTATAGTGTTGGGGAAACTGAGTCTTAGATTCACAAGTTTTACAGGTTCTTGGTGTGTGTGTGTGTGTGTGTGTGTGTGTGTGTGTGTGTGTATCTGTGTTTCTATATGTGTATAGGTGTATATATGTTTGTTTGTGGGGAGGTGCATAGGTGTGGGGGTGTATGTATGCATGTGTCTGTGCATGAGTTGGCAATCTTCCCAGTACAAACACTTGCAATGAAGGAGTTGAAAACATGGTTTAATTGCTAAAGAGATTGTGGAGTGCATACTTGTAGATGCAGGGAAAAAAAAAACCTTCAGTAATAGTCTCAGTAGCCATCTGCCTTTTTTTTTTTTTTTTTAAGACAGGGTCTCTTAGTAGGCAGCTGGCCAGCAAGCTCCAGGGATCCTCCTTTCTCTGCCTCCCCAGCACTGGAATTACAAGCACATTCACCGTACCCAGCTTTTTATGTGGATGTTGAGATTCGAACTCAGGTTCTCATGCTGGCTAGCAGACACATTAACAGCTAAGCCATCTTCCCAGCTCTTTCATAGCAGGTTTTTGTACTGGAAAGTTTGCCAACTCACGCATAGTGTGTGTGGCTGATGGGGAAAGATTGCCAGGAATGAGAAGATGGCCTTATTATTTTTCTTTCTGGGAGACTCAGAAGGGAGGAGGGTCTGGTTCAGGGTGGTTGGGAAGCTGCTCTGGCTGGAATTCCAGAGTCCATAACAGGAAGAACCCAGAGATCCTGCAGGAAATGTTTGCTGAGGATTAATGGTGGGCTAAATGCTGAGTGTAGACTTTTCCCTTCCTCATCTACATTGGGGATCTTTACTTTTCCTTTTTAAAGATCAATGTGCTATATATTTTTCTCTGAAGGTTCATCTATTAAACCCACAGTGTTTAAGCTCAAAGACCGTTCTCCACCGTGTAATTAACCCCCATGGGGTCCCATTAAAAGCCAATGATATTTTATGATTTTATTAACAAAAAGCAAACAGGGACAGTGTCTGTGGAGCCTGGGCTTCGGTTGCACCCTCACCTGAGCACAAGGCGATCCTCTGGCAGTCCAGATTTCTCAGCCCCTGGCCCAAGTCTTAGTACTTTCTAGTCCTGTGACTCTTAGGTCATCATTTCGTTGAGACCTAGAGAGAAGCAAACTTCAGGGGTTAAAGCCGAGTTCTCTGGAGTGAGGCTCCTGTGTGGCTGACAGAGTGATGGTGGGTAAGTTATTTAAACTCTGCGCCTCCACTTACTTATCTAAACTATGGCAACGATAGCAGCGCTTGCTTCCTAGGAGCTCTGTAAGGATGCAATGAGATCAATAAGTTTGGTGCTCAGCAGGGTCCCAGACACATTGTGCTCCCTCTTCAAATGCAGTCTTCTTGTTCCTTAGGCCACAGAGTAATCTTCGTGTGAGCTGGGCACCTGGGTGTTAGATGCTCACTTCAAGTCTGGAAGCAAGCTGGGATGGGGGGGAGAGCATGGCCCAGGACCACCCAAGATCAGGGCTGAGCTTATATCAGCTCTGCTCTTGTCAAGGCCAGTGTTCTCACTTAGCTCCCAGAGTGGCCCCTGTGTTGGAGGGACTGACTAGAGTGCCTAAGAGAAGCCATTTCCAGGCCCTGATGCCTAGTTCAGAATCCTGCCCATCAGAGGGGGCAGGATGAGGTAAAGGAGATGCCACCATGGGTAGGAAGAGTGTGGCCTGAGTAGCTCTCAGACCTGGAAAGAACTCAACATGTCAAGGTACATGGAATGAACACTTGTCAAGGGAGTCAGGCTGGACACTCAAGTGTCTCCTAGGCTACCGAAAGGACTTGAGCTTTACTTCCTGGGAGATGGAAGTCCATTGGAGTGTGGTCTGAGTCTGGCTCAGATTCAGCCTTGTGCCCAGTACCCCAAGGAACACAACTCTTGGAAATATGTGCAGCCTGAGAGCTACCCAGGTCCCACCCAGAGCATACTCTTACCACCCATCATGCTATCTCCTTCACCCCGTCCTGCCCCTTCTGATGGGCAGGATTCCGAACTGTGGTCAGGGCCTGGAAATGGCTTGTCTGTGTGAGTGCACATGCTGCCTGCTAGACTGGTACCTCCCACATGCCTCCTGAGTCTCCTCCCCCTCAACTCAGCCTGCACAGATAAGGAGCATGCAAAATGCACTGTCAAGGCAGGCCAGGTTGGGACAGGAGAGCTGTTAGGATGGTCCAAGGCACTAGCTTCTTTTCCCACCTGTGGTGTGAGCACAGTCCTGGAAGAACTCAACATCGTGTCATGTGAGCCCAAGGGTTAGGACAGGAAGTGTGAGCCAGCACAATCACAGCAGGGCAAACCGCAAACAGGAAATCTGGGCACCCAAGAGCAGTGTCGCCTGGCTTGGATTCTTGCCAGGTCACCAGAGCTATAGTCCCTCCATTGACCGCCAAGGCCAGTGGATTGTTAGCAGTGACAGGTGATAAGGACCTGGGTTTTGCACCACTGCAGCAGACATTGAGGGGGTGGGGGGAGACTGCTTCAGGGAAACAACTTCTAGAGACAGGAGACCGAGCAGCAGGCGCCCTTGTCCTCAAAGGTGGGGCTCGTAGCTCTTGAATGTAGCTCTCCTTGGCATTCTATTTAGACAAGGCAGGTGGCAGGCCCAGCTGTTTTCTCTCTGTCTTGGGTAGGGTTAATCTAGCCTCTGTGTCTGCACAAACATGCTAAGCCTGCTTGCTTTAGACCTCATCTCATGGGACTTCCTCTGCCTTTGATGTTCCCAGGGAAGTCACATGGCTGTATCTAGGTCTCATAAATCCAGGGATGCTAGTCTGTGCTGTGGAACACTAGGCAAGCAATGAACTTTTCTTGTCCTCAGGTGGTCAAGGCGAGAATCATGGTGGCCTCGAGATGGAAGTTGTAACAGTCAACCAAGATAAGAGGCATGAGGAACTTTGGAAAGTAGAATAAACCAAGGTGTTATAAACACTGCTATTATCTCACTCTATGGATCTATCTTTAAACAGAGTCCTCAGATATGAATATGACTAATAATATTAGTTAAGCCTTAGAAATTACTGACTATGTTTTGAGAATTGTCCTTAGTTTTTTGTTTTGTTTTACATTTTGGTGTGTGTGTGTGTGTGTGTGTGTGTGTGTGTGTGTGTGTGTGTGTGTGTGTGTGTGTGTGTGTTTGGTTATAAAAATAACCAAACTATGTAACGTGCTTTTATCACCATTGCATAAATGAGGATACAGAGGCCAGGAAACTTTCCTAGAGTGAGGCAGGTGATCAGAGCTTTTACAGAGTTAAAGCCACACCAACTGGCTACAGAAGCCACACAACTAGCTACCACCAAATACTCTGTCACTGAGCCACACTCCCAACCTTCTTTTACTTTTTATTTTGGAGATAGGATCTTACTGAGTTTCCAAGGTTGACCTTGAACTCACTCTGCAGCCCAGGTAGACCTTGAACTCATGATCCCCCTACTTTAGCCTGCGAAGCAGCTGGGGTGATGTGACAGGGCTTCACCACTTATTTGGTAATTTGAGAGCAGAACCGAGTGGAAGTGGTTGGTCTCTGTGATTTTCATCCTGTGGAGAAACCTGGCCTCAGGTAGGCTCAGAGCCAAGGTACTAAGACGAGAAAAGAGCCCTTAGCGGTTTCAGATTCTGCAATGGAGTGTGATAGACAAAAACCTTGCTGATGTTGGTGGATGCCAAGTGGCCAAAACAGACAGTGAATTAAAAAGAGCAGTGTTTCATGGATCTAGAGAAAAGAAACTGGAACTTTCATTCACAGAAATTAGGAGGTTCAGAGAGGAAATGCCTTGGGAGGCCTCTTGACTCATGGGTCTCAACACTGCCTAGCTATGTACAACTGCATTCAAAGAAAACCAGAAGGCTGGGGATGTAGGTTAATGGTAAAACTCTTGCCTAGCATGTCTGAGGCCCTATGTTCATGAGGTGGGTAGGGAAGTGAGGAAAGAGCAGAAGTGTCTTCAACATTATTAGCTAATATACTGAAAACATCTCATGAACCCAGTCTAACCTGTGTTCATTAGCTTCAAATTGCTGGGACCAAATACATAAGAAAGAAGAGACTATTTGGGCTCATGCCTGAGAGGAACAGAGCTGTAAATGTCTTGACAAATGGCACCAGTCACCATCACAGACAATGGCTATGGGTCAGGGTCAGCACCAAAAGTCTAAATGAATGACAGTGTCTATGGTGCCAAATGACAGCTTCTGTGTGTTAAACATGGCCTCCATGATAGGCAGTGACATCCCCTGCATCATCTCATTTGGTCCTCACATAAGGAGGAGGGAGGTACTTTTCCATGATCCCTTTCAATTTTAGTATGTGTGTGTTGTGTTGTGTTGTATGTGGTGATGTGTGTGTATCCTTGTTAGTATGGGTATGTGCAGGTGGGAGCCAGAGGTCCATATTTAGTACTTGGTATCTTTTCTTGATCATTTCCCACATTTGTTTATTTATTTATTCATTCATTCCTTCATTTCAATCATTCATTTGAGGCAGGGTTTCATTGGGTAGTCTTGGCTGGCCTGGAACTCACTGTGAAGACCAGACCAGCCTGGAACTTACACAGATCTGAGTGTCTCTGCCTCCCAAGTGTTGGGACTAGAGGCATGAATCACCAAGCCCAGATCCACCTTTATCTTTTGATATTAAGTCTAACTGAACCTGATGCTCATGAATTTCAGAGATCTGTCTTCACAAGTAATGGGATTACAGGTTTCTGTCACTGTTTCTTTTTTTTTTTAAGGAAAATTCATCTTTAGAAAACTCCTATTTATGAAGCCTCATCTGTATACCCCCTCCTCCCCCTACACACAAAGCAAGGTAGACTAATCATCCCTGTGTGACAGACGTCCTCTCAGTGTTTGAATGACAGTTTATGGGAAGTGTGACCAAGTGTGTGTTCAAGGTCTCACCTGGAGACACCACCAGGAATCGATGAGAACACACTTGCTTTCTCCAACAAGCTGGAAGACCTTTTTTCCCTCATGAGGTGAAAAGCCCTAAGAACTGGGCCAGAAAACCTGACTGTGATTTATAAAAAAAACAACCGTTAAACATTTCAGAAACCAAACTCTCTAACATAAAGGCAAAGATGGGTTTGTCTAGACTCCGAGAACAAATACCAAATGTCCCAGTTTCCTGGTGAGGGACAAGGGAAAAGGTGTGTGTTATTGATCCCATTATTTTATCTGATGAGGATTTATTGTTCTTTTTACTTGGCTGGGCCTTCCAGCACGACAAGAATGATCAAGGTTTTCCCACATAGGATAGCTTGGCTACTTGGGATTCAGCTTGTCCCATGGAGGTGGACAGGCTGTGCTGGGCTGGTAGTAATACTATGTGTTTTGCAGGCATCCTGCATAGCCGGTTCTAGGCTACATTCATGGGCTTTAAATGCTGGAACAAAATACCTAGGGAAAATCTTGAAAATATTTATTTTGGCTTAGGGTTTCAGGGGGGTTAGTTCACGGTTCCTTGGCTGCATGCTGTGTGTGCTTAGGCAGGACATCATGGTGGTAGGGGCAGAGTCTTCATCCTCATGGTGACTGGGAAGGAGAGCAAATGAAAATGAGAGGGGGAGTCCTAGGACAGGATACAGCCCTCAAGGACATGCCCCCATTGGACTACTTCCTTCTGTGAAAGTGTTCAGAGCCCTCAAAAAGCATCATGCCTCCGTTCCAACTAAGAACCTAGACTTTAACCCACAAGCCTTCGGAGGATACATCACATTAAATCATGACACAAGCTGAGTATTTTTAGAGACTTTTCATTTAATGCCCATAGTGAGCTCATGAGGCAGGTGATCACACCACCCTGTTTTACAGATTTGGAAACTGAGATATAGGGGGGGACTAAGTAACTCTTCCAAGATCTCATTGACAGTAAAAGGCAGATTGGATTCCACGGCCAGGAAACTTCCAATGCAGCTGGACTGCACTGAACACATTCTATTCTCCGTGAAAGACTTCAGGAGTGAACTAAAGCGTAGTAACACTTCACGAGTGATGACTGTCTTTTTTATTCTCATTTTTCTGTCGGGAAGCTGGACCCCCAGGCTTTGTGATATACTCTCAGCCACACAGCTAGCCAGTTGCAGAACCAGACTGTGAAGCCCTGTGTTCAACTTGGTCCAAGGTGGTACCTTTCTAAGCTGGGATATCTTCAATAGCAAGCATCCCACTGAAGATACCTGGACAGGGATATTGCCCCAGCTAAAAGTCTGTTATATATAGTTTAGTGTAAGCGTATGACCTTACACACTAATTAATATATATATATATACACATATACATATATATATGCACCACACACACACATACACACACACACACACACACACACACACACACACACACACACACACACACATACACACACTGATGAAGGTCCCTCCTTTTGGAGCCTTTGGACTTAGAGGAAAAAGTGAGATACAGGCCTCTGTGCAAACATACCTCTGTGGTCACAGGGAGCAGCCAGCTTATGTAGTAGAACGGCACCCTCCATCTGACATCTGTAACCACCTGGATGCATGAGTGTGTAAAGAACAGGCACACATGGAGAGCCCTCGGCTCTGGCCTTTGAAACGCCCTCCTGGGAAGACAGGCATTTGTCCTGATCAGCCAGAAGAATTAAATGAATACAAAAAAACGCACATTTTTTTTTTCTGTCACAAAACCTGACTTAGTTACATCTGTTCCTCTATAGGGTTCTTGCTGTTATTTTCCTTATATTCAAATATGGATGATCTGGGAGTCATTAAGCAGTTTTTATAAATTGTGCACCTTTTTCATCTCTGGATCCTAGAAGGGACAACCCCTCATTGCCAGGCACAAGGCTCTTCTTGGGAGAAGGGGCTCAGATGGTCAGTGGGGAATGGAGGATGTCCTATTGTTCCCCTAATGGGACACCTGGAGAAGGTCCTGGGTTCTGGATTTCAAGCTGCCTTCCACCGCAGGAGCCACTGCTCCCATCCCTCCCATGCAATGGTGTGAAGACCGGTGTTAATTTTTCAGTCAGATGGGATCTAGGAGCACCCGGGAAAGTGTGCCAGGCTCTGCTGACTCCCCATGGGAGACCTTGATTTGGAAAATGTGGGGGTGAGGGGTGGGCTAGAGGGGAAGTCTGGGGGGTGGGAAGAGAGAAGAGGGGGGATCTGTGGTTGGTATGTAAAGTGAATAGAAAATTTCTTAATAAAAAAATGAAAAAAAATTAAAAAAAGAAGTTTCTAGATCTGGCGAACTGAGATGAGAATGCTCATCTAAATGTGGTATTACTGTGTGGGCCAGCTTCCAGGACTGGATAAAAAGGAGGAGGGGAGCTGTTTCCGGACTGGATAAACGATATGATGAGCTGCCTAATGCTCCTGCCTGGCAACTTCCCCTCCGCGAAGGACTATACCCCTCAAACTGCAACCCCAAAGAAATCCTTCCTCCTTTACCCTGCTTTTGTAGGGTATTTTATCACAACCATGAGAAAAATAACTCATACAGCCTACCCAGCACTCTGTGGGCTGAGGAACATGGCCCTAAACCCCAGAGTCATGTTCAAGTGAGGGAAGCTGGAGTGTCTGTCTCCAGCCAGAGTCCAGTAGCCTGATGGCCATAGCTGTGCATGGCCCAGAAACTAACTGGCTTGTGGGAGAAACAGCTAAGGGATGGAAGATGTTCTGTTCAAAGAGTGAGCCAGTCCACGGGGACGGGAAAACCTATACTGAAGGCAAGATCCAAGAACCGGAAAAGAAGGATCTGTCTCCCATGCTGAAAACAGACACTTTCATTGAGGGAGTCGTGGGAGTATGGAAGAGGTTTCCTTGACAGGTAGTGAGTTCCCTGTCACAGGCAATAATCCTAAGAGTCTAAAGCAGGGGAATCTAGAGAAGAGATTTATACATTTGGTGACAGGCTGGAGAGATTGTATCTCAAGTCTCTGGGTCCCCTAAGATCTGCATTCATAACAGATCAGGGCTTGAGGTGTGTCAGTCTGTGGCTTTTTCGCCACATCTAATCAAGGTCATGTTTCTGGATACAAATCCAGAAGGGTATTTGTAACTTATGCTCAGGAGCTTGAGGCCAGGAGGCCTGGGTTGCAGTGTAGGCTCTGAAGGGAACTGTGCAACCACAGGTAGCTAACGAACCTCTCCAAACTTGTTTCATCGACTCTAAATTGGGACACACTCACCTCACAGGGACATTGTAGACTCTGCAGCTTAGTTAACTAGTGAATGCCAAGTGCTGAGAACACACCGAGTGGCAATGGAAGGCTCACCAGTGCAGGCACACACACACACCCCACACACGCATGCACGCCCACACACATGCATGCACACCCACACACATGCATGCACACATGCATGCACACATGCATGCACACACCCACACACATGCATGCACACCCACACACATGCTTGCACACCCACACACATGCGTGCACCCATGCAGAACAAGCATCAGGACTGCCGTTGGTTGCCCAATCCACGCACATTTTAAACCTCTGTCTGCCGAGCTCTCCCGACTTCACTGTACTTTAGGCTTCTTTATTTTTAAATTAAAAAGTATTCAGTGCAGCAGTGTTTTTATTCTCATTAAAGATGATGAAAACGTTACTGGGTAATCTGCTCTTCCCTGGAATCAAGACCTGAATTTATTACTGTTTATATTCAGATCCGAGGCTTCCCTAGAACCAGCTCATTTTATGCCCTCCCCTACACACCACTATAGAAAAGCATGTTCACTCAGTAATGAGGATGGAGAGTTGGGGGATGATTTTTTTCCTTCCCCACTTTTTTTTCTTTTTGCAAAGGAAACACCTCCTCAGAGCTGGCATGGCATTATTAAAAATAATAAAGGAGAAGGTTTGGACGGAAAAGGTAAATAAGGTGATTCATACATCATCTGCAAGAGACACCAAAGCAAGGCAGAGAGAAATCATTGCCTGTGCTATGTGCTGGAAGATTCTCATGAGTCAGCGCCCGCTGCTTCTGTTCCCCCATGCTGCTGCTGTGGGGTTGGCTATGTCATGAGTGGGCAGGCCAGTTTGCTGCTCCTCATGAGCTGTGCTCTTTCTCCACAGTGGGTACTAACAGAGGCATCCCTTTAGGCACAGCAATAGAGAACACAAAAGCAGTTCTCCCTGGCCCAACTAAACGGACACAGGAACATATGCACACACATGCACATAAACACATGGATGCGTGCATGCATATGGACATGTACGTGGGCATACATGTGCATTCATACGCATACACATATTAACTGTTCACATACATACATATGCACATGCACAAATATACATGCATGTATATACTCATGTGCGCGCGCGCGCGCACACACACACACACACACACACACACACACTGTTGGAAGGGGGTGAATCTTGAGAGTCACACCAATATGCAGGAATGATTAGCTATCCACATCCAGGGCTCAGTACAAGTGTGTCCTTGTGTTCAGAAATAACTAAAATTTCAAGAGAGCAGAGTCCTGTGTGACTGCTCAGCTCACACACCAGGATGCCATCACTTGTATGTTTTAGGTCATAAGGCTTACAGTTATGGCAGCAGGACTGAGATCGCTTTTCCAGTGTCTCTGTGGTCATGCAACCTCTCAGTCCACACATGACACTTTGGAACTCTGTGAACCAGCACACCTGTGTGACTTCACCTCAAATGGGAGCAGAGACTGCTGGAGAGGTGGCTGTGGCAGTCAATGCCCACCTCTAGGAACCAATTAGAGAATGTCATTAAACTATAATGTCATGCGATTATACGGCTTCCCTCTCTAGATTCCCTGCAAATGATCTCATGGTCTTATTTTGCGAATATGGGCATGCAAGTCCCAAGGGGAAATGAGAGGTATTTCTAGTACCAATAGCTAATATTCATTGAGATAGAGGCACTATGGGCAGCGGGGAATTTTGCATGCGTTGAACTCAGAGTCAACACGAAACATGAACACAGGTGTTGTGCCCACTTTACAGACAAAGAAACTGAGGCATAGGAAAGTCTAGCAGCTTTCTTAAGCTCACACAACTGGTAAGTGGCAGACATGCCTTGCCAATCTGCTTCTAGAACTCTCTCTGGCTTCACCTGACCCTTGTCCAGGTTCCTGGTCCTTCCTCCTAACCTCAGCACTCCCTGGACCATTTGCATGGGATGCTCTCACACCAACTTTCCTCCATTTACTCTCCAAATTCTGGGTGATGACCTTTTTGCTGAGTAGTTTCTCCTGGTAGGTATAGAGGAGGCTCTGACAAGAGGACACTCACCACTAGGTATATTGGCTCAGGTCTGTGACCCCAGTACCTGGGAGGTTGAGGCAGGAGAGTTGGCACAATTTGGAACCCAGCCATGGCTGCATGGCTCTAAGCCAACCGAGTTTCAATAGAAGCTACAGACCATGCCTAAAACAAAATCTCACCCCAAACAGAAACATTTAGAACTCCCTTATCAAAACACAAGGAACGAGATGTATTTGGCTCTTTTGTGGCTGGAAGTAGAGTGTTTAGAAAGCCTGAGCTCAAAACAACACACATCCCCAGAGAAACCAGCGGGCCAGGAGACAGCCATGCCAGCCTAGGTCTCAACTGAGAATGGATCACATGCTCGGGCCAACGAAACAGCAGCATTGGCCAAGATCCCCAGGTCTTTCCTGCCCTGCGCTGGCCCAGACCTGCCTGCATCCAGCCAGGAGTGCAGGAGGATGTGGGCAGATAGGAACAGGCCTCACAGAGTCAGGCTCAGAGCCCCAGCAGGGCCTTGAGTCCCCTGCCAACATGCTTGCCAGCCAAGCTGTGTAAACACTGAGCTCCCTGGCAAAGCTGGGGAAGGGGAGACAGAAGGGCTCCTCATTCACAGTGGGTGTGGGAGGAGACTACGTGTTACTGATTTCCTTCCCTTCTGCTTCCTGTCCACTTCTTCCTCCTGTTCTCCAGTGCAGGCTCTTTGTGACCACCATGATCCATGTCTCAGAACATACCCTGTCTGTTGTTGAACGCCAGGGTCTACATTCATTATCACCAAACCTACGAGTAGGTGTCACCAAAGTGCCATAAAGCCCAGTGAGCCGAGTCCTGTGACCACATGTGTTGGGCTAGAAACCATGAGAAACACAGATAGAGGTGTCCGTGTGACTCTGTGCAGCCTCTCACATAGATTTGACTTACTTTTATGTATTTTAAGTGAAATGCATAGACCATAAACCCATCCACTCAACAGTGAGCAATTCAGGGGCACTTAACTAGCATCAACTTCATGCGTTCCAGAACATTCCCATCATCACCAAAGGAAACCCTGCCCCAATTAGCAGCCCCGCCCATTTCTATTTTCTCCACTTCATCCCATGACAGCCAGCCAGCAGTCCAGGTTCCACCCCCAGGACTTTCCTACTCCAGGTGCTGTGTACCAAGCTGCACATCACATCTGCCTTCATTCATTTATCATGTTTTCCAGTTCATTGAAGTTTGCTTTTTATATGTGAGGATTCTTACATGTTGTATGTTCTACAGATAGCTTATTTTAAGTATATGCAGCCCTCCATCCCAGATGGCAGTTTTTGATAGCCATGCGTCCAAACAAAAGCAGATAGGAAAGATTAATTTTTTTAAAAAAAAATGCCTATAGGTTCAGAGTTCTGAAGTCTCTGAAAAACCCTTATTTATATACTGTGTTAGTTACTTTTCCAAAATACCCCAGACAACCATCTTAACAGAAGGGAAAGTTTATTGTGCCTCTTGCTTCAGAAGTTTCAGTCCATGGTAGCCTGGCCCCTTGCTCTGGGCCTGTGGGGGAGGCAGGCATGCATAGAACATATGCAAATATCACCCCTATGTACAGGACTTGGATATCTGTGGAGGGCCCTGGAAGCTAGCCTCACCCAGATCCTGACGAACAACACCAAGGGTTAAGAGGGTGGGCTGTGGCTCTGGTTCAGTTGGGCTCCATCTTGAAAGGCCGATGTCAGAAGGCTGCTAAGGAGCAGTCAATTAAGAGATGATACAAAGAACAGAGGGAGCAGAGATGCTGTGTGGCACCCTGGAGCACAAGCCTTTGGGACCCACAACTGGAGACTGTTGCTTGCATGTGAGCACGAAGGGGACAAAACTGGGAGAGAAGACAGTGGGGATAACACATGGACAGGGGATTGCTCTCTGAGGACCCTGCAGGGAGGGGCCTGGAACTGAGGTTCTCAGATTTCACCCTCCTCTCCCACTCACCCCAGATGTGATTGGCCAAACACAACAGGAAGCTAGAGACAGAAGATGATCTAGAAATGGCAGCCTCCCTGCCTCCAGGGGGTAGGGATGAGGCACAGCAGGTCATTCCTACACCATACCAAGGGCTTGCCTCTCCTGCCCATTTTACTCCTCTCTCCCCCCTCTTCTCTATCTGTACATATATACGGATGTTGACATATGTGGGTGCACATGTGTGTGCATGAGTGTAGAGGTCTTAGGGCAACCCTCAGTTTCCATCTACCTCTTTCTGTTTAGAGACAGGAACTTTCCCATTTGGCTAGACTGGCTAACCAGTAAGTCTCAAGGAATGTCTATCTCCTCTTCCTCAGTGCTGGAAGTGCAAGCATGAACCAGTACCCCCACCTTTTCCCATGAGTGCTGGGGGACTGAACTTGGATCCTCGCACTTGCTGGCAAGCCTTTTACCCACTGAGCCATCTTCCCAACCCCTTCTTCCTTCCTCTTCCCGGCAGCGCTCCTCTGGGTTGGGTGTGCGGATATTATTGACCTCCACTTGGTTCCCGCACGTCCCAGCAGCAGCCCTTCTGTGCTTGCTGTCTAACTCTGATACCCTGTGTGAATTCTGGCTACTTCTGTGGGTCCAAAACCTCAGATCATCCAGGCCTCTCAGGGACACCAGAGATCTCCCTTTGCAAGTCTTCCTTTGTAACAAACAGGGCTGCTTGAAATTTGACCCCACACCCAGATGTCCCCACATAGGGCATCTCTCAGGCCTGCTCATCCTGTCTCAGGTCCCAGAACCCTGGGAGTGTGCGTGTCATTGTGCCACAGTTTAGACAGGAAGCGAGAGCTTCCGTACTAGCTGGTGATCAAGGGGACCCTTCCCAAGGAACAACAGGGCCTTTTCAGAGCCTTTTTTATGAATTTTAATCTTCCTCCTTTGACCAACTTCCCCTGTCTCCCGTGACTGGGGGACAAGGACAAACAGCTTTGCAAAACAGACAAGTCTCTCCCAGCTATCTCCTCACAGTGGGCCAGCCCTTGTTGCCAGGATGCTCTCTCACTGTGTAGGAGACTCGGGCACAGAGATAGGTAGTGTGAGCTTCAGGATGACATTTTTAACTATGACATGGGGGTCATGGAGTATACCCTCTGTTTCTCTACTACTTGAGTTTTGAATTTTTGAAATGATTTTGGGCCTAGGGAAATGGCCTAGTGAGTAAAATGCTTGATACACAAGTGCAAACCTGAGTTTGAATCCACAGAAGCCATGTAAAGCCACA
The DNA here is from genome assembly GCF_007827085.1 of Peromyscus californicus insignis. Taxonomy (NCBI): domain Eukaryota; kingdom Metazoa; phylum Chordata; class Mammalia; order Rodentia; family Cricetidae; genus Peromyscus; species Peromyscus californicus. The sequence continues at coordinate 95,218,604 of NW_026294606.1, forward strand.
CCTGCCAGCGTGTGCCTGTCGCCCATCCAGCAAGATGGGAGACAGAGAAAGGAGAATTCCTGAAAGTTTGCCTAGCTGGCTTGGTGTACACAACAGTAAATAATAGACCTAGTCTTGGGATAAGAGGTGGGAACAGATACTTGAGAGTGTCCTCTGCCCTCTGTCACCATGTAACCCTGCAGTCTCTCACTCATGAACACACAAGATTAAAATTATGATTCTTTAAAACAGCTTCTTTCTGAGCAGAGTGTGTATCTGTATTCTGACATGCTGTAGACACAATCCTAGAAAAGAATCAGACACCCCCAGAAAACAGGCTAGTACTTCCACACTGTGTGTGTGTGTGTGTGTGTGTGTGTGTGTGTGTGTGTGTGTGTGTGTGTGTGTGTTGGTGTGTTTGTGTGTGTAATCATAGCCCTGTAGCCAGAGAAGGGAGGTGTGGTAAAGACCCATTTTGACAAGACAACACAGAGAACATAAGCCATTCCCTGTCTGGTTATTTCCTTATTCTATGTTCATCCCTCATCCATCTGTCTTTTCTCCCACCATCTGTCCATCCACTGTCTATCCATTGATAGTTCATCCATCCTCTTTATATATCTTCCATTCATCCACTTAACTATCCATTCATTTACCCATTCTTCATTTATCTATGTACCTATTGTTCACCCATTGATTATCTATCAAGCCCATTTATCCATTACCCATTTTCACATCTATTCATCCATTCATCCACTAATCTGTCCATCCATCCATCCATCCATCCATCCATCCATCCATCCATCCATCCATGTGATCCTTCATCTATCTATTATCACTCACCTTTCCATCCATCTTCCTTCTATCCATTCATCCACTCATCTGTCCATCCTCCATCCATCCATCTTTCCCTGTAGTCACTCAACTGAGAATGATTGGATAAATCCTTTATGGCAGATATAAAGCTATTGTGTATGGTTCTGATTTAATCCTCAAAATAACTCCAGAAGGTAAAGTTCTTGTTATTTTCCTACAAGAAGGCAGAGGCTCAAAGAAGCTAATAATTGTCTAAATTGTGCAATTGTGAATGGCTGAACTGGATTCGGTCTCTCCTTGGATGACTTCCCGTACTGTGTCAGGCTGGTGGTGAACTAGGACAGGGAAAAGGTACCAGGTAGAAGGTACTAAGAGGAAAATATAAAGGAGGAATTGTAACAGGAGCATCGGCATTGGTCTGCCTTGTCGAGTTAATGTACTTAATTCAGGCTATAATGGTATTAGTAAGTTGGGTGTCCCAAAAAGAAGGTAAGAAATGCCATCTGGATGACTAACTCCAAATGTCATCCTTGGATAGGTCACCTATAATAGAACTTTAGTGGATGAGGTGAACCTTTTCAATAAGAGAAAGATTTGCTGAAATCCTGCATCAAACTGGCTGACATGTTAGAGACAGAAAGGATCGATTTCATTATTTCATTTACTTATAAATACTTGGCCTAACTCCATGACTGGTTTAGGGAACATTTAAATAAAACAATGGCTAAGAGTTGACTAAACAGTAAGAAGGCAACGATAGAGTGCACATTCTATGGATTGCCTATTTTAAAAAGAAGGTGAAATGAGCATGTGACCCCCAAGGCTAAACTGCTGACCAAACAGTTCTTTGATTGGGCCACACATTTGACCAGAAACTTCCTGGTGACCAAAGTAAAAAGGGAAGCAGAGGCAGTCATGTGATTTTCCTTATACAAGAAGAGCAGACAGAAGCAGTTCCTCTTTGGGCAAGGACAGAGAGAAATGCATGATGGGAGCAGAATTGGATAATTCATCCCCAGCATCACATGCCATGACCCAGAGAAGACAGCAGGGCCACTGCTATCACAGCAGTGGGGGACACATCTCAGGACAGAGATAGAAAAGATTTTCAGCTGGGGGATGACATTGGCTTGAATCTTCAGTCCTTAAGAATTATTTTTATTTTAATTTCACAGTAAACACTTTTTATTATCAAATTTTTAAAAAATGCTCTTGGAAAATGTTAGTTCTTTTTAATAAAATTTGTAGCTCATCTAGATTCCAGTGGCTTTCTGGCTGTGTGATATATCATGGATTTAATGAGGGAATTTAGCTGCTTAGTGTAGCTTCTGGAACATTGTAGATACTCAATAAAAAAATCATTGAGTGAATGCTTAGAATATAAACAAGGGGGGCTGCCTAGCAATCATAAATGGTAGACTTAACAAAGCACTGGGGATGCTTCTGTGAAACACGTTGTAAGTGATGCATGAGCATGTGCTGGACACCAAGCTAAGCTGGTCACACCTTCACATCAGTTCCATGGTAGTGTTTGCCTCGTAAGTGTAAGGCCCTAGGTTCCATATCTAGTACCACAGAGGAGGAGAAAGAGAAGAGGAAAGGAGAGGAAGAGGATGGGGGAGAAAAAGAGGAGGGAGATGCCTAATGGATGAATGGAGGATGCACAAACATTAGATGGTGACTCAACTTCTTGAAGAAGGAAAAGCAGCTTCCCTATCAGCATTGTGGAGGCCTGAAAAGATGTATGACATTTAAGAGGACCCTTTGATGAATTTACATAGCATGCCCTGTCCATGTAACCCCCTCCTCAAAACAGACATAGAGAATTTCCGGCATTTTATCGAGTCTATTTTCAGTTAATTCCTTACTGAGAACCCCAGGAAATACTAACTGAGCTGATGGATTTCTTCTCCCCCTCCTCTTCCTTCTCTCCTCCTCTTTCTTCCTCTTCCTCATGCCTCTCCTCCATCTCCGTCTTCCTTCTCCCTCTCTCTCTTCCTCTTCATCACCCATTCCTCCATTGTGGTCGTAGGGAGGGAACCCAGGACCATGTACTCACTAGGCAGACACCCTGCTGCTGAGCCATATCCTTACAACCCTCCAGTTCTTCAGGTGCAGGATAGAAGGAGCGTGCTCACAATGCCATAGTGTCAAAAAGTTGGGCATGCATGGCTTATATGTTTTGAAATTATTGTTTTAATAGTTGATGGGCTCTTGGTAGAGAAGCTAGCTGGAGGAACAGTAATATTTGAGGTAAAGACTGAAGTGGTAGAAATTTTTCTGAGTAATCCTCTGAATGACTAAGAAAATGATAAATTTAATTAAATGTTTGAAAGAAGTGAGTTTACCTGAGAATAATACCTCACAGCCACTTCTCAGAAGTCCTTCAGAAGAAGGAAATTAAGAAACACCCTTCAAAGAGATGGGGAGGTGGTTACAGTGTTACAAATAAATATTTCAGTCTTCCAATATAGCATTCAAATCAAGGAGAGAGAAATACAGTATCAAATACAATGAAAGTTCTCCTTCCCAATGAGAACACAGCCTGCTTCTGATTGTCTGGAGCCAAAGGGGATTTCAAAGACAGCATTTACAGGAGGGAGGGAGAATAACACCATGTAAATCAAAGAGAAATAATCAAATTTTTCTGGTGGAAGTAAGTTCAGTTGTTTGATGTGATTTTGACATTCAGTGTAATATCCCTGCTCATACTGAAATTAGGGGGCCAGGGTGTCTCAGAGAGGTTTGTATAGTGGGAATTTCCCAACCAGGAAAAGGTAACAGTCTTTGAATACAATGTGACCTAGTGCGTTTGGGGGTAACATGAAGTCATCTGGTGGAAAAGCTGAAGGAGCTGCTGTCACTTATAGATGTGACCTTGTGTGAATTGGGTCTCTGTAGACGTCATTATCTAAGGGGAGGTCGCACTAGACCTGGATGGTAGTGTGGCTTATATCTGAATAGCCATTATAGGCTTATATTTGAAGGGTCCATTATTAGCTGGTAGCACTCTATATGGACACTGTGGACCCTTTAGGATGTGAAACTTGGTAAGTAGAAGTGGATGGTAGGGGGTGGGCCTTTGAAGGTTGTCCACATCCCTGGTTTCTGCATGGCTCTCTGCCTTCTGGTCTTCTATGATACGGACAGTCTCTACCACATGCTCCCACTGCCATGATCTAAGCTTTCTAGCCACACTGTCCCCATTGGGATGGACAGGAAGTCCCTCTGAAACCATCCTTAAGTTGCTTCTGCCAGGCATTTTGTCACAGTGACACAAAGGTGACCAATATAGATGAGCTCTATAGCTCCAGGGAACACACACAGCAGGAGAGGGATGAGGGCAGGGGTTAGACTGTCATGGAAAAATGAGGGAACACTAACTACCAAGATATGGGGCAGCTGTGAGGCATGGCTTCTCGGGGCCTGTGGAGGAAGCACCACCCTGCTGACTTTTAGGGTCTCTGGCCTCCTGAGAAGTGGGAGAACACATTTCAGCTATCTGAAAGCCCATTGAGGAACGTTGCTGATGGTAGTCCTAGGGGTTGGGTCATAGAAAGAAGTCAGCCCAGAATCATGGGGACATGGATGATAAGTGAACGAAGAAAGGAACTTTGGTATCCAACATGGTAAGTCATCAGATGAGATTCTCCAGGCAGCCTTCTGGAAGAGTTTAGGTGCTAATCCCTCTGCCATGTGAGAGGCATATGCCTCAGGGGAGGAGGAGGGTCTCAATGCTTCCACAGGAATCTCAGTCTGCATCTTCAGATGTTTGTTACTCTGTCTAGTAAGAGTCAGCCATGAGGCTGACTTAAGTCCCAGGAAGCAATCTCAAAGAATCTCCAACGTAGAGGTGAATAAGTCAGCCTTGTGGGTCCATTTCAAGTCTGACTGTACCCAGGCTCATGAGGAGACCAACTGGCTAGTTTGCAGAGGCAGAGAAAGAAGGGCTTGGGTTAGCAGGATGTTGGGGCCCCGAGAAGCTGCCTTGAGAAGGCACAAAGAAGCTGCCATGAGCTGTGGGCTACTGGTCTACCCTTGTGTAGTCGGGGGTCCAGAGACATGTCTAGTTCTATATAATTTAAGAGTCTATGGAACAGAGGGAGGACCAGCCACTCCACAGCATACCTGTCAGCTAGTGGGTCACACTGCTCACAGGATGATGGCTCTCGGCTCCTCAGTGCCTCTTCTACCTTACCTGGCCCCACTGCAGTGTCCTCTGGAGGCACTGACAGGTAGCAGGTACAGGGGAGACATGTAGGGAACAAGTTGAGGGCAGAGAAGGCAGCATCTGTGTGTGCTAGTTTTACCCTGCTGGGGCCAAGAGAGAAATTTCACATTTCCGAGGGTGGGTCCTTTAGGGTGTAGCCACCACCCACAGCAGCAACAAGATCTCATAATGAACCTTTTTGTTCTATGACTGTTTACTTTAAACATGGGATTCAGAGGCATGTAAGTTCAATTAGTTCTTTGCTTGTTCTGAAAACTTCCTTTGTGAAAAGGAGAGAGAATTTATATGCCAGAATTTAGACTCCTTCAAAGGTTGTCACTGGCACCCTGCATGTTGGTGGAGGCATTAAATAACTTAGGAGAGTTGGGAGGTGGAGAAAAGATGTTTTGCTATTGTTGTTGTTATTTATATTATTATTCTGAAACTTTTACCTGATTGTTTAAATCATTATACTCACTTATGTTTTCTGTCTTCACCAAGACCAAGAATTACCTTGACCAGTATTCTCAGCCCCACTGTTCCTGCAGAGAACCTTAAATTGTAACTTGCAGGGGAAAAAAAGAAATCACTATCAGAGCGATTTATCGTGGATGGAGATTAGGAGAGATCAAGCTACACTTTTCTGTATAGAAGACTGCATAGTACAGCATTCTGGCTGTCAGGGGGAAGGCCTGCTGGTCTAGTGCTCCTTTCTGACTCTGTTTATTTTCCTAGCACCATCGTTTACCAAGAAGGCGCCCATGAGAAGCATCTCTACACCCACCATCTACCTTTAGAAAGAAAATGGTTTCTCTATGTGAAGTGCAAACTGAATCCATATGGGATTCTCCACTCATACACACGCTGGCTAAGCTGAAAGGTATGTTAGAGACCCCTAAAGCAAGAAACCACTCTGCTAATAAAACTAGGAGCATTTCTAGTAGCAGCTGTGATAACACAGTCCAGGGACTATCACGCAGGGAGAGTAATGAAGCCAAGGAATTTGGGTTGTGTCTTTGAAACTGACCCACCACGTGTGACAGCTTCAAGCCTGATGATTACATTGGTCCATGCCGGAAAACCCCACCCTATTCAGAAATTATAGCTGCCTAGAGTCCTGGGTATATTAGGGCATCATATGAAACTTCCTTCAATGACCCTTTCCAAATTGTGGCCCAATTCCAATCTGTAATTCTCTAGTCTCCTTTCCTTGCTATATTTTTTTTTCCTAAAACATTCCCATCTGTCATAACCCATGTAGTAGTTAGCTACTGCCATGTAACAAATACTCATGGACGTAGTAGCTTTAAAATCAAACCAATTATCTTTGACTTTTTTCACAGATTATGAACTTAGTTGTAGTTATATACTTCATCTCTGTATTTGTTTCACATGCAGCCAAGATGGCTAAAAGAAATATGGTAACCAAGATGGTGCCTATCTTATAGCTTAACTCAGGAAGAACCCAACAGGAATGCTTCAGAACCATTTTTAGAAGCTACCTATCAACCCACTTACTTTAGTGACTCATTTATTTGTGGATCACATCTATCTTGTTGAAATAGAAACTCCAATAATACAGAGGCTTTTCTGCATTGCTCTTCACTTTGTCTATCATGACTAGAATCTAGCCTGATTTGTAGAACCACTCCGTGTTTGTTGAATGAATGAATGAATGAATGAATGAACCAATGTTGAGATGGATTCTGCTCCTTGGAGAAGTCTTTTCTGTGTCTTGGTCCTTACTTTCTTCAGGGTGAACCAATCTGGAGAAGTTTAAGTGTCAAAGACTGCGGTAGTTATTTAACTTCTTTGACACAGGGTTTCACGTAGCCCAGATTGGCCAGGAACTGGTTGAGGATGAGACTGACCTTGAACTCTTGCTCTTCCACTTCTAGAGTACTAGGATTACAACCTTTTGTGCCACAACCATGGTTTTCACAGCACTGTGGACCAAACTCAGGGTCTCCTGCATCCTAGGCTGGCACTGTGCCAGCTGAGCTGCAGTCTCTTAGATGTATCTTAGAGATTAGGAGCAAGGATCGGTGATCACAGGCACTCCAGAGTAATGGCTCTCCATGTTGCCAGTGTCGGTGTCTCTAACATCTGTGACTGTGTCACACCATAGGACAAAGAAGCACTGAAGTACACACAAATTACAGATTGGTCCCTCAGACTGGTTCCTGGCATAAGAGCTTCAAAAACCTGGGATTTTTTTTTTTTTTTGAGGGCTTGGAGAAAAGGAGCATTATTTGTTCTTCATCAAAAGTCCGAGATGACCACATCTGACTTCATGCTTGAACGCTTGGTCCAAGCACTGTGGAACTTTTAGGAGGTGGAGCCTCACTGGAGGAAGTATATCACAGAATGCAAGCCCTTGAGGGGAGAATAGATCTCAGGGCAGGAGGTGATTCTGGACTATCTGAGTTAACCCAATCTTTTCACCAGAGTCATTCAAAGTTGGAGAACTTTACAAATATGGTCCTGAAGCTGGAATTTCAGCAGAATGGAAGTTCTGTGACAAGTGCTTAGGTACAGGAGACATGTGTGTGCAAGGACACGAGAGACTCTTCAAGTAGCTGAGAACAAACTGTGCTGATAGCCAGCAAGGAAACAGGGACCCTTGCTCGAAGAGCCCACAGAGCTGGGTTGTTTTTTTTTTTTTTTTTTTTTTTTTTTTTTTTGCCAACAGCCCAAATGCACAGGTTCAGTTCTCCCCTGGGCCTCCCCAAAAGGTACACCAATCACTAACACCTTGGTTTTAGGTCAACAAGACCCACACTGAATTTCTGACCTCCTAGACTATGACCTAGTAAACCTGCTCTGTGTTCAGCCATTACATCTGTGGCCATCTGTTATGGCAGCAATAGAAAACTAATCCAACCGTGTTCAACAGCTCTGGGTTCCTGGCCAGGCTAAACATGATGGAGGACTTTGGAAAGCACAGAGCAGAGGTTTAGCATTTCTGTCACCATGAAAATGACCCAAGAACCATAACTCTTGGGTCTTTTCCACGAGCCCAGTTTGCAAAGAATCTCAATTCCAACCAGGGATTATGGATCTCAGGAAAGAACATTCTCATTTTATTAGTGGCCACCCAGGAAGGATTAGAGACGAAGGAGTGAAGGTCTTTCCTTAGAGTTCACTATCACAGGAAGTACTGATGTCCTTCCAGGTCAATCTAAAAACAGAGTTGCCACAAGAAATGTGTATCAGTACAAAGCAAGCTGGTGGCATTAGCTCCATCCTTTTAAAGGTATTTTCAAGTAGTCTTATTAAAGTAAAATATAAAAGTCAAGACATGCATCATAACCAGCTGTATATCACCCTACTCACCCAGTATAATCTCAATGCTAACATCTAACACCAAAGAATAGTTGTGCCAGCTTTTGTATTCTGTGTGTATGGAATCATCACTAGGCCTGGTGACATGAGCATCTCATCACAGCTACACTAGAGAATGAAGTAGGATAGCATATTCTCAAGCCCCACATGAGCTACAGAGTAAGTTCAATTCCAGCCCAGGCTACTTAGTGAGACCCTCTCTGAAAATAAAAAGCAAAAGGGCTTAGCATGTAGCTTAGCAATAGAGTGCAGTACCTAGCCAGTATTAGGGTTGGGGGGAGGTCATGAAAGGAATCGTATGGGACATTTTCTTTCACACCTGACTTCTTCATCAGTTGTTTGGGAAAGCCACTGTTTTGGACACGTCATTAGCTGGCTTATTCTCCCTGCTGATGTGTGCTTGTATGAACAGAATCCGGTTCACAAACCTCTGTTGACTGGTGCAAGCCTCGGCTGTTGGCACGTTGGGACTGAGAATGGGAGCTCATCAAGCTGCCATGTGTGCTTGGTGGCAAGTATGTTGCCTGTGCACATCCACTGTGTTTGTACCTGAGGCAAAGGAATATCTTTCTGTCTTTTGCTAGACTTGGTGACTGAGAGGCTGGAAGAGAGACAGGTGAATGTAATGGAGTATGCAAAGATAAAGTCTAAGCCAGTCTTATTTAACTTTTTCATTGTTGTTGTTTGGCCCATTGAACTGTTTATGTGAATTTTGATAGGCGGAGACCACTTATAATTCAGAGTTTTGGTGTTACCTTTGTTTTTGCAAAGTGTGGGTGGTTTGTTTATGCCCTGTCATCCCAGCCCTTAAGTGAGTCTAGGAACCATGCAGTGAAGCATGTTCTTCTCATCTGCTCACAGGAAGTTTGCTGGGCTTGATAGGCTAGACACACTGTCACCACCCAATCATTTGGTGCATGTCTGAATCCTTCCAGCTCACAGGGCTACTGTGGGGTACTTCCAAAGAGGGTCTCTCTCTCTCTCTCTCTCTCTCTCTCTCTCTCTCTCTCTCTCTCTCTCTCTCTCTCTCTCTCTGTGTGTGTGTGTGTGTGTGTGTGTGTGTGTGTGTGTGTGTGTGTGTGTGTGCAGGTGCATGGGTATACACATGAGTGTGGAGACCAGAGCTATCAGTTCACCTTGGAACCTGAGGCTAGCTAATTAGGCCAGGGCAACTGGCCAGCAAATCTCACAATCCCGCTGTCTCTGCCCCCAGTGCTGGGATTTCAAGTTTGATTTTATGTGGGTGCTGGGGATCAAACTCCGGTACTCACTTGCGTATGGCAAGCACTTTACTTATTGAGCCCTCTCCCTGGCCTCATGAGTTTGGAATTTCATTAGAGAATTAGTCCCCTGAGCTGGTATCCTAGTCTTTCCTCTTGCTCCTGGCTTTGTAAAAAAAGTTCTGGTTAGGTGGAGGGGTTATTGTACTCAGGGTCAGGCTGGCTCCAGGGGATGCTTTCCTCACTGCTCTCACAGAAAGAGCTGCTCAGCCTCCCATTTCCTGTTTCTGCAACCAGCTCCCTCCCGGAGCTCCAGAAGAGCAGGCATCCTCCTGATTTGATGAGATCTGCTTTATTGGCTTTAGGTAAGCAAATCCTCTCAAGAAAAATTGTTCATCAGCTGGCCTAATTTCCACATCCAGAGCAGAACATCTTTTATTTTGTTACCTGCTAGCCATCAGACATTGAGCACAGCCTGGAGTATGAACATTCAGACTCATTTGCGGCTGGCTTGGAGGCTGAGATGCCAGGGATGAGAAACTGACTACCTACTTAGGGTTGTTGTTGATGGATGTCACTAGAGAGAAACAGGGCAATGGACAACCTCAGAACTAATTGGGGCTGGAATGGAAAGCAGGTTCCCTGCCCATTTCCTGTGCAGTCCCCCCGGCCCCTCACAAGGGCCTGCAGTAAGTGAGTAACCACACCCTACCAAGAAGAACCACTCTTGCTTATTTGTGAGACCAAGGGACCTATCCTCATGTCTATGTCTGGTCCATTTTATACTCAGCTATGACACCCTCATTACAGGCTCCTGGAGCTGAGCTGTCTGATCAGCCCAGACCGTATTCAGTCCGTGAGAGAGATCCGTTTTGTGACTAGTGCTCTTGGCTGCTTTTATTAATATCTACTGAGCCTGCTCAGAATTCACAGCTATCCCCATACATGCAACATCAGCCTGGGAGATTCCAATGTGCTATCCTACCCCTAACTACCTCCCTTCCCCACCCTGATTTCTCTTCTCCTTCTCACCTTCCCTGGATTCGGGTGCTTGCAGCACAGTCCATCTGTAAATCCCCCCCACCACTGGCTCTGCCTCTTAACAAGAGTCCTCCAACATGTACCTTGTAGTTTCTTTCGGGATCATGATTTGGACTCTTAGCCTGATAATTCAATCCAACATCCTTAGTAAAATTCAGCTACTTCTCTATCCTCTCGCTTGTCACAGAAGCCACTACTGGGGCATGGCAGCTCAGGAACAAATCTGGACAGTTAAAAATATCAGATCTATGTCACTGCCACCTCAGTATCATCACCATTTTGTTCTGGTTAAGAAACAAATATATCCCAGTGTGTCTCGATGCTCAGAACTTGGCTACTGGAAGTCCTTTCTAATCATCCTACCCTCCCCAACACAGTGGCATATATATTCCCCAATTTTACATTATAATAAATGTATGCATACATTTCTGGCCTCACTTCACCATATTCTGAGATATCTGTTCATGTCACTATGAATACATAGTTCTGCCTTGTTCTTTTTAATGGCTGCAGTGAGGTGCATGGTCTGAGCACACTTTTATTTATCCAATTAAAACTAGGGAATCTCACAGCTCAGGGATGAGTTGGAAGGTGAGGAGGTCCCCTGAAGCTCATTCCTGGGATGCTAGACCAGCTCACTGAGATCTTGAGGTCCCTGAGGTACAGAAAGTTTTGGTCTTTCAGAGAGTGTCTTTATTTCTGCCTTGTCTGAATGTCTGACTCACCAGGGAAGTGTAAGCGAGGTTTCACGCTGTGTCAGTGTCTAGGGTATATGAATGCAATGCAAAATCCAGGCAGCTCCCCCATATGGCATCACCACCATGTGGCATTTAGGGGTCCTTACTGGTTCACCTGTGACACTTTTATCTTTTCAAACTAAGTATTTGTATCTACTCTACCTACTTTTATGCATGGGATTTAAACTAAAAACTGTTGCCTGGATATCTTGACTGATCTGTGCACAGATGTAGACATGTGAAAGCATGCTACTGAAGATTCTCCACCTTCATCTTCTACCTTACCAAAGCATTGAACTCCTGGCTTTTCACTGCCACCCCTTTGGCTGTTTGGGCTCTTCTGATAAACTATTTCTTTATGTGGAGATGTTTGTCCTTTCACGTGGCCTCTTGGTCACAAGCTGAGGTGGATACACCCCCTCATAGGAGATTCTCTTCTCCCTCTGGACTTTAAATTCTCTGACGAAAGTCTTACTTATTACTCAACTTTATAGTCTTAGCTCTCATTGCAGGAGCTGATGAATAACACATTTATTTTATATAAGATGTATGGATGGGTGTGTGTGTGGAGATGGTGTTCATCAGTAAATGGATGGGTAACTAGGTGGGTGGATGCATGGTGGCTAGATAAAAGGATGGATAAATGGGTAGGTGGGATGAATGAAGACATGAGCAGGTATGTAGAGGAATAGATGGGTGGTGGATAGATAGGACAGGAAAGATGGGTTGGTTGAAGGGTAGGTGGTTGGGTGAATGAGTGGATGGATCAATTAATGGAATGAATGAATGGATAGGATTGATAAGTTCATAGCTGAAAGGACAAATGGGTGGATGGATGGATGAGTAAACTGATGATTGTGTCTTAGTCTTGCCTCTTCTATGATGTTCAAGAGAATATTGGTTAACTGGTAGGAGACCTGGGAAATATAAAATGGAAAGTCTATTTCAGAAGCATGCAGTTCAGAGATGCCCCAGCCAGAGCAAAATCAGGGTAAGTTAATTTGAACATACTTGAGAAGGATTGGCCCCTTGAAGTCTACCAAATTTGAAGAGTGCCTTCTTCAATTTATCTAACTAGTAATGGCTACAATAATAATAAAAACATATGTGCCTATCATAATGTTAGGAGCACACCTGTACTCCTGGTGTCTGGTCCACCTTGCTCCTTGTTTGCCAAGGTAACCATAAGGGCAAACACAAGAATCAATACAATGTTGAACTACATCTTCTCTTTGACATACAAGATTCTGTAGTTCCAAAGGATGTCCACCTTTACCCAGATGATCAAGTGGCAGGACCATGCCTTCTAATCCCAGTCTCACCTAGAACCCAGCTCAGGATGAATATTAAGGGAAAGGGGGCTAAGGGAGAGACACTGGTATTTCCCTCTATGCCATCTTCTAAAAGGAACAGACATATGCATGATGTATGTCTATAGGCCCACACAGAAGCCAGCAGAAGACATGGGCATCCTGCTCTATCACTCTGCCTTACTCCGTTGACACAGGTCTCACTCAAGCTGGAGCTAGACTGGTGACCAGAAAGCTCCAGCAATCATCCTGTCTCGACCCCTCCCCCACCACAGTGCTATGGTTACAGATATGAGAGACCACACCCAACGTGTGACATGGGTTCTGGGGATCCAAAAATCAGTCCCTAATGCTTGTACAACTAGGCCTCTGACCCACTGTGTCATCTCTCCAGCCCTACGGACAGGCATTTTAAGGCCCAAGACTTCAACATTTTCATTCTCTATGCAAACACTTCCCCCCACTGATTTTCAGTCAAGTCCCTGTCGGATACACGGACTGACAGGTTGTCTAATTTCCTGGTATCTTTTGGATTCAAGCATTATGAACTCGCCCTTGTCCCCAGGATGGAAAGGACTCATTTTCTATGCAGACGGGAAATTTCATCCATATGCAAAGAGGAAAGCCCATCTTTCATCACAAGCAATAGGAGGTTTCTTAGAGTCCATGGAAATTATCCATGAAACGAGGTGCTTTGGAGCCCCGCCCCATCATGGGCCTTGTCCAAGATTCAGTCTCCCGAGTCTCAGAATCATTAGCTCTGTATGGAGAGCAAACCATCTCATTCTCTGCCTTCTTTCATGTGGACATGTTGTAGTCTGGATTATAAAATAGGATCTCCCTCCCAAAGGAAGTCCCAAGAATCATCCATATTTTGTGAGTGCGTCTAAGTGGATTAAAGGGCTACTTCCAGTTCATTGTCTTCATTAAAAAAATATTTCTGAGTTGTGACAAACAAGGAGCATGCCTTGTTTGGGTCATTCCAGTTCTTTTTTATTTCTAATTGAGACTAAACAATGTAGTTAAGTTCTCATTTAAAAATATATAATAACTCAGTGATGGTGTGTATGTATACATGTGTTGTATGTGTGTGTAGGTATGCGTATGTGGAGGGGTGGAAGCCAGAGGTTGACATTCATTGACTCCATCAATAGTTCCTCACCTTATTTTAAGAATGGTTATCTCACTGAACCTGGAGCTTATTGATTCAACAAGACTAGTTGGTCATCAAACTCAAGGAATCCTTCTGGTTCTGCCTCTCCAATGCTTGGATTTACAGGCACGTGTCACCGCACCCATATTTTTTACATGGTTGTTACATACCTACATACAAACATACATTTGAGTCTTCATGTTTTCACATCAAGCACTTTACCAACTAGTTTTTTCGATGATTATGTTTCTTTTAAACATTCACACATATTCTTGCACCCTCTACTCAGATTGAGATATAAGACACTCCCAACACCCAAGAAGATTACATTACAAAAGGCCACTTTCCAGTGGATGCATCTCTCAAGCAACCATTCCCTGGTTTTCTTCCTTCTCCACGTAATGCTGAATTCAGAGAAGAAGAATTGTGCAAGGTGTGTTGTTTGTTCTGATTCACCACTAGACCTGCTCTTAGCATGAAAAGCCAGAACATCTGCAAATGCAAGGCCCCTACTTAAAAGGTCTTGGTGGAAGCATAAGCAGCCATGTTTGGGGGAGATTTTAATAGATGTTCTTTCAAAAAAGTGAGAAAATTTCAGCTTCCCACTTCCATCCTTGTCACCACTAAGTGGAAAAAAAAATCACTGGATCTAGCTGTAGACTTCTTTAGAGTAGACTTCTTGCAATCTGTTCTACTCGAAATACACATTGTGGGAGGTAGAGGGGGCTCCCAAAGAATCAGGTGACCCATGAGTAGGGACAAAGTTGATCTGTGATAAAACCCATGTCTCAGGCAGGCCTAGGCCACTCAGGGTGAGGAACAATAGGATTTATCTGTGTGCAGATATTGAAGATTCTCCTGCAAGCTGAGGATGGCAGGTGGTCAGGCAGATTGTAGGAGTATTTCATGATGAACCAGGTTCATCGCATTCAGTGTGGATTACCACATTAAAGGCACTGACAAGTCCTCATGCCAAGTGAGGTCTTTAACTTTGTTGGGTGTCCACGGACTCGGTGTTTGCCTACAGAGCACTGTGCATTGCAGAAAATCTTTCCATTCCCCTTTATTCCATAGTATCCATGTGCATTTAACTTTGGTACTGGAAGCCAGCAGAAGTGGTATCAGTCAATGAGTAGAATATTTATGGCTGCTTTGGGTTCTGATACACAGGTATTCTGTATCTGTGTTTATTCAGATGATACTGAAACTTTTCAGAGCATATTTAAATGACCAGGATAATGACAGGACCATCTTCAAAGCCTTTTCAAAAGATATGATCTTTTTGAGACAAGTAGTCTCTTCATTTCGTGTGACTTCACTGTTCTTACTCCCTAGCTCATTATTTTGAATGACAGGGCCAACAGAATGGCCTTTCTGGCTCCTTGTGGCACTTCTAAACACAATGAAAGGTGAGCCCTGTTTGGATGGGAAAGGTTCTGAGTGAGCAGGAGAGCAGCAGTTGTCACCGAGACATATAAGACCCTCCATAATAAACTTTATCACTGCTTTGAGAGATTCTCTCACAGTGAGGTGCATGAGAACATTCTGCAGATGTCTTTCCATGGTTCTTCTCCACTATGTGTAGTGGTCCATTTCTATTTGCAAGAATCCAAGTGATCTCACTGATTTAGAGTCCATCCCATTAGCATATGGACATTCCATTCATTTTCCAGCAGCAGTTGCCTCTGTTAATTGACTAATTCATCCAGATGCCCCCTGCCAGCAATCCCTGAACTCCCTCCAACTTACTTCTTTTTGGCCTGACACTGAATCAGAAGCTTCTCTCAATTGCACTGGCCCTTTGGGGGTAAAGATGGTGCAGGAAGGACCCACAGATCCCTTGGCTTTGAGGGGGTACCTTGCAAGGTTCACAGTCCCATGAGAGATATTTTCTGCCTGGGAGTCAGTCCAGGAGGATATAAAGATAATGGCATCATCGGCCTGCCCCATCACCATATAGCAAGGCTCAGAAGACAGGAACCAAGTTTGCCTGCAGATTCTCAAGCTCTTCCTGCTTGTCCAGGCTGCCTGGCTTTCTGCTTCACCCTATCCAGCGAGCTCAGCCTTCTTTGAGTTCTTTTGGCTGGAGTGTCCCATCTGTTCCTACCTCACTAGAACAGAGCAAATGCTTTCTTCCTTCTCCAGGTCACTTCGGAAGAGGAGCTCCTACGGTCTGCACCCTGCTTTCATGTGCTGAATGCCCCTTGATCTTAGCCTTTCACATTCAGTGAATCATGTCTCCGACCAGAGATGGATGAGGCTTCTTTTTTATCTCCTTGCTTTCCCCTCCTCTCCCATTGCTTGCTACTTGTCTTTTCTCTTTGTGGGTTTATTTATTTTTATTTCATGCTTGTGAGTGTTTTGTATACATGTAGGTATGTGCACCACATGTGTTGCCCAGTGCCCACAGAGGCCAGAAAAGGGCATCGGATCCTTTGGAACTGGAGTTGCAAATGCTTGCAAGTTGCGATGTAGATTCTAGGGGTTGAATCCAGGTCCTCTGCAAGAGCACCAAGTGCTTTTAACCTGCAAGTCACTTCTCTTGCCCTTATCTGCCCTTTCTTTTTCCAATATCTTCTTCTCAGCTTGGTGTGTCTGTGTTGATGTGTGGAGGTCCAGGAAAGATGGAGGAAGGGGAAGTGGGAGAAAGAAACAGAAGAAGGGACAGGATAAAAGAGAGGACATAGGAGAGAAGGAAGGAAGGAAGAAATAAAGAAGGGAGGAAAGAAGGATGTCACTGTTCTGGTATCTGCTGTGAGGAGGTACCAGCTCCCCAACCCCCACATCCTTTCCCATTGCACAGGCATTGGCAGCTGTGCTCTGCAGGAAGCTGACAGCTTGGTGGTTCCCTCCTGTGGCTACAACCCCAGGGACATGGCGTAAGCATGCTCCACATTGCACTATACAGCAATGGGCTCAGAATGTGAGGTGGCACACAGGAAGGGGTAGGTGGTGCTGGAGGTGATGAGCTCCTCATTCCTAATGGACTCCAGCCTTCCCTGCTGCATGGGGCTGGTCTTATCATGCAGGAAGCTGGCAGGCTGTGTGTTAATCAATTGATAGCATCACTTGGCATCCTGCAGGCAGCTTAGACTTTCGAAGAGAGCAGGTCGCTGATTTCCAATCTCTCCATCCGCTCAGAGGTTGGAGGCGGAGGGAGCATTGGGACTTCTCCTGGAGCCCTGGAGACAAGCCAAAGCCTGGCACACTGTACTTCCTCCGTGGAAGGAAATGAACCCCCAGATAGAGGGGAGAAAGGAGAAGAAGAAAATGCCAAGAATGTCCCAGGGGAAATGAAACTGTCATATGACCAGAGTCTCCTTTTGTTGGGAGGATGGGTGGGTATTAACCAGGACAAATTCTGCTCAAAACCAGCCAGCCAAGTAATACAGGATCTTGTCAAGTTATGCAGCCCTCTGCAGCAACAAATACTTTTCACATCTCCCTCTTTTTGCTCTCCTATCTACCCCATCTCATGATCAGAATTCTCTGCCTTCATCATCTACCCTCTGTCTTCCTAACTCCAGGCTGACCTCCAGGATTGTACCCCATTTAACTTGCCTGCCTTTAAGAAGATCTATGATGCCTTAGTGGTGGCTATGCTCACTGCAGTTGAGTTGACATCTCCCTGAGATTATCTCTCCTACCCCAATAGACATTTCTCAGGGGATCTTAATTATCATTCTGGCTTCAGGACTAACACTGAGGGTGGGATTCAGAGTGTCATCAAAATGTGTGTATGAGTAACTCATACATGGATGGATAAATGGATGGTCCATGGATGATTGAGTAGCCGAGTCGATGGATGGGTGAGCAAAAGAATGGGTGGGTCATTAAATGGATGACTAGATAGACTGATGGTAAATGAATGAATAGATGGACAAAAGGATAGATGGATGGGCAAACGGACAATCCATGAATGAATGAACAGACGGACTGGTGGGTGATTACATGGATGGATAGATGAATAGGCAGATGAATATATGAGCAGCAGATGGGTGCTTAAGTGTATGGATAGACAGAGGGGTGATCCATCAATGGTTGAATAGATAAGTAACTGGATTTATAGGTGAGTGGATAGATGGACGAGCTTGAGTGGGTGGATGGGTGGATGCGCGAGACTGTAGGGATTTAGGAGAAGTAAAACCTGAGAGGAGACATGCACAAAAGGAGCAGCATTCATTGTGGTCAACAGCCAGCCTATGGAATCAAGTTGTCAGTATTGGTGGCCTGGTGACCCTGGGGAAGTCCCTGGGCCAGGCTAGCTTTCCTTATTGACAAAATGGGATTGTGGCAGTGCTTTCTTTGTAGGGTAATTGCTGGAAATGAAAGAAATAAAAAATGGGAATTGCTTGGTACTTAGGAGCTATGATTGATGTTGATGACAATGAAGATGAGGTGATAGAATGAAGTGGTCCTTGATGGTAAAGAACATGTAGGTAGGGTTCACACTGCTCTAGTTCCTTTACGTATCCCTGCCTATGAGCATGTGCTAAGTACCCTACAGAGTCCCTTTCTGCTATGCTGGCTTTAGGGTTGTGTCTAGTTTGCTTCTACAGCCCTAACTACTCTTTTTATCTTAAGCCTCCCTCAGTCTGTCCTTCTGATAAGGATGTTACCTCACCCCTGACATCTTCTTGTCCATTGGTTAGAACAGATTAAGACATATTTTTAAATAAACAAAAAAATAATAATTTCTATGCAGACAACATTCCAGAAGGTTAGATGATCTGCCTGGCTTTCAAGTCCATCTCAAACTGAGACACAGGCTATGGTCCATGGTGTCCTTACCTGCCCCCACACCTCTAGGTCACTCTTACTTGATCCCAGCTCTGAGATGCCACGCCAGACATCCAACCCCCAACCCACCTGGTCTCTCCCATAGTAAAAATTCTCAGAAGACCCATCTTAATGCCAGGTGGGTGGGAAGCCCAATTCTAAAGGATACTGTTTTCCTCCCACATAACATGGCCACACTCTTGACCTCAGGCTCTGGAGAGTGCCTCCTCCCTTCCTTCCTCCTCCTCCTCATCACAATCTGGGTCATGCCAGTTTATACTTGGAGTTAGCTTTTTTTAAAAATCCAAACCAATTAAAAATATGTTTTGTAAAAGAGTTCTCTTTTTTTTTTTTTTAAATATCTTTTACCTCAGCAGGGAATTCTGCCTGCTCAATTTCAGCTGGAAAAGAATTGAACCCGACAACATGTTACTAATTGGGGCATCTATGCTGTCCCTTCTTTGGGGCAAAGGGTTTCAACAGCCTCCCTGTGCTATGTGGATACTCCAACTTACAGAACAGAGCCTGTGAGCAGCGTTGTCTCAGACAGAATAAGCAAAGCAGTCAAGGCGTGTTTGGGGGAGAGCCCCTACGTCTGTTAATCTTCCACCTTGGAGCTGAAACCAAAGAACAGACTGACTTCCTTGATGACCTCCCATAGGGGACCAGCAGGCAGCGTCAGAGACATGGACCCCTCCACACATGTTGCAGGTAGTGTAGGACTATAGGTGCAAATTCCAGCCTGACATCTTTTCTCATTGGTCCTGGGGTTGAAGTCAAGTGGCAACTTCTCTGTCTGTCAGTTTTCTTGTCTTAAAATGAAATCAAAAAGCACCAGTGGGCAATGGAGCTAAATCTGTAGGCACAGTAGCAGCTCAGACCTTAGCGCTTAGTCAGTCTGTTTGCTTCCTTTCTGTATTTTATGGAAATGGCAAGTCTGTGTAGGGGTCAGCGGGTTTCCGAGGCCCTCTGGACTGTGACAAAAAATCACTGGCTTCTTCCTCTTTCCAGTTCCATAAGTTGGTTCTGCTCAGGGAGAGAGCAAGGATTCCCAATGTCAGAGCAAGCTGGTCCCAGACCTTTAATAGTGGTCTCTCTCTCTGGCCAAGCCTATTGAACACTTCAGAACCACAGAAACACACTAAGCGAAGAGGCAAATCTTAAAGCCAGTGCCCCTTCCAACATTTGAAACTACCCACATGTCAGTACATAGCCAGAAAACTATGGTTACTGAGTTCACAGAGCCCACACAGGAACAGCATTGTGATGTACTGGGACAGAGTGTAGGTTTACTGTGACAGCACACTAGGTGCTATCCAGGAGCTCCAGGATGGTATCTGGTCACACTGGGGTGGCACACAAGAGTTCTAGGGTGGTACATAGATGTGCTGTTTGCCCCTCAGCCATGCTAGGATAGGATACTGGGTGGCTGCTTCGCAGATCCACCTGGGTTGTATGCAGCCCACAGAGATGGCACTCCCAGGTACTCACACAGGACCACAGTGGTACAGCACTAGAATGGCATACCCTATGAAAGGATGTAACAAAGGATGTATGTTGGGATGGTTTCAAGAGACACAGGGATACAGCTCTTGTATATAAACAAGGATGCTAGGATGGAGCACTGGAATGGCATACAGGTAATCCAGGATGCTACATTAGCTCATTGGGATGGTATGTGCCAAGATTTGGTATAAAGAGAGGCTAATTGGATTCTGGGAAGAGCCCCATTACCACCACCTCCAAGACTCATCACATCATGCGTGACCGTGACTGAAGATGCTGATTCTGTTCCCTCAGATGCAGACCAGCAGTAAGGCACAAGTACAGTGCAGGCTTTGGGATAACCCATAGGCTCCCGGGTCTGTTTCATTGCTTAGGGCCCTGTGATCTTGAGTGGTTTCCTAGACTTCTGATGGCCTGGCCTCTTTCTCTTATTGCAAATGAGGAAATGAAAGGCCTTCTTTGCAAGCTTGTAAAGCATGGATACTGTATTGTGTGTTTAAAAAGAAAGAAAGAAAGAAAGAAAGAAAGAAAGAAAGAAAGAAAGAAAGAAAGAAAGAAAGAAAGAAAGAAAGAAGGGAAGAAAGAAAGAAAGAAAGAAAGAAAGAAAGAAAGAAAGAAAGAAAGAAAGAAAGAAAGAAAGAAAGAAAGCATATCTCAAAGTAACCTGAGATTCTAAGTGGAGCTTATAAATTATAGGACAGGGAAGAAAGAAGGAGGAATATTTTTTTTTTCGAGACAGGGTTTCTCTGTGTAGCTTTGGTGCCTGTCCTGGATCTCACTATGTAGACCAGGCTAGCCTCAAACTCACAGAGATCTACCTGGCTCTGCCTCCTAAAAAGAAGCAGGAATAATTTATCACAGACAAGTTTTGAAATTTTGACTCTGTTATTTAGTAGTACCAAGACCTTAGACAACTTCTCATTGCAGCTTTACACTTTTTATCTGTAAAAGAGGGCTAATAACTAATGCCTATGAGTATTTTTTTTTAATGAGTAGCTTCAATTTACAATGAATTTCAGGAAAATTGCAAAATCTCCTATGCTGGGGCTATGGATGTATCTCAGTTAATACCGTGCTCATCTCCCATGTATGAAACCCCAGGTTCCACCCCAGCATCGCATACAACTAGGTGTGATGGCACATACCTGCAATCCCACTACTCCTGAAGTAGAGGCAGAAAGATCAGAAGTTCAAGATCATCTTTGGCTATGTAGAGAGTTGTAGGCCAACCTGGACATGAGACCCTACCCCCCCCACACACACACACACAAACACCTCCTATAATAATAGCGTGCAAATAAAAGGTAGAGAGAGCTGGAGGTGAAGGGAGCACCAGAGTAGGACACAAGCTTAGTCTCAGGTGTGCAAGCACAGGATTTCTATAAATGCTACACTTCCCCCAACTCCAGCCCTATGGAAACATAGGCTTGCAAGATCATTTTCTGGAAGAAAATATGAACACTAAGCCCTTGGGGCTGGGTACTTCACTTTGAGTAGCCTACATCCAACTGACCTGGAAGATGAAAGCCACCCCCATTTCTGTGCCCAGGCAGCCTGTTCCTCTCTGCAGATCCGTGCCTCTCTGGCTCTTGAAGTGGTGTTATTCAGGTGCCATGAGCTACAATGAGCCCTCATGGTCATTAAAATGATCCAGTGGCACCTTGTCCTGAAGAAGAGGAGTGTCCTTGACAGCTGTGGCCACTGCCAAGTTCAAATTAAGGTAATTACAGCAGTTCCCTCTCTAGGTCTTCTGCACCATCACTAGTGTCCATGTTCTTCTTTCCCTGGAGTGTTCTGGAGACTTCTGTTGGCCTTGTCAGAAGTGCTTGATGTCCTTGAGGTATGGCTCATCACCCACATGAAGAAAACACCCAAATTTCTACAATATAGCATCTAAAACCTTTAAGATGGCCAGAGGAGGTAGGTGGGTGGAGGGTCAGCTCTGTGGCTCTCATCACAGGAAATTGTATCTTAAAAGATCTTACTGAGGAGGCATTAAGGCAAAGAGGTAATCAGTTCTGTTGCCTGAGGTTCCTTAAAAGATGATGGCAACAGCTCTCCACTGTGTGTTTTCCCAGCTGCTCCCTCACTGTCGTATTGTCACCCCCCTCCTACCATAGTTGCATCTGTCCTTCCTCCTAACATGGGATATACTTTGAGTACCTTGGTCCTCTTGGGTTTCTCACAATGGTCCTAGAATCCTGGGGGTGGAGCCTCTCCTCCCACTCTCTCATTCTGAAGCAGAAATCATGGGTCAAAGTCAACAAGACCACGCTGAAAGAAATGAAAGTAGAGTTGGATCAGACACTATAAAGAGAGTGAGAGATCTTGGAGCACTCATCTCTAAATAGGATGTCTTCACCAAATCCCTCCCATCAGAGCTCAGGCAACCCTGCAGAAGAGGATCAAAGGTCAGATGAACTCACAGAGACAGAAGCAGCATGTACAGGCCCTGCACGGTTCTACCCAAGATCCTCTATGTATATATTATAGCTTCCAGTTTAGCGTTTTTATGGGATTCCTGAGTGTGTGACTGAGTGGGTCTCTGATTCTTGTGTCGTCTCTTGGGCTCTTTTCCTTCTGTTTGTTCTGTCCAGTTCCAATGCGTTAGTTTTTGTTTTATCTTATTATATTTTATTTTGCTATGTTTTAGTTTACTATTCTCCCTTAGAAGCCTGTTTGTTTTCTAATGAGAGACAGAAAGGGAGTGAATCTGGATGGGAGGAGAGGTGGAGGATGTCTTGGGAGGAGTAGAGGGAGGGAAAACTATGACTGTATACTTCAAAAGGATGAAACCTTATGTGAACTATACATCAACAAAGCAAACTGGGGAGGAAGGGATTTAAAAAGAGGAAGAGGAGGAGTTGGAGGCCAATACCGATCTGTGCTCAGACTCTTAAATACTGTGCTTTATTCTCACAAATACTTACTGCTTGATTGGATTATTCTTTTTATTACAGAGAACTTAAAGCTGAACTTATTTGTTACTGCTCTATTGCTGTGTATCAAAGCACTGTCCACAGAGCAGCTTGAAGCAGTACCCATGTTTTAACTCATAACCTCTGTAGGTCAGGAGCCTGGATACAGGTCACTTGGATCCTCTGCTCAGAATCTGGCAGGAAAATTTACAGCCAACGGGGTCTCTCCTTTTAGGCTCAAGGTCTCTTGCCAGGCTTTCTTGGTTATTGGTGGATTCCACTTGAGTCCATCTTCAGCGATCATAGACATTTGTTTCTCCAAGGCCAGCATGAGAAAAAAAATCCCTTGTTTGCATCTTGGGAGTGGGAGAAAACCCAAATTCTCTCACCTGATTAAATTAAGACCACCTGGAGTTCTTTCCAAACTGACTAGGGGACTTAGTTACATCAACAAAATACCTTCACTATTGTTGTATGGAGGGATGCACATGAATAATTTTCCATTCTATCCAGGGGTTCTGACCCTACTTAGTGGGAGGAAATCACCCAGGATTACTGGGGCCATCTTGGGAATGAGTCTACAACATGGGTAACAAGAATTCACATACTCATGGCCTCTTTGAGTCTGGGACCTCAAAAGAGCTAGTACTTCTAAGCAGTACCTAGTATCAAAACTGGCAGAATCAAGGCTCTTGATATGCGTTAGCTTCTTTTTAAAATCCCTTGAGTGTCAGGAAGGCACAGGAGGGACACAGCTAGCTTGCACACCATCACGGAGAAGAGATCTACAAAGACTCCAATTTAGATGTGTAGTGACCCTCTTGTCTATACTGTATTATTTATGTTACATCATCGATAATGTCACCATCATTGATTCTATCATGGTAACTAGAAAACATGGTAGGGACTTTGATATCTATGGGATGAATCTAAGCATGTTTCATTGATAAGATATGAATTGACATTTGGCTATGGCCTTGGGTTGCTTTGAGATATCTCCTGACATTCAGTCATGCTAAGAATATGTCCTATACAAGGGTGTAGAGGAATTGTATTCTTGATTTCTTGGTGGTAGTCAGCCCTATCATGCCTCCAAAGAGCACCAGTGGGTCATGACTGTACTCGGGACTTTCCTCTCTCACCAATAAAAGGAATAAATAACAAGAAGCAACACAGACTCTCACAAAATAAAACAAATAAAAAAGGAGACAGACATTCCAGCCTTGTGATTTGAGCCATTTATTTCAACACATGTCCACTTCTCCACACTCATATCTCAGTCTCCCCCGATTTTCATGAGGGTCAGATGTAAGTGTGGTCTGTCAGACAGACAACACACCCAAGAACAGCCCCCCTCCCCTCTGACTAAAGCGGCTCCTCCTCCACCTCTGTACATGTGCCCAGTTCTTCTCTCTCAGCTGCGACTCTGCATTAGCTCCTTCTCTCGTTGCTGTGACAAAATGGCCAACAGAACCAACTTAAAGATGATTTGGACTCGTGGCTTGAGGATACAGTCCATCACGGTAGGGAAGGCGTGGTGCTGAGGGGCATGAGGCAGCTGCTCACATGGTGTCCACAGGGAGGAAATGGGGAAAAATGAATGTTGGTGGTTGGCTCTGCCCACTTTTAAAATTCAGTCCAGAACCGTAGCCCAGTGGGGTGGTATCACCACCCACATCCAGGAAGCGTCTTGACTCTTTAGTGAAGTCTTTGTGGAAGCATCCACAGGTGTGTCACCTAGGTGAGTCTAAATGTCAGCAAGCGAGCAGCAAAGACGAATAATGGCAGTTGTCCCCCTCCCCCAGTATAGATGCCTGACACAGCTTAATCATCCTTGCCTCTAACAAAAGCGACTACCTGTTTTGGAAATAACAATAATGTAAAGCAGGTAGGGGTAACACAAAGCCCAGCCATGTTTCCTGTGGGGCAATTGTCTTTGGTGTCATCTGGAGCGATTTCTATAAGGGGACAGCCTCTGAGAGCTACCTTAAAGATCATAAACTGCTAGCCCAGAGTCCACCCTTTCCGTCTGCTTCTCCATCTCCCAATCGATGGCTGTGGGCATCTGACTTTTTCCCCCTCCCCTCATAGTCAGGGGGCTACACTGCTTTACTAAACAAACTATCTCAGTGGATTGCTTCCCAAGTAGACATCTTCGACATGATGTGCTCATGTCTCTCAGGTCTGGAAATGTTAGCAGGAGAACTCCACAAAGAGCAACATGGGTGGGATGATTTCTCTTCCCCCACCAAAAAAAAATCTGATTTTTTTTTATTTAAAACTTAACAATGTCGCCGGGCGGTGGTGGCACACGCCTTTAATCCCAGCACTCGGGAGGCAGAGCCAGGCGGATCTCTGTGAGTTCGAGGCCAGCCTGGACTACCAAGTGAGTTCCAGTAAAGGCGCAAAGCTACACAGAGAAACCCTGTCTCGAAAAACCAAAAAAAAAAAAAAAAAACTTAACAATGTCATTAAAGGCCTCCCCCATCAACTGTGTTTTTAAGTGTAAAATCTATTTTAGTGGGTAGAGCCTGTGCTATGGTTAAACACTTTTTTTGTCTGTCTGGGCATGCTGCTCAGCTGCAGGGGGATGATCAATCAATAATGTCATAAAGGTAGGCTCACCCTGTGCCTTCCCCACAGACGGCTTCATTGTGCCCACACTTTGGGGTGAGGCACTGCGTGCCCTACTCATCTTGAATAAAGGAGACTGGTAGCCGGTTCTTTCCTAGTTATTTGTCTGACATTGTGACCAAGGCCATGTGTCCTTTCTCTGGGTTTCCCAAGTCCTTGCAGACAGAATATCCAGAGGCCATTTGAAGCAGAGCAAAAGTATTCCACAAGAGGATGTTGCTGTGTCCTTCCTAGCTGGCCAGAGGCAGGGGTGGCGCCTTCCTTTCAGCACTCATCCTAAGTTATCAGGAGGAGGGTGTCAGGTGGTTATCATTGCCACCTTCTATAAAAAGAAATAAGGATCTCTTCCTCCTATAGAAATGATGTGAACATCCATGGGGTTTTCCTCTCAAGATGGGGCAGTGTGGTCCATTGTTGTGAGTGAAAGGCACCGGTGAAAGGGCTGTAGGGAAGGCATTCTCTGTCTGTAACTCTGCTTCTTTCTTTAAACCCCATCAAGAAATGTGGCCATGATGCCAAAGCCCCTCATTTCTCACCAGATTCTGCAAAGACCTTCACTGTGGGGTTTTGCATAATTGCAGACCATGCTGTCCATTAGAATACACATCCCATTAGAGTAGAAACTAAGTTCAGTACTTCTGGCAGGACCAATCTTTAGCACACACCTGCTTACACACAGGCTGGCTGACACTTTCCAAACCTGGAACTAACACTTCTAGCAGCCCATTGCCTCACCAGGGCAAGTGTTTTCCGTGTGTGTGTGTGTGTGTGTGTGTGTGTGTGTATCTCACCCATTTAAAGTGTGATATTTAATGAGCATTAATATTTTTATAGAGTTGTGCAGCTATCATCCTCTTCTAATTTTAGAACATTTCTGTTGCCCTAAAAGGCCACTCAATAGTCATTAACAGGCACTGCCTATTTCTTCCCATATCCCAAAGTCCTGGCAAGTACTGGTTTACTTTCTGTCTCCACAGGCCTATTTTTTCTGGACACTTTACAAAATGAACTCATGTATCATGTGCTCATCACTGCTTTCTTCCACTCAGCATGCTTTTGATTCTCACCTGTGACCCAGTACATATCACTATCTCGTCTTCTGTTGTGAAGTTTTAGACTGTTGTAGAATGCAATACATTTTGGCTATTCCACATATGAATTGCTTTTCTGTCACTGTGGCCAAAAGCAGTTTAAGGCACGAAGGGTGTATTTTAGCTGACGGCTCTGGAGGGACCGTTCATGAAGACCGGGAAGGCATGGCATGGTGACAGGTACAGAAACCGGATGTTCACATTTTATCTGCACACAGCAAACAGAGTGAGCAGGAAGTGGGATGATGCTATAAACTCTCAAAACCCACCCACTAGTGATTCACTTCCTTCAATAAGGATCCACCTTCTTAAGGTTCCATAACTTCTCCTGACTGTATCACCGACTAAGTATCCAGTAGTCAAAGACCTGAGCCGATGGGGACCATTTCCCATTCCAGCCACAACATCCCATCATCAGCTAATATACATTTCAGTGATTGCCACTTTTTTTTTTTACTTTAATGAATGATGTCCCTCTAAACTGCATTCACAAGTCTTTGCATGGAAATGTTTGAGGAAAGGTCTCATGTAGTCCATGCTGGCCTTGAACTTGACATGTTGCCAAAGATGACCTTAAACCCCTGATCCTCCTGCTTCCACCTCCTGAGTACTAGAGTTACAGGGATGTGCCACTATGCTAAGTTTCAGTGGTGTGGGGTGATGGAACCCAGGGCTTCCTGCATGTCAGGCAAGCACTCTATCAATTGATCCACATGCCTATCCCTGACCATGTGTTTCCATGCTGCTTGGGTAGATTCAGAGAGTGGCACTGGGGAGTGCCATTGCTGGGTCTCTACCAGAAGTTGGTCACTTTATCAAGTTATAGGTTAGTTCTCCTCTGCATCATCAGCCTTTGAGCTCACTTAGGGCATTCTGGGAGCTTCATCAACTATCTGTTCCTGAAAAACTCGACCCAGATGCTCATACATGGAAACTGTATAAAAGACATCACAACCCCGGAAAAGGAGAGGAGTTGAGACGTTTCCTCAGAAACCTCTGAGTTGGGTAGAGCAAGAGAAGATGGCAAAGAGTTCTTTTTCAGTAAGAAAGCTACGCTTTGTCCTACATCTAAGAAAGAACTTGTGTCTGTACTCGGTAAGAACATTTCTTTAAGTCAATGATTTTGCTCATACCACCTTTTAGGACTTTTTGCCTTTAATGATAAACACAAGTTTATACAATGAGGAGGAAAAGGGGTCACCTAGAATGCAATATTGTTGACTTAGTCATATGTCAGCTATTCTAGGCCAACTCTACAGTATCCCCATGTCTCAGTTGTTTGTCATTATGGAGTGAGACATGCTGGCAATTTGGAGCCACAGTTCTGCCTAGCTCTGTGTGGTCTATGGGGATCTTTTACTCTGTGTGGTCTACGTGGATCTTTTACTCTGTGTGGTCTACGTGGATCTTTTACTCTGTGTGGTCTATGTGGATCTTTTACTCTGTGTGGTCTATGTGGATCTTTTACTCTGTGTGGTCTACGTGGATCTTTTACTCTGTGTGGTCTACGTGGATCTTTTACTCTGTGTGGTCTACGGGGATCTTTTACTCTGTGTGGTTTATGGAGATCATCTTTTACTCTGTGTGGTCTATGTGGATCTTTTACTCTGTGTGGTCTACGTGGATCTTTTACTCTGTGTGGTCTACGGGGATCTTTTACTCTGTGTGGTCTATGTGGATCTTTTACTCTGTGTGGTCTACGTGGATCTTTTACTCTGTGTGGTCTACGTGGATCTTTTACTCTGTGTGGTCTACGGGGATCTTTTACTCTGTGTGGTCTATGGGGATCTTTTACTCTGTGTGGTCTACGGGGATCTTTTACTCTGTGTGGTCTATGGGGGTCTTTTAGGACCTGTCAGACTTGGGGGAGATATTTGCGGGTTCTTGGGTAGAGATCCACGCAAAATGGCTTCTTCTAGTTTCCTACCTACCCTGTCACTGCCTCTTCCTGAGCTGGCCTCCAGGGGTCAGCAGCAAGGGAAAGGTCAACCAGAAAAGTCCAACACATTTAGAGCTATAAAATGACAGGCATTGACACTTCCAAGAGGATGATGGTGATGAGCGGAATAGAAGAAAATGGGATGCTTATGAAAATTAGGATAGCTTCCACTTAGGGACCTCCTACTGTCTTCTGCACACTGAAGAGCATTCTTATCCAGATGTCCATACTCATCCACCCACTCACTTAACCAACTTAGTGACAACTAGTGACAGTCCTTGGTCCTTTAGATGTGATCTCTTGTTCTTTCCCAGTCATGAAGCATATGAGTTGTGCCAGGCATCTGAAGAGTGACCATGGTATAGAAAACACACACACACACACACACACACACACACACACACACACACACACACACATCCTATATAACCATGCCATCCCTCCATCCAGGCACCATCCTTCCCCTATCAACACAGTGGCCAATCCTGGTATCCAAGCAGCGCATCTGAGAGTGAAGTTCTGACTCTCCACATCTCCCTATAAACATCCAGCACATCACCCACCCTTTTCAATCTCAAGCCTCTCAGCTGACAAACAGAGGGAAATACATTACTACTTCATGGGCTTGCTGTGAAAATTAAATGAAACCTGAGTTCACTAACGTTGTCTGCTATTTCCAGAAGCAGTTTTGTGCTTACATTTGAAAATACAGACTTGTATTCTAGGAACTCATGCTGGGCCTAGGATAACGCCCTCAGCTTCTAGAACCTTTTCGCCAGCCACAGCAGAATGAAAAGCCCTGGTCCCATTTCTCCAGACACAATCCTGGTTGGTAGGACCCTTTGAGTTCCAGGGGATCCGGCACCATGGCCTGACCCTCTCAGCCCCACCTTGTTCTGCCAGGAAAGGGATAGGCGTCTATGCTGGCAAGGATCCAACCAGAGCAAGCTTTGGGGTTCAGAGGACACAGGAAAAGGACATTTCAAGGAACCTCCTACTTCCTCAGAAACAGTCTTCTTGTCTCCCCAGCTCACATGACCTCCTGGAATCCCATTCACCTTCTGGAAGCAAACACATCCCGGAAGAATGCCGGCATGGGTCTCGTGACAGGCTGGCTTTCTCTCCAAGTGTCCTTACAGAGCCTGGACCTGGGGAGGGAAGGGAAAGAGGCAGATTTCATATCTGCAACCCGGGTTGAGGTCTAGTCACTCCATTACTCATGCTACAAAATTCAAGGCAATTTGTATCTGTGTGATAGCGGTCGGTAAATGGAACCTGTGCTCTGAAGCAGTTTGTGAGTTTAAATGAAATCCCATATATAAATGCACGTATTTTAAACAATGTAACTTACTGCATCTGCATAAAGTTCTGTGAAGTAAAGAGGAAAAAAAATTCATGCTCAGAGAGGTGAGCTCACTCACCTACAGGTCACACAGGTCATAAATGGGAGAAGGATTTCTCAAGAGACTGTTCTGAATTCTGGGCCCACGGTCTTCACGTTGGGACCAGATTTTCTTTTTCCTCTAAAGAAATTTGGGACTTTGTGGTCTAGAATGTTTCTGCTACAATTATCCAACCTTTAGGACATGAAAACAGTAGCCGTGGACATGGTGTTAACTAAGCAAGTCTGTGTCCTGCTCAGCTTAGGGGCAAGCCTGGGGCACAGCAGCAAGGGCTTAGGAACTTAAACTGCTGGCAGGAGGCAGACTCCGGGCTGTCCAGAATGCGTTCTTGTCACAAGATGGCTCTGAAACAGGAAATTGGAGCCTGTGATTGTGAGAGGGTACTCAAGGAAGGCCTCAGTGCTGAGTTCAGGAGATGAGATTAGGGGTCTCCTCCCTCCAGCCACCATGACCCAGAACAATGCCTGATGTGATTTTTAGTGCCCTAGGGAACATTCACTCCTCTGGATTTCCCCTGCCATCTAGATTATCTTGTCCTCAGACATCTCCTTTCTCCTACCTCCAAAAATTCAAATCTCTCTGTGCATAGGGGCCTTCCCATTATCTGTACCTTCCCAGAATGCTCTGCAGGCTCCTCAAGGCCCCACACCCATGGCCTGCCTGAGGGAAACTGGGCCCCACAAGTTAAGGATATGTTTGCCTTGAGGCTGGAGCCTGCTGGGGCCGCTCCAGACCTGTTTCTGGGACAGCAGGTGCAGCCTCTCACTGACACCAAAATACATTCCTGAGGCGGGGCAGACAGGCCAAACAAGTGCTGGACTCCCTCCCTCCAAGGACTCGGCTTCCTCCAGAGGACACATTTGCTGGGAGGACACCCCAAGTGCTAATCCTCTCATCCAGGACATCTAAGCATAGTCAGCATTTTAGCCAGGGGTTGGCCTGAGGCACGGGCCTTCCCCCAGTGGCATTTGGCCAGCCCCGGGCAACAGTAAATCACACCACACTGATAGGTACTCTTTGGATTCTGCAGCTGCCGAGGACTCCTCTGTGGGCAACATAAATCAGAGGCTCACCCCATTTTACCTGCAGCATCCCTCCATCTCTGCATGCCCAGGATGAGAAAATGGCGGAGGCTGAATCCAGCCAGGTCTGGACATCCATGGCTGCCATCTCTTTGTCAACTTATTACCTGAGATTTATGCATGACGCAGCCGGGTCTGTTCAGTGACACATTCTAATTTAATTAAATTTCGTTGGATTGATGTCTGATCAATCAATAATGTTAATGTTTTTGCAATTTGGAGATTAAAGTATGCTCAAGCCACGGCAACCCCCCCCCCCCCCCTCCAGCTACTGATTTCAGAATGCTCCTTGGAAGAAGGCTTGCTGGCCTGCATTCTTCCTCCCTCTCTCCCTTCCTCCTTTCTGTATTTAAGCTGTGTTAAGAGCCTGGCATGGGGCACTCAGACAAGATGAAATTCAGATGGAAGCCGTAGTTCTCAAGCACAAGGGAGCTTCCGCAGCAGTAGCAGCAGGAAGCCAAGTGGGGGACACCTCCAAGTGGGTCCTAACCTCCAGTTCCTGATGGGCTAGATCCAGCACAGGCAAGGTTGGTGGTGCCTGGCCTAGGACCCCCACTTTGATAACCACTAACTAAAAGGTCAAGGAAGTGAGCTCTGGAATCACCTGGGTTCAGATGCCATTTGGAAACTGCCTGGATTTAGGCATATTTATTATGTATCCAGCAAGTGTTCAGCCTGCAGGCCAGAAGAGGGCACCAGATCTCATTGTAGATGGTTGTAAGCCACCATGTGGTTGCTGGGAATTGAACTCAGGACCTCTGGAAGAACAGCCAAGTGCTCTTAACCTCTGAGCCATCTCTCCAGCCGGATTTAGGCATATTGATTTAATTGGTTGATACCTCAGTTTCTCAATTCCCAAGACCCTGACAAGTGATATTTTTCAAGATCTGTAACACCCAGGACACTGTCCGGTGGGTAACAAACGGCCAATGCATGTCAGTGTTCCACCATCCATTCTTCTTTGTGTGTGTTTCCATGCATGTGAAGGTATAGGTACAGATGTGTGTGCATATATATGCACACCAACCTCTGCTGTCAATTCTTCTAAGCACTGTCCATTTATTGGTTGACTGGTTGATTTTGAGACAAAGTCACTCACTGGCCTGAAACTCACCGGCTCAGCTAGGCTGGCTTACCAGATCAGCCCGTGTCTGTCTCTACAGCCCTGGGATTATAAGCCTACGCCACATGATCGACTCATCAAATTCTTAAAATGCAAAGCAGAGCAGCCAGCTTCCTGCCCACTTGCAGCTTCTGTTCTGGAGATATGCATGGGTGATGCAATGAGCCGAGTAATGGGTGTTAATAAGGGTACTGGGTGTAACCAAAGAGGACCTCTTTATGAACTGGAGTTGAAGTCTGAAACAGTGACCAGGAAGTATCAAGGGATGGAAGGACCTAGCAGGCAATACTTGTAGGCCATTTTAATGTGTTTGCTCAGTCTTCTAGGCCCCAAAGGAAGCAACAGGGTATTTTAAACAGTGGAGGCAGAAGGACCGTATGTAAGTACAAAAAAGCCTCTCTACCTGTAGATTAGGGAAACACTTAGGAGGGGCTTGAGGAAGGATGTATGGGAACATGGACTGAATTAGATACACCTCAAGCTTGCAGAATCTAGAATTTGATAAAGATCCTAGTCAGGGACTAGTCTACATTCTGGATTCCACCCTGACCCTTTAGCAACAGTTCCCTGGAATCCAGTCATTTACCAGCTAAATTCATTTCAAGAAATCATTCCAAAATAGCAGCCTTGAGCCGAGTTCATTCTGCAAATATTTCTCTGGGGTTGAATGATACTTGGGAAAAATTCTCCATTCTTTGCCATAATTTAAAGTTCTAGGTTTTAAATCATTCAGTGTTCTGGTTTGTCCAGAACACCACACCTGCAAAGATAATTCAGCTCAAAAGAGGCCCTTGCTATTGCAAAGTTGACAGTGGGGTCTTCTATGTCAAAGTAGGGGTCAGGGGACACATCGATCAAAGGAAGTGTCATTCCACATGCCCTTATAATTTTGACACTGGAGTGGGATGAAGATAGTCCTCTCATGTGACTCCCCATGGACACATCTTCAGACTTTAGTCTTTCTTTACACGGCTGTCCCAGTAGTGAACTGGGTTTCCAATCCCCTAATTACATACAGGAGCCCTGTGCTTGTATTCCAAAGTTAGTGCTTACATTGCCTTTCCACTGTGAGCGTGATCCCTGCCAGCCCTGCGCTCTTGTTCCTCATGGGACAAGGTGGAAGCAGGGTGAGGAGAGAGGACTTCCGCTTTCTGCTGTCATCTGGCCCAGTTGCATCATCGCTTCCCAATCCCTTCCTTTTCCTCTCCCTCCAAACTTAGCTCAGAAAGCCCTTGTTAAAATCGTGTCCTTCACATGTTTTTGCAAGCCTCAGCTCTTGCTAGGGTTTTGTCTCCCAGCACCCTTCTTACAGAAGCAATGTCAGTTTGCATTTGTTAGAGGGTGGGATTGTGCAGCCCAGGACAGCGCCCCTGCACAAATGACTCAATTAGAAGGAGAGCCTTGTGTGTTGCCAAGTTTGCAGTGGGATCTTCTGTGTCAAGGAAAAACATATTAGGGCAGTAAAAAAAAATCTACACATTTCAGGAGGATTTGAAAAAATAGATGCATAGGGCTGGAGAAATGGCTCTTCTCTTGCAGAGAATGCAAGTTTGCTTCCCAGCACTCAAATCAGGTAACTAACCACCACCTGTAACGTGGGTCCCAATGACCTCTCCTCTCTGAGGGCACCTGCTTGCATGGTGCACATTAATTTGCATAGGAACACAAACACACCCACTAAATAAATTTTAAAATCCTTTAAAAGAATAAAGGCCTAAGTTTTTAAATTATATGCTCACATTTTTAATGCCAACCCAGACACCAAATGTGCACTCCTATTTACATCATATGCAAACACAGTTTGTCTTGCCCCAACACCAGATGCCAAATTTAGTCCCAGTTGGAGCTTTGGAAAATGCTCAATTCCAGTGTCCTGGGTACACGGGACCTACGGAGCAACCTGGCCTGGTAGCTGGACAGTGTTGATGTGGTCTGCAGCACAAGCTTGCTGTCCCTGCTGTGAGCACAGTTTTCCAACCAAATTCTCGTTGGGATGTTAATGAGATGCACTCCCGTTGCCTTCACATACAAGCAGAAGGGAGCTTTGGGGGAGATCACGTTGGCATGTCAAGGACCAACAAGTATAATCTTATGAAAAAGTAAATCAGATCATTCCTTATTCCTAGTTCCAGACCACTCAGCACTGTTTTCCAGTGCAGCACAGTGAGCCCAAGGCCTCTCTAACATCCGTGGAACCACGTGATCCAGCTCCAGCCTGTAGCCACTGCTGTTTTGGCCTGTATGCCGCCCCCTCCGCAGACTTAGTCTCTGTTCCTTAAACAAGCCAAGCCCATCCCTACATAGGGCCTTTTTGTTTGCTCTTCCTTCTGTCTGGGATAGATTTCTCCCTCAGATTTATGGGGCTGCTTTCCTTCCTGCACAGCTTATACCCATGAGTTTAAATATGCATTCCCTAAAAGGGACTTTCTCTTCATTAAAACATCCCCAGCATTACTATATTCCAAGACCTCATGCGTCTGTCTTCATGACTATAAGCAATACTCAGATTCTGACTTCAGTTTTACCTATCTCCACCACTGAATAGAATTTAAGAGAGGCCCATGATCATTCTGTCCTTCTCACTTCTACATTGCCAACACCCAGATGGATAACCATTTCTAGGTCAAGGTCCCGAGACAAGTGGCCTTGGTCACAAGGGGACATGCTATCATGACTGAGAGGAGGAAATTCACGTTGTACTCATGTCTTATGCACACGTGTGCACATTCTTCTTGTCAAAATGAACATTTGCACAGGGACTCATCTATCAGATCAGGAAGGGGTTGTTAGCTGGGCTAAGAAGCTTTTTGTTTTAAACTCAGAACAATAAACCCACAGCAGAGATGTTCACATTGAAGGTCCAAGTAGATTGTTGCCAGTGTTCAAATCTTTCCCGTCACCTGTGCACATGGGCAAGCTACTCACTTTGTTGAGTTGAACCTCAGTTTTTCCACCTGAAAATGGGTATATTAATAATATCTCCCTTGTAGGATTGTTGGGAAGGAATGCTATAGAGCACAGTGTTTTCACAGGGTGCCTGGGAAGAGTCGGTGAATTAGTGGGCTCCACCACAGTTGCTACTGCTGTCCTTGTCCCTAACCCCAAACCAAATCAGGAGCTGATGAGATGGCTCACTGGGTAAACATGCTTGCTGCCAAGTTTGATGACCTGAGTTTGGTCTCCTGGATCCACATGGTGAAAGGTGAGAACCAGCTCCTGTAAGTTGTCCTCTGGTCTCCACACATGCATCCTGCAAGATCACCCTCACACAGAGAAATAACTAAATGCAATTAGAAACAACAACAACAACTAAATAGGTTGGAGGACTTCTGAGGACAATGGCTGCTGATGGATCTGAACTGGCAGGGGATGGGGCGAGGTGGAAAAGGGGGAGGGAGAGATAGAAAAGGCTGGTAGCTCTTAGAACCCGTCTAGACTGACATCTTGTGGAGGCATCAACAGGAGCCTTCTTACTGAGCAGAGTCCTATCCTAGCCTCCTCTTAGGCAGTCCTAGATAACTTACACTCTACACTTACACTCTAGCAAAGCTCACGGAAAGGATACAGATCATATAGTTCAATAGGGAAAGGTGGTGGAAGACATTCGATGAAGCAGAGACTTGCTCACCTAAATGTGGTCTCGTCCTCCCAGGCTGTTTTCTAATGAACTGCACAGAGCTGGGTGTTCTGTCTCCTTTCTCCAAGCAGTAATCACAGGACACAAGTGTCCTTTCCCCTTTCCCTGAACAGTAACCACATCAGAGACAGCTATGTGCTTAATACCTTCATCCTTGTTCTTACAGCATATCAATAGAGATGTGTTGCCGAGCATCCTTCACTGTAGGATGTGCTATATGCCCATGTTCGGGCCAATGAATGATAGGGTGGTGACCGAGGAAACCTCTATGATGATGACATCACCCTGGTGATTTTTCCTTCCCATCTTTTGGGTGAACTGAGATGACTTTGATGACAAGGGGAATAACATAGTCATACATAATGTGGGAGGAGCCTGAGCCCCCAAGTCTTCCACTGTAGGAGATCCCAACTGTTTAGCAGCAATACCTATATTTGAATGTCAACAGATCAAGAAATAAATTTTGTTGTGTTATCTATTATAGCAACTAGTCTACACTAACTAAATACCTTACCCTTGGGGAAGTATTGTCTATCTCCCCATCACAATATCTTACACACGTATATTTTCAAAGGATAATGGGCAGCATTGGAAAACAGACGAAACACACATAAGCTCTAATTCTTATAAGGGCTACAGAAGCCACAAGCGTTGAGTCTAACACAGAAACGGATAACTAATAATGCTAAGATTCACCAGCATATGTGGAAGGCAGGAGTTTGGGCTCCCAAATGCACACTCTTTGTACCAACTATATAGGAAATGGTATGTCTAGAGAGAACCACACTATAACAAATGTGGACAGTGACAAAGAGAAATGAAGGGGAAATGTATTTGAAATGAATCATCTAAATAACAACAATTGAGTTAAAAAATGTTTTCAGAAATGGAGAGGAGTCATTGAGCAGCAAGAGGAAAACTCTTCAATATCTTGGGATAGAGTTAAAGAAGAATATGAAAGAAAATTTATTACAATTTTAAAGTATCCAAATAAGCCTTAGGGACTCCAGTGCCCCACATTTAACTGTACATTTAAGGAATTTCAATCAAGATCCTAATTGGTTTTTTTTAATGACAAGTTGAATTCAAAGATCATTGGGATGAATTAATAAGCAGAAGAACCAATAAAAATCTATCTTATAGAGAGATTTTTTTATTAAAAAAAGAACTCTAATTGATAGGAGAGGGATGAGGTTACTGGCCTATTCTATCTGCTTTTTGAATACACTCATTAAAGATATAATAACATTGGTGAAATGAATGAATTCAGGAATGGAACAGACTGCAGAGTCCCAAATGGAATGAGATACACATGAGAATATACTGTATCATACAAGTAATATTTCAGATTAGGAGAGCACAGACTACTTAAGAAACCAGACTGAGACAACTAGATATCTACATTTTTGCTAGTTCCCTACACACATTTCATTTTAAAATTACTTGAACGATTTAAAATTTTGGAATAAGATCTTGAGAGGCATATGTCAAATGCTACAAATCATTTTGGT
The DNA here is from genome assembly GCF_007827085.1 of Peromyscus californicus insignis. NCBI lineage: Eukaryota > Metazoa > Chordata > Mammalia > Rodentia > Cricetidae > Peromyscus > Peromyscus californicus. Next base: position 95,256,038 of record NW_026294606.1, read on the forward strand.
TACTGTCATGGTTAGATGACTTGTCAACTTGTCACAACTTAGAATCACTTGGGAAGAGTATCTCAAGGAAGGATTGTCTAGATCAGATTGTCCTGTGGGCATGGCCATCACAGATTATGTTCATTATATTGATTGATATGGGAAGATCTAGCCCCAAAGTGGGCTGTTCCATTTCCTAGGTTAGCTCTTATACTTCACAGAAAAGGAGAAATTGAGCTGAGCACAAGAACACATGCATTCACTTTCTCTCTGAATTTGACTATGCATGTGGCCAGTTGCTTCAAGTTCCTGCCTTGACTTTCCAGCTAAGATGGGCTGTAGCCTGAAACTGTGAGATAAAATAAATGCTTTCTCTTCTAAGTTTCTTTTGTTAGTATTTTATCACAACAGAAACAAAACTAACCCAATTACTAAATGCAAACCCTTTGCATAATGAGGAAGCATAGAGACACAATTTGAAACAGCGATGTTCCTAATACTTTTGATCATCATATTGCCACTAAATAGAGATCTGTTCATAGGCAATAAGTAAAATGTTAAAATCAGATTGAAATAGACAAAAGGAATAACAAGGAGTGTTTGTTTGTTGGAGGCAGGAGGGGGGTGGGAGGGCACTATCATGGCTAAAGGTACAAACAGTTTAAATGTGCAACACCATTGACATAGTGAATATACTGCTTTGAATTTAAAAATAAAGTCTATCCAAGACCCCAAAGACAAGTACATGAAGATGGTCTCAGGAATATTGCTGAGAAGAGTGAGATTAAAAAGACTTGTTCAAACAGCTTCCGAGATGGCTGGGTGGGTAAAGTCAGAACCCAATTGTGGATCCCAGCATTCATAGGAAAGCCAGCTGCAGCAGTGAATGTCAGTAATCTCCATGCTGAGAAGTCAGAAAGAGGCAGGTCCCTGGAGCTCACTGGTCACCTAGACTAGCAAGATCAAGAGTCTACAGGTTAGTGAGAAATCTTGTCTCAAAAACTAAAGTGAAGAGAAAGAGAAGAAGACCCTGACATTGACTTCTGGCCTCCACACACTTGTACAAAAATGTGTATGTGCACTCACATGGACACTTGAAAATGTACTCATACACACACACACACACACACACACACACACACACACACACACACTCACACACATGCACACACACACAGTTTGAAGTAAAAGGCAACAGCTATGAGAAGGAGCTTCCTTTCAGATGATGCTTAAGACATGGACACAACGTGGTACTGCAGGAGAATGAGGTAATCAGATAGAGACATGCAGAAGGTATTTGACACACTGCACAGTGTCTCAAGGAATGAGAACTCCAAGGAAACAGTGGTTGTCATTTCAAGTTCAGGACAATGCCTGATGTACAGAAGGTGGTAGAAAGGCCTGGCATTTCAAGATGCTAGTGGGATGTCTTAAATCTTCTATCTATCATCTACCTGTCATCTATACTTCTGTCTATCATCTAGCTATCAATCATCTATCTATCTTTCTGCCAATAAATCCATCATCATCTATCATCCATCAATCATCTATTTATCATATATCTACCATCTATCAACTTTCCCTATTATCTATCTACCCATCTATGTATCATCTATCTCTCATCTCTCTACCCAGCTATCTACATATCTTTCATCTAACATGTATCTATCAATCCGTCCTTTTGTCATCTATTTTTATACTTCTCATCTATCTACTCACCAATCATGTATCTATCATCTCTCTATCCATTTATCAACCTATCATCTATCTGTCTGTCATCTATTTCATCATGGATTAGAGAATGGACTCTTATACCAGGCAGAGCTAGCTGACACAGAGTCCCACTGGCTGAATCTGTCTCCTATGCCAAGCACTGTAAAGGAGAATGGTCTCTAATTCACAGAGGAAAGGAGAAAATTGAAACCACACACATGAAATGCTAGCTCTGCCGTTCCAGATGCTGTGTGACATTATCTACTTCTCAGTAAAGCTAGAAGTAAGAAACAATGGGATGTTTATGTTTATTTTATTTTTTAGATATCATATTTGTATGAGTATTTTGTCTGCATGTATGTATGTACACCTCATGTAGGCAGTGCCCACAGAAGCCAGGAGAGGGAGGAGGTTAGATCCCCTGGAAGTGGAATTAGAGAGAGCTATGAGCTACCACTTGGGTGGTGGGAATCAAGCTCAGCAAGAGCAGCCAGTGCTTTTAAACACAGCACCATCTCTCCAGCCCCAAAGCAATGTCTATATTTAAATTAGAAAGAGAAGCAGAATCAAGTCCCTCCATGTTTCCCTCCCTTTTTCTATGGCTTTTTTAGTATCTTTGCAAATCTCTGCACAGTGAAAAATTTTCCTGGGGCAAACATTTCCTAGAAACTTTAAATGCAGATAATGCCTGAGAAAGGAGTGAGCTGGACTCTGCCCTTTGACCTTTGCCTGGTGCACAAAGTTTGTAAAAAGCTGGGTGTGGTGGTACACATCTATAATCCTAGAATCGATGAGTCAGTGAACTCTGGTGGGAGGTAATAGAGGCAGATACCAGAAGCCAACCTCTGGCCTTCACATGCATAGACAAACTCTGGTCTCCATATACACACACACAAACATATACATGTGCATATATACATTGCATGCTTGATAATTCACACATATTTAAATTTGAAAAGGACCAAAATGTACACAGAAGATGTACCTCCTTGAGCTGACCACATTTGATATTTTGCTTCACTTTGTTAAGTCAATCTACCTACCCTCTGCCACTTCAACTGATTTCTCATGGCATCTTAAATTGTAAACATTTTCTTATGGTGTTAAACAATCAAGAATGTGTTAAAAAAAAAAAACTTTCTCACTCATGAAATAAAGATGCAGAAACACACTCCAGCATCTCTGAGGACCAAGTGGTTTCTGTCATGGGCAAAAGTGCTCCTCTGTTGGTAATGGAGTGTGACAGAGAAATCCACTTGGACTCATTCTTTTAAAAGATGCTTAGAGAGCCCTATTCCTCCTCAGGACAGAAGAGACAGAATAGGATTGCTCATGGCTCATGGGCCTTTTCCCATCAAATCAGTGCCTAGTGGAGAAATTCTAGTGTAAGTGGTCAGATGTGAGCCCTGAGCACTTACGTTCTGCTATTTAACTGAGCAGTGACATACTAAATGTGGACATACACCTGCTTGCACAATCATGCATACCAAGATCTCAGTAATCTTTTATAGATGGCAAAATAATGGATTGTCTTTCCTCTCTCTTTTTTTTATTATACATATATTTAAAAAAAATCCAATGAACAATCATGGGGAATTTAGGAAGGATTGGGAGTTTCTCCTGAACAATAAAAATATACTGCCATAAACATTTCAGGGCTGTGAAATAACACAGTCCTAATACAACAGAGTCTCTTCATACAGGAGAGGCAGCTATGGGCAATGCTATCCCCAATAGCTGCTGGTGGTGTTATAGGCCTTGATGAAAGATGTTATGACCTTCTGGAGGACCTTGATCACTCCGGGGTATCTGTCCCATCACTCCATATTAGACATTAATTGTCATCTGAGGGGGACAGAATGTCGGGCGTCAGCTAACTGATTCTGTAATGTGCCATTCTATCCTAAGTCCCATCACCCCAAGTGCCGCCGAGGTCTGGGGGAAGTACATACAAATGTATGTATGTACACATATATAATTTATTGGACGGCCGGCTCATCAACTATATTGGTTTCCATAGCTCTGCTATTGTCAGCATATTTCAGATTGGATTTGCTGCTGACACGGTTGAATGAAAAAATACTGACATTTTTCAGTATTGTACTTGACATTTTTAGTATTATTATTAGTCATTTCATTCCATGTAGTAACATTGTCCGAATGGGATCATCCACAAAACAAAACAAAACAAAACAAAAAGGTTTAAAAAAACCCATGCTCCTTAAGTCTGAACTCAGAAGAGGCCCCTGCTCAAGTCTGAAGCCTCCACAGTTGTCTCCATAAACCTTCCATTGAGGCTGTGATGACCCTTGGTGTAGATTGCTGTTGACACTTGTTGCACAGAAATTACTGCAGAGTTGATTTGATGATTCATTTAGCTAGAGATCTTTGTATGGAAAGAATGACCACTTTTAACCTCATCCTAGACAGGAATTGATGATTTTGAGTTGGATTTTCTCTCTAACAGCAATGGCCATGTAGTCTATACTACCTTGCTAAATCTCTGAAAGGTTACATTTTGGCCCAGATTTCTTAGAAGTCCTCATAGGAGAATTGTCAAAGCAATTATTTAAGTTACAAAGTGTGTGTGTGTGTGTGTGTGTGTGTGTGTGTGTGTGTGTGTGTGTGCGCACACACACACACACGTGCATTTATATACACATACACACAGAGAAGTTTTTTTGGTAGGAATTCACATGTATATGTGTTTCCATTTTTCCAGAATACCAATGAACACTTACAGACAAAAAGAGTTGCTCCATATGTAGAATTTAGCTATTAACAAACATGTCACAAGAAGAAAACTTGAATCCAAGGATGGGCACCTCCTTAAGATGGAACCGGAGTTGTTTTCTTGTGAAGGGCAGATCCTAGGGAGCTGGCTGCCAGGGTGTGAAGGACTGGACTGGCACACTCTGAGGTCATGTTGCAGAAGAGACCTGCTCAGCGAAGGGGACTCTGTCATCTCTTACTTAGCTGAGGTTGTGAAGAGCACCAGTATCTGCTAGAGTTGTCGTGGTCATTGATGTCTCTTGAGTTGTGAGGGGTTTTTGCAGTTGAGAATTCTAGAATAAACAGTGCAGACATTCAGCAATGCAATAGAATCTCCCAGAAAGTGTTTCTTAACTGCGTGGGGATACCTCTGGGATATGTGGACGTTGAAACTGAAGGCTCAACCTTCTTTGCGTGTTGAGTAGAAGGCATGTCGATCTCTACCTGCCTTGCTGTCAAAATATAATGTGTTTCTACTGATAAAATATACCCTGTGATGAGTTGTCTCTGGAGATAAATGGCCTTTTCCTTTGAGGTGTTACATAGGGGCCCTACTGGGGAACAATATCACAGCGTTAAATGATGACTTAACTCCCCATAAATCTGCAGTTAAGACCACATGGGTCACTTTCTAAGGACCCACGTTGGCACACAGGTCCTATGGACATATCTGCACACTGAACAAGGATGATAAGGAAGTACATTGCAGATGGCCGGGACAAGCAGACCACAGAACTCCCCATTGTCCCCACAGAAGTCTCTTTCTCCACTGGGTGGATTCAGTTTCTAATCCAATTATGGTCAATTCACTTTGCTTATGATGAGTAGGAATAAATATCATCCATTAAGATAAAAGAAAAAATAGATTATCCTCTGATATGTGGCAAAGGTATCTTATGGGGGTCTAGAAGGGATGAGGATGTCTGATCAGTCTCCACTGTGTATTTTTCAGTCTTCTAAACTGATGTTACATAAGATTACCTATCTACTAATCCATCAGAGTGAATGTATTACCGATCTACTGGGTTAGCTGACATGAACTTCTGCCTTTCTGTAGACAATGCTTCCCTGTCTTGCTTTGAGAGTTCATGTAATTTCTCAAGTCTCAATATTTTCTTCTCCAAATGGAGGACAAATAATAGACACTAACCATCTAGATCCTGTTGAAATTAAATGAGATAATGCATGCTACACTTTTCTCAGTCTGGGGTTGTAGTACTGTACTGGTACATTTTGGGTATCCTCATTAGGATATTCTCTGATGACTTAATGTCTATTATTATCATTATTATTAATGGTAATCAGAGGAACTAACCTTCAACAACAAGATATTCAATATCTTCAGTCTAGATTCAATATGTTTTAACCATATATATCTACTTAAGATGCCCAACCTTTAAGAGGAGAATGCAGGAGCTGGGGAAATGGCCACGTCAAAACAGTATTTGCCTTTATAGGACGAGGACCTGAATTTAGTCCCCAGAATCCATGGAAAAAGAGCCAAGTGTGGTAACATGGTCTTCTCATCCCAGTGCTGGGGAGGTAGTGGCAGGTAGATCCTTCAAACTCACTGGTCGAGAACTCTACCCTACTTGGCAAACTCCAGGCTAGTAAGACTCCATCTCCAAAACAAAAGGTGGAAAGCACCTGAGCAACTACTACTGAGGTTGTCCTCTGGCCTCCAAACACACACACACACACACACACACACACACACACACACACACACACGCACACACACACACACACCCCACATATGCATATGCACACAGAAACACAAAAAGAGAGAAAATGTGTTTCATTCTTATTGTTCCATGAATAGTGGACAAATGAATGCGCAAGAATTGCAGTGGCTTTACTGTTGCTGCTGAACAGTCAAATAAGACAGCTCCAGATTTGCTTGGGAGGGGCCTGCCTAGAGATCACTCTAGTAGGAAGTTGAGTGGAAGAGACACAGCCCCAAACAGTCCCCTCTGCCTTCATCTCCTAATCAAACCAGTTTCTCCAAGTTCCTTTTCTAGATGTCTTTTTTATTGCATGGAATGCTTAGGTGATATTCCAATAAGTAGTGTATGAATACTTAATGGAGGTGGAATGAATTATAAATGGCATGGAATTTATCTACATGGTTTCCTTGCAGATGGCAGGATGGTCCTTTTTCTTCTATCAAGACATATAGGAGTCAATAGGTGAGAGAGTATCTTGGTTGATAAATTCTAAAATTGTTACCGGATACCATCTTAGGTTACATGGAACCCAATACTGTGTGGCAGAGAGAAAGGATTGGAACCAGGAAGGATGGAGAATATGATGCTGACAGGAGAGAGTGGGATGGTCCCTAGGGGCACAGAAACTGCTGGAATGGAGAACTAAGCACAGAGCTGCTAACAGCTGGGCTAGACTAGGCTTACCACACAGTCTGGTGATTGAGAACAGTAGGACTTTTCAGGAGACACTACCAAATGACATAACCTGAAGAAATGAATTTGTATGCTGTTTCTTCACCTCAAAGCCATCCATCAACAGCCAGCTCTGTAAACACAGTGAATACACAAGGAAATGGAAGGGCCAAGCCTCCCCTTCACACAGACTTACTGTGACATTCATTTCATGCTCACACAGCAGGCAGCTCCCCTACACATTCCTTCTCTACGTGTGGATTTGGGAAAGAAGTTCTTCCATCTTGTGGCTCTGCTGTCCTCATTCTGTGGGTCCTTAGTGCCTTATGTCCAGGTCAGCCAAGAAGAGGAGCTACCAAAAGAACCAGGTGCGGGGGTGGAGCTGTTTGCATGGCTCTGCTCACTCTGGTAAAACAGGAAAGCAATCTAGCTGCCCACATAGAAGAAACAACACAGCTGGAGACCAAGGAGCACAGTCCGGCATGAATCTCAGATCTAGGTATGTGCACACGCACACACACACACACACACACACACACACACACACACACACACACACACGCACACGCACACGCACACACACGTGCGTGTTTATAGATTCCGAAGTGCTAATGGGGAAGTGCTATTATGGAAACTTCCTCCTGAATGTCATCTCGTGAAGCTGTTTTTGAAATTGCTTTTAGAGGCTTGTATTTGCATGCCAGTGGCAGAACTTACAGTTACAAAAAGTCTCAATTTCTGGAAGGTCCCCTGGTAATAGTTCGTTTGATTTGTGCTAGCATGGGCTTCTTTCTGCATCCCGTGTGGAATCAAAACTCCAGTGTCATGTGTGCATCCACATTGAAGATTTAGATGGCTCAGCCAAGTCTGAGGGGAGACTCAGAGCAGCTTATGCTTGAACCTGTGCTGGTGGCCTGTTAACGCATCTGACTTTTTCTGTGTTGGACAGGCAATGCATATGATAAGACTTTGGGGGCTGTGTACTTTCTATTAGAGTGGGGGTTACCCTAAAGGATCTGACCTCAAGACTCCCTCCATATAACCAGTTCCACAGTGGCTCAAGTCCCTTATATAAAGCAAGGTAGTATTTACAGATAACCTCCACACATGCCATTAGATATGTTAATCACCTCTACATTATTTATAATGCCCAACACAATGTAATTTTTTTATTTGTTTCAACTGTTTTAAGAAAAGCCCAATGTAACCCAGGCTGACCTAAAATTGAAAATGATCTTGACCATCTGATCCATCTGCCTCCACCAGTTGAGTACTATGATTCTAGGAATGAACCACCCCTCTCAGATAAATGTCTGAGAAATAACCATTGCATGATATTCTTTAGGGATTCACGATAAGAGAAAAAAATATGTACACATTTAGTGTAGATGCAAGTTTTTTTCCCAATATGTTTGATCCATAGTCAGTTAATTCTAAGCATGGGGAACCAAAACATGAGTGTATTCTGCCATGGGGCACAAAAGTAGTTGTAGGCTGTGCTTGGTCAGATAGGGTCACCCTGTTCTAGTAAAACTTGACTTACACAAATAGGCAGGGGACAGGGGTTGGCCTTTCTCTGAAGTCCAGCAAGGCTGTATTACAGGGTACACGGAGAGCGCAGTGCAAATATTAGTGTGCTCTTCTTGGCTTGAGATGGACATAGCCATAGGACTTGGAGGCACTTGAGCTTCAGTGGGTATATTATAAATAAGTCCAGCAAGTGCCTAACTGCGAAAGAAGTTCCGAGGTCTCTGGGAAAAGGGGCTGTTTTGACCTCTTGCTTGCTTTCCTCCTGTGCTGTCAAATGTCTTTTCTTCAATGAGCACATTTGACTGGTGCAATAAAGAAGATGCTTTCACGTGTGCACACTTCCAGCATTTTGCTGACTCAGAAGAGAAGGTTTCATTTTAATCCTGAACACGGAAGATATTTGCATTTTTCAATAACTAGCTGCAGTTATGATTCAGAATTAAAGCTTAAACCACAAAATAACATTGAAAGAGTTTAGGCACGGCCTGAGATGCTTCTAGGAAGGCAAGGTCATGACTTCCTCTTTTGAAGATTTAGCTGACAGGGACTCGGGTACAGGGAAGGGGAGTGGTTTGGGAAGAACAGCCTTGGGTCCTTCTGTGACACCCCCCCCCCCCCCCCCCCCCCCGTTGTCACATTGCAAGATTCTCCGCCTGGTCTCCTGTGAGCAGGAAGTACCTGCGCGGGCATACACAAGATACTCATGAGTGCTTATTAAAGGGCTCCTTATGTGACCCCTCTCTCGCCACAGTGCCTTGCTCAGGGCCTGGCATCTATGCAGACACACGCTTGATTTAAGTTGATTTAAGCAAAGAGACGGTGTGAATCGTAGTTGGTGGGAGAGCTTTGTCTTTGGGTCGGGATGCCCAGTTTTGTTCCAGTTTCTGAGCACATGACTTTCCTTACCCAAATGATAATAAAGAGACACATTTCAGGAGTCTCCAAAAGTACTGCTGTACACAGGGAATTACCTTGACTTGGGTGACATGATTAACCTAAATTAACCCAAGATAGAAGTGTGTGAACATTAGCATAAGGGGAGAGACATCAGTGCCTCTTGTCTGCCAAGGGAGTAAACAGAATTTTCCCTCAAGCTTAACCTCCATTCGCTCTGGGCTTGTTGGTGCTGCGACAAAGGAGAGAAACGGAAGTTTCGGTGCGACCTCATGTAGGAATTTTCCTGATTTTGGTTTTTATCAGTGTCTCTTAATTTCTGAGTTGATGGCAGTTCTGATCCCCCCCCACCGCCCCCCACTCCACTCAAATGTAGTGCTGCCTTTGTGAAATAGAAATCAAATAGGGGCTGGGGAGATAGAGGGTTCAGTGGGTAAAGTGATTGCTGTGCAGGCATGAAACCCAGAGTTCAAGTCCCAGGAACGCTCACAGAGGCTGGCAAGGTGGCTCATGCCTGAGTCCCCAGTGCTCAGGCAGACAGCAGAGACAGGGGAGTGCTGACAGTTCACTGGCCTGCCTGTCTAGCTGAATCCACAGGCTGCAGATTCAGCCAGGGATTTCGTCTTATAAAGTATGGGAGAGAGCAAGGAGATCGATAGAAGACATCTAACGTTGACCTCTGGCCTTTACACATGTGCATATTGTATGTTGATGAGTGTGCCCGTGCACGAGTGTGAGAGTGGTTGTGTGCCCGTGCAGAGGGGGGCAGGCAATAAAACAGCTAGATAAAATGAAAACCACAGTCCGGGCAATAACACTGTTTGGATTTCAGGACAATTGCAGGAATCGTTAGATATTATCTTCTTTAGGGATTTGGCATGTTCTTCCGCAGATTGCTATCAGGCCAGGGGAAAAACAACCTCTTTATTATTTGAATCAGTTTCCAGCACCTCATGAATTAGAAGCTCACACCCGAAGGAGTATTTTCAGCTTAATGGAAACAATTTATCTAACACTTCCAACTCTTTACAAGATTCTACATTGATAGATGGACATTTCTGCTATGTAGGTATACTCCATAGTAGCTTGTTCAACACAAGTTAACATCTGTTAAAAAATAAGTGAAGCCAATAAAAGACAATTTTCGTTTAATAAGGGAACACTGCAAATAAACCCCCAATACAGTTTTATGTATTGTGTTAAAAATCAAGTCCAGGAGGCTGCAAGTGGGCATATTTGTTTTTAAAACCGTGTTTCACGGGTTGGCGTGGGTTTAATGTGATGAGATGGCACATTCATGTTAGGGGAGAGCTGATGCCAATGAAAACAGTGTTAGTTGCTCAATAATAAGGGAATATGCTGGGAAAAGGGACATATGTTTCCAGTAGTGTTTTCAGAATTACTTAAGAAAGAGCGGTTAGTGAAGATGCTCCCAGGAGTCCCCGCTTACCCTACAAAGAGGAGGTTGCCTGTTTGAGAAGAGAGTGTGGACAAAGTCACTCAAAAAGTTGAAAGCCCACAGCCTGGTGTGGCTCTTGCTGCTGCCTTCCCTAGAGCAGTAGATGGCTGAGGACTACTCTGGGACTTCTGAAGAGCTGCCCGGGCAGTGCTGGGAGGAAGTGGCTTTTTAGTGCTCGATGGAAGTTTAGTAGGCTTCTAATCCTAATACCTCTGCTCAACACAGCAATAAATCCCAGTGAAATAAGATAACTTCTTGGAAGTCACTCAGTGGTTTGGAAGGGGTTCTTTTTGTATGTGGTGGGGTTGGGGACCTGGGTTCCAGGCATGGAATATGAATTGTCCCCCATAGGTACATATGTTAAACTCTTAGGCCCTATCTGATGGCGTAGTATTGGAATGTTGTAAAACTTTTAAGAGGTGAAGCCTAGTGAGAAGAAGCGGGCCACTGGACAGAATGTATTGAGTGTTAGAGATTGATGCCCCCTTCCTGATCTATTGAGATGTAGAGAGCCATACTACGAGGACCTACTCCTATAGACAGAGTCCGAGCAGTCATGTCTTCCTGCCATGGTAGAGATTTCCCCTGAAATCACAGAGATAAGTCTTTACTCTCTTAAATTGTATCAGTTGGGTGTTTGTCACAGCAATGAGAAAGGTAATTGACACATAGGGAATCACTCTACCACTGAGCTACCACCAATCTGCCCTCCACACATGGTTATTCTTTCCTAAAGCTAGAACTGCCTCTGCCCGGCTCTACATCAACACTACTGCATGGTGTTCTGCTTCATACATAGTATTTGCTTAGTAAACACTGCTTTGTACACATATGAAGAGGGAGAACCTTTCATTCTTCCACAATAAGTAGAAATCAGAATCAAGTGAAGAAAAATATGGCTTTTAAGGCTGATAATGTTTCTGCAAGATTATGTTTTGACTGAGACAATAAGGAGGGATGATAGCTGGGGGTTAATAGCTATAGAAAGTCGGGTGTTTGGCCAGGCTTTCAGTAATGTGCCAGTAATTCATGCTGTGTGGCAGGGATACAATTGTTGTGGTACCTATTCACTCAAGGCTACAGTGATGGGAAGTTCTAGAAATGGACACAAATGGTTCAATAACCCACCCATTGCCATCAGTGTGAATCCCTTTTCTTTGCTTTCCCAGTGACTTAAGTCATTTAACCTCCCAAAGTCTTACTATCCATTAGCCTCACGTGTGCCCAAAACCACACTTCCCTCCAAGTGATGAGGTTACATGACCATGGAAGGGACTGGTGAGGGTCCACTTTAGCAAATTCAGGCTAGGGAGAGATGTTTTGTTTACTTGGTCAATGTAAAATCCTTGAGGTATCCTGAATTAACCTTTCCCTATTTAGTTTTGCATTTGAGTTTTGTAATGAATAGAAAAACTTCAAATTCCAGAATATGATGTGTTCAGATCAACTCGCATGAAGCTGTACTTGACCTGAGAAACAGGTTCACTCAGAGCCATGGTAGCTTCTAGATACCCAGGTGGTCAGTTCTTTTCTCACTTAAGAGCCAGGCCCAAGATGACTCAATGTGGCTCAAACGCTACAGCAATCAGCCAGAGGAGTGACACTCGGTGAGTGAGAAATCCTTGCTGTGGTGGTAGCTCTTCTCTCCAGTGGCCATTCCTGACTGCATCTCACTATGGAGATAGATAGACAGACAAATATCCCTTGGCTCTGCCTCTCATCATATCGAAAGTCAACCACTGTGACTTATTTTCCTCTTCTGTATTCTCAAAGTCCAGCTTTTCACTCTCAAAATAAAGACTAACCGATTTCTATTGTTTACTTTTCTCACTGATGTGACCAAGACTTCTCACAGAGGCAGGTTAAGGGAGGGAGGGTTGGTTTCCGGTCACAGGTTAGAGGATGCCATCTGGCATAGAGAGGGAGGTGTGGGTGGCATCTAGTGCTGTCTTGACATCAGTCTTGACAGTGTCAGGAAGGTGATACCTGCTGCTGGTTCAGCTTCAGCCCGAGCTCTCTGATTCCTGACCTGCCCAGGTATGACTAAAGGCAGCCCAGACTCCTACCACCACAGACTGACCCACTCCAGCAGCCAGGCCTGTTCTTCCACAGTCAGTCCCCGGATATGTGAGCGGATGTCAAACCTTCCTCCAGGTCTTATCTGAGCAATGGAGAAAGTACCCAGGAAGCTACTCATTAAGAATATCTAACATGGTCTGAGCAGATGGTCCACTGGGTCAGAGCAGTTGCTGCACATGCATGGGGACCTGAGTTTAAATCCCAGCACCCATGTAAAAGAATCAGATATGGCCTGAACTCTAGTTCGGTGGGAGGCAGAAACAGGAGGACCTCTGGGGCTTACTGGCTGCCAGCCTGGCTCCAGGTTCGCTGAGGGACCTCGTTTCAAGGAAATAAGGTGGAGAGTGATGAAACGGAACACCAATGTCCTCTTCTGGCTTCCATGCATGCATGAGTACCTTCTCCACACATGACCTCCGCGCGCGCGCGCACACACACACACACACACACACACACACACACACACACACACACAGAGAGAGAGAGAGAGAGAGAGAGAGAGAGAGAGAGAGAGAGAGAGAGAGAGAGAGAGAGAGAGGCATACAAGCAGAGGAAAAATTAATTCTGACATAATCTTACAGTCTTACCAAAGATAACCATTACTGCCACTCTGTGTCACATGACACTCTTTGAGTGTCCATGCAGTGACCATGCTGTGCCCCTTATTTTGAAAACATGCAGTTTATAGTGGTGAACGCTGCTCTACAGTCCTTGAAACTCCTGCTCAACCAACCTCTTTCCTAAATGTGGTACTCAGAGCAACTGACAATTGCTTTCAAATCCCTTTAAGCTGTAACAAGGCTTCAACTTTTACAAAACATTTCCAGTCCTTGTTCCCTTTCACTGTCCTGACACTCTGAGTTGGACATGGGGAGAATGTGTGATTTATCACCCAAACGGGGTCACTTCTAGAGGTGAAAGGGTGCTATTAATAATCACGCCAGGACAACAGGTGCAATGTGGGGCTGTCCTGGGCAAACAGAGACATGGGACACCCCAGCTAGGCAAGACAAGCCATCTCAGGTTACCAGTGAAGCAACAGAGGGCAATGATGCACACTAGCAGCAGGTGGTACTGATCTCTGATCTCAAGACTTGGGGTTTCTAATCTCATTTTGGTTTTTTGCTTTGTTGTTGTCCGTGTTTTTGTTATTTTTCCTATAAATGATACACAGGACTTTTCCAGAGTGATCTGCATAGCTCTGTAAATATCCTATAGAGATATTTGCTAAGAAACACAAAGAGCATGCATTTATCTCAGAGAGATAAAAAGAACACTTATCTTCTCTCCCTCCCTCCTCCTGCTTCCCCCTCCTGCTCCCCCCTCCTGCTTCCTCTCCTCCTCCTCTGGCTTCTCCTTCCTCTCCATCTCCCCCCAGCCAGGTTACTGACATTTTGCTTTGTCTAAGGAAAGGCTCTGGGGACAAAATACTCCTTTCACGGGAGCTAGTTTCTGATATATTGTTTTTATTAAGGATGGCCTGCTCAAGAGAACGCTCTTACACGCTCACATTAGTGTCTTATAAGGCTAAAAGCTGATTTGAAATAGCATCATAATATACCACAATCAAAACTTCTAGGAGAAAGTGTAACGAAGGGGCCTAAGGGAGTGGAGCTGTTTCAAGAGCAACTCTGGGATCCACTGGGGTTAGAGAAGCCTGAAGGAAACTGGTCCTTTGCTGCAGATCCGTTCACAAAGACCATTTCTTTCCCATTCTCCATACTCCGTCCAGGGGTGTTCAGCACTGAAATCATCTGGGATCTGTGGATGGCCCTTCACAGTGGCATGCAGAAGGAAGGGCAGGAGGGGTGCACGAGTGTCACGGGTTACCACTCCAGGCTGGACTGCGCTGTCTGAGCATGAGACCCAACTCTGTTGCCTGCTGAGTTTGTGTCTCCGACAAGCTCTGGTCTCATCAGTGAAACTAGCTGCTGGGGTGGATTAGAAAGCTAATCAGCACTCCTGGCAGGAACTGATACATATAAAAGAGATCTGTGCCTGTTTTAGCCCTCAAGTTTTACTATACATTAATTTTAACCAGGACCTGAACTACACTTCCTCCCCCCAAGAGGGTCTCGTGCTCATTGGTGGGTGTTGTTTTGAAGAATTCCCTGATTGCTGGTTATCTTGGCTCCTACAGTGCCATTAGCCAGGGTGACTCATGGAAGGAGTCTATCTGGAATCTCCGGTGGACTCTGGAATGAGGGTGGTACAATAAGAGATTACAGGGAAGGGCCAGAGCCCTTCTGAACAACGTTCAGTGGTTTTTCCGTGGATCTCTGCCTCAAATACACTGACTGTCTCCTAGCTTTGAGGCCAAGAAATAACGTCGATGCCTCTGGATTTCCAGTGATCTTCTCCACATTGGTCCAGATCAAACACATCAGCATGGCCTCCATGACAGGCACCTTTCCCTAACCTATCCATTTAATTTTCAGCTTGGTTTTTAGAAATTTTGTAATAAACCCTTCTCCTGGCCCCCTTGTCTAGGTTTAAAGAAACTGAGGCTCCTGTTGGGCATAGTGTCCTACACTTACTTGTAACTCCAGCACTGAGGAGGCAGAGAGAGGCAGATCACAGTAGCTCACTGGCCGGCCAGCCTAACCTGCTTGATGAGCTCCAGGCCAGGGAGAGACACCAACTCAACACATTCAAAAAATAAAATGGTGGACAGCACTTGAAGGGCAACATCAAGGTTGTCCTCTGACTTCCACATGGACCTGCGCACATGTGTGCATGCACCTGCACACACCTGAATGCCCATACATCCACATGAACAGAGAAACGGAGGCTCTCTGAAAGAACTTCCCCCAGGTTATTCAGAAACAGAGGCAGGCTTTGAAAATGCTGTCTGTATGTCTGCCTGTAAAACTCATGCTATTTTTCCTTAATATTTTTTATTGACACCATCTAAACAACCTATGAGTGTGGTAAGAAGTTTGTAAGTGAAACCATGAAAGAGAAAGCAAACATGATCACACTCCCAGAGTCATATTTTCACAATATTTCATTACTGTAGTTGTGTGTGTGTGTGTGTGTATGTGTGTGTGTATGAGCGTGTATGTGTACATGTGTATGCATACATGTGCTTATGTGTGTGTAGGTGTGTGTAGGTGTATGGTATATGTGTATGTGTGTATGTACATATGCTTGTGTGTATATGTGTGCACTTGCATGTGTGTTTAACGAAAATTGTTGTATGCTATGATTTTTTATTTGCCTGGCTTATTTAGTATTCCATCATGACTTTCTTTGCCCACATAGTTTGCCTAACAACTATTTCAGAAATGATGGCTTGTACGCTATAAAATATTTCCCCATATGTATATCTGTGTCTACATATGATACTATATATATATATACATACTGCCATGGTTAATATCAGTTTCAACTTCACAGGATCTAGAGTCACGTAGAAACTCAATCTCTGAGAGTTTCTAGATTGGGTTAACTGAGATAGGGAAGGACAGCACCGAGGGCTGGGATCCTAGTGGAATAAAAAGGAGAGAGCCTTGTGAGCACCAGCATCCATCTCCCTCCGCTCCCGGCCTGCAGTTGTAATAGGACCAGCTGCCACAGGCTCCTGCCACCATGCCTTCCCTGACAGGATGGAGATGGGGAGACCAGACAGCCATTCCCTTCTTTAAGACGCTTCAGTCAGGTATTCCGTCCCAGCAATGGGAAGGGAAGGGCAGTGAGTACTCATATAACGTTATGTAATGACCCCCTTTCCCTGTAGAGGTGATTATTTATAGTCCTTCTCAGTCATGAAAATGTTCGTTTTAATTTAAAAACAAAAAACAAACAAACAAACAAAAAACAAGGCAGCCATAGCAAGAGGTTCTCTGCTTTGCTATGTATCTTGCATGTGATTGTACCTTGTCTGAATTGTTTCATTGACTCCTGAGTCCATTGGTATTGCCATTTCTCTAACGGAAAAGCTGAGGCTTGGGGAAGTGACATCAGTCTTCAAAACAGAAAGCCCAAAGCAGAGTCCAAGTCAAACACGGGGTTTGTAGAGGTCACTGTGTCCTCCACCCCAGCTCCCAACTGTCTCTCAGCTTGTTATGTCTCTTCTTCAGAGTTGCTGTCTCTGAAGGCAGTGCCTTGTCTCCAACACTTTCCCCAGCAGGAGGGGAGAGACTTCTTCTAGCAGGCCCTGGATGGGGAGGCAGGGGAGCAGCGCTCAGAGGCATTTCTGTACCCTGACTGCCTTCCACACTCAGAGAATGTGATCAGCAAAATGATCCCTTACTTGTCACCTGCCTCACATCTGACCTCTAACCTGTCTCTCATTAGACATGGCCCTTAATCCCTGCACCGCATTCCTTCAAAGACAAGGGCTTTTTATAACACTCAACCTTCCCTGCACGTGAGGCCTGCTGGCTGGCGCACAGAGGCTTCCTGCAAATTGGTGGGAATTAAGGCTACACCTCCTTCTCTGTCAGATTTCCCATGGGGCCAGGATAGAGGCCCCCAGGCCTGGCAGGCAGGACTCAGCCTTGGGGAAGCAAGCTGTTGCTTCTCTGTTTGCCGATCTCTGCATCTCAAACGTCCAAAGCATGCTTTGGACCACAGTGGCTGCTGGGAGGTCACATTTCTCGTGTAAAATAGTATTGTCTGGGCCTAGTTCTTCACAGAGCTCTTTGGAAATCCCTGCTTGGCTGTTTGTTACTGTTGTTTTATTTTGTTTTTCTCTTTTGGCTGTGTCTCAAATGACTCTAAGCAATATGTAACTGGCAAAGACCTGGCCCTTGAATTTCTCTGCAGAGTGCCTCCAAGCCCCCTCTCCCATATCACTTTCCGAAGCCTGCCAGGACACATTCCCACTGATCTGCTGCCTGAAAGCAACACGTTTACTCTCTCATAATTTGGGGGACTAAAGGTGTGAACAGTGGGTATGGTTAGGGCCGCATTCCCACTGAAGGGCCTGGAGGAGAATTCACTCCACACCTGGGTTCCCACTGGATAACCCTGAGGCCGCCCCCCAATCACCGCCTCTGTCAGAACGAGGCCATCCTTTCTATTTCTCCCCCTCTCTCTTTCTGGTTGTTCTCTTATCAAGATGCCAGCTCATCAGGTTTAGGATAATTTCAACTCAAGCTCCTTAACATTAATTACCACCCCAAAGCCCGCATACTCAGTTCCTAACAAGCATGAATTCCCAGAGAGGTCAGCCCCCTCCCCCACAACACACACACCTGCCACTACTTCTTCTTTCTCCGAATAAGAAAAGGAAGGCACCAGTCAGTCTTTGCTTCTCTCTTCTTGTCTGCGCCATGCTTTCACAGGGAAACGATGCCCACCCTAAGGTCAGGAAGGGTCTCGGAGCTCCTTCCACCTGAAGCACTTTCTGTAGTGGTGTGCTCCTCAATGCTTGTGTTGTTCAGTATGGGAACCATGAGGCACATGACTACTGAGCATTTAGAATGTGTCTCTGTTACTAAGGATCTCAGCTGTTCATTTTAACATTTTCCATGTACATGCAATTAGCCGTGTGTGCAGTTGTCTATCCTGCTGTGTGTCTACAGTCATCTGTTTACAGACAACCTGAAGCCCACATGAGTCATACAGTCTATCCACAGTTAGTGGCAGAGCCAATTTCCTTAAAACTTACAGATCAGCAAATGGTAGCTTTTGGGTCAGTTTGAACCCACTGTGTTTTTTAATGGCTGCAAGTGAAGATTGTATTTTTTTTTTTTTACATTATTAAATGGTTGAAAAGAATAGATAATAATGTTTCATGCCTTGTGAATATAATATGAAATTCAGATCACAGTATCCATAAGTAAGCTGCATTGGAGGGCAAGCTTCCCCTTCCTGACCCTGACATCTCTATCAACTTTCATACTTCTGGCTATGCTGTGGATTGCCTTGGGAAGAATCTTGCCTCAAAGTCAAAACCATTTGCTTGGTGGGTCTTTTCAGGAAAAGACTACAGCCTCTGCTTTCGGCCTTCTCTCCTACCCTATATTTAAGTAGCAAAGAGTGTAGGCTGGGTAGAAGAAGAAAATGTAACAAGGCTTGATGGCGTGTGCCTGTGATCTCAGTATGTGAGAGGTGGAAGCAGGAAGACCAAGAGTTCAAGGTTACTGTCAGTTCATAGTGAGTTTAAGGCCAGACCACCACCACCACCACCACCACCACCACCCAAAAAAAAAAGAGGAAGAGAAGGAGAGGGAGGAGGAGGAAGAGAACAGGGAGAAAATGAGGAAGAGGAAGGAAGAAAGGAAAGAGAGGAAGTGAGAGAAAAGGAAGGAAAGATGAGGGTGGGAAAGGATGAGAGACATTTTGCACCTTCAGACATAGGGAAGACATGCCATAATGCTTAGGAATCAGATAACAGCATCAAAAGCAGGACGTGGCTTCTTAATGTGACATGATCCAGTGCAAAGTGGTGTGTGCAGTTAGACAGGCCGTAGCTCACCTTCCTTTCTGGATGAATAAAAGCAAGTGTTGAAGTGTGTGTGCTGGTGGCTGAGGACTGGGAGGGAGACCTGAATGGGTGCACCATCTGTGTCAAAGGAACATAAGATGCAAGCGTACCGCAGATTGGCAGTGGCAGGAGCAGGGCTGAGGAGCACAGAGCTGGACTGGTTGATGCACAGCTCCCTGCATTCAGCAAGTCAAATGTTCCATAAATAAAAGCGCTGGCTTCGTGGGGAGAGAGGATCACATCTGCTTTCATTTGCATGTTAAATATCTACAGTAGCCTTTGCTACAGTGTGTGTGTGTGTGTGTGTGTGTGTGAGTGTGTGTGTGTGTCTGTGTGTGTGTGTGTGTGTGTGTGTGTGTGTGTGTGTGTGTGTGTTTGTGTATGCAAGCACAGATGACATGCTATGGCATGTATGTTGACATAGAGGACAACCTTCAGGAGTTGGTTCTCTCCTTCTACCATGTGGGTCCCTGAGACAGAACTCAGGTCATTGGCCTTGGCTGCAAGCATTTACCCACTTAGCCATCTTGCTGTCTCCCCTCCACCTTATTTTTTGAGGTAGGCTCTGTCAGTGAACTTGGAGCATACCCCAACGGCTAAGTTATCCGACTAGGCAGCAAGTGCCCAAGACCTTCATGTTTCCACCTCCCCAAGGCTGGAGTTATAAGCACACACCACCACACCAGCCTTTTTACGCGGTTCTGGGGGAATCAAACTGAAATCTTCACACTTGTGCAGCCAACACTTGAGTAAGCCCCAGATTCTGTATTTTAATTGTAATTAATTAAGATCCCTGCCCCTGGGTTAAGTTTCAGCACGGCTGTCTCTGCTAGCCCATGACTGCTAGGTGTCTCTCCTCATTAGTTCCCTGGTACCTTCTCTGTTTGCTCTGTCATGGGATCTTGCACTGTTCATGGTTTCCTGTGCACCTACTAAGTGTTGGGCACCCAGGCCAAAAGTCATTCATTCAGCCCCTGGGGCTGAGGTTGCTCTCCTAGTTCCAAGGACAAGGAACAGGCTCTGTTGCAGGCAGTGTGTGATGGGGTTCACGAGGGCTACAGACGAGGGCCGGGGGCCCCTTCTCTGGCTTCTCCTCCTGTCATTCTTAGAAACACACTGTCTTATTGCTTCCTTCCTTCATCCAGGTGGTAGCAACACAACCCAAGAGAAAGGAGAACTCCAGCGGGGCCCCAGAGGGAAGGCGTTCTGTAATTAGGGAAGTGGAAACTAGAACAGAGCTGAAGAGCCGGGTTCTGACTGTCCCTGTCTGCTCCCCAGGCTGTAAACAGGGCCCTCTGTGGATGTGCTCCTCAAAACCTCCCCTAGAAGTCAAACAAAGGGCAGCGCATGAAGGTAAATGAGAGGAGATGGAGCAGGGTGACTCCGAAGCACCTGGCAGTACCGGAAGTACTTCAGGGCAGGGGCTGCCCCTGGGTTAAGTTTCAGCAGGGCTGTCTCTGCTAGCCCATGACTGCTAGGTGTCTCTCCTCATTAGTTCCCTGGTACCTTCTCTGCTTGCTCTGTCATCTTCTGTCCCCTCCCTCTTCTTGGCCTATAGGACACAGAACAGTCTCTGGCTATAGTTTCTCATCTTTGAGCCCACTGGAGCGGGGCAGGCTGGTTTGCTCTTCAGCAAACACAATACTTAAACCTTGAAATGCGTTATTTCTCTCTCGAGCATGAAGACAAATCCACAGCAGGTACTGAGACCTAGCACCACACAGGTGCTGAGCCCGGTGGATTTGCACATTACCTGTGTCAGGGGAGCTAAGTGTACTTGCTCTTTGCTCTTTGTCCACTAACTGGGGAATTAAGGTATTTAACAAAAGCACTTGTAACAAACAAATGGACAATGATTGAAAGCAAAGAGTCTTTGATAAGAGCATTCAAAGTCCAGAGTTAAACCCCACTTCCCTAATCACTGATTCAGGACAATTAGTAGTGCTATTTCTGGGAAAAGACAAGCCTAAAGTCAGACTCAATTCTGACCCTTTTGTGCTGTCTATGAGCTGCCTCAGTTTCCCCCTTTGTACAATGGCAGTGCCAGAAGCTCTTGTCCTTTTAGATGGTTCCAAACATGGCAGGCAGTGCATACCATTTTGCACAAACTATGCTGTGTGCATTATGCTGTGTGCACTAGAGAAAGATCAGCTGCTCTGATGACAGTTACTAGTGTTATTTCTTCTCAAGCCCTAGTTCAACCTGGCATTCCAGTGCCTCCTGGAGGCAGGCAGATAATGGTTGGGCTCAGAAAGAACAGTGCACGGAGGGTAGCCTGTGCTTCCTCTCTGTGCACATTTGGGGACTAACTGCCTCTCAGAGCTCATC
Source organism: Peromyscus californicus insignis (assembly GCF_007827085.1). Classification (NCBI taxonomy): domain Eukaryota; kingdom Metazoa; phylum Chordata; class Mammalia; order Rodentia; family Cricetidae; genus Peromyscus; species Peromyscus californicus. The sequence goes on from NW_026294606.1 coordinate 95,277,627, forward strand.
CTTTGGCTTCCTCTATAAGGTGGGAGAGATGATCCTGTTTGCTAGGCACTGGGAAAGATCAATGGAGGGATGTTTCTCGGAGCAACTGATGCACAACGGATACTCACGGAAGGCCATTTCCCGCTGCTTCCTGGTCCCTTACATAATTCTCCGCAGCCTCCTCCGAGCTATCTCGTTGGCAGGGAAGCCAGGCGCTGCCTCTTCCCCACATATCCCAGTTAATATTTCAAACATCCTGGGTTTCTAATTGTGGCAAAGCCTGAGAGTCACCTAATCCGCCTGTGTATTAACTGCTCTGCTTCCCAACCGTGCCTCTAGTCCAGGGCTGACACTTGCTGAGTTAGTAATGGCTTGATTCATTCCTTGCACCAAATGCAAGAACCACTGTAACCTACAGGACAGAAATAACTCCAGTAATTAAGGAGGCCTGCCTGTGGAAAGCCCTCCCCGCCCCCCAGACACAAACACAAAGGGCTTTGGAGCTTGGCAGTGGGAAGCCCCTGCCTTGGCTGCTTCCCCCTCATGTCCCACTGAGGCCACGGGGTGTCGTCTCCTGTTTTTAAAGCCTGTGCAAACCTGGTATCTCTAAGGAACCCAGCTCTCCAGGCTGCAACATTCCAGTCTCAGAAGGTGGTCAGCATTTACCTGGCTTCTTTGCCCAGGACCAGACTCTGTTAGGGGTCTTCAGGGAGTCCAGGCTAGTAGCCCTTGCAGAGGCAGAGGCAGGAACACTTGTGTCTGTGTTGGAACCCCTCTAGGTGAAGGTGGAGGCTGCCTGTCACTAGACATCTACATGAATGTTCTCTCCTTCCTGCCGGGTCACAAGCTCCAGCATGAGGGAGAAGGAAGTATGGTGGTTGAGCTCAGTCTGGGGCCAGCCCTTGAGCTCTCCATCATCCCCATCTCACAGGAGGGAGATTAATTAATTAATTAGTTAATTAATTAATGGCATGCAATTGTACTATGCTACTGTACGGGAGCCACAGACCTGTGCCCACAACACACGTACACATCTTCTGTTATGTCCTATTCTCTGTCTTTAACTCACTTAGCCCTGTGGGTGGCTAGGACAGAAGCTGAGGTTACTGCAGCCCATAGCGCCCATGTGCTTTCCAACAGCATCTGCAAACAGCCTGAAGCATGACTCTGCAGTGGGAGATTTCTGAGCAGACAGATCAGTTGCAAGTGAGGCCCAGCTCACTTGCAAATCGAGGGCTGCAGACCAGTTTTGCTCAACTCAGTTATGCCGCTGCCTTGACAATGCCACCACTTCGTCTCTGGCAATGAGCAGGTGTCTTTAGACCCTTCGTGGGCATCAAACCTTGTGGGCTGTGGCAGGAGGCCCAGCGACACCAGAATGAAGATCTCACCCATGTTTCCAAAGGGCTCTGGTAGACTGGGTAGATGGTGAGATGCACAGCCAGACACAGTATGTGATGGGTGGAGAGAGAGACAGGAGCACATGGGGTTCCCTTGGGGGATATCTGCATAACTGGCAAGCTCTTTTGAAGTGAATTCCTCCTAGGGAAATCCAGAGAAGTGAGTGACAACTGAGTATAGTGGAGGAGATGGAAAATAACCCTTCTGTGTAAGAAATAAACAAATTACAAGTGAAAAGAAAAGGAGAGACACAGTTGTCTTGAGTAATTGGAACCCCGGGTCCCCAGGAGTCAAGTCACAGCAGCATTGGGAGGTTGACTCTCATGCTCCCGTACACACCTAGAAGGTCCTTCGAAATGTGCAAGGGGACTTGTGTTTCTCTCTTCTCTAGCATTGGTGAAGTAGAAGTGGAGCATTGTGAAGTTGAAGTTTTTGCTTTCTTAAGTGTATGGCACTGGTCTTGAATTGAGTAACGCATCAGCTCTTAATCCATGACCATAGTTTATGAGAAATTATATCTGTGTGTACATGTGGAGACTTGTGAGTCCATGTAGATAGATGCACACAGTACAATGTGTGTGCACATGTGTGTCGGCTTGCCACTTCATATGTGTGTTTGTGTATAGCCATGGGTGTTCTGTATTCCTGTTGTGAGTGGACCCTCAGTGAGACAGGCTCAGAGGTGAAAGCACAGTGGCAATAATCTTTGTTTTTTAATTTAATTGCATGCTATATATTATTGATTTATTTCCTTATGAGACAGAATCTCATGTAGTTCGAGCAGATCTTTAGCTCCCTATGTAGCCTTGGATGACCTTGAATTTCTGATTCTCTGGCCTCCACTTCCTGAGTGCTGGGACTATAAACATGCCCTATCATGCCCAGTTTATGCAACTCTGGGAATGGAACCCAGGGCTTCCTGCATGCCAGACAAGCCTTCTACCAGCCAGGTCCCCAGCCCCAGAGGAGTGCAATCTCAAAGCTCCCAACTTCATTCACTGCTCCTCTGGTCTCCACTGGAACCCAGCAGAGATCCAACCCATCAGATAAGCAGTAGATCTGGGCTGCCACAACTCACCAGCCAGCATGGATCACTAACAAGTCATTGCTTGGCTGGACTTTATTCCGGTACCACTAAGCTACCCAGGATCCAGATCTGGTTTTCTCCTTCTAATTCCTGAAAACTGTGCTCTTGTGGACAGGAAAAGTGGGGCTTATTTTCTCAGGTGTTCGGCTCTTTTCTTTATGACCTTTTAAGATGCAGTATTTATATGATTCCATATTTTATTACATAATCTTTAGTAGAAATAAAACATTCATGAGTGATTATGTTTGCTATTAAAACTATCTATTATTTATTAAAATTGTGTCTTATCTATTTAAACTATGTCTTATTTATTAAATATGTATTATGTATTAAAAGTATATATGTAGACTTTTAACAACATAATATATAACACAGCAGCGTACATAATGCAAGACACACTATATGAATTAAGAGATGATTCTAGGAGCCAGGAGGAGCCAGCGTTGAAATGGGCACAAGCTGGCTTACACCTGCCAGGAAAAGCCAGTTGTCAAAACTTCAGCTTTTATGCCATCCAGGGGGCTTCACACTGGGTGTTTGAACTCAGCCCCCATGGAGGCATTTATACCCCAGAAAGTGACAAACTTATACAAATGAAGTTCCACCCTCCCCTTATACTAAGACGATTGCCAGATATTTGCAAGCATGCTACTCTGTGTGTGTGTGTGTGTTTCTAGAAAAATAAATAAATAATCGATGTTGGTTAGTCTGAAAATAATACATCCTAAAGGTTCTAGAATTTTTCTTTATGAACTTTTTCTTTTACCTATAAAATAATGGTAATCTTGTACTTTGCTCACATAGGGATTGATGTCAGTAAATACTCAGTTACCTCAACATTAAAATGTTATCGTAGATGACTGTAACAAAATGCCTGATGAGAGCAACATGAGGATGGAAAGGCTTCTTTTAACTCAGACTTGGCAAGCTCAGTCCATCATGGTGGGGAAGGCATGGCGGCAGAAGCTCAAATCAGCTGCTCAGTCTACAGTCCATCATGGTGGGGAAGGCATGGCATCAGAAGCTCAAATCAGCTGCTCACAGTGTGTCTACAGTCCATCATGGTGGGGAAGGCATGGCAGCAGAAGCTCAAATCAGCTGCTCACAGTGTGTCTACAGTCCAAAAGCAGAGAGAGATGAATGTTGATGCCCAGCTCACTTTCTCCTTTTTCTCTCTAGTTCAGTGGCCCAGACCACCAGACGATGCTGCCCACATTCATGATGGGTCCTTCTAATCAGTAGACCCTTTCTAGAAATCCCCTTATGGGCACACTGTAGGGTGTGTTTCCATGGTGACTCTAAAGCCAGTGCAGTTGACAAGATCACTCCTTACACTGTTGGTCAGAGAGAATCTGGGATTTGTCAAAAGAAAGGTGGTTTTGTCCCAGAGGAGCTGCCTCAGCATAGAGGACAGGCATAGACATGGTCCCACCCTAACTAAGGACTCCACACTGGCTTCTTGAAAGGAGCAGGTCTGTGCTGGATATAGCCCCAGTGTTTTTCCTGGTAAATTATTCAGATGCTAATTGGATTGTAAGCAAAGCCACTGTACCTTTCTCTCCTTTCCAATTATCATTATAAAATGTGAGAGTACAGGGAGTCAAGAGTAGAGCAGGAGGCAGGAGCAAGGTTCTAAAGGTTGGTTTCTAGAATAGCAGCCAGCAGTGGGTCTAGCCTGGAACCACTATGAGGCAGAAAGCCCAAAGCTCTGGGGTGAAAGATGTACAACAGTCCCAATCCCATGGCCTGCAATTCTTCCCCTTTCTTCTCTTTGGCACCACAGTGAACAGTTTAGAGTTCTCAGCCAAAGTTATTTGTGGTGTGCCCCTTACTGGGGCCTGGCTTGAAGAATTGTTTGGATGTTGCACAGACCCCAGCCTTGTCAAGTCTCAGGTGGAGGCCCAAAGCACATGCCTGAGAAAGCGCCTGGCGGGAGTTAGGGAGTTAAGCTTCTCTGTTTCCAATTACCCTCTGCTTTCTGATGTGCCTGCTTCCTAGCCCATTGATGGTAGAGGTGCGTACAAACCAGGCCTGGGTGACCAGGGAACAGAGACCGAAGCACCACTTTGCTGCCAAAGAGGGCTCTGAGTTCACCCAGTGCAGGGAATCCACGCTTGCTCTGGCCTCCCATCTGCATTCCCTCTCTGATGCTCCCCCTCTGAGATGACTGCAGTCCTAATTAAAATCAATTTGCTTAATCTTGTGGCATCAGGCAAGGGTAGAGCATCTCACAGGGGAGGCTGCCTGACAGGGACAGAGAAAGCTGTGTCAATGGGCCAGGAGGGAGAAGAAGCAAACAAGGCCGGCTTTCATCTGGTGTCCACTGCAACTGTCTAGTCCTTTTCTATGAGGGTGTAGCTGAACAGCAGGTAGGGTGTTTGCAGTTGCTTAATTCTAGAATAAGGAGAATCTGCCCAGAGATGAACTGAGTTAGCATTGGGCTATAGTGTTTTATTATAGTGTTTTAATATTTAGTGTTATAGAAGATTCCAAGAAAGGCTTGAGACAACCTCCTACAAATGTGCCTGAATAAGACAAGCAGACTCCCCACTCTCATTGGAGATGGACACATACAGACAGTTACTTGAGCCATTCGCAGTCCGTCTTAGTCTTATTTTTAGCCATGGAAGAATGCCTTGTCTCTGTATTCCATCATCTCCACTTCCCTGTTCATTGCTGTCCATTTTCTGCCTTTGGCAACCTCAGGCTGGTCAGTCCTCTCTGTCCATGACCTTAGGGAAGAAAGCAAATGGGAAAATGCTCTCCAGAACCCTCTCTCCTCCCCCATCTCTATCCAAACAATTGAAGAAAGTGCTACAATTCCAGGGAGCCCTAAGAGGCATGACCCCAGCTCAGATGGCTGCAGATAAGAGGTCTAACCATTAGCCTGCACCACCAGCCCCTGAGGCCTGAGTACTTACCTTGGGTGACCAACACTTTCTACAGGGGTAGATGGTGAGTTTGGGGTGCTCCCAAAACCCTGCTGAGCCCTTGGATGCAGATGGGTGCTTCTAACTGACTTGCACTTGAAACATGAAAAGAGTTTTATGGAAGTCAGGCTTGGTGAGAGTTTGAAGGCAGTGTAGGCTACTGGAATAGACTGGACCTCCAAAAGCAATACAACACAGCACAGCACAGCACAACAACACAAATAAAAGGCCTCCTGGAAGTCCTTTTATAGAAAAAAAAGCTTTGCAGCAAGGGAGAAGTCAACACGATGGCTTCTCATTTACTTAATCACCTTCTATTCGCTCACTCATTCATTCATGTTTAACCCAAGAATCATTCTCTAGCCCTCCTACCCCACCCCTGATGATAAGTCATGGACACACAGACCTGAATAGGGTCAGAGTCTTCCTATGGAGGAGAAATCTACACCCCTAGGTGCAAGCAACCTTTTGACAGTGTAACGAAATGTTGCCACCTAAAAAGGACGCTTTCAGAAAGCCATGCAATTGAATATATATTTTGATAATGTCTTAAATAAGTTTGTGATTTTATGGTAGACTGCATTCACAGTTGTCTTGAGCCACAGGCAGCCTGTGGACTGTGGGTTGGACATGCTTGGAAGGGTCAGCCAGCTAGACACTGTGAAGCAGTTACTTCAGGGTGCTTCAGAGGCAGGAGTACAGGGCACAGAGGTGGGCAGCAGGGAGTACAAGGGGTAGCCAGGAGCTGCTACCAGAAAAGACTATTGGGTAAGTGGAAATGAGAAGCCAAAAGAAGAAGGAGAAGGAGAAGAAGAGGAAGAAGAAGAAGAAAAGAAGAAGACTGGGAAAGGAAAAAAATAGAACTGAGATTTGAAAGGGTTTCCATGAAGGGCTGAGGACCTGAGAAGGAACTCTCTCCATTGCACACCTGGAAAAGAGGTAACTTGGTTACAGGGCTGAGCCTGGCTGCTATTGCCCACTGGTTTTCCAAACAGAGTCCTGAATCCTTGAGCTACCACACAATCATCCGCTTCAAGCAAAGAAGCATATGGGCTGTTCAGTTAACAAACAGCGGCAGGACCTTTTGCTTAAAGAGCCAGGGAGACATGGCTGATCAGCGGTGCTGCGCAAGCCCTTTTGAACTAGCAGCAGACATCTGAGATGGCCCAGAAGACAGCAGGCAGATATTCTGAGTGTGTCCTGTAGTTGCTGCCTGAGAGTGCCACAACAGATCTCAACGAGGCTTCTGACTTGTGTGCCTCCCACGTTTGACTCTGGAGCTTTTTCTTCCAAAGTAATAGAGTTCAATTTGACTTGAGCAATAAACAAATCAGCAAACTGGTATGGTTTGACTCAGTCATACAAGCAATAACTATCTCCAACAGTGTCTGTTAGTTTTACGTAAACACTTCATTCCCAGTCTATGTCATCCTTCCTGCTGTAGCCTCTGAAAGGAAAAAGCACCCCTTTTCTGAACTTCTCATCTAAGTCTACGGATCGCTTTGCCTAGGTTAACCTAGGAGATATGACCTTCCATAAACCAATCTCTGTGCTTATGAAATTGAAAGAAAAGTTAATTGGCTAAACTTGTGTAATGGTTAGTGTTAATTGTCAACTTGACAAAGTCTAGAGTCACCTAGGGGACAGGCCTCTGAGCATGTTAGTCCAGGATTATCTTGATTATGTGAGTTGTGGTGGGAAGACCTACTCACTGTGGGTGGCACCATCCCCTAGTCAGGGAATTCCAGACTGTATAAGAGTGGAGAAAGAAAGCTGAATACTAGAGTGTGTGCATTCATTGCTCTCTGCTTCTGCTTGTGGATATAATGGGCACCAACGGCTTTAGGCTCCAGATGCCTTGATTCCTCCACTGTGATGGACTGTATGTTGAATTGTGAGCTAAAATAAACCCTATACCCCATAGCTTTTTGTCAGAGTATTTTATCATAGCAACAAAAAAGAAACTAAGAGAGCTGGCTTTGAGGAATGTACAAAAGTGATTTCCATGGAAGAATGAACTTGGGTTCTAACCCTGCCTCTGACATTTATTAGCTTCACAACATGAAAATGTGTAGTTAACCTTTTCCAGACTCTGCTCACTTGCTTGTTAAATGTGTAAAACAAGATACATTCTGAGGACCCCAGTAAAGGAGGTTTCTCTGTGGGAATTTGCTCACTCACATTGGCTAGGCATGCGGGATTGGTTAGGCCTGTGACACATGGTTGACTCTGGAGCATGTGAGGTCTCACCTGATAACACAAGCTGGGTGTGGGGTTGGTAGGGCTGCATTCAACAGCAAGACTCCAAAAGGATGAAGAAGTGGGGAGTGGGTTATATAAATAACTCATGTGTGCATTTAAGTCTGAGAAATTCTATTCTGAATATAAGCAGAAAGACTTGAAAAACTAATGATACATATACATGGTAATTATACCCATACAATTTACATATGCAGTTATGAACCTTTTAATGAATTAATGACATATGGATGGAAAAAAATCAAACATCTGTAATAGTAAAGGTTCTAGTTCTAATGAACTTGTGTTCTAACCCTGCCTCTGATATTTATTAGCTTCGCAACATGAAACTGCGTAGTTAATCAGATTCTGCTTGCTTGCTTGTTAAATGTGTAAAACAGGATCCATTAAACATGGTAACAAATAATAACAATGATCATAAAATACTTTTTTTTGACCCAATGTTTCCAAGGCATTCTTTTTTAAAAGAATTATTTATCTTTATTTAAGTGTATGAATGTTCTGTCTACAGTATGTGCACTTCATGTGTGCAGTGTCCACGGAATTCAAATCAGCAACTCAAACAGAAGTTTTTCAAGACTAATATTCTACGACAATACAATACAAAGGAATACTAATGATGCATGTTAAGAAATAAAAATAGGAGAAAACTTCTGTTTTCCATAACTGAACTGTTCTATTCCCTTAAAAGCAGAAAACTTAGTATGGACTGTAAAAACACAGCAACCCAAATGTACAGCATCAAATCAGAACTGTGGTGTCTCAGGCCGTGCACATAGGTGCCACACTGTCATGATGGCATGCACAGGAAAGAGTGCATGCACCTGTGCATGTCCAGAGCCAAAGCTGCAGTGAGCTCACGTGGTGCAACACGGCCTCGCACTGCCACAAGCACCTGGGGTTCCTTATGAGTTTGATTTTCAATTAACCGCTACTGATTGAACGTTCAGAAATCTTTTATTACTGCCAATTTTTGGTGACCCCCACACTCAGTTAAGTGACCCCAGATGTGCTCATGATCTAGAGTGTAAAAAGCTGGGCTCTGATTGTATTCAGGTGGTTGACGAAGCCTTTTCATGTGACTTTTTGATGGAGCAACATGGGCCAGGACTCCTAAATTGGGTGTTCCCTCTCTGCCCAGCACTGTGCTAGCCACCTCCCTCTCCAATCTGACTCGCAAGCACACCACCCCATCTTATAGGCAGAAGGTATTCCTTCCTGGTTTTATAGATAAGTAACTCTGTCGAGAGGACTTTGTGTACCACCTGTTAGCTAATGTGTGGTGGACCTGCGACTCAGCCTCACGGAGTTCAGTAAAGTTAGGACAGAGCTGCAGCCAAGCAATGTGGTAAGAGCTTTCTTTAACCTATGAAGGCCGAACTCCAGACAAGTGCTAATCCCAATGGAATTTCACTTTAAAAATAAAAATGACATCATGGAGTCATGGAGAAAGATGGAACCACAAGTGTGCCCATCACAATATCGCCTATAACAGTAAATTTTAAAAATCAGATGGGAATGCCCGGTGAGAGGAGGTCATATAAATAAGTCAGGCTACATTTGCCCCATGGGATGTTAGGTCATCACTACAGAGGCAAGCATGGGAGAATGGTTGGTGTGATGCAAAATAACCATTATCTTTCGATAAAAAGAGGAAAGATAATTATACCCAAAATCAAAGAGGAAAAAAAGAGTACTGTGTTTCCGTTCTCTTGTTAAAGCTCACCTTTACAACAGGGATTCCAGTTCCAATGCTAAGAGCAACGGTTTCTGATGGGTATGTCTTATCCTTTTCTCTATGGCCCATCTGTATTCTCATTTTCCATAATGAAAGGGTATGGATTTTGAACTTCCATGGGAATATACTGTTTTATATCTTTAAGACCATTGTTCAACACATTAACTCTAACCTGAATGCTCTGATTTTGAGGAGATCTTGGTATTGATCTATAGTCAAAAACAGCCATGTCATTGGAGAGTTTGGCGTGGGTGAGGGGGGATTATGCATCACGTGCTCTCAATTCTCACTGTGTTCCTGGAAGGTACAGACTGACTACTTAACATGGCAAGAGAAGACACTGTCTGGGGATCGGAACACTTTAGAGTCTTGTGGAAACATTTTAATTTCATTTACAACAAGAAAGAACACACTCACTACAGTGAACACTGGAGTATGCTCATTTTGCTTTTTATCAATGCAGTCATAAAGTTGAGTTTATTAATTTTTTTAAAAAGAGCTGACAAAGACAGAAATTACCACCATCCACAGAGGCTGTAATGCAGCCTGGGGTGAGAGTGTTCCCATTTTACAGAGAAAAGACTCTGATCGCAGCATTTATTCAGGCTGGCATGTGTGAGCGTTCGAATGCTGACTCCAGTGTATTGAGTCACCATCTCTGTTTCTGCTTCTCAGATCATTTTTCATCACCTCCAGGAAGCTATGTTAACATTTGATTTTCCCTGACAGGGACAAAGTATCTGCAAAGTCCTGACCCTGTCCTTTCGTAGCTGCCCTTGCAGCCAGGTAATTTCACATGGACCCTGTGTGAATGACTACACGGTGTACATAAACTGTAAATACTTCACAGCATGTGCTGAAGTCTTGCCCGCATCTCTAAGCAGAGAAAGTAATGGCCTTAATGAGCAACAGTCTATGAAACCTTCAATAAGTCATCATTTTCAATTGTGTCCTAACTGCCTGGTGACTCCTGGCCACCTTAGCATACACACACACACACACACACACACACACACACACACACACACACACACACATCAATATTAATTTCCTTTCCATTTTAGTAGAGACTCAAGGACTCAAAGATATGACTCTTGAAGTATCTGGCTGAAAATTTCACTTCTATTGAACATACAGGACAAAATACAAATCCTGAGGAAGAGTGGATACAAAATGACTTCTCAATAACAGCTGAGTTGCTGTCCCAACAAAGTGCTTGTATGTTGATTCCTGGGTCTTGCCATAGGAGTTGGTGGGCTTTGGTTGTAAATAAGAAATAGTTTTGACTTTGTGAGACACATAATCTCTGTCTTAACTGCTCAACTCTGCTGTGACTGCATGAAAACAGCCATGGTTATTATGTAAACAAATGACTGTGATGGAATTCCAATAAAGCTTTATTTGTTAACATAAATGTAAGGAGCCAATCTGGCTCATAAGCTACCATTTACCGGTCCCCACAGATAGTTCTCAATACCATTCATGATTCAGAAAATTCCATGTGTTAAACACTGAATTCCCCGTGTCTGACAAATTTGGGCAAATTAGACACATATAATAATTGCTCAATAAATATTAATTGAAAAAAATGAATGAAGTATTTTCAAACTATATTCACTCAAAGGCTAAGCATGCCCAAACAGGATGATATATGAGCAATAGCAAATCTATTAAGCCCCACCTTTGTACCAGACATGGCCCAACTGAGTGTTTGCTTTTAAATGTAAGCCCTACAATGAAGATTGGATCCTCAACTGTAAGAGGCCACAATAGAGCTCATGAAACCTGCATCATCCACTTAAGGTCCCAGAAATCAAAATGGTAGAGGTGGAAGTCAGATCTTCCCTTCCAGCTCAAGACTCAAAAACCCCATCCCACCTCCCCAAAAAGGATTCTGTGAAAATCAAATGTATGAATAATTTTTGCTGATTGTCATGTCACTGGAGTTCTAACAAGCGCAGAACAATGCAGACCCTGTCACAAGCAAAAAAGGACTCCTCTTTGACTTTGATGTCACTGAGCAAATTACTTCTTCTTTTAAACTGATTCTTCACAATGTGCTGAATCAGCCCCAAAGCCAGTGGCTACAGACATAGAGCAAAGCAAAAACAGGCACTATGCAGGCTTCACTTTTCTAGGATTCCCACCCTCCACAGAGTGATTCCACTGCACTGCTAACTTCCTCTCCATTTTCTCTGGCTTGGTCTGAAATATCTAGCAATTATTTTCCCTTTTGAGGTCCAGGCCTACCACTCTGAAAAATCCGCCAAGTCAAAGAAACTAAAATGCCATCCGCTAAAGAGAAAGAATCCACCTGGAGAAGGCTGAGCACTCACCCATGGCAGCAGCCTCACTCTGGGGAAAGGCAGGTGGAGTATAGAGGATCTGGATTTGGGAGATGACTTGCCTTGCAGGCTCAAGGACCACATCACCCACATAAAACAAAACAAAGAATCTGGGTGTCCTGGTGAATGTTTGTGATCCAGCTCTAGCGAGGCAGAAGAGGATGGATCCCTGGATCTCACTGGCCGGTTGGCCTAGCCTATTTGGTGAACTTCAGGCCAGTGAGAGACCCTGTTGAAAAAAGATAAGAAAACAAGTGTATGGTGCCTGAGTGCCCAAGTAAGGGCACCCAAGATTGTCCTTTGATTTCCACATGCATATGAATACACAGGTGACCCCCCCGCCCCGTAAACACACACACAGCAGAGAAAGAATAGGGACATTGGTTCCCAATCCTTTTTTCTCGATGACATTCTAGTCTGACACAGAACAGTCTTCACAAGTTTTGACACAGCTGCCGATAGTGAGTACTCTGTTCTTTGGCATCCTTGTACCTACAAAAGTCACATATAAAATGACACACACTCTATTCACCATCCAAGAACACCTACACCCAGCCATAAACTGCACATCGTAGGGATCAATTGTATTGATTTTTTTCCAAGTGCCTCTGTCAGAAGGAACACAAAGTATTAGCCAGACTCATCTCCCCGATCCATAGGATGTTGTTGGACTATGTAAGTTCTCTAGAGGCTAGCCACAGCCCCTGTAATATGATTTATTTTTGCCTTAAAGAAGATACAGAAAAAAATGCCAAATAGATTTAAGGAGAAAATCATGTACAAATTCTAAACACTTCTTTGAATTCACTGGCTCTTCCAGGTTTCTCCTTGAGAAGTGAAGAGTGAAAAGGAAAAGAGAGAAAGGAAGGAAGGAAGAGAGAGAGAGAAAAAGAGAGAGAGAGAGAGAGAGAGGAAGGAAGGGAGAGAGGGAGGGAGGGAAGGAGGGAGGGAGGGAGGGAGAAAGGAAGGAAGGAAGGAAGGAAGGAAGGAAGGAAGGAAGGAAGGAAGGAAGGAAGGAAGGAAAGAAGGAAGGAAGGAAGGAAGGAAGAAAAAGATGGAGTAGGATTAGTCAACTGATTAGTGAGTAATGAAGTTGCATGAGACAACATGGATGTATTGCTGGCTGTCCCCAAAGGTCCTCAAAGCTGTCCCCTAGGACAGCAGGACAGTAATATCACATGAAATTTCTTCCTGACTCCAAGGTGGGCTTGGTCTAAGATTTCTTCTGAGTTACAGCATCTGAAGTGGGAATTTCCCTAGATTCTGCAGGTCACAGGGCTTCTGATATCTCATCTGCTTGTTCCTTCAGTGAAGGCCCCATAAACCACAGCCCTTACAGAAGAAGCATGCGCAGTAAGGAAATTCAGGCCAGAGGGAGCTGCCCCACTCATCCAGGCAGGGTCAGGGGAACCGAAATACCTTGATCAGTAATCTTTCCATGATCTGAATGCATCCAGAACTGCAGATACCTCCTCCTCCAAAGCCCAGGGAGTCACTGGAGTAGTTTGGCATTCATGTCCACGTCCTCTGGGACTCAGTTTTCTCCCACTCCATATGATTATCTTGATTCCAATGTGAGGGAGTGCCGGGATATTGTGACACCGGAAGCAGATGCCTTGTTCCACGGAATTGTAATTGATTCTGTTACTTCCTTCTTTTAAATTCCTCTAGTTCTCTCTCCACAGGAGCAACAGCATGGCATGTGGCCCTGATCAATGCTCAAAGAAAACCTCTGAATACATGTGACAGCAGTGCCCATCAGAGTTGGCACACCTCTTCCAGGCAGGAATGGGCCTCCTCCACATGGGGAACATTAATTCTGAATTCGGCCCACATTCAGCCCAGTGCATTCTATACAAACAAGCCTGACATTTATGAAATCTAATTTAATAAATGTCTATGATATAGCACTCATTAACATACCAAAAATAGCTTCAGAGTAGACCATTTTAATCAAATAAATTGTTGTGCTGTTTACCAAAAGGCCAACTCTTTATTAAAGGCAGGCAGCTGCACCAAGGAAAACTAGGATTTGTGGGGATCTTGCCTGGGGACCCTACAACTCTGATCCTGTGCAGTGGGGGGCCTCTGCCCCTCTCTATTTGCTCCTGGTATGAGAAGATGAAAAATTACCATTCATATATTATCTCCATAAATCTTACCGACAATAAGTCATAAAACCTTGTGTCCTTACATATGGCAAGCACTGGGGGATGATGTTACCATATGTGAGCAGCAGTTTCTGAAAGGAAAAAAAATCTATTGCCTAAGATAAACTTCTTGAAGTGTTTTCCATATCTTCAATCCCTCACCATAGGGCTGCCTCCTTTGATTCCAATTTACCAACAGAAAACTTTAAGTTCCCTAGTTATTTTTTGCCGGTTTGCTAAGCGCCTTCTGTGTGACCCACAGAATGAACTAGTAGACACTACCAGTTGTGGCAAAACACAAGCATTCTTGTTTTCTCCTCGGCTATACCCAGAGGACCTAAATGCTCCCACCCAATAACTGTCCCCAGCTAATGAATATTGCCTATTTATTTTTAAACCCTAACTTTTTAAGTTTCCATATCTATCAACCAAATGAAAGAAGGTAGGAGAAGATGGTCTCTGAAGTCCAGCGGTGCTGGGATATGTGCTGTTGACATCCAGTAAGATGAGATTACCCTGCTTTGGGCTGGGAAACAAAAAAAGACACCCCTGTTTCTTCTTAAGCCTTGCATCATTGACACATGGAGAGATACCGATCTATTTTTTAAAAAATTTTATTTAAGCACCTGCAGTATCTGTTGCCTCTCACAGAAGGTCAGGCTCTTGCATTGGAAAACACCCACCCTTAGCCAAGGCCGCTGGAGCAGCCATCTCTCTAGAGCAAAGCCCTGGCTGAAGACTCACACAGTTTACCACCATCTAAGAATCGCTACTTCCAGGCTCGAACACAAAGCTTTATCACAGAGCTGATGTGTGCCAAGACTCCTCAGCTCTGTCTTATCTGGGCCCAAGAGAGACACTTCTTTCCTGAGATATTATTCCAAAAGTCATAAACAAAATGAAGCTCTTGGTATTCAGTCAACAAGAGAAAAGCACTAGGAAAGCTAGGCAGGAAGGACTTATTGCTGGCTAGTAGATGGGGAAATCAGTGAGGCATGGTGGGGCTCACAATCCCCACCAACTTCTCTCTTTGCTCCTTCACCCCCTGTCCATGACCCTGTGTGAGAAACCCACTTTGAGGGTCATTTGCCTTCCCACTCATCCCCTAGAATAACCTAATATCCAAAGAGCGTGCTGTGGGCCTTCGCCTTAGAGAGGCAGAAAATCCACTGTCTTCTCCTGAAATGGGGGGGGGGGAGGGGCTGGCACAAGCCCTCTTGATATTTAGCCCCAAGCATCAGACAGACTGACTGTGCTATTCTTATGCTAATTATTTTACCAAGTGATATTTGATTGTTTCTATAAAAGGTTTATGTCAGTGGAATTCACCACAGGCTTTTTAAAGACCTCAAGACGAAAGGAAGAAATGCACCCGAGTCCATTAAAGAATTAGGTTCTGTTAATACACCAGCCTGCTGAAAGGAGCCACGGGCACCTTCTCAGCCTCAGAGGTAAAGGAGAAATACTCTCCCCTCACTTAACAACTTTTGCTGAAAGGGGTTTGGGTGGGGGAATTCTTATCTGGATTCTACTTTTATTCCATTCTTGAAAATAAGTGGTGTAGAAATAAGAATATTATGATAGCCAGTGAACATGGGCATCAGGATGCTACCCCACTAGCAGAGGCAGCACAGAATACTCCAGAAACAACCATGTAAGATGCCTTTGCCTCACTGGGGATGGCACCTAGGGCCTGGTGCATGCTAGGCCAGCGGTCTACCTGGAGCTCTTAATACTGTGCCAGTCTTTTTTTTTTTTTTTTTTTTTTTTTGGTTTTTCGAGACAGGGTTTCTCTGTGTAGCTTTGCGCCTTTCCTGGAACTCACTTGGTAGTCCAGGCTGGCCTCGAACTCACAGAGATCCGCCTGGCTCTGCCTCCCGAGTGCTGGGATTAAAGGCGTGCGCCACCACCTCCCAGCTATACTGTGCCAGTCTTGATGTGAAGTTGTGGTCTCTCCTTCACCCATCAATGAGCAGTCACAAAAGTGGGAGCCAAGTGACTTCCCCAACTTACTCAGAAAGGAGCCAGTCTGCCCAGGCTGATGCTCCCTGACTACGGGGTCTTTCCCTCCTTTTCTGTGTCTTGTGTTTGGACAGAACTCGAGACTGAGTGGGAATCTGGGGCACTGCATTATGAGTAGGGGTGAAGTGGGGTTCAATTCTCTCTAGAGTCTAACACTTCATCTGTAAGATTAGCCGGGGAGGGAGGCATTTCTGCTGCGATATGTACAGGCTTAGCTTTAAAAACAAAATTCCCTGAAAGTCACAGTGAATTGCTGATGTTTTCACAATTTAATCACCAACCACTTCCTCCTTTTATTCTTCCGAACGTGTTGTGTCACCACGAAAGGAAAACAGAAGCAACTGTGCTTCCAAGACTTTATAAAAATAAAGGGTATTTATCATACTCTTCTCGGCAGCCCTGACATGTGGACGCAGAGCTTGCTATGAGATGCTGTCCAGTGACTCATGGGCAGATGGATGAATGGGCTAGCTTAGCACTGGTCCCTGGATCCCATGAACCCCCCAGAACACAGAAGCAAGTCTGATGCTAGCAGCTCAGCCATCTCCCAGTGGTGTCCCTGTCTATAATTATTAGCAATGAGTGATCACCTTGCCTCTAGCCGGTGCAGTGAGCGGCTGCTCCTGGGCACACAGAGCAGCTGCAGACAGCCCCAACCCGGTACATCACCTCTGTCAGCGCTCCTGGGAAAGGGGCAGGTGCTGTTCCCAGTCACACCCAGACACATGGCACGTTGCTGAAAGGAAACAGGGAAGGCCTCATCCAAGAGAGATGTAGAGTGGAAAGCTCAGATTTTTAGAGGAGTAACATTCCAAGGGCCCCAGATGCCAGCTGTGGTAGCAGGTGGACTAGGCTGTGGATGCTGACCGTACGGAACTGGGCCACCATCTGACCCATCTCCTGCACACACACAGAACCATTGCCAGCACAGGGAACCCTCTCAGCCTGAGTACAGTGCCGTATCATTCCCAGCAGCCAGAAAGTCTCTGGAGAGCTGGAATACAGACATACCCGATGATCTCCATTCTTCCCCTAAGATTTGTGGACCTTCCTTCTTCAGCTGGCCCCTGTAAAGACACTAACAAGAGCTCTGCCTATGTGTAGTTCAGCTTGATGCCAGCTCATGTGTCATGAATCCTGGAGCTGTGCCTTGAGAGGCATAGCTTTCCTCTCTCTGGCACATATACCCTTGAGGTGAAACATGGACATATGCGTGGTTTTGTTCGATCAGATTACAGGGACACATGCGCATCTTTTAAGCATGGAAGCATTGGAAATCTGGTATGGGATTCCCTGGATCTTCCTTTCTCTACCTCCATCACCAAAGGCATTCTACTGATGTGAGATTTCCTAAGACGTTCTAGTCTGGCCATTCATGGACAAGTGTCCCAACTCAGTTCCCTGGTTCCACAGTGAATATTGTGTGACATGCATGCACTTTCATTTTATATTCCCAATATTCAGAGTTTATTTGTTACAGCATCATTGGGTATTATATCCTGGTTAATATATTTGAATATTAACCTTGGTTTTCAACCTTGTCCTTCATGATTTCTTTTTGGGCCAGATTTTTTCTAGAAGTCTGGTTTCCCCACTGGATTTCCAGGTCCTCCATTATCAGGTAAATAACAGCAGGCCAGGAAATGCTTGCGGAGTAAGAGAATGAATGAACATTGGCAACCTCAGGGCTGGCAAGGGCAACGGAGGCCGAGGCATTGACCTGAGAGGTTCAGAAATGAGGGTAAATTCATGTGGCCACAGGGGTTTGTCCAACTAGTAGTAGGGCTAGGCTCTGAACTTAGCTGTCTTGACCACAAAGTCCATCCTGTTTCCATTGTACCGCCCCTGCTGGCTTCTCCCTGCCTGGCCTCAGTTTGCTGAGGTTTTCTTTCCCGGTGAGCAATCGCTATAGTGACCCTATATATGCCATGAGTGCTTCCCCCTCAAGGTCCACCCTTCCCTTGGGAGAGGTGGGGCTGCCATGGGACAGACCACTGACCACATTGCTTCGAAAGAGAACCGATACGACCTTAAAGTTCATTAGGTTCTAGGTGCCCAGTCCCTCGTTGTGGATCTTGTGTGAAAAACACATTCATCATTGACTTAGGCTGTTCATTTGAATCTTATGACCTTATGAAGTGGATCTCATCCTGTCTTATGGTTAAAGAGAAATATATATGTCTCAAAGTGGTAACTGGATCAAAGTCACAGCAGATCTGGGACTTGAACCCAGGACTCTAGAGTAGAAGTTTTGGGTGACTCTTTAATGAGGCATCATTCCAGGGGAGACTATGTGTTTGAGGGAGGGAAACAGGCAGAGAGAGAAAGACAGAGCAAACCAGAGGCAGAGACATCATCGTGGGGGCTGGCAGTGACGTGGGAATAACTTCTGAATTCTCTGTTTATCCAAGTTTGCCGCTGGTGTTTTTACAGGAAGCTGTAAGGACTTCCTGCTTTGGCTCTCACAGATGCAGGCCCAGATAACCGCCTATTTACATACCTTCAGGGCAAGGCGGGGGCCTGAGCTGCTGACTCTTGTGGGATTTCTGGACAAGTGCTGATGGATCACCTCCACAGCTATTATCTCTCCACAGCTGACAGGCCTGGCCGTGTGTGTGTGTGTGTGTGTGTGTGTGTGTGTGTGTGTGTGTGTGTGTGTGTGTGTAAGGGTATTGCCTTTCTTCTGTATTCCAAGAGTCCGTGAAGCTCAGCACTAGGCTCTTGATTCATGTCACCTCCTTCACTACTATGCCCTGTGCCCATCCATAGAAACCGCGGTCTCCATTTTGTATTCGAGAAGCCAGGGCTTTGCTTTAGAACGGTACTTCCCAACTGGGGGAGATTGTTATAACTTAGGGGTGGCCAAGAAATCAAATTTCAAATTATGAACAGCTCAGCCTCTACAACAAATAATTACCCATTACAAATGTCGCTTTGAATCATTCACATAGAACATTCCAGCAACATGGCTGGCATGTGAGCGGACATCATTCAAGGTTGTGCACACCTCATAATACAGAAAAGATAGACACCAGACTCCTGATGTCAGCACCATGCTAGTCCAAAATCTGTACTGGGTACCTGTCTGTTCTCTCCTCATGCTGCCCTGTCTGTAGCCTTTACCCTTTCTCTCAAAAGAGTTGATTCCACTCCCATGGGCCTGGACTTCTCCTTGAGGGGAAGCTTGAGCCTTGGGGCATTGTGTTGAATGTTATTTTTCCCCCTGTGGGTGTGGGTGTGTGCACGCACACATGGAGGCCAGGATGTTGGGTGTTCTGCTCCATCACTCTGCCTTATACCTTTGAGACAGGGTCTCTCTTCAAGCCTAGAGCCGGGCTGGCAGCAACCAGGCCCCAGTGATCCTCTTGCCTCTGTCCTCCACAGAGCAACACAGGGTAACAGGTGTCTCTGTGGCCATGCCCAGCCTTATCATATGGGTACTGGGGATCCAAACTCAGGTCCTCTCTCTTGTGCAGCAAGCACTCCTGCCCACTGAGCCATCTCTGAAGCCCATTGCATGTTTAAGCTTTACTTCTAAATTATTTCAGTACCAGATCACAGAACTCTAAACGTGAATAGTTGAGTCATTCACCTAGGACTGCTCTCATATATTTAATTCATTCAGAACCCTCCCCTGACCCCCCCCCCCACACACACACACACAGGTGCTCTGTGCTTTCTCTGGCTGGGTGCAAAACAAGGAAAAGAGACTGTAGCCATCAGTGAAAAACACTAACCACGGCATTTGCTGAACACTTCATAGCATCCAGGCATCAACTCATGCAATCCTCCAGTGACCCTGTAAGATTTTTGTTAAACGGTACAGATGTAAAAGAACGGTATACCCAAAATTGTCTCTTGACTTAAGGAAGGTGACTCGGAGGCCTAAGTGGAAGCTGGAGGAAGGATTGTCTGGATGGCTGAGAACATACCAGGCAGATAGATCCAATCCACAGTGGGTCTGGAAATGTTGTAAAAAGGCATTACATCTGGAGGGGCAGGTGCTGGGCACATCTGTCACACAGGTAAATCTGGTCTTGCCCAGATGGATGACTCAGCTCACTTCATGGAAAGCTCCATTGTTCAAGGTTCAGGTCTCAAGGTTGAGTTAGAAGAGGAAGCTGAATAGATTACCACCATGTCCTCACCTTCTCTTGCCCCAGCAACCATTTCCAGGGATTTCCCCAATGCTCTTCATCTAGAATAAGAGATGCACTGTGTAGATACCAGGAAGATGATCCAAATGTTGACAAGAATTTTCACTATTTAGATGGACTCCAGACCTATGTTAGTGGGAATGTAGCCAACTCATCAAACCTAGTCAGTTAACAAGAGAAGGCTATTTAATGAGCACATACTCTGCTCTTGAACACAGGAGGGCAAATGCCATTGATAACAATGAGGTCCCAGGCATTAGGACCTGGTGGTCTCCTAGGAAACCTACAAGGCCTACCAAATAAACAACATAGAGGAAAATGACTACATTGTGTCTATGGAAAGGAAAGGGAGACCACAATTGAACAGGGAAACGATTGATATGCAAAAGGAAAAAAAATGAGGTCTGAGTGGGTATCTAGAAGGCAAAACTCTAGCTGAGTCATAAAGGATAAATAAGGAAGAACAGGCAAGATCTTGATTATCAGGGCAAGCTCTTGATTGTCAAGGTATGTCCCAGTGACCAGTAACTCAGAATAAATCAAGGGATGTTGAGCTCAATATATTTCTGAATTTCCCAAGACAATATGGAAGGTCTCTCATTATCTAGCCCTAGCCTCCCTGCAGTAGGTCAACTCTGGCCTCACCGCCTCTCCCCTGATGCACTTCACTGCCAAGCCTGGCTGACAGAGACCTTCTCCAACCTGTAGTCTCAGCATGGTGTCTAGTTTTTGTCTCCTTGAGGACTTCTCTTCCTGCCCCCGCAAAGGAGGCCACTATCTTTACAGGAACAGCTTAATGCTGCCTCCTTTGTGAAACCTTCTTTTTTGCCACGTTCTTTCCTCTCTCTTCTCACTCTACATCACAGCCCTGTGCATTGCAGGCTGCCACAGCACACTCCTTAGACATGAAGAAGCTTCTTCATGGGATCAGCGATGTGTCTAACTCTACAAAGCCAGTCTTCCATATCCGTGCACTCAGTGCCCATGGATTCAACCAACCACAGCTCCAAAATATTCAGAGAAAGTTGCTTTTGTACTGAACAAAGCTGTAGAAGAACAATTTACACAGGGAATAATTACATCCAGTACTGTAAGTGATCTGTAACGACTTGAAGTCCATGGGAGGATTCCATGTTATATGTAAATGAAAAATACCAGGCCATCTTATGTGAAATTCAGTCTCCGCAAATGTGTTATTCTCAGAGGTCCTGGAACCAGCACCCCATGAATACTGCAGGAAAACGGTACTTACACACCTGACCCCGGCATCAGCATGACTCAGAAGGTACAGCAAGTACCGCGTGGGTGGATTGAACCAGGAAATGAGTATCTCTAACACTGAAAGGACAGAGCTGGGTGTGTCTGGAGTTGTACGGTCCATGCCGGTGGTTACTAACTGCACGTGGCTATTTAAATCTGAAACTGCAGTTCCTCACATGCAACAGCGATGTTTGGAGAGTGGCTATGGTACTGTAGAAAGTGTAACTAGGCAATACTGCACTGGCTCCTAATCTTATTCTCCCATCTCTGTCTGTAACATCTTCTTTTCCAGGGATGCTGGTGGCCAAGGACGGGGGAGCTGGGGTTTGGAGACGGTTATTGCTGTTCCTTGTCAATCAAATCACTCCTGATGAGTGGGCCTGCAGAGCTAGATCTAGGGTTGTTGTCTTAAGACTTGGGTACTTGTCACGGAGAAAACCAGAGTCAATGTCCTAGATGAGCTAGTTCAGCTCCAATGGGCTCTGCAAGGCTCAAAGGTACTTGACAGGCTTGGAAACACAGGTGTCTCCTGCGTTTAATTGAAGATGTTATGAATGGGCATAATGAAGGCGGAGCAATCTGAAGGATGTGTTTCTTGAGGGGGGGGGAAGAAAGAGGAAAAAAGAAAACAGCTAAGTCATTTTCTTCTGATGTTTAGCTCACTTATCCAGTTAAACAGTGTTTATTGAATCCTAGGATCAGATTACAAATGTCATCCCTCACTCAAGTGAATCTGTACAGGGACAATGATTAACACACATGAAAAGAGGCTGCCTCCAGGATGAGAATGGGGAAAGGCTGAGAACCCCCCAGTGTTCAGTCTCTTTGACGCTGTCACTTCAAGTTCCAGGGAGGCACTCACACTGGGGTCTAGGTGGTGGTGGCCCTAGGACCCTGCCTTCCTGGTGGGTGGAGGTGTGCACAATTTGAACTTCTGCTCTATGGGCAAATCCTCTTTTTTTTTCCAGAATATAAAATACGCATGATTCCACAATTATAATAAAATATACATATTTCTGCAAGTCTTTCCAGCATGCAAAGTGCCTTTTTACATAATATTTCATCTGATCTTCCTGACAGGGGATGGAATGAAGCCTTTGGGTTTGGAGAATAAATGCTCATTCCAGTCTGTGTCTCTAGTGCATAGCTGAGTTTCAGGCACACAGTGGTTGCTTAATAGGCTGTTTGAGGAAAGAGAAGGTGGGAGAAAGAAAAAAGAGAGAGAGATAGGGAAGGAGGGGTGAGGATGGGAAAGAGGAGTGAGGGAGAGACAGAGGGGGAGAGGAAAGGAAAGAGGGAGAGAGGGAGGGAGGGAACGAGGGAGGGAGGGAAAGAGGAAAGGAGGAAAGAAGAAGAAGCACAGGACAACAGAAAAGAAGAGAAGGAAAAGTGAAAGAGGGTAGGAAAAAGAAGGGAGGAGAGGGAGGAAGGCAGCTTGCGGGACACCCTTCACTGTTAGTTCCCGTTCACAGATGAAGAAAAGCGAACTGCAGGATTTAACGACGTAATAGTTGATGGCATCACAAGCAGGGGACGTGGTGTGAATCCAGGCCTCTGTCTCCAGATGGCATTCTATCGTTCCACCTACTCTCCGGGAAATCCTCTTCAAGCACAAAGGGACACAGCCTGTCCACCTACTCATCCTTCCTATGGTACAGGCTTCCTCACACAGGAAACCAGAAAAAGACCTCTCCCTGCCTGACAAGGACCTCTCCTCCATGACCCTTGGTCTCCTCCCCCTGACCCTTGAAATGTCATTACCCACTCTGTGTTCCTCAGCTTCCAATTGGAAGCCAGCACAAAGGGACAAAAGAGAGACAAGCTAGAGCATGGCCGAGGCATTTGAGAAACAAGCTCGGAGCAAGCTTCCTCCCAAGGATGCCTCCGCTCATCTGTGCTTAAATTCCAATGAGTCAGGACTTAGGGGGTGTCATTACGCCTGTAACATTTTTATAATGAAGCTGTGTCTGGAAGTAGGTAAGGAAAAAAAATAATCTTTGACATGGGGAAAAAAATGAGTGATAGGCTATGCTCCCAAGATGACCAAAGGGACTTCCTGGAGCAGGCGGAGCAGTTGTTAATGGGTCGTGCTGTGGCCATGATGTTCGGAATAATTAAACCACGAGCTTAGAGAAATCCCAGTCGTGGGAGCATGGTGACAAGACCATGTCTCCACCTCACACACACACACACACACACACACACACACACAAACTTTCCAAGGCTCCTAACAGAACAAAGCGGTTTTTACTATCACCAAATCTTTATGAATTGCCATCCTTGAGGTGACGTTATAGACTTTATGATCACATTTAGGTAGCTTCTTTAAATTATTGAAGGTATTTCAGAGGGCCTGGTCTCATGGAACAGAGCTGGGAGAGAGGTCCCTGTCCCCCATCTGGAGGTGGGTTAATGATGGTGTTTCTAGTGCACAACGCATCCAGGACACTGAGGTTAATAAAACCCGTAGCTCTTCTTCATGGGTACCAGGGGATGGTTAATGTTCAAGACTGTGCAGGACCTCGGCTTAATGTTCCATATGAAGGATCGACCTGCCAGACGGCACCCTCCCTCGTGCCAGCCTTGCATATTAGCACATGCCAGAAAGGGGCTAAGCAATCTAGAAAGTTAGGTGCTTTTCAACCCGTTGGCTGGCATGAGCCAGTCTTTCTGTGCCCCCAACCCACTATTCAGGGTCAGCTACTGCATGTACAAAGATCACTGAATGAAGCGCTAGGATGGCCAATGCCTCTTTCCTCCTGGCTCTAGATGACAGTACGTCTCTCCAGACTGGGTTCCCCTCCTTTGTTCTGGTACCTAAAAGAACAGGGTTCTCTCCTCCTTTGGTCTATATACACAGAGAGATCTGGAATGATACAGGGTGATACGTCAGTTTTAAACTTACAAATGCAGGCTTTGCTTCATGGGAAATGAATTGGACCCCCTTAATATCCTGTATAGCAGAAACATCCCTGTGCCTTCCAAACCCAGATGCTGAAATCTAACCCCCAAGGTGATGGTATCAGGATACGGCAACTCGGGGAGGCAACGCTTGGGTCATGAGAATAGAGTCCTTAAGGAGGAGATGTGGGACTTTATTAAAGAGGCCCTGAGAAGTTGAGATTGCCCCGTGAGCACTGGGAAGGTGTAACAAGAAAACATCAGCTGTGAACACAGAAAGAAGTTCTCACCAGACAAGAAGCCGGCCAGTACCTTGATCTTGGATTTTCATATTCCAGAACTGGGAGAAATGGCTTTCCATTGTTTGTGAGCCTCTCAATCTGTGGTATTCTCTCAGGCCACATAGACTAAAACACAGCTGAACTCTGGCCAAGTGGCCAGGTCACTCAGACTTGGTTTGACAATGGCTAGAAATAGATTGTGAGAGGGACTATGAAGGCAAGGAGTTACCCCAGGAGTTGAGTCTGGCGGAGCACAGTGGGAGAGTGAGGAAAGCATCGGGTAAACAAGGGGTAGTGTCTGCCATTTTTAAGTCTCCATGGGCAACTGGAGGTAATTCCACTAGCGACCTTTAGGAGATGGTGTACTAAAAGAGCCTCAGAATGGGCCCACCCAGGGCTGAAGTATTTAAATACAACTCCTGTTCCTCCCTGGCTGCCAGATGCTCCAGGGTTTCTGGCTCACCATGCCTGTGCGTAGAATGGGTTCTTCTACTCCCAGAAAAGGACACTACCCAAGGGTAGAACATGGGAAAATATGTGTGACACATACCATGCCTGGTAGGAATTGAGATGTGTTTGCTAACATGAAGTCCAAATTCTTTCTCTCCCAAATGAGGTCACTACTTCCTACATCTAGCAGGAAGATGAAATGTGGTAATACAGGAACCCGATGAATACTAGTTACAGTTATTGCTAACCAAATAACAAAGGGCAGGTTTGTTTACTACAACTGGAACTATAAACTAGATCTGATAGAGAAGCCTGCTAACTTGCCTGCATTTGGGTGTCAGCGACACAGTAGCACCCTTTGTGTGAGTTCTCAGGGTCAGTCACTAAGAACTAACCTCGATGGACTCTGTGAGTACTTTACAAGTAGGCAAAGAACGAGTGAATGAATGAATGGATGTAGAAATGCCCAGGCACATGAGAGCAGAAATGGAGCCATGTTTAATGAGAAGATAAATTGGTTAGAGAAGTTACAACTTCTTGAACTCCCCTCCCTGAATTGCATTCACATCCAGGAAGCTATGCTGGCACAGCCAGGAGATCTCCCTTTTTGCTTTTGCAAACATAGTTCTTGCCTGTTGTTAGACACCAGACAGACATTCCCCATCCTACAACTAAGAATAAATAGTGTTCAGTCTGCTTTAAAAAAAGCAGGTGGGGGGAGATCCCAGTACCTCTCAGGTCACTGTGCGTCACTCATCCACAGCATAACTCCATGCTGTCTTCAAATTCTAGTTGGTGAAAATGGCTTTAACATCCAGATGTGAAAATATTCATGTCAATCAGATGCCCCCCCCCCCCCCCCCCGTGAGGTTTAATGAATAATGGAAACAGGCCTCAGTGAGAGCGTTCATAACAACAACAGATGCTTCCCGAAGCATGCATAGAAGCAGGATGGGGTGGGGGACAGGAGATGAGTTTCTTTTCATTACCCTCCTAATGCCATTTCTACCCACTTCACCTATTCAGGTGTGGAAATATGACATAGCAAAGATAGGTCTCCTCTTCCCCAGGAGTCCAAGCCATAAACAAAAGCATTCTGGGAAATTCTTCTGACCATCAGGATCCTGAACCTCTAGTTTCTATGTTGACACTTCACCTTTGAGTCACCCTCTCATGTTTTGTTTTGTTGAGACACACATATTAAGTGTGTGTTCTGGTTTAGGGCCCATTCTCAACCATGTCCCTGCTCTGAGATCTCATCATCCATACAGGAGACCAGAGAACAAAGTCAGTGTGGAAGGGTCTTATTGGAATTCCAGAGCCAGTGGAAATCCTCACCTTGGAGGGCCAGGCTCAGCCAGAACCAAATCCTTAAGCCTAAGACATGACATTTAGGGACAGAAAGCTGGGGACACAGACCAGCCAGAAATGGTGCTCCTCACAGTAGATATACACAGAAGCAAGGAGGTCAGAGCCTCTTGTTCCAGCTTCCTTTCCCTCTGTAGACAGCAGTGTCATCCAAACGCTGAGACCTTTATGCTTAATGCCATCCTGAAAGGATGCTGGGCAGCCTTCTTCTTCTTCTTCTTCTTCTTCTTCTTCTTCTTCTTCTTCTTCTTCTTCTTCTTCTTCTCCTCCTCCTCCTCCTCCTCCTCCTCCTCCTCCTCCTCCTCCTCCTCCTCCTCCTCCTTTTTAAATGGAGATCCAAGTTGGAAGACAATGATTCCTACACACACATTAACACAGCAAATGCCAAGTCTCTGTCCTATTCCAGATCTTCTATTCTATACCAACGATTGGCAGCTGATTGAGAAACTGGCCTACATGTCTAGAATGGATGTTTCCGTGGGGAACATGAATATATTAGCGAGGCAAGCATTGAACCTACATCTGCAATGCGACAACTGTCATGCCCATCCCTGTGACACAATATCATGAGGGCTTTACTGTACTCGTTCACCTCCACAGAAGGAAACAAAAGTACAAGTGAGGTAACAGCCACATCAAAGAGTCAGAGTCCACCTTGAGGGCAGGGCCTCACCTAGGACTGCCTGGCGCCAGCCCTGCCTCTCATCCATCCTGGAGCAGGACCCCCAGGAGTAGGAAGGAACTAGTGGCTTCAGGCTCCCAACCATGCGTGACTGGCCCCTTTGTGGTCGTTGGACTCTACCTGATGATGGCATGAAAATAGTTGTGTTCCTTTGTATCTCAGGTCCTCTAGATGGATCCCAGGCTCCAGCAGCTTCTGCCAGTTCTGCCTCTGGGAACGGAAGCAAGGGACAAGGCAGTTCTATCTGATCCTATCAGCAAGGAGTCCCCTGTCCCTTGGCCGGGTGCCAGACACAGGGCTTCTAGGACCCCACCCTTCAAGGCAGCTGGCTTCCTTGGCCTTTTACCAGCCCCACCCCCACCCCACCCCAACCCCTGTCACCTCCAACCTTTTGCCTAGGGCCCCACTGACTGACTTTAGCCGGTCTCTGGCCTCCGACAGGGCGCCAAAGCTGCTCCTGGACTTGGGCCAGGCCCACTCCCATACAGCCTCTCCCCAGCCATGCTGGGGCCACCAAGACTCACAGGCTAGCCTGGTACCAAGGTTGCACAGAGTGTTTGCTGAGGTTAGGTGAACCTGGAGATGAAAGAGCCCCAATTCCAGCTTATCCGGACTCAGAGAGGCGCTGACCTCTGTCTTCACTCCCTCGTGGGTTAAGCCTTTCCTCACAGCCCCTTTTACCGCCCGTTTCTGCTCCCCAGTGTTGTGTGAAGGGGGCACCAGATTACTCAACATTCACCTTTCTTCCACCTGAAGACCCCCATGAAAGAATAATCTAACACTCTCCCATTTTATAGATGAATGAACTGAGATCCAGAAAAGAAATATCAGTTCTGCTTGAAAGCTCCTTGACAGCCAGCAAACCGCAGAACCTGAATTCAAGCCCATCCTGCTTCTGCTCACAGTCCACAGTCACAGCCACTCGGTAGCTGTGGGACTCTGCGTGATTTGATTTCTGCTCTTGGCCTCAGTCCTCATCTGTGAAATGGGGACAGCAGCAGTGACTGCTGCTCAAGGTGCTTGTGAAAGGTGAGTGAACTGCCCTGAGGTGGGAGTGTGTAGCAGGCCTAGAGACAGGGCGGTTACTGGTGACTGACTGTAGCCAGCGTTGGTAACGGTGTCCTTAACGGTGACCCTTCCTACTTGGCGCCCCCAAGCCCTGCTGGTTTGTGGTCCACATTACTGTTATGAACTCTGCGTCTCTGCTCCTGCCTCACACTCAGGTCCCTCAGTTTTCCTTTTCACCTCATCCAGTTTACTGGCCTTAAAGCCCAGAGATGTCTATAAACTTCACTATTAATATTTCTGTGCTAAGTTTACTAATTAGTTATTATTTTTCTATTATTAATGTTTCCCGGAGAGGTGGCCAAGTGGTGACCTGGCAGAGGTGTGTGTTTTTTTCTCCTTTCCTTCCTTCCTTCCTTCCTTCCTTCCTTCCTTCCTTCCTTCCTTCTTTCCTTCCTTCCTTCTTTCCTTCCTTCCTTCTTTCTTTCTTTTCCTGAAGTTCTTGGGTGCATTTTTCCTCCAACTAATTTAGTAATTGTGACAGACTGACTTATTTTACATAGGAATAATAATCCAAAGTGAAAGAGCCCCCCTCACTTCCTTAAAGTTTATTTCTATTGAAGTACACAGTCAGCAGACCCTGGATTTAAATGACAGTTCTCCCAATTAGAGGCTGTGTGCCTCTAGACAACTTACTTAACATTTCTGAGCTGTGTTTCCTTTTCCAACTACAAAGGAAGGCAGGAAGTATAGAAATCTCTTTAGGGGACTTTGCAGAGTTTGGTGAGAGAATGGGGAGCCAGTGGCTGGCATACAGTAGATATTTAACCAAAGATAAATCGAAAATTTAGTTGGAATAGAGTTAAAGGACATGGTAATGCGGGGAAAGGAAAGGAAATAAAGAAATACGTTTTGTTTAGCCAAATCCATGATGTGAAATGAGACTGTGGACAGAGATGGACCAGCAGTGGAGACTCAGCGCCACACTGTGTCCCCAGCTGGGCAGGACTTTAGAGGTTGCAGAGGGCAAGGCCCAAGCCCTCTCTGCCACTTCCTGGTGAAATAGGCTGTTTTCTTTGAGAGCAATGCCCAGCCTCCTCACAGAGTGGAGGGAGTAAGGTTCAGAGTCCACACTAACAGGCTAGATGGTGGCGTGTGCCTCTTCTCTCTCTCTCTCTCTCTCTCTCTCTCTCTCTCTCTCTCTCTCTCTCTGCACGTGTATGTGTGTGTGTGTGGGGGGGTGTGAATCATCTTGCATTTATCCAGCCTCTCCCTGCAAGGCTCGGCAGCCTCGGTTTTGGACAGGGCGGAGTGTAGAAGTGGTTGCTTCTCCTTCCATGGGGCAGCTCAGCTCCATTTCTCAACATTCATTCCCAATTAAACAAACAAACAAACAAAAATGTTAAAAGTCCTTGTCTGTTAGCTGGCCAAGGCCAAGAAGTGGCTCAGGAGCCAGAACTCCTGGGTTCACTTTCAGCCGACTGCAGAATCTGTGGGAGCGCAGGGCAGGTTGTGAGGATGCCAGAGGGATAGTGGTCTGGACTAGATGTTCCCACACAGAGCCCAGCTCCACCTGTTTCAGAGGTGAGGAAGCCAGAGAGCGGATGCTCTGATGAATGAGAAGGGTGCCTTGAAACATGGACCAGATGGACTCATGTGCTGGGCTGTGGGCAATGAGCACAAATGGATTCTTTTGTTTGACCCTCCAAATGACCTTTTAGAGTTACAGAGGCATCAGGATGGCTGGACAGATCAATGTCGTTAGGCAGCTAACCACAAGACAAGGGATATCCAGGTGGATCTCCGGATGCCTACAAAGATGCCCTTTAGGGTACATTTGCAAGAGTTGCCACAGTACACAAAGGTTGGGGGCTGTGTGATTTGAAGACAAAGGGTCCAAGAGCCAATGGATGTTCTCAGCTCCTAGAAACAACAGCAACACAAAAGCCAGGTAAGAAATTTTTCTGCAATGGTCCCCAAAGGAGACAAGTTCTGGAGATGGTCAGCCCAGCAGGTAGACTATAGTTTAATAACAATAAAAAGCAATATTATCAATTCCACAGGCAGGCCTGTTTTCCATGGGTCTTAGGTGAGCTACAGAGTCCCTTCAGCCTGGTGGGCAAAACCTGTGGCAGTCAGGGGCAGCTAAAGTTTTAGGGTCATAAGGATGTCCTAGAAGGACCCTTCATCTGGGACGTGGAATCTACTCTGGCCATAAGGATGTATATAAGAAAGAAGTATTTTGCTATCAGTTCCTATAACCACACTGAGAAGATTCCAGATGATACTGAGGCAGGGATAAGGGCCAGCAAGTCCCTAAGGATCAGGATTGTGACACTCAGGCCATCCCCTGTGCAAAGAGCCTGTCACACCAGCCTTCACTTCCCAGCCCTTTACAATTATTTTTTCAACAAAAACTACAATGTTAATAGTCAGGCAGCTGGGTTTTTATTATTCATACTGATTTCTAAAAGGGAACATTCTGGCTTTAATTAGAATGAAAAATATGAGTTGTAGAAATATTCAAATATCACATGGCGCCATTATTTACACCATTGATTCCAGCAGGCAGATAAACATAGAGTCAGATGTGTGCTCTATGCTATTTAAAGAACAGAGCTTCATTAATATGCTTCCACATCTCCACACATGGGTGAGGGCCTGTAAAGAAAGCCATGGTAAGGATACCACCACGCATGTGGCCTTAGAGGTGTGGGAGACACGGGTCCCAGAGGGATCCTAACCAAATATTTACTTTCACGTAGGGTCCTGCGTCAGACCCATGCCACTGTGCATTGGGAAATTTTATGAATGCCTATCTTCCTAGAGAATTACCTCACAAGATCAGAATTTGGTTCATTTAACAGATAGGTAAGCTGGGCTGCCCCCCCCCCCCCAAGCTTGTGTATTTGAACACGTGGTCCCCAGAGTGCAACTTTTCAGATACAGAGGTAGCCAGCATATGCAGGCTGCAGAGTGTGAGCCTTGAAGGTTATACCCACCCTAGGCCCTGGCTTCCCGTTCCTGTCTGTTGAGGTGATGTCATCAGCCAACACTCCCTTCCATCGTAAATACAGCCCCTCCTACCTGCACGCCCTCCCTATGATGGATCCCCTAAACTGTGAGCCAAATAAAAAACAAACCCCTTTCTTTCTCCATTAAGTTGTTCCTGTCAGATGTTGTCATAATAACAGGAAAAGTAATTAATATGGAAGCTAAGCGACCAGTGCATCCACCTTGCAGAGAAGGGGAGGAAATTTGTCCAAGGCTGAACCCACCACTGTGGAGTAGGTCACACCTCCCACGGGGCCTGAGGATGATGGATGCTTCTTGCCATGTGTGCTAAACGGGTTATGGCACTAGTTCTCCAAACGATATACTGGGGTAGCCTGATGCTCAAGTTGTACCCCAGGCCCTTTCAACCAGACTGTGAGGCTGAGACAAGCACCCATGTTCCATGAAGCTCCCTGAGTGGTTCCAACACACAGCTACAGGGAGAGATGACCTGTGCTTTAATGTGCTGCCCTAAAAGAGCCCAAAGTCCCTGCAAGAAGGGCTATGATTTACCCATTTTTCCTTTATTATTCTTGTTGCTGCATGTAGGCCAGCAGTTGGCTTTATGCATCATCCTTTGTTTTTCTCTATGTGATTTGGAGACTGGGATTTTTACTGAACACAAAGCTTGTAATACAAACTGCTAAACGGTCTTATTAATAAAAAACCCAGAGCAGGATGTTGGGATGAGACAAGCCAGTCACAAGTTCTTACTGCTAGGAAGTCCTCAGCCCAAGAGAAACTACTTCCTATATACTCAAGCCTTATATACCTTTCTGTGCCCTGCCATCTTACTTCCTTTCTCTGCCCAGCTACATCACTTCCTCTTTCCACCCAGCTCTATCATTTCCTGTCTGTCTGTATAGACCTCCAGACCTCTATGGTTAACTAGTGCTGGGATTAAAGGCAAGTGCTACCATGCCTGGCTCTGTTCCCACTGTGGCCTTGAACTCACGGAGGTCCAGATGAATCTATGTTTCTTGAATTCTAGGATTAAAGGCGTGTGCTGCCACTGCCTGACCTCTATGTTTAATATAGTGGCTGGCTCTGTCCTCTGATCCCCAGGCAAGCTGTATTTGTTAGAGCACAAATAAAATATCACCACACTTGCTGGTTTGGCTACACTGGCTGACCATTGAGCCACGGGAACCCGCCTTTCTCATCACCCAGCACTGCCACCTCCAGTTTTGAGTTAAACTCAGAAACCTGAGCTCACATTCTCATGCGTGTCCAGCAAGAATTTTGCCCAGTGAACCATCTCTACACCCTCTGTTTATTCATTTTAAAGATTGGAGGTTATGTGACATCCACTGAGTTGGGATTGAATTGGAACATTCTAGAACCTTCTTTATCCACACAGAGACTCCCTGGAGTGACTGTTTATGTGTCAAAAGAGGCTTTTTAAGGGCAAGTGTGCGGTGCCTTCTGGTTATATAAAAGTCAAGGTTATCTTCTTATTTCCCCATCTTGTAGCTTCTATGTCTTTGAACAATCGCGAAAGTAAAAGTCCCTTTCCTGGAAGAAGCCCATTTTCTCTAGAGTGCTGACCCTTATGTCTTCTTTAAGCATAGCAGCCAGGCATGGGCATCATAAATGTAGACCTGGGATAGCCAAGGGGAGTCTTCTGTGTCTAAGCCCTTCACCATGGAACTTGACAGCACCTTCAGCCCTGTTCCGGGCCCAACAGCAGTCTGTGCTCAGAGAGTGAGGTCTGGTCTCCTGGATAAGGAAGTGGGGTCTTTTTTCCTTCCAATATGCTGCAATTAAGCTGGAAGGCAGTGTTCAGTTGGCCAACAGGACCAAAGGGCCTGTGGCTATTCTGGTGTCCTGCCTGATGCTTTCACCGGGACGACCTCAGTCCTTCTCTGCTTGTCTGGTTCTTTCTCTCTCGCCCACCCTCACCACATCAGCCCCAGAGCACATCATTATGACTTTCTTTGGGCACCTTTAACAAGCAGTCATGAAACTTGCTAACAGCTGAAAACACACACTTGGGCTTTCACAGTCTGCGGTCCCATTTTAGAGGCTCTGAAGGGGAATGCATCCCAGACTTTCCTCAGGCCAAGGTAGTAGCTAGCAATCTGACACATTCTACGGTTTGTAGGTGTATAGTCCAGTCTCTGCCTTTGTGGTCACATGGCTCTCCACCTCCATGTCTCTCTGCACTATGATACAGCCTTTTAAAAATGACCCTAGTCTTTGAATTAGGACCAACCTACTCTAGTGTGCTGCTGCTGCACTCGTTATAACTTTAACAAACCCATTTTCAAGCATGTTCCCATTCTTAGCATCATGGCTTGAATTTGAAATGCCCCTCCCCGCCTCACACACACACACACACACGCACACGCGCGCACACACACACACACACACACACACACACACACACACACACACAAGCTCATGTGTTTGAACGCTTGGTCTCTAGCTGATGGTCCCACTTAGGAAGATTGTGAGCCTTTCAGGATGTAGGGCCTCGCTAGAGGATATGGGCCATTGTGAGGTAAGACTCAATAGTCATAGTTCAGATTCTTCTCCTCCGTGTTTCCAGATCCTCCAGGATGTAAGAAGCTGTGCTAGAAGGTCTCACCACCACAGACGAAGATGTGCTACCATCATGCATTGCCACCACGACAGGCTGAATTTCCTGAAACCCCCGAGCTGAAGTAGCCCTTCCCTTCCCTAAGCTGCTTCTGGTGGGCATTTTGTCATGGTGTCGAGAAGAGGAACAAATGCACTTAGATTACAAGGGACAAGAATTTAGGGGAGACACTAGTTCACCCAAAAGCAAAGTCACTCAGCTGGCATTCTTCAAAGGACCTCTTGGATCATGTCACTACTCCGTTGATACTTTCTTTTGTACAATGGTACTTGGAATAAAATCTAATTCCTGGGGCTAGGGAGACACCTCAGCTGCTAAGGGCACACACTGTTCTTGTAGAGGACCAGAGTTTACTTCCTACAATCCACGCTGAGTGGCTGACAACCACTTTTAACTCCAGTTCCAGGGGGATCCTACACCCCTGGCCTCTCTGTGAGCATCTGTACACACAAATAAATAATTAAAAAATAAGTATTTAAAAACTTCAACTCTGTAGCCCAGCCTTCAGACCCTGATAGGCTCAGGTATGGACAGTATCCCCAGTCCCAGCCCAAAGCCTATCAGTACCTCTACCTCAGGCCCATTTAACTGCCAGAGCCTAAGCTTAGTGCAATTCTTGGTTCAATGTTAGGTGGAGCAGTGGCTGGATTCAGTAAGCATTTAGTAAGTACCTACTGCAGACATGCTTCTATGCACCAGGCTGGAACATAGAGGGGGTATGGGAGGTAGCTCAGTGGCGGGCAGTATACCTGCCCTATCCAAGGCGCTGAATTCAAGTACCACAAAAGTAAAATAAGGAAAACATGTGTCCTGTGTGCTTGGGAAGACGTCTCTAACCAGATGATCAGTAAGACAGAGCCAGTGAAAGATGCATGAGCTGAGGGCCCAGGAGGCCCAGGGAAGGAGGAAGCACTTTGGTCTGTGGGACCAGGCGGAAGTGAGGGAGAGGCTCCCAGCAGACCAGACTTCTGAACAGTCTGGAAGGAAGATTTTCGGTCTAACTCCAGGCTGCCAGGAATAGAGAGCCAATCATTACCGCAAGGAGCAAGGGGAGGCTGTTCGGCAGCGCTGAGCGGGTCGTCCTCAGCACCGGCACCGTCTGATGCAGCGTCTCCTTTCCCTCTGTGTTCTTGCCTGCTTTGTGAGCATCCACACAGGATGTGCTAGGAGGAACACAGGCTTGGAAGATGTGGACAGCGGAAGCACTTCTTTCTTGCATAAGTGGGGTCACACAAATTCTACTTCCCAGTGTTCACGTGAGGGAGAAATGAGGGGAAGCAGATGCCATGCTTCTCGGGATCTGCAGGCTTTAGCTCTAGAACTGCCATAGATACCAACGTCTGCAAATGTTGGACTTTATACCAAACAGCACAGAGTCTACATGGAATCTGTGTCCACCTTCTCCTGTACTTTAAACCACATCTGGGTTATTCACAACACCCATTATGATACAAGTATCAGGTAAAGAACTGTTTTACTGCATTGTCTGAGGAATAAGTGTGTATGTTTAGTATATATGCTATGTTAGTTTTGTTTTGTTTCCTTTTTGGAGACAGGGCCTCATGTAGGCCTCAAACTCTCTATTTAGCTGAGGGTGACTATGAACTCCTGACCCTTTTGCCTCCACCTCCCTGGTGCTGGGATTGTAGGCATGTATGACTCTACCCAGCTCACCCATCACTAGGGCTCAAATCCAGGGCTTTACAGGTGGTAGGCAAGTCCTCTACCAACTTAGCTGCATCACAGCCCTGGTGTGTTTTTACGACATAGCTTTGAAAGACTAGCAAGATGACCAAGGCTGTCAGCCTGACTTATGGGGGAAGAAGAGAATTGGCTTCTGCAAGTTACATCTGACTGCCACAAGAACCAGCGGCACAAGTGGGCCCTGATACACACACACACACACACACACACACACACACACACACACACACACGCACACACACACACTCCAATTAACTAACTAGTTAAATGTAAAACAATTAAAAATAATTTTGATCCTTGGTTAGTTGAATCAATGAATGTGGATGTGGATGTGGAGTCAATTGTTACATGCTGAGAACTGCGCCTAATTCATTTAGATGCTCAAAAAATCCAGCTTTGTACTGAGAGTGGAAGACACCAGTGGAGTGCTTGCCTATCGCTCCCAAGGTCCTGTGTTTGATCCCTAGAACAAGAAGGAAGGAAGAAAGGAAGGAAGGAAGGAAGGAAGGAAGGAAGGAAGGAAGGAAGGAAAGAGAAAGAGAGAGGGGGACAGACAGAGAAAAAGAGAGAAATGGGGGAGGAAGGAAGGAGGGAGGGAAGGAAGAAAGGAAGGAGTCTATCTTGAATTTGTTCTGTGTATGTGGTCCTGGGGTCTAAGAAGATCCCTTGATCTAGATGGCTAGGTTGTTGAGGAGGAAGCTGGTATGAAGCAGGCTACCTGGATCCTGGGCTCAGGCTGAACCAGTTTCCCTAAGGAGAGATTATGAGGGGCAGGCAAAGAAAATAGGCCTTTTGCACAGACAAAGTATGCACTGGGCAGGAGGCTCTTTGCGCCAGAAACCGCAGAGCACTAAGACCCATGACTTTCTGCACACATCTTACCTCAGAGATGTGCGAGCAAGAGCCTGTCAGGTGGATGAAGCAGAGGGCACCCAGCACCTCTGCAGCTTGTGGTGTTTCTGCCAGCCAGATGTGTTTGCCAGCCATTCACATTCACTCTAGTCTCTGAGGTCCCACCGGGCACGGAAGAGCCAGGCCCCACAGTGAGGTCACTGGGAGTCAAGCCGGCAGATCTGAGGTAAAGTCAATGGAAACCTTGCTTCCCACCAGCAAACCTGAGCTGCCAAAACAGATTGGGAGAGGAATGAGAAATAAGAGGAGCAAAATAATGTAAAGGAAGCAAGCCCTGAGAGGATCCTGCCCATCCTTTCTGCATAGATTTCCTGCCACGGAGACTGAGCAAAGGGAATGTTTTACCCCTGAGGCCCGGGCAGACAGTGGTCCCAGAGAAGAAAGACAATCACTTCCTGGAAAAGTCTTCTAATTGTTCTTTTAAAAGGAGGCAGGAGCTGCCAGGGGAGGGCCAGTGCACGGGTACTGGGGTTCAGCCCAGGGGGAAGCAGAGGAGAACCCCAGCTTCAGGCAAAGACCCCAGCAGGAGCAGTTCTGAGCATCCCTGGAGCTGATGCCTGAGAGGCAGTTTTAGAATCTTAGCTTTCCCAGGGATGGAACAGAGGGAGCTTTATCTTTATCCAGTCTGTGCCATCGACTGAGCATGGTGGCTTGGGGCGAGTTTCAGGCAAATGTCACCCCCAACACACACACACACACACACACACACACACACACACACACACACACACACACACACACACACATCCCACAAAACTTACATCCCATGTCATTTGTAAAACTCTAAACAGTGAATATCTTAAGGCCTGTTTGGGCTAACCACACAGCTTAAGTAAGATAATATATGAAAGCCTGTAACCAGGGTAGATGGAGAACCTCTATTTGTCACCATCCTTTTCTTCTTTCTCCTTCTCTCCTTTTCTTCCTCTCTCTCCTCTTCTCCTTCTCCTCTTCCTCCTCCTTCATCACCTCCTCTCTCTTCTTATCTTCCCCTCCTCCTCCTTTCTCTTCCCTGTCCTCCCCCTTTCCTCTCCTCCCTCATCCTCCCTTTCTTCTCCTTTCTCTCTTTTTCCTTGCCCCCTCCTTTATTCCTCTGTCTCTCTCCTCTCTTCCTCCTCTGCCTTTTCCCCTTCTCCCATCCCATCCTGTCTCTCTCCCCTTTATCGTTTATCAAGTTGCCATACTTAATTCCTGGCAGCGGAGGACACATGCGTTTTGCCACGAACCCTGGGGAAATAAGTGATACAAGGTGCTTTGGCCCGGGACCCCTCCTGGAGGTGGAAGGTGCCTGGGCACAAGGGGCATCCTGAGGGGCTGGAGGGGAGCTGCACCTGGAGAGTGGGTGAGCTCACATTCAGGGCACCCCCATTTTACTCTCTGCCCTACTTTTTTCGTGGTCTAACCACAGATGTTTCCTTCAATCTCATATTTGAAAAAT
Source organism: Peromyscus californicus insignis (assembly GCF_007827085.1). NCBI lineage: Eukaryota > Metazoa > Chordata > Mammalia > Rodentia > Cricetidae > Peromyscus > Peromyscus californicus. Next base: position 95,315,352 of record NW_026294606.1, read on the forward strand.
CTGCCCCTGGTTTTCACACCATTTCCTGCCAGCTCTTCATCATAATCTCAACTGCCACAAAATAAGGCCTTTTACTTTAATGAAAATGGCAAGAGGGCTGTCCTGGGCGAGCAAGCTGTCACAGTCATTTGACGACGGCGAGGCAAATGGTGTGTCCCTTAGTACTTGCTGCTCTGTGAGGACAATGGTACAAAGAGCACAAGGACCACAGTAAGTTCCTTGACTCACCGGGCATCCTTCGGAATGCTTTCCAGCACTTAGTCCATCCTTCTACTACTCGAAGAAGAAGCTGAGGCAGAAAGAGACTAGGCAGTTTCCTCACACAGGGTTTCAGGGCCAGGATTTGAACTCATTTGGCTAAGAACTGGGACACAGAGTAATGAGCAGCCCTGGTGGAACTTGACACTTTCCCTCAGCCATGCCACATAGAACAGGAGGGAGAGAGAGGCAAAAGTAGTCTCCGAGACTGGAACCCAGCACAGCACCTGGGCAATGCAGAACAAATCCAGTCTTTGAGATCTGAGGCACAGTAGCTCAGAAATGCCCTCCTGATAATCATCTCTGGGCTTTTTAGAGCAAGCAAATCCTTCACTGTTCCAATCTGGAACAGCCCACATCCTGCTTATCAGATGTCCATACAGAACAAGGACAGCTAATTTCTCTGGCCCTGTCCTATCTCCCAGATCTGCAGGCCATTTCCAACCCTGGCATCTGGCTCCTAGTTTCTAAGTGAGAGGCAGCTCCATGGCCAGGGTTCAGAAATCTACAACTCAGAGCAGTGAACACACACTCCAGAGCCCCTGCACCCGCTCCAGGCCAGGTTTTTCATAATTGGTTTTCAGAACAGCCTGTCCATGATGTGTAATTGTTAGCAGTTGTAAAAAGATAACTCACATTTTTAAAAGCTTAAAGCTTGCTCTGTGCAGATAAAAACTGTGACAAATTATATTCCGAAAAATCATAAAAGTAGAGAGAGACATGTTAATAACCAAAGGTGGCGTTTCATTTAGAGGTCAGCCAGAGCTATTAAAGTACTCCGGAATCTCCAGCTTTGGCAGGAGCGATTTGACCAAATCACTTATCTCCTCCAGACCATACCTAAGCATCTCCCTCAGTAAAAAATAATAATAGTAATAATAATAATAATCCACAGACAGTAATGCAGGAGGTCAGGGGAAGCAGTCAAGAAAAGCAATATGGCCCAAATAAACCCAGCTCCCAAGGAGAGTCGCTAGAATCCACCAAGGCCACTCAGCACATCCGTCCATACTGTGTCACCCCTATACTAAGTGACCTGCTCATATCCACTAATGACCGTGTTCAGGCTCATAACACACACACACACACACACACACACACACACACACTTGTACACCATATGAAGTAGACAGGTGAAGAATTTTCTAGAAACACAGGACATAGGTACAGATTTTGTGATGAATCTAAGACAAGCCAACCTAAACTGGTATGGGAGAGACTGGATTGCTTTCCCAAACTCAAAAGCCTTTTTATTCTTAGACAGAAGTCAAGGCACATTCCAAAGAGGAGACAACCACCCCAGCTAGGAAGAGGTGTCAAGGGTTTTAAAGGTAAATTGAGCAGTGGTTGGAGAAAGCAGGAATGAAATGAAGCGGGAATGTTGGCTCTTTGGAAATAAGATATCGGTGAACTGCTGGCTAGACTCTATCATGGCTGGAATGTAGTGTTCACCCACAGGTTCAGTTGTTTGAAAACTTGGTCCCAGCTTGTGACTCTGTTTTGAGAGGTTATGGGACATTTGAGGCAGGAGAACGCAAGGATCACTGGAAGACAATTGTAGGATGGTCCTGCTGCCTGCCTGGACTGCTGGACTCTCTCTCTCTCTCTCTCTCTCTCTCTCTCTCTCTCTCTCTCTCTGCCCCCGCCCCCCCCCCCATCAGCCAAGTGTGAACAAAATGCAGCCACAAACCAAGAGCAGCCACCACCCCTTCCCTGACATGGTGGCCTATATCTCCTGAACCACAAGCTAAACGAAACCTTTCTTCCTTCAATTGCTTCTGTCTGGCATTGGTCACAGAGGCATCAATTAACTAATAGTACGCATTCAAATGTTTTCCAGTCCAACCTGTTGTTGCCACGTGACAATTAGCCTCTTCAATGGGGACTGGTTTTCCATGCGGATTATTCTGACCCTGGTTCATACTCTGTGCCACAGAGTCCAAGATAGTGCATTAGTTACTCTTCTGATTCTGTGAGAAAACACTACAATGAAAGCAACTCATGGAAGAAAGTTTCTTTTGGTTTTTGGTTCCAGAGGTTGAGTCTGTATTCTTGGGGGAAGTCATGGCCTCAGGTGGTGGAAACAGGAAGCTGAGAGATCACATCTTTCACTGCAAACAAGAAAGAGAGAGAAGTCAAGTGAAGCTAGGTGCTCTCAAAGGCCATCCCCAGTGACACGCTTCCTCCAGCAAGACTGCCTCCTAGTGGCTCTACCTCCTCCGCAAACCTACTGTGGACTGAGTGTCGCGAACCTGAGCCCGTGGAGGACATTTCTCATTCAAACCACCATAGGTGAGAAGGGCCTCCTTCCAGACGCTGTTAATCAGGCATGGTCATAACCCAGTCCCTGTTATGAGCCTTGGGAAAGGTGAGGGCTGGGAGTCAGGCTGGCTCAGTCCTGGTTGTACAACTGACTAATGGGTACCACCAAGAAAATCCCTCAACTACCCTGAGCCTCGCTCGGTTTTCTCACCTATAAAGTGGTCAGATCTCACCCCACTGTGAAGGTGTGTGAGAGATAATATTATCCTTGTGTTAAAGCAGGCACTCACTATGTTCTTCCTGTCCTCTTTCTTCAGTTCATTTCTTCAGAACATTCTAAAATGTCTCTCTGTGTCTCTCCAGATCAGCAAATTTCAGTCACTTTAAAATTGCTTCTTTTTATTGGCTATTGTTTCATGAGCATAGATAAGGAAAGGCAAACAAAGGCTAAAAGATAACAAGCTCTGCTCTGAGAAGCAGACCGCCTACAGTTGCTTAATTATTTTTAAGATTATGTACCTAAAAATAAAAAGGGAAAGCAAATATCGAAGCAGCCTCTCCATGATAGGGATAAAGGTTCTAGTGGCCTGTCCATGGTGGCATGTATCCTGGGGAATCCTTCATTTGGACACAACATTCTATGATCAGAAACTTATCTCATATCATCATAGACATTTGGCTTCTTAAACATCTCCAAAACCAGTCTTCCATACCATAACGTTGAAGCCTTAATAACCAAAAAATATGAACTTTCTGCAAAGGCTATAAAATTCATGCTATTTATTCAGACGCTCACCATTACTCAGGAAAATATAGATATAGCTGAGTTTTCTTGCAATTTTAAATGAGCATAACTATGCATTTATTTATTTCAGTTCTTTATAGACTTTCTACACTGCCCAAGCATGAGAATGGAAAGAGAAGTAGAAACAGGGTAAAAAGACCCCATAATTTGGTGCTGGATCTGAAATGGGTTACCTCACAAAATCCATTGCAGGAAATCTCAGGACAGTCACAGATACATTCCAGCTTGGCCCATTCATGAGGAAATGTTGCCTTTTTTTTCATTTACAATCTACCATGTACTCCACTATGTTTTGAGAGACACTTTTTAAAAAAAAAATTCCCTTTAAGTATCAAAATATGACTTAGGTATTATCACTGAGCCCTGATATGATAAAGATGATCTTCTCTTGTTCTTTTATCATTCTTAAATATTACCTTTCATTTAAGTTACCAAAACCTCTTAAAAGCAACAAGGATTGGGAACGGCCTTCAAATTTTTTTTTTATACAGTCATTCTTTTTTTTGCTCTGTTAAGCATATTATCATCCTCAGTGGTTTGTACATATACAGGTGATCAATAAGTACCATTACCATGTCCTTGTAAAAAAATGCACATCCACAGAACACACATACACACACACACACACACACACACACACACACACACACACACACACACACACTTTTGCCATCATTCAGCCCACAGCAGACTGCATTGGTCACCTTACCCTGCACGCATTGACTATTCATGCTTAATGGTGGAGTAGACAGAGCAATACCAACATGACACTAATAACTTCCCACTGGGACTCCTGCCCTGACCTGCTGGTTTTTGTCTTTCTCCTTTAATAGTGGATGTTGGGATCTTAAGGATGGATTTCCATCTAGCAGGAAAGGATATAAATAGATATCAAAAACAGCCTCCCCTGGTCCTTGGTGCATTAACATGATTTTCTAGTCCTTAGACATGCTTATGGGAGGGGTGAAGAGGGCAGAAATGTGGGATGAGGATGAGCAAATGCTTAGCAACAGCCGGGATCCATTTGCAAAAGGCACCAGCATGGGGGGCAGGGAGTAAGTCCACAGAGAAGAGGGCTCTCTACTATTGCAGTATGCTGCAGGCTCTTGCTCTGGGTACAGAAAACTTTGCTTTATAGAAGATCCTACCAATAAGAAGACCAAAACAAGCTGTATAACTTTTTACAGTAGATAATTGATTCTGGATCATTCTACATTTGAAGTCTGGAAGAGAATGTCACTTTTGAGCAGCTCAACAACCAGAAACCTAAGTTAGTTTATCACAGTTTACACATGATTTTGAGAAAGCTCCTCGGGCTGAGCCTAGCTTCAGTTTTCTTTGCTATGAAGTAACAGAGTCAAGCTGGGTTTTTATTTATGAAAACTTACAATAAATTCTCAGTGGGGTTGAAATGCTCTTTTCTTGCACTAGCCATGTCTTGATGATTATCCTGAGGGTCTCACACTGGGTGTCCCCTTCTCAGAGAGGCATATTTGGCTCCTTTACTGAATGTATAACTTCCTCCTTACCCCATCTTCCATTTCTGATCCTCTCTGCCATCACACTTCATTGTTTGTGATTGTAAGTTGCATACAGAATACACATATGTGCACTGTGCTATGCTTCCTTATCTACTCATGTTCTTCTTCCTAAAGATAGGCTCACAGATCCATACTTCACAGCCTGACAGTATGTCAAGTACCTGCCTACTAGGTACTCAGGAAATAGTTACCAAACCAATCAATGAACATTTTAAAAATTACATTAAGAAGGGTCAATGAGATGGCTCAGGAGATGAAAACGCTTGCCACCAACACTGACAAGTTGAGTTCGATCCCCAGGACCCACACTGCGGCAGGAATGAATCTACTATTGCATGTTGTTCTCTCAACTCCATTTGCATGATGTGGCATGTGCACACACACCACACACATGCAAATAAATTAATAAATAAATAAGTGGAAAACCAATTAAAATAAAAACTCAGGAACAGAGCAGACAAAGTATAACTTTATGATGTTCTTTTCTGGAGTAAGAACCTGAAAGATCAGAGGAGCAGGGAGCAGCTGCCAGTCGCTTCCTACTTCTACCATTCCTCCATCCAAAAGGACTGAGATCCTCTCTCCACTCCACCTAAATAGATACTTGCAAATATCTAACTGCATGAATGGCTTCATTTTGCTTTCAATATTTTATTTTTTCCTTACAGAAAACATACAGAATTTAAATTTCGTGGGGGAAGTAGTGGGGTTCTGTGCATAAAAACTAAATGAATTTTAAACTTCTCTTGGGCAGAGGCAAGTTTAAAGAATTGGTAGTCTGTTAATCACTGCAGTTGCTATGACCCAATAAGCAATTCTACTCCCTTCATAAGTTAAATTGATTCATATATATTGGCAAGTTAGCTATTTCCCTCAAAGGGAGTTGCATTTATTTGGGCTGTATATTAATATCTTATTATCCTTTCTATGCACCTGTGACATGATCATTATTTCATCTCTCTGTGTTTATTAGAGTAAATGCTTTCAGATGGGGTATTGAAAAAGAACCTACCTATGCTTAGCAATTTTTCTAGGCAGGCAAGTGTAAAATCTTCCTTTGGCCCATGGCTGTAGCTGTTCTCTGCAGACCTTTGCAGCTCATCAATTTCCAAGGATTGTCACCAGCAATCCTCAGAGAATCCACAGTGTTTAAATACAATGTCAGAACATTGTTCAGTCATTCCTTTTGTCTTTGTGCATAAAGTAGATTTGCCTTAGGAGTTTGCTTGCAAAATCTGATATTACTGAGGAACAACTGGTCAACCCCTTGCTGGAAATATGTTCAATGTTGTCTTATAAGTGGGTCATCTTTACTGTTGAAAATTGAGAAAGTGAGGAGTGGAATGGGTTGACCTTGGACAACTGAAATCTAGATATGTCTACAGAAGGTAGGAATATAGAAATAATATTATCATTGAGTCTAGTTAGGCCTGAGACTAACTAGTATCCAATACAATGAAAGCACAAATCTACCTTCAAGCTCTTAAACAGTAATGTTTTCTTAAAGTTATTTGAAGAGGGAAAAGAGAAGTATTATTTTTCACTCCTTCCTTAATGTCTCTATAGCCACATCACCTCACATAAGTTTTCTTAATGCACATTCCCGCTCCCCGCGCCACCTTCTGCCTCTTCTAGCCTGCTTCATCTTCTTCTTCAGCCTTCTGATTGAGGGTGTTCTGCTGTAAGAGCTGTTTCCTTTCTGTGGAGTTTTCCATCACTGCCCTTACTTCTGCATCTAAGTGAAGGTTCTGAGACCTAAAATATTCCAGGGAAAGTTAGGGAGTGGAAGAAGCTAGGATCATTCGTACTTTGATGTCCTTGTGCCTGCTTCTGCTAACTTGGTCCTCCCTGTTTCACAGATGTCATAGTTACTGTTTTATTTCTGTGAAAAGACCCCTTGAACAAGGCATTATACAAAAAGCATTTAATTGAAGACTTGCTTACAGCTTCAGAGGGCTAATCTATTTCCATCATGGTGGGAAGCATGGCATCAGATAGGCAGGCATGGTGCTGCCACAGTATCAGAATTTTCTTCTGATCCACAAGCAGGAGGCAGAAAAAGAGACAGGGAGAGAGAAAGGAAGAGGGAGAGAGACTAGCCCTGTCTTGGGTTTTTGAAACCTCAAAGCCCACCCTGGAGGTACATCTTCTCCAATGAGGCCATATCTCCTAGTCCTTCCAAAACAGTTCTACTACTAACTACATACCAAGCATATGAGCCCATGGGGACTATTCTCATTCAAACCACCAAACTATATAAAGAAGCCAAAACAATGAGAACTCACTGCCTAAATTATACAATCAGGGTTGGGTTTGAATTATAGTCCTTAATCATCGTTCCTTTCTCCATAAGCATAACCAGAAAGAGCGGAGTCTAACACAAGCATTCAGTGGCCAGTGAAGATCTCCAGGTCCTTTATGTACTCAGCTACCAGGCAAGAAGCAAACTAGGAAACTGGGAAATGCATCCTGGCACCAGGAAGCAAATATGTTCTTGCTAGAACCAACTCCTAAATTGGAATTTGATGAACCGTTAGGAAAGAACTCCAGAATTCCCAAATTCTCATCTTCAATGGGTATGAATTCCCCAGTGTCTAGGACTCACTTTTGTTTCCTCGGAGGAGTTGATAAGGATGGACATGAAGTGGTGAGCCATGTAGTTACATGTTAAAAAGACTTGAGGGGCTGTTCATTTACCACTGGAAGACAGAATGGAACACTGGAGAAGAATCTTGGCTTCGTTTAATCCACACTGGAATTTCTACCTGCACATATCTGCCATTTCTTCTTCTGCTACTATGAGCTTTGAGCAGGCCAAATGATGTCCACCCCTTACATCACAGCCCCTGCCTTTCACTATTAACTTATTTCTTTTCTCATTATAAGCAATCTACCATTTAATTCCCCATAGTGGTCCCACCTCTGTTCCGTAGGACACCTAACACATAAAAATCAAACCATTAAAAAGGCTTAGGATGAACCAGGCATGGTGGCACACACCTTTAATCCCAGCACTCAGGAGGCAGAAGCAGGCAGATCTCTGTGAGTTCGAGGTCAGTCTGGTCTACAGAATGAGTTCCAGGACAGCCAGAGCTATACAGGGAAACCCTGTCTCAAACTTCCACTGCCACCACCACACACACAAAGGCTTAGGATGGATGCAACCATTTAAAAGATGTGTATTGAGCCGGGCGGTGGTGGCGCACGCCTTTAATCCCAGCACTCGGGAGACAGAGCCAGGCGGATCTCTGTGAGTTCGAGGCCAGCCTGGGCTACCAAGTGAGTCCCAGGAAAGGCGCAAAGCTACTCAGAGAAACCCTGTCTCGAAAAACCAAAAAAAAAAAAAATAAAAATAAAAAAATAAAAAAAAAATAAATAAAAGATGTGTATTGCCTTGGGAAAGCATCACCTCCCCTCACACAACTACACAATTGGTCTCTACCTCATTCTGCAGCAGTTTTTACCAAAGTCTCAACCTGGAGAGGATGTTTGTTTGAAAAAAAAAAATCAAGGCACTAGTAGAAAATTCTAGGACCCAACTTATATGGCTCTCTCTCCAAAGGTTCTGACCCAACGGGTCTGAAGTGAAGCAGGGACGTTCATTTTCTCAGAACAGATTCCTAGGGGGTTGGGTCTTTTTCCCAACCACACCCAGAGTAGCAGTTTAAAATTAAATTCTGGGGCTAGGGAGATGACTCAGCGCTTGAGAGCTCTTGTTCCTCTTTTGGAGGACTGTAGTTCAGTTTCCAAGCACCCATGGTAAGTAACTCAGTCACCTGTAACTCCATCTCCAAGAGATCTCACACCTTCTTCTGGGTTTCATGGTATCTGCATGTATGTGTACAAACATACATATACATAATGGTAATAATAATGACAATAACAACAATAAGATCTTTAAAAATAAATTCCATATTTGCACATAACTGCTCTTTGTAGCCAACTGCCTTCTACATGAGACGTAATGGGAAGGCAGCACTTTGGTAGCTCCTGAATCATTACTCGCCATGGTGAACATCCCTGGTGTATCCAAATGATGTTCACATAGACTTTCCTACTATCTTCTTTCTCTAGGCATCTTTATGTAGAATACACTGCCTGATGGATTCCCCTTTTCCTCCATCTGAGCCTAAGTTGTCCTAAGACTCAGAAGCCTCAGGTCTCTTATTGTTATATGCTTATGGATGATCAATGTCCTGTGTCTACGTCACATGAGCAACTTTTCAGGCAAGAAAAGTCTCAGCATCTTGGACTTCTGAAAAAGTTTTTTAGATCTACATGTGAAGTTTGACAGCTATATTTCCCCAGTTCATCTCAAGTACAAGTTCATCCTTATAAATGCTGAAACCCTTCATGGCTCTTGATGTCACCTACTTTCCCATCCTTCTGCCTCCAGCTGGATCTAATGGATGCATCTCATGTCCTTATTAAAAACAGTGTACCTCTCAAAGGACCAGCTGAGAAGAGTTCTACTGGACGCCTACAACAATTGGGCTTAAAGAAATGTGTGAAGCTTCTTCAGCAAGTTTGGGTAGTTCCAGCTCTGTGTAGACTCTCATCTGACTCACACTTCTCCAGTCTGCTGCTGTTCTCAGTATTTATGGGTGGACATCAGCACATGTCTTCCTGAGATCAAGCACATTCATTTACAGTTTTCTACTCTTCCATACTGCTTCTTCAAAATCAAGTTTTATTTACTTATTTACAGAAAATAGTAGCAGAGCTGAAAAGATGGCTCATAGGTTAAGAGCAGTTAGGACCTAGGTTCAGTTCCCATTACCCATGTAACAGTTTACAATCATCCATAACTCGAGTTCCAGGGGATCTGAAGTGCTCTTCTAACCTCCCTGAGTTCTAGTCATGCATGTGGTGCACAGACATACATACAGACAAAACATCTCTACACATAACATAAAACAAATATTTCTAAAGTAATTTATAAATTAAAGAAAATACATACAGATTTTTTTCCTGGTGGTTCACAATTCTTTTAAGTATCCTATATTGATCATCCATTTTGGTATTATGTCAAAATTTTCCTTATTCATAGAGGACCATCCTCAGTTCAGTGTTGTGCCTAACAAGTAGGAATTTGATCAATGTTGAATGAAAGAATGAATGAATGCTAGAGTTCAGACCCTGGGCTCTGAATCAGAATCAGTTCTGTTTTATAAAAATGTGTCTAATTCTCACACAATGTGGATCCTATTTCCTAACTCTGCACTAAGCCAGTTCATGTCTCATGCATTGCCTTGCTCCAGACTTCAACAGAAGCACAGCACTTTGAGAATTTAGATGGCTGGCTCAGCACTGGCTGCTCTGGCAGAGGACTTTACTTCAGTTCCCAGCCAGCACCCACATTAGGTAGCTCACAACTGCCTATAACTCCAGCTCCAGAGGTTCTGACTTATCTGTCCTCCATGGTCATCCACATGTGCATGCATGTGCTAACAGGTACACACACTCACATACACATAAAAATATTTTTAAAGAACTTAGCATTTTCTTTGATCTAGGATATCATCTAACATACCACATTCAAGCCAACAGAAATGAGGTCACATGCAATTGGAAAATGCGTTGGGGGGACTGAGAAAACAAATGAGTGAAAGTGTCTAAATTTTCATAAACCTCACTACCCTTGTATCAACAGTGGAATTTATTTGGGATGTGCTCCATTTTTGGTCTCTTCTATATATGATTGATATAAAACATAGCTAAATTTTTTAACTTTATTAACATTAACATAGTTTCACATCTCTTTTGTTAGTTTTAATAGTCACATGTATGCATTTGCTGGATGGGCTGTATGTGTCCACCCTGAATAGTACGCATATAGAATGTTCCCCGACTTTATGGAATGTTGTGCTGTGTAGCGCTGTTGTAAGTATCTATGCATGTGCCTTCTGCATTAGATCAGTTACAGGAGGCTGGGAGGAGAGGATTTTAGTGTTGTGTGGTGGTTGTTTTGAAGTCTCCTTGTGGGATGAGAGGCTCATTTATCAAATGAAATCCCTACTTGCGCTGGAAGGAAAATGATTGAGTTGTGTCTGAAAGAGAAGCAGAGAAACGCCTCTGACACGTTCACCTTCCAGGCTGGTGTCTTTGCTTGTGGCATTTTGGAACACGAATCAGCATCAGGAAAGTGACACCCAAGTTGAAAGCTCCCCTGTAGGAAACATCTCAGTCTGACCTAAAGTAAGTGAAAGAGACAGGGTGAGGGAGAGAGGAGCAGGGGAGGGTGTCTGCGTGATAAATGGCGCCCTGTCATATCACACTTGACATCGCAACAGGAAAAGGGGGCTGTGGAGCCAGACTCGGGTTAAGCGGGGAAGTTCAAACCTTCCTCGAGTCTTCCTTTTGCATTTCCAGGCTCGTGTTGAGTTCAAAAGCTCTGGATTCGATCGAAATGTATCCAATCAGTGAGGTATCATGCCAGTCAAGGTGATGTGTTCTAACTTGGTGAAAGGCAGCCATTTGAGGACTTTCAAGTATCAGGGAAAGAGCAAAGCAAGAAGGGACCACTCCAGGAGAAGAGGGCCTTCAGTGGTCACGTAATTCTCCCTGCTACTCTCCTCAGACAGAATAACAGCCACCAGACACCTGTCTGACTGCCCTGGGGCCAGGCATGGTGGGAATCTCCCCTGTTAGATTCCAGGTGTCCCATCCAAACAGGTTCCTTGTCCCTAATACTCGGCCCAGAGAACCACAGCTCTCTACGTTACAGGCTGTCACTCTTCTCTGGAGTGCATTTTTCTCCTTTTCTATTTTCCCAGGGCAACTTCTCATAGCAAACACACTTATCTGTTCTTCACATCAGCCTTAAAGATTGGGAGTATGGATCTGTTTTCCAGACCGACCGTCTGACTGTCTGACCTACGCTTGTTCACTCTCACAGAGAGGCATAATGTGACCCTTGTTAAAACCACAATTAGTCTAAGCCGTTTACAGGAAATATCGGTTTGGTAAGACGAGAGATATCGTTAATAGGAAGTCACGTGCTTGGTAGGGAGAGCAGGCACAAGCAGTCGGATGTACACAATTTCTACTTATCATTGATCTCCAGCTGCAGCTGCTAGCTAATGAATGCACAGGTTCGTGTGCACGTGTGCCCTCTGTGCTGTGCAGAGAGGCCAGGGTGGGGGGTGCCCCCACCAGCTCTATAGGCCTGAAGTCTTCAGGGTTGCATCTCTGATCCCAGGCATGGGAGCCTTTGCAGACACTTCTTATCACCTTCAAGCTGAAGAAGAGACCAGAATGGTCCCCAGTCTTACAGACAGATCACACTAGGAAGCCAACTTTCATTGTATTCCCCAAGGTGGTCACCCTATAGATGAATGAAGAATCAAAGTTGTATAAGAGTGGCAGGGCCCATGGCTTTGGAATAGAAGTAGTCAATAGCTCTGACATAAATTAGCATTGAAGCTTTGGCCCCAGTCTTCTCTGTACAATGAGTGACACATCTTGTAAGAAGTCATTAGTCTGTAGCCATGGACAAGTTAGAGGCCATACACTGCTTATTCTCTTCCAAGCACACCAGTCAAGATGCAAGTCACACAACAGAAGGAGGGAAAACAATATCACAGCCCTGAATGCTAGGGATGGAAATCCCCTGTGCTGTCTCTTCTGCAGACCATACACTGAGGCCTCTATGCCAGTGTATCAGAAAGAATGAATGAGGACATGACTTCCAGCACCTGACTTCCAGCACCTGAGAAACTGTCATATCATCCCCATTCTAATCCCTACCCTTCTTGAAGTCCAGGAGTACCCTGAACAAGATGGTATTAGAGTGTCTTACAGAAAGGGACTCTGAGGGCATTCACCCACAGTGCACAAGTGGAGGCCAGAGGACAAATTGCAAGAGCTGATTCTTTCCTTCTACCAGGTGGGTCCTGGAGATCAAACTCCTATCACCAAACTTAGCTGCAATCGTCTTTATGCCCTGAGCCATTTCTCCTACCAAAGGCCACTGCTTTAGAGCCTGGAGTAGTTGATTGTTGGCCACGGTTGTGTCAAACATTCAAACCCCAAAAGTAGGACCTCTTTGAAGACGGAAATGAGAAAGGAAGACTTGCACGAGACCTGGTCTTGGGACTAATGTGTTTTACTTACCTAAAATCAGTGTGTTTCTTCCTCCTCCTCCTCCTCCTCCTCCTTCTCCTCCTCCTTCTCTTTTTATTTTTCTATATTTGGTTTTTTAACTCTGGCTGTCCTGGAACTCTTTTGAAGACCAGGCTGGCCTAGAAGTCAGTGATCTGCCTGCCTCTGCTTCCCAGGTGCTGGGACTAAAGGCGTGTACCACCACTCCTTTGCTGCTTAATCAAAAAGATGTTAAAATGATGCTTTAGCTGGAAGGTCAGAGACAACATGGTTCTATAGGGTTTCTTGACTTGAGCTAGTATGTTCATATTCAAAAGTAGCTCTTTGTGTTTGTGTATGTGTGTGTGCTTATATGTGTGCATTCCTGTGTGCATGTGTACACTTGTGAGTTCATGTGTATCTGTGTGAATGTGTACAGGTATAGGCACAGGCGAGTGCCGATGGGAATTTGTACATGTGTGTGCATGTGTGTCTATGTATGTGTGTATTACACATCTGTGTACATGTATTTAACCAGACCAGCAAACTTGCCACTTGTGTGTGTCTCCTGTCCCTGCTTAAGTTTTAGAAATGATTTGAAATGGGCTGGGAAGAAGACTAAGTCTCTTATGTGCCTGCTACATAAGTATGAGGACCTGAGAGTTCAAATACCCCAGCACCCACATAAAAACTGGTCATGATGGCATGTGTCTTTTACCCTAGTGACAGAATGGAGTATAGGGGGCACAGAGGTAAATTCTCCAAAGCTAACTTGCCAGCGAGTCTAGCCATTCAGTAAACTCTGGGTTCAATGAGAGACCCTGTCTCAAAAAAATAAGATGAGGAGAGGCAGAGAAAGATACCCAACATTGATTTCTGGCCTCTATTTGCGTGCGTGTACACACACACACACACACACACACACACACACACACACACACACACAAAACAAAACAAAACACACACACATAAAACAAATAAAAATAGAAATGTTTAATTAAAAACTTAAAAAGAAATGTTTTTGGCAAACACTCCCACGCTGGCAACTTGTGCATAAATGAAATGCTTGAACACACAAGTGAAGTGAACTTTCAAGAGACTGGAGAAGAGCTAGGTGACCATCCAGCAACACAGCTCTCCCATTTCATTGTCATGACAGGCATTACTAATGGTTTAAGACACTCAGAGCTTTCAATACAGTTCTTCAGACAGACACAATCAATCCACAAAAGTGGAGAAGCTAGATGAGAGCCATTTGCTTTCACTAAGCTACGAAAAAGTTTGTGGGCCAAATCCTCAACCCGGAGACGATCCTGCTCAAATTAGCTTCCAATTGCTTTGCTCCAAGCTGAATCTGAATTTCAAAAAGCTTTGCAAAGAGAAAATTATATTCTTGGGACAAAACCGAGTAATTGTCCTAAGAGAAGATTCTATTTTCTCATTCTTATCCAAATAAGAACAGGCATTGGGTGTTTAAAGGAACACTCAGAAAATGTATACAAATTCATTGAATAATTCCATGTGTGAGGTGTTAAACTGAAGGAAAACAGTGATGCCTGGGATTCTTTGAAAGTCAAAGGTGGTCACTGTGACAGCATGTATTAATAACAGTAATCAAATGGGGCCTGGAGAGATGACTTGGTGGTTAAAAGTGCTTGTTGCTCCTCCAGAGTACCTGAGTTCTGTTCCCAGCACCCACATTTGGTGGCTTACTACCTGTAACTCCAGATCCGAGGGGTCTGATTCTGGTCTCCAAAGGTACCTGTACTCATGTATATGTATGTATATAGACACATACACATAATTAAAAATAGATCTTTCCAAAATTATTTTAACAATCAAAATACTCAACAATAAGAAAAGAGGTAAGCTAATACAGCCACTGGATTACTTTTTTAACTTTGTGTGTGTGTGTGTGTGTGTGTGTGTGTGTGTGTGTGTGTGTGTGTAGGCACATGTGAGGGTGCATTGGCATGGTGAATGGGCATGGTGTAGGTGTGTGCATAGGAACATGTGAGGGTGCATAGTGCATGTGTTTTGTGTAGACACATGTGAGGGTATATGTGTATGTGTGAGGTGTATGTGTGTGTAGGCACATATAAGGTTGCATGTGTGTGTGCATGAGTGTGGAGGCCACAGGTTAATGTTGCATGTCTTCTTGATCTCTCTCCACTTTTCTTAACAAGGCAGAGTCCCTCACTCAACTCCCAAGGTAATCAATCCCACTGGTCTAACTAGCCAGCTTGACCAGAGTATCCCCCATTGCGTCTTCCTGATTGCTGGAATTGAAGGTGGGCAGCCAGGCCTACATGGCTTTTACTTGAGAACTAGGGATCCAAACCTCACTCCTCATGCCTGTGCAGGAATTATTTTGTTGAAGGAGTCATCTCACCTACCCCTTTCCCCTGGATTTATGCAGCAACTGAAATGAACATTTGAGATGTATGCATTGCAGGTAAATGCAAAATATTTGAAGGATGTAAACATATTTACAACTGTCATCTTCAGGTGGTCAGATTGGGAGGAAATATTTATTCCTCCATTACTGATGTTTCTATTTTTAATAATGTGTGATCACTTTTCATTAAAATTACTCCTGAGCTGTAACACATACAGAAAATGCTCAGATCACTAGCAAAAAACTCAATGAATTTTAATAATATTAATGCATCTTAGTGTTCAAGATCAAAATATACAGCAACTTTCTTTTGCCAACCTTGTTTTGAAATTTATGACAGAAAAAAAGGTTAACCATTTTTGTTCTGTTGGCTTCTTATTATCAATATGGTGATTCCAAGATCCATCCATGTGGTTACATTTAGCTCTAAGGATAACACTATTTTGATACATGGATTTTTCCATTTCTGGGTTTTTCAGATTGCATATTGCCACAGATGTTCTCATACATGGCTGCCAATGAACATGCAAAGGCGCCAATGGTGGTTTACACCCTGGAGTACATATGTTATTCCTAGGGCAGTAACTTCGTCAACAGAAAAATAAACAAAAGCTTTAAAAATAACATTTAAAATAATGATTGCCAATATTCAAGAAATTCTTATCAAGATAAAGGGTGATATATTATATGTAATTACATGAAAAAACAGATTAAACTTTAAAAAAATAAATATAGAAAACATAAATAAAAGCAACAGCTGCCTATGGAAGCTCATGCCTATAATCTCCATCCTTGAGTATCTGAGGCAAGAGTCTGAGGAAAATCTAGAGCTACGGAGTGAGTTACAGGTCATCGTAGGCTACAGAGTGAGGCTATCTCAGGAAACAAAAGAAGGCAAGGGAAGACAAGACAAGAAGGAAAAAAGGAGAGGGAGGGAGGGAGGGAAGGAGGGAGAGAGGGAGGAAATGAAAGAGGGAGGGAGGGAAGAAAAGAAAGAAAACCAACCAAAGCAAAGCAATCTAAAACAAAAATCTTACCACAGATCATGCAGACCCTTCTCTCTGCTTTTTGCTTCCCCTCTCACCAACAACACTTGAGTAACTCCTGACTCACTGTGCTCCCAGGCAATATCAATATTTTGAAAGCCGTTTGCTGACAGGTGCCAGGGGTACAGGGCTGCCTTGCAATCTGTTCTAAAGGATTTCTTGTTAACTCTCATTTCTTCTCCCATATCTCTAGCATGGCATTTGATAGCTTCAGGATCTATTCATGTTTACATGATTGTTTATGAAATCCTTTATCTCCCCCAACCCCAATTTTTTGCTCCTGGCATATTTTTCTGCAACAGAGTACACTGGGATATGAAAAAGGCACCAGGATAGAGATATGAGTGATTCTTTGGGTGTGAACGATAGCTTGGATTTTCTAGTCTATAAACTTCAGTAAAGCCATTTGTGATTGGGGTGCTCTAATACTTCCTTTCTGGATAGGTTGTTCATATTTCATAGACAGTAAATAGTAGCTATCACCATCATCATAATTATCATCATCATCATCATCATCATCACTACCACCACTACCATATTCATCATTATCACCATCACCACGACCATCTTCATATTCACCATCATCATCACCATGACCATCATCTTAATTGTCATTACCATCACTACCATCATTGCCTTCTTCTTCTTCTTCTTCTTCTTCTTCTTCTTCTTCTTCTTCTTCTTCTTCTTCTTCTTCTTCTTCTTCACCATTTTCTCCTCTTCCATCTCCTCCTCTTTATCATTCTTCTTTATGGTTATCCTCCTCCTCCTCTCCTCCTCCTCCTCCTCATCATCATCATGCCTACTGAGAAGTAGCATCAACTTGATTTCAGTGATGCTGAAATCATCTGTTCCTCTCTCTGGAGAACAAAGTGGGTAAGGACTCATACAAACTACCTTAACATCTTCAATCTCAAAAATGGTACCCAATGGCGACATAAATGTGGACTTGAGGAGGAGAGGGGTGACAAAAATCTCTGGAGAGTTCACAGCCTTGAACTCTATTGAGCAGGCAGAACTCCAGGGATCCTTGCCTCCCAATCACAGGACTTTCCCATTCACCTTGAGGCATCAAAACTCACCTGCTATCTGAATGTGATGGTAGACACCTGTAATTCCAGCACCGGGGAAGCTGATGCAGGAGGACCTTCTGTTTAAAGCCAGCCTGCACTACAGAGGGAGAGCCTGTCTCAAAAAATCAGACAAACAATAAAACCTCTCCTGCTTGAGTTTGATGTTTAACACTAGGGCAGATTCCTTTACTTTAGATATCCTTTCCTTCCTTCCTTGCTCGCCAGGAGCTTTATCTCAGCCCCAGGGTGTAAACTGAGGGTTAAAAAATAACACAGATTCCAGGTCCTGTAGCAAATGATACCCAGCACACAAGTGAGACTTGCACAGGCTTGCACACAGTCCTATGTGTGCATGTACAAGCAGAAATCAGTATTTGGGGGGTAACTTTCTATTGTGATCATTACCACACCTGACCCCCGCTGTTCAACACATTGTCTCTATTTGGTTTGTTACCATTCAGTGTTGTGTGAAGGAGTGAATGAGATGTAATGAAAGGCAGCAAAAGGAGAATGAAGGGAGGGAGGAGAAGGGGGGAAGACAAATGACCTCTTGCAGCTTCCCATGTCATTTCACTTGCTCACTCCTCTATGAAATCTGTCACTCCCTTCCCCCTAGAAACCTGCCATTGGTTACACATCTGTCTCCCCTGGGAGGTCACTGGAGGCTTTATATCCCCTGTGCCTTCGCAGGGCTGTTCTGTAATAGCATCATCAATAAATTCTTGCTGAATGGAAGCTTTGTAACTTAGAAATATTACCAGGTGTCACCAGAGAAGGATACACCGGAAGGGGCTCTTGAAAGATGTAAGATGAAGGAAGAAGGCTGTGGCTGCTATTGCCTTGATTCTGGAGAGAAACTCGGGAGCCGGAAGAAGAAGAGCAGAGCTAAAGGCTGGGTAAAAACAATGGAGCCAGGGGAGGTTGGGGAGGAAATTCCACAGAACAGACTCAGCTTCTTGCACTCCATTATATTCCTCTACCTCTTACATTCATTCATTCACTCTTCCTTCCATAAACGCTCCCCAGGAATTTATTCCATTTCAGCTCCGTGTTATAAACTGGGTGTCAGAAGACAACACAAGCTCCAGGTTCTGGAGGTGAAAATGAGAGATGAGGAAAAGTCAGAGAGATGTCCCGAGGTTCTCGGCTTGGGCAGCTCCATGGCAGGATGGCACCTTTACTTCTTTTCTGGTGAGAAGACACAGGACAGTGGATGAGTGAAGATCTCTCAGAGGAACAGAGGGAAGGACATGCTTAAATGAACACCAGCATGCCCTTCCCCCCTAGGTCAGAGACTATGCTGGATCTTCTGCATGCTGTCTCTCAATACCTTGCAATACATTTCCACGGAGAAAGTAAGGAAGAAGAACAGGGGCAGTTGGGTGTACCAAACAAAAAGGTAAATAAAACACAGGAAGGAATCCCCCAGCTCTCAGGATCATGAGTGTCACCTGGTTCCCGCTGTTTAGGGGAATCATTATTAACGTGTTCACAGCCAATTACTAACTCTTTACTCTGAAAAGTACTTTTGATGCATTGGTGAAGGGGAAGTACCTTCAATCTCCGCACTTCAGAGAGTTTGTAAGAGGGGACAGAAGTATCCAGAACCTCCCTGTCTGTGGGGAACAGTAAGGTGAGAATGTCACAGGAGACAATGGAGCTTCCATATGCTTCTTTAGAGAAAATAGACCTTAATAGACTTTATTTGAGCAGGATTGGGTTTACAATAAAGTTCATTGGGAAGTAGATACTTCCCATCCATGGTGCTTTGAACAAGAATGGTCCCATAGGCTCATGTTTTAATGCTTGATTCCTAGTTGATGGAATTGTTTGGGAAGGACTAAGAGGTGTGGCCTTGTTGGAAGAAATGTGTCACTGGGGAGTGGACTTTGAGGTTTCATAAACTCATAACATTCCAGTCATCATTCTCTCCCTTAACATACACATTCTCTCTCCTTCCCTCCCCCCTCTCGCTCACTCTCTCCCTCTTTTGCTCTGCCTCATGGCTGTTATCTTAACAAGTAAGCTCTCAGACACCACTTTAGTCCCATGCCTGCCTACCTGATGCCATGCTCCCTGCCATGATGGTCATGGACTCTACTATCCTCGGGAATCATGCTTTCTATAAGTATCCTTGGTCATAGCGTCTTTTCACTGCAACAGAAAAGTGACAAAGATACCATCTTACACAACCACAGCCTTCCTTGTTGTTAACATCCTCTACTATGGTGGCATATTTGTTAGAACTGAAGGTTCTACAGTGACAGGCCACTGTCACCCAAAGGGTGGTGTGCATTGTATGGCTCTCAACAATAATGCATGTATCTCCTAGCACTGTGCATATCGCATAAGAATGTACGGGGATATTGTAGGGAGCAACTCTCCCACAAAGGCTTATACAGTAGAAGAATAAGGAAATGCATTTGGTACTTGTTTTGTTACTCTGAAGAAAATACACGACAAAAGCAGCTGGAAGAGGAAGGGCTTGCTTTGTCTCAAGGGCACAGTTACCATGGTGGGGAGGACAAGGCATCAGGCTCAGGAGGCAGATGGACACTTGGCATCCGAAGTCGGGAAGCAAATCAGAGAGCCATGAACACAGAATCACAGCTCATGTTCTCCTTGGTGTTTTGCGCAGGACCCTAATCCATAGGATGCAGCCGTTCACATTCAGGAAGGGTCTTCTCAGTTCAATTAACCTAACAGGTTAGGTTAATTGAGATAATCGTACACAGACATGTCCAGAGATTTGTTTCTTCAGTCACTCTAGATATTGTCAGGTTAACAATCAATATTAACCATCATAGAGCGGAGAGAGCATTTTAGGGAGGACTAAGAGTGAGACCTGTGGTTGTAGGGAAGAGGTAGATGTGAGCGTCTGCTAAGAAAATCAGTGGACATGAAGTGGAGAGGGGCCAGACGGAAGAAGCAGCCAGTGGGAAGATTGGAATCAAACCAAATAGGCCTTGGTAAGGCTCTTAAGGGGTTTCAGGACAGAACCCACTGGAGGGAGTGAATCACAGTCGGTGAGGTCAAATACGAACTTTCTTAGTAACTCTGATTCACACAGATGGAGCCTGCAGGGGCCTCCCCCTCCAGACCGCAGCCTGCCCCTCTGCAGCCAATGGTTAGGTACCCCGGTAGGTCACCACAGCCAAGACATTACCCCGTCTCCTAGTTCTTTCCAGTCTGATGTCATCTTTCCAAGGACTGGCAGCAGTTGCAAGAAAACTGTTTCAGATAGCTATTAATATTTTAACATGCTTTTAAGAAAATTTGGCCTTTTGTCGAGTCGGTCTCCAAGCAGACATATATCACAGCGCATGATAGACATTACACTTAGCCCTGTTTGGTGGGGGAAGCTGCCTTGTTTGGATTCATTTTTTAACATCTATTATTAAAAAATCCTGCTGGTGTGTGTTTGCTCCTGCGGTCCCTGAGTTACTTTGCTCTGTGCACCTCCCCGTGAGGAGCAGTGTGGAGCTGATTCTGTGACCAGCGATTTCTGCGATGACCACTTTCTAAACAACAACAAAAACAAAGCCACCCAGAATCCAGAGGGTGAGCGATATATCTCGGTGATAAGGAAATGAGAGGCTGGAATTGGTTTTGCACCTGGGGTAGGGGATAAATGGTCTCTTTCCACCAATCTGGAGGGCCAGGCATAGAAGGCCACTGGGATGATATGCTCCTGAGGATACTTAGTGCAAGAGTCAAGACAGGGACAGTTTTAGGGAAAGGCAGTTCCAGCAGAGGGACAGCCAGTGAGAGGCTGCTAAGATTGAGAAGAGAGGGCTTGGTGTGTTTGTGGAACAGGAAGGAGTCTGGTGTGGCTAGAGGGTGTTGTGGGAGGAAGAAGTGGTAAAGACAGCCAGGGCTGGCTCACAAGACACGGGTTGGGTGGCTAGAAAGTGATATTTTTCTGAGAACATATATATGTGCATGTAGAAGCCAAAAGACAACCTTGGGCATGGCTTCTTTGGAGCCAACCAGCCTGTTTGTCCTTTGAGGCAGGGTCTCGCATTGGCCTGAAGTTCACCAAGTAGACTAGGCTGCCTGGCCAGTGAACCCCAGGGATCTGCCTGTCTTCATCTTCCCAGTGCTGGGATCCTAAGTGCATGCCCTCACACTTGGCTTCGTCTGCATCACTTCTGGAGGGCGAACTTGGGCCCTTATGCTTGCAGAGCAAGCACTTGACCCACTGGACTGTCACTGCGGCCCTTACCCCCTACTCTGAAGCACCCCTTCGAGAGGCCGTAATCCAAAGGACGGGTGATACAGTGGCACTCTAGTCAACGATTCCATCTGATGACATACCTCCAGGCAACCCTACCAAGACACCAAAAGCTGAGAATCATGTGAACTTAATTAGATTCTCCAAACTGAGCTTCAGATAAAAGCAGAATCTCCAGCTCAGGTTCTCCAGCAAGCACCCCCCAAGGGAGCTCAGTCCACCCTCTACAGAGTAGAACACCCACCCAACTGAGCCCCGCCTGAATTCTTAACCACAAGATGAGATTTGCAGAAAAAGCATGGCTATTTTAAGCCGTGGTGATGGATAGTGCGACGGGAAGCCACTGAAGGGGTGACAAGAACGTGCGGTGTGGTGGCTTTGCTGAAGACAGAAAACCAGGGCCACTCCAGAGTGACAAGTGGAAAGGGCGGGCAGAGGGAAGGTACAACACAGGAGACTCACTTCAGAGCTTAGGTTACCACCCAAGCTAAGGAGGGAGGGAGGAGAAGTGGGGCGGAGGGAGGAAAAGACTCGGTATTTGCTTTGAAAGAGCTCTTTGCTGGGTTCAATGTGTGACATTCAAGCAGTAGAAATGGAGGCTAAACCCTCTCGTATCAACATTTTATTTGGTCTTTGGTTGAATCACTCCTGTGCCATTTTCCAGTGGGTAGCAGTAAGTTAGCAGATACAAGAGGTCAGGAGAGGTTGAGGGAGGTGGAAGGCCCCGCTGAGCAGCTGGCGGCCTGGCATCTGCAGAATTTCACTTCTCTTTCTAGTTACTGCTTCCCTGGGGCTGAGACTTGGGTCTCAGAACTCTGTCCTGGGAGAAAAGATTGGTGATTTGAATTGAGTCAGGTGAGCATCACTGCAGCCAGGCTCAGCACCATCATTGAGAGCAGGAATGTGTGAGAGAAGGGTGACCCTTTCTGCTTAGGCTCTGGGCTTCTTCGTGACCATCTGCATTAGGTACTTGTCTCTTCTCTGTGACAAAATGTCTGACCAAAACAACTTAAGGAAGGAAGGGATGGTTTATTCTGGCTCACAATGAGGATATCCATCATGGTGGGGAAGGCATATGGCATCAGGGGTTCGAGGCAGCTGGTCCCATGGCATCTGTTGCCATGAAGCAGAGAATGATGATTGCAGGCGCTCAGCTCACTTTCTCCTTGTTATATTCTGGAGGATGTATAAAAAGCATATAGAGCCGGGCGGTGGTGGCGCATGCCTTTAACCCCAGCACTCAGGAGGCAGAGCCAGGCGGATCTCTGTGAGTTCGAGGCCAGCCTGGGCTACCAAGTGAGTCCCAGGAAAGGCGCAAAGCTACACAGAGAAACCCTGTCTCGAAAAACCAAAAAAAAAAAAAAAAAAAAAAAAAAAAAAAAAAAAAAAAAAAAAAGCATATAGAATGGTGCCGCCTACCCTTGAAGGCAGTCTTCCCTCCTCAATTAATCTGGAAAAACCAAATCCCCCACAGACACACCCAGAGGCTTCCTCTTTCTGGTTCTAGACCCTCTCAAGTTTACAATATTAGCCATCACGTCATCTATCTACCCAAACATGAGGGAGGAGCTAATGCTATAGTTTCTTCACAAACTCAACTACTCAATTCCACCTACTCAAATTCTGAGGTTCTAGATGATCGGGATTCCTGGGGTTTAACGTGAAGCAGAAAACCCATTTATCTGAGCCCTGTCTGGTTCCCTTGCCTGAAAACTGAGTTTTGCAATAAAATCATGGTTGTTTGAAGCCATGATGATGGATAAACAGAACAAAGGGGAAACCATGGGGAGCTTGAAGCAGAAAAAAGTTAAAAAGAACTATTTGCAAACACAGCCACAAGCTAACAACCCAGGAGTCCATATCTCTTCCCTGAGAATTTGGAAAGTTGGAGCACCTTCCTGTCTTCAAGGAGATCATAACTAGCTTTCCTGGTACAAGAATGTTTGTCTGAACACAGAAATCAGAGTAGTGGGGTGGGAAAATGGGGATTCTGGGATAAGTCTGACTGAGAATCCCAGGCAGGGGAACTGAAATGTGAGCTCCACACTCAGGGACCTTGTCTGTGTTGTAATCCAGGCCCTGGCACTCAGAGGATAATCCAGAAGTCCTGTTGGATGAGTTTATGGGCACATCTTGCAGTTTAGCTGTGGGAGTGTAAGGAGCATTCTCAAAGTCTCTTTGCTTTTGCCTCATGTAGGTAGGGGTGGATGAAGGTCAGATAATTCCTCTATCCAACAACTACTCCTGAGCAGTTCTATGTAATGAACCCTCTTCCAAGGGCTGACCACACCAGAGCAAAAAAAATGTATAAGAAACACCCTCCCCCACAGAGATGACTTTTAGTAAGACAACAAGCTAACAACCAAACCTTAGCATGTATTGAAAAAGCTAGCTGTCACATGAAGACATGGATGCAGGAGGGGAGATCAGAAGTCACAGACAGGGAGGGCAAAGAAGGCTGAACTAAGAAGCTGACATTGGCGCAGACTGAAGGTATGGAGCTGTGGGCATCAAGGAAATAGTACCTGCAAAGATCCTGAGGCATGACCTTTTTTTAAAGGTGTGCTCAACACATAAGCTAGCCACCACAGACAGTGAGGTAAGTGAGAGAGAAATAGAAAATGAGACCAAAGGCTAGCAAGTCCACACTGGTGAGGACATGAAGGTCATTTGGAAAAGGACTTTGGTGTTTACTCTGAAAATGGGTATAATAGTTCTAGGAATGTGTAAGGCACAGAGTAGGTACTTCACAAAAAATTCTGAGCAAGGTTACCTTGTGTAGTCATCTTTCCCAAAACACTGCTCTTGGGTGGGGGAGGCTCTGGGACTCTGGAACAGGAGTTCTAAAAAATGTCTTCGACCTGATCTTAATATGTAGCATGAAGTACTGTCACCTCTTGCTCCTAATCAGCTCAGCATTACCTCCTTGGATGACGGTTCCAGGGCCTTGAGTACTCAGATGTGGCCCATGCAGGAGCTTCAGACAGATGTAAGAGCTTGCACCAGACAAGAGGGAAAGCATTCCAGCCAGTTCCCAGCCTGGGGGATTCTCAGGCTCCAGAGCCAAAGAAAGAGCCTCTCTTCCTGCCTGATGGGACACCAGGAGGCACTGGCAAGCTGGGAAGCCTCCAGGTTCTGTGCAGGCCTGCAGAGCCTCACTCAACTTGGCCCTTTCTGCCTTCGCCACTGTTGGACAGAGTGTGTGATGGCACAGAAACCATGAATGTGTTTGTCCCTGCATCTATCCTCTGCCAAGGCCTGGAGCACAGAAACACAATGGGAGGAACCTGGTTTTACAAAGGCCTGGTAGAGGCAGAGCAAAGGAAGTACCAAGTGTGGCTTATGAAGAAGGGTCTTTATGCATGAGGGGCTATGGTTTACCAGGGCTGTGCTGGTTAGGATGGAAGCCAGCAGGAGTGTGTGGCTATTTCTGGGCATGCCTGAATGAACTAACATTAGATGGCTATACTGTGCAAGGGCTCAGCAGTCACCTGTGGCTTCACCTTGGATGTTCCCTTTGTAGTGGATATTTCACTGAATGGCTCTGGGTGTGTGTGTCCCTAGAGCCTTCTGGCATCCTTGGAGAACTGTCATTTAACAGATGAAGAAGATGGGAACAGGGTGTTGAGACTTGGGTGTCACGGTCAGGAAGTTCTTTTCTGAGGCACTTGAAGTACCTCCAGCACTTGGGGTGGGAGAAGTTGTCAACTTCCAAAGATCACAGAGAACATAGAAAGTCATAGTGAAAGTGGGAGACAGGTGGCAGCACTTCCGTGCAAGGACCCTGACTTTCAGGGTCATGTGCTCACAGCAAGCTCTATATTTTTTACCACAGTGACTTAGACACAGAGAGTCCTGTGCATAGAGTCGGAAGACCCATGGGCTCAGATGTGCAAAGACACTGCAGGGCATCTCCTTACTCGGGGACCGCTGGGGAGGCAGACAAGCTGCAGCACGTGACAGAGACAACAAATGTAATACTCACCAATAGGGAAAAGATGCCCAGACATCACACAAATGCTTCTGCCCTTTCAAGCAAGCGAGGCAGGCTGTCACTTTTTCCCAGGAGGGCTTCGGAGCAACCCCACTTCATGCAAGGAGAGACCAAGCAAGCAGCTCCAGGTACCAGGGCTAGAAGGCAGCTAGCCAGGCAGGGAACTAGGAGAGCATCATGGTTTTCTTCCTGTGACACTGTGTGAGAACTTCCTCCAGTCTCCACCTCATCATCTGTGTAAAATAGTCTGTGAGGCTGTCCTGGACTTACATTCAGGCAAGAAGAAAATTGAAATAATTGAAGTAACTCAGGTTTCTCCTATTTTTAAATATCAACGATAAGATCTGAACTCATATTCCTGGCACGTTTTGAGCAGATGTTCTCTTCTGAGCAGGTTTTCCATCATGTTTCTCTTCTTCCTTTCTTCCTCCTCTCTTTTCTCCTCCCTCCTCCCCCTTTTTCTTGTTCTCTTTCTATTTCTCTCTCCACCCTTGGTTCAGGGGGCAGAGGACATTTCTCTCATTTCTTTTTTCCCTGTTTTATACCACGTCAGATTTATTCAAATCAACAGTATCCCCTCCACTTCATTCCTCATATGGGTTTATAGCTATTAATATCAAAATGCCTGCTCTGTTGGAGGAGAGGAGATGATGTGGTGCCTGTGTGCCGGGCAGAGGGTGAAGTTACATTTTCCAGCCTTTCGAATCCCAGTGGAAATCCCGTGAGACAGGTGTCGCCTTCCACCCAGCTAAGACATTCAGGTGCAGAGAGGGAGAGCCTTCTCCCAAGTGATATCACCGCGTAGTAGTCCATCTGGGAGGCTTGTAGCAGAGTAACCGGTCCTGGGACCAGAGCCCTTCCTATTGGACAAAGCACCTTTTGCTTTCAACATAATTTCGTTGCAAAATTTCCCCCACATATTCCTACTTCTCAAAGTCATGGCTTCCTTCCCACCTTAAACTTGAAGGCTGGGCATCCACAGAGGGCTGAGAATGAGGTGCCCAAGACCTCTTTATGGGGTAAAATTTTTATTTTAATATCCTCCCAAGTTTAAATATACATGCATTGAAGGCTGTTGTCCGGGGAATGGACTACTGAGCTATCTTGGGGGTGACTTATGCTGCACTAATCTTAGTCAAAGAAGTCACAGCTACAATTCTAAAATTCGAGGTTTCCCAGCCAAATACACTGCAGTTGGGACACATTTCCTCCTTAGAAGAGAAGAAGCAGAGGACTGGTGAGTTGGTTCAGGGGGCAGAAGAGATTCCCGTGCCTGGCAACCTGAGTTCGATCTCCATCATCCACATAAAGGTGTAAGGAGAGAACCACAAAGTTGTCCTCTGACCTCCATATGTACAGGCCATGACACATATGTTCCCATGCACACACACCATGTTTACGCATACAATAACAACGTTTTTGAAAAGAACAGAAATACAACATCTGGCTCCTTTGACCAGCACAAAGGCCTACATCATTTTTGAGAGTTGGTATAAAATGAAGATATGGGCTGAGAGGGGAAAGGTACCTGCCTCAAAGCCTGACGACCTGAGTCTGATCCCCACGACCCACGTCGTAGAGAGAGACAACCCTCCCAAGTCGCCCTATGACCTCCACATGGCATGTATGTGTGTACACATAAACAAATAGACAAATGGGGAAAATATGAGGCCTAATCAAAACAAACAAACAAACAAAAAACAGGAAACCATACTATTAGCTACTCAGATTAACAAAAGCTAAAACTTCCTTTTAGCCAAAGTTTCTTCCTCTAATTTTTGCAACATTAAAAAAAATCTATTTCCTGAGCTTCTAAAGAGGTAAAATGTAATATTTTGTTAGCGTGGGTTTGAGTGTTTACTTTCATATTATTAAGTATTTTAAATACGAATACGGTGCATTTGCCTCACACAGGAAATCACCAAATTACACACTCATACTCAGAGGCCCGCACGAGTATATACTTCATTCTTCCCACAGCAACAGGACAGCCGCCTAAATTACTAGCATCACTCTGTTCCTCCTCTGCCTGCCTTCACCTTGCTGAAGTGGGAGGAATGAAGGGAGATGGAATATGGGTTCATCTCCTCTTTCCACATCCTCACTGTCACCATAGGAGGCTTCCCACTGCAGCAAAGCAACATGAGGAAGACAGGGCCCCAGAGGACTCCATGGTCACTTACGCCTCTCAGGGCACAGTCATCTTCCTGCTATGCCCAGAGCACATTCTGTTCTGACTAGAATTCCGGAAGCACCAGGCTGTCTGGGTCTTTGCTTCTGCAGCCATGATGGATACAACAACTTACCTCACGCTTGCTATGTTCCTAAGTGTTGAAGGCCCACTTGAAACCTACTCTCCTTACTACAGGATCCAGGGTGATGGAGAACCTCTGGGTGGAAGGTGCCAGCTATTATTGGAGAGAGAAAGCAATGAAAAAATATCTTGGCTCTTAAAGCTTCCAGCAGGAAGTAACACCCTTCCCTGTTCCGATTGCACTGGTCATGCTACATTGCACTCTAGCAACATCTCACTCCAGCGGAAGGGAAGGTGCAGTACCAGGGTGTGTCTAAGGGACAAAGAAACACAAACATATGTGAAAATCTGTACGTGTTTACTCTTCTTATTACTAGAAAATCACTACTAAGAAACGGAGAAAGAGCATAGTTATGAGACATATCCAAATGAGACTGGTTGACTTGGGATGTGAGTTCAGACAATGAGGTCTGTCTTTACAGGTGCTAACCCTGTCTGCAGTCCTCACCTCTGCCTACATTTCCTATGCCTCTTTGGTATCTCAAGATTCTTCCCTGTGGGTTTGGAGGTTTGGTTGTTGTTTGGTTGGTGTTGGGTGATTCTTTTGCCGCCAAATGTGTTTTACCCGTATCTTGAGTTTAGCAACTCCTGATACAACTCCTTCCCAGGCTCAGGAAAAGCCTGACATCTCTCAGAAGCAAATCTGCTAAGCCCAGGGTGTTCTGAGCAACAGTCAGACAAAAAGGAGTTTTCTGAAGGAAAGGCATGTGACATAACCTACCTGAAGTGGCTTTGTAGAGGCAGGAAGATGCAGAAGTGCTCTGAAGATGAAGTATCTGTGTGTGCAAGTGCGCAGTGGTTATAATGCTGATGGAATAGGTCAGGCCGTTGGTGGAATGGCCATTAGATCAAAAGCAGGTCAGAGGAGCTCATTCTAATGAGTTTTTAACCCCAGGCCAAGTGCCATTTGGAAAAGCTGTCATTGGATAGTATGGTATATGTTAAATACTGCACCCTGTCAAAGATTCCATAGTTATGTAAGAAAGGTCCTTCTTGTATGATAATGATAATTTACTCTGAGAACCACAGAATTATCTTTTTTTTTCTTTCAGGCTTCACAGTTGGGACATAGAAAGGAAAGGATGGCCTTAAGTATCTGATCATCCTGCCTCTACTTCCTGAGGACTGGGATGACAGGCATGTGCCATCACATATGGTTTTCACAGTACAGGAGATCAAACCCAGACCTTGTGTGTGCTAGGCAAGCACTCTACCAATGGAGCTACACCTAGTTCCCACAGAATCACTTTGAAGATGAGGAATTAAAACCATCTGGGCCCCAGTACAGTCTAGATCAGCCAGCTCCAAATCAGCACCAAGCTGAAGTTAGGTGGGCTGCTTGGTTTCTGTCAATGACACAAACTTGGGAAGTGGGAAGCTCAGCTGAGAAATCACCTCCATCAGATTGGCCTGTGGGTATGCCTGTGGTGGCATTTTCTTGAGTAATGGCTATGGGTGATGCCACCCCTGGGCAGATGGTCCTGGGGTGTATAAGAAAGCAATCTGAGAAAGCTGTGGAGAGCAAGCTAATAAGCAGCGCTCTTCCATGGCCTCTGTTTCAGTTCCTGCCTTCAGGTTCTGGGCTCCCCTTGGGATACTTTATAAAGTATGGGCTCCCCTAGTTTCTTTGGATCAGTGTTTTATCACAGAAGCAGAAAGCAAAGCAGAATAGCAGGTCACCACCACTCCCCCAAACCAAACAAGCTCCCCAGAGATTTCAGAGAGTGCAGTAAGACTAAGAGAAAGGAGGCCTCCTGATCTCAGTGCATAATGAAGATATCACCCCACTGTCAATCACTCCTTTAGCAGTAGGTCCTCAGTTCTAGCTATGCCCCAGGCTCCGTGTCGGCTCCAGACGTGGAGAACATTAATCCTGATATCCCTGTATTCAAGGACTCCCCTTTCTAGTAATTAATCAAGTAATTCCAGCAATTAATCAAACCATTCATCATGTAAACACAGAGAGCAATGTGAAATCGCAGCTGCTAAATATGCTACAAAGAAGAATCCTGGGGAGCTGTAAGAGGGCAGCGCTGGGCCTCCCCTGACAAGAGGATGGGGCATAATGGGGGAGGAACAAGGCAGCCTCACCAGGGAAAAGGACCGCTTAGATTGGGATCTTCATTAGGTTAAAATAACTCACTGGGTGGCCATGAGGCCGGGCAATCTCAGCACCTCTGGGTCCCAGATAAACAATCCAAAGCCCACTCAATGCAGGCAGGTGAACAAAACTGAAGCTTAGCCAGTCAGAGACCATTAACCTCCTGCTCTTAGCCTCTAACTAGACATGTGTTTTTAACAATGAGAAACCATCAACGAATCTCTAACAAGGAAGTTCCCAGCTTAGGCAATCAATTATTTTCTTTGTCTTGTCCTCCATGAGGACCTTATAAAGGTTTCCCCACCACACCCCATCAATGGCATTTAGGGGTGTGTGTGTGTGTGTGTGTGTGTGTGTGTGTGTGTGTGTGTGTGTGTGTGTGGTCTGCTGATGAAGTAGCTGAATGCTCAGGTAAACTCATTAAAATTGTAATGTGCTCAGCTTTACCTTTTAGCAAGTGTGTATACAGAAGGGTTTAAATAGTTTCCCCTTTCATTGTACATGTGCAATGACTCAGCCTCCTCAAGAGGCTCTAGGGGAGATCCCACAGGTGGGGGCCCCCTGCTCAAGGATTCTCTTTGTGGGTAATTATGTCAGGACTTGGATCCAAAACCATACAAACACTCCCAGGGTGGAAAAGACACATAGATGCTGGGAAATGATAGGACGAGGCTGCTCAAGCAACCTGCCAACTTCTCTAAATGGTTCAGGGTTGGGAAACAATGTCCCCCTCTGGGACCCTTCCTGACATGTTTGATCTGTATCTATGACTTCATGTCCTCAATAGATTCAACCACAAACTCTCTATCCGCCCCCATGAAGCACATTCTTCCTTCTGCTGGTCCCAATTTCAGCAGATGGCATTGCCTGCTACCCACCCTGCCCAGGTGGGACATCTTCTGAATGTCTCTCTGACCAGGTACCAAGTACCAGTACCGGAGGTAGTGACCAGAAGTACATTGCAGACAGTGTCTCCATTCAAGAGTCAAGACTTTAATGCTCATCATGCCTCTTGTATGCTTGCTGGTCTCCCCACCTTAAGTTCCAGTCATCCTAAATAGTCCTCTACACAGCTGAAGTCATTTGGTAAAAGCTCATATCAGTGACTCTAGCCTTCAAAACCTGTCAATGGCCAATTCCCTAAGTAGCAATTTTCTATGACGCATGATCTCTTTCTGCCTACCTTCCCATCATCATCTCTGAGACTTCTCTAATCTCCTTCCAAGCCAGCTAGCTACCTTTGTCCTGGTCTCCTCTGAACCACCAGCATCCCTCCATAGGTCACATGCTTTTATGTTCTGAGTATCAGTTCTTTTTCATGCCTTGTTCAGATGTCCATCCATCTAGTGATCTCCTACAACCTATTTCAAATTCCCTCTTGCAAAGTCTATCTCTAGTCTCTAGGCAGAATTCATCATCCCTTCCCTTCTGTTTCTATGTATTTTATCAGATCTCCATTTTGGCTCCAATCTAATTTATAGTATTTTAATATACCTCCTCCACTGGGCTAACAGATCTTCAAGAGGGAGGATGTCCCCCTATGCAGGCATGTATACACACACACACACACACACACACACACACACACACACACACACACATGCACACGCACACGCACACACACAAACATGCACACATGCACATACATATAGACACATAGACACATAGACATGCATGCACACATGTAAACACATAGACATATACACATAAATACGTGCATACACAGTATACATGACCTTCAAGTTTGTATCATTCAGCTAGTCTTGAGGTTGTCCCTCTTCTCAGCAATTTTCCTCCCTCTTAGGATGGTGTGGAAGTATGAAGGCAGTTTCTGAAGACGCAGTTGAAGATGGACTATTAAGTTTCCCCGCAAGTTTAACCAGATCAACAGCTGGACAGTTAATCTCAAAATAAAGACAGGAACCACGAACACTGATACTGCATTTTGCTTTACCCTAAAACAAGCGTGCACACTCTCCCTGCTCTCTTGGGTCAAACAAGGCACTCTAACTGCATGTTTCCATAAATTATGTCCACAGTGTCAAATGTGCATTTTACAGTTCCACTTCCTCTTTGGAGATCTCTAAAGCATGCAGTTCAGCACGTTCATGCCCATAGGTTGCTCAAACTTTCTGAAATAGGTATCCTCTTGAAAAGACTATTTTTAAAACATTATTTATTACATGTGTGTCTGTGTGTGCTTGTGTGCACACACGCATGCCATGGTGGGTATGTAGAAGTCAGAGGACAATTTCCAGTAGTCAGTTCTCTCTACCACATGAATCCCCAGGCTCACACTCAGGTCATCAGACTTGGTAGCAAGCACATTAACTCATTGTGCCACCTTGCCACCCCAAGCAGACAACTTTTAATGATGACTCATAAACAGCTACCTTGTATATTGATGGCCAGTCTTTGTTGTTGTCCTGACACACCTGGCAATTAAGGATTTGGTCTGTGTACATGTCTGTGGGGTATTTTCTTGATTGGTAGTTAATATAGGATGGACCAGCCCACTGTGCTCAGTACTGTTGCTGGGCAATTGGGCTTGGGCTGTATAAGAAAGCTAGCTGAGCAAGCCCTAAGGTGGGAGGGAGGAAGAGGGAGGGAGGGGAGAGAGAGAGAGAGAGCGCGCAGAGAAAGCACTTTGCCTCCATGGTTTCTTGCCTTGATCTCTTTCCCTGACATCCCTCCATGATAGACTGTAATGTATAAATCAAATAGGCCCTTCCCTACCCCAGATTGCTTTGGGTTATGGTGTTTATCGCAACAATACAAAGTAACTAAAACATGTGCTAAGAACCTCTTATGAATCACTGAGTCACGTGCTTGGCACCAAAGCTCCCATGTCACTCTCCAAGAGCACCACCACTGGCACAAAGCTTTGAAGCAAGCATGGTTTTCTCCCTCGGGGAGGTAACTTGTTGTGACAGGGTATCTGTGTGAATGGATCGTAGTAATGTTGGTAACACTGTTAAGCAGCCGACATCTCTGAACTGTTCCATCTGAAACAGACAGGCAAGCAAAGCTACAAAGCCTCACTGCATGTTCAAGGCAGCTGCTTGAATGCTTAGCAAAACTCACTCAATTCTCATGAGCTTATAATGAGATAAGAATTGTTCATGCCATTGTTTTTCAAGATTCTATTTCCAATCTGTGTACATGTGTGTGTGTGTGTGTGCACATGCATGCAGTACCTGCAGAGAAGAGTGCGTCAGATCCCTTGCAGCTGGATTTACAGGCAGTTATGAGTCACAAAATGTGGGTGCTGGGAACTGAACCTGGGTCCGGTGGAAGAACAGGAAGTTCTCTTAAGTGCTAAGCCCCCTCTCCAGTCCTAATGTCTTTAAGATGAGCATGGTGGTTTAAAAGAAAATGGCCCTCAAAGGGAATGATACTATTAGGAGATGTGACCTTGCTGGAGGAAGTGTGTCACTGTGGCAGTGGGCTTTGAGGTCTCTTCTGCTCAAGCTTCCCTCAGTGTGCTACTGAGACCACTTCCTGCTGCCTGCAAGATGTAGAACTCTCAGTTCCTTCTCCAGCACCATGTCTGCCTGTGTACTACCATGTCCGGCCATGATGATGAGGGACTAAATCTCTGAACTGTAAGTGAGCCACCCCAATTAAATGTTTTCCTTATAAGAGTTGCCGTGGTCATGGCATCTTTTCACAGCAGTAGAAACTCTAAGAATGATGAAACAGAGGCACTGCTGATAAATCTCCTAAGTCAAACTGGGCAGATACAGCCAGGGGGGTTGATTCCAAGGCCCACCCTCCTAATCGGAAGCAATGGCACACAGTGTTAGCAATTTCTAGCTTGAACTGTTTTGGAAATGATGAAACCAAATGGCAATCAGTTTGCTCAGATGCTTGCCACCAAACAGTCTGGTCTTCTCCTTTTCTTTCCACACACATGTCTGTCTGCAGGAGTTTATATATTTAGTTTTGGTTAGTTGTTGTTGTTATTGTTGTTTTCTTGATCCCTTCACCGTCTCCCTGAAATTGAAATTGAAATGATGCCAGTTTGTGGGGCACTGAACACCCACTATACCTTAGAAGCCAAAAGACCACCAAATCTGTACATAAAACAACCCAGAAAATCAATTTTCTGTGCAGACACAATTTCTCTTGAAAGGTGACACAGTCCTTTAAAAATAGCTATGGGCTCCATTGTGCAAAGATACTGACAGCGGCTGACAGCTTTTAGGGAGGTGTAACATTCCCAGGCAGTCAGCCTGCATGGTTCTCCAAGATACTGATCAGTAATTCGATCCGGGGTAGAGTGCTAAATGTTGGAGGTTAAGCTGCCGTGTTCTTATTACTAATCAAACTGCAACATCATGCCTCAATCTCCTCAGGCCCTGCAAGGAAGGGGCAAATTATTGAGAGATACCAGCCCTGACTCCAGGCTTTACAAGTCTTGCTTGTTGCCAGCATCCTTCATGACTCCATCTAGATGAGGGGCTCTGAGGCTCCCAGTGGATGCTTGGAGATTAGGGTTAAATGACAACCCAGCCAGCCTTCCTCTGCTCTTGTAATACAGAGATTACAAAAAGGGATGTGGGGCACTGGAGCAGACTCCTGGAAAGTTTCTTCTAGGGGTGTGGGGGGGGGTATGAATGCATGTGTGGGCAACATGCTTATAAGAGGGTGGGTGTGCTTGTGTGTGCATGTGCATTTTGAGGCCTAAAGAAAACTTCAGGGTCTATCCATCAGGTGATATCAGTTTTGTTTTGTTTTATTTGTTTATTTTGAGACAGGGTCTCTCACTGGTTTGGAACTCGCCAAGAAAGCTAGGCTGGCTGGCCAATGAGCCTCAGGCATCCTCCTGTCTCCACTCCCCAGCACTTAAATTACAAACGCATGCCCTCATGCTCAACTTGGCTTTCATTATTTTTATTAATTTTTGAATGTTTCATTCAACATGTTTTGCATTTACCTCCTCCCCCAAATCTTCCCTGATCCACCAACTCCTCAATTCCCTATTTGCCCAACTTGCTGTCCTTTTTAAAAAAATTTTAATCCATTAAGACAAATTTGTGCTTCCCAAATACTCTTGGATCTGTGGTCTTCCACCAGAGTCTGCTCAGCTTGCCAGGCACTACAGTCTAGAGAAACTGTCTCTCCCTCTCCCAGCAGCTAACCATTGCGAATAGCTCCATGTCTAGGGGTGAGATTGTGTACCCAACGCCTTCTCCACAAGGAGGCTGAGGCTGGCTTCAGTTTGCACAGGTATGGTGCATGCTGTTCCAGCCACCATAAGTTCCTATGTACAGCTGCCCTGCTGTGTCCAGAATGGACTCAGGTCCTTGTGGTTATAAGACAAGCACTTTACTGAGTTTTCTATCTGGACACTCACTCACAGCTAAAGGAATTTCTCTGGGGCCTGCTGCTCCTTTGCGCTCTTGAGTCCTTTACAAAATTTATTATTAAACAGGCAATGCTTTCACCAGCAGGAAGAGACCCTCATTCTGTGATCCACCTCCAGATCATTGCGTCTTCAAGAAAAAGGACTTAAAAGAAATCAGGTCTGGCTGGCATGTCAGCATTTGGGTAGAATCGTGTGATAGTCTTGGACTCTGCCTTCTGACCAACAAGCATCATCGAAATTGAAAATCATCACAGATGGGGAGCATGGAGCTGAGTGAGGTCAAAGGTCAGACTGCCTTTCCTGTGCTCATCATTTAAAGGTCAAGCTGATGCTGATGTGACTGGGACACCAGTCTGCAAGCATGTGGTTTAATGCCGGCCATTGTAATCCTGCATCCAATCCAAGTATTCTGGGATCTCTGCCTCTTCCAGAGGAACCACTGTCACTTTTAGGTTCCATTAAAGGTCCCCAGCACTGCTGGCCTTTCCTCTGCAGGCCGGGGCTGCTGTGTGAGCCGGCTGTGCTAGGATAAGTTGCTAGAACTCTTACCACAAAACGCAAGGCTATAATACCAGTGCAGTGGGACGATGTCCCTAAGTGGCCATCTGAGCACCGTGGTGTGCTGGACAGAGGTGCTGGTTGTTCTGTACTCTGACCAAGTACATCGCACAGCTCTTAAGCTTCAGGTGAGCCATTGGGGTGCTGGTCCCCCGAAGATCAGCAGAACCTGAGCAAGAGATAATATTCATTCCTCTGTACACAGACGTCAGATCCTGAGCAGGAAAGAGAGGTTTCGTCTTCACCCACACCATGCTTGGTGATAGGTGGAGGACACCAGAACCAGAACTCCAAACTGCAGCTTTGTACTTAGATGCTGTTGGGGCATTTAGGAGGGTGGC
This sequence comes from Peromyscus californicus insignis, assembly GCF_007827085.1. Lineage (NCBI taxonomy): Eukaryota > Metazoa > Chordata > Mammalia > Rodentia > Cricetidae > Peromyscus > Peromyscus californicus. Next base: position 95,351,730 of record NW_026294606.1, read on the forward strand.
CACGGTTCAGGAAGCTTCCCTACAATCACGATAAACTGAGCTCTGAGGTGAGAGAAGGTGGAGGCAGGGATGGATTCCAGGCAGCAGGAATACAGCATGCAAAGCCCTTGTGGAGTGAGGACAAAGGGTAGGCTGAGGGAACTATAAATTACTCAGTGAGAAAGGGCAGAGTGTGCAAAGAGAGCTGCCCAAGTAGACGCTTGTCTTGCTATTTGACGTCAGATCTGTGGAAATCCAGAAGCTTCTGACGCCAGATAGTCAAGGTGTTGGTAGCTAGTAAGGACCTATTCTAAAAATTGCTCTGGTTATGGGGAGATTGGGTTACAAGGCATCAAGCGTGGAATCAGAGTGAGCAAGTAGAAATCTACTGCAATGGTCCAGGCAGGAGGTGGTGGTAACTTAGACTAGAGTGGTAACAACGGAATTGGGAGAAGAGGAAATCTGAGAAATACTAGGAGGTCAAAAACTCAGGACTGGCAATGATCCGATGTGTTGACCTGGGGGATTGTTAATAAGAGTCCTATAGCCGCCCTGGGATCAGGGAATGCAGTTTGGCACTGGATCTGTACCCATAAAAACTCCGAAATTGAGCCGGTCAGTGGTGGCGCACGCCTTTAATCCCAGCACTCGGGAGGCAGAGCCAGGCGGATCTTTGTGAGTTCAAGGCCAGCCTGGGCTACCAAGTGAGTTCCAGGAAAAGGTGCAAAGCTACACAGAGAAACCCTGTCTCGAAAAAACCAAAAAAAAAAAAAAAAAACTCCGAAATTGAAATTAAAATCAGAAAATTTTTGTAGAACTGGAAATTGTATTTTGGTGCATGTACAGATGTTTTGCCTGTGTGTGTGTGTGTGTGTGTGTGTGTGTGTGTGTGTGTGTGTGTGTACCACATGAATACCTGTTACTCATGGAGTCCAGAAGAGAGTTGAATCCACTGCAAATGGAGTTACTGACAGTTGTGAGGCACCACGGAGGTGCTGAGAACTGCACCCCAAATGCTCTGCAGAATATCCAATACCCTTGAGTACTGAGCCACCTCTCATGCCCCAGAAGCTGTATGAAGCGACCTCCAATGTCTAGCACTGGATCTGCAATGGAGGCAGGGAGGGGTGTCTCAAATAAGTAATAATTGAGTGGGTGTGGAAGGTGGGTTCAGAGAAGCATATTCAGAGCCAGGAGGTAGACATAAGCAGGGAGATGGGTGCCAGGATGCAGAAACAGGAGGTGTGGCATTGAAGATGTGGAGGCAGGAGGAGGGCAGGACAGCTGGAGCATCCTTGATGCTAGGCAGGAAGGGCTCTATGCACTAAGTGTAAGGCTTAGTGAGAGATCAAGAGTTCAGAAGGCAATTGCTGCTGTTATGCTGGCTGCGGGGAAGCCGGGCTTCCACATGGGCAGGGGCAGATGCCCACAAAGACAGTTTTATGCCTAAAAATGTCTTACTTTGTAGTTAAAATCAAGAGTTTTCAAGAACAGAGCTTTGCAGAAATATGTTGTAAGAACAATGGGGTGTGCGTTTGTGTATGTGTGTGAGTGCCCATGCATATGATGTATGTAAATGAGTGCATCTGTCTATATGTGTGTGTGCATGTGTCTGTATGGGATGAATGTGTGGGTGCATGTGTGCAAATGCATGTGTGAGCACATGTATGAATGTGTGTGTAAAGAGGTGACTCTAAAGAGAAGAGGAAAGAGAGGGGCATAGAATTCTAGAAACACTAGCTATAGAGATGATCAAGAAACTCTTTCCAGTTCTGTATTTCTATTTGGAAATTGGGTAAGTTCCATTCAAAGGAAACCTTATCTTCCTTATGGAATGGTAACCATGTGATAAGAAGCTCAGGGCTGGTGGTGGTTTGAATAGAAATGCCTCCCTAGACCCACATGTTTGAATGCTTGGTCCATAGGGAGTGGCTCTTTTAGAAGGTGTGGTCTTATTGGAGTAGGTATGGCTTTGTTGGAGGAAGTATTTCACTAGGGAGTGGGCTTTAAGGTCTCAGAAGCTCAAACCCAGGCTCAGTGGTTCACAGTCACTTCCTGCTGCCTGCGGATGCAGATATAGAACTCTCAGCTCCTTCTCCAGCACCATGTCTACCTGCATACCACCATGCTTCCCACCATGCTGTGACCTCTGTGGATTAGACCTCTGAACTGTGAGCCAGCCCCAATTAAATGTTTCCCTTTATAAGAGTTGTCATGTTGTCTCTTCACAGTAACAGAAGCCCTAAGACAGGGCTTAAGAGCCACCATGGCAGCCAACCCCCTTGCTACATGTTTCTGGTGGACCTGGGGTGACAGGCAAAGTTCTAGCTGTCCCTCCAGCACGGACTGCACAAGGGAAGTTCCAGTTGGCATTATGTCTCTCCAACCACTTCTTCTTGGGCACTAGAAGTGGTTTCAATCTAGATTAAGACAGACCTACATGAATGCTGTGTGCTTTTCCCGTTAAGCCACAAAGAAACAGGGGGCCAGGACAGATTGCAAGAGAGAGATGAAGCTGAGGAGTTTTAGATAACATAAACCTGGGAAGCAAATGCATGTCCTCCAATGTCTGGTCCCCAGCTTTGCCTCTCAGATCCCTCCCTTGTTTTCAGAATTGTAGGCCATGGCAAGACCCTGGATCCACATCTCTCCCACTGTGAAGGACCCTCCTGGGGCTACATGAGGCTCTACTATTGGTATAAGATTTGGTTATAAGTTGGAGTCTTTTAGTGAGCCAAGGAACTGGGAGAGCAACGGAAAATGACAGGCAGGCACACAACCTCTTGGTGTCTTTTTCCTTCCTGCTCCATCTCTGGGGGAAGCAGACCCCACCCGAGCTGTCCCCTCACTGGAGACCATGCCTGCTTTGTGCTGTAAACTCAATTCCCACCCTGGCTCCTACCATTCGCAATTAGAGATCCAATTCTATTTTAGGAACGTGGAATGCATTTTCCAAGAGGGAACATTGTGAAATATCGGGGAGTCGAGTCCAAGCTCAGCCAAGGCATGTGGGAGTTTGAGGAAGGACCCCTCCAGAAGATAGGCTTTGGATTAACTGTCCTAGAGTGAACGATGACTTAAATGGTGGAGGCCAAAGTGTAATCTTATCAAGACAAAAAAAATAAAAATCTTTTCTTTTCCTGCCAACTTTGGTTTTAAAATGTTAGGAAATAACTTCCGACTGTTTCCCGAACAGCTCTGTTCTTCCCTGGTGCCTGGTCAGCTCTCTGGTCCTGTCTCCCACATTCCGCACTCTCAATCTGACACTGTCTCTGTACAGTTGAGGTGCCAGGTTTGTTTGTATGTCCCTCTTTGTGTGCATGCACATGCACATTTATTAGAAGCATAACTCCCCTTCCCTTTGAGACAGATCTGGTTTTTTTTTTCCCTATGGCTCTGAGCACAGGCATAGATGAAGACCTGTCCAGATGGAGAAGCACTAGCTAGCTAAAATGCACCTGAGAGTTGGACATGGTGGAGCATGCCTGTCATCCCTACATCAGAGTTGCTGAAACAAGAGAATCACAGCAAGTCTGAGGCCAGTCTAAGGTACCTAGCGGGCTGCAGGTGAACCTGGGCTGGAGAGGGAGACTCTGTCTCAAAACACAAAACCGAAATTTCACCCAAGGAGTTCCCGCTCCCGGAGGATGTTGTTTCCCTGGACACATGGACATCAGAAGGCTCACACTCATTTCCTGCTCCACTACTGATTCATTTAGCTCCTAAAGAGATGTCGGCTGTCACAACACGGTCACTCCATTCCACCTCCCAGACCTGACTTCTGCTTCTAGCTCTCCATGTGTGGCTGGCTACCTTTCCTTGCCTCTCTCGGCCTCAGTGGCTTCTCTCCTGCAGATCTCCACTCTTATCCCCTTGGGTGAAAAGTGTGCATTGACCACTTTTAGCTACTCTGTGAGCCTTGCCATAGGTCCAGTGCCTGTTATCTACCACAGCAAAGGGGATGCCTACCATTCTTCAGGGTCTGGATTCTTTCTGCCTGGCCCCAGCCTTGCCTCTGCATTCCTCTTCTCTTGAAGGCTTAATGTTCGGTGAAATGGTCCTCTCATAGTTGCCCACTAAATTCTCATGGCTGACATGATAGTCAAGACATCCTGGCAGTCAAGAAATCCTTCCAAAATATTTCTGAGTCTAGAAAGCCCAGAAGGATGGTTATAATACTATCAAATTACTTGTCGCACAATACTAGGGAAACAGACAGAAGACATTGTATTTCCCTTGGGGACCCCAGGAATTCAGATAATCATCTTAAACATTTTGATTTAAACCTTAGCTATATTATAGACTGGCTATACAATCTAAGCAAGGCCCTCTAGCCTCCCAGGACCTCAGTCACACTTCTGAAAAAGCCAAATATTAAGAACCTACCTTCCAGGGTCTTGGAAGATTTAGGCAACGTGACACAAGGCTCCCAGAAGCACATGACCTATGACAGGCACCCTGAAGGTGCTCATCTCCTGATGGCATCTTTCACTTCTAACTCCATGAGATGGTAGAGTCCATTGTGTAGTAAGTAGATCATGTCCATTGTGTGTGTGTTGTGGGGGGCGGGGGCGATGAACATATTCAACACAGCCAGACTTTTAAACTCAAATAGTTTTCTTTTCTCTGTCATCCCCTCCCTGCTCTTCTCTTCCATGCTTCCTTAGCCATGGGGTAAGGTCTGTCATTGTTGAACTCTTATAATGACACGTAGCATATGACTCCCTGCAAAGTCTATATGCTCACATGACTATTTCACCCAATTTGTGGTCTACTGCAATCACACCTGCCCACCAGTGAGTTAAGACCCTCTTACCACCCCTCCACCAACATCTGGCAATACCTGGAGCTATTTCAGGTTGTCACAGCTAGGTGAAGGTGTGTGCTATTGACATCTTGATAAACATTCCATAACACACAGAGCAAGCCCTACCTGGAGGAATTATCTCTCCAGAAAGGCCAGTCATGCAGTCATGGTTACCCTGAACAGCCAGCTCTGTTGATGATGCCTGAAAGCCAAATTCCTGGCTTCTTATTGACTCCACCTCTTATTAGTGGTCTTGGGCATTTGTTTGGGGGGGGGGCATATTGCTCTGTGTGTGTGGGGGGGGGTGTGTTCATGGGTTCTGTAAATCGGCTCCATGTCCTTATTTTTTTGCTTCTCAAGCACTTTCCCAAATGAGCTATTTTCCCCCAACCCCTGTCTCTTAATTTTTAAAATCTAATCAGAAGGGCTAGAATGCTTCACTAACAAAGCCACTTAGATGAAAGGGTACACAGCTCTAGCACAGAGTGGCCCGTGAATGCCAGCTATTCTTATTTCATGCAATTCCATCAACACCACCCAGATTTAGAAGCTGCCAAGTCCTCAGCTGATGAAAAACAGTCGGGACTCAACCCCGGTCCCTCTGGTCCCTGATCTGTGGTCTTAAGCCCTGTGTTCTAATGTCTCCTTAGCCTTAGCCTGGGAACCCAAATGTCCTGGAGCACCCTGAGTAACTCTAGAGGAGGTGGCCCACGTTAGTCTTGCTAAGAAACCCAGTAGTGACAGGAGCAGGTGACAAGAGTCTCCTGTATGACGTTATTGTCTTTGGCTCTAAACACTGTTGGAGCCAAGAGGATGACTTAACTGGAGTCGAGGGTGTGGCTGCCTCAGCTTTTGGCAGGACATTTTGTGATCCGGTCACCCTCTCGGGTCCCCTGGAGCAGGTGCTGCATCCCCTGAGAAAAAGTCTGAGTGAGTCTGGCTGCCCGAGCTCTGGACACTCGCTTCCTGGGCAGCTCAAATCTGGAAGACAGGAACCAGGGCCAAAAGAAGTAACAGTGTCATCTCAACGGGGGACATGCCACTCTGAACCCAAGTGTCCCAGTGTGTTCACCTCAGGCTGCAAAACCTAGGTCATCGTCAGAGTAAACAAGGCAGCACCCCCAGAAAACCCCTCCATGGTGGGGCTGCCCAGATACCTTACTGTACAGGTAACAAGTCAGGACCGGTGATGCCCTTCAAGCTTCTACTGATAGTCACTGAAGACCCAACATGTCACTTCCTGTTACACTTCAGTGTGGTGGGATCCAGCTCTTCTGTTACACTCACGAGCGGGCAGTGTGGTGGGATCCAGCTCTTCTGTTACACTCAGGAGTGGGCAGTGTGGTGGGATCCAGCTCTTCTGTTACACTCAGGAGTGGGCAGTGTGGTGGGATCCAGCTCTTCTGTTACACTCAGGAGTGGGCAGTGTGGTGGGATCCAGCTCTTCGGTTCCTCTCCAGACGCTCAGGAGCAGGTAGTGTGGGTGCATTTGTTTCTTTTTGCTCTTGACTGAAGCTTTGCTCTGACTAGCTGCTTAAGTTCCTGCCTTGACTTCTCCCATCATGGTAGACTGTGACCTGGAATTAAAAGCTAAATAAGCCCTTTGTCCTCTCCATTGCCTTTTGTTCAGGGTATTTTATCAAAGCAACAAAAAAGAAAACAGCACATGGAGATGTGGATTTGGGGACCACAATTATGCCACCTCTGAGTTCGAAGGGTGCCATCTGTCATCAGAAGCAAAACAACAATGAAATCCTCTAGGAAGTCTGGAACAAAACCTGTGAAAGCAGGCTAGGGAGCTTCTCAGCCAGGTAAAGCAGGCTAGGGAGCTTCTCAGTCAGGTAAAGCAGGCTAGGGAGCTTCTCAGCCAGGTAAAGCAGGCTAGGGAGCTTCTCAGTCAGGTAAAATGCTTCATACCCAAGCACCGAAACCTTGCTCCATCCCAGAGCCTGCAATCCCAGCCCAGAGGAGGCCGAGACAAGAGCATTCCTGGAACTTGTTGGCCAGCCAGCCTAGCTGAATTCATAAGATCCAGGTTCAGTGAGAGAATCTGTGTCAAAAGATATGATGGAGAGCAACAGAGGCAGACATTGACCCCTCGCCTCCATATGCACACATCCTGGCATGCTCCGAATACACGCATACATTAAAATCAGTAAATAAAAGAAAACAAAGCTGGGACTGGGTGTGGTGGTACACACCTTTGATTTCCGCACTCAGGAGGTGGAGGCAGGTGGAACTTTGTGAGTTTGAGACCTACACAGCAGGTTCACGTCAGTCAGGGCTACACAGGAAGACCTTGTCGCAAATAAAAGAATATAATAAAATAATTTAAATTTTTTTAATTTAAATAAAAAAAATGGGAGCATATATATTTGTGAGAAATGTTCTCCGGGCAGGACAGAAAATCTGTTTTAGCCTGCTTTTCTTACTCATAAATCAGTATAATGACCCAGACTCAGAAGTTAGCGGCATTTGATGTATCTACCAGATTCACAGTGAGTACTGAACAATGTGAGGTGTCCTTGTTTGCTATACCAATCACAGGCCTATAGTAAGCACAGGCTCAGGTGCTGGGGAGGGGGCAGAGCAAAAGGTAGGAGAGCCCAGGAGATGAGTCTCTATGATCTGGGGCACTGAGCCTCTGAGGTCACCGGAGTGGTTAATGCAATACATCTCAAGAGGCAGGACCTTGTCCCTAAGGCCAGACAATAGTGCAGCACACCGGCCTGACTCATTTGGGGTCAATTTGAGAACTGCCTCCAATCATCAGAATTCTTAACAACAGCATTCATTTCCTGGTGAAAGGGCTCACCATCCTGAAAACCCACGCTTATCGTTGAGCCCTGTCAATGGACATCACTGGGTCCAAATGGCACTTTGGTTTCTCTGTCATTGAAGTTTGGCCTGATATTACAGGGACACTTTGAATTCTTCAAAGAGTGACTCTCACTTACCTTCTCTCCTCTTTCCCCTTCAGGTTCAACCCCTTTTATCACACTAAAGTGCCAATCAATATTGCAAGATAGATGTTACATCTTCGCTTTTTATAACACCGCCTGTCCCAGAAGGGACACTGTATCTTTAAGGAAATGGACCCCGTATCCTGTTTCGGAAGGATTAAAACCCGTTAAAGAGACAGAAGAGGCTGTAAACCCCAATCATATTCTTACTCTCTCTTCATTATCCTGTCCACTATCTATCCCTGCTGAGTAAATCTGGTTGTGTGTTTCTCCAAAGTGGTCATAAGAAGAAATTTATTTACTCCGCTTTGCACTGGAGGGGCATTACCGGGCTTCAAGGCTCTCCGAAGTCATAAAGATTTTGCAGTGTGTGCAAAAGGAGCAGAGATTCAGAACTTCTTTCCCCCTCTGAGGTCGTTTGGCCATCCAAAGGGGGAGTCACTTCTCATTTTCTGACAGGGTTTATTTCCGTAAGATTTTCCAATTAGCAGGAAAAGGTCACACTAATGTTGGTGCTGGGTAGGGGAAGAGATCAAACTATGCAAATAGAAACATCCTTGAAAGGACAATACTAAAAAAAAGAGGGCATTTCCTAATTTTTTAATTGCATGTGTTATATGCATATATATGCATGTATGTCTATCTGTGTGATGTGTATTTATGTGTATATACATGTGTGTATGTATATATGTGTTTATATGTGTGCATGCACATGTGTATATATTTATGCATGTGTATAAAGATATATATGAGTGCATATTTGTGTGTACATATGTATATGTGTACTTGTGTATATTTGCAATGTGCATAAAGACGGACAGATACTAGACAGACAGATAGATAGATAGATAGATAGATAGATAGATAGATAGATAGATAGATAATCTTTTTTCTTTTTTCTGCCAAGGAGGAAAAGGGTGATTGTAACTGTGTGATCAAACTTAACCTACTCTTCTCACCTGTGATGAAACAAGCTGAGTCCACCCACTGGTGCTGCACCAGAGGGAAGTTGAGTACCTAAGACAGAAGCCCTCTTGAACTCTTGGTCTTGGTTGTGTAGGGACAGGGCCTGAAAGGCTGCAGAGTCGGAGTCAGGCAGCCAGCACAGGCTCTGTGGACCCTGATATTAGCCAGACTGTCCCCAGCCTGGCCAACTTTCGCCTGCATATCATCTCCGATCTTGATCTGACACTTGCCTTGCTGCTTTTGTTGTCTGCTCCGTGCATGGAGAGCACGAGGAATTTCCCTGACTATAGGCAGGGCTGGGAGCCGTGTCAGAAAAGATGTACTCTAGTCATACGGAGGACAGTAGTCATGGATGCCCACTAAAGCCGATCCAGGGGACAGCTTTGCTTTGAGTCCGGAGCCAACTCTGCTTGTCAGAGCTGAGGACACGCTATGCAGACATCAGCAGCAATCCTCCAGGCTGAGTTCTATCTGTGGCCTGCTGGGTGTGGCAGAGTCCTGTGTGGGCAAGAGTCTGACTTGGCACATCTTTCACACTCTCTGCTTGGCCACACATGGATAAGCGAAGCCACGGTGGAAAGGAAGGTTGTGTTCCTCTAGCTGGGTCCCCTCTTTCCCAGGCTGGGAGTTCCTCAAACACTATTGTAAGGGCTGGGCCTGGTTGTCAGTCACTGGCCACATCCATCTATAGCCCTCCCAATACCAGGTACTGAGCGAGGGTGCTTCCTCAAGGTCATACATGGCCACCCATTCAAGTGTGGATAAAGGTCCAGTGTAACTGTCTGTGATCAGCCTGCCTGCCACATAGGTCTTACTTACTGGAAGCTTTTTAAAAACCAGGCCAGTGGGTCAGTCCTGTTGTGTCTGGAGGGTACATTGCCTTGGAGTCATCCATCGATCACTCCTTGCTCTTCCGATCTTTATGCCTTCTCTTCTGCATAAGGCCCTGAGCCCCAAGGGGAGGGTTTGAGGGAGACACCCCATTTAGGACTGAGTGCAAACTCAGAGACTGGCAGCACACATAGAGCCTGTACAGGTGCAAGCCAGATGGGTTCCCAGCACTGAGAGGGGCAAGCAGGCATGGGTTCTACCCCTAACCAAGAAAGAGGCATCTTCTCCAATGGAGTCTCTCTGGCTATATTAACCACACTTCAGGAAAAGCCTCATGCCGAGGAATAGATGGCCAACACAATACAAACTCAACAGCTTTTTCTAGACTTTTTGGTCTCATATTGCTCTGCTTACACTTTTCTTTTTTCTTTCTGTCTTTTGCTTGTATGTTTTGATTGGTCACTTACTTGTATATTTTTATTTCCAATTTTTTGTTTTTTGTGGTGTGTATGTGTGTGTGTGTGAGAGAGAGAGAGAGAGGGAGAGAGAGAAGGAGATAATTTCTTGTATCTGGTTATTTCTTGAAGAGAGAAAGAGCTTGGAGTTGGGTATATAGGGAGGTGGGTGGGATCTGGGAGGCGTTGAGGGAGGGGAATGCATGATCAGAATACGTTGCGTGAAAAATATTTTTAAAGGAAAAAAAACAGGCCTATGGGATGGCTGAGGCAGTGAGTCAAATCTTGCCGGATTCTAAAGAGCCCCTGTTGTCAGTTCTTACTAGGATGTAGGTGAGCCGATGCAGCAGTAGATTAGGTAGATGTTAGAAAACCTGAAATTCGAAAATAGTTGTCACAGTGATGTCCCAGACCAACCATTGTTCAGTTGAGTTATCAACATGCAGCACAACTGTGCACATGGTGACCACCCACATGATACGACACACACAGGCTCTCATGTCATTTAACTTCCTATAGTGTTTGTCTTTACCTGAAAGTATAAGACAGAAACAGCTCACCCTCAGCTTAAAGACCCTGCACTCCTTGAAGACTAATACTTAGAGAGGTCATTTGGATTTTAACATGAAAGAAAAAGACTTCTAAAATTTCTTTGCTACTAAACAGAGAACGACTCTTTCCTTCTTATTATCAGAATATCGTTTCTTTTTGGTGCTTAGCAAGTATTAGTCATTATAGCCAATGCCCAGCCCTGTTTCTCCTTAGAACAAAATGAGGTGGAAAGAGAGTTATAGAGCATTAGCCCTGAGCCACAGAAGCGTGGCATGCTGTGAGGGGCTTGTTAACAGCTCCAAGTCCAGTCATAACAAGACTGAATGTACCACATGTAAATCATGCTTTGGGCTTCATCTGGAGGGAATTATTAAAGTAAATCAAGCATACAAACAAACAAGTGAATAATAATCACAGGGCCCAACATCAAAGTAACCTAATCCCCAACAATATGCAACTGGTATGTACACATCATTGGAGAGGTGATTCAGTGAGTCTGGGCTAGGTCATGAGTACTCAATCTTTAAGGCTCAAGGAAGTCTGTGCCCCAATGTGTGCTCTTGTCTCAGCAGGGACATTCATAGCGCTGCTTACCTGTACACAGCCACCCCAATCTGTACAATAAGCTGCATAATTAACCAGGATCCCATGAGTTTCATACAGTCAGGGCTGTTGGGGAAGCAGAACTCTGCAGAAGTTCACAGATGTGGGTCTAATCGTCAGTCACTAATTAGCCACATGGCCTGTAACCTCATTAGCACATCTCTTTTCTCACCTCCAACACAGAGGTGAAGATTCCTAACTCTTGACTGTTGATAGATGTAAATTCAAGTTGCTTCTCTCTAAAGAAGCAACCTGCTTAGGAGGTGTTCAGCAAACACCACCTCCCATCTCATAAGGAAGGTTAAAAGCCCTGGAACTTGTCATTAGAAGCCCCTTCAGGATCATGTTCACAGGGTCTTATAAACTGTGAATATGTCTGAGGTGAGCAAATATGAGAAGGACCTTGAAGTCTTCTAAGTCTCTGCACCCTGCTGGGAAAGGTGAGAAGTGAGAAAAACACCAAGTCAATAAACTATTTGCCAAAATTCAGACCCACTGCCAAAGATAGCAGATAGGGCAGCCTGCTTGTCACAGGAAGAATTTCAGTAGCCAAAAGAGAGACCCAATCCAGATTGTAGTCAAAAGATTATTGATTCAAAGTCAGAAGTGCAATAATCTAAACAGCCTTTCCCACAAAAGTTTGCAGTTGCAAAAGCCAAGGGGAGTATTAACACTTGGGACACAAACCAAGACTCAGACTGTGCAATCTGATGTCAAGCAAGATGAAAGTGTTTCCACTGGCGACTGTGGCTGGTGTGGGCTGTGGACTCTCTTGACCACTGAGCAGCATTAACTACATATGTGAATTTCACCAACGGGACACAACCAGCCAGTTCCAAACAGACTTGTTCCTTCCTTTATAAAGTGCCACCCACAGCCTGGACAGCTACGCCAAGTGCTCATGTGCCTGCCTACGGAGTCCACCACTCATGGAGAAATAACAGGAATAGGGAGACCCGGAGTGCACGAACAGTGCATGTGAGCTTCGGTTACTATTTGTTTTGTTTATTTGTTATTTGTTGATTCTTTGAGGCAATTTTCTGAGGGGGTCTGCTTGGGGTCTTACAGGCACAGTTTGTTATAATCCTAGATTTGCAGCCCTGGAACACATTATTTTGATGGCAATGTGAGATGATGTCACTCAGAGAGATCCATCCAAATGCCTCAGCACTCCTTACAGCATCTGTCAGCCCTGTCAATACTTCAGTACCTCTTATAGCATCCGTTGGTCCTGTCAATAACTCAGTACCTCTTACAGCATCTGTCAGCCTGTCAAACCTGAACATTTTTTACTCTGACATAGATACAGTTTTCACCTGGCTTGGGTGACAGGGATAATGTCAACATGATTTCTTCTTTTTTGAAGTGACTCATGTTATCAGCATTGATGAGAAATAACTCATGGGATATTTTCATATTATGGAAAGTTCATCATAATAATGAGTACTTTGTCCCAATAAAGCCACGATCTCTTAGCATGTTTTAATTCTAACTCAGCCACATACTGGCCATGTGATAAAAGAAAGTTCTTTTGTTTTTCCTAAGCCATATTTTTCACTTCTGTATTTTGAGTTAATAGTTAATGACTCACCTCACAGAATGCTAGTAGACTTTAATAAACTGTGGCATCTTGCACTCTAAACTCTTGCACTGTTAGCATTTGGTAAACTGAGTGGTTCTGATGATGCTGATAGTAATGGTGGGGTCGGTAATGGTGATATTGCTTGTGGTGATGATGATGATGATGACGGTGTTGAAAGTGGTGATGTTGATGGTGATGAATGGGGTGAAGATGTTGACAGTGATGATAGTGGTGGGAGTGAAGATGATGATGGTGGCAATGTTAATGGTGATGATGGTGATGGTATTGACAATGATAGTGATGATAATGATGATAGTGTTGATAATGATGTAATGGTGATGTTCATGATCATAGTGGTGATGGCGGTGATGGTGGTGATATGATGATGATAGTGATGGTGATAATGTTCATGACATAATAATGATGGTAGTCATGGTAGTGATGATAGTAATAGTGATAATGACAGTGGCACTATGATACTATAACAATGATAATATATTGGTAGTGCTGATGGTGATGATAATAATCATTATGTCAATAATTTTTGAATCTTTAAAACATCTAGTAAGGAAAATAAAAACTTGGAAAAGTACTTAGAAGTAAAAAGGGTCAGATTTACGCCCCACTAATCCTGGGGCTGCAGCCTTCCCTGTACTTAATACTTGTGAAACACTATGACCAGCATACCAGGCTCTATTCCAAAGGTACCTCCAAAACAAAGAAGTTCATCTTTCCTGGGTTGGAGTATTTACATAGAAGATTCATAACGGAGAGAAAGTGATCCAATCCTGTGACAGGTGTAGGCTGCTTAGCCACAGGGAGACTTATTAGGACTCTAAGTGTGTTATAGTCTTGTAAGGCTTTGAACAAGAGCCTGAACTTGGGACTAGGGAATTAGCTCATCATGAAGACCAGAGTGACCCTCAGAACTCATGTGAAAAGATGGGCATAGAACAGAATGCTTCTAATCCCAGTGTTGGGGAGGTGGAGATGGGTGGAGAAGTGGGGTTGTTAGCCAGCTTGGCTAGAGGAATTAGCAATTTCTAGGCCAGTAACAGACCCTGTCTCAAAAATATTAGGAATATTAGGTGCATGACACCTGAGAAATTGTGCCTGAGGAATGATCCTGGAGATTATCATCTGGCCTCCAAATGCATATGCACACATGTTCATGAACACACGTATGCCGCGCGCATACACACACACACACACACACACACACACACACACACACACACACACACACACAGGGACCTGACCTTATCTGAACATATCTATTGTGTCCCCAAAAATTCAACTCTAATTGTTTTTCCCTGGCGGTCCTTTGGAGGTCAGAAGCATGTGTCTGTACCCACACACATATACTGATGAAAGGCAGCCATGAACTCATGAACTCCATCATCTCAGTCGCTGTTTCAGAGTTGGATTAGCAATGGTAATATGTAGAGATCACATTACATTACAGAATCCACTAAATCAAGAACCCCATCCAAATTCTGTCCCTTCTGTAGCATCCACTCCCCAGCAAGTTCTTTCCCCTTTTCTGGATGCGCCTCAGTTATAACCCTGATTTCCAAGCCACGATCAGCTTGGTTGAGGAGACCATCCCTTGATAACTTTGTTTCCATGGCTTCCCACCTGTCCTTCTGCTTCCACAATCCCCCTTTCTAGTTCCCTCTCCACATCATAACCAGAGCTGCGTATTAAAAATGCAAACAAATCATGTAACCCCTTACTAAAGCCTACTAGAGTAAGCCTACTAGTAATATACATGAGCTTGAGGGGTGACACCCAAGGTGGTCCTCTGGACTCTACATGCATTTGCACACACACACACAAACAGAGACAGAGACAGACAGACAGATAGACAGGCAGACAGAGACACAGAGATAGAGAGAAACAGAGACAGTGTGTTCTCTTCTATCATTTTAGTTTCATCCACAGTGGACAGAAGATGAGTTCATTTTCTGGCCCTGGACTGTTTTTGCACACACCTCCATATGTACATATACCTGCACATTTCAAACAACACCACACACACACACACACACACACACACACACACACAGAGAGAGAGAGAGAGACAGAGACAGAGACAGAGACAGAGACAGAGACATAGAGAGAGATCATAGCCTCTCCCTATGGTATCTGAGAACTTTTCACAGTGTCCAGGACAGACCAAACCCTTTAAAAGCTGGTGTGAAGTGATTAAGCAAAGTAACAATAATAGAGAGGCATCCCTCAAAAGAGTCAAGTCCCAGTTTTCAAAGCAGGCAGGCAGGAGAGCCATGGCAAGAGGCACTGTTAGCTCATTCTATCTGCTCAGCCCTCCCTTTTGGCTGGGAGACAAGGAAGGAGGGAGCGGGCACTTGATAGAATCACCTCCCCCTCCATCCTGACCTCCTGGAGCAGCCGTCCACTAAGTGTTGCACTTGGCCAGAGCTCCCCATAGTAATTTGGTTAATTGGATGAACAGGCTCTTTAGTGACACCGCCTGGATTTCCACGCAGCAGTCCATCAAAACTAATCAGTTGGCCGAGTTCCATTGCTCAGCCATTGACAGCTTCACCAGGTCGGTGGGTAGATGGTAACTTTTTAAATGGAGGAACTTGCTAAATGATGGTAGTTAGCACTTGGCAGGGATGAAGGGGCAGGGAGGAGAGAGATGCAGTGTCTGGCTTTGTATTTCCTTAAAGACAGAGTCTTGTTGGGAACAGCTGATTACAAGTTCCTTCCAAAGATGCTGGTGAAAAGCAATCACCTCGAAACTGTACTCTGTTCCTTTGCTGCAGAAGGGAAACACCCCTAAAGCTGGTGTGGTGCTCTCTCTCTTTAGTGGGTGTTTATTAAACACGTGTTACACCTAGTGTATGCCCGATTTAGCACACCCTATGAGTTACTGCAGTATCAGCTGCTGTAATAAGCAAGCCTTAACAATTTAGAGGCTTAGCACAAGAAATCAAACTTCCTGAGTCTGTCCCATCAGGAGATCTTCATTGGAAGTGGTTCTCTCTTCCAGGCAGTAACTCGGGGACCCATTCTTCTTTCATCCTGGGTCCACTAGGCCCCTAAATGTAGGTGTGTCTGACCTGAAACCTGCAAGCCTTCTGTGCTCTGGGGTAGCCGTGAATATGAACTAATAGAAAACCCTAAACTTCGTTAAAGCACTATGAAGTGATCTTGGATGACTTGCTTTGTAAAGTTTCCATAATTCAGTTGCATGATTCTCAAGTGTGAACTCGGTGGACAGCAGTGACACTCACCATGTCAAAAACTTAGATGTGTCTGCACAGTTGGGGGTCTCAATGGAAACTTCCAAAAACCATGAGTGGTTGGAGGAGGCTAACAAGGAGAAGATATGCCCGGTTTTCAATTTTCAAAAGCCGAGCTCCAGAAATAGCATGTGATACTTTGGTTAAATTGTTTTAGTGAGGACTAGTGATGTGACCACACCTAGCTCCTAAGGGTTTGTTCACTGTAACAAAATACCTGAGACACACAACTTACAAGGAGGAAGGGCTTATTTGACCCAGAGCTTCAAGGGTTTCTGTCTGAGGTTGTTTCGTCCACAGCTTTTAGACATGGTAGAAGTCTCACAGCAGAAAGACGTGACAGAGTCAGGCTACTCCTGTCAGTCAGGAAGAACAAGAAGGTCAGGGAAGAGACACCCCCTCTAAAGGCGTACACTCAAGTCCTACCTCCTAACAGCCTACTCCTCTGGGACTCATCAAGAAAGTCTACCTGAGTGCTAGTGTGTATGTACACCTGTGAGTATGTATGTTTATACGGGGATGCACGTGTGTGTGTGTGTGTGTGTGTGTGTGTGCTCATGTTTGTATCTGGAGGACAAAAGACAACTTCATGTGTCCTTCCTCAGGCACTGTCTACCTTTTGTTTTTGAGACAGAGGCTTTCAGTTAGCATAGAATCAGCACTTAGGCTATGCTGACTGGCTTGTGATCTGCCCCCTCATCCTGCCTCTACCTCCCCAACACTCAGACTGTAAGTGCTAGCTGCTATATTTGGGCTTTTCTCTATGGGTTCTCGGGATCAAACTCAGGTCCTCATGCTTTCAAGGCAAACACTTTACTGACACTTTACCATCTCCTCCTACTCTCTCCGTGAGTTTAAGTCATCAGTGAAGTTACCTCCCTCGTAATCCAGTCACCTCCATGATGCTCATCAACCAGGCATCGAAACCTTGAACACAGGAGGCTTTTTGGAGGGAACCTCATATGCAAGGGATCTGAACAATGTGTGTCCCCTTCCCAGTGACAACTCCGTATCATGAAAGGGAGAGCCTGGGCTTTTGTGGGTACCTAACTATCTCTGCCGTAGGTAGCAACCACCCCTGGAAGAAGTAATTGAATTTTCCCTTTTTCTAGCAGAGAATGAGTGGCTCAGATGGATAAATGCACGTCTGTGGGCTTCTCCCCTTGGCAAAGAGCAGGGTCAACGCTTGTACATGTAAAATATAAAACCGCTGTCTCCTTCTCCTGCTAACTCTCTCCCCTGTCCTCACCCATCCCCTTGTTCTGTATATTGTATCCTCCCGAAACTTGAATGGCTCTAAGGCAAGGACCTTTTGCCTTCTGGAATCCTGTATGTTTCCCACATGACTGTTCTGTCCATTTGGGTTTGAAAACCATCCCTACTGAGCAATCTTTAACCTAGACAAGGTTTGCGGCGGCATGCCAGATCATTGCACAAGCACTCACTTTTGCTTTCAAAAGTAAAGAGAACTCAAAGAGGACAACGACAGAAAAAGAGGCATCTCTAAAAGGCACATTTGGTACTGTCGCTACTTGGTCACTACTTGATATAACAAACCTTGATGTCTTTCTGTCATATCCATCTTGTCTTAAAGTAGCTATGATCTCTGGCACTGGGTTGGGGGTAACTCAGTGGGTAAGAGTGCTTACTCTGCAAACATGAGGATCTAAGTTTGGATCCCCACCACCCACGGAAAATGCCAGTCATAGAATCATGTGCCTGCAACCCCAGCATATGGGAGATGGAGACAGCTTCTTGTACAGCCTAGTCAAAATGGTAAACTTCTGTTTCAATGAGTTGTAAGGCAATAACTCAAGAGAGCAATAAAGGGACATACCCAATATCCTGCTTGGTCTCCATATGCACACTCTTATGCATGTACTACATACATACAAAATGCACACACACACACACATACACATACACACACACACACACACACACACACACACACACACACACACACACACAAAATTATAGCTGTGATCTGGCTCAAAATGACCCCATACCCATGCTGCCTTCCCCTGTCTCCTGCCCGGCTCTTGTGGAACATTATCCCCACCCATCCCTGCACAGTGCAACCCTACTAAGAGCCAGATTTAATCACTGGCTTACTCATATGTTTTGTGTGCTTTCCCATTTAGACTGTGGGATCCCTGAGAATGAAACAGGACCTTTGTTGTTTTACCTCCTTTGTGCCTAGCACGGAGCCTGACACAGGCCGTGTTCATTCAAGCGGAAGCGCAGGAGGGAAATAAAGGCAGCTACGCAGTAATGTCATAGGCAACTGGAGTAAGCACTTTCCCATCTGCTAGAAGTTTAAACAGAATAAAAGCTCCATTTCCACTCAGGTGAAACTTTCAGTGCAGCCTAGCCATGTCTCAGTGAGCTCCAGGGCTGCTAGAGACTTGTCTCAAAATAAACAAACAAAGAGTTGGGATGTGTCTGAGGACTACTCCTGATGCCAGGGCTGTCCACTGGCCTCCATGTGTGCACACACATGTGAAATGGGCACCCACACATGTGCAGCTGCACACACACTCTCACACGCACACATTCTCATATACATACACAAGAAAACTCTGTGTGTGTGTGTGTGTGTGTGTGTGTGTGTGTGTGTGTGTGTGTATAAGAGAGGGAGACTATGAGAAATGAAGAAACTGAGGAAAGAAGGAGAAAGGAAGGAAGGAAAGAAGGAAGGAAGGAAGGAAGGAAAGAGAAAGAAAGAAAGAAAGAAAGAAAGAAAGAAAGAAAGAAAAAGAAAGAAAGAAAGAAAGAAGGAAAGAAGGAAAGAAAGAAAGAAGGAAAGAAAGAAAGAAAAAGAATTAGTTTCTGGATGGGGGTGTGATGCAATGGTATGCTGTCTGTGTTATCATGGCTACGTGTCATAAAACACAGAAGACGGAACATTATAGTCTGAGTAGGGAGGCTACAAAGGAGGCTATAATCTCCCCAAACTCTGACTCCAGGGACCTCTGACCTACTCCTTCATGTTAACAAATACCCCAGGGCCTTTGGAGACCAGACCCAAACGCTCATTGCTCAACTGCCGGGTTTGTATGGAGGCTTGCAGGGAGCGCGCCAGAACCCATTTCTAAACAGTCTGATGATTTATTTGATGCCTTTGGATATTTAAGTAGTCTGCAGTATACACCAAGTGTCTAAAATGTTTATTTTTTTCTTTGCTTTAATGTGCGGGACCTCTCACAACGCCTTGTACACCCCAGGCACTCAATAAATATGATTTATGGAAGATGTAAATAAATCCAAAGCAAGATTATGTCTGCATTCATTAATTTGCAGCTCCAGCAGGCAGTCCCCCTCTCCAAACTTGAAAAGAAGAGAAAAATCCACACCAAATTACAGAAGAAAAGAAAAGGCAAAATACACAACCCTTGGGCCCTTGTATAAATGGGGAAACTCCCTGGAGTAAAGTATGTGGTTTTCTCTGCTTTCATATGCATAGGCTGTGTGACTTTGAGCAAGTTCCTTCACTTTTCTGGGCTGTATCTTCTGAAGTAAGTAGTGAGTGGGTAGTTCAATGGTAGGTAGGTAGTGACCTTCAGAGGAGGCAGGCCCAGAGGAGCCAATGTTGTGCAACAGGAGGTGTGGCCAGTGGTTCTCATTTGGGGATGCAATGCCTGGTGCCTACAGACTCCTACATCAGAGCTGAACTCAAGCCTCTCATGCCTCTGGAAGGAGGAAATGGGTGGCGAAGATGTTATGTAGCTCCGTGACTCTAGCTTAGTCCCCAGTACCCTGTGGTGCTTCTGTGATGAGCGTGGCTTATCCCACGTACCCAGATACTCTGCTCTATCCCACATCCCTGGATGCCCAACCCTGCATCTCTGGTCCCTGGATCGACCAAATTTCTGAGTATGTCCAGTGAGGCAGTCCTCCTCATCCCTGACTCTCCCTGCAAACCTGACTTCACAAGGCCACTGCCCACGCTCCTTTTTGCCACCTCTGAGTGAATGAGGACAGAAAACCCGAGAGAGAGAGAAGGCCAGTTGGGGAGGAGGGTGGGGTTGCCATCTGCCAGCAAAGCCCACCTGCTCTTGGAGGACTATCCCACTACTGCATCCCTAGCTGTCAGGCTCAGTGGCCTTGACCATGTCACTCTCTCTCTGCTCCTGAGTCCTTCAGTGCTTCACCGGCGTGTGACACACCTCTGGTGCACTCCCATCCGTCTTCTGTGCTATTGTGCCTGTACACACTCGTCAAGCTGTGCTGTGACTCATCAGGTCTCACTTCTCTGTCATTTTGCGGCTGTTCCCTGCATTCCCATTTTCTTTATCCACCTACTGGTAGGCATGTGGGTTCTCTTCTGAGCTCTGTGGATATAACTGCTATGAACATTTGGATGTGCTTATTTTGAGAGACAAATGCCCTAATTTTTCTGGGTGATAGTGTGTTAACTGTTAATCACACAGGGTTAAGAATATAGAGTTTGCTCCCCATTGGTAGAGGACACATTCGTTGATCCAGAGTGAATGCTCAGAACTGTAGATGGGTCTCATCTCTACATTCTGTTTTCTTCTTGCTGTAGGTCTTGGAAACTTCAGGGTAGTGTTTTTTTTTTTCTTATTAAGTCAAGAACTCTTATCTTTTCACCTGAAGTAGTCACTTCACAGCTTCTAACTGACAGATCTAAATTGTCAGCATCATTTCTCTTATGCTTGGGACATCATTAAGTAAAGATTACCTAGCATAATAAACACTACGACTCCATGAGAGTTTCTCTGAAAACAATATAGAGACTCAGTAACTAACAGGAGGGTAGTGTATACAATATGGAAACAGTAAAAAGAGAAGGATGGAGCCAGATGGCCTGCAATCTCATAGTACTGCTTAGAATCATGTGTCATTTTGTTAAATGGTTAAAATTTGAGAATTTGTTCATCTGGCATTTTCCATTTAATATTTTCAAGTCTTAGTTAACTTGTGTAACTGAAACTATGAAAAAATACAATTCTAGATAAGAGAAGTGAATTGTGTTTATTATTGCATGATGTGGTCTCCAATGGGAAAACATGCTCCAACAAGGATATGGATATCTGTGTCTGGATATCTGTGATATCATTGGATCCTACTGGCTTTAGAGTCCCAGCTTTAGATCAGTTCCCCTATCTTCTGGTCTTTATGCATAAAGATTTCTGCTTCTGTGAAACACTGTACCTAGACTTCAGGTTGCAATGAGATGTTCAGCATTTATCCCTCACGTGATACCTGAAATTCAATTTGGCAAAGATGCCTCTCTGGGATGCTTGTCAGCTAATCTTGCTGGTCTTGGGTTTGGTAATAGGGTCTGCTGGACCATTTTTGTCTGTGATCATGTCCCTTTGGCTGACCCCTCTGATATTTTGCAGGCTAGCCCCTTTGATCTCACAGCTGCTGAAAGTATGGGTGCCATGTTAGAAACAGGTACATATCTAAGTGTTCAGATGGACCAGTCCTCAATGCAGACATCAGATCAATGAAGAAAAACACATCTAATCAAAAGGAGCTTTCACTGAACTTTGAGTGACACACCCATGTTCCTCTGGCCCAAGGAGCCAGAGAATAGTGCAGACCCGATCCCTGCTAGCCCTCATGTCCTGCCGAGACACACAGTGAGAGCTGCAGTTCCCCACCTTGCGCAGACTCACCTCTGACTAACCCACTGCACAGTTTGAGAGGTGGTACTTAGGGCACTTGAATACATCAGGTCATCTCCAGAGGCTGGAGTGCCTGGGAGAGCTGGGCTACAAAGTGCAAAACCCAGAATAGGTTTGTGTGAATTCAGGGCCTTGTCCATACTAGACCACTATTTCACAACTCAGCCATCATAGCGATTGGGGTCCACAATACCTCACCGTGAATCCCAGCTTAGAATCACCTGTGAGACAAGTGACCCGGGGAGTTTCACTTTCTCCCCAGGCTGTAATGTATAATGAAGAACCTCACTAGCCTTGGTAACAAGCCTGGATACAAATGACTGCTTTCCTGTTTGAGTAGGAGGCTTATCTCACCAAATCATGCCTCAGTTTACCCATCTGTAAAATGAGACTAACCTTGTGACATTAAGGATTGAAGAAGCTGCTTGTAAAATCACCATGCAGCCTGGAATCTCTACTTGACCAATATTAACTCTTGTGGTTGTGGTAATTATGACTGTCCCCTTCTTTTTTACCTAAGGAGGGCATGCTGAGGACGAAGTAAGGTCAAAGTGCACAGAGAGACAAATAAGCAGGATGTCAGTTCTGCACTGAGGAAATATTTCCTGCACAGCAGGAAAGGCAGAATTGGAGCCAGGTCACTTCACTTGTTGTTGTTGTTGTTGTTGTTGCTGTTTATCTATGGACACTTCCCTCTTCGACTGTAATCAAGTACCCAGCCTGTGCTGGGAGCTCCTGTAGACACTGGAGCCATGCCCTGGGGTGAAGCAAACCTTCTGTCCTCAGGACTACTGTGTTAATGGTGGGCAATAGACAAGTTAGCGTATGTCTGTCAGTGGTGTTACTAAAATAAAATCAGACAGGGTGGATGACAGAGTAAGGGGGCTAGAGTGCTGCAATGAGGGAACCTCTTTCACGAGGACACGCGTGTCATGGGGGCTGGATGAGAGGAAGAAGAAAGTAGGCATCTGGGCAAAACTGCCAGGAGGAAAAGACCAGGAGTGGGTGGGAGCCAGGAGGAAAAGGGGAGACAAGAATAGCAGGAGCTGGGGAAAGCCATGGCGAGGTGAGGCCACGCCGACCTGGATTTGGGCTAAGGATGGGAAGGCTTGCGAGGGTTAGGTCTGTAAAGGGAGCTTTACCTGGAGACACAATGACATGAGAGGAAATAGGGACTACCGTGAGTCACACTGGATACCACACTGACCCAGGCAAGCAGAGACATGCCTCGTTAGGAAATGTTCTGTTCTGTGTTAATCCCATTTCACAGAAAGGAAAACCAAGTTGAAAACAACAAGAAAGAAATCCAGAGATCAGAGTAGCAGAGGGGAGAAAATAGCCAGGAAACAGGGTGGGTTAGAGAAATTATTCATTTCAGCTAGGTGTGGTGGCACATGCCTGTAACCCCAGCCTTGGGAGGCTGAGACCAAAGGATGGGAGTTTGGGTCCAACATGAGCTACATAGGGAGTTCAAGGCTAGCCTGAGCTATGTAGAGGAAAGGAGAGGGGAAGAAAGGGGAGAGGGGAAAATTCTTTCTACTTCATGGAGCCCTATGAAGCTTCATCAAGGCTCCTGATATTTCAATGTTCTCTGCAGCCCCTACTCAGACATCACCCTTTCTTCCCTCTGCTGAGTGGCAGCCACACTCACTCCAATATCAGGCTTGTCAGGCCAGGGCAAAAGACTAAGAAACGTCGCTTTCTTCTTCCGCATGGGATTAGGTCGGCATTAGCTCCTTATTTGTTGAGGGACTTGATCTCATTACAGATCAATTTGCTGAGTATTGAATACACGGGACAAGGAGGTGCTTCATTTCCCCAGCAGCCTGCTGGGGTCTTGAAATATCTGAAGCCCTTTCCATGCTGGCTCAGAGACTAACTCATGCTCTTGTTCTACGGGTTTCCACGGTTTCTTCCTGTTGTCTGTCACTCAGGGGCTTGGCTGTCATTGCCAGAGTTTATGATATTTTGCAAGATAAGAAAGGTAGAGGCCGGAAAGGGAGCTTTGAAGTAGCTCAGGCCTGGCTGGGATTAACTCTTCCCAGCTGCTTCCTCAGTGGATGACAGGAGCCAGCTTCTGCGTCTTTGCAAGCTTCCAGCACTGTTAGCCACCAGGGAGGGCAGGACCTGTTCACAGAGGCCAGAGATCATTGCCACGCTCATGCCTCAAGCATAATGTAGCCCTGCGCCCGGCTCCTGGCTGTTAGGGAAATGAGCTATTTCAGGAGTGTTTCCCAGTAGATGTCTAGCAAAGCACAATTATCCCAAGCTACCCAGTTTTGGTCTCTTCTTTCCAGCACCACACACACACACACACACACACACACACACACACACACACACACACACACACACACACACACACCGTGGATGCTCTGGGGGGTCTTGTCCTTGACTTTTCCCAAGCCCTTTGGAATTGATGTCAAGGACCTTGCCCTTTACTGTGGCCAAGGCCATATCCACACACTTCTCACCTTTCTTCCAACTCTGCTCAAAGAGAGATTTAGCATTCAAGGACCTGGAGCTTACAAACTGTTTAGATTGCTAAGAAAATCATAAATACAAAATCTCTAGGGCCCTTCTTTGGCATTGGAGAATAGGTCTCTGTCTGCATCTGTCTGTGAGAGGCCTTGGGACTTTTAGTTTCTTTAAACAAATTCACAACTTATACTATTTTCTTCTCAAAATACTGGATACATACTAGCACCAAATTATGTTTGGAATGATCAGGACACAAAGGAGAGTGAACCATAAAACTGGATTGGCTTGTGTATAGATAACCTTTGACCTCCTGAGGAGGAGCAGCAGAGTGAGAGTCTCCATGCCTGTTCTTGTACCAGCATCAGATCAATCAAGGACCAAATAGACTTGTCAGCTCAATAGGTCAAAACTGTTTTAATTGAGATTCCTTGGATTATTCGTAATATGGGACATGCAAGCTTATTGGTCATGACCCAGTCTATAATCTCATACTAGTTTTCATATGGCAGTGTTTACTGAACATCACTCTTCTGTATGCAGCATGGATGCGGCCTCTACAACCAATGTTTTCCCATGGGAACCGATTAAGAATGATAAATTGGGAGAGAGCAATTTGGAATTTGTTTTGAGACTCTATGTAAATAGAAAGCCGGCCTGTCTGACTTGAGTTAAATATTACAGGTCTACAAGGATAGTTCAGCTTTCTGAAGTGGCTTTTGTAAGGTGGGCTGGGCATGCAGCTTTGTCAGTAGAGTGCCTCTTACCATATACAGGTCCTGGGTTCAATCCCTCGCATCCCCCCAAACTGGGTGTGGTAGGACATGCCTATAATTCCAGCACTCAGGATGTGGAAACAGTAGAATCAGATTTTCAAGGTGATGACCTCAGCTGGGGAGTTTAAAGCTAGCCTGGGCTACATGAGATATTAACTACAAAGAGACAAACAAACAACACCGTGTTTATATCACAGCAAAGGTGGAAGGGTTGGGCAACTGTTCAGGCATCAGGAAGGCACCCTTGGACATGAACTATGTCCATCCTGTGGCAGAGAGATGTACTTCTTTCTTTTTGCTGCTTCCTGAATTTTGAAATTTCAACATACTAGATGGAGATTTTGGAAAGTGAATCTTAAAGGCAGTAATTTGCCAGTTGTATTAGCTCATTGTCTTGTTGGCTGAGATATGATGCTTAACATAAGCAACTTAAGGAAGGAGGGGCTTGCTTTGGCTTGTAGTTTGAAGGTATAGTCCATCATGGTGGCAGGAGCACCTGGTTGCAATGCCTCCACAATCAGGGAGCAGAGACAGAGACCGGTGTTCAGTTTCGAAACACGAGTTTAAACTAAACACCAGAGGGAGAGAGGCTACCTATAAAACAGAAGTTCTTGCTTATTAAGATGGGCGGAAGACGGGCACCACCATGGAGGACCACGGAGAATGCATGGTTGCTCCTGATTCTGCATCTCCATCCATCCTTAACACTAAACACAAAACACACAGGCAAGCTGGGACCGAGAGCTAAGTATCTTGGCAGAGAATTAGCCAGAGCTTAAGGCAGCCATGTCCTGGCATTCAATCAGATAAAGGGGTGTCTGGAACAATTGAAAGAGGAGCGATTCTTCAAAGGGTTCCATTTTAATTACAAGCTGGTTGGAGAATATTCCTTTCCAAACCCTCCTTCTACCTGGGTTCACTTCCAAAACATAATGGAGTTAGATTAGCCAAATGAAAGACTCCCAGGTCAGAGTGACAACTTCCCTGCCCAGCCTCAATCCACTCAGTCTTCGTACAAGTGCCTGCTCGGCTCAAGGGATTTTAGCCTCTGAAGAGAATTAGCTTGCCCTATTTCATTAGGAGACTGGCTACAGATCAAAAAGAAAAAGGAAAAAAAAAAAAAGGAGAGAATGTGTTATACTTACCATACAGGCCTGTACACTGAGATTTCTATCCTGCTCCAGCTCCCGCCAGGAACCTGCAGGAGCTTGCAAGTCTCCTTCTGCTTCTGTGTTCCCCTCTAGCCCAACCAAATGCTCCCCTAGCCTGAAGTTTTCCCCTCAAATTTTATTTCCTTGGTCTCAGTATTATTCTGAAAACAAGATTTTTTTTTAAAGTGGAACTCTGATAATGTACACTATGACGACTTTAGCTTAGCAGATGATCCCCCCTCACCCCCCCCCAAGTCAGAAAGAAGTGAGAGAATCTCTGAGAGGCCATATATATGCAATATGCAATGCATGTATTAGGCACCTACTGAATGCCAGGCTTTGTATCTACTTTGCAAGTATGCTGCTATGGGAGAAGCAACCTTCTTTTCCTGTTTGCTTAGTTCTTTAAATTCAGAGAGCTGGGAGCCATCATCGTCAGGGCACAGAGGAGTAAATTGAAGCCCCAGGAAGCTCAGGAGTTTGCTCAGAATCTCCTATCTCAAAGAAACAGCCAAGCTAAGGCTTGCCCCCATCTGCTGGGTACCTAAGAAGATTTTATGGTGATCTAACAGGGCATTGGGGAGAGCAAGACCCTGCCAAGGACGCTTGCACAGGAGTTAATGGGACTGCAAATGCTTCTGTTCCTGTGACTGGGTTTTGAGTTCCTCCATCCTAAAATGGGATTCTTAGGGTATTCTCCTAGCGGGCTCTCCTGTCATGATTAAAAGATGAAGCAGGCAAGACCTGAGACCATGCAAGTCTTTACAAGGGACGTTATTTTTTGTGTGCATATTTACATGCAAACACACACAACACACACACACACACACACACACACACACACACACACACACACACACACACACGTGAATGTGTAGACCAGGGATCACACTCTAAAACTGCCTTCTGACTTGATTTTTGTTTTTTTTTTTTTTTTGAGACAGAGTCTCTCACTGGTCCAGAGCTCACCAAGTAGACTAGACTGACTATGGAGTGAGCCTTAGGCATCTGCCTGTCTCTACCTCCCCCGCAGTGTGGATACAGCACCATGTACTGCTTTTTATGTGGGAGCCAGGGACTGAACTCAGGTCCTCATGCTTGCAAGACAAGCCCTTTATTGACAGAGCTGTCTCTGAAACTCATTCAAGCAATGTTATTCTGATTATCAACAATTCATGTCACTTAGGAAGAGGAAAATTCCTCATCATGGCTAAGAACATACCATTTCTGCCTTCTAGGCTGCTCTAGTTAGAGGGGATTCAACTCTAACAATGTCATGTAGACTACTAAAGGCTTTCTCTCTTGCCAAATGATCCTTCAGCCTCAAGTCAATACAGGGTTACAGCCCATCCCCAAGCCCTCTGCCTCCAAGAGAAGCCTCACTGAGAAAAGAGATACTTAGGAGAGTAAAAAGCCTTAAGACTCTAAAACACTCTACAATATTAAATGGCTAAGAAAACAAATGTCATTGTGAGGGAACTTTCTAGAAAAAAAAATGAGAAGTTTTCAAGAATCTAAGCATGGCCCCCAAGCTTAGGAACTCCATGTGCTCCTTTTTACCAAAATGCTTTCCCTGCTCTCCCCCTCCCCCACCGTTCCAGCCCCGAGCCATTCTTCAGAAACTGGGCTTTTAAAAGCCTTTTAAAATTTAAAAATCCAATAGGCTTTTGCTGAACACCCACAGAGATTTCCCTGCTTCCGAGCCAACCCCTGTTCTGTGACAGGGCCAGCAAGTGGAGCGGTTCAAAAGGCACCCTCGGAGGCCAGAGGGCCCGGGTTCACACCCCGTGGCTGCCACTTAGAGTGTCAATTGCCTTGGGCAAGGTATTCAGAGCCTCAGGACCCGAATTCAGACTTATTCCTTCTGGAATCTTTCATCTGTTTTTCTCTCTTTTGGAAATCTGCTCATTTCCTGCTCTAACTCTCCCTCCCCTGCTTCCCTCGATGCCTCAAGAATTACTAGTGATACCTGCAAACCCAGTACCCCAGTTCAGAGAACAAGCAACCTCGCCCTGCAGGCCAAACCCAGCTTCCATCTCTTTCAGGAAGTAGTCTTATTGGAGCGTGACCACGCCCCTTCATTTACATACCCTCTATGGCTACTTTCCCACTAAAACTGCAGGCTTAAACAATCCCCACAAGACTGCTTCCTATGAACTGGGAAGCTTCAAATATTTACTGTGTGCCTGCTAGTAGAACATGCCTGCCTCCCTTGGCCTAGTTCAGAGTCTCCAGCACTAATGCAGGGTGTGGAAAATCCAACATCGTGATCCTTTCTCTTGAGACTTATAACATGTTGCTATATCCAACAGGAATTGATTAAATATAGATAATATACTAAATTAGAGATGAGTTAGAGTGCAGATTTTTGTTCATTTATTTATTTTTTCAGTACTGGGGATCAAACTCTGGGTCTCATATATACTAGTTGAGTGTTCTACCACTGAGCTACATCCCCAGTCCAGTGGTATTAACATACATTTTTAAATGCTACAATTTGGAATGGGAATTCATTTATCTGCCTTCCCTTTTCTGTCTTTCTCTCTTTCTTCCTACTGGTCGCTCCCTCCATTCCTTTCTCCCTCTCTTCCTCATACCCTTCCTTCCATGCCAAGGATAGAATCTAGGGCCTTGCACAGACTGAGCAAATGATCTAACTGCCACTGAGGTACATGGACTGGAAATGTTTTGACTGGGGGAAGCACTTTGTTCATTAAATTTTTTGGACAATGAACTGGGTGGTATACCTTCAATCAAATGTGTTAAGTACCTAATCTTCCAGACACTGTGAGAGCTGGGTACATTTGTACTACTGCAATGCATCTTCACTAAAGCCCTATGAGGTTAACATTGCAGTCATTTCCACAACAGGTTACAATGACCATCATGTCATCATTGAAGTCTTCAGTCTTCAAAAGCAGGAAATGATATCATTTTCCAGACTTTATGCACAAAATGGGGGTATACTTGATAAAGCAGTCACCAGAAGCCATACAACTGGTGACATGTTGGAACCATTATCCAACACCAGGGTCTCCTAGGTTGACCTTTTAGCTGTGTTGCCTGTCTGTCATGCTCAATAGGATGGTGTCAGTGTCCCATAGTTTTGAAATGTAAGGATTTTGGTAAGTCATCTTCTCTGAACACCTGGGTCCCCTCTCTCAGGACTCACTTCACACCTTCTGATTCCATTTCTCTCTCTCTCTCTCTCTCTCTCTCTCTCTCTCTCTCTCTCTCTCTCTCTCTCTCTCGTGAGCAGCACCAAAGCGAGTGCAGAACCAAAGCATCCTTCTCAGTGTCATCTTTTAGCTTTGCATGTCAGCCTCCAAGGTATAACAAGAGCTTGCTTTCTTCTTCTTACCAGAGCTCAAAAGGCCTCTGTGTGTGTGTGTGTGTATGTGTGTGTGTGTGTGTGTGTGTGTGTGTGTGTGTGTGTGTGTATGTGTGTGTGTGTGTGTGTGTGTGTGTGTGTGTGTGTGTACTTGTGAGCACACACACCTTAACTTAATGGGAACCTTTGCAGATGGTCTGTCTGTATTTGAATCCTGGTCCTCACTACTAGCTGTGGGACTCTAAGTGAATACTTCTATCTCTGAACTTCCTAAGCCTCTCCTGAGAAGCCAGGAATAGGATTTGATCTGTGGCTATGCTAGGGTTCCATGGCATAGCATCTATAGGCCACATTTTAGCGGAGTGTCTGTCCACTGTGCTGAAGGCAAGAAGGCAATTTGTACAACGGTGTTATTTAGAGGTGTTGGCCGCCTTCTGTCTTCCTGAGTCAGGATTCTTCTTTGCTCACTCCAGGCTGTTTCTATCTCTACAATGGATTGAAAAGTGTCACCTCCAGATGGCAAGTTGCTCTGAGCCTGAGGGTATGACCTCATTAGGAAGAGCCTTCACAGATACAATTAAATTGAAGATCTTAAGATGAGGTCATCACAGATTAGTGTTTTGGTTACTTTTCCATCACTGTGATAAGGCACTATGGCCAAGGCAACTTTTAGAAGGAAGAGTTTATTTGGGCTTATGGTTTCAGAGGGAAAGTCCATAATGGGCAGGGAGGCGTGGCAGTAAGTGGTAGCCACGGCAGCAGGAAGCTAAGAGCTCACATCCTTAACCACAATCCTGAAGCAGAGAGAGCAAACTGAAAGAGGCATGAGGCTTTTGATCTCAAAGCCTGTGCCCCTCCACACTCCAGTGACATGCTTCCTCCAACAAGATTGCACCACCTAAGCCTACCCCAACAGTGCCACCAGCTGACAACCAAGCACCCAAGTATTTATGGAGCTTATGCGGGACATTTCTCATTCAAACACAGCAATTAGCATGTGCCAGACATCCACTGATAAGACTGTACTAGTAAGAGAAGGTTAGGAGAGAATGTACAGAGGAGGGATGCTGCAGATGGAAGAAGAGATTGGAGAGATGTGTCCTCAGACCAAAAATTCCATAACCACCACCTACCCGAAGCTGGACAAGGCAAGGAGGATTCTCCCCTAGAGCGCCCAGAGGGAGTATGGCTCCCACCTTAACAAGAGACTTCTGATCTCTGGAACTATGAGAAACAAACTGCTGGTTTATTTGTTACAGCAGTCTGGTTATTTGTTACAGCAGTCACAAGGCATTGATATGATATGGCCTCCCTTCATCTCTACTTTTTTTTTTTTTTTTGGTTTTGGTTTTGGTTTTTCTAGACCAGGTTTCACTGTGTAGTTTTGGTGTCTGTCCTGGATCTCACTCTGAAGACCAGGCTGGCCTTGAACTCACAGAGATCCACCTGGCTCTGCCTCCCAAGTGCTGGGAATAAAGGCATGTGCCACAGCTGCCCTGCTCATCTTTACTCTTTATCACCTTTCCATCCATGTCCATCTGGCTGTTTGCTCACTCTTTGGACCTCAGAGATGGTTGGCAACCTACACAGGGCTTGACTCTATTTATTACTTAGGTGTTTCAAATCCAATCTCATAGCTTCCTTGAACTTCCATTTCTTAACTAACTGCATAAGCAATAATGATTTCTCATAGGGCTATTATATACTATTATTATATAATAGTGAGTATGACAATATCCATCAAACTCAGATGATATAGGGTCACAATGACGGCAGGCATCATTTTATCTACCACTGCTCACATGTATCAGATGAAGAAACTGAGTCATAATGAAGTGAAAGTAAGTTGTCCAGAGTCACCTGAATGTAAAATTTGTGTGCTTGTGACTTGAGCAAATCTCACTGTGACGGGCTCTGCTGTCAGCAGTGGAGATTAGCAGAGGTCACGTCCTCCTCGGGGAGATGGATACATCTTGAAAAATTCTGCCTGTGCTACGGGAATTGAGTGAGCACTCAGCCACTGGGACTCCACACTGCCCTCTGAGCCCTCTGTGGAGAATAAAGAAAAGAAAAGGAAGGATTGAGTGGCCACAAGTTCACACTCACTCTCTCTTGAGATCATGTTACCTCGACTTCACTAAGGGTTCCTTTCCTGAGTTTGCGGTTCTTCCTCCCTCTTGCTGGGAAACAGCTCTCAGGATGGGGCTTGTTCTCGATGCTCTGTGCAGTATGAGAAGGGCCAGTCTCCAGGGCACGATGCAGACCATCAGATCATCTCCCGAGACTCCTCACTTCACCTCAGTGCTGACCATGTGCTCTCAGCCGATGTCCCCTACTCTGTCCCCTGCTCCCTCCCCAGAGGAGGCCACTCCTCACCTCCTCTTTTCTCTTGTGTTCATATTTTATCTGTGGGTCTTACAACCTCAAGTTTATTCCCACCCCTTCTTTTTTTCATTGTTTTTACTTCTTTTTAAAAAGCTGCCGGGGTAAGACTTGTCTATAATCTAAAGGACCCGGGAAGCTGAGGCAGGAGGATGAAGAGTTAGAGGCTAACCTGGGCAAGATAACAAGATCCAAACCAGCCTGGGTATATATCAGGACCCTGTCTCAAACAAATGAAAAATTACCATCAAGTACATAATTTTTGTAGAGGAAAGATCAAAGAGGTGTCTTTTAAAGTGAGAACTAACCCATCATAGCTCCCAGGTACTCATCTCCAATCAGGCCCACCTTATATACCAAATTATCTTATTAGTGTCCAGTGTCACCATCCCCCTTCCAACTAATCCCCCGGAAGAGATGGACTTTTAACTTGATGGAGTCACTGGACCCAATCCCTTGTCCCCTTAGAGAAACCAGAACTCCTCCTCAGGTCTCACAGTGACCTATAAGCCGACAGTAGGAACATATTTCCCGTCCCGATTCCCCTATCACTTCTCCAGTTTGCATAGCCCAGCCATGACCCCAAACCTGACCAATTAGCACCTCAGGATACCATCTATTCAGGAACTGGTACCCACTGCACTAACTCAGCACCAGGCAATTGGATCCATGCTAGTGCCATCCTTTGGTGTCTCCCTGGCAGATGGGAAGGCCTGTATCAGCCAGCTACTGCATTCTCCCTGGCACCTAAAACACTTCTAGCTCCAAAGAGAAGGCTAAGGTATTTTGCCTTTTTTTCTTTTTATCTCCTGCATAGAGTGACCAGGTCTCCCACCAGCAGGAGATAAAAAGCCTTCCTCTATAGTGTTCTGACTGCATTTCTCAGATCTCAGCAGGATCCTGGAAAGGAGAATTCCCCCTTCAAGTTAAGCTTGCCCCAGAGTCATTCCCTCACTGGCTACTGTGTCCCTTGGGGAATTTACAGAGTAATCAGGAGCCCAACCAACTCCACACTCTTCATGAAGATACTATGTAGCATTGTTGGGCATAAAGGCAAAGACTCCGTCCCTAATATGACTTCAAGGCTTGTATTCACCCTTGACCTTGTGCTCAGCTGCTCTGTTTCCTTGTATGAGCCTGCACTTCTGAGCAGTCCTCCGTGGGTCCTGCCTCAGCACCTTCCCTGTGCCCTTTCCTCTGCTGAAAAACCCTACCTTGCAGGCTCAGCTGATCCCGCTCCTACTTCTTAGAACACTGCTGGTTGCCACACACACAGTGTTACCATTTGGCCTCTCCCACCAGCCTTAGGTTCCTGTCTGTAGTCCTGTCTCTCACTTCTTCTGGACAAAATATAGGTTTGGCTATTTGCATTAGCCCTCTAGAAATTACTTACATCTTTCTGAAATTCAGACTGATCTTAGCGTCTTGCATGTGCGTATGCTAAGCCTGGCCCCTGCCCTGAGCTCTAACTAAGTTGCTTCCAGCTACTCTTGGGCCCCCAAGACTATGCTCTGGAATTTCCTTTGTAGAGAAATCTGGAAGGACAGACTTGAGGGAATGGCCCTGCTACAGGCATCAGCTGCCCAAACCGATGCCTGGTACAAAGCAGCTGCCCATGGACCCCTGGTGGAAAGTAAGCAGTAAGGATCCCAATGATGGCTGCGACGGGGTTGGAAGGACAGGAGTCAGAGCTTGGGTGCAAGCTAGGTCCCGGGGTTCACGCTCCACGCTCCACTTCCATTTCTGTGATCCCCGTGGACTATGATCCCCGTGGGTTCATCTCACCCTGCTCATTTTCAGAAAGGGAATAAGGCCTGGACTTCCTCTGTGGAGCTGTTGACCGGGCTGAAGGAGCTGGCCCATATGTTAAAACAAGTAAGACAGGGCCTCCCAAATACTCTAGAAATGTCATCTATTATCCCTTAAGTGCCAGGCCTTGTCAGAGCCTCCATCCCAACCAACCTGAGCCTACATGGCTCCTCTTAAACCCAGTCACTGTGGTGCTTGGTGAAAAGGGATGAAGATGAGCACCAACACTCATTAGCATCCGATTTCCAACCTTGTCCATTATAAGACATCGCTTTATGTACATTTTAACAAATAGTTGGAGGCATTGATCCATAGCACTTTTAAAGTTTATTTCAATTAGAAAGAGTTTCAGATAAAGATCAAATTCATTAAGTCCCCCCTCCCTGCTTAAAGTTCATCTTAATTAGCCGTGTTTCCCCCTGAGGATGGTTTATAATTGGTTGGGTTTCAACCTGACCCCAGAAGAAGGTGTCACCACCTAACACATTCATGGATGCTGGGCCTGGGTGAGGGTGTGCAGGGCATGTAGGGGGAAGGAACCTGTTAAATAAAGGGCTAAGCTTTGGGAATAAAACCTATAGCTAGTCCCTTCAGTGAATTTTCCAACTGTCACTGCTGAGACAAATGGCTGGACAGGAGGCCATTCTTTTTGTCTCCGGGCCTTACAGCATTGTTTGGTGAATTTCATGAAACCTGGCAGTTCTGAGTGCTGCAGAGAACCCGGCAATCAGATCTCCAGTGGGGATGATTCCACAAGACTGCCCTTCCAGATTGAAGCTTGGAACGGGATAAACTAGGGGAACCTTCTGGCATAAACTGTGTTTCCTTGTGACCCGAGATGCCCTCTCCCCATGTGTCTTGAAACCTTAAGAGTGAGCATTTTACGGTCCACTCTTTGCTACTCAGGCAAACAGGTACAAACACTGTTAAGTGTCACGCAGATGATTTTTTAAAAGGAGCCATGAAATTGATGTATCCAACAAAATATAATGTTTAATTTACTCCTTCCGAGAAGAAGGGATGCTGTGCCAGGGGCTGTCTGTAGCAAATCATTCTCCAGCTCCACAGCACCTGGAGATGTGGTTTCGGGAACCTCCTTGCTGGCAGGTGCAGGGCTGGGTTGATGTATCCATGCTGTCTGGTTCCAGGCTGCAATTTGCATCTTCATGTTGCCAGACAATCAAAGGCTGTAAGTATTGGACACTTGAGAAATTTCTGGTGTGCTGAGTAGATGGAGCACAGCCTCCTGAGCCAGGAAGCCCTTTCTGATTAGTGTGACTATGCCTGGGCATCCAATGCCAATGTTCATCAACTGTTTGGTATGTAACATGATGATCTCTTAAGTAAAGCCATATGGTGCTGTGTCCTCACCACTTAGGAATGGGTCAACCAAAATGGATTATTCTCCATGAAGCTCACTGAGGCCGAGAACCCCATGAGGCAAGGATCCCATCTCTCTTGCTTGTATCACCAGGGGCTGTAACATCATGATTTCTAGCACATTGCAGTACTCAAGATGCATTAAAAGAGTTAATGAGTGAGTAAATTGTAGAACATACTCTGTTCTCCCTTCAATGAAGCACTGAAGGGAGATGTGAGGAGACTTACGGTGTTCTCATGCTATAATACGTGTCCATTTGTTCATGGAAAATAAGTGTGAGTGGATGGAATGAATTAATGAATGACAGCAACTTTGTGGGTTGTAAGTTCTTTCCAAATGAATTCGGGGAGTGAGAGAGTATAATCTCCTAAGAACTGTCACACAGATGAAGTGCAGACAGTGTCATGTGTTTAGTGAGCTATGAGATGAGTGGACTCAGAGCCACACCAGCAACCAAGCATGAGGAAAGAGGGGAGGTAACATCAGCCCAACCTGGGACTGTTCTCTCTGGGAAGTCAAGAGCAGGGTTGGTTTTCTTGTTGTTGGAGACTTTGTGCCTGGAACAAATAAGGACATATTGCGGTAGCTGGGGGAAGAAGGAATAAAAGTAAGTTTGGAGGGGAGGAAAAAAATCTAGGACCAGATAAAGGACTAGGTAACTCCACATCCTATCTTCCTTGTGTGATACACAGCATTTTCGTTTCTCAGGGCCTCAGTTCCCTGCTTTTGCTAAATAGAGATCGAAAAGCTTCCTGGCAGGTGGGTATGAGAACCAATAGGGTGGTTCATTTCAATTGACTGCTATGCTGATGCTGTCAGTAGACCCTGCCTTGCCCAACCCCACTCTTCTCACTGTTCAGTGACCTGATGTCAGGCACCAGCCCAGACATAAAACACAAAACCAGGAGTACCTATTTATATTTATACCTATTTATCTGGATCTTCCCACAGAGGCTCTTTCCTCTGTTCTGTCTCCAGGGCTCATCTACACCTTGCAGATATTCTATGGATTGTAACCCTTCATTTTCCATCTACCCACCAATAACCTCTTTATTTGTTCTTAATAGAATTCTTGGCTCCCTGGAACAGATAGGAAGCCACCTGATCCTCCAGCAAGAGTGACCAAGGGCCACTTCTGGTGGGCAGTCTCTGAGAGGAGAAGCTTCCGCTCCTCAAAGTGGGTGTCATATAAGGGAAAGGAAGCAGAGGGGGAGACTGAGGCTCAGAGAACTGAGCATTGCCATTATGGTCAACATGGAGGTTATGGGTCCGGAGGGAAGACAAGAAGTTTGCTGGTGTCCTACAAGCTACTCTGTGTGGGCATCTGCCCTCTCTGTGATGGGAGAGCATGGCAGTATAAGATCCATCTAGAACGTCTGCCAGCCCCACATTCTGTGGAAACAGATGGGGTAACCTTGTCAGTACCATCTTCACCTAAATAAGGCAATTGGTAACTTCAAAGTAGTCTCCAAGATCAAATCAGGAATGGAAAAAGTGTGCCATTGAGTGAGTCACATTCTGAAAAGTGCCCACGCCCTGATGTGGCCCTGGGCTCTGTTTCTACCAAAATAAACCCATGTTTTGCATATTAACATTATATGTGTTGGTGACAGCAAGTCAAAATGACAAGTGAGTCTTGGCCACGAAAACAAACTGGTCCACTTTGTAAGGATCAACAACTCATGTAAGATTTTTTAGAATTGTAGATGCTGGACTGGTGGCCACCAAGAAGAGTAGGGACCCTACCATGAGTGGACTGACAGGGACAAAAGGCAAGCCCTCCCAGATATGGCTGGAATACTTCATGGACAGCCTCACTCTCAGTTCTTGAAGATGCCTTATTTTGAGAAGGGGTACAGAAGAGGAGGATATACCAGAGAAGTTAGACTCGGGCTTTTAAATGCATCACTTAGCACTGTGATTTCTGCCCATACTAAAGGACTCCAATCCTTATTTGAACCATCTAACCGAATAACCCGTCCTCACACCAGTGTTCTAACACAGCACTGTGGTATAGACACAGTCTCCAGAGCTTGACAGAACCAGATGTGAAACCCAGATTCAGTACTCACTGATAGGAACCCAGACAGTTTCCTCACCTGAAAAACGGGCAGGTTAAAAATAAGCTGCATTTAGAATGCTTAGTAAGTGTGTGCCACCCATGATGTTCAGCTCAATGGTATGTCCACTTGTAGACTCTGTAAGAATCTAAAACATACTTGTAATGAAGTTTTACAATCAAGCATTTTATATATATATATATATATATATATATATATATATATATATATATATGCTGGGGATCGAACTCAGGGCCTTAGACAACCTAAAAACAAAATTTCCCATTACTACTGAAATACATCTCCAGTCTGTTTTCAGGGTTTTTTTTTTTTTTCCATTTTGAAATATGGTCTCAATAAGTTACCCAGACTGGTCTTGAACTTGTGGCCCTCCTACCTCAACCTCTAGAGTAGCTGGGATTACAGTGATGAGGCCCCTTATCTTACTATGATCAGGTTGTTCTAATCAACAGATGTTAATGTCCATTCATCCTAATAAGATTTTTATAAGTAAAACACTGATTTCAGTATGACACTCCATTCCGTAGTCCCATGACTGGCATAGTTTCTTTATATGCTTACAGCTTCCTGTATCACTTCCTGGCAGGTTTTATGGTTATTGATTTGTTATTGTCTAGTTCTTCCCACTGGAATGCAAGCCCCGTGACAACTGGGATGCTATTTCATTCACTCCTGTATCCTCAGACTCTAGAATAGTATCAGGCACATTGGAGATATTCAATACTACTTATTAAATGAACACAGAAAATTACTAATATTGAAAGCACAAAGGATGCAGCCCTGTATGTAGCCCACAGAAAATGTACCTGTACAAGTTGCTTTTCTCACTGGAGTGTTTAAAATGCCCGACAGAAGCAATTGACAGAAGAAGGGGCTTTATTTGGGCCCTCGGTTTGAGGATATAGTACGTCTTGGTGGGAAAAGTATGACAGGGGAATGGAAGAAGCCGACCACACTGTGTCTACAGTCAGGAGGTGGAGGGCAATGAGCACGCTACTGAGCTAGCTTTCTCTTTTGATTTATTCTTTCTAGAATCCCAGAACCTGGCCTGGTGCTGCTCGTATTCAGGGTGGGACCATCCGTATGGCCTCCTCCAGACAAACTCAGGGGTGCATCTAGAGGGTGATTCCAAATCTAACCCAGTCAGCAAAGAAAATTAGCCATGACAGCTTCTACCTGCGTT
Source organism: Peromyscus californicus insignis (assembly GCF_007827085.1). Taxonomy (NCBI): domain Eukaryota; kingdom Metazoa; phylum Chordata; class Mammalia; order Rodentia; family Cricetidae; genus Peromyscus; species Peromyscus californicus. The sequence goes on from NW_026294606.1 coordinate 95,389,969, forward strand.
AACCTACAGTGTCAATGCTATCTGGAGACAAAAGCAAAAGTGAGCGATGTCACCCGTCTTTGTCCTTTCAAGAGTCAGTATGTCAGTTCTTACAAAAGGAAGAGCCAGGGGAGTCCTCAGATCCCGTGACGAGTCTGTCCAAGGCTCCCAGGGCAGGTTCACACAGATAGCAGGTAAGGAGAGAGGTCCGTCACATGTGAGAATGACTGCATGCTATCTGGGCCTCGGAGTCCCCCTGGGCTGTTTCTTGAGGTCCATCAGACAGAAAACCAGACTTCTCTAAGGGCTTCATAGTCTACAATAGGCTACACGGGTGACTAAGACATCCAACTTGACCCCGGCTTAGCTGACCCAGCAGGTGCCTCCTTAACAGCAGAAACTCAGAGCGTCGCTGCCACCCTGGGAAGTCTGTCTTCTTAGACCCCTTATACCCTGTTCAGTCAGCTGCACCCAGTGGCTTGGGTGATTCATTTATTCTCACGGGAGGAAACTGAGCTAACATCTGATGGGACACCTGCCCAGTGCCTCACTGTGGCCCATCCCAGGCACAGAGTTTCCTGGCTAATTTTAAGCCATTTTCTCCAGCTTTAGGAAGAGTCCTGAGGCACCTACATGAAGATAAATGTCCTCAACAAAAAAAAAACTGGGAGAGTAAGGGCCACAGTGAAGCTGACCGAGTGCCACTCCTCTGGGGAAACTGAATGCCTTATCAGTATTTGGTCTCAGTAGCCAGTATTTCCTCCACTCAAGGGCTTCTTTGACCATGGTCATACCACGAATTAAAGACACTCCTGCCAGGGCCAGATAGAAGGAAGAATCCCACTACTGGAATCAGTCAGGGGCAGCACACACCCAAAGTTAGAAACTTAAAATGAGCCGGGCGGTGGCGGTACACGCCTTTAATCCCAGGACTTGGGAGGCAGAGGCAGGTGGGTCTCAGTGAGTTCAAGGCCAGCCTGGTCTACAAGGTGAGTTCTAGGACAGCCAGGACTGTTACACAGAGAAATCTTGCCTCGGGGGGAAAAAAAAAAAAAAGGAAAAGAAAAGAAACGTTGAAATGTGAAACACCAAAGGCATCTGGCAGCAAAACTTCCCACTCACCAACAGCCACTAACTATATCCTCCAACCTCAAGGTGTCCCTAGGTGACTCATTTATCCTTATGTTATTGGATCATCACAGAATAACTCAAACCATAAATAAGCGCCTTACACTAAATCCCCTCAGGAACCAGCAGAGTTTGTGGGCCATGCCCAGACAAGGTTTGCTATACCTGTTGGCTCCTCTGCCTTTGATATTCCTTGGTTGGAAACCTGAGCTGAGGTCTCTAGGAGTCTTGTGCTCTCCACTGGGGAGTTGAGAAAAGTAGGGAAAGCCTTCTAAGGTGGGGCCTCGGAGACCTCCAGAAGCGGAGATTAGAATGCAGGATAGCCTCCCAAGACCCCTGGGATACTAAACAGCAAAGGAAGAAGAAATGCCACAGCTCAAGATATCCCCAAAGTGACAGAAACAGAGATGTGATTTGCAGAACTACATGAGAACAAAATGAAAACCGTTTAGGGCTTTGAGGAGGCTAGAGTTCTGTTGAAGGATCTGAAAACCCTTTAAAATAAGCAACAGATAGCAGACTTTCTTTTCTTTTTTCTTTCTTAGAAAACTGCTTTCTAAAATTCTGGGGTGTGTGTATTGGGGGCTGGGGCCTGTGTATTTATACCTGTGTGCATGCTGACTCAGAGGCCAGAGGACATCAGATATTCCCCTCTATCACTCTCCACCTTTTTCCTTTAAGGCAGGGAGGGTCTTCCCCTGAGCCCAAGGCCACGTGTTTTTCATCTAAGCCGGTAACCAGGAACCCTCGTGATCCTCTTTATCTCTACCCACCCATCACTGGGTTACAGGCCTGTGCAAGCCCGTGCCCAGCTTGTTAGGTAGTTGCTAGGATTCGAACTTAGGTACTCATGGTTGCATAGCCAGTGTTCTTAACCACTAAGCCATCTTTCCAACCCCTCTGGGTTTTTGCTTTCTTTTAGAAATAGGGTCATGCCATGGAAGCCCACACTGGCTCTAAACACTAAATCCTTCTGCTTCATCCTCCTGAGCTCTGGGATGGTAGCTGTGTACTACTACCATGCTCAGAGGCGGTGGGTTTTGAAAGGCTTTTCTTGTTATTCTGTAATAAAAGCTCATGCCTGGGAGCTCAGCATCATGGAAGCTGGTACAGAAAGAATTTTGCAATAAGGGTGGGTCCTGTTCATCAGCCTTGACCCTGGCTCCTTTCCGCTCAGCCTTTCTCACCATACAGCTCCTGGTACCATTTCTCATTCTCAGGGCATGTTTCCTCCCATTCCTGCAATACAGAGAAGACTGCTTGTGTCATGGAATGAAACCTAGCTGTCACCTCCATTAGTTTTGCTAAGGTTCATTGAGTAAGCTCCTACCAGTGCCAGGCACTGAACTGGCCCCTTCCCAACCTTCATGTTTGGTGCTCACAACAAACTTGAGACAAGAGAATGACCATTCCCTTCAGATGAGGCCTGAACATTCAGAGTGTACCCAAAGTCATTTAAGTTGGTCTAGCCAGTCTCCCTCTCTCTTACTCCATTTTTATCTGCATAAAACCCCTTGTCCACCCTCCCCTCCTCCTCTTATTCCATGCTGGGCAAAAGACACCATAAGACAAGAGAGTCTAAACCCTGTTTAGGGTTGCACCCAGTCAAACATCAGAGATCCTTGCCCGGTTGCAGGGTAGTTCGCGTGCAAAGGTGCATGTCTTACAGCTAGTGAGGATAATCAGCCTCATCCAATACCCTTATCAGAGATGTGGGTGAGATAAGAGAATATCCACTCTCTTTCCTGGCAGATGGCTGAAGACAGACCCAGTGAGCAGATAGGAAGGGAGCGGCTTATTGCTTTACAGAATAATTGCCTGTTCATTGACCCTGAGGGCTGAGAAGTTTTCCCATAGAGACTGTCTTCTATGTGTCCATCACAGGTCTCAGAGCAGGAGATCTAGAAGGAAGGGATTTCTTTCCTTCTGCTCTGGCTTGGGGAAACACAACCTAAATCAGCACTTTAGAATTAGAGTGCGTGCCACAGTGCAGACACCAACGGAGAGAGAAGCTTTCTTCAGAACAAACATACTGAGCCAGCCTATGGGAAAGACACACATCAAAGTGAACAAAATTGATTCAATCAGACATTGGAGAAGATGGTTATTATTTTATATCCATTTTCTGACTTCAGGGCTGGGCGGGTGCCACTTACCATTTTGCAGATCTGTGCCTCCATATCAGCCTAGGACAGAGGAAAGGGCTGGAAGGGCATACCCAAGCCATCAATCTTACATGCATTTTCTTTTCCATTTGCATGAAAACATTATTTTTGTAATAGTAATAATGAAGGAGGAGGAGGAAGAGAAAGAAGAGAAAACGAAAAGAAAGCTAGTAAAAAGAGCAGTGTGTGTGTGTGTGTGTGTGTGTGTGTGTGTGTGTGTGTGTGTGTGTGCCCTTGCTCATGGAGGCCAGAGGCTAATCTCGGATGTCTTTCTTGGGATGCTCTCCACCTTGTACTTTTTGAAACAGGGTTTCCTACTGACCTGGAACTTGCCAGCCTGGCTCAACCGAAAGGCAGTAAGCCCCAGGGATCCACATGTGTCTCTCTCCAGCCCAGGTTTTATAGCCTTACACCACAATGCCTGGCTTTTCTGCCTAGGTTCTGGTGATCAAACCCAGTTCCCAAAGCTTGAATGGCAAGCACTTTACTAAGGGAGTCATCTCCCCAGCCCTCAAGGTCTCCCAGGCAGTGGGGAAGAGGACTTGCTTAGATCTCTCTCATTCTCTGCTCACTCCTCACGGTGTTTCCCTTTCTACCATCCTACCCTGCTCCCTATGCAGGAGAGGGCTTTCAAACTCACTGTGGACTCTGCAGAGGGCCACTGGCCTCGTTTGGTCTCAGGGAAATTTTACTTTCATGATCATAGAAATTGTGATACCTTTTAGGATTTCCGTGGAGCTTTTGGGGTCCTGGGCCAGCCTCTGTCTGATCAAGCAGAAGCTGGAAGGATAGAATGAAAAGCTTTATGGGGGGGAGAGAAGCTATAAAATTGAGTCCCTAATGAGTCCCTGAGTAAAACAGCAGAAGGTTCTGGACTTGCTGACCACAGCCAGGGAGGTGTTTCTGGCCCAGTCTGAGCTTGGCACCTTGCCTCTCCATTTGGTCAGTTGACATGTTACATCATTCTATCCTTCTCCGTCAGAGGCTGCCATGAAAGGCAGGTCAGAAGTCATTTCCAAAAGCATTCCACCCGGGGTTTTGAAAAATTGGGGTGGCTTATTCACTCATCAAACCCTGAATATGCCCGACTATTCAGGAAAATTCTCACTACCCAGGGGGTCATAGACAAAGCACATGTTCTTCACTTCAAGAACAGCAACGGGAGTAGGAAAACAATAATAATACCTGTGTGCCATTCCTAGGGCGAAATGACAGAAACCAGAGCTAGTTTGGAGGAAAGACTCACAGTGAAGAATGAACAGAGGCTCTTTGGACATGGCACTTCGGCCTTTTCTTGTGCTTTGAAGCCACTTTGAGCCTAGAGAGAAGAGTGCATGAGAGGACAAGCTCCCAGCAGTGAGAAAGAACCTGGGGAGCAATCCAGGTTAAGGAGTCGCTGATATGCCACTGGGGGTGACCCATGCTGAGTATGTGGGCGTTTGAATTTGATGCACTTGGCAAGCAGAAGGGAATAAAACAGTTACAACATCATCCAGGGTAGGAGCTCATGCTCCTGGGAGTAGCAGCACCAAGACAGTTTGCTGAAGAGGCATGCCTTCTGCCCAACACCTGCCAGCGCGCAGGCACGGCCAAGAGCAACTGGGTACCAACTTCCATAATGTCACAATTCGGTATTTAAATAATGCGACAAGACTCGTTTGGAACCTGACCAGGGACAGCTCAGGGCAGTAATTTTCCTTTTAGCAGTGGGAGCTGAGAGCCTACAATTTCCCCAAGATAATATCACTCCATCCTTCTCTAGAAGAGCTCAAAACAGTAGCCAGCAGATGCATGAGAAACTGACCAAGTGAGCAGCTGCCCATCGTGAGAAGAATCACAGTTCCTGGCCAGGAGCAATGATCTAACTGAATGTGATGGACTCAACCCAGGGGTTTTGTGTCAAAGTCACCTTGCTGGTGAGACAAACTGTACCTGTGGGGCCCTGGCTACCCCAACCAAATTCTAAATGCAGATGCCAGGGCATCAGTCATCCAAAATGGGCTAGCTACACCTAGAGACGTAAGACCGCTCACTTCATTTCTTTTGTCCCAAACAGCAGTCTCCACCAGGTCTCTTTTAGCTAATTCATACTGTCTCCCTTAGGTAGTACTAGCTGCCTCTCCCTCCCCACTGGGAACTTCTGGGATTTACGGTGAGTGAATCGGAGACTGGTTTTTAGGTATAGAAGGGCGGCTGGGCCTTGCACATACGACATTGAGGCTTCATGCTGCCCTGATCCATTAAGGGGAGAAAAAATACATATTATTAATTCTTGATATGACAGTTCATTCTTCTTTTGATATTTATCCATCTCTTCTGATAACTGACCACGGCTGGCCATGTGATGGATAATGCCCTTTAAGCCACGGTGTAAGTTACAGTAATGTCACCAGGCCTTTAACCTCTGGATATTTGCATTATTAGGCAATTCTCAAGTCCTTGGAGTTAAACCAACGAGTGAGTTTGTTGTTTTGTTTTGTTTTTTTTTATTTCCATCTTGCAAGAGCTAGGGGTACTGCCCTGTGGATTTCCAGCAGTAAGGAGACACGGCTTAGAGTCCTTGGTTCTCTCTTAGGGTTTTGTTTAGAAGGGACCGGCTACATCCCCAGACTGTCTGGGAGGGAAATATGCTAATACACACTTGGTAATTTATGGTCAGAGTTTAATTCAGAAAACTCCTTCTAAACAACCCTGACATGTGTGTCCTCAGTGGATGGAGTACTGGGATACAGTTTCACTGCCTTGGAGTCTGCACTGAGGCAGAAACATTTTAGCTTTTGACAGGAGTTATGAGCCTCCTGCAAAAATAAAATATATGTCTAGATAAAATATCCTTGTTCCATCATGTGAGGCAAGGCACCAAAATCTAGGGCAAAACAGTTGACGTATAAAACCCAACTTGAATATGAAGACATAAGCTGCCACCCAGGTCCCTCCCTGGGAAGCAAGGGGGGGGGGGGGGGAGATGGGGTTCTAAGAGAAGCTGGACTGCTGTAGAAATAAAGGCAGAGGGGAGGAGGGAGAGGAGGGGAGGGAGGGAGGAGCAAGAGAGAACTGCAAACCCGACAAAATGGTAGCCTTAAGTGAATCTTCTACAAATAGCCAATAAAGACAATTATGTAACAAGGGACTGTGAGCAGCTGGCCATGACTCAAGGTGTCAGCCAAAGGAGGTCATTCATTTGTGAACCAGGAGACTGCAGAATACCATATTGCTTTTTGTATTGTTCTGCAAGCCTCAATAGCTCCACGTGTCGTGTCCCGGTTTACTGAAATCCACTACAGTGTCCAGAACTCAGACCACATGCCAGCCTTGGGTTGATAAAACCATTTATACCCAAGCCCTACCTGTCTGCAGCAGGGCCCCATCAGAGACTGGTCTCTTGCATCCTCACCTCATGCCACTCAGTTCACATGTTTGTATTCATTTATGTGTACGTGTGTGTGTGTGTGTGTGTGTGTGTGTGTGTGTGTGTGTAAGTTTGGATTGACCTCTATTTATAGCCAGCAATGATCTTGAACTTTTGATCCTTTAGGCTTCACTTCCTGAGTTCTGGGTTTATAGACATGTACCACCACCTCTAGACATTAAACTCAGGCTTTCCTGAAGTGCTATGCAAGGATTCTTCAACTCAGCTCCATCATCAGCACCCAGCTCATAGTCTTTCCTTACAGAAATGGCTCATCACTCCAAAGATGGGACCCCTGTGGAGTCTTGGAAAAGTGTTGGGGCTTGTAGGTGCTAAGAAGAGAGTCCAGAGGCAGGAGAACTGTGGCTTTGCCTTGAGACCTACTGCTTCTGAACTCCACAGTTAGAAGCAAGTTGATGATTGCTGTCTCTTTAAAGTTCATAGATTGCTTTGTAGATTAAGGGCCATGCTTGCCAAAGGCAGGCATCTGTCAATATACACCCAGGAGTCTGTTAATGGGGCTTCAGTGGGCTGAGGGTTAGCTCAGTGGTCAAGTGTTTGCCTAGTATGTGAAAAGCCTTGGGGTCCATCCCCAGCACCATTTAAAAAGAGATGGGGAGGGCCTCCCATATTTCCAGACATCAATACAAAAGGTGGTCTTTGCAAAATAGAAAATTCCTCTTCAGAGTAAACCATGCTAATGACAGTTGAATTTTATTTATGGTTTCCTGTCTTTTCTGCCAAGTATATTAATGCTTCATCGCATAACTCCAAAATTTCAAAAAAAAAAAAAAAAGAATTGAGGTTCAGAGAGGTTACTGACCTGACCCCTGGGAAGGGACAGAGGTGATGCCCAGAGACCAACCTCGCACCACACAAGACTTCCCTAAAGTCCAAGGTGGTTTGTAAGCTGATACCTCATTTCTTCACAGTCTAGGTCCTTATTCAACTGGGACACCCATGGTAAAATTCCCTAACTTCTGGCCCAGCTGATCTGATCATTCTCGGTGTCTTAAGTGATCAATGTGGACCCATGTTGGGTCAATTCAGTCATAGTGATCACTATTGATCACCTAGACAGCCTCATTGATTGGGTCAGCAGGCCTGTAGGTCTTTAGGGACACCACAGGCATGCCACGTTGTGTCTCCCAAGTGTTCTGTCGGATATATTGTCACTGTGCTTAAAACAAAAGAAACTGAGGCACACACAGATGCTCTCTCATGGCAGTTGTAGTAGTATGGGGGACAGGAGATATTTCTTCTTTCACAGAGCCCTATCCAGTATCCACCACAGGAAAGGACCAGGAAGTAAAAGGATGGGGCACAGAGATAATGTTTCCCAGATTCCTATAAAGCTCGTGTAGCTTTGTTATCTCACAGTTGGTGGCAAATCACAATGACTGTCTTTCTAGCACATGCTAGGACCTAATTATTTTATATGTCTTTAAGTTTGAGAAGTATGTGTAGACTTTATGGCCAAAAAGCAGATATGTAGGCAGGGAAAGAAAAGTCCAATTTGGTCCAACTGGTTGTCTCACCCATTAGCCCACCTGTGGTCACATTTTATGTGGTTTGTGTGGCTTTGGTTTTTTTTTTTTTAATTTTGTTTTTGTAATTAAAGGATAGCACTGAAGTCTACCATTTAAGTTCATTCCCTGTCATTTGGAGAATGGGTGTCCTTGAAGGTGCAGGGAGGTCTCTTCAATCCTCCAGAGACAAGTGTCTTCCTGTCACCCAGGAGGAGCTGACCGATTGTTTCCAGACAGCTCTAAGGCATAAGCCTAGTCAGTGTCTTCCCACTGGGAACCTGGACTGAGTTTCCCACTTGCCCCTGGAGCCACGTGTTCCCAATTCCAACATTCTGACACTTTCACCTCCACAACTGGGGCAGCTAGAAGGCTTCTGCCTTGTGGGCACCAGAGTGGTAAGCGTATGGAAGAAGCCGGTGGTGGGTAGGTTCTGTGGTCAGCTACTCTGGGTCATAGTGACCTAAGCCTTAGCTGAAAGACTGTCCATAATCACTAAACTTACCACAAAGCTCCCGTGTCTGACTTGAGGTTTCCTCTCACTGGGGAACATCTGCTTTCTCTCCTCGCTTCTCATATGTAAGAAGACAGGTTTTAGGGTTCCTCTAGCAAACAAGGTCTTCTATGAGTGTTATTTTGGCGGAACACTCGTAATTATAACAACCAAATGAGCAGATTGTATGTGTAGAAGCTTGGGCGCTTCCAGGTGCTCCTAAGTGCTTTCCATAAGACAGCTCACTTGGTGGCTGGGGAGATGGCTTAATGGATAAAGCCTGAGCCTTGTAAACTGCAAATGTGAGCTCCTGAATTGCATCCCAGAACCCATGTAAAACACCAGACACGGTGGCATATGCTTGCAATCCCAGGGATGGAAAGTAGCAGGCAGATTCCTAGAGCTCATCTGCTGTCCAGCCTGGATTAACTTGGCAAAGTTCCAGGCCAACGAGAGACCTTGTCTCAAAGAAAAGAGTGTAAAGGAACTATGGGTAAAGTGTCCTCTGACTCCCCATGCACACACATGTGCATCCGCATATACATGAACACACACACACACACACACACACACACACACACACACACAGACATTTTGAGGAGGAGGGAGATGGGTCAGTGAGTAAAAGTGCTACGTAAGCATGAATAACTGAGTTCAAATCCCCAGCGCCCATAAAAAGCTGATCATGGCTAATGTGCCTATCATCTCAGTGTTATGGTGGCAGAGACAGAAGGATCACTTGGGCTTACTGACTGCCAGTCTAGCTCTGGGTTCAGTAGGAGATCCTTTCTCCAAGAATAAAGTAGGTAGTGATAGAGAAGGACATCTGATGCCCTCCTCTGGGCTCCGTGTACTCCCACCACACACACAGAGATGCACACATACCACACAAACATACTACACACGTACTCCATACACATAGTGGCTCATGACACATACCAGCTCATTTATTCCTCAAAGCCCTGTGATGTAGCTACTTTGACCTTCCCGTTTGGTAGAGAGGAAGTTGAGGCATAGAAGTTTCTAGCTTGTGGCAACATAGCTGTCTAGTCGAGGGCAGATGGCTGGATTATAGATTCCTACCTTACACTGAATACTGGGGCTGTGAGACTGGCCAACCCATCAGCAAGAAGATGATGCCAACAGTGACCCAGCTGGCTATCAGTTCAGCAGTTGATATCATTGAGCACTTGATATATGGCAAACATAACACCAAAACCTTCACTCCCAGCATCCCCAGGAAATGTAAGGTCTTTGTGTTTCCTTCTTCTGAACACACCTAGTTTATCAACAAATCTTATTAACCCTAGTCATGTTAACATCCTATTGGCTCCATCCCTTGTAGGAGACTAAAGTCTGTGCCATGGTTCCATTCCATCTTGAGAAGAGATTTGGGATGCTGAAATGGTCTGCATGGATCGTATAGGGATCATAAAACAGTACAACAGTATGAGCGGCAGCAGGAACATTGGGACAGTCCTGCATTAGCTAGTTACTCTTATTAAAACGCAACTTACCACCTTATGAATCCTTGGAGGACAGAGCCACCCCTTCCCTGCCTAATACGGAAGCCAGAACAGTGCATTTCCCAGCTTCCCTGGGAAATTAGTAGGCTCATGATCTGACATCAGCCAATCAGACAATGATGCAAGAACCCCAGGCTCCAAATGTCACTAGGGAAATTGAGAAGTGCCAAGAAATTCCAAGAGGTATGCTGTGGTCCCTGGGTCCCACATCAGCACAGATTCAGTGGCCCTGCAGGCTGTAGCTGTGGAGCCTGCCTGCAGTTGTACTTGCCTGTTGTCTGAGCCTCCACAAACCTGATGCAGCCCCTCCTATGTATCTCTGAGGCATCACTACTCTGAGCTGTGAAGTGCAGAGAATGCCACAGATATCTCCAAGGATCAGTGTGCCCCTCAGTCATACACACCCAGCAGCCCTAGGGAGAAAAAAAATGTAGCCTGAGCTTTGGTCTTCCCAGCTCTAATAGCAGATCTGGTTGGAAGTAGGTCAGGGCTGGGCGCTGCTGCCAGCCATCCGATCTGCATCCCTGGCTCACCTTCCTGAGCAGGATTGCCTTTCTCCAGGCCTGAGCCGTGCAGCACTGCAGCTCGGTACACTGAGAGGCTTATAGTTAGCTGATTCAAAGTCATAGATGCAGTTCCAATACCCTGGTTGGCCCTCCCTCCCACTGCAAAGCTCCTCAAGAGCAGGGGTCCTGGCTTCTTGTTGTGACCTTGTTTCTCTGGACATTCCAATACAAGCTAAAATGGATATTATCTGTAATTACTCATTCCACATGATTCTATAGACCATTCTTCATATGGGAGTCGAGAATCTCTATCATTCAGTCTTCAATTACTGAATACCAGGCCATCCATTCTGAATCAGGGCTCATTAATAACCTGGTAGTTCTGGGGACTCCCTGTTTATTATTCCGAGGTCAAGGATTATCCAAGCAGCTACAGTGCAATCTCACTCACATGACTTTTGATTTCTCTTAGGAAGAAACAAAGGAGAAGGGTAAAAAACATATTTCTCAACTTTTTTTACTTATTTTGATTTCCTGACCAAAGGTGTCCCATAATATATGATTGGTAGGACAGTGATCATTTTCCATCTCAGAACCACACATAACTAAACTCTCTCCCTCGTGTGTGTATGTGTGTATATGTGTGTATATGTGTGTGTGCAAGTGTGAGTGTAGATACATGCGTTTGTCCTTGTAGAGGTCAAAGGTCAATACTGAGTATCATCCTCAATCACTCTCTGTCTTAAGTTACTTTTCTACTGCTGTAATAAAGCACCATGATCAAAGTAACTTGAAGAAGGGTTTCGTTTGGTTTATGGATCCAGAGGGAGTCCATGGTGGCAGAATGGAGGGAGCAGGCAGCTAGAGCAATGCTGACAGCTTCCACCTCTAACCACAAACAGGGAGCAGAGACAGTGCACTGGAAACAGTCCATGGATTTTGAAACCTCAAAGACCACAGTAACAGACTTCCTCAAGCAAGGCCACGCCTCCTAAACCTTCCTAAACAGTGTCACCAACCAGGGACCAAGTATTCAGAAGACCGTTAGTTAATATGGAGGACATTTATTCAAACCACTACACTCTTCATCTCATTTTCTGAGACAGGGTCTCTCACTGAACCTGGAGCTCACCCAATTCCGATAGGCAGGCTGCCCAGCTCAGAGGTTGCATTCACATGCAGCACTGCTCCTGGCCTTTCATGTGGGTGCTAGGGTTCTGAACTCGGGGCCTCATGCTTCTTGACAAATGCTTTACTGACTGAGCCGGCCCCTTCCCTGCCCTGCTTTTCATATTCTTAATTCAGCAAATCCCACCTACCTTCCTCTTCCTAATCTTCACTGACTTTCCTTTTGTACACTTTGTCCCCAACTTACAGAATCAAAAATATTTAAATTAGCACACTCCGCCCCTCCAAAAAGCAAAACAGAGCAAAAATTAATGGTAAACCTGTTCTGATGATCTTCCCACAAAAAAAAAAAAAAAAAAAAAAAACAAGCTAAAGATGACTTGTCTTAAGCTCTAGAATAGGAAAATTAAAAAGAGAGACCAACACTTCCTCCCTGGTATTCTTACTTAGGGATCTGAAGCCGAACTGTGCAAGTGGAGTAAATGCATCCTTAGCTTCTGCTGGTATAGGTCTGTCTCATTGGAGAGTTGCTTGCCTGGGAGGAGGAGGGAGGAATGCCTCCCAGGCTGACATTGATGTTCCTACAAGGACATTCTGCCAGGGTGCGACAGGTCACCACCAAATGAATTGCTCCCCAGTGGGCTGGACTCCAGTCATATTGTCAGGTAAACACAGAAATATTCTGTCTTCGCCTGCCAAGCCTTGTCAAGTGTCTGTATTTGTTATTGAATCTTGGGTCCTGCAAGCACTCCCCTCATATTTCTCTACAGTGGAAATGCAAACCATATGCTCTGCCTTATTCCCACTGAATGTATCCAAGCTCTGCTTGGAGCCAGGCATAATTTTTTACACTGAGTGTTCTCAGCAGAGCACATCAGCTCGTAGCTCTCTTTCCCCCGTTTTCCTATAATGTAAGTGGAATTGACTTTCTGGTGTAGATACGGGAGTCTTTGATATGAAGTAGTGGGCTCAGACTGTCCTAGCTTGTTCTCTGTCTTGGCTTTTAATAAACATTGGCTGTGGCAATAAATAACATCAGGGTCTAGTAGCCAATGACAGCTCTCTTTTTCTGTGTATGGACCTTGGAATCCTCCTCAACACAATGTTCTGACTGTCTATGTGAATTAGCAGGCGGTGTCACGGAAGACACCAATGGAATGACATCCACTATGCCAATGGAAGACTCTCGTGTGCATGGTGAGGTGGGGCTACCCATGGGTGTGTGTATATATGGGCACATGCACATATATGCATGAGTATGTAGAGTCCAGAGGTCAGCCTTGAGTATCTTCCTCAATCACTTCCCTTCTTGTTTTTGGAAAAAGGCCTCTCACTATTACCTGGAACTGACTGATTCAGTTAAGCTGGGTGGCCAAGAAGCCCCCAGAAATCCTCCTGTTTCTGCCTCCCCACAACTGGGATTACAAGTTTGTACCATAACTCCTGGTGTTTTATGTGGGTTCTGGGTATCAAGCTCAGGTCCACAAGCCATGCGGCAAGTCATCTTCCCAGTCCCTAGAGATGTATTTTCATGGAGTTAGTGGGCACTGGGTTGAGTTACCATCCTTTGGAGGAGGGTCTAGCTTTCTAAGTTCCAGGACTCCTGGAAACAATGTTCCCATATTAAAAAGCAAGTTAGAGTCCAGCCTTATCAGTGAGCCTTTTTGACAAGTTTCGGCCTGAGTGATAGTGAAAGCTGGTGCTTCCCAAATCTCACACTCTTTGAAGAAGTAGGCAATGCCTTTAACTTCCTACTGCAATCCCAAGGCAGGCTCTGAAGCTATCTTAAGCCCTACTATTTATCCACCTGGTGGGGCACAACACTTACTTATTAAAAACATATCCATCATGGTTAATGACTTGATTTTTCCCTTTAATACAGTACAATGACAGGTGCGAGGGGAAGAGGAGAGTCAGACGCTGCCACAATATGCTTCCCACTCAAAGATGTCTCAACCGTCAGCTTTGCTCAGTGGTGCTGGGGCAGGAATGGGGGGGGGCACTGCTCACTCCTTTTCCCCCAACACCCACATACAAATGCACCTACTTCCCCATCCATACGAACATATACATGTGCAGGCACACACACACACACACACACACACACACACACACACACACACACACACACATCCACACAGAGAGATTACACGCTTGTTTTGAATGGAAAAGCATGTCATTTGCAGTTTCAGATAAAAGCATGTTTGAGTGCATATGGAAGACACCATCAGCAACAACTTGGAGTGCCGAGTAAAATGGGTCATTAGGCTTTTGTTTGTTGGAGAGTGTCCCCCATCTGACAGTGCCGAATGGCACCACTTTTAGCAGCTTATGTTCCTGGTTACATTAAACAGACAAACAGATTGGCTATTTTGCATTTCTCATTCGACAACAGCTTGCCTTCATTTGCCGCACACGGGTGGCGATGCTGAAAGCATGGTGGATTACTGTAGCCAAGGTCCTGGTTTTGAATAACAGCAGATGCCAACATTGAACTTCAAAATCAATCAATTCTTTTTCCTGAGTATGGATAAAAGGTCTCGTTGAGCGCCTGCAGGGGGATTTCTGCTGCTTACAGCTGAAAACAGAGAGGCCATATTCATTACCAAAGTTTCTGCAAGAAATAACAAATACGGGTAGTTTGCGGAGGAAGGAAGGGGTTTCGAAGAAGTGCGTTCTCAGGAGTCTGCAGCGTTCCCGAGACAGAAGAACTTGACATTAGGGGATGTGCTGCGGTGCTCCTTCGGGGTTAGGTGAGAGCCGTGCCCATCAATCTGACGGCTGTGCTCCACAGCCTGTGCCTGGTAGGATAATGAAAAGCTTTGTTCAAGAGGGAAACAGTCCAACCTGCGACTCCCCACCAGAAACTGGAAGGCCAGCAGCCTAAATGAGGTAGAACGCGGCTCGGAGTCATTGTGGCCTGCGGGGGTGCTTCTGAAGCCCCTCCAGAATGGAGTCCTGGCCATGGTAAATGGCAGTCCCCTGCACTGTGACACTGATGTTAGAGGCTAGGTCTCAGCATTCACTGGCTCTGTCACTGTGGCAAGCCAGGTATAGAAAGGCAAAGAAGAGAAACAGGCAAAAGTCAGTCTCCAGGGGAAGTCTGTCTCCCGTCTTAGAGCAAGCCTGAGGCCAAATGCTCAGAGAGACACTGATAGGTCTGATGAGACCCATCACAATCTGGCTGAGGACAAACCTTTGCTCAGCTCTCGATGCGATGCTGTCCTTCTAAGAGGAACCTAGCTTCTCCAAGTCAGTTTCCTTACCCAGTGTTGGTTTACTAGGTCTAACACGAGGTCATAGGAAATGCTCACGGGGGACTCTATGTATAGCAGTAAGTCGATATGCAAATTACTACATATATCATGTGGGTAAAGTATTTAACAAGGATCGTTTAAGTAAAACAAATGGGCACATGTCTTTAGAATTACACTATGCCAGTGGTGGTGGCACACACCTTTCTTTAATCTTAGTACATGGAAGCAGAAGCAGGTGGAACTCTGTGAGTTTGAGACCAGCCTGGTCTATAGACTGAGGTCCAGGACAGCCAGGGCCACATGGAAAAACTTTGTCTTGAAAAACAAAAATAAATTAAAAAAAAAAAATAGAGTTTCAATATATACACAATTACCATGTATGTAACATGACAGAACTTCATCATCGAGGCCCTGTGACCTAGAAGGCAAGGCCAGCACATTCCATCCTTAGCCTCCATCCATAGACTTTGCTATATACAAGTGCATTCTCTCTGGTGGGGGGTGGTGAGGTGGAGATGGGGAATGTATTCTTCAACTTCATAGCAGCATCAACTACTTATTCGAAGTCCCTATCCCAGACACTAAGACTTGCCTGTCACTCTCAAAATGATCTGAAAGTGGACATTGCTGATTGGGGAGATGATGTCACAGTCCCCGAGATTTGTAGGTCAATGATCAACAAGCATGGATACCCCTGGCACTTCCCACACATCAGGGTCTCTCTCCTCCCTAGGGTGTTCCCTAGGAAGTTGGGAAAACAGAATCCTTTCAATCCAGAGCACTAGAATCACTCCCTAGCACTAGCCTGCCTTGCAGCAGCAGACAGTACCTTGTTGGACTGTCCTTGAGGAATGCAAGGCCTCCTCTTCGTCAGCCTCAGGCGGCTTTCACAGGGATAGCCTCCACACCCCGTGACTCCCCTTTCCTAGGTCCTCACTACTTATCAACTCCTGGCTCTCCCACCTTCTCCTTCTTCCCCCTCTTCAAATGCTGATGAAAGCAAAGACTCAAATCCAAGCTTGGATGGTGTTACATATTACAATAGGTTTCCGAATTATCACTTCTAAATGAACAAAATACAAACCATTGCTCTCATTTCTGTGGAACTTTTTTGTTACTGTTCTAGTGTTTTGTTTTGTTTTGTTTTTTTCCCCCATCATCTTCACAAATACACGAAATCCTAGGATAATTCTGCTCCTTAAAAGTTCAATCATTAACAGCACAAAGTCTCAACAGTCGACAAATGTTATCAGTTTAAACTTTTTCCATATATGTATCTGGCTTAGGAATAATCATTAGACATTACACCTAATAAGACTCAAATTGAAACTGGCCATGATTCATATTTAAACCTTCCACAACCAAACATTTTTGGAGTATGCTCCTGACGTCATGAGTAATTCTTGTGCCCGAAGGAATGAATCCCGGCGGGCTCCCATTACAAGGAGCCAGAAGAGGCAGCCAGCTCGAGTTAGGTGAACGATGTCAGAAAGCACCTGCTCCCAGCCTGAAGTGCAGCTCACTTGGGAGAGGGCTTGCCTAACCCACGCACATACCTGGGTTCAGTCCTCAGCACCAAGTGAAAATCCAGCATGGATTTGTTTATCTATAATCACAGAACTTGGGAGGTAGAGGTAGGAAGATTAGAAGTTCAAAGTCATCCTTGGCTACATAGAGAGTTCGAAACCAACCTGGGATTCATGAGATTCTGTCTCAAAAAAAAAAAAAAAAAAAAAAAAAAGAGCATCATAGACACATATGTTTAGTATATATAAATATGTTTAATATATATTAAAATTCAATCCTTAACAACACAAAGAGTCAGCAGTCAATAAATGTTATCAGTTTAACTTTTTTATATACTTATCTGGCTTAGGATAACTATTAGCCATTACATCTAATATGACACAAATTGAAACCAGCCATGATTCATATTCATATTTGAACCTTCCACAACTAAACAGTCTCATATAGATATGACAAGGAAAGGGAGCGAGGGGGAAGGAGAGGGAGAGAAAGCAAGCAACTTCAAGCAAGTAATCTGACAAGCTGGCATCTTCATGGAGCTGGGATGCCCAAGAAGAACCTAGTGTCTATAGGTTGGTTGCTGTACTGGACACTCGAGGTTCTCTTAGGGCTCGGACTTTTAGATGGAAAATCTTCAGGATGCGAACATTTGGTGTGGGGCAGGAGCTGCCTCACCTCTCACAAGAGACAGAGCACACAAAGTCCCCGTTAATTAAGTTTTCTTCTCTTCCTTGGCCTCCTTCTTCTTGGTCCTGCGGTCCCCCTACCCTTTGTGCTGCTGGCCTGTCAATTTGGACCTTTTGTTGGCTTAATAGAGACTGAAACCCCTTAGGGTCTGGAGTTTGCTGTTTTTATTCAACAGTGGAAGGGGCTTTTTTTTTTTCTTTCTGTCATTGTTTGTTCTTCTAAGCTGGGGGTACAATGCCTCTGCAGAGCAGAAACAGTGTGCTGGGAGCTCTAGATCGGGAACAAAACTCTCATTAATGGGTGGTGGGATTTCCTGGTCACAGCTTTTAGACAAAGGGCAAAGGTCTCCCATTAACCAACATCCAGTCTAAACAAGACTGTGTAAAATGGACAGGGAGGGGAGGGAGAAAAAAAAGCCAAATATTTGTTCCTCATTGTAGAGCAGCAGCAGAATGGGGGCCTATCAGTGCTACATACTGCCCCCTAAGGGACACCCCAGAAGGGGCTGTGTGTGATCTTGGTACCTGGAGCTAGAATTGCTGAGCAAGGCACTGGGACTTGCAGGCATGGGGGGACTCTGCTTGCCACAACACATGTCTGTATCTGTTTCTGGACTCTAGCCCTGGCTACCCCAAGATGGAAGCAGTAACTTGCTGGGTAGAGGTACGATTTCCATTGGTTCCCCTGCAAACCGAATCCTTAGAAATTCTCTAAGGCTAGCAAGATCCTGCCAGGTGTATGTCTCTTTTTGACCTTCACTAAGCTGAATCCCTGCAAGCCTTCCCTCTCTGTATCTATAACATGCAACCACATGGCATCTGTACCTAGTTCTTACCCAGGCCAGGCATGCTGACTGCTACTTACTGTTCGTGGCCCACATTCCTATTCACTGCTTCTTCATCCAGACAGAAGGAAGAGCTAGTCAAGGGCCCTGTTCATACCCCATCAGGAGTTCCCTCCTCAGCTGGAGCTGAACTGCATAGCAAATATTTGGTGCATATTTCCTCAGTGCCAGGGCTTGTAGAGTAGGCCTTCCAGCATTATGTGTACATAACCCCCACGGAAGAAAGTGCTAGGTGCTGAGAACTCACCAGCAAGGCTGCTCCTGTACATCCAGCAAAGAGCCTGCTTCTCACATACAGGGAGAAGTCTATGTTTATCAATTTTTGATCCAAAATGGCTGCTCCCTTCACCTACTCACCACGACAGGAGCTACTTTTTCCTGTGAGATGGGGTGTCTGTGAGCTTAGACAGAGGCTGGAGGTTTGAATTAACCTGGAGGTTCTCAACCCTCATGCTGGGGGCCACCTGGCAATGGCACCAGGCTTGTTGCTTCATCTCCTGTTGTCATTTTGGACACAGGGCTCTGATTTTCCTTCTCACCAGATCCTACAAATTATCCAGACAGTTACCTCAGCTGCGTGCAAGAATCACCTGTGAGGGTTCTTAGACACTCAACTCTCGGTCTTGTCCAAGAGGGTGGATTAGATGGGATAAAGCTCCCAGGTGGCCACAGTATGGAGCCTACGTGTGGAGGAATCCTGGCTATAGGCGACCTGAGGAGAAGATACATGTTCTCTCAGAAGGGAGAAGTCTCAGCCATGTATCAATTTTGTTACATTTATTTACTTGATGTGTGTGTTCATGCATGTGTGCATAGCTGTGCCATAGGACACATGTGGAGGTCAGAGGATAACTTGTACGAACTGACTCTCTACTTCCACTATTTGAATGTAAGGATCAAACTCAAGTTTCCAGGCTCAGCAGCAAGGGTTTTTACCCTTGGAGCCATCTCATGGGAGCCCCGGTCACATATTTTTGTAGATCTCAGATCTTACCCATGCCCTAGCATAGAACCCACTTACTGTAATAGTACCATGGAGGACAATAATGATAGCATGTACTGATCACTCACTGTTGACAAGGCATTCTTGATGAGTACTCTTTAATACCCTTGGGAGAGTCTCTAAGGAGACTGTCATGTCATTTCCCTTCTCCAATGGGGAAAGCTGAAGTTCTGACTTCAGTCGTTTGCCCCAAGACTCAGAGCTGCCAAATGTGGCCAACTCAGTTTCAACTTCCTCATTCAGCATCTGAATGTCTTACAAAATTGTATACCCTCCAAGACACGATCAGTAAATTCTCCAACTGTTTCCATAACATCAGGACCAGGACCCAGTTTGTGTCTAGCACATGATGACTTAGTTTTTCCTGGCTGGGAGGGGCATATCTGCAATTCCAGTACTGGAGGATGGAAGCAAAAAGATTCCTACTTTGAAAACAGACTGGACTACATAGTAAGTTCTAGGCCAATATAAGTTACAATGAGATCCTGTCTCAAAAATAAAATAAGATACAAGCAAACAGCAACAAAGAAGAGCTAGGGATGTGGCTCTGTGGTAGAGAGTCTACCATGCACAAGGCCCTGCATTCCATCCTTAGAACACAAGTAGGGAGAAATTCTCCCGTCAAAGTTTTTATCATGATTTTGCTACTTTCTTTGGGTAGAAAACTTGATATTGATTCAATACAATCAAAAGAAATTGCCAAGAAAGCCCTTCTGATGTTTCATTTCATGTTGCCTCATTTGGATTCTCTGTGTTGTCTTGGGACACTCTGACAGCCTTGAACTAAACAGTGAAGCAGGACTTCATGACACAAATACCAACATGACTCAGAGTTTGTGCCTCTAGTGTTATGATGAAGAAGAGGCCAGTTGAAAGGACAAAGTGGCTCTGAGCCAGGAGTGGTGGCCCACTCTTGAAAACCTAGCACTTGGGATGGAAGCGGAGTGGTCAGGATTGCAAAGACAGCTTCCACTCTGTAATGGTCTTGAGACTAGTCTGGGTTATGAAAGACACTGTCTCAAAAGAGAAGAAAAATGGATTAAAAGAAAAATGACTATGAGCCAGCACAGGGGACTCAGCTGTGCAGCATGCCTCTACCCATTGACCAGCAAAGCACCTCTGCCAAGGACTTCCTTTCCTCCCTGACCCCCCACCCTTACCGTAAAACCAAAGTTACATATCCACATAGAGAAAAGTCCACTGATCAGGACATCAAGAGCAGATGAATGCAAGCTCAGAACAAGACAGGAGGGAAATCGACCTTCTCAGGAGCCTTGAATCACAGTGGGGAAATAATAGATAGCTTAGAGAGGAACTGAACAGTGTGTTTCCCATTAAGCTGTGAGTTAGCTGGGTGGAGCCATCCCGGACGCTGAGGATTCTGCTTCCCTTGATCCTGGGGACAGAAGGACAACACTAAGGTTTTAGTTTGGTCAATAGACTGGAAGACCCGGGGAAGTTACGACACAGCTACAGCACAGCCAAGTGAATCCTTGAAGCATCGAGGGAAATCTTGGTGGGAAGCTGCAGAAATGCATTCCTCGAGCCAATATTTTGGATGCTTGCAGTGGTTTTGTTTGCAATAGGATCTCTTGTAGCCAAGGCTAGCCTTGAACTCATTGTGTAGCCGGAGAAGACCTTAATCTTCTGATCCATCTTCCTCCATCTCCTCAGTGCTAGGATGACAGGCATGCATCTCCATGCCTGGTTTTGTTTATTCATTTGTTTGTTTTTGTTTGTTTTTATGGGGTGTTTGGGATCGAACCTAAGGTTTTATACACTCTAGGCATGCACTCTACCAACTGAGCTTCGAGTCCAACCCCAAGCTGATTTAAAAACTAATTCTATTAATTCTCCCAATTTTTAGGTTTTCTTGACCTCCATGGATTCTTATCACGAGCAGATTAATGACATAAACTGTATTTATTAAATGTTTACTTTAGATAAGAGGCCCTATTTAATCTGACAGCAATGGTACAAAGGATGTGCCATCATCCTGTTTTCCAGAACAGTCTATGGAAGGTTGGAATGAGCTCTAGACCTTTGTCTTGCAGTAGTCACAGGCTCTCTTGCAGAGTTCAGTTGGCTGGTAGAGGTGCAGGGGTGGGTGTTCTGGATAGAACTGTCTTAAGTCTGGTATGAAGACCCAAGGAGGTGAAGTATCAACTTCAGCAAAGGCCCTTGAGCAAAGAACATGACAGCAGAGCGCCAATATTGCTCTTTGGTTGTCACAAAGAGCTCAGGCATGGTTACGGCTTCAGCTTCTGTGAAGTGAGCACACTTAGAGTCCCCACATCAGGCTCATTTGAAGAATTTAATGAGAAAGTGCTTCTGGAGCGCTTGGTACAAATAAACATTTTCCATCACCGCCCCCCCCCCCCCAGATGCTACCACCCCTAAACAACATGTGTCTTGGGGCTTGATGGCATCAGAATTTAATCCTTGGTGTGTAACTGGCTTCAAAGACTCGCGTTGGAAACATAGCATAGAGCTTGTGCTGAAGCTCCCAGCCCTCAAATAGCTTTCAGTATGCAGCCCAGTGGTCATGTTTTTCTTTTTCATAAAGATGCAGTGCTCACCGCCCAAACTACATATGGACAGAGAATAGCTTTTGTGCATTGGAGTATAGTGGGTCAAATAATGACCATACTTTTTTAACTCTTTGGAGTAGGAAGCCACCGCTTTTCACAAGGAGAACCATTATTCTCTTTGCCTAGCTGTGGCAACTGATGGAGAGGGGAGAGAAATGGTCCTTCGACATCCACACTTCCGTGTCTGCGATGTCAGCTGAGCAGTTTGGTCAGCTGAGCAGTTTGGTAATGTTTAAAACTGGATTTAGAATGTTTTCTTGTACTTTGAATGGGATTTAGCCCCAAGAGAGGTCAGGTTGCTGATTACTAGATATAGCTGTCTCCAGTATAGACTTTGGAACGAGATAAACCTGCCTTCAACTCCCCTCCTCCTATCTAGTACAATAGTTGATGAGCTCCTTAAGCTCACAGAGACCAACTTCCTCTGAAAACTGTTAAGATTATTTACCTAAAAGCACTGAGACAGAGACCAAATAAGAAGCCACTTCCTGATGACATCACACCTACCCGAATATTTTCCAATGACTGTGTGGCCAACACCCATTCGCCTTGACAGCCTCAAGTGTGCCCAATGGCTTGGACTAGAGGGCACCTGAGCCAAACCCCAGCCTCCTCAGTAGGAGGAAGTAGCTTCCCACAGTGGCTCACACTTGCTCTTCAAAAAACTGAGTAGCAAGGACCTTCTTCTCCAACAGTAAGGGGACAATGAATGAAGCCCATTGATCAAAGACACAGTTGCTTAGAAACAGTTGTCTTGTCAGGCAGGGATGGTCACAGTCCCCTGATTCAATTCTCCCAAGAAAAAAAAGAACCAGTGTACAGGAATCTAAGAGAAGGCAGGCCAAGGGGAGTTCAGAGGGAAAGCCTGCACAACTCACGAGTGCTCTGCATTCAAAGAATGACCCTGACATCATCTCCAAAGGAGCTGAAGCATTGCTTTGTCCCTGCATTCAAGTCCCTTCTGAATTACCCAGGAACACTGGAGCAGAAGGGTCTGTAGATTCCCAGGTAGATGGCGATGGAATCTCAATTACCCCAGGGGCTGCTACCTCCTGCACAATCGTTGTATCTCACCTTATTACCGAAAATCTGTGGGGAAAATCTCTCCGCTGGGCCCCGTCCAGGCAATGACCTATCGGCTGGGGAGGGCACAGGACTGAAATAGTCTGATCACAGTCTGAGATAGAGACAAAATCTGGCCTCTCCTCCCCCACTTGTATTCTCTCTCCCTCTCGCTCTTATTCTGCTGTCTCCAGGTAGAAGCCAGTGGGCGGTTGTAACAGGCACAGGGAAGGGTAGTTCTTGTGACCTGCATCCGACAGCAGATACAGATGCTGTGCATAGGTTCTACTTGGGAACTCCAACAGAGAGCACTACAAGAGTCAGGGGAAAGAAAGAGTGGATGTGTTGGGCCCATACCATGTTCTATCGGTCACTCCAGGTCAACCAGGGTCTAAACAGTGATCATGGGTCAGACCTCACTGAGTCTTTTTCTAGCTCTGGGCTACAACTCTGATATCACTCATTTGACAAATAACAGTCATAGCATCTTATAGTATGTGTACATACCATATGCAAAACTACCTGATGATAGGGACTTTGTATCCTATAGTTAGCATTTTTAAGATCATAGTTTCATTGTGCTCCCTTCTCTGTTTGCAGAAAGCAATGTGATTTATTTTAAGGATATTCATAAAACTAGGCTTGTGTGAGTAACAAGGCTTCTACACCCATCCTCTCTCTAGAATTTATGTTTTGCAATTGGGGTCTTGCTGTACAGTAGCTTAGCTTCAGATCTGGGATCCCTTGGCTCTCTCTCATTCTCTCTGTCTCTCTCTTTCTCTCCCTATCCCCTACCCCGCCACAAGTATATATTTAAAGCAACACAAATGAGCCCTTTGCAGTTCTGGAAGTTGGGAGCAGAATTACAAAGAGTTGTGTTCCTTCTGGGGCTCTAGGGAACAGCTGTGAAAGAATCTCTCTACCTCAGGGGCTGCCACCCATCCCACAATGGAACTGCGCCACCCTAACCTGTGTCTTTTCAGGTTGTCTTCCCCCGCTGGATGTCACCTCAGTGTCTTTTCCCTTATCACTGACTTCAGGGCCCACCCTCAGCCAGTGTGACTTCCTTTAATTCATCCTATGAACCCCATTTCCAACTATGGAGATTTTATATTGGTTGATTGATGAAGTAGGAATTGAACCTATGGACTTCCTTCCCTGTGCTAGGCAAGCACTCTACTCTTAGCTACTTACCAAGCCCATTTTTGTTGTTGTTGTTGTTGTTGTTGTTGTTGTTGTTTTGGTTTTGCTTTTGTATCTTTGAGACACAGTCACGAGAAGTTTCCCAGAATTCCCTTGAATTCCTGATCTCCTGTTTAGCCTCTGGAGTAGCTAGGAGCCCAGGCCTTTGCCGCCAGGCACAACTAAAAGATTTCAACATGTCTTTTGAGGCAGAATTGAAACCACAGTACTACCCTCGGTGCCTGCCTGAAAGACCTTACCTCAGCATCTCCTTTGAGACAGACGGCGAGGATGTTCTCAGAACACATGGATCTTTGACACGTCATCTTTCCCCTTGGATTCCTTGTTTGTATTGTTATCTTTGAGACAGAGTCTCATGTAGTCCAAGCTGACCCTTGAACCCACTCTGCTGAACAGACTGGCTTTGAAATTCTGGTCCTCCTGCTTACACCTCGTGAAAGCTGAGATGATGGCGCAGGCATGACCATGACCCGCTTCTACAGTGCTGGGACGCCCAGGGCCTAATGCCATGCTAGGCAAACACTCAACCAACTGACTCACATCCCAGGTCCCCTACATCTGTTTGAGAGAGAACCACTGCCGCCTGCTAAGCAGAGCTCTGCTCTGCTATTGTTCTTCACCAGAACTATCTGCTTCCCTGCGGGGGCTCAGGGACTCTTGTTCTTTGTGCAAGGTGAGCTGTCTCCCCAACCAGACAGGCTGGCACCCCCAGCTCATGCTCCCATTGTGTCCCCAACACAGCAGGTCTGTGCACGGCATCTGATAGGTTCTCCAGACACACTTCAGAATAGATGATTAATGTGCACAAACTTTTCAACCTCCTGCCCAGCACCAAAGTCTCACCATGGCCCGTGAGCAGCTTGGGAAACATTAGCATCCCTCTGTTTGACCTTTGCCCTGAGATACTTTTTCCACATCAGTTGCAGTGCTATCAGTAAAATAAGACTTGACCTAGGTGTGTCCAGGGAGAGAAATCTAATATAAGTAGGTGCAGGAGAGCTAAGAAGAAAAAAGAGAAGCAGTGAATGGACTGTCAAGTAGAAGTGATCAGGGAGGCCAAGCTGCGAGGCACGAGCTGGACCCGCTGCCCGCCAATGAGACAGAACATTTGAAGGGGACAGTGTATTTCCCAGCTTTGTTCTTCTTTCCACCCAACCATCCCCAGCTGGTACCCCGACCATCGTCCAAACCAACTGAGATGTTGGTTGGGAAAGGATGGGGGCCGAAAATATCAGGTCCCTGCCATACAGGACAAAGATGCAGAAGCAGAGAGAGACCCTATCACCAGCACATAGATGACTGACCTGTTTCCCAAAGGCAGCATGTCCCTGACTTAGGCTCTGGCTATTCATGACAGGTCATAAGGACGTGGAACTGCTCCTACTCTGAATGGACCCACCACACTGGGAACTTGCTGTGGCCATAAGTGTCTCTTTGTGGCCCTATGTATATCCATAAATACCCAGAGAGAAAATGGGAATTTTAGATTACCAAATTCCATCCCAGGCACAGAAAGCTTAGGCTAAACTTCAGGGAGAGGCTGGGCCCTATATTCCAGAGGCCGCCACCTCGTGGAGAATCTGCAAGCCTCCTGCAGTAGACTGAGGACCGCCCATCTGAGAAGCATGAAGTTGGCTCCAGGAGACAGCAGTGTCCTAGAGTTCCCTAGGGAGAGATGGGACAGCCCTTGGACCTGGCACCTCAAATCACCTATATTGTGTGGGGCCAACAGGATCCCATTTAGATAACTATACAGTCCAAATCCATGCATGGAGCCAAGCATGAAGTTGGCTCCAGGAGACAGCAGTGTCCTAGAGTTCCCCAGGGAGGGATGGGACAGCCCTTGGACCTGGCACCTCGAAGATCACCTATATTGTGTGGGGCCAATGGGATCCCATTTAGATAACTGTACAGTCCAAATCCCATGTCAAGAATTCTGCTTACTCCAAATTAAAGTTATGACTTATAGCACAGTGGCTAAGCACACAGGCCTTGCAGTCAGCTGTGGATGGGTTAAAACTCGGTTCCCATTGCCGAACTCTGCTTACAAAGACAGCTGTGGAACCAGATATGATAGCACAGACTTGTACTTTCCATGCTTTTGAGGCAGAGGCAGAAGACTCTCAAGTTCAAGGCAAGCCTGGGCTGCATAAAAAGTCTCTATCTCCCACAAAAATAGGTGAAGAGGGTGGAGAGATGTTGTCATCAGTAACTACTGGCTATGCAAGCATGAGGACCTGAGTTTGAGCCCCTGTACCAAGGGAAGAAGCCTGGCATGATGTTTGCCCTATGATACCAGAATTGGGGACAGAGACAGGGGCATTCCCAGAGCTCAGTGACATCCAGCCCAGCTGAATCAGCAAGCTCCAGTTTCAGTGAAAGATCCTATCTCAAAAGCTAAGGTACAGATTAATAGAGAAAGTCACCTTACATGGACATCTGGCCTACACTTGCACACGAGCACACACACACACACACACACACACACACACACACACACATGCACGCACGCACGCACACGCGCGCGCGCGCACACACACACACCTGGCAATTGTAACTCTCTAGGACCTATAGTACCTTCTTTAAGTGAAAAAGGTGTTTAGAAAGAAAAGATTTCTCCCTTTGGGGCACAGATTCAGTGACCCGTGTAACCAGTCCTGGGGAAAGATAATTGTAGAGCTGAGCCCTAATGAGTTAAGGGAAATTAATATGTAAAGGTGGCCATATCTCTTATCAGATAAGAGCCTGCCTTGTTGAATGCTCTGCCCTCTGTTCTAAGCTGCCAGGAGAGATAACTCCCTTATCTGATTGGAGGTAGCTTCTCTGACTGTGGGGTCTCAGATTTGGGATTTTATGAGGATTCTAAAGACAAGTGTTTTGCTTCTGACTCACTCCTGGTGGGGGGTGGCCTGCCCTAGGGAGCAAGTGGGGGAGTCTAAGGAGCAAGAGCCCGAGTCAAGCCTAACTTTGCTACTGCAAGACAGTGCTGAAGAATGACTCTGCTTCTCTAAGCCTCAGTTTCCCCAGCCCTGAAACGACTGCAGAAATGTCAAAGAAACCTTGGCCATCTTTAATCCATTATGATGGGTTTTGTCTTTGAGGAAACTCTCCCTCTCCCAATCCCCCTGCCTCCGGGATTCTCTTCTCTGCTTTCTGCTGTGCATTGATTGGGTAGAGAATAAAATCTCCTCCAGAGAAGCCAGGAGTCAGTTCTCTAAACAACAGAGCCAGAACTCACTGGGTATGCTATTTAGCACCTAGTAGATTCTCAGTAAAGTGGCATCGTGGCTAGTGGAGCTTGTCAAATTGTGATTGTCTTTAGCCACTGCCTAGCACGGAGAACCTCACTCAGAAGATGTTTTCACAAGGAGGTAAAGCGGTGAGTGAGTGAATGAGTGAACAAATAACTCAACATTTAACTGGACGCTTCTTCTGCATGGGAACTTTTCCCAGTGATTTGGAATATGGGGAAAAACTACAGACTGGTGTCTGATTCCAGTCTGGGTAGATGAACCCACCTTCATTGCCCATAGGTCATGGCAGGACTCTGGGGAATGAGGAATCGAGAGAAAGCAGTTGGCCTCATGCCACCAACCCTCACAATAGAACAAGGTCTTCGCTGCCAGCTGCTGGTTGTCCCGTCAGCTGTGTCCGCCCAGGCCCTCCTGCCTCACAGGGAAGGGGCTGGTGTGCAGAGTTGAACCCTCTCAAGGCCGAGAGCCCCAGAGTGCTTCCTCTCTGCCCGCTGCAGAACAGCGCAGCAGCTGGGCCCTGTGCGTGGCAGGTGTCTAACAGCCCTCTGCAATCCTGCATAACAGGAAGTGAGAGAGAACACCATATCCAATTGAAACTGCAGTGGACTGTGGGCTGCAATGCCTAATTAACCACCCTCAGTCATTTCACAGATTTCTGTTGTTGCGGAGTGGGGGGGGGGGGGAGGGGAGCAGAGTATATGGAGGACAACAAAGCTGTTTCTGGAATGTTCCACTCCCTGAACCTGTTCTCTTCTCTTGAATCCTGTTGACATATGCAGAGAGAACGATCACTGGTAGGTTCAGTGTTTAGTAGATTTCTGAAGTATCCCCACCCATTCCCACCCGACGCTCACTTAGACTTGTGTCATAACTTTGCAGTGTATATTGAGTGGGAACACGTTATAGGCATTTCTTTTTTTTTTTTTATTTCAACATTGTTTACATTTATTTATTTATGGTGTGGGACTCTGGGGTTGACCTCCTGTCATTGTGATCGCTGGCAAGTGGGAATACATTTGTGGGTAGCCCTGAGCACTATTTGGCTCTTCGAGATAACACTAGCACATCTGCCTGATCACTGTTTCCCAAGGTGATCTGTGACCTGTACAGGAGTGTGTGGATCTGTTAGAATGGGGGTAAGATGATGAGAGTTAGAGAAAGAGAGAGAGACAGACAGACAGACAGAGTCAGAGACAGAGAGATTATGTGTTTGTGCCTGCAAGGGTGAGAGTTCGGCAAATGTATTTGTGTGCTGAGACAAAAGAGGACCTACTAAGCACTTGACATTGAACTTCTGACTGTGAAACTCGTGCTACTGGATGGTGGGGGCGTCTTAGAAATGAGCTAACTTTGGTTTCTTCTTCAGTGGGCATAGTGAAGCAGCTTCTATACACTGCTTGGCATCCAAACCTGTCTTTCTTTCTTTCTTTTTTTTTTTTTTTTCTAGAGACAGGGTTTCTCTGTGTAACAGTCCTGGCTGTCCTGAAACTCGCTTTGTAGATCAGGCTGGCCTCCAACTCACAGAGATCTGCCTGCCTCTGCCTCCCAAGTGCTGGGCTTAAAGGCGTGCGCCACCGACACCTGGCCCCAAACCCGTCTTAATTGTTGATCTGGAAGGACTGCTGAGGTATCCTTGGAGTATTATAAAATCCAAGGAGAAGTGAATGAATTAAAAACCAGCTAAGAAGTTGCTCTCTGGCTGGTACAGCCCAGTTTCTTTGCAATACCTAACTTCCCAGTGACCTTTCTAGGCAGGAGTTGTCATTATTCGCTTTTAGAATTGACAAACTGAAGTCACTGGTATGTGGCAGAGCCAGGAATTAAACACATACCGTCAAGCTTTATAAACTCTACCTAGTCCCTAAGCACTGGGATGGGGAAGAATCTCTTTTGTGGGGTTAGTGGGCAATAGAAATAATTAGCTGTGACACCAAGAGGGCCAGGGGTTGAATGGTTCCTGAAAGAATTGCCAGTGCAGACATCCACATGCAGTGGCAGATTTTGCAAAGTCATTTTTGCTTCTCACACCCTCCCAAAGGATGTTGGTGACCTTATTTGATGCTAAGTCCTATGGGACCCTCTGGCCTTACCCAGACTTTGACAGACTTTGGCTTCTAAGTAGCACATTATCAGGCCTAGGGTCACTTTCTTGGTTTGAGGCCCCTGAAGTCACTGTGACATGCTTCTCAAGACAACAATGTCTATGTCTCACACCCAGGCATTCAGATGCAGTGGCTGTGGAGAGCCACCAAGAACTTGCATTTTCTTATAAACCTCTCCCACTTCCCACCCTTACCCAAGTGGCCGTGATGTGCATTCCCAAGGACCAGACGATGGAATGGGGAACTGTCCCCCAATTATCCAGGTATTTGTCTTAGGTTCCCTTTCCATTGTATCGGAGGGTTGCACAAGAGGAGCCCTTGCTGGGGAGATGGCTTCATGGGTAAAGTATTTGTTTTGCAAACCTGAGGACCTAAGTTTGATCCCAAGAATCTATGTAAAAACCAATAAAACAGACGTGATGGCTTACTCTCATAATTCCAGCCCTGCGAAAGCAGGAACAGGCAGATCCCCGAGGCTTGCTGGCCAGCCAGTCTAGCCAAACTGGTCAAGGCCAAGCAGGGACTTGGTCTCAAAAATGTTGGCCAGCTCCTGAGGAGCAACACTCAAGTTGTCCTTTCACTTCTACATGGGCTTACAAAAGTATACGCAACAAGTGGACACACACACACACACACACACCGTGCAAAGGTAACCATGACTCTAAGGTCATGGCTGTATTTGACTAGGCAGGGTCTGGCCTGGACCTTCAGAAAGTGGGACCTGTACAGTTCTCCAGGACCTGATCTGCAATGACAGGCAATATATTTTTAAGTACCACTAGAAGAGGCACAAACAAATGTCCACGGGAAGCCAGGCATCCCTCAGGAAATGTAAATGGGTCAGGGACTCTTAAAGAATTTAAATGAGCATGAAATAGGTATAGAGGGTTTTCTGGGCCAATATGCAAGCAAACTAGTAAATAACTATTTTCAGCCCTGGGTTTGGTTGGCAAATTTGCATAGACATGTGATGCTCTGAGTTTCTATTTTTACAATGCAAATCTGCAGTCTGTAAAGAGAGCTTCGTGCCCCTCGTGGAGAGGCAGGCTCAGACTGTTGGCTGGAAAGAGCTGATTTTCAGTGTGGCTGGATCTGGAGTTCTCTACATTAACAAGTCCAGGTGAGAGCTGAGAGATGAGCAGAAAAGGAGCGGGTGCGGGTGGGACCCTGTTTTCAGGTTGAGCCCTTGTAACACCAAGATCTTCCCCGAAGCAAAGAGCTGTCCTTGAGAGATGGGAGTTCAAGTGGAAAGTTTGACATTTTCTGTGACGCCAGGCTTACACACCACTTCCTAACCTTTCTTAGAAAGTCATTGCCATCATTATTAACTTATTAGGTCACTGTGAATCTGATCTTCAGCGTTGAGATGAGAGTGCACCCTTGACAAATACCGCAAACCTGGAACCATCTCTGCCTTCTGCCCAGGTCTCCCTTTATTTTTGGTGTCAGCCATGACTTACAGTTAAGGGTTTGGGGTAAATTTCTTAATGCTTTGTATTGGTTCTGCAGATGGCTACCATGTGGGTGTTTTATGGTTGGACAATGGGATCCTCAGAGGCGTGATTTGCCATGAAGTTGGCATTTGTCTTCAAATCTTAGGCAATAGTAAATTTCCTTGTTTTCAGAATGCATATGGCAGAAAGGAGAGAAAAGTATCCTTCATAGAAGGGCCTTGTACAGGGCAGAGAGCCCTGTTTGGGGTCATAAATAGGATGGTGACAGTCTTTTGCTCACTGAATGAAAAATTATAAGAACTATGCTAAATGACTATTTCATTACAGCCATTTCTAGCTGCGGATCTGCCACATATATGAGGATATTTGTTTTTATTAAAATAACACCTAGGACTAGGGAGGTGGCTCAGTCACTGAATGAGTTACTTGGCTCATGGCTGCAGCAAGATACCCGACGAAAGCAACTAAGACAAGAAGGGTTTATCTGGGTTCCCAGTTCCAGGGGCTATAATTTCACATGGCGGGGACAGCCTGGCTGCAGGAGCCTGCTGGTCACACTGCATCCACGTCAGGAAGCAGCGGCTGCTGCTCAGCTCCCTTTCTCCTCTTTGCTCAATTTAGGAGCACAGCATCTAGGATGAGGCTACTCACATTCAGTGCGAGTCTTCCTGCCTCAACTAAGCAAATCTAGACAATTTCCCCCAGACATGCCCAGAAGGTAACTTAACCTAGGTACTCCCTCATAGGCAATGTCTAGAACCGTGTCTGCTATGCGGTTCCAGCTCCAATTGGAGTCAGAGACCCTGTCTCAAAAAAAAAAAATAGGCAGACAGCAACAGAGGGAGACATCCTACACTGACCTCTAGCCTCTACACACACATTCATTAACTTGTAGGAACACGATCAGTATAAAGTGGCACTCAAAGGACGTTTCCTGAGCCACCACTACGTTTCAGTTTGTGAGGAGGAGCAACATCAGGTAGGATAAGTGGAATCCTGCCCCACCTCATTCCCCTGGGTGGGAGACAGGCTGTTTTGTATAACGACAGCATAGAACAATCTGGTGAAAATCCCGGTGTGCTTGCTAACAGCAGCCAAGTGCAGGTGCGTGGCATCGGGAGCTCTGGGGCGTGCCTGTGTGTGGTACCCAGATACTTTCATTTTCAGAACATGAGTTCATTGTCAGCCCTTGAGTCTGTTACGATTGCTGAGCAATTGGTTGTGGCAATGCTACCATATTTGGACAATTTTCAGAAACTACGAAGATCCTTGTGACAGCTCGGAAGACTTGCAGAGTGTACTTTCAAGGGGAAGATTTTAAACCTTTTTTTTTCCTAAAAAGAAAAGTCCATGCTTTCCTTTCTATCAGTAACTGGGAAAACACAAAACGAACAGAAGGGCACATGTATATAGCTTCGGGACTATAAGCTTTTGAAGGCCTCTGATTTGTTGTTTGAGACAGTCTCCTTCTGAGGCCTACACTGTCCTTCAACTGGTGGCCCTTCTATTTCTGTTTCTTGAGCCCTAAGACTACAAGTGTTCCCTACTGAACCCAGCCTAGGCCTGGGATCTATGTAAAATACAGTGATTTATGCTTACAATAATCTAGAAACAGAAAATGTGTTTTTTTCTAAAATCAATGTCAAAGAGCTTTAAAAAGGCCGGGCGGTGGTGGCGCACGCCTTTAATCCCAGCACTCGGGAGGCAGAGCCAGGTGGATCTCTGTGAGTTCGAGGCCAGCCTGGGCTACCAAGCGAGTCCCAGGAAAGGTGCAAAGCTACACAGAGAAACCCTGTCTCGAAAAACGAAAAAAAAAAAAAAAAAAGGAATAATATTGTAAGTTCTTGGGCCACATGCAGCACATTTGGTGTGCATTTGTTGAGAACTATTTGGAAGTTTCTTTTTTTTTTTTTTAGGTTTTTCGAGACAGGGTTTCTCTGTGCAGCTTTGCGCCTTTTCTGGATCTCGCGCTGTAGACCAGGCTGGCCTCGAACTCACAAAGATCCGCCTGCCTCTGCCTCCCAAGTGCTGGGATTAAAGGCGTGTGCCACCACCGCCCGGCTTATTTGGAAGTTTCTTAAACCTGGTATAATATGATGTGCACCTCTAGAAAGGTATTCCTTTCATATCAATGAGTTCAAAATAATTAGTAAATGGTATTTTATGTAAACCCCATCCACCCATCCAGCATCCATCTGTCCATACACTCATCCACCTATTCAACCCTATGTCCATATATGCATGCATCCATCCATTATTCCAACCATACATACCTTTATCCACCCATTTATGCATACTTCCATATAGTCATCCATCCATCTACCCATCCACCTATCTATCATCTATCCACACATGCCCACACTCCTCCACAGTGTGTGCAAGGGTATCTGCAGTTCAGCCTGTGATTGTGCCAATTGTTAGAGATGAGTTAGAATCAGCCCTATTCTCCTTCCCCCAAAAGCTCAGAATCTTATGCAACAGACCCTCAGCAGGTACAGATTTAGTATTTGGGAATTTTGATTCTCTGTGAGCAATCCTATGACTTCATAGTCTGTTATTCCCAATGCTGCATAAATATAGAAAATGCCCTCAATGGAATTAATGAGAAAGAAGAAGTCTCTGAATGCATTAGTGGGCTTAGCTGACAGCCCAGAGACCAACACTGTGATTCTCTATACCTTCTTTCTCCTCAGAGGATAAAACACTACTCCTGAAGGATACACTAGCACACGCGCACGTGTGCGCGCAAACACACACACACACACACACACCCCTCACAAAACACCTGCCCATTCTACATTGGGAATTTGAACTGGCATAGAGGTCAGCCACATGGTGGGCAAGTAGTCACTTGACAAGGAAGAACGGGCCAGGGAGAGAGAGAGAGTGTGAAAACCCCAAGTGTTCAAAAGAAATGTATGCTTAGAGAAAGAAGAAAAGGAAAAGTTATGTTTTTCTGAGTAATCCAGAAAAGCAGGGCAGACTTAATAAGGCTGCAGCACTATGGCTCTGTAAGCCACTGCCCCACTTAGAGTTCTGAGGGGAAGGATTAGATGACAAAGTGACTGAAGCCGTAAAGTTTCCAACAAGCTTCTCAGTCATAGCAAAGGTCGTCGCTGACTAAAAGAGAGTAATTTTATCCTGTTACCATGGCCCCTGGAGTCTAATTTTGGAGCAATTACAAATATTTGGTGGCTGGATTTTCACATGTCCAAGATCCTCTCAGTTCAAATGTTCTTTAGTGACATCATTCATGAGCTGCTGGAGGGAGGGACACCAGCGACCAAGTCCTGGATTCTCCATGACAGTCCAACACAGTTGTAATTTTTCTCTGATCTCAAAGTTAAGAGGGGGGGGGTCTCCCAAGCTCTTCTCAGATTCACAACCTCTAGAAGACATTTCCCCAATGTCTGTACCATAGTACTTACAAAGCTCACCCACAGTCCCTTCACCACGTAGAAAAGATCGATGTCCCTAGTGAAGGCACAAACTCACTGATCTCAGTGGCAGGAGTTGTCACCCTTTACTGTTGGAGTACACTCATTCCAGTATTTCAAGAAGGTGTCGTCTCCATGCTTCCCTTTTTGCATGTGATTTACCAGACAGTCCCCAGGCTCCACGACCCCTCTTGGCTTATCCCATACACAGCTGTCCTGAAGGAAGATTGCAGATTAGCTTTCCGGGTACAGTCCTTGCTTGTCATAGACAGAAAAGTACAAAGCTCTACTGAGCACACTGGGGCCCAGGATTGCAGAGGGTTTGCCTAAGACATTTTTTTTTTCCAGGAGCTGGCATCTCAGTGTGCTTACAGTGGGATTTGGTATATAAACAACAGTGCTCACACAACTTTCTGAGGATACAGTTAGTTGTATAAAGCAAGGATTACCTTGAAGAGTCAGGGTTAAGTGTCCCGTGGCTCTCTTTATTTGCTATCCCCCTCCTACTCCCCATTAAACGCTGGATTGTATTTTCACCTCTCCTCAGGGGCTTCCTTTCTTCTTCCTCAGTATTTCATCAGCACTTTGTATTGAGATTAGTGGCCATTTTTACCTAATACCCCTTGCTTAGCTGCCCCCCTTCTCTCTTTCCTTTCAACTTCCAAACTGCATGTAAACATATGCACACACATCCTGAAAGTCCCTCCCCCCCATCTCCCAGCTCTTCTTTCCTGTCACCCTGGACAACACATATCCTCTATTTGTGTCACTCTTCCTTCACCTGACCCGACTCTTTCATTTCTCTCCCTTTTTGTTCCTCTCTCCCTTCTAATCTTCTTCCTTTCTGTTCTCCTCTTTATGCTATTCTGGGACACACACACTGTTCTTTACATGTGGGATGAAGACAGCCGGACGGGTATGACAGTGGCTTGTGGAAGAGAGGAATCGTGGACTATTTCAGCCTAGGACTTCACCATGTAGTTTAGTTGATAAAGTGCATGCGTTGAGCCCTGGATTCAACCCAAGCATCACATAAAACCAGTGGTGGTGGCACATCCCTACATTCAGGTGGTATAGGCAGGAGGATCAGAAATCCAAACTCATCCTTGGCTATGTGGTAATTCGGAGATCAGACTTGGATATATGAGACACTCTATTTTTTTAAACAAACAAAAAAACAAACTTATTTCTGATTCAATTGGTACCCAACACTACTCAGCATCAATGTCCAGGAATCAGACTCCTGGTCTCAGGGAAGCCCCCTATAACTGGATTTAGGTAAGTGGTGCTGTCCGGTGGGTGACAAAGGTGGGCTGAGCCAGGAAAGGAACTAGACAGACAGGTGGGTTCTTCTGAATCATAGTCATATGCCCCAGGGAACTCAGGGGTATGATCATAATCCAGAGTTGTCTTGCCCTGGAACCGAGGGCACCCTTTCATCCCCTAGACCAGCCACACCATGATTGCAGGCTGCTCAGGAGGGGGGGGACAAAGCCTGCTGGCATTTTAATATAATGAGATTCCTGTGGACAAGGGACTATTTCAAAAGACATGGCTAAGAGTTTAGAGAAGGCCAAGAGAGCCTGCTGGGAAATGAGACCCCAGGGTCTCCCCAACAGCTCAAGACTACACAACCTTTCAAAGCCTCCTGCGGAAGCATCAGGCTCCCGATTACAAATCCCCCAAGCAGCAACTGCATTGTAGAAAGGGAGACCTCCTCTTTCATTGTCAACCCCACTGTGTTTATTTTCATTAATTTCTTCTGTTGTCATTAGCTCTCCGTTCTAGCAGCACTGCAAGTCAAGAAGATGCTTGTGGGCTGCCTCAGAATGCTTCCTGCTTCTGTCTAGCAACCGTGTCGAAAGCTTATTTGTAAGACAGGGACACTCCATTCATGCTTTCTGTTACTGTACCAGGAGAGGGGTTTGGGTTTGTTTGGTGCTTGTTTGTTTGTTTTTACTGGAAATCCATGTCGCTGTTCTTATCCTTACCTGGTCAGGCCCCTCCTTTCCCAGCTGTCTCTATTCCCTGGTCCACTTTTGATGTCACCACCTGTACCCTTGTCCTGAAGGTTGTATCTCTAGGGGCCTCTCAATAACTCTTTCTGGCCCTGCTTTCCATGGAGCTGCTAAGACCAGTGATTCTCAATCTTCCTAATGCTGAGACGCTTTAATACAGTTCCTCATGTTGGAGCGCTCCCCAATCATAAAATTATTTCATTGCTACTTCGTAACTGTAATTTTACTATTGTTATGCATCATAATGCAAATATCTATCTGATATGTGACCCCCAAGGGATCATGACACACAGGTTGAGAACTGGTGCACTAAGACATACCTAACAAGGTCATCTTCTGGGCTGTACTTTGGGTAGTCAGGAACTTGACATTCTCTTTCCCATGTCAATTCTAAGAACAGTCTGCAGTGTGTGCACAGCCCTGGGCTCAGAGGGTCACAGACTCTAATAGGGAGAATGTCATGGACAAAGCTGGACACTCAGACTGGAATGGTGTCATGTCTTGGGGGTTAAAGACTGTCCTTGCAAATTCATATCCACCTAGAAACTCAGAATCGGCTTTAGTTGGAAAGGGCCTTTTCAGCCATGATTAGTTAAGTTAAAATGAGGCCATATTGGGTGTGTGTGTGAGCTATGAATTCAATGACTAGTGTCCTTGTAGGAAAAGAGACACAGGGCTGTGGATGCAAGAAGTAATGGCAGTCATAAGAAGTCAAGCACAAAGATTGAGACAATGAGCCACAGACCAAAGTGTGCCAAAGATTGTCAACTACCCCTCAAGTTTGAAGAAGGGAGGAACTCTCTGGAGGTTGCAATAGAAGTGGGGCCCTACAGACACCTTGATCTAGTCTTCTATCCTTGGAGACTGAGAGGAGTCACATTCCTATTGCTTTAGCATCCAGCTTGTAGTACTTTGTTCAGCAGCCCCCTGTAAATTAATATAGCATGCATATGATGCTTTGTCATGGTGAGATGGATATGTTAGACTCTTTGTATCCATTACCTTTCACATTGCTCTGACAAAGCCAGCTTAGGGAAGGAAGGGTCTATTTTAGCTCACAGTCTGAAGGCACAGTCAATCATGTCATGGAAGGCATGGTGGCTGGAATGGAGGGCAGCTGGTTCTACTGCCTTAGCGTTCAGGAAGCAGAGATGAAGCCGATGTTCAGATCACTTCCCCCTTTTTATTCACTAGAGGACCTCAGCCCACGAGGTGGTACTTTCCCTTCTTCAGTTAAACCTTTCTGGAGTCAGAAGTAAGTCCAAATCTAGTCGACTTGACAATAAAGATTAACCATCACACCCCTCATAGTGGAATACACAAAGCTCCTCATTGTGGGAGAATGGGCTTAGGTGGTGTGGAGGTTTGAATGAGATTGGCCTCTGAAGGCCAATGCTTGAATGCTTGGTTCCCAGTTGATAGAACTGTTAGGGAAGGATTAGGAGGTGTAGCCTTGTTGGAGGAGGTGTATCACCAAGGGTGAGCTTCGGGGTTTCAAAAGCCCACACCTTTCCCAGCTAGCTCACTCTGCCTCCTACTTGTGGATTAAGATGTAAGATCTCAGCTACTGCTGCAGCACCATGCCTGCTTGCCTGCTGCCCTGCTCCCTGTGATGACGGTCATGGACTCTAACCCTTGGAAATTATAGACACTAAATAAACTCTTTCTTTTATAAGTTACCATTATCTTGTCACTCACCAGTGTCTTGCCCCAACAATAGAAAAGTGACTAAGATGGTAATTGGTCCCAAGCTGGACCATGTTTCTTGATTTGCTTGTAAAACCTCAGAGATACCAAAACCTTTAGAATGTGAGCCTGCCTTTCAGACTGATGGAAACATATTTGTCAAGATTGTTGTTTTTTAATTGTTTCTTACTTTGATGTACAACTTGTCTAAATCTAAACTGCAGCATCCTCTTGACCCTCTGAAGTTGCTGTAGACCTTTCCTCCAGAAAATGATATATATAAATATATATATTGATTGAGAGAGAGAGAGAGAGAGAGAGAGAGAGAGAGAGAGAGAGAAAGAGAGAGAGAGAGAGAGAATAGGAGGTGAATGCAAAAAAAATACAATAAATGTATGAAATTGCCCTAACAAAAAAATTAAAATATGTAATTTGAACACAAATATAGAATATCATTTATGGAGCGATTGACTTGCAGGATGGAAGGTTGCACATACTTAGCCAGCTAGTTAACCTTTTCTGGATTTTCTTCAGTGTAATTTTTTTTTCTTATTAATGAAAGCCAAAAATCACAGTGAGTTAGCAGAGCAGCTTAGGACATGCTTGGGGTCTTCCCATCACCTCACTAACCAGCAGCATTACATCATCATCTTCAGAAGAACTACCCGACGGTGGAAGGGAGACAGGTTCTGTAGAACCCACGCTTCACAGCCTAGGGCCCCTATGTCATCCTGAGTGAGCCCTTTATTTAGGACATTTTCCAAATCAGTGTGATTTAGGTGGCCTCTGCATGAAGAACAAGCTGGAATTCCCCCATATTGTCCCACACACTGCTCAACAAAAGCCAGCTCTTCCTGGGGGTTCTGGGTGCCAAATGACCAGAGCCCTTCTAAGAACAGAGATACTGAGAGAGCCACGGGATGATGATGTCAGAGACAGAGGTGAGTGAGTGGTGAAGACCAAAGAAGCTGGGCTGCGGTGGGGTTGTGGGGAGAGGGGACAGAACCTGTCTAACCTCACCTCCCAGAGACTCGCATTTGACAACCAGGGCTGAGCTACCCTAGAGGGTCCCTGCTGGAATATTCTTCCCCATGCCCTGCACTCCAAGGCTCCACCTACAGTGGGTATCTACGGCCCCTCTGGCCCCTGTCTCTACTTCCCTCAGCTAGTCAAAAAGCAAATCCTTAGAATGTGTTCTTAGAAGAGACATTGTTCTCTATGCATGTGCCTCTCCAGAAGAGGAGCCACTTTGCAGTGATAGTCCCATTTCCTCCTACCTGAGGTCGGTGGGCATGCCTTTCATTCTTGAATCTCTTAAGAGGATAGTGGAGCTCAAGGAGACAGAGTAACATAGAAAGAAGAAATAGAAAGAGAGGAAGGAAGGAAGGAAGGAAGGAAGGAAGGAAGGAAGGAAGGAAGGAAGGAAAGAAGGAAGGTGAACAGCACCCTCTATGTGGATATAAGGGTGAGCCTGAGAAAAGTGAGAGACAACAGTCCTTAATTCTACCAGTTTCTTCATATGTGGTGGCTCCTGTTTATAAGAGGCTGATATAGGCAGTTATGGTGGCACACTCCTCTAATCCTAGAACTTAGGAGGCAGTGCACATTGGAGGCTAGCCTGATCTACATAGAATGACCCTGTCCCCCAAATACCAAGAATATATATTAATACAGCTATTAGAACCCCAGAGACCAAGTTAGACATAAGAATTAAGTATAAAATATATTCTGATTTTCAGCATATAGCCCTGAAAATAAAAGGCATTCTATATCCTATATTCACTCATTTCTGGGGAATGGGAGAGGACCCAAAATTTCAGATCCTTCCTGCTCCAACTTGCTGCTTCCTTGTGGTCTCATTCTCAGGTAAGAAGAATCCTATGGCCTCTGTTCATTTCTACATACACTTTTAAGGCATTGGTCCTAAGATACAGAGTTGCTAATGGCAGACACTTCGGGCAGGTGGCAGGCAGGAAGGCATGAGGCCACCTTCCGTTCCACAGCGTGCCTCCTTGTTTGGGTAGCTCAGAGAGTTTCCTGAATGCACAAATGACATAGAGCACAAAGTTTGATTTCTCAAATGTAGAGTTCCTCCTACCCACAAACCCCCAAGCCCTCCATGGCCTCCGCTCTAAGGAAAAAGCATACTTGAAGGAGACACCTCGCTTCCAAAGGAGTTTGAAAGTCGAGGACCTCTCGGTTCTGAACAGAAGGCCGCATGACGGTGCTTAGAGGAAGGAATGACCTGATGGAAACTCAAGGCAGAGGCTTTGTGAAGGAAAATCTTGGAAAGAGCTTTTGTTTGTTTCTTTTCCTCTCTCTCTCCCCCAGCAAAGCACAAAGGTTTCACTTCCCGAAGGAAGTTAGCACTGATTAAAAAAAACAAAACAAAAACCTGTAGTTTTGAATGAATGGTGTTCAGTGTCAGGGAAGTAACAAAAGGACCACAAACATGCACCTAAAAGATGTCTGAAGTCTCCGGTCCCGGCTCCCTCCTCTCTACTGAGGATGGCTGTCATCTGGCACCCTCCTTTTTCTCTTTTGCCTCTGAACTTGAAGTGAGCAGCATCAGGAACACTCTGCTCCCTCCCGATTAGCTCTTTCCTTCCTTGTGAATAGGAAGGGACTTTCCTTTGCTTGGGGCTGCAGCTTCCCAAGGCTTCCAAGCCTAAGTCGCACTCAAAACCAAGATGAGAATACACTTCTAGTTCTGTGCTGCAGACAGAGTTCAGGGGCCTGTGTGCTTAGCAAATGCCACTCCCAGGTGATCCACAATTGTTTTTTCCCTCTTACCACACAAACACAGTACTTCCTGTGGGCTAGACTGTCTCATCTAGCCCATTTCCCAATTGTCGGTTTAAGTAATGGTCATATTTATGTACACAGACCAATTTACAAAAATGTCATCTCCAATTTCGCAGATCGTAACATGGAGGCACAGAGGTGTTAGATCATTCCCACCTGGTCATACAGCAAAGAGCAATTGACTTAGTAGTGTCTGTACAGTTTCTAAAAACATCACCATTCTCTCCCTAGAAGGTATGGTGCACCCCCTCCACCCCATGTATTAATAGAGACAAGAATAATAGTTCTGGTCTTAAAGGGTAAAATGACACATGAGGTTTAACTCTAAAGTGATGCAACCAGAAATCAAAGCATTCTGAAGACCACTGGTCATTACCACAAGCTGGAAGAGAGGCGACAATGGATTCCTTACTGGAGTCCCTCTGAGTTCAGATATCTAGCCTCAGAAATGTGGAAGAATAAGTTCCTGATATTTTGAGCACCCTTGTTTGTGCTTATTTATTGAGGAGACCCTAGGAAAGTATTAAGAAGCTTTACCCTCGCTATCCCAGGGTTACTGTCACCACCACAATGATCCTTATTCCTCAAGGCACAAGATTGGAACCTAGGACCATGAGCACAGAGCAGCGCCCTCTGCTGGAATAGATAGGCAAGTTGGGAATTGTTCTGTATTAGAATCATGCCCTCCACTTGGGCATACTCAACGTTGGTTTGGGTTCCATCCAAACTTTTAAAAAAAAATCCTTTACAGTACATGCACATTTGTGCTTTTTGATGCTTTCCCAAGCTTCCTCCAGCTTGTGTAATGTAGACTTCTCCCCAGGGAAATATTCAAGAGACAGAAAGACGGAAAAATGGTGGCCCTAGAATGGTGGGTAAACATTAGCTCCTTTCATAACCTTGCTTTCTCAGATGACGCATCTGTGGTCAGGCCCCCAAATCCCAAGGAGGCCTACTTGAAACACTCATTTAGATCAGTCCAAAGGGTCAGGGACCTGCTATATAAAAAGTCCCTAAATGCACATGGTGACGGGACTTGCAGGCTGGTACACACATTCCGAAAGCAAGTTGGGGGTGGGTTGTGGCCCATTTCAGATTTATTTTTTAGCCAAGACAGGGTTTTCCAAACTGGCCTGTGTTTCAACTCTTCACCGTGGTTCCCTCTTTGTATTCCTATCAAAGATGGAAATTTTAAAATCAGCTTATGCATTCATTGACCGTATCTCTCAAGTCAAAAAAGCAGAAGAGAAGCCAGGCTTGGCAATGGTGCAGGTTACTAAAAGCCTGGATTGTCCATGAGAACCTCCGAAGGAGCTCACATCTGTGTAGGGCTTTCTTATGATAAAATTTCAAAGGAAAAAGAGGAGAGAGAAGGGGGGAAGAGACACAGAGAGAGAGAGGTGGGGTACCAAATCTGCATTCATAACAGAACCACTCATGAGGTGACTAGCGCAGTCCTGTGATAATACCCTTAAACACCCCAAAGAACAAAGTCCTCATGATCTAATTGCCTCTCATTGGATCCTAGTTTCTAACCCTGTTGTGCTGAGGACTTAGCCCATAACTCCTGAACTTGAGGGCCACATGGATCCACTGCACTTCACTTAAGTGTATTGGAAAGGAGTACCTGCTTGCACATCAATTCAGTACAGTGACAACCGGTCAGAGCTTCATACTTCCAAATATATAAAGTAGGGCTAAGGAGATGGCCCAGTGTGTAAAATGCTTGCTGCACAAGCATGAAGACCTAATTTGGATCCCCCAAATCCATGTAACAATCTGGTTGTAGTGGCTGTAACTCTACCACAGGAGAAAGGGAGAAACACCTGGATCCCTAGTGCTCAGTGGCCAGTTTAGGCAATGGTGAACATTAGGTTCTGTGAGAAATCCTGTCTCAAAAGTGAGATGAAGAACAATAGACGTTGATCTCTGGCCTCCACATGTACCTACATCCATGGGCAATACATACACACACACACACACACACACACACACACACACACACACACACACACACAGAGCAAAGTATTACGTTGTTTCCTTTTGGGCCACCAAGTTTGTTTGGTTGGTTTTAGCAGCAATAGGACCTCTGACCAGAGAAGCCTGGAGCAGAGTCCCATGTCCACAATGAGAAGGCCAGCATGTCTCTTGCCTTCCCCAGAACTGTGTGGATAGATTTTGGGGTCTTTGCAGGAGCTAACAGGTTGCATTATACCCCAGTTGGGGTTAAGACAGCAGCAAGTTCCTAAGGAGTTGAGAAGAGGGTTTGCAGACCTGAACGTCCAACTTAATGTATCTTATAACAACCCCCCCCCAAAAAAAAAAAACAACAACATCAGCATACAAGAGTTTACTTGGGGTAAATTTTCACATTTTACTGCCAGTAAATCCACAAGGCTGATATTTAGAATCTGTCATGTTTCTTACTTGTGTTTGTTGATTTAGACCTTTGAAACATTTGGCTTACATGAAATGCAGGAGGAAAGGGAGGCCCAAAATCATCAAAGCTTAGAACCTCTGATCAGACATTGGCAGGAAGTCAACAAGCCAATAATCAATTGTCAGGAGTTGGCCAATTAACATCAAGGCCCAAGGAAGGGAGCCAGAGGGAGACAGCAAGCAATGGCCCAGAATGTGACAAAAGAAAAAAAAACAAAACTATGTGAAGAATCCTGTTTTTATGGGATTTTAGTTAGCATGTTAAAATTAGAAGCTGGGTATGATGGCACATACTGGTAATCCTAGCACTCAGGAGCCTGAGACAGGTGGATCAGATCAAGCCCATCACTAGCTACAGAGTGATTTCAAAGGCAGCCTTGGTTACATGAGACCTTCTCTCTCTGTCTCTCTCTCTCTCTCTGTCTCTCTCTCTCTGTCTCTGTCTCTCTCTCTCTGTCTCTGTCTCTCTCTCTGTCTGTCTCTCTGTCTCTGTCTGTCTCTGTCTGTCTCTGTCTCTCTCTTTCTCTCACACACACACACACACATACACAAACACACAAAGTGAGTAAATGAATGATACACCATTTGAGGAATGGATGACTAATTTAACTCTAAGCCATAGGTTTTGGTGTATTTGGGGCTCTCCTGACACTATAACCTTCCCATGTCTACCCGAAACTCCGGAAGTTCTGCGGTAGATGAGGCCATGTGGTCGCAAATGACAGATGTCCTACTTGGAACAGTGCTGTGGTCTGGTCCTTATCAAGGTGGTGTGTTGAGTGCCTCCCTCCACAGGTGCACTTGGCAATGGAAATGCATGCACCAGGCCTCAGGGAGTGGGTTGCAGGGAGCTGGGCGACA
Source organism: Peromyscus californicus insignis (assembly GCF_007827085.1). Classification (NCBI taxonomy): domain Eukaryota; kingdom Metazoa; phylum Chordata; class Mammalia; order Rodentia; family Cricetidae; genus Peromyscus; species Peromyscus californicus. The sequence continues at coordinate 95,434,059 of NW_026294606.1, forward strand.
CTCCCATTCTCTGTCTGTTACTCTTGGGCTGGGACTCAAGGGGACTTGGGTTTCTGCCCTGTTTCATGTGGCGCCTTTTAGAATCAGAATCCACTTGAAGTGGTTTGGGCTTCTCTGCTTCCCGCCTAGTGTTTGCTGTAGAGAAACACCTACAAACGCACACTGTGCTGCTCAACACCTCTGTCCCTGGGCGAGTTCAGAGGAGCCCCACAGGCCACATCAAGATGAACATCTGTCATCAGAGACGCCCCGGTGGGGCCCTGCCTGCTGCTCACTCAAAAAGGTTTTCTTTTACCCCCATTAAACACCCTCTCCAACACCGGCTCACACGTGTTCCCTGTGTGGGAGAACAAGTCACCCTTGTTTGATTGAAAAGACCTGTTTTGGGGAATCAGGAGGCCACTGAAAGGCAGAAAATTTTTTCTTGATTTCACATCCCATGTGGACCCTTATTTTCCTCTTGCAGTCTGTGAGGAAGGCTGAAGGAGGTGGATAGACCCTGTTTATCCATCCCACAGGTGATGGTGACATCCTGGTCACCTCCATGGAACTTGCCTGTGAAACAGTTCTGTGGCTGGCCATCTTTCTTTTTTCTGCATCTCCCTGAAAGCTCCTTACCCCCATCGTGGACGACATTGTGAAAGAAAATACTTAGTCACATTCGTTTAAGGAAAAATGCTGGATAGACTTCTCTAGCCAGTTCCCCAAAAATGTCCCATGAGCTTCAGTGGCATGATTGCGAAAGACTTACTGACCTTAACCAGCAAGAGGTATATTTATTGATGGGCCTTTACCAATATTAATTATGCATTTTGATCAATATTAGCAGGCCAGTATATGAGTGAGAAAACCCACAATTGGATATCATTTTAATGCTGTAGTTATTCAGGCTGTGAGCATTGCTGACATCTACCCAGTTAGGGACAGCAGGAGACTATGAGGAGAAAGCAACTTAATCTTCATATTCTGCGGTTAATGGAGTTGTTCGCTGACGTGTCCGGGGTTACTGGACACTTCTTCTGTTGCACCAGACTGCCTTGCCTACATTCGCTGAGATTTAAAGGTATTTCTGTGTCTTAGAAATCTCATGGAACAACAGTAGTGAGACTACAGGTCTTCTGAAGTCTCTACACCCCTATTTCTAAACAGAGAAGCAGAGATCCGGGGCTTCATTGCCCATCCCCCACCCCGTGTGTGTGTGTGTGTGTGTGTGTGTGTGTGTGTGTGTGTGTGTGTGTGTGTGTAAGGGGAGAGCTGCTATGGGTGGGAATGATCTAGAACCTTCCCAGTCACACTCTCTGGGGTCACTAACGAGGGGCAAAAGAAGGTCTCCTTCTAAGCCACTGAGAACATCCTTCACGTTTCTCTTTCCTCTATCACCAATGCATCCTGCACTTAATTTGGAATCACACCCAGAAGAAACCAGCTCCTGCCTGAGGCAATGGAAGGACTGGAGCAAAACCCTTCCCTCTGGGGTTTGTCTACAAAACAGTGGGGCCGGAGTGATAGTAAACCCTGAGGTCCCTTTTGTTTTTAGAAAACGAAATTAAAACTCCAAGGTGGGCACGGAGGGCCCCAGGGTCTTAAGACTCAGAACAGGAGCTAGTACTCCTAGCTCCTCCGCCGCTGTGGTTCTATCCTGTACTGCCTCCTCTGACCTAAGGAGATCTCGTGGTGGCCAGCAGGCCTGCTCTGGTACTCCTTGCTCTCAAGAACTATGTCACACACACCCTTTCTTGCCGACTGGGATCAACAAGGGAAAAAGTCCCTTGGAGCCCTCAAGGGCACGCAGTGTGAGCTGGCTGAGGAAGAGCCCTTCTTGTCAAGGGCTTCCTTTAGCTCTTCTATCTTGACTGCTCGGTGATCCCCTGGTCTCCATATTTCTGTGGCTTTGAGCCCCCAGTGATCCACAACAATGGAGAGAAGTGGCCTGGAAGCTTGAGCTCCCGCATATGTATGTGGGTGGTAGGAATCCACGAGCCCCTCACAGCTGTGCGTTTTCTCTGCACTTAAGAAAACTGATGATGTTGGGTCTCTCTCCCAACTCTCATTTCTGGATTTAAGATTGTACTAGAAGCCGGCAAGCCCTCAGTGCAGCCATCGGCTCAAATAGAACTTCATCAGAGGTTGCCTTACAAAATAGAAAGTAGGTCCATGGAGGTCTGAGGTGGTCACATCTCTCCACTTCCCTTCTTATGTGGCTGCCCCACACCCTATAGGGGCAATTTGCATGAAAGGAAGTCTGAGAGGCAGGGACAGCCCCCAGCCTTCAAGTCACAGGCCACAGAGAAGGAAGATGAGGCAAAACTAGAGTGATTCTCATTCCATTCTGGCCCCTGAAGTTCACTGGGGTTTCAGAATGGCCATATTCTCCCCCATGACCTTATTTCTGCAGGGGGGAACCTCAGGATGTCATTCATCACAACTTGATCTTAGATGAGGAGGGGGAGAAAAAAAAAGAGAGACTAGTAACCAAACTGGGGTATTATCTCACTTGGGGTAAGAGCTGGGTTCCATCCCACCCCCCACTTTGATTGCCACTTACCAGGAAGAGAGAAACAGGAAATGAGACTGCCCATGGGAACTGTTTGGGGTCCCTGAGAAGGGCTCTGTGCCATAGCAATCCATCTGTAAACACAAGACCCAATCAAGTTTGAGCAGTTGAGTATAGGGAATGAGAGAAGGAAGAGATAAGACTCCCTCAGGTGCCAAGAATCACTGGGCCACCAGTGTTAGAGGTCATTACCAAACAGTCCCCAGCCATGCCCCTGTCTCCTGTTCCATTCTGAGTTCTGATTCTATACTGGAAGGCAAGCCCCAGGACAACTTGGGCAGTGAGCAGTGACGATAGGCACTTGAGAATAAGGATCCAAAGTAGTGACCACCCCACAATGAGAAGAAATTAAAGAGACTTTTCATAGAGATTTGGGCAGGAAAAGACAGAAACATTGGGGTAAAAAAATCTAGCAGCCAAATGCTTCAAGGATGGTTTATCTTTCTTTAAGTCTCACAGTCTGAAGAAGGCCCAGTTGGCTCCTGTTTATTAGGGAGAGAAAGAGGTGAGAAGGGTGAAAATGGTCCAAGCACATGTGGTTGGTCAGTAGCAGAGAAAGAAGTCCAGCCTCGAGAAGTCTGGCGATGCTTTGCATTTGGAGAAGGGTGGGATGAAAAAGAGACTGCCACAGGGGATAACAGAGCCTCGGGGATTCATTTCTCCCACTGGTCCTCCTTTAACACCCAGGCCTGCCCTCTCTGGGGTCCCCATTGCCAAGGCTCTTGCGCAGCTTGCTTCCCTTCAGCCAAGAGCATAGGCCATCCATCTACTGTCCCAGGTATCCCGGTTCACCCACCGTGTTGTTCCTTCCTTTAACTGAATCACCTTTATGCTTATCCTACTCTGACCCTACGTTACCTGTGCAGACGAGGGCCTGGCCACTTACTGACACGTGTTGCTTCTGGCCCTGTGCGGAACATGCTTTCTACGTCAGCTAGATGTATTTGCTTTCTGCATTATCTTGTGAGGCTGATGCCCCTGCTGTTATTCCCACTCCACCAATAATAAGTTTGAGGTTGAGGGGAATTCTGAAAGGCTCAGAATCATGAAGTAGATGGTGGAAGACTCTGGGCCTAGAGAAAAGTTCCTTTCAAACTCAGGCTCCAACCCCAGGCCCAGATGGCCACCCCATCCCCTAACATGGGGAAGGAACCCACAACTCCCCAGTTTTGTTCAGTGAATCACGTCCAGGAACAGAATGACCATACCCAGGCTGGCATATCCACTAGTGGCCACTCTGTTTTCCTTGGGATTTATTGTCTGGGTCAAAATAGTCAAGATATCAGGTGAGAGTTAAAAGACCTAGCTCTCTTCAAGAAGAGACTGCAGTTTGGCACCATCAGAGCGGCATGACTAGCAATGGAGGCACCATCTAGGAAGTCTTACAAGCTGGAGAGCCAGGGAAGTGTGCCCGCTGCCCGCACTCCAGCTTCCTGAAAATGGGCAGGTGGGAGAGTGACCTCTACCTGACCTTGTCCAACTGTCACTCAGGAAACCTCTCCATGCCATTGTGGTCTTGGACTCATCACTAACACCTTCAGGCAACTAAATGTCACACTCCTGTAATGGATCCTCCTCTTTCCATCTCAGCAAAACACAGACAAAGGAGAGGGATTCCTTTAATCCTGTTTGATAGGAGGGAAAGCGGCGTCTCATGAAGCTTAAGGTGATTTCAATTGCCTCCACACCCTAATACAGAGACAGCAGTGTCTCCCCCACCCCATCCAACTGACTGATTGGTCTTATGCTAAGATGTCCATATGTCTCCGTGGGGATTGTCATGCTTGGTACTTGGCCCACCAAGAACAAGCTAGAAGTATAAGGCAAAAGAGATGCCTCTTAGTTTCTTTTTGGAAACCCTCTCTCACTCCATTCACTGCCCACTTACCCCTCACACATCTAGAGAATTCAAACATGTACCTCCCTGTTTTGTCCAGAGAGTCATGTCCAAGAACTGTATGACCATATCCAGTCTGGCAGATCTAATTGTCAGTGCCAGCTAGATCTCCTGAACACCATTGCCATAGTGGATCTATCGAATGTAGCTCCACATTTAAAATAATGGCAGTAGCTTCACCAGCTGCATCTTCTTGAGTAGAGCCCTCAGATTCATTCATTGCCTGTAACTTGAGTGAAATAAATCTTTGCCCTTTAAGCTCCCGAGATGCTGAGGATCTACTGGTCCATCCTGACTATACAGTGAATTACACTGATGAGGTCTTTTTAGTTCAGGAGGATTCACCACGCAGTTGTAGAGACAGATTGGTGACTGATCATTGCAATTCATGAGTGTAGCTCCCACTTCCACTGAGAGCCACCAGATGCTCTCTCCTGTGCTCTACACATTCCAGGAATGTGTCCCTCTTTGAGCACCAAAAAGAATATAAGTCATCCTTGCAATTTCCTTTGAACATTTCCATTTTCTCCCAATAACACCTTTGTAAGCATCAAAGATGGGAATAGAGTGTACCATTCTCACCAAAGCATGGACCAGATCTGATTCAGTATCATGCCTGCTAACTCCTGACTCCATAGTAGTTGCTTAATAAGTATTTCTTCAATGACCTAGTGTATAAATAAATTCATATGAATTCATCCTGTCTACTCCTCCACTGTTACGGCTATTCTTGGTTCTCAACTTGACTACATGTGGAATTAGCTAAAACCCAAGAGGCTGGGTACATCTGTGAGAGATTTTTCTTAATTAAATCATTTGAGGTGGGAAAGATGCACCTGTAATCCATATCTTTGGGGGTGGGAAGATCCACCTTTAATCTGGGCCACACCTTCTGGTGGTAGTCTATGTAAAGGACATGTAAAAGGGAAGCTATTGCTCTTTGCCTTCTTGCCCTCACTCTCACTGGCAAGTTCCTTTCTTCTCTAGCATTAAAACCTACTTCTTCAGGCTTCTGTTGTATATTGAAGACAATCTGAGACATCCAGTCTCATGGACTCTGCAACTACTGGATTCTTAGACTTTCTGTTGGTAGATAGCCATTGTTAGACTAGCTGGACCACAGCCTGTAAGCCACTGGGGATAATAGATAGATAGATAGATAGATAGATAGATAGATAGATAGATAGATAGATAGATAGATAGATAGAGATTCATTCTACTAGTTCTGTTCCTCTAGAGAACCACAACTAATACACCCACCCCATCACCCTGTCCTTAATGTCCCAGGATTAAGAATTTGATTGAAACCTGGACACTTAATTCTTTCTCTTGTTTTTTATTGGGTCTTTAGGTGATGTTGTTGCTTTTTATTCATTCTTTCTATTAGTATAAAATTGGAAACTTAATTATTATATACATTATAAAAGTATAGCACCATAGGTGAGGGAAAGATCTAGATGTCACACAGAGATTTTTTCCATAGGGACAACCCTAGTCCATTTGTCCCTGCAAACTCCCCTTTTCTCTGCCCCCCATCCCATTGTCACCAAAGACACGTCTCTGACATCTTTTGGCTAATCATTCCATGTCTCTGGTAATCTAGTCCTCAACTCCTCTCTATGAAACTGTTTATTCTAGGCACACTGACAACCTCTCTCCCTCAGGGTCACTGAGCCAATGTGTCAAGATTAGAGACCCAGATGACTGAAGATAGAAGAGACTGAAAGCTCCCTCATTTCTATGTCCAAGTGCAGGAATGCTACACCTATGTGAAAACATCACAGTACCTCACAAGCAGGGGGAGGGGGTGCTGATCTATACATAGGAGGCTGATGTTCAGGAAAAAGTCTGGCTTTTTACAGCCACTCTATGTTTGGCCATTTGATGTTAAAGGGGTAGGATCTTATTTATTTCACCAATGGAGACTGTGTCTTTTTAAAATTCTAATGATGCTCATCATTATCCACAGGCCACTAGACCCTTTGACTGCCTTGTTCTCAGTGGTACGTGGGGAAACCCACCAAATTAGAAAAAGTCAACTTGATCTTAAAGTCAGGCTTTTGAAAGAGCTTCCTCAAGAGTCAATTTCAATGGAAGATCAAAGATCAGTCATAGGCAAATTCTGGTTCCCACAGCTTCCCTTCCTCAAGGTCTCCCCCTTGACTCTGCAAGCCTGTCAATAGTATTGGAGGGAAGAAACTGGTAGTCAAAACATGAATGAGGCAGTGGACTCTGTCTTCACAGTGTGGGGCTTAAGGCATGCTCCCGGTGGAATATTCAAGAAGGTTTTCCTGGAGTGACCACAGACTGGGGAGACAATTCAGTTGCTAAAGTGTTTGTCTTGTGAATGAAAGGACCTGAGTTTTATCTCTAGAACCTATGTTAAAAAATGACAGGCATGTTAGCCAATGCTCTTAATCTCAACACTGGGGAAGGGGAGGCAGGCAGGTGCTTGGGAATTTGCTGTCCTCGTTAACAAGTTCCATACCAGTGAGAGACCCTGCCTCAAAGACATAATGTGGACTTCTCCTGAAGGATGACACCTGAGATTAATCTTTGACCTCTACACATATGCACACATGTGCACCTGCAGTTACATGAACAAACACATACACAGCTGCACACACATAGAAAGGGAATTGTTTAGAGTGCTTAGTCCCAATAGGGGTTAAAGAAAAGACCATCTGTGAAGGGCTCAGCTCAGTCTCTGAGGCCACCGGGATGTTTACGGGCAAGCAGCTGTTGCTAGTTCCTCTGGCCCTGGCCACATCCTGAGGTTTTCAAGCCCAAGTTTGCCTGATTTTCTTTGACCTCTATACTGGGATAGAAGACCTGGCTTCAGGTTGCAGTCTTGCTGTTTATTGCTACACTGTCTTACTTCCCAAAGGTTCCACCTCCTTTCCAGCTCTTTGAGCCTGAGAGACAAGAAACATCCTAGGATCTTTTCTTACCAACCTCTGCTTGAGTATCCTCTACCCAAGTGTGGCTGGTGTGTGTAGTTTGCCTATGGGCAGTCATGTGACTCTCACCACATGCAATGCTCATATGTAGACACCATGTTCCTGGATGAAACACACATCCATGAACCAGAATGCATCATTCAGGAGACCATAAGGATTAAGAAGACGGCAGCACCTAGAAATGACACTAGTACCCCAAGCTGTAGCCAGATGAAATGACCTGCTGCCTGTTTTGCATGTGATCAGAGAGATCAGACACAAGGGTCCAATTATCTGGCAATGAAGCCCCAGGAAGCGACACATTAAGCTTAAGAGAAAAACAAAACAAAACAAAAACCCACCAAAATAGAACAAAAGGTAAGAATTCACTAAGCCCACAAGGGAACATTTATTGACACCAGGCAACAAAGTTAGATTTCAGAACAGCACTATCTAAGCCCCATTCATGTAGGGAGGAAGGTTCTAGCCCAAACTCTAAATGAGCTTTAATATTTTAAAGAAGAAAATATGAAAAGAAATAGTGTCTTCTTTAAAATAGCCAGACATGGGGCTGGAGGTGTGGCTTGATCAGTAAAATGCTGATAAATTACATAGAAAGCAATTGAGAAAGATGCTTTATGTTGACCTCTGACCTCCACATTCACACACACAGAAGTTTACATGCATCCATGACTCAATCATGAATCTGAGGTGTGATTATGCACTTAATTATTGGCTCCTGTGGACCCCTCTACATACATTAGGCTATGAGATCCCTGTGGGACCCTGTGTTTGTTATTTTTCTTGTGCCTTTGACCAAAGTATCTAAGAGCAACAAGGGAATAAAAATTCTGTTAAGCTCATGGTTTCAAAGAGTCCATCATATCAAGGAAGGCATGCTGGAGCATGTTATGGCAGTGGGAGTATGTAGAGTAGGCTGTTCACATCAGAATGGACTAGGAATTGGAGAGAGAGGCAGAAAGTCATAATATATAAGGACGTTGAACAATACACATAAGCCATGACCAAAATACAAGAAAACAGAAAATACTACTCATGTTCTGAGGGCTAATGGCCACCTCAGAATCAGCACCTCTTCTCTTTGATGGAAGCTGCACGTGGATTCCAGTGCATGAAAACACACACGATGAGGGAGCAAGATGCCCTTCTCCGTTCCTCAGAAGCAGATATGCCTGCTTTCCTTCCCCTTCCAAAGTAGTTCCTTCACCACCAATTGGGAAAGCAAGCCGTTCCCTGATACTCTGGGAGAGGCACAGGCAGAAACTTGTCCCCAACAGAGAAGTTCTGGGTGGCACGTACTTCTTCCCAGGACAGGCAGGCAAACTGCTGGGTTGCCAGCAGATTCTACACAAGAAAACAAGAGGACAGTTGTGGTCTCACTTTCAGTCATCTCTGTGGACACAACTCTCTCTACTCCCTCATTTGCAGGCTCTGCCTAATGGCAGTGAAGCCACCACCAGCCTCCTATGTCATTTTGCACAGTCCCATCCCTTCACCTGGAGTACCCTTCTCATGCCTGGAGAGCCCTTCCCATGGCTTGACAGATTTCTGCCTGGGGCCCTTGACCTACCAGATTTTGTCTTAGGGCTTTCTCCCCAGGCCCAGAGCTTTTAAGCCACAAAAAGTCCCAAAATATTTCTGTCCCCAGTCTCATGCCCTTGGTCTATATTTCCTATTACTTTAGGCACAGAGCCCAGAGATCTATTTTCGATAAAATGCAAGGCTGTGGCTGTTAGAATATGAGTTACAAATGTGGATAAATCTGGCTAGAGAACTGAAATCTCAGGGTGCTGTGGCTCAGGTGAGGGACTCAGTTTCCAACCATATCTCATCTGGAGAAGTGCTCATCCTGCTTGGCTACCATGATAGTGACATCCAGGGATATAGGCAAAATTCCTGGCACACAATAGGGGTTCTTCAGCTGTCAGTCAGTCCCCTGCTCTGACCATTCTGCTCTCAGTGTGACAACCTGGAGTGAGAACACATTTCCTGTCTAAGGGAGCATCCACTGAACTGGCCTAGTTCCTACTGAGAGGGGCCAGGTCAGTCACCCATGTTCCTTCAGGATGCCTCCTGTGGCCAGACACACTGAATGGCTCTTGGGAAGCCTGGACAGACAACCCGAGGATAGCATGAACCATTGCTGACCCTTTCCCCTGCCAGGACCAAGGCTGAGTGCATCTCCCTGCACCCCTGCCCCACCCAGCCTCACACCAACAGGACTAAAGGCCAATGGCAGTTATCAGGAAGGCTCACAATGGTCTTTCAGCCCAAGTCCCACCCTCCCATCAGCTTCATGAATGCATCCACTCTACAGTATTACTAAAGAGTGGCCAGAAGTGGGCCCCTGAGTCCAGCCTGAGCAGATGGACTCATCTTTCTGATGGGTTCCCTACAGGCCACCTGCATTAGTCACCTTTTTATGGCTGTGACAAAACACCATGACCAAAGCAACTTATGGAAGAAAGTTTATTTTGGCTTACGGTTCCAGAGGGGTAATCCATAATGACAAGGAGGGCATGTCAGAGGGTGGCCAGAGCAGGAAGTCAGCTAATCACATTTTGTCACACAGGAAGCTAGAGAGTAAACTGGGAGTAGAGTGGGGCTATAAACCCTCAGCCCTGCCTGTAGCTGGAGTTTTCCTGCCTGGCCCACAGTCAGGACAAATCTCTCTCACCCACCAGTCCCGCAGCCTCTCAGACCCAACCAAGTAAATACAGAGACTTACATTGTTTACAAACTGTATGGCCGTGGCAGGCTTCTTGCTAACTGTTCTTACAGCTTAAATTAATCCATTTCCATTAATCTATACCTTGCCACATGGCTCGTGGCTTACCGGCATCTTCACATGCTGTTTCTCATCATGGCGGCTGGCAGTCTCTCTGACCCAGCCTTCCACTTCCCAGCTTTATTCTCCTCCTTGTCCCGCCTACACTTCCTAGCCAATGGCCCATCAGTGTTTTATTTATTGACCAATCAGCAACACATTTGCCATACAGAACATCCCACAGCACCTGCCCCTGATGATGTCCTTCCTCCAGCAAGGCTCCACCTCACAAAGGTTCCAAAGCCTCCCCAAACTGTGCTACCAACTGGAGAAGAAGTATCCAAGTACATGAGCTTATGGGGGGGCAGTATTCCCATTCAACCCCCCCCCCCCAACAGTGTCCCTTGCCTTCCCTCTGAGACAGGACATAAGGAGCCCTGAGGAATATGAAGGTGACAATGTAGTCTCAGTCATCTACACTCACTCACTTGTATTTATTTCCTCATGCAATCATTACTGACTACCTGTGAAGTACAATGCCTTGTGCTGAGCCTTAAAATAAAGACAGGGCCTGCTGTTCAGCCCCAGCCCAGCTCCAGCTGCGCAGCGTGCACCCAGCTCCTTCCATCACACTAGTCCGAGCTTGCTCCCCAAGTCCCTTCTCTCAAACTCAGTGTCCTGTCTCTGGACGGTCAGCACAGCCTCAACACCCTTCTCTCTGATCCTAACTCCTGCTGGTTGCCATAATCCTCTTCCCAGAAGGCCTGTCTGGTCATGTTTCTTTTCAGTGTGGTGGTCCCACCTAGGCTCTGAACTTTGCTCTAGGAACCAGGAGTGTCAGTGAGATGGTTTAGCAGGAAAGGGGCCTTGCTGCCTAGTCTGAGAATGACCCAAGTGCAATCCCTCAGGCCGCCATGGTGAAAGGGAAGAATCCTCTCCCACAAGTCATCACCTGACCACCACATGTATTATTGCCCAGGCCAAGCAACAACAGCAATGACATCTCAGACAGGTGCCATATGCATTTTGAACATTGCCATTAAGATGAAGAACAAACACACATACTCTCTGGCACCTCCCACCCTACTCAGTTTGTGAAAAGCTCACTGGTTGTGTAAAGTGGTTAGCACGCACTTGGATACTCAAGAGCATTTTCACCGAGTGACTACTATTTGCCAAACTTCTGTTTGCCTCATCACGTACCCACTCCAGTGGTAATGTGGCAATGAAAAAATAAGGTAAGTGAGATGAGTTTATATAATCTAGCATTTGATAGCATGTCTTAAAGAGACCAAAAATGAAATGGAGAATGAATAAAGGGGATGGGAAAGCTCTTGTCAACTCTATTATAGTATGTAGATGCCTACCTCCTCTGCAGCCAGCTGACTCACTCCATGCTCAGGCTTGTCACAGAGCATTCCCACCATGCACTGCACAGGTTCACATCTCCTACCATGACCTGAAATATGGTTTCCTCTTCCCTTCCCACACGTGCTTCAGCCAGACAACTTGTGTGTGTGTGTGTGTGTGTGTGTGTGTGTGTGTGTGTGTCCAGGCATGTGTGTGAACATGTGTGGAGTTCAGAGGACCATTTGTGGGAGCTGGTTTTCTTCTTCCACTGTGTTGGTCCCAGGGGTTGAACTCAAGTGGCCAGGTTGATGGCAAGTGTATCTAACCACTGTACCACCTTACCGGTCTATCTACATTCTTTCAAGCCTACCAGAGCATTACCTGCTCTGGCCCCTGGTCCTAACCTATTGGACTCAAGTTCGGTCTTCTCTGGGCACCTTGGGCTATGTCTGTAGTTCACCTCTATCACTATGGTCCTCCAGCGTCTTGTGTCTGTTTGTGTAATTGTATTCTTTTGGTCTAATGTGATGCTGCCCTGTACTAGCTCCTGCAATTTCTACCTGGTGGCCTGGATGTTGGAGATTGGACTACCGAGGCCTTCAGAACCCATCAAAATTCTACTGCCTCTGTGCTAGCACCTAGAACGCATGGTGCCTCTTGGGGTCGGCAGGATGCCTGACTCCTGCTTGTTACCACCTCAGCATCTTTTGGACAGCATCAGCATCTTTGAAACATTAGAAATGAATAATTCTACAAAAACAAGTCATTTAGAAAGGACATGCTCCTTCAGTCTTTCCCCTGGGTTACAGGAGAAAACACACAGAATGGTCTCTGAGAAGCCTCCTCTTGTTGTTCAGGGAAGGTGACATGATCCACACATGTGACCTTTGATTCCAGAATCTGTCCATCTTAAGCAACTTGAAGCACATCATGGCTGGCCTGAGGAAGCTGTTTTTTTTTCTGGCTTCTTTCACATCAACCCACAAGCCTACCCTCCTGTAGAGGAACTCCAACATTACACATTGTAATACAGGTGCATTTAGGGGGCTCACTGCCCCAGTGCTAGCTCCTCTCATTTCACCTGGGCCTTGAGATTCACAGATGCCCAAGGGGAGATCTGAGAGAGACAGAGCATGTGTGTCAAAGGGCTGCATCTCAGCAGTGTGATCCTTACTGTCATCCAGTGGCTGGAGCAGGGAGGACAAGTACTACAGACCCCAAGCCTAAGACATTAACAATGCCCTCCTTGTCTGGGGAAGCGAGTTTGCACGTGTAATGATGGACCTCTGGTCCAGGAATCAGTAGCCCTAATCTCTCCTCACCCCACTCACCCAGCATCCAAAAGTGGTGTAGTGGCTACCCACCACATGGACTGCCCAGTTCAGAGCACATTGGGCCCAACTTCCAGGAGTGCAAACGAAGACAGTAATCAAGCAGATGATCTTAGGCCATTTCTGTTACTGTAACTAAAAGTCGTGGATGGATAATTTATAAAGAAGGAAGGTTTGGATGTTCTAAGAACGTGTTGCCAACATCTGTTCAACCTCTGGCTAGTGTCTTTCTACAGGGCATGGCCAGGCACAGGGTACCACCCCATGAGTCAGAGCAAGGAAGGCAGATCTGGCATTGAAAGTAAAGCTACCCCTTCTGTAGCCCAAGAATCCTTCAGCAGATTACTTCATTCATGAGGTCACAATCCTCATGCTCCAATGACCAATCCTCACTTGAAGATCACTCTTCCAAATCCCGTTCATGTATGACTTTGGAGATGAAGTCTCCAATGCAGGAACTTGTGGGACTGACACTCAAGGCACAACACAAATGCACCATAGAAGTACAGACTAATTGGGGCTTGGAGGACAGTAAACAGGGGAGATTTTACAGGAGCTCGGTGATGCTCTAGGCTGATACAACATAATGATGGAGGGAAGTCCCCCACAGGGCAGTAGGTAGATGGAATCAGCTTTCTGGGCATGGGGAACAGCCTGGGGAAAGGAGGCAGCCACATTGCAGGAACAAGAGGAGGCTCTAGCAAACTGCTGTGTTGTATTGTGATGAAATGTGCAAACGGAAAACTTAACAAAGAGCAGGGGTTGTTGATGTCACTGCTGGGAGTTGAAGTTCAGTATCAAATGGTTGCATTCATTTGGTCCTCTGCTGAAGGTTCTGAATGGCAATGGCAGGAGGGTGTGCCAGAGTAAATGGTCATAGGAAGCAGAGAAAGACCCAGAGACAGGCCACATAATCCTCTTCGAGGACATGTCCTAATGACCTAAGAATTCTCACAAGGCCTTGACTTTTAAGACGGCACGGTACCACCCAGTATAGCCATTCCGAGGATCAAGCCTTTACTTGTGGGCTTTTGGGGGGATGCTTATATTGTACCAAAGTCAGCTGAAACCAAGGGAGCTTGAGCCTAGCATGGAGGGGAAAGAGATAATCAGGTGAGCAGAGGTTATAACAAGTGGCCTATGAGGACCCTGTGGAAAACCACTGGTAAGTTTTAAGTGGAGAGATGTCATAAACAAGTATTCATGAAGAGGCAGAGGGATGCTTGTGAATACAGAAGAGGAGGGTAATGTGAACCTCCAAAAATAACATCCCAAGAGATTACTGTATGGAGTGGACACTGGTATTCTTTAGCAGTGGGGAGGGACCACTCTGAGACTGTGTTATCACCTCTTCATCCTTTGTATTAGTGACTTTTCCTATGGCTGTGACAAAATGCCCGACCAAAACAACTTAAGGGAGGAATGGTTTATTTGGATCCAAGTTTAAAGGGATGCAGGCCGCCATGGTGGTCTAGGCATAGTGGTAGGAGTGGGAGGCAGCTGGTCACATCGCATCTCCAGTTAGGAAGCAAGTATCCACCAAGGACCTCCAGGAGAGCAGACAGGCCCAAGGACAGAAGCTAGCACTGTGGGTTGACTCTTACAGAAGAGGAGAGGGAAACAGGGGAAGATATTGAAAATCTAACCAGACTTCAGACAACTCTCTCTGAAGTCCTTCTGAGGGCAGAGTCACGTGTTCTCCTAGAGACTCCTGTCTGAGTGTGGGAATGTGAGTGCTGGAGTATGATGGTCTCCAAAGGATCAGGGGTAACATGTTCAATGATCAGATGTTTGCATGGGGATCCCAGAGTTCCCAGACACCCCAGTGCAAGCAATAGCAAACAACCACATACCCCATGGGCTTCAGCATTACTCTCATTTCCTTGGGAACAATCCACACATGGTGGACACTCTGTGGCTTATGATGGCAGAGACCGAAGTTGACTAAGCAGAGCTGCCAGGGTGGGGGGTGGGTATCTGTACATTTACGTTCGCCTGAGGATGGCACTTTATTCTCCACTTAAAACTACAGAACGGTGATGCCCATTGAGGTAGTGCTGGAAACTGGAGCAGAATTTAGAGTGGAAAACACAGGGCACTCATTACTGATAATATTGTGGCTAAACCTTCCACTGACTACATTATGCATTTCTAAACCTTTAAAAACTGCAGTCTGAATATGATTTTATAATCCTCAATTTTTCCCAACTGAAAGCATTTCTTATACTACTAGTGGTTGCTCTTTATTTTCTTTTCTACTTCTCTCTCTCTCTCTCTCTCTCTCTCTCTCTCTCTCTCTCTCTCTCTCTCTCTGTGTGTGTGTGTGTGTGTGTGTTATACATTTTTATGTGTGTGGGTGGCAAGTGCACATGTAGAGGCCTGAAGTTGATGTTAGCAATCATCTGTGATGTCTCCTTCACCTTATTCACTGAGTCAAGTTCTCTCAGTCCAACACGGAACTTGTCATTAAGGCCAGTCTTGGTAGTCAGTTGTTTGGGGGAAACTCCCAGCTCTGCATTCTGGGGCTGGAGTTGCAAGCAGGCTGTCATGCCCACCATGCCCACCATGTCCACCATGTCCATTGATATGGGTCTCTGGGGACCCAATTCCAGTCCTCAGGCTTGTAAGGCGAGTGCTTTAATTGATGAGCCATCTCCCCAGCTCTACTGGCTCATGTGTGTGTGTGTGTGTGTGTGTGTGTGTGTGTGTGTGTGTATGTGTGTGTTCAGGTGTATAGAAGCCAGAGGTTGATGATAGGTCCCTCAATTGTCGGCCACCTATTTGTTTATTTGTTTGTTTGTTTTTGGACACAGTCTCTCCCTCACCTTCTCCCTCACTAATTTGCTTACACCATCTGGCCAGCAAGACCCAGGGGATCTCCTGTCTCTGCCTTCCCAGCACTGGGGCTATAGACAGGCATGTACTCCTGAAACCAGCTTAGTGCATGGGGACCAAGGATCTGAGCTCAGGTCCTCAGGCTTGCTCTGCAAGCACTTGACTGACTGAGCTATCTCCTCCATCCAGTGATGTTCTTAAACTTACTTGTGTGCTTCTCTATTGGGCACGTACACAGCATCTGGTTCTAGTCTACACAGACAGTCCATGGATAGACTCAAATTCAACACAAGCTGGCATTATCACATCACACTCATTTCCCAGATGAGGTACTGACATTCAGTGGTACTGAGCAGTTCAATGAAGTTGGAGAAGTGCACCAGCACCGACCCACCTAGCAGGCTGGCCTTTCTCATTCACCGTGACCTGCTGCCCTTGGCCAAGAGTAATGTACGTGTAGTGCCTGGTTTGAACAGCTGACTGTGGATTCCTTGAAAACCTCCTCAGGTAGACACTGCAATGGTGACTGTATGTGTCTTTACTTCCTTGGGATAATTTTCTGGAAGAAGGACAGCATAGGACTTATAATTTTATGTCAAAATAATTTTAGAGTCAGGAGAAGAACAAAAATAGCACAGAAATGTCTCAGCTCCCTGCACTAGTAATACTTTATGTAACCAAAGTATATGAGCAGAACCATGAAATTGTCATTAGGGTAGTGCAATCAGCAAAAAGGCAGGGTTCCCGTTTCACCAGATGGCACGTGTGCACGTGCACACACATGCACACATACATACACACACACACACACACACACACACACACACACATACACACCCTTTTTTTTCAGTGTTCTATATGTCATATAACATATCATCACAAGGAAGAAGTATCAGGAAGACTGGACATAGTATGTGATCAATACAGAGACCCATAACTGGCCAAAGTGCAGAGAATCAGTGACTGTGGAGTGGTCAACCATGATTGAGATATCTACATCTGGCCCCCATCCCCAAGATCAGGAAACATCACTGAAAAGAAGATGGGAAGATTGTTAAGAGCCAGAGGTTGGAGAGGGCTGCTGTGAAATCATGTCTTCTGAGCATGACAGGACAGTGACACTCATGATCTCACAGTGGCTGTGACTGTCTACATAAGAGCTGGACAAGATCAAGCCATCAACATCCCAATGTGCATATGAAAGGAGCTGGTGAGCGTCCACACCTAAGTGAGGAGCTATATTGGCAGTTGAGGGCCACTAAGGAAGAAATTGTCATTTCTCTTCAGCAGTGTGGCCCATGATAGGTTGTTCATGCTCCAGAGGATGGCCTTATGCCTGTGAACATAGTAGCACCATTAATTGGACTTAGTGGGTAATGTTTAAAACAGAAGAAGAAATTAAGTGGGAGGAGGATGGAGAAAGGGACCAGTGAGGATGAGGAGTTGGGGAGTAAGAGTGGATATGATCTCAATACACTGTATTCTTGTATGAAATGACCAAAGGAATACTGCCTTAGTCACTGTTCTATTGCTGTGAAAAGACACCTTGACAAAGGCACCTCTTACAAAGGAAAACATTTAATTGGGGGCTTCCTTACAGTTTGAGAGGCTTAATTCATTATGGCGGGGAACATGGTGGCACACAGGCAGACATGGCCCTAGAGCTGAGAGCTTACATCCTGATCCACAGGCAGAAGAAACACTGGGCCTGGAGTGGGCTTCTGAAACCTCAATGCCCAACCCCAGGGACACACTTCCTCCAAGGCTACACTGCTTGATCCTTCTAATCCTTTCAAACAGTATCACTCACTTATGACTAAGCATTCAAATATATATGCCTTATTTAAATCACCACAAATATATACTGAAGGTTTCCTTGAGGCAGGTAGCTGAGAATTCCACATCTACTAGTTGTACCCAGAGTGCTAGAAGCCAGGTCTGGATTTCAGAAAGTAAAAATGGTCAGGCTCCTTGGCAGGCTAACTGTACTAGTGTAAAAGCTGATGCTGGTTGCTAAAGCCTCAGGCTGGGTGTGTGTGTTGTTAAGCATCTTGCAGTCTACTCATGAAGAGGATCTTACATGCACAGGCTCTCACCTGAAGTTTTGGATGACAGAATGAGGAAGCAGAAAGAGTGTCAGATAGAGAATCAAAGGAGCTGAGTGTATATTCTTCCTACACCTTTAGGTAACCCTTGACCTCACCATAAGATCATTTTCTTCACTTGTAAGGTACAGGGGTGATGTAGCCAGGAGGTTGATCTGCCTACATGCTTATTTTATTGATTATTTTTTCAGTACTGGGCATTGGTCCTAGGACATTGCACACACTAGGGAAATACTTGACCTTTAGACCTCTCGCCCTCTTTCTCGCTGTCTATCTTGACAGTTGTCATTAACTTTTCCAGACTGGCCATGCAGTCACTCTGCAATCCAGGCAACCTGAATTTGTGGTCCTCCTGCCTCAGCCTCCCACGTGTCTGGGATGACAGACTTGTGATGCTAGACTTGGTTATTACACTTTATCCCCTCCCTAGTCACCACTGCTCATGGAACCTCTGTAGCTTACAATCACAGTCTTTTGCATTGATTGTCACCCATACTAGGTCTATAAAAAGGCTCTGGCTTATTGTCTCCCTTTCCAAGAAAGGTTCTGAAACTTGTTGGTATCTCTTCTCAAAGAGGGAGAAAATGAGTTGTAGAGAAATAAAATGAGTTACCATCAATCCCAGACTAGGGGAGATCATGTCTGTGAGCCCAAACACACATTCTGTTTGCCTCTCTGTCTTCACTCTCACTCTCCCAAATCTGTGCAGACAAAAAAGAGAAAGTCTTCCCAGGCCAACAGTGACCCAGCAGGCAGGAGTTTAGAAGTGATTGTCTGTGACTCCCAGCTAAAATCTCTCATGTGTTCTCAGATATGTCTAGGTCCCTTTGGCTGCCAGGCATTCTGAATTGTTCCAAGGAGAATGCTCTAACAAATAAATGTGTGGAGATCACTTCCAAATGCAATTTTGGATGAAGCTGGCTTTATTCATTCTGAAGAGAAGTCAGGGAGTGAATTTCTATGCTGTCACTCCTTATGGGAGGATTCTGTTTCCCAAAAGAAGGAGTAAAGTCTCCTAGTCACTTCTGATATCCATCCTAAGCCTGTCCCTGAAGACATGGCTACAGGATTAGCTGGCCACTGGATGCTGTATGGCAGAAAAGGTAAAATGAACCATTAGTAGACTGAAGTCAACTATTGCTGTTCAAGAAGGTTTTTAGAGGTGTGTGTGTGTGTGTGTGTGTGTGTGTGTGTGTGTGTGTGTGTGTGTGGTGTGCAGGCATGTACACATATGTGATCTTTCTGAGGAGACAGAAACAAATGTCTATTTACTTCAGATAGAGCAGTGAAAAACCAAAGGAATGATTTCACCCAATCTAGCTTAGCAAGCCAGTGAGTTATCAGGATTATGTACAGGAATATGGGTGAGGGGTTATCCAAAAGCCCACTGCAGCATGAGTGAGGACTCAAAAGTTTGGACCTCCCTGTACAACTTGCAAGCAACTCAATAAACTTAAGAGCCACCTCCCCTTAAAGTTGTTACTGCTCCTATGGCCTTGGGGAGAGGCCTTGTGAATCTTATCTCTTGTTTCAGGAACTTCCTGAGACTTCTGAGTTTTGTTTGCTTCCTGAGTCTTAATGAGCATGTTTCATTTCAGAGGAACTTTCTGGACAATTCCTGGACTCACTCTCTCTCTCTCTCTCTCTCTCTCTCTCTCTCTCTCTCTCTCTCTCTCTCTCTCTCTCTGTGTGTGTGTGTGTGTGTGTGTGTGTGTGTGTGTGTGTGTGTGTGTATGTGTGAGACAATGCAGTGCGAAGGTCTTGAAAGGAGGTACAGAGCTATGGAGATTGTCCAATTGGATACAGGGAGACAAGTTGGCCTTAATGGTGCAATTTGCACCCAGGAACAACAGATGACAAGGAGCCAGTAGCTCTACCTCTTGACCCCCTGAAGACTTTCTACAACAAAATACCACAGCCATCCCTTGTGTTAACACCATGAACTTAGGGACTCCATTTCTGTAGTCTGTATTAAAACAAAGAAGTTAGGTTTTTCTGCTTATCAGAGGCAAGTTGAGGGACTCAGAGAGGTCAGGCAAGATGACAAATGGGCCAGCTGGTATTTGTATTCCACGGTCAAAGGTTGGTCCCTGGACTTGATCCAATGCTACTTGCCAGCCAAATGTGCTCAAGGGAAAAAGAGCCTGGTGTGGTGTAAAGGTGATGGGCACAATGGAAAGTACCTGGTGGCTTATTCTCTCATGGAGAACAATCCCAAGTTGGAGATTCTAGGACAGTCAGAAAAAGAAAGTCCGTAGCTACCATATTCCTTCAGCACAGACCCTGACAACATCTTTCCTCTAAAAATATATAGCTATCTCTAAAATGCTCACAGAGTCATTCCACCTGTAGCATTCAGCCATAAATAAGTAATTTAAGGTACCATAAAAATCATCTGTGCACAAAGATGTTGCTTGGAGTATTATTTATAATGGTAAAAATTGGAAACAAATGTTCAATAAAATGGAAATGATGAAATAAAACATAAGACGATGCTTGGGTAGAATATTATGAAGTCATCGAGTGGTATTTGTTCACTAAGAGGGCAATAACAAAGACAAATATTGATGCTACTGTGTTAACTGACTATATAGAATTATGGAGGAAAGGAGAGACAGGAGGAGAGGGAGGAGGAAGAGGGAAGAAAGGAGAGGAGAAAGAAGAGGGAGAGATAAAGAGGAGGAAAGGAGAGACAGAGAGGAGGGAGAAATTGAGTGAAGAAAAGAGAGGAGAGAGGAGAAAGGGAGAAAGAAAATGGAGAGCGTGCTCCTAATTGCAGGACTGTGTTCACATCCTTCTCTGGACCATGGTTAATTAGTCTCCTCTTTGTTCATTGTTTTCCATGAGGCATGTGGAATAATTCTGTGACATAAATATGCACAGTGCATTCTATTTTTAAATAAATGAAACAAATTGTAGAGAGTTCTTTTCTAAGTCTGAGGCATTTTACGGATGCCCTAACAGTATCAAAAGGTTGACTCAAAGATCTACTCGGGGACACTTGTGAGCCATAAATTGAACCATGTTGAGCCATCCCTTGAGCAATTAGACAAGAGAGTGGAGAAGGAAAAGGAACCCATGGGATTCTTGGGAAGGTTAAGACATGGAGGTAGAAAATGAATGAACAAACCTTAGAGCAGGGGTTGTGTTTGCCCAGAGTCCAGGCTTTGCCAAAAGAAGTGAGTTAGACATGATCAAGCTACACATGCCCCCACCTGCCAGGAAAAGCAACTATTCCTGTTTCAAAGTCAAGAGCAAAGAAGTACAGAGAGAAGAGAGTGAACCAATCAAAGAAGGAAGAAGAACATGTTCTCAGGGGCATATATGGCCACTCTTCATTTCTGTCTGTCTGTCTGTCTGAGTCTCTGTCTGTCTTCATATGTGTCTCTCTCTCAGTCTGTCTCTTTCTGTGTCTCTGTCTCTCTCTGTCCCCCACCCCACCACTCTCTCTCTCTCTCTCTCTCTCTCTCTCTCTCTCTCTCTCTGTCTGTCTCTCTCTCTCATACACACACACACACACACACACACACACACACACACACACACACACACACACACACATTTGTCCAGAATGCCAGTGGGGGGTGGGTGGGACATAGGAACCACGAGAAAGTGTTGTGGAAAAACCACATAGATGAGATGGGGATACTGGGGCAGACATGGCAGGGGAGACTGGTAGAGACACTTAAGTGAACATCACTCTTATTTTTGGAAAAAATTGCAGAAGAAAAGCAAATAATGCCTTAAGCCAGACAGAAGCCTGGGCACTCTGCCAGCTCCAGGCATTCATAGAGGGTGTGGTGGGGGAGGGGAGGAGCTGAAACTTCCTGGTTCTGGGTAAGCTCTAGCTGCCAACACAGGCCTAGGGTCCAAGTTCTATGGTTGTCATGGTTTCAGGGTTATGGCTTGCACAATCCCAAAGTATTTGAAGAGTAGTCAAAGCTGGACCAAGAAGAGATCTCCCATGGGCTTCCATGGGAACTGGGTAATCACCCCTGTGTGTGACACTTTTCAATGTTCTATTTAGACCCCCACCAAAACTTACAGACCAAGACTTATTAATGTATTGTATAGGGGTGTCAAGTAGACTTTCTGGCACCACTGACATAGCTCAGTGGGCAAAGCCCTTGCCACACAAGCCTGACAACCCGAGTTCAATCCCTGCAATCCACATAAAAGTGAAAGGGGGAGCCAACTCCACAATGTTACTCTCTGGCCTCCATGACCCCACATACATCATACACACAACAATAATATTTTTAAGTTTTTAAAAATAGACTTTCTATTATAGAGCAACAAAAGCAATGGGAAAACCAGAGTCCCCATAGACGCCCCACCCTCATGGATTTTATTTTTATTCCTTGGCACAGTGGAGGAAACTGAGGCCTAGAAGGTTCAAGTAATTTCCTACAAGCAGCTCTTAGAGGCAAGAATGAAAAGGAGCTTCTTACCTTAGAGTTGGGGTCATGGAAAATTCTAGTTTGTGTCTATTGATAGAGTTTTATTGGTGCCCAATCTTACACATTCTTTTGCATCAGCCTATGTCTGTTTCCTGCTAGAAGGCAGAACTAAGTGATTGTGACATTGACTATATGGGACACAAAGCTGAAAACATTCACTGTTCAGCCCATTACAGAATAACTCTGTTTTGCAGAAGCGTACTTAGTTTATGGGCTGCCTCGCTCCAATATTGTTAGATGTATGCAGGCTGGGATGTAATGGACCAGTGAGTCTCAAAGGATGCTAATTTTATCGAGGGATTCTTGGTTCTTCTGTAAACTGGAGTGACTTACTTTAAAGGTTTTCTAAAGTTAGGCATCTGGAGAATATTTCATTTGAAGGGATCCATATGCAATACACACAGGGAGGGAGGGAGGGAGGGAAACAGAGGGGGAGGGAAGAAAAGATAGGGAGACAGAAGGAGAGAGGAAGGGGGAGAGAGGCTCTTAGATTTAAACATCAAGGTTTTCCTCATAGGAAGAATAAATATTCATGATGAAGACTATGTCTGAACCTAGGCACAGTAAAGAGTAGAAAACACAGTCTATTATTAGTGTGGACATGGCGAAGGTGTGTGTGTGTGTGCGCACACTTGTGTGTGTACATGCAGAGGCCAGAGGAGTACATTGGGTGTCCTGCTCTGTTGCTTTATATTTCACTCCTTTGAGACAGAGTCTATCACTGAACCTAGAGCTAAGCTGGAAGTCAGCAAGGCCCCAGTGATCTATCTGCCACCTCCCTACACAGTGCTGGGATTATAGGCACACATGTACCCATGCCTGTCTTCTCACATCGGTGCTGGGGATTCACATTCAGATCCTACATGCTTGCACAGTAATCATTCTTGCCCACCGAGCTGTCTCTGCAGGCCCTAGTCTACTCTATTAAAATCAATTGTGTGTAAATCTGCCCCATCAGACCTACGTATTTAGCCTCATTGAGACCGAGGCTTGCAGCTGTAGGGCTGTTGGGACTCATCCCAGTTCTGATCCCAACAATAAGAACAGTGGTGATGGGTTTTGCAATTAGAATCTTAGCATTATTAGAATGAAATACAGCCAGGGTCACCCATGGTGCAGTTTAGCTAGGATTGTCTTCATTTGAGTCCTGAAAACCCGTAGTCTTGGGGAGCCCCCTCCATTGCAGGCAACAAGGACTGCTGGTCGACCCTTGCACATCTAGCCCAAGCCAGCAAATAAGAGGTGAGCTGATGACCTGAGTTTGTGGAATCACCACGTCACAGATTTTTTCAAACAAGCTTATTATTTGGTTGAGGCCCTCGGCGGGCTTGCTTGGATGGGATCCCAGATTCTCTATAAATAGACAGGAAATGTTCAGGAGCCTCAGAGCTGGGCTCTTCATCATTGAATTACGAGTTGTCCTGCTCCCTCCCTGTCACTCAGAATAGCCTCCCCCACCCCCAGCACTAGAAAGAGACAGGGCCCCTGATGTACTGGAAGCAAAAGCAAGATACAAGAACAAGAGACTCTTTAGGGTTTAGTCCCATTCCCTCATTTCTAACCAGGCTAAGAAGTGTTTCTTTGGGGCCTTTTAAGGAACGGGAGGCAGCAGCATTGTTGAACGGCTCAAAATGACTTTGGTTCTCTGTAGATTGCCTCAGTCAGAGGTGTGGAAAGCAGTTTGTGGAATTTGACTGAGAGCTGTCTTTCCTTTGTATGGCCTATGCAAGGAAAATACAGCCCTGAGAAATATTTGCTCAAAGAATTTGGCACAGGAGCCCGAGCACGAAGGAGGAGGCACCCGGGGGCCCTAGATTGTCACCATGCTCCCTAGGGGAGGGAGAATTTGCAGCCACCTCTGGCCAGAGAACTGAGAATGATGATTTTAAAATTGGCAGGTACACAGTGATGATGATTTATCGCAAACTGGAAACAAGATGATGAGATGGTACAGACACTGGGCTAATGCAGTTCACACGGAAGGCCAGGCCGGAGAGCTGGGGGAAACCCGTCACCTCCAGGGCCTGCACTTTTCAAAAGTCATTTACCAAACTCTTAATAAGCACCCGCTTTGTGTCTGGCACAGTACAGGATATGGCAAGGAGCAGAACCATACTGGGTTATAACTGTGGGGGAAGGCAGAGCATGTGGCAGGTACTGTTAGGTCAGAAACGAGAAGGGAACTGGGAAGGGAGGAACGGAGGGAGTGAGGAAGGAAGAGAGGAGAGAGGAGGGGTGTGTCAGGGTGGAAGGATAGAGGCAGAAAATAGAGAATCAAGGAGACCAGGTCGGCAGAGGATCAGGAAGCTCCTCTGGAGAAGTAGATTTAAACCAGAGTTTTTTCAGCTAAGTCCTAAGAAAAGAAAAGAACCAGTCATTTAAAGAAAGGAGTTAAAACTTCTGTATAGTGCAAACTTTAAAAAACAGTTTTTACCAAATCGGGCCCCGGTGTCTCTCCATGATAAAAGACTGATAGAACTGATTTTTTTTTTTTTAAAGACGAATATGTATTGCAATACCCACACGAATGATTCATCTTTGTAGACGGGTTCCATTTGGTTGCTCAGCTGTGTGATCTTGTTTTTGTTAAGAGTCCTGGGCTCAGGTGCAGATTTCAGCCTCTCTCAGTGTCACCTGCACGTTAAGAAGCCGCAGTGGACAGCATCCATGCAAGCACATCCCCAGAGCTGGAAAGCACCAGCTTCAGCCGTGTGTGTGTGTGTGTGTGTGTGTGTGTGTGTGTGTGTGTGTGTGTGTGTGTGTGCGCGTGCAGCATAGGCACCCAAGCAGAGTCAGAATGCTTTTCTGAAGTGAAAACGAGATGAAAAGGATTGAGATGGAGACACGCGATGGTTGAGTTAATCTTTAGGGGAGGGAAAACATGTCAGAGAATGTAAACCAGAACGCCCTAGCCCTGTTACAATTCTGCAAAGGGAATTAAATTCCTATGGAAAAACAAGGCTTCTGATTAGGAAAGGATTTGACTGCATAGAAAAATCTGGAACATTGGTCTATTAAAAATACTTGTAAAACCAGGGGAATCATGTAAGAAATTAGAGAGCTAAAAGAAGTGGGGGAGCTCAGGCTGTTGGAAATATAGTTATTATTTCAGATGCCGGATCATATTAGCAAGACCGTAAGGAAGAGAAAATTGCTTTGAATTCTGAGAAGCAACGCTTGTGATCAGGTAGCATATTTAATTCAAAGCAGCCTTCTTAACTCTTTGTAGGTAACTTAAAAAGAAGAAGAAATCTCAGGGCTGGAGATGGAGCTAGTGGCAGAGTGTGGGCTCAGCATGCATCGGGCTCTGGGTACCATGGACACTGCTCTTGCAGAAGACCCAAGTTCCCAGCCCCTGTGTCGGGCAGCTCCCAACTGCCTGCAACTGCAGCTCCTGGGGGATTCAATGCTTTTGGCCTCCCATGTGCCTCCTGAGCCCACATGCACATATCCATACACAGACACAAACACATACACATAATTTAAGATAAAATAATCTTTTAAAAAATGGCTATTTATCAGGAGACATCCAGATTAGTAAAAATAATCTATTGCCATGCCAAACACACTTGAGATTGTAAAGTAAGCAGGGTAGAGCCTGACTAGAACCTCAGTGGGAAATTTATATACATATATGGGAAGCAAAGTCAAACATACCGAGGAAAGCTGTCCTATGCAGATATTCTAAGCATATTTAGAAGGAAACAAAATGAATGGAGTTTGAGCTCATTCTAGAATGTTATGGGCAGTGGTTTTCTGCAAAGAATAATCATTTAGCAATTCATATTGGTTTGGGTATACTGGGACAGTATCTCCATCTTCCATCTTTTTTTATGAAATTGTTTTGACGTAAACTCAAATGGAAATTAGTGAAGGCATGTATGATAAATTTCTTCTTATTATTTTTTTTCCCAACAAAGCCTTCTGGGAAAGTGTCTTTGTTCAGCTGCAGCTATCAGGGGTGGGTGGCCATGGGTGGTAGTCTGCAAATGTCCCTGGCCTGCTCCATGTTATGTCCAATAAGAAAGAGGTGCCTTGGAGGCACTCACAAGGAGCGTTTGGACTGTTTGGACAAACCCCTCTTCCCTCCTCCTGAATACCCATTGGTCCAAGAGTCCAATTTCAGAGCTCAGCAAAGAGAAAGCTGTACTGAAATGGGCTGCATGCAACTGTGGGAGCTGCCAGTGCAGGAAAATAACAGATTTCCCTGATGCACCTGCAGTAACAAAGGTAGCAAAGTAACAGAGAAGCCAGGTGGGGGGTCTCCGTAGAGAAAGGTTGATTCCTATTAGAACAGGACACCAAACCCACTTCATTTCCTCCCCCACTGGACAGGCCATTCACTTCCAGATGCTGTTTCCTTCTTAATATGTCCTCTTTTGGACTAGCTTTCTGAATCTTGAACCCCATGGATCTCTACTACCTCGGGGCTCTTGGATGGGCTCTTCCCTCCTTTGCCTTTCTTCTTAGTTCTCAGCACAGTTGAAATATTCTCATTTCAGGGAAGCCTTCCCTGAGCACTTGCTCTAAGAGTCTCCCCCCAACTTGCCCTCCACATCACAGCATCAGGCTTTATTTTTGTCAGGGTTTATTACCAGCACGTGCTGTCTTGTTTCTCAATTGTTTTGTTTTCTTTGTCATCTTGCTCCAGGATGAGAGTTCCATTAGAACAAGACTTTTCTGAGAGCCTAAAATGACAGCCAAAATTATTGAAAGGTGAACAGAAAGCTGCTGAATAAAAAGTGGGTGGCTTGTTAGATCTGTGGATGAATGGAAGGATGGATGAGTGAATGGGCAGATAGATGAGTGTATGGATGGATGGATGGATGGATGGATGAATAATGGATAGACAGATAAATGAATAATGGATGAATAAATGGATGGATGGACGGTTGAGTGGACAGATGGATGGCTCATACATAGAGGGGTGGAGAATGAATAATGGATGGATGGATGGATGGATGGATGGATGGATGGATGGATGGAGGACAGAGGGAGGGATGGACAGATGGATTGATGATAGATGTATGGTTGATGAATAGACAGATGGATGGATGGAGAGCTATATGGCAGGATTAATGCCTGGATGGGCAGGCAGATGGACACGAGGAACTTCTAATTAGGGTAACTTTATCTAGGGATATTTTTCTTGGGTAAAGATCAGACATTAATTCTTGGACTCAAAACCTTTCATGTAAGAAGAAGTTTATCCATGTGGCACTAGATGTACAGGTAAAGGGGAAGAAGGGCAGGGGACAAAAACAAAACAAAACAGCATCAGAGAGAAGCTACCACATTTCACCAAGACAGAATGGCATGTGCCTTAATATACATATTTTCACTCCATAAATAGCATTGCTATATCTGTTTCTAGCCTCAAATGTCAATTCAGTGTCTCCAAGCCAATGTTTCTATATAATTCCCCTCACTCACACCTACCAAAAGAACCTTGATCATACCATGCTGCTCCATGCCCTACTGCTTCTAGGTTGCTCACTCCCATGATGATCTTCATCCTACAATCAGGAAAAGAGCCCTGTGCTACCATGGATGACTTATTTAAGATGATGATTTTGGAGGCTTAGCAGATGGCTCATTGGATAAAGGATTACTGGGCACACATGAGGACCTGAGTTCAGATACCCAACAGCCACATAAAATCCTAATGTGGTACTGTGGATGGGAGAAGCAGAGATAGGAAACTCCCTGGACTTCCTGTCCAGACAGTCTAGTCAAATTTGTGAGTTACTTTATGTAGATTTATGCTAAAACCCAGGGAATTTCAGCAACACAAATTTCCTCCTTCTCTGAGGGCTTGATCTTGTGAGAGTGACTGCAACTGTTCAAATGTCAAGGGCCATGGCCTATCCAGAGGGCAGTGTTCTAGGAAGGTGAGCAACATTCCAATCATCAAAAAGTCAGGGTTGAGGGACAGTACTGTAATCTGTACTACTGACCAGGGAAATTAACAATGAAAATCACTGGGTACTACCTTTCAGGACTGTCTCAATGCTGTAAAGCCTCTTCTATGGCCTTTCTCTAGGCTACTTTTCCCAGGAGACTCGAAGAATAAAGAACCCCAGGAAAAGTCCTCATCCAAATCATTGGTCAAGAGATTATGTCAGGTTAAAGCTTAAGAAACCAAGCCAAGTATATCCACAATTGAGAGGAAACTCCCTAAAGGTCCAAAGTCAACAGAAACCAGGTCAGTGGAGAAAGTTAGAGTGAATGGCCTCTCATGGCTCACCATGATGGGACATTCAGAACCATGGCTCATGGTGCTTTGGGCTGAACCATCAACTCTTGAGTGAAAGTTTTTGCCTAACATGGGACATTTGGTGATGTCTGCAATAGTTTGTCACTACAGTGTATGGCGTTTCTCCTGGCAACTGGTAGGTCCAAGTAAAGGATACAAGAGCAGTCTATAGGGCAAAGGATGGCTTGGCCAAACAAAGGAGGAATGACCTAGCCCAGAATTTGGTAACACTGAGGATGAGGGATGCTGGAATACATCTGAAAGTTTTAAAAGGGTGCCTTTATCATCAGTGGTCTTGGAGTCAGGGCTTACATACTTGAAGCTTCCAGGTGCATAAAGTTCAAAATCCCAGGAGATGTGCCCAAGAGAACAACCCCCAAGCTAGAAGACCTTTGAGATGCAAGAAAAGAAAAATGGAGAAAATATTCAACCAGCCATTTCTAGCAGCTATTTGCCAAACAGTATGCTTATTAGCCAATTACAGAAGAGATTTACCGACTGGAATTGCATGTTCATTTATGTAGGGCCCAAACTGTTTCCTCCCCTGCCACAAGCAAACTCCATGGGACTTTAATGTGACTGTAGACCGAGTCAGCTAATAGAGCCAGGGTGCTAATGGGAGCACAGGATTTATTCTTTAATTGTTTCTGTGGTTCCCCATCCTGGGGAGGTATTTGTCTTGGTACACAGACACCAACAGTGAGCTGTAACACTACACCCAGGATCATGAGGGCTCTTTTTAATTATTAGTTCATCTGTAATTATAGGCAAGTTCCCTTTATTATTCAGAGATTCCTGAAAACATTTTAATTGGAATGGTCAATGTCCTTTCCCTGACTATGTCCCAAGGTCTGCCCTAGTGATCAAAGTCTATGCCACCATTGGGGTAATATGAGCAGCTGATGTTCTAAACCAACTCATAAGCATTATTTAAAATTTTGGATTTGAGGTGTTTTTTTCTTTTTTTCTTTTTTTTTTTTTGTTTTTTTTGTTCAAGACTTATGGGCCAGTTGAAATGGGGTCAAGTAGAGCACTAAAGAATTTAATTAGAAATGTCCTCTCTAACTCTGGATGGCTGTAAAGCTCATGAGGTTGTCCCTGGAGAGCTGAGAGTCAATGGCCGTGTGGATGGAGTATATTTTTTTTAAGCTCCTAATAAGAAGGAACTACGTGGGGTAGAGGCAATGACTCGGTCAATAAAGTGCTTGCCATAAAAGCATGAGGACCTGAGTTCAATCACCCAGAACCCATGCCAAAAAAGCTAGCTGTGACAGTGTGAATCTGGACATCAGCTCTGAAGAGGCAGAAACAGGAGGATTCCCAAGGGTCCCTGGCCATCCAGGTTAGCTGAATTGGTGAGCTCCAGGTTCAGTGAGATAACCTGCCTCAAAATATAAGGGGAAGAGCAACTGAGGAAGACACCCAACATCAACCTGTGACATCAGGTGCACCTAAATGCACACATGCACACATACAACAGAAGAAAAGAAAACAGAAACGAAACCACAGCTGGGTATGTTGGCTGATGCCTGTAATTTTAGCACCTGGGAGCTAGAGGTAAGAGGGTTGAAAGTTCTGGTCTTTGAACATTGTGGGGGAGGGAAGAGGATCTTCTGTTGTGATGTAGGAGCCTGGACAATAGGAGAGGAGGAAATGAGAAGAGAAGAGAGAAGACCTACTCAGAGGGTAAGGATAGGGATGTGGGCCTCTCGTTCCGCCTCAGAGGCTGGCCCAGGCCACTCCACTCAAGCCCTTCTCTGGTGTTTCAAGATGGAAAGGACTTTGGATTTGTTTGGGTTTTTTTTTGCATATTCATGGATTGTGGGACACACAGAAATATGGAACCAATAAAACCATATAAACCAGTCATTTACACGAGAGGAAATGCAGGGTTTGGAGGAACTAGAGGGAAGACAGCCTTGGCTGACCCTTCAGTCACCTGAAAATGTCCCCTGAGTTATGGATTTTGATGGATCTGTAGGAGTTACCTTCCGTGTACCCAGAAGAACAAGGAGAAAATAGGAGCTCCCATCAGGGGGCACACTTTGTGTACAAGCATCAATCAGGATGGTCCATGAGAGCCTGAGATGTACACATGTTTCTCTGTACCCGCATAGAAAGGCAGTTCATTTGGAAGCCAGATGCTTGTCTGACATTCATTCTAGGCCCGCCCACCGGCCAAGCTCCAACAAGTCTAGAATGTGAAAGCATGGAGTTTCAGCCACCTGGGAGATCTAGGAATCCAGTGCTGGGCAGTTCAGAAAGTCTGTCATGGGAGATGGAGGGAAAGGATTTGTTGTGTGGGAAAGCTTGGCTGGCGGTGAAAGTTGGAGGTGCTTCAGGTCCTTCCTTCTGCTCCTGATTCCACCCTTCTATCGATAGCAGATAGATAAAACACTAAGAAACGTCATGTTCTTTGGGGCTGATAATACAGACATCACATTCCTGCGGGTGTAATAACTCCATTTTTGTTTTGTTTTGTTTTGGCACAGGGTCTCATATAGGTAGCTCAGGCAGCCCTCAAAGTCACTATGTAGCTAGGGATGACTTTGAACTCCTGATCCTCCTGTCTTCACCTCTTGGGTGCTAGAATTATAGATGTGCAGCACCATACCTAGTTCATGCTGGACTGGGGGATCAAACCTAGGTCTTCGTCATGCTAGGCACTGAAGTTCTACCAACTGAGCTAAAATTATCATCCCTGTCTTCACAATTTCTAATATGATAGCTACCTTTAGATGTCTCTCTAAGCCTGGGGCTTTAGCTAGTAGCCCGTTCTGCAGGATCATCTTTTAGCAGACTTGAAAGTTGGGTTTTATAGACAACTTTAACTCACGTTGCATTTGAAAACTAAATATGCACTAACAGTAATTAAAGCATGTTGGTTCATGAATAATACACTATTTTACAACTATTTGCAGGGTGTAATGAGACGCGCTACTAAACTGACAACGAGCACTCCATTGTGTGATTGCCAACTGTTTTATAAGATATTGAACATATTCATTTATTTTATTATCATGTGTATTATCAAGCTATTCCTTTTAATAAATTAATTTTCCAGACGTCTCTGGGGTCTTTGTTTGTAATCTGGTGGAGGGCAGAAAGGAAATGAATTGGGTGGTCTGTGGTGCTGAGCTAACAATACTCAGTATCTTACAAAGACGTCTCACCCTCGGTGGTCCCTGGAGAGAGTACTGTGTGTGGCTTTCAAGTGTGAGGAAATGTGTTGCCTTCAGCCAAGGTCAGTTGTAAACAGCTACTGGGACCTTGGTGACAAAGACGCTGCTCCTGAGTGAAGGAACTGAGATGACGGGCAGGTCTGTGACACGTGAAAGTGTGTGCAGGTGTGCATGTATGTCAGTGTGTGCATGAGCATTTGGAGGTCAGAGAACAACCTCGCCTACTTTTTTTTTGCGAGAGTCTCTCCTTTGCCTGGGCCTCTCTCAGAATGTTAGGCTGGCTGGTCAGTGACCCCTCCAGGGATCCCCCTGTCTCTATTTCTGTAGTGCTAGGCTTACAAGCACATGCCACCATACTCATCCTTTTTAAAACACGGGTTCTGAGGATCACGCTCATGTCCTTGTGCCCGCAAGGCAAGTATTCTACCAACGCAGCTATCTCCTTTGCTCGGTGATGCATTTATTAGCATGTTTAATGAATGTAAAAATTGAGGTTTGATCCTTTTCACACACTTAGGTCTAAATCCAATTATGTAGTTATAAAATGTCAGTGTGCTTCCAATGGGGGCTTTCATTGGCATCCCAGCTCCTTGGAGTGAGGCAAAGTTACGAGAGAAGAGCTCTCTCACCCATTTTGTGGTGTTTTTTTTTTTATTTCCACACCCACGTTTTTACTGTTAAAACTTGCTTCTTGCCGGGCAGTGATGTCCCACTCCTTTAATCCCAGCACTCGGGAGGCAGAGCCAGGCAGATCTCTGTGAGTTCGAGGCCAGCCTGGCCTACAGAGTGAGTTCCAGGAAAGGCGCAAAGCTACACAGAGAAACCCTGTCTCGAAAAACCAAAAACAAACAAACAAACAAACAAACAAAAACTTGATTCTTGGTGGGACTTCTTTCTGGTTTATATCTGATAATTATTTAAAAATGTACAGAGTGCTCACTTCCAGTTTTACCCAGGGAACCAGATCAGAATACCAACCCAGTAGCCTTTTCCTTTCCTCTACTTTGCCCAGCTAATCCGATAGCCTCATCAGGGCTTAGCTTTCTGAATTTCAATGCCCTGCCCTAGAAGAGCTCATTGGTGAAGAGTGGACAAGCTACATTTCTGAGCTATCGGCTTCCTGATTTTTCACCCATGTGTTCACCGTACCTTGGTTGTGTCTGTTAGCATGCCCAGGTATTCCCTTCATTCCCTTTCACTGGAGGCAAAACTAATATGACTGTAGAAAAAAAAATAGCATTCCTCATCTTAACTTGCTTTTCAGTGAATTTTTTTAAATCAATATTTGAGTGCTCAGGCAGTAAAGTGCTTAGCATGCAAACAAGAAGACCTGAATTTGATCTTCAGATCCCACATAAAAGAGCCAGGCACGGTGGTACTGCACACTTGTAATCCCGGGGCTGGGAAAATGGAGATAGGTGGATCCCCGGGGCTTGCTGGATAGCCAGCCTGGCTTACTTAGCCAACCCTGGCCAGTGAGAAACTCTGCCTCAAAAGAACAAGTTTGGGGCCTGGAAAGCTGGCTCAATGGTAGGAGCACTTGCTGATCTTCTAGAGGACACATTTGGTTCCCAGAACCCACACAGGGCAGTTCACAACCACCTGCAATTCCAGCTCCAGGGGATCCAATGCCCTCTCCTGAACACCGATGACACCCAGATACATGGCATATACTTGCATTGACACACATGAATACATGTAAATTAAGAATTAAAGTAAAATCTTGCCAGGCGGTGGTGGCGCACGCCTTTAATCCCAGCACTCGGGAGGCAGAGCCAGGCAGATCTCTGTGAGTTCGAGGCCAGCCTGGGCTACCAAGTGAGTCCCAGGAAAGGCGCAAAGCTACACAGAGAAACCCTGTCTCGAAAGACCAAAAAAAAAAAAAAAAAAAAAAAAAAAAAAAAAAAAAAAAAAAGAATTAAAGTAAAATCTTTAAGAAAACAGAGCACACGGCACCTGAGGGATAACACCTGAGGTCGGTTATTCATGAAAGATGAGATATAACCTTAGAAATGTGGGCTAGAACAATTGTCTCTGAAAGAAATCTCCAGGTTCTGAAAATGATCTTAATAGTGAGTTTATGAGAACTATTTTCATATGCTTTATCATATACCTTATGGATTTTTTTATTGTGTGTGTGCATGTATACGTGTGGGTGCATGTGCACATGTGTCTGCATGTGTTTGGAAGCCAAAGTTCGAAGTCTCTCAGTCATTCTTCTCTTCATTTTTGTGACAGCAACTCTCAGTGAGCCTAGAGCCTGTCAGTTAAGCTAGATGAGCTGGCTAGAAATCCCACTAGATGCTGTTTCTATGTCCTCAATCCAAGGGTTACAGGCATATACTACCATACCTGTTTCTTTTATGTGAGCTCTGAGGAATCAGACTTGGGTCTACATAGGCACTCACTGCGCCCACCTGGGCCCCTGGCAGATTGGCTAGACTGCAAGCCTGCTCCTCCCTCTCCCTGGGCCTTGGGCAGGTCTGGTGTACACACGCCCACACCTCCAGATTCCCGGGTTGGGTATCCATGGCTGTGGGTTCTGACACCTCGGGGCCTTCCTTCCAGGGCAGGGTCTGGCTTGAGTCCCCGACTCGAAGCTCTTTGTAGACTAGGCCATCTTCCTACCTGATTGCTGTCAGTCTTTAAAAGGAGCGTGGTGGAGGGGGCATCTTCAGGTCAGTTGGGCATGAGAAGGATCATCGTATGTCCCTGCTTGCTTAGCTGTAGAATCAGATCTGACCTGGGATTATCCCCTTGAGCAATGTGGCTTCTTGAGATTGTAGCATTCTTTCAAGCCAATGATCTTGCCCACTTGGCTGAAGACCACCCAGCCGGGTGAGGCAGAGTCCAGACTGACTTCCTGCAGCTGAGGCCTCCTCCACTGGACAGTCAACACTATGGGTCTATGGGTCCTGTCTATGGGTCATGTGTCCTATTGAGTTACTTCTGCCTCTTTGTATGATACCCATAGGAGGTGCCCACCTTATCTAGGCTAAGGACAAAAATCAAGGCCAAACCAATGTTGGAGAGAATACATCCTTTGTCTTAACCACCTCCTGCATCCAATCTTCAGGAAAACTCTTTGAAATTTAATTCCAGAAAATCATCTAAATAAAAACTAAGGCTAGTTCTCCAAATGAGGACTTTCCTCCAGGTTCCCCAAACACATGTATGTCTACTGAGTAGTTACAAGATCAGTGGCTAAATACTCATGGGTGCCCTGAGTGATTGATGCCATCTCTTAAGAACTGAGGATTCAAAGCAGTGTTTTTAATAATTTTTTTCTGTAAGCAACTATCCTGCAAATTGATAAGGCTCCCTTTTAATTAGATGGTGGGGCTGCATGCTTAATGCTGCATGCAAAGGGTCTATAAAAACGAAGTTAAATTAATACATGGACTACTGTTAATTCCAGGCTGTAGAAGTCAGTTTTTTTTTCTAAGAGAAAGCAAAGGTAGGAACCCTGTCACTGCTCTGTCAAGATTAAACCCAGCATCTTGCATTCTGAAATGGAGAAAAGGGATGCAAGGGGTACCAAAGATTTTCCCCTAGATCCTCGACAGGCTCCCATTGCCCTGGATAGTTTGATCGACAACCCCACATCTGGAGCCTGCTTGTGTCTGACATCTCCTCCCTCCCCTCTCCACAGATGGATGGAGGTAGCACTGCACAGCCTACACGCTGCACACCATTAGCCCTCCCTCACTGCCCAGCGCAGAACAACGGGCCCCAGTCTTCAGGCCGTTCATAATATTCTGACACTTTTATAGCTCCCCTGCTCTCTGCCAGGGCTGGCAGCTCCCTCACCACGCAGAGCAAATTCCACAGACAATAGAAAGACAGCTCTCACTGCAGATGAAGGGTCAGGCAGCTCTTTAACAGGCCATCAAAGAGACACCCTGCAAAATGCCTGCCTTCCAGATGAGTGGTGGGCGCCCACAAGACTGTCCTCTGACAACTGAGTTATTGCTTATTTTGTGGCCACACTAAAACCTGTTGCCAGGGGACAGAATAGCCCATTCTGATCTGGAGTAGGAATGTAAAATGAAAATGATCCGACTTCTGCCATGGCCATGATCTCTGTTAAAGATAAAACTCACTGATCCAGGTGTTGTCTGTCTGACGTTTTTCTTCTTTCCTTCCTTCCTCCCTCCCTCCCTTCCTTCCTTTTCCTTTCTTCCTTCCTTCCTTCTTTAAAATTTTTCTTTGATAATTTCACAATGTACTCAATGCATTTATCTCCCTGCTGTCCCAGTCTACCCTCATTCTACTCCCTACAGGATCTCTTTCTCATGTTCATGTTCATCTGTTTTGTTTGTGACCCACTAAATTTAACTAGGGCTGTCTGTGTGACCACGATTTTGGCTCCAACTGGCCTTAGCAGATACACAACTAAAAAAAAAAAAGTTCTTCATCTATTAAAATTTGCCAGTAGCCAATAGCTCATTAATTAGGTGTAAAGCTTTGTGAGTCCCTCCCTGGTCCATTGGCAGGGCCAGTCTTGTGTTGTCTCAATGTTGATAACTGTATCATTTTGAGAATATGCTCATCATGGTTGTAACTGAATCTAGAGGAAGGCTAGAGTCACAGCTCTTCCCTCTGTCGGCCTGCTCTTACACACCTCCAGCCCCTTCCTTCTGCAATATTCCCTGAGACTTAGAAGGTATAGTATAAATGTCCTGTTTGGGGATCAGCCCTCTACTCTCACTTATTCCCAGCATCTTGGGCACCACCATTCACTACACAAAGAGGCTTCTCTGATGAAGGCTGGGAGTAGCTTTTTTTCTGTGGATGGAAACTGAGATCTGGGCAAAATGACAGATGCTTTATCTCTCCAAACAGCATATGCAAGAAGTTTCTAGCTTGATCCCAGCTTGCTTTCTCTACATTTTGCAACCGAGGTATGGGATATGTGCTGTCATAGAGAATGCTGGTTAGAGGGTCAATTATCTTGTTACTTGGTTATTTGTATTATTACTGTAGACTGTGTGCTGTTAGTCCTATTCACCTCCAACAGAAAGAATTTAAACAACTCTGGAAATGTTCTAAAACCAAAACAACACTGTTATCAGATTCTGAGAAGAAGTCTGCTCACAATTTCTCCTCATACCAATTGGTATGTGAGCATGTCTGTGAGCAGGTGTGTTCACCCCTAAGTGCTTTCACGTGCGAAGGTCAGAATTTAATATAGGGTTCTTCCTCTGTTGTTGTCCACCTTACTATTTGAAAGAGGGTCTCTCAGTAAGCCTGGAACTTGTCATTTCGTCTTAGACTGGCTGCTCAACGAATCAGGAGGATCCTCTTGCCTCTGCTCTTCCTGTTCTGGGGCTACAGACATATGTCACCACACCAGGTGTTTATGTGAATGCTGAAGACCTGAACTCAGGTCCCCATCCTTGCACAGTGGCACCTTACCCACTCAACCTTCTCCCCAGCTCCTTCCAATAATATTTACAACTAATGACCTCATCCAAGGCTTGCTGATGAGTACAGCTGTTTGTACAACTATTCTTTTACTTTCCTAACCACGTCGTTTAAGGATTTTCCTTGTGTAGAGATGAGATGGAGAAAAATCTCAAGGTTCTGGCTTACCACTTAGCACAAATTGAGCAGGCAACCATAGAACACAGTGTAGGAAGGGGCTAGTCATACGTACACACGGCAGATTTGCCGATGTTGGTTGTAAATGTTCAAGGTTAATAGGACTGCACCGAGGAAGAGAGGTAAGGAGTTGAACAAATACAGTATGTGATATAACCTTGGTAGAAAGTCAAACTCTAGAGAGGAAGGTGTCTTTTGAATATCATTTGGCTGAAGCCACACAGAGGCGATATGTGTATACAAACCTCTGAAGGAAATATAAACAACTACTTGGTTATTTTTCCTAAGGAAATGATAACAATCCCTCTGATTTTGTTTTTCAGATATATTTTTCATTATACAATGTGGCCCTAAAACTTCCACTCAGTTCCTAGGAACCTGAAAAACTGTCCCCTTTCTATCAGTACCCGAGCTCAGAGACCTTTCTAGAAATCAGTTATGCATCCCAGTCGGCTCACAGGCTGGCTGTAACACTCAGTGACACAGGCATGTTGTTTGACTGCTGACACATTTCCTTCTGTTCCTACAACTCTTGCTTTTTTGAAAAGTAAGAGAGCTAATACTCCTCCGAGCGCAGAAAATGTGGGAACTCAGTACGAGAACGAATTGACAACGTCACCAACATTTTCCTCTGCAGATAGAACTACTTCCGTTGCTGTTTTCTTCCGGCCGTCTTTCTCATGGCATACAATTTCCATGGATAGATGCATGGATAGGGGCTGGGACCGTCTTTCTTTCAGCATACAATTTCCATGGATAGATGCATGGATAGGAGCTGGGACCGTCTTTCTCTTGGCATATAATTTCCATGGACAGATGCATGGATAGGAGCTGGGACCGTCTTTCTCTCGGCATATAATTTCCATGGATAGATGCATGGATAGGAGCTGGGACCGTCTTTCTCTCGGCATATAATTTCCATGGATAGATACATGGATAGGGGCCGGGAGATGACCCTGGTTTGCACTATCTGTAATGATTATTGTGATTTTTATTGACTGCTTTATTCTAAATGATGGTTCTTGGCCTCTGTTCTGAATGTTCTGAATGTGCACCTGACAGTCTACACAGATGCCTTTTGTGTCAGAGAATTCTTGACAGCAAACAGGGTGGCACATCTAAATGCTTTAGGTGCTTGTCTGGGGAAGCTCTGTCCAGCCTTCCTCCAGGAAAGGCATCAGCCGGCCCCCATGCAAAGCAGCAAAAGGCCCACCACCTCAGCCCACAGGCCCTCGAATCTAGGCCAGCCCAGGTAGAAGTCCCCAGAACTGAGTCTGAAGTGGGCAGGGATGGGGGCAAGGGGCTGTCTCAGCACACCAGGCAGACTCCCAACCATGCCCCGGTGCTGCCAAGAAAGCCTTCAGACTCTCCCCAGGGCTTCTGACACAGCAGAAGAGCAAGCACCAGGCGGAGGCCGACGGTCCGGCCGACCCAAACTGCAGCTGGCGCCTTGCTCTTTTCTGCATTCAGGCATTTTTATTTCGCTGATACAGGGTTCCTGGGCTTCTCTGCCTTGGTTCCAGGTGGAAGGAGCGTTCCACACCCAGGAACTTTCCCAGCATCCATTCCCAAGACTTGTGCTACTAAGTGCCAGGCAAGCAGGTCACTTGAGGAAAATAAACATTGAAAAACACCTGTCATCCCCCTCCCCATCTCCTCCCTCAACACACAGCAGAAGTAAAAGCCAGGCAAGTGGGCACTTCAAGACAAGTTTCTTGTCGGTAACTACTGAGGATCAGAAAATGTTCTGTATTGTTTGAAACTTGCAGCCTCCATGCTACTTTAAGAAAACTGACACCCCCCCTCCTGAAAGCCTTATGTAAATGTATTTACCCAATCCTTCTCTAAAACAAAACTATGGTGAGGATCTTAACTACAATAACAACAACAATCATGAATTAAGGTGTATCTGTCTATCTATTTACTGAATATATGATCACAAGGGCATTGAAAGATATAAAAAAAATTTATTTATTTCCAAATATATAAATTTATGGAGGAAGCAAGACACAAATAAATTCGAAAATGCACTTTCGAAACGGAAGAAAATACATAGAATGTTTCCACCAGTTGTCATGAGACAAGTGTGGTCCTGTGTGTTTTTCTGATCCCGCCCCCCCCTCCCCACGCTGAAATACTAAGCCTGCAGATGAGTTCTCTCATCAAAGCAGCAATGTATGTAGCTTAAAAGACAAATGATTCAGAGATCACTTCTAAGATCAATGCTTTTTCGATAGTACTTCTTAAATGAAGCAATTGTATAAATCACATTCAAAGGAGAAAATTTGTCTACACATGTAGACAAATTCTTTTTTATAACCTGTGTGTATGAACTGTGAGTGCTGTAGATATGTAGTGTATGTGCACACATGTACAGCCATGAGTGCACAGGTTGGCCAGGAGAGAATGTTGGGTGTTCTGATTGATCACTTTGTCTTATTTCCTTGAGACAGAGTATGTCACTGAACTTGGACCTGAGCTAATGGAGAGCAAGCCCTAGCATTCCTATATCTCGGCTGCCAACAGCACTTGTGATCATAGGCATTCACAGCTGCTTGTAGTTGTTTTTCCTACATGCTTGGGATTTGAACTCAGGTCCTCATGCTTGTTCAGCAGCACTCTTACCTGCTGAACCATCTCCCTAGTCTCCTCCAGTAGAGCCTTAATGAAATCTTTTTAGAAGTTTTATAGATGTCTAGATATAGAAAATAAAGCAAGAGAGAGGTACTGGTGGAGGGACAAGAGAATGCGCAAATGCTGTGACTATGGGGGACTGGGTCAGAGACAGATGGGCTCAGAGAACAAGGTCACACAAGGAGTCATGACCTCAGGGTCTGGTGGCTTCCTCACTGATGCAAAGGAAGAATCACATTGACTACGGGTAGTGGGAGATGTAACTAACTACACAAAACAACTTTTCTAGTAAGTCAAAGGCAGAATGCTCTCATAAACACTTAGGAAATGGAACTCAGTAAAAGCTGATTTTCTCCACCAGGATGCCCAGCATCCAATGAGACATGGCCACAACTGCAACGTCTTAGGACAAGTTCTCAGCGAATCTCAGATAAAGTGAGGTAACTCCTTGGGGTTAGTGGCGGGGGCCTCTCTCCTGTGAGTGAGTGATGGAGAGTCACTATTTGCATATTCCTATCTCATCCATTCAAAGCAGCTTTGCTCGCTTATTCTAAGATGCAGCGGGAGACGACCCTGTAAACACAATAGTGAGAAAACAGACAACCTCTCTGATTGGTGTGGCATAAATAACATTTAATAAATGCAGACAGTATGTCAGCTACCAAGATGTGGCCCTCTGGGAACTCCCAACTAGTGTTGTGAGCACAGGAGCCAATGAGAACCAAAGATATATGGGGTACTCATTTTGGTCTGGGTATCAGATTCAGATGAGGTCACTGCCTTGCTGCACTGGGGACTGGAAAGGAAGAGAAACAGGATGCTCTTTGACTGAATCCCGGTAAAGATGAGACACCCCGACCAGACTGCTCTTTTCCCACCCAAGCCCCCTTTCTCTGCACTCACTCTCAATTTCCATGCTAATTAAAACTGTGAACTCTACCCTGTGGGAAAATGAAGGACAGATGCTTAGGCTGGCTGCTAGGGAATATTATGCATAAGTAGACATAGCTTGTGACAAGATGATGTTGAAATAAGTTTGAAACAGTAAATAGCACACTTAGCATTGACAGGGCTGTAAACACACACACACACACACACACACACACACACACACACACACACACACGCTTCTGGTCAGCACGCCATCACTGAAACATGCCAGACCTGTAAGAGTTGCTGGGCTTCCTGCAAATCGATGCTAGGCTTTTGGTTTTTGAGACAGGATTTCTCTGTGTACCCTTGGTTGTCCTGGAACGCACTCTATAGACCTGGCCGGCCTCCAACTAACAGAGATCCGCCTGCCTTTGCCTCCCGAGTGCTGGTATTAAAGGCATGCACCACCATGGCCTGGCTGGGAAATGAAAACTTAAAAGGAAAGGTCTATATATTTAGAGGTGCTGAGATATTGGTTCTAACAGTACAAACTAGAAGTTACCCGAATGTCCCATGGTAGAAACCTGGGCCTATAATGATAGCCCGCATGATCTATTAGACATCTATTAAAGTCATGGAAAGACTTGAAAAAAAGATGATTTTTGTGGGGCAAGAAATTAGAGCAGGGGTACAAAAGTCAAATGCTTGAGCCAAAAGCAAAGACTTGAGAGGTAATATGGAAAGACGACATAATCTATATTTAAATTTAACAATATTACTAGGCTTCCTTTTTCTAAAGAGTTACCTTTGCTGTTGGTGTCTCATTTCACGAATTCAGCAATTCAGATCAAATTCTTCAAAGATCATAAGGATCATATTTAATTACCTTCGTATTCTGAAGTGATTTCAGCAACTAACTGGGGTATGTCAGGAGGCACAGAGTCA
Source organism: Peromyscus californicus insignis (assembly GCF_007827085.1). Classification (NCBI taxonomy): domain Eukaryota; kingdom Metazoa; phylum Chordata; class Mammalia; order Rodentia; family Cricetidae; genus Peromyscus; species Peromyscus californicus. Next base: position 95,475,812 of record NW_026294606.1, read on the forward strand.
CTGTACGGGGTACATAGGTATTGCTATTTTAGGTTTTTGTTGATTTGTTTGTTTGTTCAACATAAACTTAGAAAAGTGATGAGAATTGGTGGTGAGATCTGGCAAGAACTTTGCAATTTGAGGCTTTCTGGCCTAGTGTTGACCTTGATGAAAGCAATCAGGCCTCCTCTTTCATTGAGGTTCAAAACAAAACTGCCCATCTCCTCATTCTAAAAGAGCAAAGCCACAAGCCACAGGGCAGCATTGCTTTAGTTTCTTTCCTATTGATAAGTGGCACAAGGTTTTATTCAGGCATAGAAGTGGAAACCGGATACCTTTGGACTTAAAGAAACAGGGACAGAGAGGAACTTGGCAGAAAATGACCACAGACAAGTGGGCTCATTCTTCTCAAGTTGGGTGTATTCTACAGTTTCATTAGAATGTTGGACATCAAATCCACTTACAGCTAAGCCCAGGCTGGGTATGGACTTATTCGTTCCTGGAAAAGAGTTGGGGGAGGGAGGTTATTTGGGTAGACCAGAAGCCCGAATTGCTGGGTCAGTGGCAGGTATGAAAGCTGTTTGTAAAGCTTATACCAAGCATTGGCTTCAGCAGGACAGCCGCAATCCAGCATTAGGTAGAAAGGTAATTTTCCTTTGTGAGTAACTCACTCATTGCATAAATTCAGTGTGCATACACTGCTGGTCTCTAGTAAGCCCATGAAGAGGGCTATGTTGTGGAAGACACACAGGCTTGCAGCGCACTGAGCTGCCTTCCAGGCCTGACTCTGACTCTGACCCTCTCATTAGGCATGGGCTATGGAGAAGCTGCTCTCTGAGCCTTGGTTTTATCCCTTGAGCAAACAACCAAAAAATAGGAAAGAAAAAGTTAAGGTGCAGACCCTGAACTGACTCAACAGATATCACAAGCTTCACGGAGTTTGTACTAGGGAAGAAAAATGGTGACTCAGAATGTTTCCAGTGCTATTTAGTACTTAAAAGGAGGAATATTAAGGACAAGGGAAGGTCACTGGGTGATACCATGAATGATACGACAGACATGCTACCTTGTCTGAAACAGGTGACATTTGAGCGGAGAACAGAAGTCAGTGAGCGACAAACCTTTATGTGAGAAAAGCATCTCCATACAGGGAGGAGCAGATGGAATGCACTTGAACTGAGAGTGTGTTTGGCATGCCTGAGGGACACAAGTCTAGAGGGTGTTCTACAGGAAAGGGAGAAAATGCTAGAGCACGGGATGCACAAGGTAGCTGGAGTTCAAATTAAAAAATAAGAAACAGACTATGGGGGGAAATGTTGACTACTCAATGAAATGAGAGCTATCGGCTAGCTTTTGCCGTATAACAAATAACCCTGAGATTTGATGGCTTAAAATCACAGACTCACATTTTTCTTTGTAGTTATATGATTTAAGTGTGGAGTTTCTTTCCCTCTGGGTTGCCTTAGCTGGCATGGGAGGCTGCAGCCAGGCTGTGAGTAGCTGAAAAGCAATGGTATTTGACTTGACTCATGCAGAGGCAGAGGCCCAGAGATCTGTGTCATTGGCTAGCTTGAAGCTGCCATCCCAGGAGGAGGGAGAGTGACAGAGGTACCTCTCCATCCTCACCTCCTGCATGTCACAGAGGCCTCTTCTACATCCGGGTGACCTCAAAATTTGAGTTTCAGAATGTACCATTCAGGAGTCTCATATGGGTTAATGAAGCATAAAAGGCTTAGTTCATAGGATATAGGAGCATATTAACTAGCTTAAAAGTCATCTCCATGTCTCCTTGCCAGGAGACCATGGTGTAAGTGAAGAGAGAGAGTTCTCTCGAGTAACTCAGTATCCCAGGAACCATGCCTTGAAGACAGAGATAACCATCTGTAAGTAACAGGAATTAATGTATTGAAGGTAAAACTACCCATCAGTCACTTTTCTTCTCTTTCTTTCTCTCACAGAAAATACGATGCTGGTATGCTTATCCCATGAGACAACTCGGCCCACAAAGCACAAAACTAAACCCAAACTCAGAGAAGAATCAAGAATGGTGTTTTCCCAGCGTCTACGAGAAGCGCTTTATTTTTCCTCTAGATTGCTTTTCTAAAAAAAAAAAAATGAAAACAAACAAAAACAAAACAGAACAACACTAACTGAGATGAACATCCAAACAAACGATACACACTTCAGGCAATCATAGTCCAGCATGTTCTTTTATTAAGCATAGGATGGGAGGAACCAGGGGAAGTTGAAGCTAGACACTAATTCGGAAGGACTGAGAGGCCATGACACTCCCTAAGGGGGTTGTTCTCCGAACTGTGAGTGAAGAATGATGGGAACTACCTCCTATTTCCCACCTCAAGAATGTCTCATGCATCTTAAGGACACCTTGCTTCCTTCCTTGCCCGTCTGTGTATCTAGGGAATGATTGGCAACATTTGTTATGCTCTCTAAAGAATTGCCTGCATAGCTTTGGCAGGGAAGACAGTGAGTGGTACTCTTGGGACCCACCAGCTTCTGCACACTGGCTCTGCTCTCCTCTGACGGCACCATCACATTGGTTCTGTTGGGACAAGGTTCTGAGTTTCTCTCAAAGTTGCCAAGCCTGGTCAGACTTGGTAGGGAAGTTGGAAACATTGGCCTCCAGGACTGAACACAGCATGGAGAGGTGAACATGTGCTTTTTCTTCCCTCAATAGGAAAAAGCCAGCCTCGGGTGGCAGTGGTGGCAATGGTGGCCACGGTGGTACTTGGGTGGGTCAAGGGGACATGAAGCTATTCCAAAGGTAATAGAGACTCCCCTGTGCTTCTACAGTGAGCAAACATGTTAACCATGCTTTCAGTTTCAAGCAGGGCCACCACCAGAAAAGCAAGCAGACCCATGACTAACCCTGTCCTAGAAAAGGAATGTTGTCCCTTGAAAGTGTCCCTGCTTCCCACTGACACCTGGCCTTTCCCCATTGATTACAGCTGTTCTTATTTCTTTTACTCTCATGGCTCCGCACTGGGGGTTTAGGGGCACCCCAGGATGATGGGGCTGGCAGTGATGAGGGTCAGAGCATGGGTGGGGGTTTGCCCACAATTATGGGGCTCTAATTAGCTGGATGGACTGTGCAGTCGATCCTGGATGAGCCGCTCGCTGAGTTCCCACAGGGCCCGGGCTGTGTCTTCACGCTGAGCCTCTTCCGATGGCAGGCAACGGCAGCAGTTGTTGAAATACATCCCTCCGAGGCCTTCCAGCTCAGGGGCGACTGCACAGTAGACAGTGCTAGCAGCTCCCTGTTGCTGAAAAACAGAAGAAAGAAAAGCACTTGTTTTTAAAAACTGAATGGTAAGACAATGCCACTCTGGCTATCAGGAGATCAGTGAACCTTTCTCCACTTGGACATCAGCGCGGCAAAGGACTCAACTCTAAGCACAGGACTGCAAAGTATGATGTGTGATAGCCTTGGAAAAACAAGTCCATAAACTCTGCTTGTAAAGCTGGTGTGACTTTTCACACCTCATAGAGGAAAAAGCTTGGGAAATAAAGACACATTTCAATATAACATGCCAGATGCCATTTCAGCACAAAGAAAAAGATACTGTCCTTTCCAACATGCAAGAACAGACCCATTCAAACCTCTGACTTCTTAATGTGCAATATAATTCGACACCAAGAACTTTCTAGACCCTTCTGTCCAAAAGAAACCAACCACTCTTGATTATGGCCCATCAAATAGATGATTCAAATGAGGCTGGTGCCAGATCATTCCTGTACTCTTTGCCCAGGGTGCTCTTGGGAGTAGGATGGATTTACAACACTGTTGAGATGTTTAACACACACACACACACACACACACACACACACACACACACACACACACACACACACACAGTCTCACAAATCCCTACACTGATGTGTTTATTCACCCTGAAAACACTTTTCTAAATGTCATATCTGTTCTGATTTACAACAAGAAATGGCCTAAGGTGGGAGGCATGTTTCCTTACAGCCCATTTCAAAATGCAAGTCTCTATGAACACCACTGATCATTTCTGGTCTCCTCTGGAGTAACAGTTGGGGCTGTAGCTAGGGGCGTGCTCACTGATGGGGCACCATGTCATCTCAACTGACAGAATATTGCCAGAGATGCTATAAAGAGGGCAAGAGCTCACTTTGCTTTGCAAGCCATAATTAAAAATAATAGGTTTCTGTGCGAAGGGAGGCATGGTGAGCAGGGCTCTAATTTAAAACCAGTACCGTTTATCTGCCGTCCTGTGATCATTTATGCGGAGGACAGCTCTTGATGCGTCAACTCGCTACCAGCTGATGGGGAGTGGGGGTTACAAACAAGGACCGGAAGCTAGCCACAGATGTCACTTTCAGGAAAATGTTAGGGATGTTTGCTTGGAAGGTGAGATGGCTTTCTGTCTCTACCCAAACTTAACCATTTTTTTTTTCTGCCCCAACAGGGTTTAAACTGTTAGATCAGAGTGTCCGTGGAAGAACGTCCCCATAAATGAATAGAATCATTAGAGCTAGAGTCACTCTGAGAACCAGGATCCCAAGGGATTATAGTGTTAGCCAAGTGCCACAAAGCCTCTTGGGGCTTTATTGGGTGCCGATTTCTGTGTCAGGCTCTGTGGTCACATATGCATTGGTCAAATGCAGCCAAGTGGCCTGACTGTGGGAGAGGTATGGAGAGGTGTGACACAGACTTGATGTTTGATAATACAAACTGCTTGAGCCCACTGGCCAGGTCCACCAGTCCAGGATTTGAACATCTGACTTGTGATTGGAGCTTAACTGAATAGCAAATGGTTAGTGACTTCCTTAAGTCCCTCAACAAGCCCCCCCACACACACACACAAACAAACAGTGAATACTTTGGTTTCAGTGATTTATTTCTCAACTGATCTCCTTTTACTGAATTGTTATTGCTCATCACCTTTAGCTGAGCACCAGGCATGTCTATTTAAATACCTGCCAGGGGGTTATGGGATTCTTCAGCATCCTGTAAGGAGGACAAGGGCAGCTAAAGTGCCTCTAATCCTACGTAGAACCCAAGGAGGACCACTGGGCTAACTTAAGCCAAACAGCGTCTTGTCCTCTGCTCTCTGCAGAGTCCAGGTGGAGACGGAGCTTGGAATAAAATTTGGGCCATCTCTCTTGGATTTTCATTTTATTTTATAGGTGACAAATGCAGCCAAGAATGACCAGGTGACTTGCCATAGACTTCTAAGTGGTGGCTGAGAGAATCCAGTCAGCTTACCTCCAAATCCTTCCTTCCTCCTCCTCTTCCCCCAACCCTAGATGATTTCCATATCAGACAGTGGGTTCTAATCTCACAACAGACTGGCCTCTCATCACTTTGCCAATCCAGAGATAAGACCAAGGGAGGCCACTCGGGAAATTGATAATCAGAGCTCTTCCAAACCTTGTAGCATATTGCCTCTGTGTCCTTCTAACGTGATGTGATCTGTGTGCTTGCCTGGGTGAAATGGTACTTCTGGGAAGAAATTCTGAAGTCACCCCAATCCAGAATCAAGCCAAATGGGGGAGCAGGAGGAGGTGTATTTGCCATCACTGGAATCTGCAAGTGATCGCAGTTTGGCTGGTTTCACAGAAGTGTCCATTTGGTGACTGTGTTGAATGACACACAGTTTTGAAAGCCCAGTCTTCCACACATGCTCACTTCAATTCCTTGCCATTGGTCCTAGGGTAGTTTACAACAACAATTCTACTGCCGGTGCCCCCAGCTTTACAAAAGCACACAGAGCAGGGTACAAAGGCTACCTTTGCTACCCCAAAGACTGACAGTGTCCTTTCAGCAGAGCCTCCCTGCCTGAGCCGTGAATGCTACCACAGGCTCTTGCTTTATCTTCTTTTCCGGACAGACAACTAAGTGCTGACAATATCGTGTTGGTCCCATGCCCATTACCTCATGGGCTTTTTGGAGAATTTTCTTTTCGGCTGTTCCAATGGTGACCTTTGAGTGATAGCTTTATACCATTAGATGTGGTGACGGTTTAAAAAAACAAGTCCCCATTTTGGGCTCCTCAGCTTTTCAGTCTGTGTATCATCAGCCCGAGACGGAACCACATTAGTGAGATCTCATTAGTAAACAAGCTTGTGCCACTGACAGAAGATGAAACATTTTTAAACTGATAAGAAAGGTTTGGTTTTGAGGTTTTTTTTTCTTTTTTGAACACTTTAATCACCATCAAATGACTTTCATGCCACTTTTGGGGGCATCAGTACATAATTCAGAGAAGATGAAAGAGACACAGAGAGGAAATAATGTTAACAACACTGGTGTAATATTTGAAGGTATGACTTGCCATTTGTCAGCATTGCTTTGCTGATCCATGGTGATAAAATAATAACCTGTTGACATATGAGTGTTGGCTGGAGCTGTGGGTTTTTCCAGATGTTTTTTGTTTGTTTGTTTCCTTCAGAACAATTGGTCAGGTTGCTCATAAGTCACTCATCACAAGAAACTGGGGAAGTAGCATCTCCAACCCATACTGATATCACTGGGTAACATGTTAATGACCCAGGACTGAGAATTCCTGGGAAGCCCAGTAGAATTTTTAATCATACCCCTGTGCCATCTGGGCTCTAGTCAAACATTTGTGAGTGGCCGGAGTTCGACTGTGCTACCAGCCGTTACTATGCATGTAAAACTGCCCAGGGTTCTTGCTTGTAGATTAAGCTGAGAACATCTTGCTAATACAAGTTCATCATTTTCGTTAGGAAATCATTTTTTCAGGCTTGCAATCCCATCTTCCACCTCAGAAGGCTGGGATGCAAACTGGCTGCTGTTGGTAGCTGAGACCCTGAGATGTAAAGGAGCCATCCTTCCAAAACCCTTTGTTGGGATGAAAACGTTAAATAGCTGACTTCCATCAACATTTATTTGGTAACCGCTGGCCATCAATTTGTAGCTGTCAGCACAGGTTACAAATATATATTGAGTCCTTTGAAGAAAGAGGTAGAGAGGTTTCTGATGAACAACACATGGTTTAAAAAAACCAAACCAGACCCCATACTGGTATCTGTGATGCATTACTTAGTACTGTGATGGAAAATTCACATTCTGATAAGAACACATGTTACACAATTAATTTAGCTTTCACGTGACTCTACTTTAATATGCATGTTTATTTAAGAGGAAGAATAAATTCCTGTCTTAAAGTAGATGTAACAATGCATTTTAAAATACACACACACTATCATGGCATATCTATATTCAAAGACTTGAAAGAGCAGTAGATGTTGGAAGATTGCTTTATAACAGACCTATCCACACCAGGACAGTGCACAGCAAATGCTGAATTAATCAATTTATGCAAAAAAAAAAAATAGATTCAGGAGCGGGAACAGAGCATGCAAGCTAGATTAGGCCTGAAGCCTCAAGGGCAGGGAAGGAAGGCAGCTCTTGAGAGGTGGGCAGGGACTGCAGAGATAGATTGAAAGTAATGCACCACCACAAGAGTGTTAGGCAAAGAGGAAAGACGGGTGCATCTTCAGACCCCCAAAGCTGTCATTGCTACTCATCTGGGGTCTCATAAGCAAAGAATATACTTTGCAAATGTGAAACCAGTGGCCCTATGGACAGACCTCTCTGAGTGGAAAGATCAGTCACAAAGCTGTGGTACAGACCTTCCCCTCTCCTAGTAATAGTAACACTCCTGCAAGTGAGTTGATAAGACTTCTATCAGAAATAGGCAACATTGCATTCTGGAGTTCATCTCCAAATGTCTTGGTGCTTGGGACATAGCTGTTCCCACAAACAATTCAAATTTAAATCTCTGGTTCACGAGGCAAAAACAAGCTGTTCCAAGGGATGCTATGTCCCTACATACCATCCAAGAACAATATTGTCAGTGGAGAAATTGACCTCAAAGTCCACACTATTCCATCTGTTCAGAAAGCAAAGCGGTTAGTGCAGGAACGAGGCTCATGAACCTTTCTGACCCCAATGAGAGAACACCTCCACTGCTACCAATACAAGTGAATTACACAATGCTGGGTCAGTGCTTATCAATAAGCATGCCAGTTCTACCACAGTGAGAGGAGGCAGTAGAAGAGAACCACCAGCTCTGCTCTCCAGTGAGTTCCAGCCAATAGTGACTGTCCCAGTGGCTACGATGACCAGCATTTATTGATGACTAGCATTTGTCGGGTGCCTGCAGGTAGCTTCATGAGCATCACCTTCTAATCCACAGGTTGTTCATGAGCCAGGGACAACTAGCATCTCCATTTTTATAGACCCACTTATATTCAGAGATCAAATGTCACTTGTCCACAGTCACAGGGACAGTCACAGATTGACTGATTCAGAATCCATGAGTTAGTGTAGGAAACCTCCCTCCCAAACACGGGACATGAATATGGTCACGTTGCCCATTTCCTTCCAGGTGGCTCCCATTTGACTCAAGCTTCCTTGTGCTATTTTGTCTTCTTTCCCAGGTCATGCCTACTTACAGAATGATTTGGCCTCAATTAAATATACAAGCTGTCATATGTTCACCTGAGAAATGTTCAAAGGAGATTTTTCCACTGTTGATTTAGTCAGTGAACTAAATTGAAATTATATCCATTTGGATTAACAAAAAAAAAAATGAAGACTCAGCACCCTATCCATCGATTCAATAGCAAATGACCTTTCATTTAAAAAAAAAAAGTTACCTGACTCAAAATGCCACCTGCAGGTACCAAATCTGCCAAGCTAAGGTACATACCTTTTGATGATAGATGTTTTCAAAGCACGACCATCAAAACCAGTGGAATAAATGGCTGTCTGTGTGTCCTCTCTATCCTGCCATCTCCCAACAACATTCTCATACAGAAGCTTGCACGTACTCAGCCAGAAAGGTCCAGCACTTCCATTCATTTCCAGAGCTACCCCTGTTTTGTAAACTCCCATACAAGTGTGGCCTCCCTAGGCGCAGGCGCTGGCACGCTCCATTAGACTTGCAAAGCAAAACAACCCACCTCCTTCTTTGCAACCCCCAATAAATCCCTAGCATATTAACTCCTACAAATTCCCAACAATTGATTCCTACAAAGGCCTTGAACAGTACAGGCTTGGATACATGCAAATATTTTGTTTAGACACTGAGATGTAAACTTCTTCATAGCCCTTGGGAGTTCTGCTAACACACAGGTTGTTCTTAAGCCTTCGTTACAAAAAGCCTGCATTGCAGGGGAAAAGAAGCAGCAGCTCTGGAGACTGGATATTTGTTTATAGGCTCTACCAGTGTGAGAAAAAAATGTTCCAGAAAAGCCATGTAGAGCACACACAACCCCTTCATCCTGCAGACGGGAATGTGCTCAACTGTCACAGTGGCTTTGACAGTGTACTCCAGGACTTACTTGTTACCACAAATCCCTTTGCTAAATAAAGGCCCACAGCTGTTGAAGAGCTCAGGTTCTTTTTCTGGTGATTCGCCCACAAAGGTAAAGAGTGTGTTCTCAGGTATGGGGACATATCTGCAGAGTACAGTCTGGATCTCAGTGTCTGAGGGATAGGCAGATAGCGAAATATGCTAACCCATCACACTAAACACCATTAGGCCAAGCATGGATAACACCCAAATTCCAAAGCTCCTCTTGAGTGACATGAAGGAGGAGAAAGAATGACATTGAGCTATCAAATGGGGGCATACTCTCAGAGAGGGTCTCTGAGATGACCCGAGACATTTCCTGTTGCATTGAAGGAACCCTAAGTAAGACACCACTAAATGGAAGTCTCTGAGAAAAGACACTATTTTCTGGGAAGGTCCCTGAGGAGCTTTGAGGTGCTGGTTGGAAGACCAAGGTGGAGTAAATGCGAAAGACTCCAGCAGTATTGCTTTTTTAACTCTGCAATAGGAAGCCTCAGAAACCCTGGCTTCTAGATGGAAAGCTGGATGGAATTCTTTTAAAACAGAAGAATATAGCTGCCATTCCTAAAACCTTACGTCTAAGAAAGAAGACAGCCAATCCCAACCATTCCAAGATGTCCAAAGGCATGTTTGGTTGAGAAGGAAAGGCCAGGCAAGGATTTTAATTTAGCAAGTCAGGAGAGTTAGAGAGCAGAACAATCTCTGTAAGCTGTTGGGGCTCTGTGTGCACATCAAGGATTGTTCTAGAATTCCTCTTAAAGTAAATAAAGTTCTTTTTCTATTTTCCTCATGCCTGGGGATTTTTGCAATAGACAGCTCATGGGTTCCCTGACAGAATTATGCATGATCTTAAAGGACTAGCAATATGATATTTAGGGTCATTTCACCTTTTGAGATCTGTTAGTATACCTTGTGAGACCCTAGATACTTTTTGGTGGGAAGGGAGGTGGAGGGTAGGTAGTCCTAGTGAGAAGAGGGAAAAGGCATGGCTCCAGTGTAATCGGTTTGATTGTCTTGAAGCACATTTACTCCACATTCCAGGTGTGCCTGGCCACATTTGTCTTGAGCACTTCTCATTAGATGGAAGGGAAGGTCCTGTGGATTAGGTCCTACGTATTCATGAAAGACATCCCAGGGCATTCCTGTTGAGTTGCCCGGACTACGTACTTTACTCAACTCAGTTCAACCTGTAGTTCTTTTGCAGATGGAGATTTGTCTTGTGGGATGGAAATTTGGTGGATCCATTCTTTCATGAGTTACTTTGATATGGTCCAACAGAAGAGCCATAGAAATCTGCCACTGAAATAAGCATCTTACTTATAGCATAATTGGGCCTACCACTGTAATTTTCCAACTGGTCCACCTCAATGCCAGAACTGAAGGACCACTGAGTGTTCATAAGATAAAAGAAGATATTTAGCTGGTGTTAATTTGAAACATCTTATATTTTATTTCTTTAACCTTGGTTATAGCCATATATATATAAACTGTATATACATGTATGCCTCTGTATTCACCATGTATACTGAAACAAACCTTTAAAATGATTGCCAGGCAGAATTAATGGGTTTGATTCTAATATATGGTAAAAAGATGTCTTCCCAGTATAAATGAAACACATAGTTTCCCCCTTTTCTTCTGCATAGAAAAGCTTCTGTCAGTTTGCCTGTCTTTTTATCTCTTCAAGGTAAAATAAAGAAACCTGACTATGGAGAGCAGGCAGGATTTCAGGACACACCCAAGATGAGCTGTTTAGAGTTTTAAGGCCTCCAGTATCTACATACCTATGTCACTGGTAAATCCTACAAATAGAAATAAAAATACTGGGTGGGGTGGGACACATAGTCTCTGATATGACCATATCAAGGTAAGAAATGAACTCTTAATCTGTTGTCCCAGCATGAATGAAGAAGGTGTATCTCACTGTAATTCAGCTCTCATCAGCAGGCAGCCCCCACCCCCACCCCCCGCCCCAAACCCCATATCCAGCCCTACCATGTCAAATAGGGCACATCGTCATTCAGCTGTGTGTTTTCTTTGAGAACTCCTTGGAACAGATCATTTCTCTGGCTTGAAGATGTCAGCCTTGCTAATATTTCATTCAGAACATACTGTGGCGGGCGTCTCGTTTGTTATTACTTCCATAATTAATGGCGATCACTCAGGCACCACCTTTACACAGAGAGATCTCTTCTCAGTGGTCCAGGAGCTAATGAGAAACAATAGCTAGTTCATTCACCAGCAGCTTGTTGCTAGTTAGTGGGAAATGATCACGTGTGCTGTTGCTTTAATTGCCAGGGTAAATAATTCTGCCTGGGTGTTAGTGAGCCTTTTCAAGCACTTCATGCAAATACACTAGAAACAAAACAAACAAAAAAATTTTAAAAATTGCATTCTATCATGCAAATATTATCTAAATATGCATGTGCTAACTACTCAGCTACTGTATTTTAGGAAATACAATTAGGCTGCCTTTCTCTTCTCCTACGTAGACTGTAAATAACTGTAGATCTTTCTCTTGCTTCCTTATGTAAATATATGTAAATACTAACACACTATGCATGTTGATATTCTAGACGATTTCAGGTACTTTTATAATCTGAAGGCATGTACTTGAACTGGTTTGTTAAAAGGGCAGGGGAACTCTCTCAAACTCTTTCAAGCTGAATAGAAATTAAAGCTTTCTTCCTAGACTGGTGTGGTGTCTTGTGTTTGTTTTCTCCACCATGAATGGAGTCCTAGCAGGGCTTCTCATCTCACAGAAAGGAACTGCTAGGAACAGACCCCCAAACCATAGCTGAGTTCTTTGGAATGCATTTTCATACATTTTTCTAGAGCCGTAGGTAGACTTCTTTGATTATCTTTATTTGTATCCCCCGCAAAATCAAGTGAAAATAATTCCTCTTCTTACTTCTTAGATACTAAGCACAGTCTTAATACCCTATAAGAGGGTCCTGTTCAGAGTCACACATTAAGACTGGGTATTTGTCTAAAAGGACAAAATGATGAAATTCCACCAAAACTCTGATTCTTTTTCCCTTGCATACATAAAATCTATGAACTCACTATCAAAAGTGACAGAGAAATCATTTAGGCTCTGTGGGCCCTGAAATTTCTGTTGCAAAAATTTTTGCAAAAGGAGTCATGAGTAATATGCACAGGAATGAACATGGTTGTTTCCCAATAAAACTTTATTTATACAATCAATCAATGGGCCAGATTTAGCCTCCAGGCAACAGTCTGTCAACCTCTGTTCCACACATTATCAAAACTTGGTTCCTCTTCAACAGAACATTAAGAGTTCCTTCTGAGTATGTGTATATACATTTTGAATGGACTGGGGAAATACTTTGATCAACTGAAAATTCTCTAATCTGGTTCCTGGAAGTACCAACACTCTTGGAGAAAGTCATGGAATAATGAGATGAGCAGAAACGAAATCCCCTGAGTTTATAAATCAAGCTATCTGCCTCAGACAAATGACATGCCAGGTTTCAATTTAGTTATCTTTTATTTTTATAAATGGGGATGGAGTAGGAAAGTTAAGAAAGGCAAAGTAGAAAGAAAAGAAAAGAAAGAAACTGAACAACTTGCTTTTAACGAGAGGAGAGAGGCCATTACTTCAGGTATCTATGGAAACCAGGCAGCTTGCTCACTTCTTTAACGGTTGGCAAACAGCATTAGTGTTTGAAGATGTTTTGTCCAAGTATAATGCTACGGTGTAAATGCATTAATTGACAGTTTCCTTCGGGACTTCTTTTATTGAAGTTTTCAAACCTAATTTGAGGGCACAGGGAACTCTGGAGCCCTTGAAGAACGAACGCTGTAATGTTAGGTCTTTGGAGCGCAGAGCCAGCATGGGTATCACACACACGCAGAATCAACTCTCCCTGCTGTCTCACAGAACGAGTACAGACACAGCCTTTGCTGCCTGTGCTTTTCCAGGAAACAGTCCTCGGAGCAATCCCCCTGCACACGGAGAGGCCCTTTCTAACCTCCCCTGAGCGGGGGAGTCTACAGAACTCTTCTGTCCTGGGAGGGGCCAGAGGAGGAGGGAAGATCTGGTGTTAGCACAGAGTGTGTGGCTGCATGAAACGAAAGTCAGAAAGAGTACAGTTTCTTGCACTTGTGCGACAAGCCACTAGGCTTTCTCTTCTTTTGTGAAGGGCATAATAATATTCCTTTGATGCGCCCTTGTGATGCTATTGGTACTTCCCCGGGCTAGACAGCAGACACAAGTTCATGGGTAGCTACTGTTCTGTTTATTCCAAGTTGAAAGAAGGAAACATGCAGATCAAAGTGTCTTGCCTTCTCTTCACTGAAGGGACTTAAAAGATGAGGAAATATTTCTACCATCCAGCTGGAAATCCAAGCAGCAGTCACCTTTCTGCCTAACCTCCTTCAATGTCTCTGAGCATCATGACGGACATGAACACCACACAATGGGAAAGAAGTGAGCTCCGTTCATGTCCACAGGACACGAGCACTTGAACGACTACCATGGTCTTTGTTAACTGCAGTAAAACTCAAGACAATCCCTGCACCAGCCCTTAACATACATTCTCTACATCTTCAAATATCTCTCTTTAAAGGCAGCTGGAGGGAGACACACATTGGTGGTGGCATAAGTGAGTGAATGAGCACCATAATAGTTGAGCACAGGAAAAGTCTAGAATCTATCAGGGCTGGAGAGGTGGCTCAGCTGTTTAGAGCACTTACTGCTGTATCATTGGACCACAGCTCAGTTCCCATCACCCACATTAAGTACCTCACAAATGCTTATATCTCCAGCTCTAAGGGATCTGAAGCTTTTTTTGGCCTATGTGTAAGCACCCCCTGTCCCCCCCCACACATACACGCACATAAAACAAATACTTTTAAAGTGTAGAATCTGTGTGTTAGTAGATGGATGGTTGCTACAGTATGCTTTTGTTACTAGTTTTCTTTTACATGCACGTATAGACGTACACGTGTATACATTTACATGTATGTGTGCATGTGCATGTGTGTTTGTGTGCACGGGCATGTGTGTTTGTGTGCACATGCTTGTGAAAGCCCAAAGACAATGATGGCTGTCTTCCTCAACTGTCCTCTCCTTTGCTTACTAAGGATCCACTGAACTTGAGTCTATTATTTCCAGGTAGTTTAGCTAGCCACTTGCCCTGATGATTTCCATTCTCTGCCTCCTAAATTCTGTGATTAAGGTGACCTCCACAGTTGTGAGCTTTTCTGTGGGCTTGGAGAATCCAAACCCCACTCTTCACACTTTAACCACTGAGCCAACTCCCTAGTCTCCATCGCACCCCAGTATTCTCTCAAATGTCCTATCTGAAAACTTGAAAGATAAATTTGGAAAAATACATATACCTATCCCTAAGGAGTTTTAATTCCATTTTACAAATGAGGAAACTGAGGTATGAAAATGGTGTTGGTTGGCTTACTGCCCACCACAGACCCAGATGGGCACTTCCTGTGTGAAAAGCCCGAACCCAGCTCCAGTGTCCTCCTCCAAAGAGTCTGTGTGCTCCTGCTGTAACAGCGTCTATGTCCATGCCATCCCGACTCTCTCATTCTTCCCATTGAATACTTGCTTTAAAACACAAACATGAGCCGGGCGGTGGTGGCGCATGCCTTTAATCCCAGCACTTAGGAGACAGAGCCAGGCGGATCTCTGTGAGTTCGAGGCCAGCCTGGGCTACAGAGTGAGTTCCAAGACAGGCTCCAAAGCTACATGAGAAACCCTGTCTCGAACCGCCCCCCCCAAAAGAAGCCCCACAAACATGAAGGGCTGGAGAAATGGCTCAGTGGTTAAGAGTACTGGCTGCTTTTGCAGAGAACCTGAGTTCAGTTCCCAGCACCCACATGGCTATTAACAACCATCCATAACTGCAGTTCCAGAGGATCTCATGCCCTCTTCTGACCTCTGTGAATACTGCACACACAGGGTGCACAGACATCCATTCTGGCAAAACATCCACAGGTATAAAATAAAGATAAATATTCTTTTAAAAAAATATAAAAATGAATTTTATAATAGTATTCCTAGTAGGCTGCAGGGAAATCTTGGGGTCCCACAGCTCAGAGCCCAGAAACAGACAAGAAGATCACAGCTTATCTACTGTGTGATAATAAGTGTGAATTTGTATCAGTCCCACCGGCAGCTGTTTAGTTAGTTAGACTTTGGACCTCAAAGCACCGAAAGCCGCTACCTGTGAGCACATTGTGAGTACCTATGATTTGAACCCAAAACTCACTGTGGTGGAGAGGCTGGCAAGCTGCATGGGAGTTAAGTATAGAGAGATAAGTTCCTTGGCTAAGGGTGTCAGAATTGAGCCTGATACATGGCCTGCCTGGGCCACGGATCCTACTGGTAGCTGCATCCTTTCCATGTGGAGCCTCGGGGACCTTCTTTCCCCTTCTGAACTTCATTACCAAGGTCCTTCTAACCCAACACACTCAAGCACCACTTCTGCCTGTAAGTGAGACAGCGCCCGCACTGTCCCAGGCAAACTTGAAGGGATTCTGCAGGCTGGCAAGGCATGGGTTAAAGGCTCAGTGTGTGTGTGGGGGGGGGGGGGGTTGTCCACCGGGCATGTCCACCTGGGCAGTCTCCTGACAAGACAACTCCACTTGAAACTCTCTTGCCCTCACAGTGTAGAGAAATGCTGAACTCACAAAAACAGGGTACACCCAGGAACACCTTACTCTGCTTTTCCCACCTCTGGCTGCCGCACCTGATAGGATTCAGCCTCTCACAAATGCCTGGCTTGTAAAAAGGAAGGCACAAAAACACAGCCTGTTACCAAGCACGGAGTCAGCGAGAATGCAAGCTGGCCATGCAGTGGGTCCTCGGAGTGTCAAGGTGGTCAGAAGCCTGTCCTCTGCTGGCAGGGCCTTGACAGTCGGGATCGAGTGGTATTTACAGAGCATAGATCCTAGATAGGGGCCTGGATGCTTTCCATGGCACTTTGGAGAGGCCAGGAGGTAGAAGTTTTATCGAATTCTTGCAAGAGCACTGTAGAGTGTTATTAACCCATTTTGTTAATAGAAAAACTGAAGCTCAAACAAGTCATAAAGCCACTGAGCTGAGTCAGGCACTGGGGAAGTGCTCAACGTAAACTGATGTTTACTGATAAAAACTGATGAGGTTAGATATTGATTCGGTGTGGTCCCCGTAACCTAAAGCTGATTCCATCCAGGCCCAAGGCAACCACAGTTTCAAACATGCATTTTATCAGTCACGAATCCTAAACAGTATTCTAGAAACTACACCTCACTGCCTCATTAAACAGCATAGACAACAGTTCTGTTTTAAATGTGAGGAGACCGATGGTCAGGTAACCCAGATCTCTGGAAATATGATGGCAGGATTCAAATCAGACATGACCCTAGATCTCATGGTGCCCCTGGCTTACAGAGGACTAGAGCTGCATGGGATCAGTTTATTTCTACTAGTGGAATCTTTACATTGTTACAATGAAAAATGTCAATCCCTCCTCAGAATGCTTTTGTTGATAGTGCAGGCCTGGAACCCTGCAGGGAGAGAAGTGTGTGTGTGGGTGGGTGGGTGGGTGGGGGGTTCAGGCAGGGAAGTGCAGGATGTGGGAATAGAGCCGAGGTATGAGGGACATCAGAGTAGAGAGAGATTAAAGATAATGTTGGGATGGGAAATCCTGGGACTATGAGTTATTCTTCAGGTAGCCACAGAAACGGGTCTAAATGGGCTCAGAACTCACTCCTTTGCCTAACAACACAAACCAACCGGGCAGAACTTTGGCATCCAGAAGCTTCCAACACACAGTTAGAGTACACTCTCTTAACCTGGAGGGTCTGGGATCAGGTTGTTCCCAGTGTCAGAGCCACGGAGGAGAACACGATGTTTGTTGACACTGCACTTCTGTAGCATCATATAAGGTGCCAAGCCTTGAGCTGCCTTTGGTTTTGGTACTTCCTCAAGTGAAGGTGCAAACAGGTTCCTGCCCGTGAGACTGCACGAGAAGAGTCTGTCCTAGGACTTAGTGATGTCATAGTCCTTACCTTAAAAAACAACATCTGAAACACAAGTTCCCTAGATCTCAGCGAGAGTCTCTATCTTGGGAAGCAAGGAGGGTGGCTCTGAGAAATGACATCTGAGAACGATCTCTGGCCTCTACATGCATGCACAAACATAAACGCACATGAACACACACACACACACACACACACACACACACACACACACACACACACACACACACTAAATGGAAACCATTGACACAGAAAAGGAAAAGAAGAAATTGTCTTGCTCTTCCTGATTGACATTCCCAACACGCTGGAATATAGAATGTGAAATTAATGCTGCTACTGTTTGCTCTGGATTTTCTTATTAGACTCAATCTCAACACCTCTCATGGCTGGCTCCTTCAGAGAACCTAAGTTCTCATACAGACCCATTGGCCCACCTGTGTAGCTTTCCCCTGCCACTTTCTGCCTCCTTGCACCTGCCCATGCATAGACTACAGCCATGGCTTCGGAGCAGGTCTGGGATACTGCAGGGGATGCTGTGGTATTCTGCTGAGATGCCCATTCTGCATCAAGGTGACTTCCAGGCCACAAGGCTACTTCCTTTTGAAGGACAAATCTTTTTCAGGGATTGTGCTTAACTAAAGTGTGCTTCCTTGCTCTAGCTAGATCCTTTCCAAGAAGCAGCCTCCATCAGTGACACTCTTGTCTCCTTATCCCACTTGATATAATCTCTGAAGGGCTACCCCAGCTTTAGAGTCTGCTTGGGACTGTCCAAACAGCCTGTTACTCCTGCATCATTGCTCAGTTCCTACACCATTCTCTCCATGTGCCACAGTCCCTCACAGGTATGCATCCTAGACTATGTCCCAAGCATACTGCCAAGTACCAGTCTTAGATAACTTCCCAGGATACCCAGTCTCCAACCTCCAACCAGCAGGGTGATTGGGAAATACCTGGACACACACTGCCTGCTTCTTCTTCTGAGGTCATGACATTCAATGCATTATTCATTTTGGAATGGAATCAGACTATGCACAGAATATTCTCCCCTGCAGTTGGCCCACAGTCTATACTCAACAGATAGTGGCCAGCTGTGGTGGTAAGAAAGCATCTGTTCACACCCTCTTGTATTACCCCTTCTCATTCCTCCATAATGGGGGACACGACTGGATTTGCAGGGTATCTGGTTAAAAATGGTGGATTCAATTCAAACATCTGTGCCTGTCTCAGAATCTACTAAAAGTCTACTATCTGGAAGAAACGCTTACTGGGTGATCAAGAAACCATTGGAAGGTGGAAGGTGGCATCTCCTGACTTGGCAGAGTGCGACACCCCAGAAGAGGAAGGGACTGAAATGAGTCAACATACATGGTGGAAACTGGGCATGGGAAGGAGTTGGCGGAGATATGAGTGAAATGGTGAGGACTGGAGGAACTTCACTGTGACCTCATGTGATGTTCCAGAAAGCACCTCCCTCCAGGCAGCCAACCCATCGCCACCTCGATAACCACAAGATGAATGAGTGAATGAATGAATGAATGAGCAGGTAGATGTTGGATGGATAAATAAATGGCTAAATGAAAAGTGGATGGATGGATGGATGGATGGATGGATGGATGCAGGGATGGATGCAGGGATGGATGGATTAGTGAATAAATGAATTCATCAAGAACTGAACAAGTAACTATGCAGCTGTTTGGGAGCACTGCTTGGCACATTTCACACCAAAGGGAAGGCATGCTGTGGACATGACTCACTAGTGGTCACTCAGACTTTAAAAATACACACATTCCTTGTCAGAGCTGGCAGGAAGTTTCTCTCCCTGGAGCAGAGCTCTCTGCCTACCTAATACTGTGTGAGGTGTTAACTACATTATCTGGAAATACCCCTATGACTAATTCCCATCCCTTATCCGGAGGAGGAGAAAATGGTCTGTAGTGTGAATGCCCCAGATTCCTGGTCAGTTTATGTAAGGCATTTCAAGCCATTGCAGTATTTAAAGCCATTTTTAGCTTCAATCACCTGATGTGTGGTGAGCCCAGAATACCTGATCTCTCACTCCCTAAAACTCCCTGTTTTTCTACTAATTTTATTGAAAGTGGTTACTGCACTCTAAGTACTTCCCATTGAAGAGAAGGCTTATGAACACACATCCCAACAGTAAATAGATGCCTGTGCAGTGAATTCTCCTGTCCCATCTCCTAGGCTCCTTCAGCTCGGATACCTTGAGCTGATCCCAGCTCTGCCAGGTGGTGGGTGGGTGATATTTATTCTTTGTCATGGCCTATTTGGTGGTTTTTGTACATTGAAAACTTTTCTGCTCAGCACAAATAGGATTAGATAGAAGCTTTTCCAAAATGATGTCTGCAGTGATCGAGTGAGACGAGCTCTGACTAACTGAATGTAAGAAAATGGGCCTTTTATTAAGCAGAGGAAGAGAAAGGCCCTTCCTCTGTGCAATGGAGCTACGTTGAAACACATGAAAAGCTCAGAAAAACAAAAAATCAGGGTGTGAGGCACCTTCTCAGAACCTATACTCTGATTTCACTTGCACTCTGGTTGCCTTTTCCCTCCCAGAAAGAGAAATCATCCCCCTCTTAACACCCTTTCCAGCATCTTACCGTACATTTGTGTGCTTTGAAAACATAATTTTGCTTAAATATATGGACAGATTCAGTCACAATTCAAAACCGTGTAGGTGCCACAAACAGGCTAATGATACCCATGAGTCCTCAAATTTCTTTGTAAAAGGTTGAGAGTAAATAGCTTAGAATCTGCAGGGTGTATAGTTACAAGAAATGATCCCACTGTTGTGGTGCCAAAGTAGCTACAGCTGTGTTCTGATAAAACTTTATTCACAAACATAGCCAGACAACATGATTTGGCCCGTGGACTGCAGTTTGCAGACCCCTTTTCTATGAAAATCAACCAATTTATCATCAGAGTTCACATTCTAAATGATTTCCCTTCCTTGATAAAATGGATTTGATGTCTCGTTCCAGTTTTATCCAAGATGAAAACATCGGAAGAACATTTTCTTTGCTTGTACTGAACCTAGTGCCTTGCACATGTTAGGTAAGAACTATACCTCTAAGCTCCAACTCCAGCACTAAGAATTCTTTTTCAGAGAGGTATCATGTATCCTCTGTTGACCTCGAACTTCCTATAACCTTGAATTTCTGATCCTTCTGCCTCCACTTCCCAAGGGCTTTGATGTCATCTTGTGCCACTATGTGTGGTTCATGCAGTGCTTTTCTCATTGTTGTGACAAATACTGACAGGAGCTACTTAGGATTTCTTTGGCCTCACTGTTTCAGGAGTGGTACATCATGACATGGAGGGTAAGACAGCTGGAGTAGCTCTGCTTGTGGGGGCATGCGGCTACTGGCATGCGGCTACTGTTGCTCACATCCATCATGGCTAGAGAGCTTAGTCTGGAACCAGGGCCGGACCGTTTCTTCAAAGGTCCACCTACAGTGGCCCACCTCAGTCAGCCAGCCAAGCTTTACTTTCTGCAGGTTCCGTAACTCCCTCAAACAGCCTTGCCAGTTTGGCAGCAATGTTCAAACACGTGAACCTGTAAAAAAACTAAAAAAAAATTAATATCCTCTGTCCCCACTCCATTCTATCTTAAAACTAAGACATGTATAAGGAGTTAAATCACCTAAAAAAGACACTTGGCTTAGATCAATTTCAAGATGGAAAACAGATGCCCTAACTCTTCTTACGGGAAGGAGGCAATGATTTTGTGTTCCAAAGATTTCAATACAGACAAGCAAATCAGAGAGATAGAATGGAAGCCCCACTCTCTCCTGCTCCTCATGTCCTGGTCAACGGCTATTAGAAAACATAGTCTCAGACCTCTTGGATTGGAACAGGAAGCACTATGGATAAACATTCTTTGAGAAATATGCTTTCCTAACAGAGGCCTCTGCAGTCTGCTCAGCCAGGTCATCCGGAAGCCAACACACCATGCTAGCAAGAGAATTCCCCACAGGGCTGAGTAAAATCATTTGCTGCAAGGATCCAAATCCCAAGAAGCCAAGTAAAAGCCAGCCTCAGTAGTGTGAGCATCAGCAGCTGCAACACTCCTACGACTGAATGGGTGTCAGAGACAAAAGCATTCCCAGAAGCCCTCGGGGCAGCTACCCTGGAGGACAGGGCAGAAAACCAGCCAAGGGACTCCAGTGCAAAGGTAGAAGATGAGGACTGACCCCAGAGCTTATAATCAGACCTCCACATGTGCTCTGGGGCATGTATGTACCTGCACTTACACAATGAATGTGCACACATATGCACATGCACACAAGGACAGAGTCCCAAGCCCAGGCACCACCGATGTCTTCCTGTTGATGTGGATTTTTTTCTGTGTAGTAATTTTTTTTCATCATCACCACCAAGCCCCTGTCAACTCTTCCTCGCAAAATGTGAAGGCTTTCAGCTATGTGTCACAGTACAGATTTGAGTGCAATAAAGACTATAATTATTGATCGTTTATGAGAAGTAATATTTTCCCTCTGGTGCATGCTAGCTCGGCTGTTCACAAGCAAGTGTGAATACTAATCCTAAGGTTGCTGCCAGCATCCCTCGGGGCCTCCTCCATGACAGAAACAGAGAAGCAAGAGGTGACAGCTCTGAGCAGGCCCAGGCTCTCCATCTGTGACCCCTGGAGATCAATGCGAGTCTGGCAGGGGATTTGGAAATAAAAGTGGTGATCTGCTGGCACGGGTTAAACATCAGGCCTCTGTGCAAAGAGATTTGGAAGGCTCAACCCAGCACACGCGACTGTGCGTCCTAGAGATCCCGCTTGGCAACAGATGGCTTGCAAGGGCTGAATTGCTATATAAACATTTAACTGAAAGTTTGATCTCCTAAGTGTGGAAAATTAGGCAAAACAAAAGGAAAATGATTCTCAGAGGCACTTCAATTAGTAATTTGTAATTTCTCTGACAATGCATGCTGTGTTCCATACCCGTGCAAATGTCCCCCAGTAAAGGAGTTGTGGAAATCTTGAAAAGAAATCCAGATACTAAATGAAGTCATATGATCACCCAAAAGAGGGCACATCGACCAGAGACATGTGCTTTGCAACATCAGTCACGACTCCGAGCTGTGTCTGAAACCACAGACAAGGAGTCAACCAGCACCTGCCTCCCAGACCTTTCCTGTCTGGCATGGAGGCCAGGAGGGAAGTCTTCCAATTTTGGTTCACCCAGCTCTGCTCTCTGTACTCTCATCCCCTCTCCTGTCTCTAGCTCAGGATCCTTTCTCTGTCTCTGTCTCTGTCTCTGTCTCTGTCTCTGTCTCTCTCTCTCTCTCTGTGTCTGTTTGTCTATCTGTCTGTCTATCATTCTGTCTGTCTGTCTATCTGTCTGTCTGTGGCGCATACCAGGAAGAGAATACATGAAAGAAATTACTGCACTTTACCACTGTCAATCAGGGGCCATCTGGGGAGGAGAAAGGAGAGCCACACAGGAAGTTGGGGGAGGGCTGGTGCCTGGGGGAGCACCACTGCACCCAGAGATAAGTGTCAAGTGAGCTTCCTCACATCTGAAACCCATGTCCTATGCAGAGGGAACATTTGCATCTGAGGCAGAATCATTCATAGTTTTATTTTTCTTCTGCTTTTAGTAATATAAAGAAAAAATGGGAAGACTTCAGAGACTAGAGAAAAATTCAGTGCCTAGGAAGTATTCAATAATGCTTGTGAAATCTAGGTTTGGAGCACACTCTAGCCACATTTCTGTTGCTGTGATAAAAGCAATTTAGGAAAGGAAAGCATTCACTAAGTTTACAGTTCTGGGTTATAGTCTATTACTTTGGGTAAGTTACTGAGGCAGGAGCTTGAGGCAGCTGGTCTCACCACATTCACAGGCAAGAGCAAGGGTCAACACACCCATGCTGTCAACTTGCTTGCTGCCTGTGCTCAGCTAGCTTTCTTGTTATACAATTCAGGACCATCTGCCTAGAGAATGGTGCTGCTCACAATGGTTCTTCCTCCATCAGTGAACAATCAAGACAACCCCTGACAGACATGACCATAGGCCAACCTGCTCTAGATAATCTCACTGAGCTTCTCTTCCAGGGTGATTCTAGGCTGTGTCAAGTTGTCAGTTAAAACTGACCAGCACCGGCACTAAAATGTTATTGGTGGTAATGATATCATTGTATCACTGTTGGTGAATTTGATTAGCTTTCATGAAAAATTCTGTGCAGTGTGGAAACACAGCTTTAAAGGTCATCCTCAGAGACACAGAAAGCTTTAGGCCAGCCTGGGATACATGAAACCATGCCTAAAACTTCCCTATCACTGAAGGAAACACAGCAAAGAATATGAACAAAACTCTATGTGGTGATTATTGGTATTAACTACTCTAAGGAAGAGGAAGCAATTTCTTCCTGTTTAAGGAATTTTCCAGAGTCATCTTAGTAAGTGGGTTTAAACCCAAGAAATTGAGTTCAGAGTCTATGAGTCTATAATTACTGACTGGGAACTTTCCAGAGTCCTTTTAGATTCTGCTCTGAGCACTAAAACATTAAGTCTTGTCTTTTACTGAGTGACTTACATTTTCTGCAGCGCTCTTGGTTTTGAAACTGCACTGTGACTCTTTGACACCTGTCAGACTACAGGCCTCCTTTGGACTCAGGGACAATTCATATGGTGAGCCTGCAGTAAAATGTTACCTCACTGAAAACTTGGCCCAGGGGAGGAGATTGGGGCTAGGGAGTGAGGAGTGAGACTGTGGAACATGCTGCCCTGAGGTTCAGTTTCCTGATCCTTGGAGAGGTTGGGATGACAAACAGAAAGTACCTAGCTCAATACATCAGGTTTTCCAAAATGGCAACTGTCCTGTCAGCATTAGCAAGAGCACCGCCATTACCATTAGCCATGAGCCAAAATATATCCAAAATATATGTTGAAGACCTTTGCCTTGGGGTGTTACCTTATTTGAAAACAGACATAACTGTATTAGATTATAGAGGTAATTAGTGAAGATGAAATCACATCGGAGTGGGGTGGGCCCTGGACCTCCTGAAGACTGCTGTCCTTGAAAGTAGGGGAGACACACACAGCAGATGCCAATGGGCAGAGGGGCAGAGGAGCACTGAGTGCTGCCAAGGTTGCAGCAGGAGCTAGAAGGACCTGCCAGAGCCTTGACCTTGGACCTCAGCACTTAGGATCATGGTTTCTGCTTTAAGCCCATCCAGCTCATATGCTTGGAGTATAATCCTCAGTGCAAGTATCTATGGACCAAGTAGCTTTATTAGCATTCTCCCTGGGTCCAGGCCACTCCTTATCAACTTCAAGCAGTACAGAATAGTCCTGAGTATATTCTAGAATGCTCATGCCTTGAGTCATAGGCAAGACCATGTGTGGCAATACAAGTCATGTGAAGGATCCAAAAAGATTTTAGAGACATACTCGAGGATATCAGCTGTATTAACACACACACACACACACACACACACACACACACACACACACACACACACACTCCTTCATCCTCAGCTTCATTCCTTCCCTGACTCCTTCCACCCGTGGCCTTCTTCCCCAGCACAGAGAAGGATCACCTAGAGCAGCATCTTGCAAACATCCATTCATTATCAGACATCTCATAAACGGACCATGTGCTAACCTTGCAACCCACCAGGAAAGATGAAGACATGCTTGTTTCTGACAGGGATCAGTTCAGAGAGGCCTCCATCTGTTCCGAGGTTACCTGGGTGACGGAGTGCCTTGTGGGTGGTGGGGGCAGGCCACAGGGGTGTCTCCCTTATCTAATAAATAATATGGACAAAAAGAATTTTTCAAGAACAACAACAACATCAAAACAAAACAAAACAAAAACAACACACACACACACACACACACACACACACACACACACACACACACACACACACACACACAATGGCCCCAGGGGAAAATACGGTCAAATACACCTAAGTGTAACCTTTTTCCAAGAATCCTATAAATAAGTAGGAGTGGGAAGGTGGGTGGCACACCAGGAAAGCACTAAAGCTGGATGAGGTTGAAGGTTGGTTTCCCAGGGAGATTTCCTCTGCTCTGATTGGATAAGGGGTGTTTCCTGTCTGATTCAGTGGCTTGACCAGAGAGCAGGACTGTTTAGGACTAATTCTGAGCTCAAGCACTCTGAATGTAAGAAAATAACTAGCTTGCCCTTTGATTCACAGAGGGGAAGGGACTTCTCCTGCTCAGCTTTGCAAACGGGTCAATAGTTCAAGAAAACACATCTGTGGTTTTTCTCTTCTCTAGGTCTTTAGGCTCACAGGGAGAAGGACGGACACCATTCTCCAGGCAATTATTTTTGTGTTTCCTGGTTCTTAAAAACATCATCAATGTTAGTGCCAGGGACAGCTCTAACCTTATAATTCTTTAACGTTTAGAAAGAAGCCTCTTAAAGTCAACAATTATCCAAAAATAGCTATTCCTTCATGCTTTCTTGACTGATAACCTTTCATCACCTTCCCCCCCAGAGCCAACTGTATCATCGCCAGGAGCATGGGGGAAATGGGAATGAAATTAGCTGGAGGAGTTATCAGCCCTGGCTGCCTTTAGTTCCTCCTTTTCTGGCTGCTATCTTTGTCTTCCAAGACTCCTCTTCTTCTGGGAAAGGTGGTTCAATCCCAGGGTCAGATATGAGTCACCAAGGTGCTGGAAGGTTGAGCCAAGAGGAGGAACCATCTTGATTCCCAGGAGTAGCAGGTACAGGCTGGCACTGTGGGGTTAGTATTACAGTTACAAAGCCTGGTCAGGGATCGATTGTAAGAGCCATGAGGACAAGAGCTTGGTCAATGTCCTTTAGTCAGTGTGTAACAAAAATGGTAGGGATATCAACGGCATGGAGGTTGGTGTACTTCTCACAAATGAGCCTATTGATTTCAGGTCTCTGGCCTTATAAACTTGTTTGGATGCTGAGCACATTGTTACTGCTTCCCATCATGTGGGGTATTGAAAAGCTTTGGTTGAACAGGTGAGTGGAAGTTCCTCTGTGCAAATCCATTTCTTTTGATTCTCCCATCTAGACTCCTAACTAATTGTGCCTGCTTCGATGCATTTGAGTGATTCAAATCAAAGGTGCACGTGGCAGCATTTGGAAGGGCAAGGTCACCAGTCTGTTCAGATGATTTCTCAGTGACTGCTGCTGGTAATGGTGGTTACGTTGTCCCACTCCCTGGAGAATACTTGGCAGTGCCCATGTTTGCCTCCTCTAGAGAAAGTTCTGGCAAAGAAGTGCCCTTAAGACACAGCCACAGAGATGAGGAGGCCTGAGGAAGTGAGAGCGGCCACTCCCACTGTACTAGTGATGTCCCCGATTGCTGTGGCCAGATACCTGGCAAGCCACTGAAAGGAGGAAGGGTTTCTTCGGCCTTATACTGTAAAGAGATACCATTCATTATGATGGGGAAGACACGGAGGCATGAGTGTGAGGCAGCTGATCGCACCGTGTCCACAGTCAGGAAACGAAGTGTGGACCGGAAGTCGTAAGCCTCACCACCGAGTGACCCGCTTCATCCAGTGACACTTTCTAACCCCTACATCTAATCTAAAACAGTGCTGCCATGTGGGGACTAAGTACGTAAACATATGAGCCTATGGGAGATATGTCACATTCAAACCACGTCAACCGCCTCCAAAGCATGGCTCTGGAGTCATTTGCTGGAGATCTCTGAGGATATAAATAGGAGCAATGAGAGACAGTAATAGAGCCAGTGGCACTTGGAGGCAGGAGCGCAGACTTGAAAAGCACAAAAATACTGATTCACATTCCAGCTATGCCATGATCCTGGTTGGGTTTTGTCAACTTGACACAAACTTCTGGAAAGAGGAGATTTCATCTGAGGAAGTGCTTCATCAGATTGGCCAGTAAGACAGCCTATGGGGCATTTTCTTGATTAATGATTGATGTGGAAGGGCTCAGTCTACCGTGAGTGGTGCCATTTCTTAGCAGGCAGGCCTGGGTTATAAGAATCTGCTTTCTTAAGCAGACTGGGCAAATAATGGGGAGCAAGCCAGTAAGCAGCATTCCCTTGTGACCTCTGCATTAGTTCCTGCCTCCAGGTTCCTGCCCTGACCTCCTTTCTTGGTGGACTAAAACCTATAGGATTAAACAAACCCTTTCCTTCTCAAGTTGCTTTTGGTGACAGTCTTTATCACAGTGGCAGAAAGCAAACTAAGACAGAAACTGGTCCAGGATCCTGGGGTACTGCTGGGATAGACCTGACGGATGACGCTGTTTGGGGGAAGCCTGCAGGACTTTGGGACTTTGGGTTGGGAAAGCCATTGAGTGTTCAGAGCTTAATGGGCTTTCGTGGGAGTTTGGAAGGTAGGAAAGCTGGAAGAGAGGCAAATGATGATGGCCTGGCTTGTGATGTTTCTTTCAGAGGGAAGCAAAGACTCTACCAGAGTCATTTGTATGATATTTTGAATTAAGAATGTATGTTTCTGGTGTGTGGTTGAAGAATCAGACGTGATTCACAAGAGATCAGAACCACTGATATGAAACCTTTATTTTACCAAGACAGTCTCTTAGCAGCTTTCAGATCTACTGGTCTATTAAATGTTGTGTGCCTCAGCTTCTTCATCAGTAAGTTGGGTGCAATAGCAGAACATACCTCGGTGAACTGATACGATTGTGAAATGAGCTAAAGATGGCAAAGCCCGAACAGTTATTTATTACATTTGTTATGTAGTTAGCATTAGCACTACTTAATATGCACAACTTAACATGAACATTCAGCTAAGATTCATGGCTGATATGCTCACAGCACTGCAGAAGAAGATTGACGGAGCAGGAAACGGCCCCAGAGATTACAGGCAGCACGCCAATTTCAGAAACCTAAGAGATGAAGGCATGTTTTCTAACGGAGGAAATACTGTTTAGTCTTTTTCAGTCCCAGCTTCTGTCTGCTCACTAGACATCTTCTTCTCTCTTCTTTTCTTTCTTCTAGTGTGTCCTTCTGTAAGGACAGAGACCATGATGTTTTAGGCACTACCTCTGCCACACGGTTGGCCCGGCTTTGTGACCCCATTAGATTACCAAGGGAAGAAAGACAATCCAACTACCTGGATACCCACAGGCAGTGGGCAGAGCCATCCTGGGACCACCAGTGTCTTCTCCTTCAGGAACCTTCTACCTGCTCTTCTTCAGGCTGCTTTGGTTATAGCTGTACCTTGGCCAGCAATGGAGTGCTCTCAATGACTGCTATACAGAACCACCCTAACAACCCTCCTCCTGAAGCATGTGCATTGGTTAGGGCCTGTGTCTTCTGATCTGCATACCTCATGTCCCTAACCGTCTCTGTTCTTCTGTCCTCAAAGCCCCCCAACCCCCACGCCCAGCCTGCTTTCCTGTGATCCATGCCAGCCTGGAGGTTTTTGTTAAAAGTTCTTTTGCCCAGCTGGAATTATAGAAAACACAAGCACATCCATTCATGGATATTTTGTGTACACACACACACACACACACACACACACACACACACACAGTGCTTATTCTTTGCCAGACAAACATTAACTCAGAAACAGCGACTCATTTTCTCCTCATAACAAAATGATGCGTCAGGCATTATAATTATCCCATATTTATAGTAAAATAAAGACATAAAGAGGTTAATAACATGGCCAAGGTCACAAGCCCGCAAGAGGCGGGGTCAGGGTTTGAACCCAGTCCTCCTGGCTCCAGAATCCTGGCTTTTAAACACTCTGTTATTCTACTTTAAAACCACGAATAACCCCACTAACCCCATTATAATAGGCCCAGCTAATTACTTCCCCCCTCATCTCCCTCCAATCCCAGCTGAGAACCACTACACTATCACTGAGGTCTTACAGGAGAAGCCCATACACAAAGATGCCATGTGTTTAAGACAGACATGGAATTAGAGACAAAAAGTAAATTCAAATACTGAGATGGAGATTTATGTGTGAAAAGGGAGATGCGTATGTGTCACAGCCATGCAGTCTTGGTTGTCAGACGACCAGCATGATGCTGGGACCCAAATTCCCCCCAGGGTAGTAGACCTCCCTTTATACTCCAGGACTGTACCATCCCAATCAGGAAGCCTGCTCCTGTTGGGAAACAATGGTTATGAGCAGATAAAAATGAAACATGGGAAGGAAGAAGCCTTCCATGGGCCCTCAGAAGAAGCTCTCATCTCTCCTAGCTGGCTGGAATAGGCAGAGGTCATCCTCGGGGGTGAAGAGGATGAAGGGATACCCTTCGATGCCCTTTGGCTAGACATAATTTGTTTCCTTCAGAATCCACTAGTTGCTTGGCGATGGTGAGAAGGAAGGATCATTAATGTGTCTGTTACTTTTCCAGTTGCTGTGATTAAATATACACACCTCAGCAAACGCAAGTTCAGAGAGAAAGAAATCATTTTGGCTCAGAGTCCATCACGGTGGGAAGCAGTCAAAGCTTAGAGCAGCTGGTCACATCACATGCACAGTCAGGAAGCAGAGAGAGATGAACAAGTGCTCAGCTCACTTTCTCCTTTGGGTTCAGGCAAGGATCCCAGCCCACAGAAATGGTGCTGTCCACAGCTCAGATGGGTCTTCCCACCTAATCGGGAAATCCCTCACAAGGTGTTGAGGGACTTGTCTCCTAGATCACTCTAGATACTGTCAAGCTGACAATCAGTATGAACCATTGCAGCTACTGAGCTGTGCTCAGGTTCGGTGTCATCGAAGTTATATTGATAACAATATAACGGAATAACTTCAAGGGTGGAGGCTACCATTGGGAAGAGTTGTAACTGCCTATGGATACAACCCGCAGTCCAAATCTGTCCTGAGATTGTCAGTATCTTGAGACAAAACAAACAAACAAACAAACACACCACCAACAACACTGTGGCCCCTGGCTAGTAATCCTCCCTCTAAGTCCAAAGGAGGATAGAGATTCTTGCAGAAAGGGGTTCATCCTAGCTGTGTTTAAAAAGCAAAGAGCTGGAAGGCACCCAAAGGCACTGTGATAAGGGAAAAAGAGTCAACTTTGGAACAGCTACGAGATGGAGAACTTGGCAGTCAATTAAAAAAAAGATCCTTTGCAAAGAGTTTTTGATAATATGAGAAATGCTTACTTGTGTGTATGCTGAGTAAAAACATAAGATTAAGTCTACCTGATCTTTGACCCAGAAATCAAACTGTACTTTGAGACTATATCGTACAAAATTAAAAACAGCGATGTGTGAGGACCAATGGAAAAAAAAAACAAAAACGTGTACTATTTGTTAGATGCCCTACAACCGTGTGGTATTTGTTAAGAACTTAAGCAGCAGTAATAGCAAAACTAAAGAGTGCACTGGTAGGGTAATGCTTGATTTAATTGGGGTTACTCTGTATCACAGACTAGTATGTAATCATTAAATAAAAACATCATCTATATGTGTACTATACATATTGTTTACCAACAAGAGCATGTTTTAAACACACACACACACACACACACACACACACACACACACACACACTCACACAAATGCATATATAACCTGTGTTTTTCCATGGTCACAAAATGTCTATAATTGCCACTTAGCAACAGTGACTAACATAACTTTTCTTCCTAGGACTTCACTTGGTTAAACTTCTTTAAAGAGCTTAGTAATTAACATGGCAGTGTAAAAATCCGACTGCAGTTTAGAAGCAGGGTACACGATATGATCTCAACTGCACTGGAATATGGGAGTGGGGAAGGTAAGTGAGATGCCCTTAGATGCCCCGTTGCTTATTATTTAGTGTGGTAAATAAAGTAGTGGCTATTTTATTACAGAAAGTTTGCTGCTGTTGTTCTTTATGTTTTCTAAATTTCCCATTTGGAGTGTTTGTACTGGTATTTCAATCATAATAAATGAGTATGTGGGTAGCTTATTATACACAGACAGAGAGACAGAGATATAGAAGGAAGGAAAGGAGGGACAAGCAGAGGGAGGAAGGGAGGGAGGGAGGGATGGAAGGAGGGAGGGAATGAAGGCAGGGAGGAAGAGAGGGGAGGAGAGAGAGGTTAAAGGGGAAAGTAAGAAAGTGCAGAGTGACTGAAAAGTTGCAAGTAAGTATGCAAATTAAGCAAATACATTAAAGTGATGGTTTCCATTTTGTCTCCACACCTTCAACAGCTCTGGATTCCTGTTCACACAATGCCACCTATCCCTATCTGCTCTCCTGAGTCTGAGAATCTACATGGAGGCTTAGGAAGACACACAGCTAACCTGCTTGGAGAGGCAGCAACGGCAGCACCACTGTACTGCACAGTTTATCTGCATTCTGGAATGAGTGAAACACTCTGAAATTAATATCTGATGAAGAAATAAAGCTGTTAACGGGACAGATTTACAGTATTCAGATTACTATTGATCCATGAAGTACACAACTAATAAAAGCCTTCCTGGTATGACTCTGCATCGTGTTCGCCTAAGCAAATTATCTCTAATAAACAAATATTACAAGGACCCAAGGAAAAATGCCAATCTATAAATTATTGCGCTCTCTCTCTCTCTCTCTCTCTCTCTCTCTCTCTCTCCCTCCCTCCCTCCCTCCCTCCCTCCCTCCCTCCCTCCCTCTCTCTCTCTCTCTCTCTCTCTCTCTCTCTCTCTCTCTCTCTCTCCCCCGTCTCCCAGATCTCCTTCTCTTATGACAGAAACTAATGTTAGTCTCTAACACCTACTTTTGTGTGTTTTTTTCCCAAGTGTTCAGATCCCCCAAATCTCTTCTAGCCCAGCAGAGATCATTCCTCCTCACATTGGGTACAACATCACGACTCAATTCCATTTCCCAATAAACAATTCAACAAAATCCAAAAGACAACTATCATTTTCTAAGGGGCAATGTGGAGGAGGGGGACGAACTTAGTCTAGGATCCCCAAAACATGAACTCTTAACCTGGGCCTGCTTCATTGCTTGTGTGACCTTGGACAGGTATGTACCTCTGGGCCAAATCAAGATTATAGGGTAACACCATTTGACTACAGTGTTCAGACATCTCATCATCCTTTTCACATACCCAATAGAACTCTGAAAGTCCAGGATTAAAAGGTTCTGGCACTTTTCCATCCTCAAGTCTTCCTGCGTCACTAAGCCTGGCCATACCAACACCCCTGAATGCCAAAGAAGGACCAGGTCATAGATTGAGAATGGTTCAGATCCAGTAAGGAAGAATCTCAGCAGATCCTAGCACTGAAGGAACC
Organism: Peromyscus californicus insignis; assembly: GCF_007827085.1. Taxonomy (NCBI): domain Eukaryota; kingdom Metazoa; phylum Chordata; class Mammalia; order Rodentia; family Cricetidae; genus Peromyscus; species Peromyscus californicus. The sequence continues at coordinate 95,508,373 of NW_026294606.1, forward strand.
AGAGGTGCGGGTGCTCCAACACCCTCATTTGAAGGTAATTTGAGGGCTGTCTTCCTTCTAGCCATGCTGAAGGGTACAGAATGAACACGCAGGATCACATGTCTGGGGTTCTCATTCGTCCAGATTTTAACTGCTGAATCTCATTTCACACCCTGCAACCTCACAACCCATCCTTGGCAAATGTTACAGTTGACTGGTAGAAGGGGCTAGGAAGGGTATCTGAGGCGTGTACTCAGGATCAAAGGTGATGGGCTAACATTAGCTGTCACACTCAGCATCAGTTAAACCACACACAAGATGAAGGAATGCTATCATGGGTTTGTATATGCAACATTAATCATACTTGGATTTGATCCAGGTACACATGCTTCTTTGGCCTTTAGACAAGTTATTTTTACATCTCTTGAGTTTAATTTTTGTACTTTGGGCATGTGACGCTTTTACTGTTTTACTTAGTGAGACTGTTAATTTCTGGGGCTTCCTATACATGTTACTTAGTGAGACTGTTAATTTCTGGGGTTTCCCATACATGTGCCCAGCAATTCACTGGTTCCCTGGCCCTCAGGCAGACTCAGAGGTCCTGGTGACAGAGCGGTGGGATTAAGACAGCAGGCTCAATCCTCTCCCCACTGGTTGCACCTCTCAGGGACACAAAGATCCACATTTTTCCTAGAGAATTATGTACAGTAAATGGGAAATAACAATATTCACATCTCTAAATAGCTCTGTGAGGTAGCATGAAACTGTATTTTGAGTGATGTATTTAAAAAAATAAATTTCTATTATCTGAAAGGAAGTAAGCAAAGAGGGGGGAATGTACCTGGGAAGTCAGTCACCTGAGTTTTTACTTGGTAATAACATTCTACATTCCAAATGGAGCATTTGTCACATGTGCCCCTGGTGTTCTTACAGAGCTAGTTACTTAAAATTAGACCAGGAATTCTTCTTCTATTTATCTTGAAGATAAAGAGGCGTTTTAAGATTTAAAATTGGTCAACTCAATAAGGCCCAGAAGACAAATCTTACCTACTTCTTGTTTTAATGAACGCAGGTTTTGTTTTGTTTTTTAAGAAAAGAGATACAGTCATTCATTTTTATATTATCTGTGATTGCTTCCTGCTATGATGGTGCTGTGGTCTGAACGCCAGTGTCTCTCCAAAATTCACGTACTGAAAAATGTTTCCCTTGAATCGATAATGTTAGAAGGTGGGGCTCTTAGGAAGTAGTTAGGCCATGAGCGTGGGGCCCTCTTCTATGAGATTAGTGTCCCTACAAATGATGGCTCCATTAACCTCGGCCACCACGTGAGGCCAAAGTGAGATGGTGCCATCTGTGAACCAGGAGATGGGTCCTTGCCTGTGAATCTGCTCACTCCTTGACCTTGGGCATTTAAGGTCCAGAACTTTGAAATGTTTATCATGGCTTATAGTATGGATGGTGCAACAGCAACTCAAAGGGTCAGATCCCCTGGAGCTGCAGATACAGATTGTTGCAAGCTGTTCAACTTGGGTTCTGGGAACCAATTTCTAGTTGTAAGAAAGAGCACATAATGCTCTCAGCCACTGAGCCATCCCTCCAGCCCTGGAGTTGAGTATTTTTGACATAGGACCTATGGTCTAAAATAGTCACTATCTGTGACTTTACAGAAAAAATTAGCCAAGGCTTCTTGTATAATAGCAATTCAGGTTGAATCTGCTCAGCATGACTTCAACCCTAGTAAAGAGGGGCTCTAACAGCCTATTCCTTGTGGAAGAAGCTTGGGACCAGAGAAAGGGTCTTGGCTGGGTTGATCCCCGCCCCTCACTCCATCATTGCCCACTTTTGCATAACAGCTGGTGATCAGAGGCAATGGAATAGATGGAAGGTGGAGGGAGATGGGTTCCAAGGAGCTGAAATGACACCATAAAAGCTTTGCCACATTGCTTTTACCAGCCGGCATCAGCTGGGAGGAGCCTGGCCCCCAGAGGTCAGCAGAAGTGTGTAAAAGGCTTGCCATCAAAACCTGCTCAGGGAAAGAGAACAGGAAAGAAAGGGGGGGGCATTAAATGACAAAGAGGGTACTTTGAAAGAATTTTTTCCTAGAGGAAGCAAGCAATGAGGCCAGGGAGGAATAAATGGTGTAGAAATGACAGTCGCTCTTTCGGTCGGTCCACAGCTGCACTCGAGGGCTGATAAGCCCCGCCGTGTGTCAGCCCACCTCTCCCTGTTCATACTTCAATGTGAACTTTACAGGGAAAGGGGGACAGGAGGCAGCGAAGGGGAAAACAGTGGCTGCGAAGGACTTGTGCACGGGGTGTGAAGCCATTTCAATTTTATATTCGAAAGGACTCTGTAGGTGATCCCGTGAATGCAATTATGCCTACCTAATAAAAGCAACATATGCTAAGACAATTAAAAGATTTTATTATACGTCTCTTCATTGTAGTCCGGGTTAGGCGGGAGGAACGGAAACTGATGGGAGAGACAGGATGTATCTCTCTGGCAGGAAGGGGAGCCAAAGTCGAGGCCTGGACCTGCTGGCGGGGAAATGGATGGGAGAGATACACTTCTAACATAAAGATGAATTACGGACTGACTCTTCACTGGGGTGTTTTCACCTTGCAAAATGCCAAGGCTCTGGTTTCATGACTGTGTGATGAGGAAATATCGCTGAAGGGATCACACTACCTTCATAAAAGCCCTTGGCGTTTTTGGTGTGCAGCCATAAAACGAAGGTCTTCCTACAATGCCGGGGAGGGAAAAGGGTCTGTGGCTTGATTTGAAGTTTAATGACAGGGTGGTAAGTGGAAATCAAGCTAACATTCAGGTGTCCAATCATTCCCCAGACACATACTGAGAACCAGATAGTGGACTCACGCTTCTGGCAGAGACTAGGGAGTCTATGGAGCAGGAGGCAGTCAGTGTCCTCGAGGAGCCCTCTGAGCCCTTCCATTAAAAGAACAATGGTCCTTCGCTTTTCTTCCTTGAACAGAGATCCAGAATGAACTCATCTTGCCCTGCAGAGGGAGTCGACCAGTTCTCACCAATAAAAAGTGTTTAGGACTGGCGAGAGAGAGAACTGGAGATGTGACTCGGAGGCTAAGTGCACTGGCTTCTCACCCAGAGAAGCTAGGTTTGAGTCCCAGAATCCCCACAGCAGCTCACAACCTCTGAGAACTCCAGTCCCAGGCGATCTGACACTCTCCCCTGGCCTCTTTAGGCACAGTACATGATACATATTCATGCATGCCGGCAGGCAAAACACCCATACACGTAAAATGAAGGGTGAACTTTAAAGACTGGTGAGTGTCAGCCGGCTGGAATGCAGAGCCCACCAGGAAGAAAGGAGTTACTTCCTGAGTGGAGGCTGGGTACTGGCATCACCTCATGGAACATAGCTCCCACCTTCTAGAGCACCAACTCAGACTCTTTGGGTGTAGAAAAAAAAAATACAGCACTTGGAGGTTGAGCTATACAGCTTTCTGGAGTTACTTGTTATTGCAGTCTTGCCTATCCTGATATAGTCACTGTACAGATGAGCAAACAATTTCCATGAGAGCCACTTTAAGGGCTAGCAAGGTGACTCGGTAGTTAAGAGAGCTTACACTTCCCATGGATCTGAGTTTGGTTCCCAGAATCCACATTGGGAGGCTTATGACCACCTATAATTCCAACTCCAGGGGATTTGACACCCTCTTCTGGGTACCCTCACATGTGAACAAACACACACACACACACACACACACACACACACACACACACACACACCCATGTGTGCACACATGTAAACATTAATTAAAAAATTAAATAAACCTTTTTTTAAAAGTGCCATTCACGACTAAAGTTGGGAGCTCTTGGTGGGGTATGGAGATGTGCTGGAAACCCACCGCTGTACTCTCTGCTGCCTTGGGACACTGAGAAGGTAATACTTCCCTTCCATTTCAAAGGCATTAGCAAAGGGAATGACAAGCTGGAAGGGGAACTCAGGTGGAAGTCATGGTACTGCCAGAAGCTCAGAAGTGTGGAAGGATGTGGAGGGAGAGCATGATGTGTGGGCGGGAGGGGTAACTCTAAAGGGGTTCACCGGAAGCCACCACCAAGGGACTGTGAAAGGGTGATCCAAGGCAGAGCAGGTACCAGCTGTCTTTGGCCAAGATCCAAGTATGTCCTCCTCAGGTGGTAGCCACAGCTGGGTCAGATGTGGTCCAGAGAAGGTCATGGATCCTGAGTGCAGGGCTCTCTACCCCATTAGACCCTTTTTGCCAGGACTGACGACCAAATTAAGGACTGGTGAGCTTTCTATGGGGTCAGACCCATGGAGCTAATAATAGAGTCAGTTTATCATGTGATTCAGATAGAAGAGGGTCAATCGGCCCAGAACCACAGCTTTGTGGTTGACCTGGAGGCCACACAGAAACACAGGCAAAGCCCATCCAAAATAAAAGTAAAACCCACACAGAGAGAACTCTTACATCTTGGGCAATAGGGGACATGTGTATCGTCAGTTTGTAGAGTAGGAGCTGAGCTTCATAATGCAATGCTACACAAAGGCAGCAGTTTCTTATCCACTGAACATATCAGCAAGTCTCTAACACATTCGTTTTATTTTGGCCAGGAAGAGGAAGGCATAACAAAAATGAAAGCCATTAAGTTGGAGTGGACCGATCTTCGGCTCTCTGGGTCTTCCAAATTTCTGAAGTGAATATGGGAGAGTAGGTGTTGTCAAAGACAAGACACTGTATGGAGAGAGAGAAAAGAGCTGCATGATGATGTGAGACAGACCCAGGTAAAGAGTTCTCAGAGGTACTGGGGATTAACTCTAATAGTAAATGGGATAAATTATGCAAAGTAGAAGCATTTATGTAAAATAATATCTAGTAAAGGCTCAATAAAAGCTACTTTACTCAGCTTCTTTATATTCTTCTTAATAAGCATGATATTCTAGGGTAAGGTTATCAAATATATTTCTTATTACCATATAAAATTAACCTAATAATGTTCTCTAATTTTGTAAAATGCCACGTCCATGCTTCATTCTGCCTGCATTCTTTTTCTGAAAGAGAAACTCAACAGACATCAGTCTGATGCCTGTGTGTGTGTTTACATTAGTATACACACACACACACACACACACACACACACACACACACACACACACATACTGCAGAGGTGAGAGGTCAAGCCGGATGCTTTCCTCAATCACTCTCCACCCTGTCTTTTTGGACCTGGAACCTCCCAGTTTGGTTAGATTGGCTGGCCAGTGAGCCCTGGGAATTCTCCTGTCTCCATCTCCCTAGGGCTGGAATTACAGGTGCAAAGTTGCATCCCGTTTCTTTACGTAGGTTCTGGGGATTGAACTCAAGCCCTCCTACTTGCACAGTAAGCATTTTCTGCACTGAGCCTTCCCCACAGTCCACTCTTAATCTTGAAGAATTTGTCATGCTTCTCTGGGCCAGGCATTGATTGTGTTTCTGGGTGGGACACACAATTTCTCAGTTACTGCTTGGCAGCTGAGGCGACAGAGAAATGCACACCGCCTTGACAAGCCAGAGGCATCTGGCAGGAGGCTGAGCTGAGGAAGTTTGCTTTGCCTACGCACACGGCGGCAGCCCCATACGGGCATCTCGTCTAACGTACCCGGCACGACCTTTCCTGCTACAAACCCATGAGATTTGAAACCTCTCGGGACCAAGTTCAGAAAAACATTCTGGCTCCATGTGAGTATGACTAACCATTACATAGCCTGAAACTACTGTATCCTGCCAGTTTCCACAAGATTTTTCCCAGTAAAGCACCAAAAATTGAAATTTTTAAGATTCTAAAGCCAATGAAATACATTAAATACTTTGAGAAGTAAAAAACAAACAAAACCCCTTGGGCATAGACACAATATCACAGTTACTCTCTCTTCTTGTTCATCTTTAATCTATTTCATTTTCGTTTGGTTTTTGCTTGTTTGTGTTATCTTATTGTTGTTGTTTGTGGCTCATGCTGCCCTGGACTCACTAGATAGAACCAGTGGCCCTTTCATCTATTTCTAGTCAGACAATATAGTCCATTTTGAACCCCACTTTTGACACCCAACCTTTTATCATGAGTATTTTTCCCAATGGGCATTTTATTTTAGTGGATACATACTATTCCATAAATAGACCATGATTTATGTATCACCTCCCTGTCATTGAACTTTCAAGTTGAGATTACACTTTCATTGAATTGTTTTTAAAAAACAATTACAGAGGAGGGTTCTGTTTTGTAGGAATCACACTTTTTCCCCCCTGAGGCTTCGATGGTGGATGTCTATGAGCTACAGTCTCTTCATGTCATGAAGACTGAGTGAAGGAGCCTCTCAGGGAGATCTCCAGGGATTGCCATTCTCACATTCAAGTCTCTGTTCAGCAGTTCTCTTTCCCTCTCTCACCCCAGTCTCCAGTAGATGTCCTTTGCTTCCAGTGAGAAGATGGATGGGTAGGCTGGTGTGCACCATCCCAACAGTCAGATATCTCTGAGATCCTCCATGGTGCCCACAGTATGCCAAGTATTTCATGCTTCTAAGATGGTTAGTGAACGGTCTTTGCATCTGGAAAGTACCACTCCCACAGCCCCCAGGAGGCCCAGGAGGGGAGCAGATGGTACAGAATGTACCGACAAGGTTTGTTCTACATTGACTTAGACATAAGGACAGGGCCCTGGCGACATCAACAGGCATGTGTTTCAAATATGATTAACATGGTATTTATGCCAGGAAAGATTTTTCTGGAGAGAATCCCGGCTGTCTTTCCAATGTAAAGAGATGAATTCAGCAAAGCATTTGTTACAATTTTGTATTTCTATGGAATACACACACACACACACACACACACACACACACACACACACACACACACACAGTGGATGGGGGAACCACATCTCACAGTCCATCTTTGCCATTGGGAGTGAGACTCTTCAATTTCAGGAGGGAATCAGCAGAGTTCCTAAAGAGGTCCCACGTGAGTAGGGGAGATGGAGCAGCAGGTAAAGGTGAATTCTAAGGAAAGCCTGATGACCTGAGTTCAATCCCCAGAACCTATGGTAAAAGGAGTGAACTGACTCCCAAAAGTTGTCCTCTGAACTCCACATATATGCTGTGGCTTGTGCGTGACCCCCCCCCCCCATACCAATAGCAATAGATCCATACTACTAGCAATAGATTAAAAAAAGAAGAAATCCATAGAACTATTCAGAGCAGATAGCCTAGACTCAGAACATACAGCCATTAGTGAGGAGCAGATGCCTACAGAGGAACACTACTCTTTACTGTGCAGACCAATTTTAGATGGGTGATGTCTGCCCTCAGTGATTTTTCCAGAGTGTGTGTGTGTGTGTGTGTGTGTGTGTGTGTGTGTGTGTGTGTGTGTGTGTGTTTGATGCACAAGAGTTTCATTATATAACCCCAGGCTGGCTAGAGGTAATCCTCTTGCCTCAGCCCCCAGAGTGCAGGGATCACAGGCTTATGCCACAATGCCTGACTTTAGAAATGCAAAGCCTTGAAGGCTAGAGGGCTGGGTGTGTATGTGAATTCCTCCCAAACCAGTGTCTTGGTCTGGCTCTGAAGCCTATGCTTTTTGCACCACAGCGGCTGCAGATATCAGGCACCTCCAGGGTGCCAGGCGAAGCTCTGGCATACAGACAGTTCCTGCTCTCTCAAGGTTCAACATCAGGTGAAGAAAGAGCAACTTGAGGACATCATTAAGGCAACAGGAGAAGTGAGCAGGGTATGTAAGGAGCCACTAGGAGCAGCGTCGGCTTCCACCTGCTACTTGGTAACAAGCACAGCCACTAGCTGGCCCTGAGAAGGGTCCGGGCTTGCCCTGCCTCCACAGGCTTCTGCAGGAACTCCAGGTTCCTAAGAGCCAGGATGACCTGGCTGATGTATGGCAGGCCGCCAGCTGCATTTACCCCAAACCCGTGTGTATAGCACAATTCAGGAAGCCCTCTTAAAAGGGTGCATGAATTAGCTTCCTGGGGCTTTGATTTTAAAAGCTTCTGTGACAGAATTTGCTTTGTATTTTTTTTTCTTTTTTTTTATAAAGGATTTTGAAGATTGGTTCTGCTGTCAGGACGTCAGAAAACAAAACAACAGAGAGAGAGAGAGAGAGAGACAGAGAGAGAGAGAGAGAGAGACAGACAGAGACAGAGAGACAGACAGAGAGAGACAGAGAGAGAGACAGAGAGAGAGACAGACAGAGAGAGACAGAGACAGACAGACAGAGAGACAGACAGAGAGAGAGACAGACAGAGAGAGAGACAGAGAGAGAGAGAGAGAGAGAGAGAGAGAGAGAGAGAGAGAGAGAGAGAGAGAGAGAGACTTACTGGTTTCCACAGCAGAGCGCTTTGGATGCGGGTGGAGATTATGGCACTGGAGGGCTGTCACATACCCCGAAGGATCAGCTTCCCTCCCCTCGGACGACCCGACTGACACCTACTGAGCATGTCTCAGCACTCAGGGTCTGAGCATCTGGGGTCATTTTGACAACAGATTAGGGAAAACACAACACAAAACTAAACCAGTGTTATCGTGTAATGTGTGATGTGCATTACTCAGAGTATTGCTCTGTAGCTAATGAAAAGGTAAAATAAATTTAAATTAAGAGAGAAAGAATAGGAGGCATGTAAAGAGAAAGTTCATCAACTAACCAAACGGACCAACAAGAGCCAAAGCAAAAGCAAAAATTTAGTGACTGGATGGATTGCTCAGTGGTTAAAAGTAGGTACTGCTTGGGGGAGCGGGAGATCCCAGCTGGATCAACAACAGAGAGGGAGAACAAGGAATAGGAGACCATGGTAAATAAAGACCACATGAGAATAGGAAGAAGCAAAGTGCTAGAGAGGTCCACAGAAATCCACAAAGATACCCACACAACAGACTGCTGGCAATGGTCGAGAGACAGCCCGAACTGACCTACTCTGGTGATGGGATGGCCAAACACCCTAATTGTTGTGCTAGAAACCTCATCCAACTACTGAGGGATCTGGATGCAGAAATCCATGACTAGGCCCCGGGTGGATCTCTGGGAGTCCAATTAGCGAGAATGAGGAGGGTTTATATGAGCGAGAATTGTTGAGACCAAGGTTGGATAAAGCACAGGGACAAATAGCCAAATGAATGGAAACACATGAACTATGAACCAATGGCTGAGGGGTCCCCACTGGATCAGGCCCTCCGAATGGGTGAGACAGTTGATTGGCTTGATCTGTTTGGGAGGCATCCAGGCAGTGGGACCAGATCTTGTGCTCATTGCATGAGTTGGCTGTTTGAAACCTGGGGCCTATGCAGGATTGTTTGGCTCGGCCTGGGAGGAGGGGACTAGACCTACCTGGACTGAGTCTACCAGGTTGACCTCAGTCTGTGGGGAAGGCTTTGCCCTGGAGGAGATGGGAATGGGGGGGGGGGGGTTGGGGGGAAGGTGAGGGGGACGGGAGGGGGGAGAACAAGGGAATCCGTGGCTGATATGTAGAACTGAATTGTATTGCAAAATAAATTAATAAAAAAAAAAAAAAAAAAAAAAAGGTAGGTACTGCCCTTGCAGAAGACCCAGGATTAGTTCCCAGCACCCACACCAGGCAGTTCTTAACATTTGTAACTCCAGATAGGGGGGATGAGGGGGGCTTGTCCATCACCTCTAGTCTCTGAAAGCACCTGTACGCAACTGCACACGACCCCCCCACAAAAAAATTAAAAATAAAACGATCATTTTTAAAGGCCAAAAAATTAAAATTCTGGATAAAATAATGATAACCACTGTTTTCCTAGGAAACAGACAACAGAGGCAAAGGTGAATGTAATCATCACACTTGGTCGGAATGGGAGTATAAATAACAACCAAAGTGCTACACTATTGAAAGAATGGATGATCGTATGATTAGACGTGTCCTAGAATTGAAAGCTCTTACTGAAATACCCAGACCCCCTCTCTGAGCATCCCTGGGGGTCTGCATCATCCCCAGGTGCACAGACCCAGGTTGTTATTAGCTGCTGGTTTCTGTGTCTTCCATGTTAGTCTGTGTAGTCTGTGACCTCCATCACTCCTTTCTTCTTATTCTCTAGGTGCTAGGCACTTAGTCAGCAAATAAACTATCCTTGAGCTGAGCACAGCCCACTTCCTCTTCCACTTGACATCTCCAGGCTGACTAATTCTTTTGCCTATTCTCAGAAACATTTCCCAACATCTCACATTAAAAAAAAATAATTGGGGAGTGTACATGGGGAAATCTTTAAATAAGTCAATGTACTTACAATCTGTAGGTAAGGCATGAATAACCACCAACCCACAGGAATGCACAAAAACTTGGCCCAGGTCGATGAAGAATTACAGCCATCATGCCTCTCTTACTCCAGGAAAGGCTTACATTAAAAAAAAAATAAAAAAATAAGAAGAAGAAGAGGAGGAGGAGGAGGAAGAAGAAGAAAAAAAGGATGACCTTGCAAATTACAGCCTTATAAATTGTACTTCTAAATTTGGAAAGAAATTGAAAGACAGAAAAAAAAAATTCTGATATCAGCTTGCAACGCCTTACAGAGACCTTTTCCTGCAAAGGAAGAAGAAACCCTTGAATGTGAAAACTGACTTCTGCTTTTTGTTGGATTTTTCTAAGAAAAAAATTATCTTCTACAATGGAATCATGCAATCCTTTGGGGAGTGATTTATGGTCAGATCACATTTTCTTAATCTGACATTATTTAGAGAATGAACAAGACTCACTGACTTATGAGGCTGGTACCATTTTCATCCACAGATAAAGTTAAGTGGTCATGTAGGTTTGGTTGTACAATACAATCTCCCTCCCAAAGAAATCTATCAGGAAGGCGGAGGAGGGCAGCACTCCCGTAATCAGTTCTGGATCTACTTCCATCTTTATCATTTCTTAGCTGGATGACTTTAGGCAAATCACATGACCTCTCTGGTTCCCTGTGTCTTCTACTGTGGATAAAAACAGAAATAAAAGTGTCAGGATGAAGTGAGAAAACATTGGTTGAGAGAAATGTATGCGATATGCCATTCATCAGGGAAGTGCTCCCACTGGGAAAACATGGTTGGATTGGGTTATTGAAGGGTGAAGGGCTAAAACTCTTCTAGAAAAGGGGCGGGTGTGGATCTCAGGAGATTCCAGTTATCTGATCTTATTCTCAAGTCTCCATTTGGAAGATGGTCCACGTCCCTGAGAATGCGTGGCTCTGGAAGTGAGTACCGAGCACTGGAGTGCTGCTCAACAGAACTGTTTTGGACTACAGTGCCAGAGATAGAAGGATTTCCTCTGTCTTCATTCCTAGTTCCAAGTGCTCACCAGACCAGCTCTAAGAACTTCCCAGGAGACAGCAGTGGCATGTAGGTCTCTCCTACTATTTATAACCAGGGAAAGAGTCCAGAGGGCAAAGTGATTTCTCTAGGGTACCTGGGGTCAGACCAGGCATCTTTCCAGCCCCCTGTTCAGCTGGTCCACACTGACTGCACTGTGTCTTGGACAGATTAATGCCTCCTTAGGATGTACATGGTTTTATCTTTTTGTATAATACGGGAAGGATACACTGCAGATTTTCCCCTCATTTTTGCTTCTGGGCTGGGCTCATTGGTTTCCAAGGACAGCCAGGAGTGGTGAAAGGTAATGCAAGGAGATCTTGCAAGCCTAACTGCTATCAACCCCAAGAACTGATGCCTTTAATCCCAGCCCTCCTTGGGAGGCAAAGATGGGTGGATCTTAGCAAGATGGAGGCCAGCCTGCTGCACGTAGCAAGTGCCAGGCTAGCCAGAATGGCATAGTAAGGCATGTCTCAAAAGGAGGAGGAAGAAGAGAAGAGGAATAAGAGGAGGAGAAGAATGAGCTGCAGGGGGATGGGGTGAGGAGGAGGAAGGATAACAAAAATAGTGCTTTGGTGATCCCCTGCAGGTTCAGGTTCAGGTTCAGGGAAGTACTGCAGTGTGTGTGTGTGTGTGTGTGTGTGTGTGTGTGTGTGTGTGTGTGTGTGTGTGTGTGTGTGTGAGAGAGAGAGAGAGAGAGAGAGAGAGAGAGAGAGAGAGAGAGAGAGAGAGAGAGTGTACAAGAGCCACAGTATGCATGTGAAGGTCAGAAGACCTCCAGGGGTCAATCCTTGCCTTCCACTTTGTTTGAGACAGAGTCTTTGTTGCTCACCACTGACAATGTCTTTACTTCCCATTTTTTCCCCAGGAGCACTGAGATTACAGATGCATGCTACCATGCTTGGCTTTCACAAGGTTGCTGGGGATTTGAACTCAGGTCCTGATGCTTGCAAGCCAAGCTCTTTTACAATGATCTGGCTCCAGGGCTCAAGCATTAATTTTGTCTGTGTTACTTAGTTTTAGATGGAGTTGAAAAAGGCTGCCTTCCTTCTGTACAATCCCTACAGCTCCTGCAGTCATAGCCTTTGAAGGCCTGGCCTTGTGATCTGAATTCTGTGCTCTCTGGCAAGTACCAAATATCATATTTGATGTGCTGGAAGCACACTGTAGTCTATAGCCTCCAGAGAGGCTGCAGCTTACGGGATATCTCACATGTGTTATTTAACACCCAAGTCTTAGCTTCCTCTTCTAAGGCATGAAACTCTGAACTTTGCTGACCTGCACGGTACAGGTTAAATAGGATCATGTTTACTACATGGTAAGCTCATGCCTTGCCCATACTCGTGTATTTCTCTTCTGGATCACTTATAGTCTCCAAATTCTGAGGTGAGGAGTGTGTGTGTGCGTGTGTGTGTGTGTGTGTGTGTGTGTGTGTGTATGTGTGTGTGTGTTGTTTGTGTTTGTGTGTGTGTGTTTATGTGTATGTCTATGTGTGTACATGAATGTGTTTGGTGTGCATGTGCATGGCTGCATATGAACTGGTATGCACATGGATGTGGAGGTTAGGGGTCAGCCTTAGGTGTCATTGCCTCAGCAGCTGTGCACTGTATATTTGGGACAGGGACTCCTATTAGCATGGGACTCACCAAGCATGATAGGCTGCCTAGCCAGCAAGCCTCAGTCCCCTCATCTCCACCTCCCTAGTGCTATGGATTCTAGGGTTCAAACTCAGCTTCTCATGCACCCACTTCCCCAAGTGAGTCAGCTCCGTGGCCCGGATCGCAACATTTACAGGCAGTCACTTTTTAAAGCTCAATAGTTTGCAAGATGAAAATCTTTCACTTTTTAAAGGATTGTTTCACAGACATGGTTTTGTAAAGGGTTAAGGTGCTGTCAGTGGTGTGGGCAGGCTGACCCTGGGCTCAGCAGGGATGGGCACATCTTCTGGGATGGTGGGAAAGCTGAGTGAGTGGTGGGAATCAGCCTCCTCTTCCACACAGTTGGAGGGCCTTCCTGTGTGCCCAAGTACCCTGAAGGGAGAACACCTGGAAAATCCAGCCAGCACCAGGTAGTGCTAATTATCATTTGCTGCCTGCCTTCCATGTTTCTAGGCTACACATCCTCCATTGCCCAGGAACGTGGAGTCTGAGTGGGGGAGGCAGAGATGGAGAGAGCCTCAAGGAACATGGACTGGAGATGCCTGTGACTATTTCACTTGCACAAGTTCATGCACAGTAGCGGGTTCCTGGGGCTTGATTTCAGCTACCTGTGTGACTCCTTAACCCACCCTGTAGAAATGAACATAACAAGTTCATAATCTAGTGCTTACAGAATACAGAGAAGTATCAGGAGTCAGGGCTTCTTGTAAAATTGTGCAGCACTCTGGAAAGCAGTTTGGCAGCTTCTCAGTAAGTGAAGTGCAGGGTTAATTCTCAGCAATCCTACCACAGATAAATGCCCAAGAGAAATGAAAACGCATGTCCACACAGAGACTTGTTGCCAGGTGTTTATAGCAGTCTCATTCAGAGTAGTCCAAAACCAGAAAGAAGAGAGAGAGAGAGAGAGAAGGAGAGAGAGAGAGAGAGAGAGAGAGAGAGAGAGAGAGAGAGAGAGAGAGAGAGAGAGAATGAGAACATGTCCGTCAATGAATACAGAGATAACCAAATGTGGAACATCTAATCAATGGAGTATTAGTCAGCCATAAAAAAGAATGAAGTGCTGACACATGCTTTTTAAACGAATCTGCAAAACATTATGCTATTCAAATGAAGCTAGACACAGTCACATATTTTATACTTCTCTTTATGCCCAGAAAAGGCAGATCTGTGAGACTGAAAGCAAATGACTGGGGAGAAGAGGATGGGGAGTAATTATTTAATGGGCATGAGTGTTTCTCTCTGGAATGATAGTAGAGTTATGGAACTAGAGAAAGCAGCCCCAAAGACTTTGAATTCACTAAATGCTATTGAATTGTATACTTTAAAACAATTGTGCTGTATAAATTCTGAATCAATTAAAATTTTTATAAGGAAAGAAAAGGTAGATAAAACCCAAAAGTATTTTGTTTCTCTGTTTGATACAAGTGGAGGTGAGACAGGGTCTAGCTACGAAGTCCAGACTGGCCTCCAATGCATGGTCTTCCTGCCCTGGACTCCCTAGTCCAGGGATTGCATCTCTGCACAGCCATGCTCACAAACACAGGGGTTTGAAGTCACTGTAGACTGAGTTAGAATCTCATCCCTGTCTCATTGGGCTCCAGTAACTTTGGGACAATGACACAAGCATCCAGTCTTTTTTTCCATCTTAGTTTAAGATGGCGTCTTAGTTCCTATGCAGAGCCCATGGGAAGCCTGACATCAGAAGCAAGGTGGCTAGCTCAGGTCTAGTGCACATGTACACATACTGACAGCTCCATTTCCTGCCACTGCCATGTCCTTTCTGTCAATGTCGATGCTTTTAGGAGAAGCTATTGATTATCAAAGAGATCGGAGGGATGACAGGATTATCACACTGTCACCAGACACCTGGAAGTAGAATTGTCAGCACCTGGTCATGTCGAGGCATCACTTTCTTTTTTAATAAAATATTTCAATGAAGTTGAATTTATTATATATTCTATACTTAGCTCAAGAGCTCTTTGGAGAAAAAAAAAGACACAAGTTCCTTAAAGAATAAATACAATTCTGGCTCAGTGGTTCAGAGCCTTTGCTGCTCTTTCAAAAGACCCAGACTTTGTTTCCAGCACTCCCACCAGGTATCTCACAACTGCCTATAACTCCAGCTCCAGGGTATCAATGCCCTCTTCTGGCTTCCACAGCCACCTGCATGCAGGTGTACATACTCACATACAGATACACTTGTTCACATAAACAAAAATAAAATCTTTTTTTAAAAATGAATTAATGTATAGCAAAATAATTTATTTTCTGAACTGGATAACTTCATGCATGTGTGTCCCATGGTGTCAAGGAGTTTTATGTTGCCCAAGATGGTTTCAAACTCACTGTGTAGCCAAGGATGAACTTGAAATTCTGACCATCCTGCCTCTACCTCTTGACTGATGGGATTCCAGGCATGTAGTACCATACCAGATTTTTCTTTCTACTTAATATCATGAACATGCGTTGGAGGTGACAGTTCAGAGACACCAAAGGTCAGCCGATTCCATGCACTTGGTAGCTCACTGATTTAAAGTGGGTACATTTCTTTTAATTACAGAATTCAGATAACTGGCATGCCAATCAGACATCATCAAGGTACTGCCTACCCTGTAGTTTGAATCAGGAAATTCTGAAGATGTGGGCTACTGCCCATGCATTGCAGTTCTGAACCCTCTGCAAAAACTAGAATGGAATATGTGTCACCTGGAATTTCTATAACAAAGGGAAGAGGGCTCCAAGGGAGATGGGATGGAAAGGGAACAAAATGCACAGACCTAGGAACTAATGTGGACA
This sequence comes from Peromyscus californicus insignis, assembly GCF_007827085.1. Lineage (NCBI taxonomy): Eukaryota > Metazoa > Chordata > Mammalia > Rodentia > Cricetidae > Peromyscus > Peromyscus californicus. Next base: position 95,524,142 of record NW_026294606.1, read on the forward strand.
TAAAACACAATAGGGGGTCAAGACATTCTATCCTCTTCATCTCAGAAGTTCAGGGCTGGGACAGTACAAGCCCAAATGTCTAGCTTGCTAAAATCAAGAGTAGGGTGGAGGAAGGAGGTGGGGAAGGGACCTACTACCCGACTTCCAGGAGCGACTAATACTGATTTCCTTGCAATAATGTATTTTCCTAAAAGTAAGCTGATTTGTTTGCTTGCACCATAAACAAGGTGGAGAGTGGCCTATGGAAATCCCCCATGCATCTCCATACTACCCTGGGAAGCAAAGCTCCTTTATGTATCTGGAGAGGCCATTTTTTTCCAAAGGAGATCGCTGTCCCTGAAATGTAGATAGTTATAAAAATGGCATTAATTTGCTTAGACCCAGAAATTTTCACAGGAGAGCAACTAGCAGAAAACATTATGGAAATGTCCGAGAGGGCTGGTAATTGAGTTGATTAGTATGACCTTGGTTATGAAGGTAATGGAAGAGGGACTGGTGTTTAGACTGAGTTATAACTCTGTTCCCGGTTCGTCGGCCGACTGAGGGATGTAATTTGTTCAGCCTGCCTCAGAGTGGCCAAGCTTGCCTGTGACAAAGTAATACACTGACTAGCGGAGCTTGGCTGGCGTTTTCACCCTGCCGGAGTAAACAGGGCAGGGTCAAATAAGAAATGATGGACCGTGCTCCAAACACAGGGCTTCTGTGTGGATCTGCTGTGGGCAGAGCCTTACAGACAATGAACCCGAGGAAACACTAACTCATTGCTGCGGAACTGCCGAGGAAGGAACCGAACTCAATGGCTCCCCAGCCAGAACAAAACAAAGCAAACCACCGACACTGCGAAGAATAAACATCCAGGAAGCTCTGCGCTGAATTCGCTCTGGCTCTGTTTTCATAGTATTTATAGACATTTGTGAAGCAGTATGCTTCTGGCTGCAGTGGGAAATTTAATCATAAGCTAGGATCCAAAGTCGGGCTCCGAAGACCATACTGTTTACAGGACACCTGCGTAAACGGGCAATCATCTCACCATTACATGCAGGCACCCACATGTAAACTTGACCCTGGCATGATTGCCCATGAGGCAGGACCAGGGGGTACCTAGAGTGAAACCATTAGCTTTAGAACTATCGTGTGGAAGTTTACATCCAGGGATGCCTTGTCCTTCTCCTCTCATCCAGGATGGCCTTGGTCACCCTTACCACCTTAGAAGGCAATGTGTGTGGAATGGCTGAGACTTAGGGAAAAATCTATGGCATCTGGATTCTCTGAAATACAGGTGAAAAGTCTGTGATGCACGTCTTATTATTTACTTTTCTTAAAGAATACACCCTATACTTGAGCTATAGAGAGCTGTACCTGGTGAATAATAACAGGCTAACTGCATTCCTCTCTGGGGTAGAGTATGTGTGTGTGTGTGTGTGTGTGTGTGTGTGTGTGTGTGTGTGTGTGTGTGTCTGTGTCTGTGTCTGTGTGTTTGCGTGTATGTGGAGTGGGGTTTCTTTTTGTTTCTTTTTTTGAGTCTCCAGTTTCAGGACTGGAGCTACACAGATGACAGAGGGCCAGAGTCCCTTGTCTCCTTGCCTCTGTCACCGTGCCTGCTGACCCTCTAGTGAAAGGGACCTGACCACCGCATGCGAGTGGAATAAATTATCGCTGACACTCCAATATTTAATTATGCAGCTGTCAGAGCGGCCCTTTCGAAATTCATTTTAATAAAGTGGGAACTATCCCTTTCAAGGTTGAGAGTGAGGGGGTCACCTTTGGTGTCAGCCAGAGGTCTCTGCCATGAGCTCTGCATTCCCACTCTGGACGCCTGTCACTTGGCCTGATAGAAGGACCCGATAACAGCTCTGATGCCTGGTGGCATCCCCCCATCCCTGCCTGAATGAACACCCTTCATTTAAACCCACAATAATGAGGACCTCAAAGTCACAGAGGCGGGCACAAGGGCAGTCTGTCGGGGGGAAAATGGCTTCTTATTATAAAATCCACTCAGTGTGGAAGTGGGGATCCTGTCCATCTCCATGGTTTAACTAGTGAGTTGATACTTCAGACGATGAAAGAAAAAGAGAAAAAGCAGAGGGGACCCAAAACACCCGGGTTTAAGAAAGGAGGTACCAAGAATCCGGCTTGCCTCTGCAGTCATGGTTCCCAAACTCATAAAAGAGACACAAAAGTACTGATTTATATTTTTCTATAAAATAAAAAATGGTATGATAGTTTTTGTAGTCTAGTTCCTGGGCTATAAAGTTGCTCGGAGGAAAAGCTTTTATGCGGCCAACCGAATGTGTGAACGCTCTCCTGCCTGCCTATTGTACATGCGGCTAAAGTCCATGTTTAGCTGACACTTCCCACTGTTTGTGTGTAAGCCGTGGCTGCAGACCGCAGGCAAATACAGGCAGGGCTGGAGAAGGCAGAAGGGGCGGGCAGATGCTTCTAAGCAGGCTCCTGTCTGCTCTACAGACTCCTGACTTTCCCCACATCCTCTTGTGTGATTCTCTACCCCTGTCTTCCTTCAGTGACACGGTAAACTTGCACTGATCGGTGACTGTGTGCTGGGCATTGTCCAAAGTCAGTCTGTATGCAAGTACCTCTTAGAAGTCAGAGCAATTCTATTAACTAGGCACTTTAACAACAGTCCCCAATCTCTACAAATAAGGAAGCCTGGGCTCAGGGATGCTGAGGTTCCTACTCAGTACATGCTGGCTTCCACTGCCCACTCTGTCCCCATTCCACCAGTGCTTACATCTGCCATCTCTCTGCCAGTCTGTTTTCTCTTTGTCTGATCTCTTCCTCATCAGCTCTTACGCTGGCTTTCTTCCCTTCTCCCCGTCTCCCTCTCTCTATGACTTCTCTCTTTCTCAGGCTTGCATATCCTGTGTCTCACTGGAATATACATCAGCTGCAGTGGAATGCACAAAGTGACCATCGAGTGGGCACGTGTTTACAACTCTTTTTTTTTAAAAAAATAATTTATTTAAATTTATTTTATGTGCATTGGTGTGAAGGTGTCAGATCCCCTGCAAGTGGAGTTACAGACAGGTGTGAGCTGCCATGTGGGTGCTGGCCATTGAACCCAGGTCTTCCAGAAGAGCAGCCAGTGTTTGTAACCACTGAGCCATCTCTCCGGCTCACATGCTGTAACTCTTGTTACCAAACACTGCTTTTGGAGCAAGGCCTCTTGCCATGTGTTAAGATAAATTCCGAAGAGAGAACTTTCATGTATCTATTGAAAGGTGTTGTTTCTAAGCCACAAATAATACCCAGTATTCCCGTTAGCCAGTGGTTCTCAACTTGTGCTCACAACCCCTTTGGAGGTTACATATCAGATGTTTACATCACTATTCATAACAGTAGCAAAATTATAGTTATGAAGTAGTAGCAAAATAACATAAGAAACTGTATTAAAGGGTTGCAGCATTAGAAAGGTTGAGAACCACTGCATTTATGAATGCTTTAGTTTTTAGTGTTGTACAAGCACATTGTGTGTTGACTATATCCCTTCACCATTCCTCCTACCTTTCTCATCTCCCCACTCCTCTGAGTTCCTTTGTTGCCCAGACAATTTCACTTATACTGTCACATCATATATACACTTTATGTTAGGTATCCTAAGAATTTCAAGTGAGGGAAAAAACAATATTTGTCTTTCTAAAATTGACTAAAGTCACTCAATATGATTGTCTCTAATTACATCCGTTTTCCTGAAAAAATTAGTAATTTCTTTTTATGTCCATAAAAGTTTCTAATGTGTACACATACTATGTTTTCTGTACCCATTCCTGTGACTTAGGTTGGCTCCATAACAGTTACCGTGAATGGAGCGGCCGTAAACATCTATGTGCAAGTGTCTCTGGGATGTCGACTTGTAACCCTGTGGTCCATAAACATGCTTGCTAAGGGACAATAGTTTCCTGCAAGACCCCAAGAGAGAAACAGGAGGCAGAAAGTGCCACCTCTGCTCACTTTGCTGTTGTCCTGAGAGAGCAGACCTCCTGAACAAGGCAGGATGGCCAGACTTCTCCTGGATCCCCAGCGTCCTCCAGAGAGCAGCACATTTTCAAGCCGCCCTTGGTCTTAGTCCTCGAGCTTCATGATGGGAATTCATTTATGACAGATGAGGATGCAGCTAGGCCTGTAGTGAGCACTTAAAAGAAAATGGAAGTCATGGTCCAAGAGAGGACTGGTCACTCTTCGCTAGGCTTGTCCTTCATTGTGTCCTGCGTATTCTAGGGTCTTGGTGCCAAGGAGATGTTTCCCAAGGGCCAATGATAACTGAGACCACTCATGTCTCTCCATGTCGGCTGTCACTGCTGTGTGTTGTCTTTGTACAAACCAGTACTATTGAGGTAGCTAAGGTCTTAATGTGCTACTTATGGGGTAATGATTTGGTTTGGTTTTTTTTTTAAGACAAAGTCTCTTATATTCCAGACTAGTCTCGATTTTGAGATGTAGCATAACCTTGAACTTCTGAACCTCCTGCCTCTCTCTGCTGTGTGCTGGGATTACAGGAGTGTGCCACCATGCCTGTTTTTATTCAGTGTTGGGGATCAAACACAGGGCTTTCACAGACAAGGCAAGCACCTTACCCACTGAGCTACATCCCGGCACTATCTACAGGACCTGAAGGAAGCATTCAAACCTGCAGCGCACTGCAGAGAGACAAGAGCTAGAACTGCGAACGTTCTGATCTGCATGGCACTGGTCTCAAACCGGCAAGGCAGGAAACTGGACTTCAAGGAAGTGAATTCCTCCTGAGAGCATTAGGAAGCCTCCAGTGATGGCTTACTGGACAAATGGAAAAAGAAGAGATAACACCAATTCCTCAATCCAAAGACTAATGCAAAGTCTTCCCAAGAAAGCAATTGTATCAAACACAATTGTATCAGCTGTGCACAGGCGAGGACATTTAACGAAATATCAGAGGACAGATGGGTGCTCAAACAGAGATCACCTCCTTAACCACTGGTAGCTTAGAGCAGCCCAAGGGGGGGAAAAAAAAACAGGGACAGGGGACAGGTGTGTTGATTCTGGTCCCTGCCACTGTCAACTTCCTGTGATACCTTGCAAAAAGGAGCCTGTATCTCCAGGATTTTGTTGGCTGTTCTAGACCCTGGGTACAGGGGGATTAAGAGTTACCATTTGCTTCTTAAAGGGACGATAACAGGACAAACCAGACAAGAAGTTGAAGTATTTGAATGGAAAATCCAGTAGGACTGTATCAAGGAGCATTTCCGCTTCCATCCCTTTCTTGGTCATTCTGTCTTTCCTGCTGCCCATCTCCTCCTTTTAGCAGTTCCCATGGAGTGGTTACTTCATGGACCAAGCCTGTGCATGGACTTTTCATTTACTCTTCACAGACTAGAGAGGACTAGAAGCCAGCTCTGCTTCATCCACAGAGGCAGCATGGTGGAATACTGTGCCATGTTGTCACCAAGGCCACGAGGACTCCTCTCTTCCTCCTCCTGGAAAGTACACCTGGAACTGCCTTCAGTTAATCCATGGTAAACCTGTTTAACAAGGCTCATGATGGACAACACATCAAAAATTTGAAGTGGGCGAATGGTCTCCTTTCTCTGCAGTGATGGAACAGAACAGATATGCAATAGTAGCAACTTCAGTAGTCACTGTAAAAGAGTCAGGCTAGATGCTGGGACTGTGAAACTGTGTGTGTGTGTGTGTGTGTGTGTGTGTGTGTGTGTGTGTGTGTGTGTGTGTGGTGTATGTGGTATCTGTGTGTGGTGTATACAGGTACACATACATTATGTGTATGTGCGTATGCATATGACTATACATTTTTAGGGCTGAGGAGATGGATGGATGTGTAAAGTGCTTGTTATTCGAGTATGAGGACTAGAGTCTGAATCCACAGTATCCATAGGAATGCTGTGCATGTGCAGTGGCCTACCTGAAATCTCAATTCTCGGGAGATGAGATGAGATCCCCAGAGCAAGCTATCTGGCTGGAGTAGCTGAACTAGTGAACTCTGGGTTCAAGTGAGAGGCCCTACCTCAATATGTAAGGTGGAGAAAGGTCAAGGAAGATACATCATCAACCTCTGGCCTCCACATGCACACATACACACATATATCTGGGCCCACACAGATGTGAACATGCATACACACACATGGTCTACCCACACACACGTACCACATACATACACAAAATTGATAAATGCGCATTTGTATTTTACATGTAAGTATATGTAGATATATTTCTAAGCACACACAGAGAAAGAAAAACACACACACACACCTTTTTCATCTAATTCACACCATTATTATTTCCATACCATCACGAATAAATCAAAGCTCAGCTAAATATTGTGCTGAGGATCAATCCAAAGTAGCTGGTGAGTTGAAAGTGGACGCAGATTGAGTTGGCTCCAAGCTATTGCTTTTGAAAAATAAAATACAGAAAATGTGTCCATCACATCTCTACTCCACTTCAGACGAGTGTGTCCCTTCCCCAAACACCCTTTCACTCTTGCTGCAATCTTACCATGAGCTCCCGTGGGTGTTAATGGGTGACGTCTCCCTTAAGGATGGTGAAATCAAGGGCCCAGAGTGTCTGTGACTTGTCTCTATGTTTATAACAAACACCAGGTTGAACTTACATTCGGACTCACTGCCATCTACCTCCCTCAGTTCAGAACATCTTGCCTCTGCACGGTGGCTCTGTGCAGCAGGGGCATTCATGTGTCAAAACTCTCCTTCACGGGGCTGGGAAATGTTTGCCAGACAAATACGAGGATCTGAGTTTGGATCTCCAACACCCAAGTAAGAACACAGGTGCTGCAGCACACGGTTGGAATCTTAGAGCTGGGAAGGCGGAGGCAGGAGGGCCCGTGGTCCTGGCTGGGTAACTAGTCTAGCCAAATTGCTAAGACACAGGTTCAGTGAGAGACCCTGTCTCAAACACTAAGGTGAAGGGCTGGCAGGGTGGCTCAGGCGGTCAGCACTTGTAATGCAAAGCTGATGACCTGAGCGAGCTCCCTGGACATACAGGAGAGGAAGGCAGCAAACCAACTCTCAAAGGTTGTCCTCTGAGCATCACATATACACCATGGTACGTGCATGTGTGTGTATGAGGAGGCGGGTGTGTACATACAAAATAACAAATTTAATTTCTTTAATAAGATGCATAGTAATTGAGGAAGACATTTGACATTGAACTCGGACCTACACACACACACACACACACACACACACACACACACACACACACACACACACACCACACACAGAAACATGTACACACATTCACAAAACACAAACATGTACACATATATTCACACACATACACATATATAAACCCTCTTCCTGTCAAAGTTCTCAGAACTGACAGCTTCCTTCTTGAACAAACAGACTGGTGTCTGAGGGATGTTCACAGCCTCACAAGGCACTCACTGAGCACTGCCTTCCAAGTCACCTTAGACATCATGCCTGATGCCAGCCATCTCTGTGTAAACGCTCACAGCCACAAAACATGAGCAGCAGCCACATAAGTTTAACAGTTGGAAATAATCCCGGGTCAAGATCAGCTCCAAATGTCCAAACTCTCCAAGCATAAACCCTCCTCATGGTGTGGGGCAAGGCCAGGAGTCACACCCCTCTGTCAGAAGACACCCCCCTTTTAAGCCCCAAGTGTAGCCAATACCCCAAGATGTCAAGCCAAAGCTAGCCGGCTGGCAGGGGGAAATAAATCCTGGCTAACCAGGATGAAAAAGTCACCTAGCATGAGGGGAATTCGCACTCCACAAATTTTTCTCGACTGAGTAAATTTAAAGAAATAAAACTAGATTGAGCATGCGTTTAACACTGGCTGCTATCTTTTGCTCTGCCCTGCTCAGTGGCTTGTTAAATATGAAAAGATTTGCCCTAGAAGGAGACGCAGGAAGAGGCACTCTCTGGGAGTGTGGGGGCAGGGGGAGGCTCATCAGCTACCCTCCCGCCCTTCTTCAAAACCCAGGTGAGGACAGGAACCTATTTTTACATCAATATCTAAGCACCCAAGTCCTGTGGACAAGTCGCAGATACCACCCTGGTGTTGTGATGGTCTCTTAATAGAAGGTGTGGTATAAAAAACTCATTCGAGATGCCAGGCGCTTCCCTCTGACCCTGGCTGCCTGAGAGGCAAATTGCATTAGAAAATGACATGCCATTCATCTCGCGAGTACTTGCAGGGACATTTAGCTAATTAAATGATTAATAAATTTAACACTGCTTTGTAATTTCATTTAGCTGTGTTGGAAATCACACGGTGAGCTGCGTAGGCACCGAATGAGATTAGGTGGGAGGGAGGGTTTCAGAGGCTGCCCTGGTAATTGAGATTAGCCTATTACTACGGTGACCTTTTTAACTTTTATATTCTCTTGTTAAAGCGAAATAAAATTTTATTCACTTTTAAGGAATATTTACTTAGAGAAATTTACATGAAATTAAAGAAACACTGAGCCCGGAAGCCTACTGGGGCAGACTCCACGCAGTATTTCTTTAGTAATTCTCAGAGTCTCTTTAGGAAATTATTCTCGAGTTAGCTAGAGACAGAGTTATAACAGTGTGTTTTCAGACATTCATTCATTTGCTCATTCATGAAATTCAGAGTTCCCCCTGTGACCTGGGACTGATTTTGGACCTGTGACCATGACCTGGTTCCCTGTCTTTCTACAATGTAACTGTAACAGGAAAATCCAGATGGAAAGCAAATGAATAAACAATAAAATAAACACAGAGAAATGAGCACATTGCAGAGACCCAGAATAGCTGACTTGTTTAGACTCAGGCGGTTAAGGAAAATCTTCGTTTTATTTATTTGTTTCATATATGTATATGCGTGATCATGTGCATTTGGGTGCACATATGCATGGGGGCCAGAAGCCAAGTCCTGCTGTGACTCTTCTGGTGACATGAACCTTGTTTTTTTATAATACAGAGTCTCTCAATGAACCTGCAGCTGACTAATTCAGCTAGGCTGACTGTCCAACAAGCCCTCCTGTCTCTACCCACCCCATTCTGAGATTATAGACGCATATCACCATGTCATTTTTTTCCCCATGGGTGCACAGGATCAAACATAGGTTCTTATGGCTGCGAGCACTTTTCCCATGGAGCTAACTCCCCGGCCCAAGGTAAATCTCTTTAAAGATGATTTAACCAAGATCTACATTCGCCTGAGCAGTCAGGTGTGCAATATCCAGAAAGAACAAAGAAACAGAGGAGGTGGATGACAAAGGTCCCCTGGAAGGGATGAGCAAGTGTGACAAGGACCAGCAAGAGCTAGGAGAGGGCTTGACCAGACAGATCAAGGAAGTAGGAGATGGTGAAGTAAACACAACAGAGGCCAGCCTAGGTACAGTTCTGCTGGTCAGGATGAAGTTGGAGTCTTTAAAGGAATTCATGGCAGTGACACCATATGTCAGGTGACTCTATTTAAGACCCAAGGATCTACCTGCTTCTACCTCTTCAGCACGGAGATTACAAGCATGTGTCACCGCACCCATGTTTTTGACATGGATTCCAGGGATTGAACTCAGGTCCTCATGCTCCTCTGGCAAGCATTTTACCAACTCAGCCATCTCCCCAGCCCTGCTGGGAGGATTCACACTCCTGAACCCCAAGTGATTCTCACTCTGCCACACCTGCTCTCACGCATGGAAACCACAGCTTCACCTTCTCCCCTTGCTTTCTTCCAGCTTGGGCTTCTGTGTGTCCTCTTCGCTTTTGGCATATCTCCTCTTGAGATGAGTGGGCCAAGTGGAGCGACTGAAATCTCCAGATAGCCAGTTTCACTGTGTACCAGACCGGAGCATCAACCGAGGTCCTATTAAATGTCACGAGCTTCAGAGCCACGTCAGCTTTTGACCAACTCTAGCTTACTCCCCTTTCATGCAAGCAAAGAAGGAGGCTGATTATCGCTGTAGTTTTGCTGCTTTTCAGCTTGACAAACCTAAGACGAAATTGACAGGACCCTGGTTCTAAGGTGGGAGATATATCTGGACTCAAGACAATACAGCTCATAAGATGAAACCGTTTTCTTGCTACTGAAATGGTTACAGGCAGGAGTACAGGGTAGAGAGGCATCAAGATGAGCATTTTAAATAGCCCTCTGCACACCACTGTGGACATGCAACAGAGCATGTGTGGGAAAAGCCCAGCCTGGCCCACACAGGTGCCATGGGGTTCCAACCTTCCCCAGTTCTCAGTTCACTTCCCTGTGCAGCTGTGTACTCTTTGTTGATAAACTACCAGTTCCCTCCACTACTCCCGTGCTCTTCACCCAGTTCCTACTTCCAGGACACAACCTACACATTCCAGCAGGTGTCCTCAGGGCATCCCAGTGCACACACCTGTCACAGTGAACATGTTCTAAAGGCCATTTCTTGACCGGCTCCTGAGTAATGCTTTAAATTTTTATTTTAGTTATTTAGTTAGTTATTTTTTGCTTTTGGTTTATCTTGCCAAATTAGATTGGGATTCTGTTGATCTGTCATTCCCCCCCCCCCCATATTTGCCTTCTTCCTGCTTTGCCCTCCAGTTCTTCCAGTCATGTTTATTTAGAACCCCCATGTTCCCTAGACTTGTCTTACCTTAATACAAATCATGGTTAGATTTAACTGTCAGCTAGACACAACCCAGAGTCACCCGGGAAGGGAGTCTGAATGAGAGACTGTCTAACTGAGAGAGGGGTTGTCTTAAGTAACTGATGTGGGAAGACCTAGTTCACTGTGGGTAGCACCATGGACTAAGTTTTGAGTGGAAAAGGTCATCCCCCGTTCCCTGTCTTACCCACATTTCACCCACACACATGGTAAAACAGACATGGGGGCTGCCTGCTACCAAGCCTGATTCCGGAGAAAGGGTCCTGGGCTGTTTAAGAGTAGAGAAATCAAGCTGAGCACAAGCAAGCAAGCAAGCGAGCATGCATTTATCTCTCTCGACGGCTGATGTAATGTGACTTGCTGTCTGAAGCTCCTGAGGTGGGGAATTCCCTATGGTGACAAACGGTGACGACCGGGAGTTGTGAGCTCAAACTAATCCCCCTCTTCTCCGAGTTGCTTTCTGACAGGATATGTTATCACGGCAACAGAAAAGAAACTAGAACAAATACCAACAAAATATCTGTGAGAATGTCTGGGGCCATTTTACCAGATGCCTCGTATGTCATTCTTCCAGACTGAGGGCCAGCCCCTCAGGGTGTGGGCAATATCACTCAATGACTTCAGTCTTCTGATGATAATTTGTCTTTTTAAAATTTCAGTACTTCCCCCTCTCCTAACAACAACCAACCCAGAAAGGGAGAGGGGTTAAATGACTAGCCTCCCTTTCATCAAGCATTTAAACTGCAGAAGCCCTGATGTCAGGTAATATGTACACATCCCATGGATAGTCTTCAGATTGCACATGATGCTCCCCCACCCCTGAAATCTGAATCCTGGGATATCTGCCACAATCCCCCAAATCTGTAGGCAACTATCTTTGTAAGCAGAGTATGCAGAACATAATGTCTGTGGGAGTCACACTTCTCTAGTATAGCTTGTTAATTGTTGGGTTGTTAACTTTGACTATGAAAATCTTCTGATGCTTAAGACTTTGTCATTTTTCCTTCCAACACCTTCCACTCGATGTGTAAAATCTAAACCCACCTTTGTAATTAAATTGTTTCCTGCTCTTGAAAAAAAATGTTTTTAGACATAGAGATAATTACCTTAGTTCCTGTTAGGAGTAAGAGATAGCATAGGAGCAGAAAGAGTATGCAAATTCCGGTGTTGAAGAAGTAGCAACCCGAGTTCCTAGAAATTGTAAATTCGGTGTTTTACTAAGTTAGTATTGAGATGATTATGTCAGCCGCTAGTGTCTGGGAGTTTCAAGAACGCTCATCATCTTTAATAGATGCTCAGCTATGATCACAGAGTTTTGCCTAGACTACTTTGAAACCAAGATTCTTCTCCTTCACCTGTTTTCCCTACCTGATCTTTGCATTAGTCCACCGTGAACCTGATATTATACTAGGTGCCAACGCTATAAGACAAGAAAAAGAAGTTCTATTGTTCTATTTAATCTTTTTCATTCAAGTAATTCACATTTATACCTCTCGGGAACTAGTTAGGAATACAGAAATGAGGTCACCTCCCAACCATGCTGCATCCAGATCTACACCTTAAGAAACCCCTCAAAGTGGTTTGTATATATAGTATATCTTAGTAGGTGCTGATCTAGGTCAGGAGGTCTGCTCTCTATGACACATTTGTAGGAGGACTTCAATTCCATCCCCAGTGCATATCTAGAAAGCCAGATGTGGTGGCACACACTTGTAATCCCAACATTGGTAAGGCTGAGACTGGAGACTCCCTGAGATCCCTGAGATCTGTGATCCCTAGATGATGATTAATATGATAGCATTAAGACTTGGGTAACCAGGTATAGATGTTATATAGTTAATATGAATTTACAGAAATGCATTGTGGTGGACTACTCCCTGAATATCTATATAATAGTTCATGCCCTTCTGAGTGGGGGATCCTTGAATACCAACGGTGGCTTGAGGACATCCCTGAATGCCCCCAGTAAAAATCCCATATATAGGAGGGCTCTTCTCTGCTTCCTTCTCACCCATAAGGCTTCTCATGATGGCTGACATACACCTCTAATCTCTAGACACTCCAGAATATTTGGTCAGGGCTTCTTAAGCTCCAGACAGAAAGCCTGATGGGACTAAGTTTGTGTCCCAGTGCTGGCAGGTCTCAGTCTTTTGATATCTCTGTGCCTCTAACAGTGGGTACTGTAGATCTACCTGCCAGAACTTTGAGAAGAAGAAAGGGAGAAAGCAGACATGGTGTTCAATGGAATCTAGGTTTTTCTAGTGAGATTCACACAAGTTACACATTTATTCATTCTGCCCTGTATCCTCCTCTTTTGGACACAGACAGCACGCATCTCTCCTGCTCAGGGTTTCTTACTCCAGCAAGTGTCATGGGACACTTGGGTCCACAGCCGTCCTCCCTCTCTACTGTGTTCTGAACCCAGGATCCAGTCCTACTCCAGCTCTTTCCTGTAGGGCTCAGAGTCCTCTCTCTCTTAGAGTGGGCCCTCTCAGACTGTTCAGTCTCTACCACGTGCTGGCCCACCTGATATAGTATAGGTACTAGATGTAGGCTGACCGGTGTTTTGGCTTCCTGCTCTCCACACATCATCAGGTGGCTGGCTACAGCCCTCTTTCAGCACAGCTGGGTGATTGTTTTGTAAAAGCTTGACTCCCTGCCTCTTGGCTCTGCCTCAGATCCCTCTTTTACTCTTGATTTGGTAGAGGGAGGATGTTTAGTCTCCACTCACTTTCCGCCCAGCTGGCCTATGCTCTGCTCCATCCCATACATCACTCTTTCTGTTAGCAAATGGTCAGTGAATCCTGCTCCTCTTCTGGGCCCCTGGCTTTACACACTGCAAGGATGGAACAGAACTTCCAAGGTGGTGCTGAGAAAATGAAATTGTGAACTCTCTTTTACTCTGTGGGAAGAAATGAAGGATAAAGTCCATAATGATGTTGGAAGAAACCAAAGAAAGGCCAGTGTAAAAATGAATGTTTTACATGTTCCCCAATTATAACTATTATGGTAATGACAAAATCTATTCTCAGCCTCATAACAGGGGTTCTCTGTCAGCTTTATAAGACTCAGAACCTAGGGACCCTCAGCTCTGTGGATAAGAGAGTTCATGGCTAAAACAACGAGGACAGACAAAGCCATCCTCCCCATCACAGAGAAAAGAAAAAATATCACATTAGAGTGGAAGCTTCAGTATCAACAGGGAGACCTTCCAGTCATGAGACCTCCAGAATCAAAAATTCCCATCAGGTGGCAGCCAGGGGATTGCAAGGCCAACAGACCCTCACCACCAAGTATTTTGATCATTTCCTTCCCATCACCCAGTGCCTTGGCTCCCAGGTTATGTGTTCATTCAAAGAGAAAGGCTTGTAGCTCATGAGCAGAGACAGAGCAACCAGGTCTTCTGCTTTTAAATCTCAACACAATGACAATGTGGTCCTCAAGCAAGTCTGGCCACATGCCAACCATAAAAACAAGTGGTCTCCAGATTGGTCAATGACCACATAGGAGTGATATTAACTATTGTTACACACACACACACACACACACACACACACACACACACACACACACACTTCCCCTACCTTCTATCTACCAGTGTTTTTGAGGGTCTATCCCACTGTGACCAAATAGAGGGTGGGTGTACCCATCTCAGGTCAAGGAGATCAGAACATATCTTCTTGAGTTATGGTGTCAGTCACTGCTGAGAACTGGTGGTGAATGACAGACTTCATTTGGAAGAAATGTCAAAGCCACATTAACAACTGCAGAACAGAATATTCCAGATTTTGAATGATTGGAGCAGTTATGGGTATGTAAGAGGCAGAAAGACTTCTATAGTTAATTCTGCAGCATATTGAAAGAGAGGGAGCCACATTTTTGCTGGAAAGAAACGAGTCTTTCTTACTTGGTATGAAAATGAGAGATTTATAGTTAAGACAGCAGAGTTGACTTTTTATAAAATAACTGACCTTTGAATGGGGGAAGTGACTCCTGAGGAATGTTGGGTAAAAGACTCGGATCACAGAAAACCAAAAAGGGCTGGTTTAAAATCAGGTTTAAAAGACTCTGACAAGATGGTGGCCAGCAGGCTCAATCTACCTGTCGGCTGCACTGAATTTGGCTCAATCCAAACTGGTTTATACAACGGATCCACTGCTGACATTTTATGATGGTTTTATGTTTTAAATAGATACAAATACTTAGTTTCTCTAGGGAAACTGAAGGCTTTTGGAAGACTTGGATTGAATTTCCACATGGCAACATCCAGCTGGTAGTTAACAATGAATGCCTTTTCTACACGAGGAAAACAGTCTTTGGTACCAATCTTCTCTTCTCTATAGAGGGGACATGGTTCCAGAGCCATGAGGCACCTTCCACATGGTCATATCATTTGTTCTGTCTGTCTAGTATCTATAGCATCCTAAGTTTTCCTATTCTGTATTATATAATTATCTATTATTCACAGGATTTCATTTCTAAGTTACCGATGCCTGAACCTGAGAGAGAGCAGCATGTCGTATATGGGTTTTCTCAACTTGAAGGAAAGAACGGTTTGATGGACAGCTGAGCTGCTCTTTGGCTGTTGCAGAAACTACTCTTAATGACAGTTTGGGGTGTGAAGTTTGGGCTGCAGACTGACTAGAGCTAACCAGCTGAGCAGCATATCACTAGTGGATCATATCTATGAGTATTCTTGGTTGTTATAAAAGTAGAGACCTGCGCTGCAGAGACAGTATGGTCGCTGTTAGTAAAGTGCTTCCTACCTAAGCCTGAGCCCCTGAGTTCAATACTTAGCATTAACAAAGAAACAAAACCTGGCCAGGGTAGCATGTACACGGAACCCCAGCACTGGGGAGGCAGAGACAGGCAGGTCCTGAACCCACTGACCTAATTAGCATGCCCCAGGCCAATCAATGAGAGAGCCTGTCTTTAAAACAAAAGAAACAAAAGATGGAAGAAACAAGCTGACACCTCCCGAGGGACAACACCTGATGTCCTCCGGCCTCCACTTGAGTACACACACACACACACACACACACACACACACACACACATGCTTGATCAGAGGAGTCCTCAACCAAGGAAGTATATCCTTGTTAGTTTTCACAATAAACAAACAAAATTAAACCCTTTGTTTATTCACAGATAATACTGTTACTTGCCATTGCCATATGCAATCCCCTTTTCCAATAGTATGGAAAGGTGGATAGATACATGAGCAGATGAGTCTAAACCCTCACATCTGAGTCCCTGTGAAATCCATAACACCCACACTGCAACGTAACTAGCTGAGTGCAGACGGACTGTCCATGTCAACAGAACTGAGTGAACCACACTAAACAAAGTGAGCCTTGGCCCGGAGGTCCGCCTTCCACTCTAACCCATTGGCCGTGGGCCTAAATGCAATCTGTGGCTTAATGCCAGCAGTGAGAGAAGCACAAAACAAAATATAGGCAGGCGGATTATTTATGAGGCACAAAACGAAATGCTCATTGTTTTTTATGTAACTCAAGCTGAGTTACATGGTGGCTGATGAGGACTCAGTTGAGACCAGGGCACATGAGAGGGAGGAATGCTCTCCTCTGGCATCCTTCCTACCGTAAAATTTAGAACTCACCCAACAAATATTTACAAAGTGTTATCCTCTCATTAGGTATTGTCCTGAGACGAAAGACGGTGGGATAAATGTCAGTGAGCTATCCACAAGATAGCAAAGGGATCCAACAATACAGAAGCATACTTACACCGTATACCATGACAGTCATGCAAAACCTTGTACACAGGTGTTTAAAACACCTTTCTTCTCAACAGCCACCCTGAAAATCATCTGAAATTCCCTTCACCGAAGGTGGATTTAAACAAATTATGGGCCCATACAAACACAACAGGAAATATTGCTGGAGAAGAAAAGGTACCAATACATGCAACGATTTGGATGAATTTCCAGGGAGTCAGACTGAAAAGATAAAGCCAGTCTCAAAAGTGAGCTGTTGTTTGATTCTTTCTGTATAAAATTTCTAAAGTGATCAGTCAGCAAGGGTTAGGGAATAAAGCAGAGACATACAAAGAGGTAGACATTTGAAAGGCAACATAAGGCAGGCATGGCGGTTTGAATGAAACATGTCCCCCCACAGGCACGTGTTTGAATACTTGGTCCCCAGCAGGTGGTGCTGTTTGGGGAGGTGGTGGCAACCTTAGGCAGGGCCTAGCTGAAGGAAGTAGGTAACTGGAGTCAGGCCTTAGGAGCTATACTCCAGCCTCTCAGCTTCTTGGTCTGTCAGGACATAATCCAGCAGCCTCCTGCTCCCACAGCCACAGCCAGGAGCTGCCATAGGTTCTACTAGGCCTTTCCCACCATGAGGGACTGCATCCTCTCAAACCATGACTCAAATAAATCCATCTTCTGCTAGGTTGCTTCTGATGAGTGTTGTCATAGCAATGAGAAAAATAGCCAATACACAACGGATCTATCTGTAGATGTGACACTGTTGTGGCTAGAGAAGGCTGCACATTTGATGAGTTGGACCGAACTAAATACAGACAGACAGACACAAGAAAATGTGCAAATAATATGGAAACTCAGAAAAAGATTTATAGATTCTATTTACATCAATAGCCTGACCATGTTGTCTTTGGAGGGAAATGGTCAAAGGATCCAAGAGAATCTCTCTGCATTATTTCTTACAATGGTATTCACATCTTCAATGGCTTCAATTAAAGACAAGTTTAGAAATATATACATATATGTATGTACAATTAACATTATATAGAACAAGCAGATTTCATTTATGTATTTAGGAATATATACATATATATGCATATATGTGACAACAAAAAAAGATCATGAATTTGAAAAAGAGAAGAGGGAGGGGAAAATGGGAGGGTTCGGAGGGAGGAAAAGGAAAAGGGAAATGATGTAGTTTTTTAAAGTAAGTAAATATATCCTCAGACATGAGGAGACACTTAGGAATTGTAAGGTGTGGTCCCTGCTATATACTTTAACCGTCTACAGTGTTTGCTGCTCCTACTGGAGGTTCCTAAGTGTCCTTGTCCAATTGTCTTCACATGACGAACACATGCTTCATGGGGAAAGGGACCACACCTATCTACCTGAGCATCCAATTCTGAGAATTTCCCATAAGGCAAACCAAATGCTTAGCAGGAACGTGATGGATATTCAAATCCTACATTAAGGGTTTTGTTGTGGTATCTTATTTAAGTCTCAATACAAACTCTAAATTGCCATGAAGTCTGTTTCACGTCAATGGGAAGGAAGTAAAAAAGGTTTGGCGAGGTTAAATGTGCGTTCAAACTGTGAGATAATTGAATTCTTAAAGCCTTTTGTGCCTCAGAATATCAAGTTCTTTGCACTGTGCTCATAGACTAGTGGGTTATTCCCACTAGTCAAGAAGTGGATTTTCAAGCCAGAAAGAGAGCTGAATGCAGAGAGGGACTTGTTGCTGAGCCCAGCCCAACAACCTGAGTGTGATGTCTGGAAGCCAATGATGAAGGGCGAGAGCTGACTCCCATAGTTTGTTCTCCAGCTTCCACACGTGTGCTGTGGCACACACACACACACACACACACACACACACACACACACACACACACCCGGCCCACACATACACGGAGGTCAGAGAACAGCATGTGAAAGTTGGTTCCTTCACTTCACCATGGTTCCAGATCTCTGAGAGGCCAGGTCTAGGGGGATGGTACCTATCTCCAAGGCCCCAGAGAAGGAAGACTATGGTGAAGATAGGATGTCATGTGAGGCTGTATTTGGTTAAAGAACATCTTGAGGAAGCAGGCTGATGTGCTGAACACAGAAGCAGCCCTTCACTGGTCCATGAAAGCGCCATAGGTCTCCCCACCCACCTTTTTTCCTCTGTATACCTCAAGAGCCTGTCTGCCTAAACTGTAGACTTGCTTCCTATTAGAGACGTCCTTGAAAATATAAGTTACCGGGAATACACCAGACAAAAACACAGTGTGTTTTTATATCAGGCCTCAAATTCCAAGTTCAATCAACGTTTATTTTGAAAACAAAATTAGGAATTGGAAAATATTCTTCCAAGATTAGCATTTGCTGAGTAACCCTTGTTGAAGCAGATATTCTATGGCAGAATTACATCATACCATTGTAGATGTGTATTATATTGTTAATGCCTTTAAATAAACTATCTGGCAGTTATTCGGTTGCCTTTATGGAATTATACTTAAATAGTTTATGGCTTTATTCATAATTTGGATTTTTTTCTTATTCCTATCTTTCATTAACTCATTAGCTATGGCAAAGCATATGTAAAAATCCTTTTATTTGCGTATATTCACCTTGTTTCCAGCCAATTCTCCAGACTGCTCTTGCTAGTGACTTTTACTAGACTATCTTTGCTTTTTAGCTTCTGTAGGATTATAAATACATAATTTTTAAATGAAGGTCATTTTGGGTTTTTCCATTGCTTGTCATTTTTTTCTTTCTTTTTCTTTTCTTTTTTTTTTTTTTTTTTTTTTTGTTTTTTTGAGACAGGGTTACTCTGTATAGCCCTGGCTGTCCTGGAACTCACTCTGTAGACCAGGCTGGCCTCAAACTCAAAGGCAAGCACCACCACTACCTGACAGTCATTTTCTTTTTTGTTTTGAAGTATATTTGTTAAAACGTGTAACCTATGAAAATACTGATGTTACAGTAAATACTCACGTCTAGTTTCTGATTCAAATGGGAGTCATATCACCATTCTGCTGTCTGGAATAACATGGAGCAGGCTCCTTTCAAATAACATTCTTGATATTGAAAGGAGCAGAGGATCCCATGGTGCAATGGTCAGTACTCTGGATGTTGATGGTACTGGGAGATCTTTCTACTCTTTCCATTAACTTGGAGGTGCTGGTTGGTTGGTTGTGTGCACAGTGACCACTAAATTGGGGTAAATATCTTTTTGGTTCATCGAAAGAGCCATAAAGTTGTCCTTTAATTTGTTGCTATCATAAATTACATTGCTAAAGAATAAAAACAATAAGTAAATAAAGAAATGACATGAAAATTTGATTCATTACAGTAAATAATGTATTAATATCCTTTCAACAATTTTTTACCCAGAGTAAATGGCAATTTCCAACAAAATCTAGAAAAGTCTCATTTATAGGCAAAGACATGTGCAGACTCCAATTATGTAAATAAATTCAATCTTTACCTAAGAGGGATTGGGGCTGGGGCTCAGTTGGTGGAGTGCTTGCTTTGCATGGATGAAGTCCTAAGTTCCCCCATACTGCATAGACAGGGTTTGGGGGTACACACCTATAATCTCAACACTCAGGAGGTGAAGCAAGGAAGATTGGAAGTCCAAGCCCATCCTTAACTACATAGCAAGCCATAAGCTAGCTTGGACTATAAGAGATCCTGCCCCCACCAAAAAAAGGTGGGGGGAGGGAGTGATCTCAAAGGAAGTCAGCAGAGGTAACAATGAAGAGCAAAATAGACCAGAAAAACAATTGTGTGATTATAACAGAGATAATGGGGCAAGAGGTTTGGGAATGACACTCAGTTATAGACAAATAAACTAGATTTTAAAAAAAAACAAACGGGTAAGGAGATGGTTCAGTGGCTCAGTAAGTAAAGGTGTTTGCCAAAAGCCTGAGGACTTGAGTTTGACACCTGGGATTCACAGTGTAAGGAGAGAATTAACTCTATCAAGTATCCTTTGATCTCCACATGTGTGCCATGGCATGTGTACACACACACACACACACACACACACACACACACACACACACACACACCATATATAAAATAATAAATTTAGCCGGGCGGTGGTGGCGCATGCCTTTAATCCCAGCACTCGGGAGGCAGAGACGGGCGGATCTCTGTGAGTTCGAGGCCATCCTGGGCTACCAAGTGAGTTCCAGGAGAGGCACAAAGCTACACAGAGAAACCCTGTCTCGAAAAACCAAAATAAATAAATAAATAAATAAATAAATAAATAAATAAAAAATAAAAAAAAATAATAAGTTTAATTAGAATTTGAAAAGGAGGCTAGTGAGATGGCTTGGAGAACAGCTGTCTAAGTATAAGAACTCAAATTCAAATTGTAAAAAAATTGGCATTCTTGCATGCACTTATAATGTCAGGGATGTGGAGGCAGGAGGATCATTGGGGGGCTTGCTGGATGTCAGGCTAGCTCCAGGTTTAGTGAGAGACTTCCTCTCAAGGGAATAAGGCAGAAAGATAGAACGGGACACTCAACATCCTCATCTGACCGGTGTATGAACACAGGCTTGTCTACCCAAATACCAACCTGTGCATACCTCCTCACACAGAGGAATCTAGGACAGCTGTGATGTAGCAAGCATGACTTCTTTTCTCTCTAAGAAGCACCCTCTCTCCACTCCCATGCACTGGAGAATCCAGCAGCCTGTTTTGTCGTGCTACAAACAAGAAGTAGAAATACAGTAGAAAAAGATCTAGCACCCATGGGCTCCTAGTGGTCAGCAGAGTTTTGTATGCACAGTCTCTCCTCTGTTCCTGGGAGTTTTCAGGGTCTGTCTCTTAAGAAGATGAGCAGCAGCTGGCAGCTGAGTAGTGGCAGCTAACAATGCCTGGGTTCCCCAAAGGGCCTTTCCAGGCAGGTGCTAATATACCCCTTGTGCCCTCTGGTAGAACTGAACTGTAAAGAGGGCCAAGAGACTGCTCAAACCTACATGGCTGATAAATGGCAAAAAACAGGGAGCAAGTTCTGTCCTGTTGGCATAAAAGGTTGATCCTATCTTGATGGACACAGGTTGGTATTACATGGTGGGCTAGCTGCAGGGGCTTCATTTCAGCAGATAGGGACCCGGATAGTAGCTGGGTGGTCCTAGTCACTGCAGCCACTGACTCTGCCCCCAGTTTCTCATGAGTACTATTAACAGTCTAGCATCAATGTCATGGAGCTGCTATGAGAGTCAAAGGGTACCCCTTATAGGAAGCCTGGGTACGAGGCACAGTAGGACACTCAATCCTTATTGACTAAAATTCTATTTACTATCATTATTATCATAATTTCCATCATCATTGAAATTACTTTTTTCTAATGGTTCTGTGTAAATCATCATTGGGATCAAGAATAAAACTTCCAAAAGAAGCCACTTGGATGCTTCTTGCCAGCTAATAAAATGCATTAAACTGGAAGCATCCATTTAGCCGAGCAGCAGAGAGCACCACTGTTCAGGTAAGTCGTAAAGTGTTCCCTGCAGCTGTTACAGTGATTGATCCTCAGGCACGATTAAAATTCAAGCGATGTGCTGACATTTTAATAGAACAAATAATTTAAATACATGTAATGTGTTAAGTAGTAATAGTTTTGTAATATATACCGACAGATTTGGGAAGTTCTCCCCTCCCCACCCCACCCCACGCACCCCCAAAAAAGAGAAGAGCTTCGTCAGTGAGGGTGAGGAGAGTGGAGAGAATGGAGCTTCCGTTCTAGGGAGAAGCCATCAAAGCTGTAGCCACTTGAACCAGTGCACTCAACTTTGAAGAGCGGGCCAGATAAAAACATTCCCTTTAATCTGCATGATCTCTCTCCTTTGTGTTTCTCCAAAATGCTGTTAAAAAAATAATCAGTCAAGAGCCAGGAGTGGAGGTATGTCTTTAGGATGCCAGCACTCAGGAGATTGAAGCAGCGGGCTTATAAATTTGAGGTAGCCTGGGCACACAGTGAGGCACAGACACATATACACACACACACAATTGAGAGAGAAAGGGATGGGGGAGAGAGGAAGAACTAAACATAGGAACCAGGAAATGGTAGCATATGCCTGTAATTCTAGCACTCTGGGCGTAGAAAGAAGTATTATCTTAAGTTCAGGGATGACCTGGGCTACAAAGTAAGTTCATAGCTAGCTTGGGCTTCATAGAGGATAAATCCTGTCTCAAAGGCATCAACACAATGACAACAATAAGCAAACAACAAAAAACAGAATTTATGATATGGCTGGCGTTTTATAAAAACAAAACAAACAACAAATAATATATAGGGCTGGAGTGATGGCTCAGTGTGAAGTGCACTTGCTGTTCTTCTGAAAGACCTGGGTTTGGTTCCCAGTGCCCATGTTGGGTGGCACCACCATCTGTCACCCCAGCTCCAAAGGATCCAATGCCCTCTTCTGGCCTCCCAGACCACCCACACACACATACACATACACACAGAGGCACACACATGCTAACATAAGTAGAATAGAAAATAAATCTTAAAAAAATAAGTAATAGCCAGGTGGAGGTGACACATGCATTTAATCTCAGCACTCAGGAGGCAGAGCCAGGCAGATCTCTGTGAGTTCAAGGCCAGCCTGGTCTACAGAGTGAGATCCAGGACAGGCACCAAAACTTCACAGAGAAACACTGTCTCAAAAAACAATAAATAAATAAATAGATAGATAGATAGATAAATAATGTCTTATGATGAGCTGATTGAAAGAAGAAACAGAAAAAAATGAGCCCCTGATTTTATGTTGGAATTCAAAATAAAAATTCTCTCCAGTAAACAACTTTCTTCTGGTTTTTCTGATCAGTGCTAAGAAATCAGCTGCAGCAGGGAGGGAACCAGTATCCTTGGAAACAATATTACCCCTGTGGCTAAACTCAGGCTACCACCCATGATGTCACTGACCACAGGAGATGGTACTATGGGCTTTTGCTGGTACCACTAGCTAGCTCCACAATACCACTGAAACTGTTTCCACCCATTTTTCTTTTTAGTCTCACTAGCCTGTTTTCCTTGCTTGCCCAGATGCACTGCCACTACCTTCTAGAAATCATTTTATATACCTGTGATTTCCTTGCCTCCACCAAATGCGAGCACCAAGAGGCTTCAGGCTGCAGTCAATAAGTTTTCTCAGATTTGGAGAGTCTGTCTAGATCCTGGCCTCTCAGGGACTGGAGATTCATTTGTGAAATGAAGAAGAAAGGAAAGGGAATGGGAAGAGGAAAGGAAGGCAGAGAAGATGGGCATGTGCCTGACAGCTGAGCAGGATCCCACCTTCATCATTCTTCAGAAAGGGGAGAGTGCCATGTAGCCACCTCTTCCCCATTAGTCAAAACAACGCAAGTACACTGAGAACCTTTCATTTCTCTATCTAGGCAGGCACAAGAAACTGCCACCTCCGTGTGTGTGTGTGTGTGTGTGTGTGTGTGTGTGTGTGTGTGTGTGTGTGTGTGTGCGTGTGCGTGTGTGTGTTTAAACCTAACTTTTAAAAATATTTATTCACTATTAATTGATACACAAATATATATATATATATATATATATATATATATATATATTGCATTCAGAATATCCATCCACCCACCATCTCTTACCTCTCTCCCACCTCTGCTAATGCCCCTCTTCCCCACAGACCTCTTTCTCACATTCATGACTTCTTGCGCTGTTTTGTGACTCACTGATTTTTAAACAGGGCTTTCTCCGTGAACATGGATTTGGAGTTATCCACTGGATCCTGGTGGGCACCACAACTGAAAGTGACGGCCCTCCCTCCCCAAATCCACCAGCAGCCAGCAGTTCAGTAGTAAGGGTTAACCCCCAACTTATGGAGGATATCTTAAATTTAGAGTCTTCTAAATTTCAAAGGATAGGGTAAAATTTCTTTCTGATGAATGTGGGATTATTGAAAGTGCTTGCTCCCTGAACCAAAGGTTTATGCAAGCAAGCCAAAGACCTGTGTAAGCTTTGTGAAATTCTTTCAGTTTTGATTTTCTATTGTAGAAAGTGGGAGATCCAACCAGCTCCATTCTGAACCCAGGCGTCCAGCACCTTTCCTAGTAGGGACATGGGGAAAAGGCCGCATAGAGTTGACATGTGGAAGCCATTTGAGTCACAAGAAGCCTGTCTGGCTAACTGTGAATCTGCTCATTTTCAGGCTGTGTGCTGAAGCCTGTCCCCTTGGTCAGAAGTATTGACATCTGTCTAATGACACACACAGATGTCATCTTCTCCATACCACTCATCCTGAAAGCTTAAGTTTCCTAGACAAGTGATCGTGCTTCGTGTGTACAAGGTGTTCTCTGAAGCGGGCTAGCTGCCCTCTAAATCTAGATCTGAAGATTTGTGTGGTGTGTCTTAATCACTAATGTGGTCGTTAGCAGGCTGCAGGCTACTCACTGTCTTCATATAGGCACAGAGGGGAGAGATCTGTGTGACGTTCAAGAGAAATCAAGAATTGGCATAGTTTTCTGCTGATTTCCCAGAAAGCAAGTCTGCTGAATTCCAAGAGGCACCATGCTGCAGGGCATAAAGACTGTATGTAGCTAAACACTTGTCACTACCAAAGGAAATTGAATATAAGAGCTCAGGGAAGCTGGGCTGAGGGGTGCTGGGTTCGGGGATGCTGGGCTGGGGGATGCTGGGCTCAGGGAAGCTGGGCTGAGGGGTGCTGGGTTGGGGGATGCTGGACTGGGGGATGCTGAGCTGGGGGATGCTGGGCTGGGGGATGCTGGGCTGGGGGATGCTGGGCTGGGGGATGCTGGGCTGGGGGATGCTGAGCTGGGGGATGCTGGGCTGAGGGAAGTTGGGTGGGGGGAAACTGGGCAAGGGGACACTGGGCTGGGACTGCCATTAGTATCTTTCTGTAGAAATGGATTCAGTTCTAAGAACACCAGCATCATGCATGTCTCTGATCAAAGAACACAGCAGGTTCAAGAATATATTGGCCCCTTAACTCCATCTGCCAAACTGCTTGGACTGTCCATTTCAGGGCCATATCCCCAAACCTACTTTTTGGTATAGCTTCTGAGTGGACATTACATGTTCCTAGGCAAGACTGACATACTTTGTCAGTTTCTTAGGACTACAGATGAAATCTTAAAAAAAAAAAAACAAATAAACAAACAAACAAAAACAGGTAAGAAGCTTAATATTTCCAACAGCACCGAGATGGCAGGGCACTGTAAGAACACATACACATCCCAAACTGGTGCTCTGAGTATGCCAGGCTTGGCCGGAACTGAGGTCAGCTGCCAGGGTCTGAATCAGTACTGATGCTAATCGTATCAGCAGTACAAAAGTCCCTATTTGAGAAGTGACAACTTGCTTTCAAATAGCTTATGGAGAGGCTCTGATGTATGGGCCATGCCAAGCACAAATAATAATAATAATAATAATAATAATAATAATAATAATAATAATAATATCAGTTTTATATACTTTCCCAGTTTCATTCTATTGTTGTGGTAAAGAGCACGACTAAAGGCATCTTGGGAGAGAAAAGGGTTTATTTAAGCAAACACTTGCACATCACAGTCCGTTACTGAGGGAAGGAAGCCCAGGAAGGAACTCAAGCACAAACTGTGGAGGAATGTGACTTACAGGCTGGCTAGTTCTCTGGCTCCCTCGGTTTACTTTCTTTTATAGCCTGGGCACACTTGCCTAGGGATGGTGCTGCCCACTATGGACTGGGCTCTCCCACATCAATCATCCGTCAAGACATTATCTTACAGACATGGCCACAGGCCAGTCTGATCTGGGCAATTATTCAGTTGAGGTTCCCTCTTCCCAAGTGGCACTAGGATGTGTCAAGTTGATGATAAAAACTAACCAGAAGAGACACCATCCCTAAAGCCCTTCTATTCAGGGACATTTTTGTTTTGAGACAGGGTTTCTCTGTGTAGCTTTGGAGTCTTTCCTGGAACTCACTCTGTAGCCTAGCCTGGCCTCGAACTCACAGAGATCCACCTGCCTCTGCCTCCCGAATGCTGGGATTAAAGTCATGTGCCACCACCGCCCAGCCCCAGGAACATATTTCTAAGGCCAGTTCTATCTTTTCTTATCTTCCTGTCCCCTTCTCACAGGAACACCAACTTTCCCTGTGAAGAGCCAGTTCTCAAAAGCAAACACCAGCTACTGACTCGTGCTCAGAGAAATAAAAAACAATCCAACAACATCATCAGAATGCCCCCTCCCATTTGTGATCTTTTCGCAGAAAAGGAAACAAAAAGAAAATTTTAAAGAAAGAAAAGCCCATGTGATATCCACAGCTTCTTTCCAAAGACACAACAGAGAGCACGTCTGGACATCAGCAAAACTGAAGGACAGAATTTTCTGCAAAAGCTTCAATGTAATGGGTTCCCTTGAAAAATACAAAGAGTTTCTCTGGTACTAGATGTCACTTTAACTGAAGGCAAAGTGTGTCACAGTCATTCACTTGGCTGTTCACACAAAATTAAGAGAGAAACATTAAACCAGAGTTCCACATGCAAATGAGGTACTGAAGTCTCTCTTCCTTGGATAGGCTTTGACTGTAAATCTCTCTGGCCTTAGCCTGCGCCGCAGTGGTACCAAGAAGATCTGTCCTTCTCTTTGCATTGTGCAAAATGGTTTATTTGCCCTCTTAGGAGGCACGCTGATACATAAATCCCAGATATGATTATTATTATTTTGAACTATTATTATGAGTTACTATTATTACTTTTTGGAGACAGAGGGAATGGGGCATGGAAGCTGGTGGATGAGACAGAACCAAGGTGTGAATGCTGAGGTGAGGACCATCAATCTTCGTTCAGGGCAGTTTCTGTAATATTTCAGGAGAGCACAGTCATCAATACTAGAGGGAGTTAAGCATGTAGGTGGGGAAAGGCTCTGCTGTGAATGGATTGCCTGGAAGCCTTGTCCTGCTTGAATTATCTTTGGCATCCAGCCTGTTTTGCTCTTGACTCCTGTAAATGTAATATGGTCACAGCACCTATGAAGCATTCACTCCCTGTTGCATTTTCTGGATACCTACTGTGTACCATGGGCTCTGCTGGGACTGAAAAGCCAAAGACAGATGAGATGTGATATAGCATCTTTGGTAAATGGCAACCAGATAGACACATCTAAACAGATGTGTGTGAGCAAGTTACCTGGACAGAAGGCTATGAGGATGGCTAGATGTGGGGTGGACCCCTCCAAGTGTCAGGTGACAGGTGGTATCTGTCAGACAGACAAACAGGGTAACCTGATCTCAGCCATGTTTGACTGCTCTGGGGTCCAGATTTTATAATCTGTGTGTAGCA
Organism: Peromyscus californicus insignis; assembly: GCF_007827085.1. NCBI lineage: Eukaryota > Metazoa > Chordata > Mammalia > Rodentia > Cricetidae > Peromyscus > Peromyscus californicus. The sequence goes on from NW_026294606.1 coordinate 95,551,771, forward strand.
AACAGGGTCAAAGGCAGATGGGGAGGCAACCCTTACAACAGAAAGGAGGTGTTAAATGTGTCAGGCAAGAATTTGTGGGGGGACAGGGTGGTACCTATCCTGAGCAAGGAAAACCAAGTCATATGGGGAATGGACCTCAAGGAGAAGGGAAGGCTTTGGACACAATGTGGAAGTATTCTCTTGTTGAGTCATTGCAAGCCCCATCCACCCCAAGACCACAAAGTGGACCGATGGTCGTCAGCCTCTCCAGGGGAAATGATCGTGACTAATTGCTGATTTTCCTAAGAGAGCAATACCTTGCTCTTAGAACATAAAACCTTCCCAAACTTTAATGGCTCCCTGAAACAATTTCTGGCCTTTGGAAAGTGGAACATCCAAGAAAAACAATCAAGGGCCATTTGAAGGCCCAGGCAGTATTCTAGGGGAATTATTTCTGGCTGGGGACCCTGCCATGGATCACAGGCCTTGGGCTTTCAATCATGAGGTTGAAAGGTATTCATAAGAACCCACTGGGTCCAGGGAAACAGTTTGCGAAAAACCATTTTCCTTTCTTGGAATGTGAACCAGTCAGGCTTCATCTAGAATTATTATTTACTGGTTTTATCCACAAAACTTCAAAGTTTTCTTTTTCCTCATCTCCCGATGTTGTGCTTGGGTTGCATCCCCCACGGCACCCCCACCCCAATCTTTGGTCTCGTGTTTGTGGAGGCACAGACCCAGCATCCTCAGGATGGGGTCTTGGGAGCCAGGGCCAGCAGTCACACCTGGAAATCATTAGGAATATAAGGGGTGGGAAGGGAGAAGGACAGGAGGAGGTGAGAGGGAGGAGGGAGGAGGGAGAAGGGAGAGAAGGAAGCCAAAAGACGAGGAGGGGACACAGAACAGCCCCCATCTCTTTCCCAGCACACAGATGCCCTTTTTCCGTTATGACAAGTTCTGAGCCAAAGGCAAAAATGTTCAAAATCAACAGGGAACAAACAGAATACTGTCTATAAATGCAGTGCTGCTTAGGGATAACGTAAGGGGTCCAGTGAGTCATGCCGAGTGAGAGAAAGAAGGCGACCTACAGCCACACAGGATCCATCCTAAAATTCCTAGCATTCTAGAACATTCTGTTTTGAATTCATTTTAATTAGCATACAAGATGATGTGTTTCATCTTGCCATTTCACACATATATAACCTTGTACTTTGCTCATGCAGGGATTATACTGGTAAATATTAAGTTAGCTCAACATCTCCAACTTATCAAAGATGACTATGTTATCAATTACTTTTTTTTTTTTTTTTTGGTGCTCTGACCACACATCTGACAAGAAAGTACTTAAGGAAGTGTTTACCTAGGTTCACAACTTGAAGGTACAGGCTATCACGGCAGGAGCATAAGGCAGAGGATCACGTGGCATCCACAATCAGGAAGCAGAGAGAGATGGATGCTTATACTCAGCTCAGGCTCTCTTGTTTAGTGAGTCTGGGCCTGCAACCCATGGGATGGTGCTCTCCTCACATTCGGGGCGAGTCTTCTCTGCTCTGGTAACCCTCCCTGAAATCAGTCTCACAGACATAGCCAGAGGTGTGCCTCACGGATGCCCTGGTGCTTTTGCTCCGTCCCAGCAAGCTGACAACTGTGATTGGCTGTCACAGTTACGAAACGAGTCTGAATAACCGTTTCAACTGAGGCTGACATCACTGGATTTCTCGTTCACACCCCCTGCCAAGATTATCCAGTGTGTTAGCACCAGCTCAATGAGATCTCCTACTTTCTTCCTGAAAGGAAGTGTGGCGGTTTTTATGAGGCCCATCGAGGAAATGCCGACCATCGGTATTAATGGGTGGGATACAGTATAAAAGTGGCACGTAACAAGAAGGGAAGCGTTAGAGATGAACGCTCCTGCCAGAGAGACTCATAAAATCCAAGGGATTTCCTTCCTGCAGCTCCACAGTATTCTTATTAACAAAATTGGAATTAGTTAGCGGATGAGAGTCGCAAGTGACCCTTGTCGGTTTATGGTAATAAAATATCGTAACAGTCTCCACTCAGTCCTCTCTCTTCTATTTTCCTCCCTAGTTTCTTTGAGATGGAGGAAGGATTAATTTAATTCAATTGAATTCTTAGATATATCTTCCAGTTTGGACAGTGTACGCACATAATTCTAGAATATGACAAATATAACTGCATTCTTTCTAGAAAGGCCAAGAGGTTGCTGGCATCTACCCGTGGAACTATTTGCTTTGCGGGACAGTGGTGCCTCCGTCATACTTCTGGAAGCTGAGGGGAGGCATGTTGAGTCACAGCCTCAAGTCACACCATGAAAGGAGAAGCCAGCCCCTCCCTGCCTGCCTCTGGCATCCATGCCCTGACACCAGCTGGGGTCAGGAGGTCAGTTTACCATAGCCAGTTCTGTGCTTCTACTAGTCATCCTTTCCGTGACAGTTTGACAGGATATGAGAATGGGGCTGAGTGTGACACTACATTCTTAATGATTTCCTGACCTCCACATGGACACCCAGGTACAAATACTTCTGTTCAGGCCAAGTTGGCAGCTGTACATTCACTTGTTTCTGAACATCTAGGCTTTAAGTGGTCTTCTGTCAAACTCATTGTTCAGAGTCAAACTATATTTGAATAGGTAAAATTTAAACTGCTACATGGGAAAAAATTACACAGTAGAAAACAAATGATGAATGAAAATGTACTTAATATCATATGTGATGGGCTTGTTTCCTTGATTTACACAAAGTCCTCAACAATCAATGAAAAGAATCTAATAGAAAACTTGGCTAAGAATATAGGAAGGCCGTGAAAAGTAGAAAAAAAAAGTAGCTGATGAACATATCAAAATCTAGCAAGCCCCATTCATAACTGCAAAATGATATTAAGAAATGTTAGTGATATTCCAATTAAAAAACATATTAAAACAAATAAATGTTGGTGGACTTTTAATATATGACCAACTGCTACTTTTTTAAGTTTTTTTATTTTAATTTTATGTGTATGTATGAATACCTACATGTATATTGTACCACATGCATTCTGATGCCCTTGAAGGCTGGAAGAGTGCACTGGATCCCCTATAACTAGAGTTATAGATGGTTGTCAGTACTATGTGCATGCTAGGAATTGAACCCAGGTCCTCTGCAAGAGCAGCCAGTGCTTTTAACTCTTGAGCCATCTCTTTAGTCCCCTCCCCGCCCCCTTTTGCAAGACTAGGGATTGAACCTAGGGCCTCACACCCACATGCTAAGCACACTTTCTACCACTGAGCTACACCTACAGCCAGTCTAGACCCGCCCCCCTCTTTTTTCAGTGCTGAACAATTGAACTCAGGTCCTCAAGCATGCAAGACATGTGCTCTATCACTGAGCTACTTCCTTAGCGCCAGCCTGGGCCTCTGAACAAGCTTTGTACAGGTCACTGTGGCTAGGGCAGGTGCAGTCAGGACCGAACGCTCCCCTTCTTCAGCTTGTTTAGACTGATAACATAAGCTCCGGCCTTCTACAGCTGTTCCTCTGTTAACTTTTTGTTTTATGGTTTTTTTTTTTTCCCTGAAACACTTGAATGAATTCATCAAATTTTATAGTAATCTCTCCTTTGGAAAATAGAAAAAGAAACCAATTCTGATTTAGCAAAAATTTTTGGTGTGAGAGGTTTTGGAAAGAAATGTTTGTTGAGGACTGACCAGTGTTGGTACATTACTGCCCATGTTCCATCCTAATTCTACATGCCCAGTTAAGTAATGTTTCTAACTCCTATCAGAAAAATGACATCAGCTAGTGGAGCATGGACTGACTTTTAAAAACTACTAAACCAATATAGAGCTCCTGAGTGCCAGCCATGAGCAAGGACAGCCGAAACACACGGTAGTATTTATGTTTTATAAGCCCTCATTCCATATCATCAAAAAGACTGTATCTCACATGTCATTAAAATAAAAAAAATACTGTAGAGAAAAGTCAATGTAAAATTTAGTTTAAATACATGAAAATGAAAACCACCCTTTTCCTGCCTCGTCTTTGAAAACTGTACCTCTTCTTTGCAAGGACTTTTTCTTCCTCTTGCAATGTGAGCTGGGATCAGGGTTAGGGAGTGACAGCAATCTATACAACCACTGAAGAGGCGAATAATGGGGTTCTCTGTGAAGTCTGTGAGCTTTCACATTTCAGAAAGTTTCCAAGTTGTTAAATGATCTACCAGGGCATGGAGAGGTGGCTTGGTAATCAAGAGCACTTGCTACTTTTGCAGAGGATCCAAATTCGGTTCCCAGCACCTGCATGGCAGCTCACAACTGTAATTCCAGTGCTAGGAAGTCTGACACTCTTTTTTGACTTTTGTGGGTACCAGGCATGCACATGGTGCACACATACAAATGCAGACAAAATACTCACACACACAAAATAGACGAATGAATGAATGATGTTCCAGGTTGATAAGGCAAAGTCCAAGGTCTACGGATGACTGGTGGTAGAAGCCACAATATGCATTCCATTAGCTCAGTAAAATGTCTGACTTACTCACTTGATTACACAAATCAAGTTGTTAAAACAAAATAAAATAAAATAAACTTGGTTGTGCACAATGCTAACTGGGGTGGGGTGGAGGGAAGGAAGGGGCTTTATGTAAGAATCAGAAGTCAGAAGCAAGCTAGAACAGTTACATGTGTGTGATTTCTTTGTAAAAGTTCATGAGGAGGTAGAAGGAAAAACCTCACTGAGGCTTCCTCCTGCCAGGATTCTGAAATCCAAGGAGAGGAACAAACCCCAGGCATCCCCGAGGAAGCTGAGGCAAAGGTCCAGCCAGCAGGCCCACCACGAACCAGGTCCTCCTCCATCTGGTTCAAATCCCCGTGTAAAACACATTGATGTGATAAAGAGTTAGACCTGTTTCTTTTGGCTGCTTAAACAATCCAGATACTCTCTTTTGGAAGGGCGCTGACGTAGGACAAGCCGCACACCCACAACTGAACTTAGAATTCAAGGCTGAAGGCACTTCACAACTGAAAAGCAGGCCAGCACCTCCTTCTAAAGGTCTTTTAATGACAATCTAAGAAAATTTTTGCAAGGCTATACAGGATTTATTTGTGGAGGGTTTTGGTGGGGAGGAGTAAAAAAGAGGAGTGTTTGAGGGACAAATAATCAGAGAAACTATGGAGAGAAAAAGGGCCTTGGCTGAGAATGAGCCAGAGTTCAGACTGTTCCTGCAAGAGCCCCATCCTATCTCTAGATCATGGGAGACTTGGCCAATCTCTTTCCATAATAAATAATGGTATTTGGATGACAGAACAGTGTTCATTTAACACCTAGTAGGCTGTTTTAGGTTGTCTGTCCTGAATGGTTCTGTAAAGAGAGCATTATTCTTAACAAGATTCATAACCTACAAGTCGTAAAGTTGAGCGTTAACCTAATCTTGCCTGAGAAAAAAACTGATGCATGCTCTTTCAAGTTTCCCATGCTGCCTTGCTGTCTGCAAACTAAAATACAACTTACAAAGCTGAGTGCGATGGCTCATGCCCATGAGGGTCTTCAGCATTCAGGAGGCAGAGGAAGGAGGATTGACACCAGTTCAAGGTCAATGGTTTCTACGTAGTATGTTCTAGGCCAACCAGGACTACATAGTAAGACACTGTCTCAAAACGGAGATAAAAACAACCTTAGAAAGCCAAGCAGAGATGGGGAGCGGTTCAGGGGCCTGGAGAACGGTTCAGTGGGCATTAGCAGGTAAAGTGCTTGCTGGGTAAGCATGAAGACCTAAGTTAGCTCCCCAGGACCCAAATAAAAGGGTGGGAGAGAACACACACCTGTGATCCCAATGCCGGGGAGGTAGGTGGAGACTGGACAGTTCCTGAGACCTGATGGCCAGCAAGTGGAGCCTAATAGGCAAGCTTCAGATTTAGTGAAACACCCTATCTCAAAAATTAAGACACAGAGCAATTGAGGAAGACAGTGTTGACCTCTCACCTCCACACCTCTACACACCGGCACATGCATGTGTACCCATACACACCAATATAATTGCTTTCCAATTCTGGAGATAAAGAGTTAGAGCTGTTTGCTTTGCTCACATGATTGGATATGCATGTATCTCTGTGTATACAGGTGTGTGTGTGTGTGTGTGTGTGTGTGTGTGTGTGTGTGTGTGTGTGCACTTTTATGTGTGTTTCTGCATGTGCTGGGCAATGGAGCAAAAAGCTTCACTGTAGCTTAATCATCTATGCCTGCTAAAGCAGTATTTGAAGTCAGTTCATGGACAAAGAGACTATAGAAGGAACAAAACATCCATCCTTCAAGCATGACTCTGAACACGACAAGGTTGTAATCGAGTACACCATGGTTCAAGGGTTGATTTATGGGCTTCTGGGTGGCCAACCTTGTACTCAACTCTAGACATTCCTGTGGCAATGCCATTCAGGATCATTCCTTAAAATTTCCAAGTTGCTTGAAATTACTACACAGATCTTATTTCTAAGGGGGAAAATCCCACAAACAGCACTTTATTTTTCTTTCTGAAGTTAGGAGATGAGCTGTAAAACACCTCAAAGTCCCCTGGTTTTGGAGGATCTTTTGTCTTTCTCATTTACAAGCATAGTTTTATTCCTAAGCACCTATCCCACTCAAGGATACACACCTCTTTTGAGGACAACTTCTTCCTTTGATTTTGGTACTCTGTGTCTCCCTTGTATAAAGGGACCTCTAAAATGTGAAAGGCCATCAGCCGGCTGCTAAAACTTCCATCCCTTCAAGCAGATAGCATTCTGCATGGTAGGAATACCTAGGAGGTGAGGGGATGGGGTAAGAACAGTATTGGTCCCACACTCATCTGAAGCCTGTCATCTCAGTGGTTTCACTGGTAGCTGGAAATGCTGTGGCCTCTGGATGGAATGCAACCTTTGTCCCCTCCTGTTGCAAGGGCCACATGTCCTCTTGGCTAGCCCTCCATCAGTAGCTCATCACCCTAGAACTTGGGAACCCATCAGAACAGCCAAGGAACAGGTGTGCTTAATGATATCTACATGAGACCCCATCTCCACACTGTGAGAATTCACATTTTGAAGAACCCCAGACCAGGAGCACTTTTTCGAGTTCTAATAGGCTGTTGTCCCAGGTAGCTCTGAGTTCATTTGTTTGGGGGCTGCCTAACTAACCAGCCGTTAAAATACCAACCATCCGTCCAGAGTGTCTGTGTTCCTCTGCATGGGAACAGGACATCTAACGGGACAGGCAAGTGCTCTGCATGCCTGCCCCATCTCTTGGTTTTTATAAGTCTGCCCAAAAGACCTCTAGGAAGCACTAAGTGACCTCACCTGTGAGAGAGTATTGCCCCACCCTTTTCAGGGACTGAGCATTCCGTATCTACACCACAAATTACTGATGTACAAGCCATACAAGCCATAAGGTTATGGATTATTTAATATTTTCTTGTTCAATGAAATAGCATCTTTTCAGGATTGAGTGGCATTTACTATATATAATAAGTACTTTGAAGTGTGTGTGAGTGTGTGTGTGAGTGTGTGTGTGTGTGTGTGTGTGTGTGTGTGTGTGTGTACACCTTCTCTGAGACAGTGTCTCTCATGGGCCTGGAGCTCCACAATTAGATTAGACCAGCAATCCAGAGAGCCCAGAAATCCTGTTTCTGTCTCTGTCTCCCTAATGCTGGGAATGCATTATAGGCATGCATCACGAATAACATCTTCCTTTGTTTTTTACATGTATGCCAGGATTAAACTCAGGTCCTCATTCTTACCAGGCAAGTACTTTACTGACTGAGCCATTCATGCCAACCCCCCAGATCCCCTCTACGACTTCTTTCATTCACGTCTATCATGAGTGTTAATGAGGAAGTAGGTGATTACACCCTCTGTTTTGGAATCCTAGGTCCTACAGGTTGGACGATGATTAGGTAAATTCTCTTTCTACAGCTGTTGTGTGAACCGGGCTACAAATCAAAATGACAATGTCACTGGGCGGTAATGAGACATACGCTAATCACTGCATGGAAAGCCCTAATATGGGGGCAAACGCTCCATCCACATGAGATGTGTTTATTTTCCCTATCTTACCCAGGAAGAAACTAATAATTTAAGATGTGAGGTGACCTTAGAAGATGCAGCTGGTGGGTAGTTACGCTTCCCTCTCAATTCAGGGAACTGACTCCACTCCATGTCTGCCTCAATTTGACCCACTCTGCCCTTCTCCCTCAACTGAGCCCTGAGCAATTTGAGGACTTTGAACCATGGTACCCAACATTCTGTAAAAGCCACATGACTGGATTACTTGACTGACTGAGTCACATATTTCTGGATGGTTCTAGATCTCAGTTAATAGCAGGCCCAGTGACAGGTACACAGGCAGCAGAGAAGCAATGTGGGGACACTACTGATGTGAAATAAATTTCATAGGAGAATTTTTCTTAATTTGTTTATTTATTTTCTATGTGGGTGGAGGCAGCCCAGTGTGGGTGGCACCATTCCCTAGGCAGGGGTTTCTAAACTGTATAGAAGAGTGGAGCTTAGCACAAGCAAGTGAGCATGTGAGCACTGCAGGCCTCTGTGCTATGACGTGATGTCATTAATTGCTTCAAGCTTCTGCCAGTGTGACTTCCTTGCATTCACAAACTGTAACCTGGAACTGTGAGCTAAGATGAACCCTTTCTTCTCTAAGTTGCTCTTGTTCAGGGTATTTTCTCTCAGCAACAGAAATTAAACTAGGGCATGAGGAGAACAAAAGAGAGTAATGAGGGGGTGAATGTGATCAAAATACGTTACAAACAAATGTGAGAATGTCATGATGAAACCCATCGCCACTTATAATTAACATATGCTAATAAAACATTTAAAGGGGGCTGGAAAGATGGCTCAGCAGTTAAGAGCACTGGCAGTCTTTCAGAGGACCCAGGTTCAATTCCTAGCTCGCATACAGCAGCTAATGACTATCTTTTTTTTTTTTTTTTAATTTATTTTGCAATACAATTCAGTTCTACATATCAGCCACGGATTCCCTTGTTCTCCCCCCCTCCCGTCCCCCTCACCTTCCCCCCAACCCCCCCCCCATTCCCATCTCCTCCAGGGCAAAGCCTTCCCCACAGACTGAGGTCAACCTGGTAGACTCAGTCCAGGTAGGTCTAGTCCCCTCCTCCCAGGCCGAGCCAAACAATCCTGCATAGGCCCCAGGTTTCAAACAGCCAACTCATGCAATGAGCACAAGATCTGGTCCCACTGCCTGGATGCCTCCCATACAGATCAAGCCAATCAACTGTCTCACCCATTCAGAGGGCCTGATCCAGTTGGTGACCCCTCAGCCATTGGTTCATAGTTCATGTGTTTCCATTCATTTGGCTATTTGTCCCTGTGCTTTATCCAACCTTGGTCTCAACAATTCTCGCTCATATAAACCCTCCTCATTCTCGCTAATTGGACTCCCAGAGATCCACCCGGGGCCTAGTCATGGATCTCTGCATCCAGATCCCTCAGTAGTTGGATGAGGTTTCTAGTACAACAACTAATGACTATCTTTAACTCCAGTCCTGGGGGAATCTGACACCCTCTTCTGGCCTCCACTGGCACCAGGCATGCACACGGTACAGACCTGAAAGCAGGGAAAACATTCATACATATAATTGTTTTAGTTAAACATTTAAAATTTTGATTTAAGAAACTTATCATTAAGGAAAACTTGGAAGTGTTTCTGATATCTGCTTGAGTGTTAAACCATCATAATTTCTTAAGCATCCATCCAATTAAATACAAAGCATCATTTCCTGCAGTCTATATTTAATGTATGCAGCTTTAAACTACACTCATGCACTCATTTTATGATTATTTTAAAAATCAGGTACTTAAGAGTGAGCACTCCCTCATATACAACCCTTTAACATCCAGGAGTGCCCTAAAACTACATCTCAACTTTGGAGCTTAGAGTTTGCAAACCCAGGACCAGCTCATTCTCCCTCACCTTCTCTTGGCCTCATCTGGATGCTTATGAAGGGCTCTTCTGGGCTGGATGACACTGAAGTGTGTGACCCCATCTGCAAAGCCATTCTGATCAAGACCCAATCTTTCTACAGAGACTGAGAGCTGGAGTTCTCTGTCAGTGTGTGGAAAACTACATCTCTACCCCAGAGGAGAGTCACTAGGACCTTTTGGGTGATGCCCTGGTTCCCCTCACAATGGCTGACAATTGTGCCTTTGTGTGGGATATGTGATGGTGCCACCAGCCGGGATTTCCTGGCTGGGCAATGAAATCAAAATCTTTGTTGGGGCCACTTTTTTTTCCAGGTCACTTTGTGAACTAAATGATAGAAGAATAGCCAGGCTTCTCCACTCAGCTCTCTTCCCTCTGATTGCAACCCACCCCTGTTGGCTTACAAATGCACTTTTCAAAATATCACACACTCATCCTTACACTTGGAAACAATCAGGGTGCTGCGGAAAGACTAGACTCCACCAGTTAACTGAAATCCACGTTGGGAAAGAAGTTCTCAGTCCCTTCTATCCCACTCTATCTACTCCTGAAGTCACCAAGTCAGAAAGCTCAGGATTGAAAGGAAACTAGGGCCAATCTCTTCCATCATACAACAGCTATGTGAACCTGGCCAAGCTATTTCTGTTGACCTTCAGTTTTCTTACATGTGACAAAACCAATAATGGCTCTATGAGGTTTCTGGGAGCATTCAGAAAATATATTTTATCTAATAAGCCTATTTTTAAAAAGATCTACTGCTTTTTGGAGATTTGATACTCACAAAACTAGATGCTTATGTAACTTAATATGGACTGGCATGGTAGGAAAGAGCTCTGAATGAAGTCAAGAAAAAGGGGATTTCTGGAAAGAACAATGGGTTCTTGCTCCAAGTGCTCTCATGGTGGCAGCATCTTCAGGAAGCCAAGACCAGTGTCTTTCCACACCCCTCTGCCCTCCTTCTTACTGGATAACAGCGCTGAGCAGTGCTAAAATAACTGTCAGCATTCCCCTGCCTCATATGTCACACCCAATTCCTCTCCAGCAACAAACCTCTTTAGTGTCTTTTTCTTCTCTTGCTTCTACATCAGTCCAGGACCCAACACACTGTCCATAGACACAGAGGCACATTACATAGGTGTGCGGCCCTCAGTCTGTTTTCTGTTCAGGTCCATCTTCTATGGTCTCAAAGTTTCTCCTTAAGGAAGGTTGTTGGGAAACCATGCACTAGCTTTCTGCCAGTACACTCTCCTCTTCCCCACCCAAGGGAGGAAGCCAGGAAGTACCACCCTCCCTGTTCTGCTCTGCACGATGACAATGACAATCAGAGCATCCTCCGTGTAGGGCAATTTGTCCCCATCTATGAAAATGACCAGCACATGCATCTCCAGGGCTCCACCCTGCAAATCTGCTCAGGAGCCTGGGAAACGCTGTCTGCAAGAGGTTACCTGTGGCAGCACAATTTGCAGCAGCAGGAGATTGGGAACAACCCAAATGTCTATCACAAGGGAACTAGTTCAATGAATTATGAAATATCCGTGTGCTCGCCAGTTGTTAAAAAAATGAAGACATCATTTATATGCTGATTTGGGGCCATTGCTAAGATATATTGTCAAGTGGAAGGAATGAAGTATGTATAGCACAGGAAGAGCGTAAGAGAATAACACATCACCGCATCAATGCATAAAGGTATCTATAAGGATGCACAGAGAAATATAGTGGTTCAGGAGAGGGATAGGTGAGAAGGAAGTTGGAGAATCTATAAGGCAAAGCATATGTGCAAGAATGATGTATAAATATATACACAGACATATCCATACACCCTGTCTCCTGTCATCTACTTTTTGATATTTAACTGTGTAAGGACATCACGATTCAAAAGTAAATATTTTGACCACATATATTTCCTTATTTAAAAATATTTTATTTTTTTATTTTGGGTGTGTGTGCACATGTGTGCAAGTACTGGGGGTCAGGGCAGGAGAGAGTGTCACATCCCCTGGAGCTGCAGTTATAAGTAGTTGGAAGCTGTCCAATGTGGTTGCTGGCAATCTAATCCATCTCCTGCAAGGCAACAAGCCCTCCAACCACTAAGCCATCTCTCCAACCCCTACATATATTTCTTAATCTTTAATTTAAAAAGAAAAATCTAAGTTTAAAAATGTGTTACCTATGTTATGCCTTCCCTAAACAGTAGGTACATACTTTTGTACGTACTTCTTTATCTTTTTGCTTGTTTGTTTTCAGGACAGGGTTTCTCTATGTAACTTTGGCTGTCCTGGAACTCGATCTGTAGACCAGGCTGACCTTGAACTCACAGAGATCTGACTGCCTCTGCTTCCCAGGTACTGGAATGAAAGGCATGCGCCGCGATGGCCCAGCCAGTTTCCTTTATCTTACACACAGAGACCAGAATCCCCCCCCCCCCCCACACACACACACACTCCTGTGCTCCTTCATGTCTTGTTGTACAGAGTCTAAGCTCCATTGTCTGGAGCTCAGGATCCACCTCTGATCGTTCAGCTTTCCTGCCTGCCAGATCCACGAGACTTTGTATGTCCACTTCCTGGAGCTGAGTGACTTATTCAGAATACCTCTCTGTCCTTCTCATCTTGGTAACCATTCTTCTGTCCTTCTGTTTATACAGTTCCTCTGCCTCTCCAAAGTTAAGTTCTACCTGACTCCAAAGTTAAGCTCTCATCTTCTTGCATCACATAATGCAGAACCACCGTGCACCTTCAAATGTGGCTGGAAGAAACCTACTTCTTGAAAATGCTCGGGTCCATTTGGGGTGCCTCTGCATAGTCTCTAGTGCATGCAATGGGACCGTGCTTAATTTCATACACGCAAATTTATCTATTCACTGAAAAAAGAAGAAAAAAACTGTTCATGGGCCAAACGTGATGTTAGAGACTGAGTGAAAAGCAAGGCTAAGGAGGGCTCTTGCCCTCACACAGGCACAAGTCTCACAGGGAGGATGAACCCTAAACAAGAGGCCAAATCACCAAATTGGTGATAATTCTTCATAATTTCAATGTAGACAAGTACACAGCTCATTCCTAGGGCCATTTGTGTGTCCATGTCAACACCCTCAGGTAGCAGCTAGGAAGGTGGGCCTGTGAAGGAGAGCAGACTCATGTCTGCCTCTCAGCACCATCCCAGAGCTATGAGACTCCAGGTCAGCTCCTCAACCTCAGCCATCTTGATGTCTGCAAGTTGCTTATGTTTATGATGGAAGAGATCCTGGTCCCATGTGCTGGAGGATGTTAGCAGTATCTCTGGCCTCCACCCACCAAATGTCAGCAGTTTCCTCTGCCTGTCACCAAACATCACACTCCCCATAGAGGGGAGGCAACATCACCCTCTTTTGAGAATTACTACTCTGGGGAAAATCTTTGTCTCTGTCTCTGTCTCTCTCTCTCATGTGTGTGTGCGTGCGAGTGTCCATGCATGCGTGTGTGTGTGTGTGTGTGTGTGTGTGTGTGTGTGTGTGTGTGTGTGTGTGTGTGTATGTGTGTGTGTGTATTTATAGGAAAACTCGGTTAACATTTGACAAGTAAAAAAAGAAACTTAGGTAACACAGGGATAATGACAAGGCCCTGAGGTGATTATTGTAGGAATTATACACGAGAAGAAATGTACTTGAAATGTGTAGTGGCACTAACAACAATAACATGCGTTTGGCAGATTTCCTCTCTGCCCTTTGAATGATGGGCATGATGGTCACTCAGGACCCTTTATTGCTAAAGCTGTGAAGTTCCCCATCCAAAGGAGATGCAGTGGAGTCTTGCCCAGAATCTGTCTTCTTGGGAGACACAACGATAGACTGAACTCCAGTCAAAGATAGAATCTCTGCCCTTGGATGCAAGCTGCAATCTACTTCATCTCAGGCTCTTATTCATCTCATCAGCAAGCATCACTTGAAACATGGCCAGATTCCCTAGCTGTCATCAGGTCAGGCTTTAGGTAACATGCTCTCTCCTGGAAGCTTCATTTGCATGTCCCAAATCATCCTTGCAAACCATTTATCTCCCCACACTATTGGATGCTGCAAGCATTTAGGAAGCATTCTCAGGGTGTCTGAAATCAACAAGGCAATTAGGCAGGTTTTAAAGGAATCAAAAATACAATTGACGGCACTTTGGAAACATCAATGAGATTTTCAGCCTGGCAGACCATGCTGGCAACACAGCATTTGTGAGGAAATTTTAACATGACTTTAAATATGCATCATTTGGAATTTCAGAATTGATTTTCAAACTGAAAAATGGGCGGAGCAGAGAGCCCCAAATACGGAGAGAAATATTGCCCTGGAAAAAAAAAGTGTATATTTGGAGTCAGAAAGAAATAGATTTTAATCCCAGATGTGTGACAAAAAACAAGCAATTTTGGGAAAACCATTTCTTCTCCAAGAGTTTGTTTTCTCCCGTTTAGAAATGAGGTCAGTGACGCCATCTTTAATTAACATCTGCAAGTGTCCAGGAACATGCTCTCATGGACCTTCCTTCTCATTCTTCTTCTCTTTAGGGACCAGCACTGGTTTCGATTCTAATAAAAACCTCCAAGATCGCACACTTTGCAAGCTTGTCAGTCCTCCTTGACCAAAACGCATTAAGAAATACATGTTTAGGTCGACTTCGCTACACTAAGGAGCATAAATCTATCTGTCGCTTTCCTTTCTGCCACCAACAGTCACAAGGATGGAGGAGGGGTGCAGACCACAATCAGGGCTCCATATGAAAGACCAGGAAGGTAAGGAAAGATGGACTCCATCTTGTGCAGGGCAAATCAGACAGAGTGCTTTGAATAGCACCTCACTCTTGAGCTCTGCCTCTTGTGCTTAACATCCCAGGATGAGGAAACTCAGCTTGGGCGCATTGCTAAAAGTGCAATGGAGCTGGGATGTAGCTCTGTTGGAAGAATGCTTGTTGAACACACATGAAGCTCTGAACTTGGTCTCTAGCACCACATACATTGGGCACAGTAGAGCAGCTGGATAATCCCAGCACTAGAGAGGTGGAATCAAGAGGATCAGTAGTTCAAGGTCATCCTGGGCTATGCACAGTTCTAGGCTATGTAAGACTTGTTTGAAAATAAAAGACATAATAATTATTTATATTTCACTATGGTTTCCAATAAACTAATCTCTTCAAGTCCATGAATAAAACAAACCCTGTCACTACTGGAGATATACTTGCATGCCAGTGCGGATGCTTTTAAGACCATTTGCCAAGCACACTGCACCATTTGACCAGTTCTGGGGCAGGGGGCACGCTCTAATTACTGATTGTGGAGTTTGGTATCTATAGCAACAGGCAGAATTGACAACAGGAAGCTTTGCCCTCTGGGGCACCATCTGAAGTTTATAAAATCAACTGGAGGCCAAGGCTATAGTTAATCAGGCAGGCTTTCAGAGGTGGGAGCTCCTGGTCCACACTTAAGAGGCAACAAGATTATTTAATAAGACAATCGCAGGGCCTGAGAAGGCAGAGTTTATTTAGTTGTGCTTTGCTGGACCTCTTGTAGTAATTTCTCCTAATGGCACCGATTCGCTTGTGAATCCGTGCAGTGGGAGTATCGGTTTAATCAGACCACCGATGCTGCCTGTTTCTACAGGGCTGTTGCCATACATCAATCAACTTCACTTGATTCATTAATTGGATGGTGAGGGGATAGGAATTTTCCCAGGATCAAGAATGCTGTGTGACAGAATTCTTTATAATATCTCTGCTTTTAACCAGCATTCATTCACCTCAGTCCCCTTATTTCATGTTCCTGCAGCTGACAGGTGAGGGTCTGGATTCTAGACAATGATGGCTGAGAAAGCCATGGCAGGAAAGAACCTAGAGACTCAGGGTCAAGCTATTTTGATTGCTTGCTCTGCTTCCTACTTCACAGGGCTACCAAAATGCTGCTGATCCCTACTGCGTCTCAATAGCCTCAATCATTATTTGGGTGGAAAAAAATGTACTGTAATGAAACTATGATGAACTGACCCAACAGTGAGCCTAACATGGTGCCTGAAAACAGGACAAACATGAGGACCAGAGTTCGGATTCTCAGCACCCACTGAAAAGTTAGGTGTGGCCACTTATTCCCGTAACCCTAGTGCTAAGTGGACAGAGATATGTGGATCACTGAACCTCATTGGCCAGCTAGCCCAGCTCAACCAGGGTACTCTAGGTTCAGTGAGGGACACTATATCAAAAACTAAGATGGAGAGTGATCAAGGGAGACACCTGATAACTACTGACTTCCACACAGATGTATGCACACGTATGCAAAATCCATGTATAGGTTCACACACACAGCTTTGAAAATAATTTTTAAAAAAAGTCTAAACCAGTGTTTCTTTCCCTGCCAGCTTTCTCTTCTATGGCAAGGTGGATGCAGTTGAAGCATTGTGCAGGGTAAGATGTTAAGTTCTGTAGCATCCTATGGCCCTAGTCCTGCCTGCCTTTGTAATCCTAAGAAGGCATCCATGCCCAGCTCCTTAGCTCTTGTGTCCCCAGCCAAGGCCAGAGGCAGAGAGTTCCCACCAGGCTTCAAACACGTACTTCACCAGTACAGCTCCTCTTACTTATGGGACACTGCAGCTTTCCTGGCCCACCCTCTTCTCTCGTACTCAGTGGGACTGTGGTTGAGCTACTGGCCAGTCAAAAACACGCAAGGACAGGATTTGGCCTCCTCCTCCTTTGGAAGGAAGCCCACTTTGGAAAGTTCAGGTTTTGTGTGTGTGGGTCAAGAGAAAGGGAGAACACGGTGGTCCTTGAGTTGGATAGATGCAATGACTGTATGGGTGGCGTAACCACAGGAAGGGTCAGACATTGTCCCTGCCTCCTGGAGCCTCAGCTGCCATTTCTGTGAATGGGCTCTGGGAAACATACTGCATTGGGCTGCCATGGCAAAGAAGTTAGCCCAGGGGTCATCTCGCTGCAAAGTCCTTCAGAATCCCAAGGTTGAAAATGAAAGTGAGTGAGGCATTCTGGTGTGTCTCCCCGAAAGGGGCGCTAGGTCCCGGCCTTCTACCTGTCAGCTTGGCTCTTGGAATTGTGTCTTACTTAACCTGGGCTTGGAGGTTTCCACACAGACAGACCTGAAGGCTGAGGAGAAGCAAAGAAAGGGAGGGAGAAACTTAAGCGATGAAGTGGTAAGGAAGAGAGAAAGGAAGTGGGGAAGAGAGAGAGAGAGAAGGGGAGGGGTAAGAGAAAGGGAGAGAAGGAAACGGGGCAGGAAGGAGAGAGAGAGAATATAGAAAAGGGGAAGAAAGAAGGGAGAGATGAGGAAGGGAGAAAGAAAAGGAAAGAGGGAGGAAGAAGAGAGAAAGAAGAAAGGAAAAGAGAAGGAAGGAAGGGGTGGAGGGAGGGAGGGAGGAGAGAGAAAGGGAAAAGAAAAAAAGGCAAGAAGGAAGGAAGGCAAAACAGGGAAGGAAGGAAGAGAGGAGGGAAGGAAAGGAGGAAGGAAGGAAGGAAGGAAGGAAGGAGGGAGGGAGGGAGGGAAGGAAGGAAGGAAGGAAGGAAGGAAGGGAGGAAGGAAGGGAGGGAGGAAGGAAGGAGGGAGGGAGGAAGGAAGGAAGGAGGGAGGGAGGGAGGGAAGGAAAGGAGGAAGGAAGGAAGGAAGGAAGGAAGGGAGGGAGGAGGGAGGGAGGGAGGGAGGGAGGGAGGAAGGAAGGAAGGAAGGAAGGAAGGAAGGAAGGAAGGTTGGAAGGCTCTGCTGTCACACCTTTTGCACGCTCCAACTCTCTGCTAACACTGGAGACTGTGAGGCATTTGGAAGCTTTATTGCTTCAATAGGCAGGGTAAGGAGGTTAATGCCAGCCTTAACAAGGGAGTCGTTTCTTTCTCCCGCCCACCTTCTCCCTTCTCGTTTTTTTGGCTCAGCCTAAATTTCTAACACTACCTGATGAAATGTATATACAGCTTTTAATTGTACCCAGAGGCAGTACAACTTCATAGAGGGTCTGCAGCGAGTGGCGGAGAATTTGAGAAACAGCTGTGTTCCCGGCCCGCGTGCTTCGAGGTGGAACAGCGCTGTCAGCACCTGCACCCCCTGAGTGCACACCCTCACGCCCCACATGCGTGTGCACAGCTGGGACCCATCCGGCTGGTGAGGAATTAATACTCTTAACTTGGTATTTTATTGTACCTGGGGGAGCCTGATGCTGTATTAAATCTGTGGCATATAGGTTGGATTTTGTTCAGTATTAGAGTTACTAGAGATGGGGGACTGGGGAGGGGGGCTTGGTGGGCTATTATAGACACACACACACACACACACACACACACACACACACACACACACACACCACAACTTCTTTTTCCAATGCTGAGGACAAATTGTTTTAATATACCAATGTTTGGTTTATTTATTATTAGAGATGAGGGGCTACTTTCAAGATGAATGGGATAGTTCTCAGCACTCTCTAGTACCTTCAGAATATCAGCACTGTGGAGAACCTCCGAGACTCTTTACTCCTAGTAACTTACCAATGCCAGCTTCCCTAGGCAAGCCCCCCAAACACACCTGCCACTGAGGAGACCCCTCACAGACACTGTTTCATATTTCCAGAGATGACTCCGCAACCTCAGGGAGTCCTGCACGGTAAGGGTCTAGGTGCCCATGTTACTGTGCTAAAGAAGGAGGTTCGAGATGCAACCCCTGCCTGAGTCATGAGAAAACTAAGGATACCTTTGGAGTTCAGCTGATTCAATTTTTCTTCAAGCAAGCCTGACCTACTAGGAGAGTCCTAGACCACTGAAAAACCCTGTCTCAGAAAAAAAAAATGTGGATGGCTCCTAAGGAATGACACCTGAGGTTGAGCTGTGGCCACAACACACACACACACTCACACGCACACGCACACGCACACGCACACGCACACACACACGCACACGCACACGCACACACACACACACACACACACACACACACACACACACACACACACACACGGCAGAGGAAAATGTCAGAGTAGCCAAAGAGAAGGAGGCCATGAGACCACAGAAGCAGAGATAAGTCAAGGAATGGTGACAGCTACTGGAAGCCAGGATAGATATGAACCATCCTCTGCTAGAAAGCCCAGTAACAGTGGCACATTCAGGCTTCTTAGCTCCAAAACATAAGTTTACAAATACCTATTTTCAACTACTTAGCTTCTGGTTAATTTGTTATAGTAGCCACAGGAAATGAGCGTAGGGTCTTTTGCTCTGGGCACTGTGTGAAATAAATGTTGCCATTAGTAAGAGTTCTTGGCAAGAGGTCACCTTACACCCTGGGCACTGTAGAAGTACAGAAAGGGTTGTCCTCGGGGAAAGATGCCATGCTGCCAATGTGTGGCCACCTGGCCCCACCTTCAAGGACACAGGAGTTTAGCATTTTGGAGGAGCCAGGCACTGTGAGCCACATTTCTGACAAAGGGGGACATGGGGAGTGGACAGTGTGCTGTCCTTTCTTCTGAGCAGTTCCCATTTTTGATGGACTGTTTTCTACATGTGTGCCTTTGGCAGGTCATGACTACAGCCGCTTGTTAGCTAATGAGATCAGCAGTGTGCCACACATTTTGCACAACAGAGCCCCTGATGAGTGTTGACTGCTTGCTTGGGCACCTTGCTAGAAGGCATCTACAGAAACTCATGTTTTGTAGGTGGGGTCCCAGTTCTGAGAGAGGCACCATCTCCAGCAGGTGCTAGTGTGAAGCCCCCCAAAGCATGCTTTCTCTTACATGCCTGCTTATCATCCATGAATATATGGAAATCTCTTTAGTCACCATCTGATCCCAATGGCCAGGTTAATGTCACACACAAATTAAATTTCTGCTCTTTCTTTGGAGTCTCCAAATTTCCCTCTTTCAGGCATTAAACAATAAGACCCCAAACCAACAATAACTTGCCATTTGTTTGTTTATCGTATTAGGAATGATTTTTTTAAAGAATATGCACTCAATATTGGCTCGAAGAAACTGGGACTCTTAAAGGCTGATTTTGCTCATTTAAATTGCGACCAATCTTTTGGAAAGCAATTTGGCAATATGACTCAGGAACCTTTAAAAAAAATTGTGCTCAACCTTTGACCTAGTAATTCCATTTCTGGGAATCTATCCTAAGGGCATAATGGGAACTATGGAAACTGCTTTATGCACAAAGATGTTTATCAGAACACTCTTTCTGACAGCAAAAGTATTTAAAACCATTTAAATGCTCAATGGTACGGAAGAGGATAAACGGATACATCCCCTCCACTAAGAACTGCACTGAAGTCTTTGTAACAACATGATGGAATGTATAATGTCAAGAAAAATTCGAAGCAGCGTGCCAGATGTGTGGAGGTGGTGATCGCAGTATGAAGGCAGGAGAAAAAAAAAGACCGGGAGGCACACACATGTTAATTGTGGTTACTTACAGCAGGCAGAGTGATTTTTTTTTCTCTCCCTCTCAAAGATATTAAAGCATTCTCTGATGAACTTGCATATGCATTCTCTCTTTCATTGGCTGCTTTGACAATTCAGAGCCTATGCGGTCTTTCCTCTGGGGCCTAAACTTCCTCCACCCAGGCTGGCACAGGCTCTACCCTCGTCCTCTAATCCCTAGAGGGTTCTCTTGGTTCAAGGTCCAAGGTAGGGTCAGAGGCTATCCAGGGACATACTCTTGGGTCATTGTTGATCCATGGTGAGAGGCTGGGGCTTTGCCTTAGTTAACGGCTTTTACTGAGTCTACAGACTCTGAAAATGGAGTAACTGATGCCCACTGATGATTTGTTGTAGTTGCTAAGAAGCTTGGAGACAAGTTTGTGTCTTGCTGGTCACAAAAGCAGCTCTATAGTTCACTTCCTGGCCTCCCTCTGGCGTTCAGTAGAATCCCACACCCTGAGTGACCTCTTTTGCTTCATAGATCTCCCTGTACCAAGTTAAGTCCCTGATGGACAGTTTTAAAGAATTAATCCTCCCATTTTTTTATGTGTAAAATAAACTATGTGCACTACTATGAACTGTGCTTATACTGGTGGAGAAAAGTCTGGAAAATATAGGCCTGATCAAAGAGGAGGATCCCATGTTCCACCAACAGCCCTGGGTATCAAGGAATACACGGAACAGAAGCTGTTAAGTCCAAGGGAGTTGAGTAGGGATGGGGTCACAGCCCTGTGGGGACAAGTCTCTTCCCTGATGGGAGGCACACAGGGCCATCAGAGTAGGCAGGAACTGGCATATGACTTTGCTGGGAAGGCAAATATCATTCCCGTTGCTGTAGTCCTGTGGGTGAGCTGATGATCCAGCTTCCCTCAAGATGTGCCTGATGGCATCTGCATCTGAGCTCCTCCTTCTATGTCACCAAGAAAAAAGGTAAAAGGAGGTGGTGGGCCCCCTCTCACCTCTGGCCATGGCCTCTTGCTGTTTGGTCTGCCATGCCTTCCTGGGGTGGCAGGTTCATTTGGCTGGAGGGCACATCTTCAGGAGCTCTTGGGTAAGTTGAGAAGGGCTGCTGTGTTTATTCTCCTGGGCCAGGAAGCAAAACGCCACACAGTGAGCTGCTTGAAAATAGCAGAAATGGGCTCTTCCACAGTTGAGGGAGGTCCGGAGGTCCTTGACTTCAGAATCAAGGTTCTCACAGGGCTGGACCTCCTCGGCAGGGTCTAAGGCAATATTATTTGTAGCTCTCACTCTCACTCCTTGCCATTCCTTGGCTTATGGCAAAATTATTCTCTTCCATGTGCACAAACCAGTCACTGCCTGTATGCTTGTACCTTTCCAAATCTCCTTCTCTCCCCTATAAAAACACCTGTCGTTGGATTTGGGGTCACCCTAATTCAGTGTGCCCTCCTCTTTGATTAATGGAAAAGAATTTGGAAGGGTACATCATATTCACAGGAACTAATGACTGTCCCTGGGGCATTCACTTCTAGGTACTCTGGGCCATGTCTTTCAGCATTCACTGCAATATGCTTATGCTAAGAAAAGCATGCATTACCTCTAAAATTTCAAATTTAGGGTTTCAACTTATCTTTGGTGGGGGGAGTATAGACACACAATTCACCCCACAAAAGATTCATTTGCAAGTTAAACAGCAGTTTGGAGCATGAACTTTTGAGCAGTGTGGATTCAAATCCTGGCTCTGCTGTCTCTCGCAGGTGCCTAATCTCCTGTAGCCCCCTTTATCTCATTAGGAAAATGGGCCAGATCCCTGCAGCTACCTCCTAGGGATCTAGGGGAAATCTAATGGGGTCATATGATATTTGAGCTCACCGCCAGGCATGTACAAATCACCCAAAAAGTATAAATTGTAGCTTATCCTTGAGAGCGACATGCAGCCCTGCCCTTCTAGACATTCCTAAAGGCTGAGACCCAGGTTCAAGTTAATAGCACAAAGGGAACCCTTGGCCGAAGATGCTCTATGCATCTTGCTTGGATGCCTTTCTTCTGCCTCCCCCAGATGTGTTCCTACACCCCTACGTGACAAGCTGACCCCTCCCCAGCCTCCAACCTTATCCTTATTGACATCTATCCCCAAAGATCTTCTGGTCACCATGCCAGAAGTGGCTTGGTCCAATACCTGCTCAGCCCTTCTTCAAGCAAGGAGAGGGTTGGGGTCTTTCTGGCTCCACAGTTGCTATATCCACCCAGATGCCCCTAGGGCTGTCTCCTCAAATATAGGACACCCAGTTAAACTTGAGTTTCAGAAATCATGAATCATTTTCTTCACTTAAGTATACTTAAAATCTTACCCCACCCCCACCCCGAGTACACAGAAGCAGACGACTGGGGATAAGCTCTCAAGCGATGACAGGCGGGGAGTGAGTGGGTCAGTTCCTCAGTGACTTGCTCCTAATGGTGGCATCCCCTGTGCCATCTCCCTGAGTTTCCCAGGTGGATTTTTTTTTTTAAGCCGTGTGTACCCTGAAGAAGCCATTACAGAAGCACCTGCAGTGGCTTGCTTCTGCTTCTCTTTCCCCTGCTTCCTGGGAAAACGAGACTGGGTTCTCCATGCTCTGTCCTCTCACCTTCATGACTGAGCTTGTGTGTGTGCGCCCTGGAGCCTTCTGCACAATGTGTACAATTCCGCACTCACGTGCTTACGTGTTTCGTCTCTCTACCCCGCAGCCCCGTTGCACCTGTACCATCCCGATCTCCAGCAGCCTGCCCTGGGCTGGCATGCTACAGGATTTGACTCTGGGGTGAAGAGGAAAACCTTGCTGAGAAATACGCTGGGGATATAAAGACCAAGATGGGTTCTCAGCTGTATACCGCCGCACCTGGCAGAGGCCACACCGTCGGTACGTGGCTCTGGGTGCCCAGAGTGGCTCTCTTTTAGACTTGACCTTGGGGTTTCTCCTGAGCGCTTCACCCTAGTTTCCTCAGCTGTAAAACGAGGGGTTGACGGGAGATGATTTCTCTGGTGTCTTCCGGCTCTAAACTTCTATGACTCTATATTCTAGGTGATAAACTTTATGGCTATGAATAAATTAATGGAAATGAATATTTAAATGATGTGCAAACATTTCATGCAAGTGCTTTCTTAGTCTTTTATGCAGTGGGAGAACGAAAGAAAAGCTGAGATCTAAAGGGTGGGAAATGTCTCCGTCAGGAGGAACCTTGCTCCTGTGTGCCTTGGAAAGGTGTGTGTGTATAAAGCAATTCCCTGCACAACCTTAGAGAGGGGAAAGTCTAAAGAAATGTGAGTTTCCTGACAAGCTGGAAGTCCCCAAATGAACTGATGTTCCAGGTCTTAGGAAACAGCTTGGGGTAGCAGGACACTCACATGCTATCCATCTCTCTAGCTCCAGCCGTCCATTCTGAGTTCCTGTGATACACAAAGGGAGGATGACCTGACACCTAGAAGCTTCGACCAGTTTTCGGCCACTATCTGCCTGGCAATTGCAGAAGGAGATATAAGGCAAGAATCTTGCCTTTGGCAAATGTGAGTCCTCAAGAGGAAAGACACTAAATACTTAGAGGGAGGGCTACCTACATTGTACTGTTTGGAGGAGGAGGAAGCTGGGAAAAGCAAAAGAACAGATTCTCAGACCAAGCCTAGGCTGTGACCTGATCTGGGAGTCAGGCAAGCACGGGCAGCAAGGCGTAGCTGGGAGCTGAGTGGAGCACCCAGCAGAAAGAATCACGCTGGTGGGTGGCACCCGGTGGACTCCAGTGAGAGTGCTCACCCAGACCGGCTGAGCTTCACCCACTTACAAAGCTTGACTTGATGGACAGGACTCAAACTTTAATTGGGGATTTGAATGATACAGCAATCTGTCCTCTGCCAGACCTCATGGAAAGCCACTTGTATGTGCCCATAGAGTGGTGAGGGCCATCGGGAAGAAATTTTTTTTTTCTTAAAAAATTTTCAGACAAATTTTGAGTATATCCTTTCTCCTTTCCCAACTCCTCCCAGATTTTCCCCACCTCCCTATTTACCCAACTTCCCTCTCTCTCCCTCCCTCCCTCCCTCCTGCCCTCCCTCCCTCCCTCCCTTTTCTTAAAACAAAAAACAAGAAAAAAATGCACAAAAATCAAAACAGACAAACTAAAAAACAAATCAAAACAAAACGCACACACACAAAAAACTTGAAGTCCATTTTGTGTTGGCCAACTAGTCCCGGACATGGGACCCACTCCCGAGTGTGGTTGATATATCCAGTGACAGACACTTCACTAGAGAGCACTGACTTCCCCTTTTCCTACAGGTATCAACTACAAATAGCTTCTTGGTTTGGGGTGGGCCTATGTGTGCACTCCCCTTCTCAATGCTGGGACTTTGTGTGGTTTGAACCTCTGCAGGTCTTGTGTTTGCTGTAAAAGTCTCTGTGGGAGAATCAGATACTCTTTGGGTGAAACTCTAATAAAATGAGCCTAAACCCCCAAAGGACCCACTGCTTTCCTTTAGGAGTTTTCAGACACTTGTCAACCGAAGTTCTAAATAAACACAAAACAAACAACAAAGACAGACATTTTCGGCTTTTAGTTACCTATCATACTTCTTTGGAGGGATATGTCAAAAAGTGAAATGACAATGATTATTTGTCAGTGAGCTAAAAAATAATATGGGACACTAAATATTCAGTTTAAAGTAGAATTACATATTCATTCCTACATGCTAGACACCCCTGAGTATCTTGCAGTAAGTGATGAGGCAAAAGCCCCTCAGCATCCTGCTACAAAGTCAAACATACTAATACAAAAAGGACAGGAAAGAGCTGTGACCAAGAAAACAATGCACTGGCACAATGCTCCACACCCCATTTCTCAGTGCCCGGGTAGCTTGTAAGTTTTGAGTAAATTTCGAAGATTTACTCCAAACTCCGAGTACTGGGGGGTCTTTATATGACTGACCCATTTACTCCTCACTGCCACTGAGCCGTGGGATGTCCTCATGGAGCCTCTGAGACACTGTGCGCTGAAGGTATGAGCGAGGTCGTTTGGAAAATCCCATCTACAGATATTTGCTGAGAACCTGAGACACAAACCAGTGAAGGTAGAAGGCACAGAACGCCATTTTTTGTTCGTTGCTTTCTTAATTTCAGGTAGGATCTCACTGTGTAGCTCAGGTTGGCCTTGAATTCACAATCTTCCTGCCTCAACTCCCCAAGTTCTGTGACTACGAGTGCACGCTGCTGAAGCTAACTCAGAATTTTCCCCAAAAAACTGGGAGTTGGATCCAGGGCCTCACTCATGCTACACAAGTACTTTCTCACTGAGCTATGTCCCCAGGCATTTTAGAAACTTTATATTGCGATGAGGTGTCTCCAAATGTGTTAGGCTGGCTTTGAACTCATTCTGTGTCTGGAACAGTCCTTGTGCTAGTGATCCTCCTGTCTCAACCTCCTGAAATAGGGGTGACACGTGTGTGGCATCAGGCCCAGCTCACCACTTCTGTTTTCTGACCATGAATAAGAAGTTGGGAAGAATACAGGTGTTCCTCAATATCTTCTTTCTCATAAAAAGCACCCTCAGACCAAGGACTTGTTCTTATCGTGCTGACAGGAAAGCCCAGAGGTTGTAAGTCATGTGTCCAGGACTCAGCTGATAGAAATGTCAAGCATGGACCAAAGACTCTAGAACCACCTGCCCTCCAGCTTCCCCTACAAGCAAAGCACCCCACTTCTCTGCATTCATCACACGGGGACCCTCATTGTCCTGCTGACAAGCACACAGAAGATAAAGCTCCTGGAACTGCCAAAAGGCATGGGAAAGAGGCAGAGTTGGGATGCGGTGTGGTGGGGCTGGCAGGGACTAATGCCCCTCTCCCTTCTCACCAGAGCGAGAATGACTTGAGGGGCAAACTATTCAGTCTCTTTCCCAGTCAGAACTGGGTCAGATATTCTAGCCGAGAGAATGGCTTGTTCTCTGCTCCAGCTGTTATCTGAGCTACACAGCTGGGGGGGAGAACTCCAACCTGCTCCTTGGGCCCAGAGCTCAAGGATTCTCCAAGCTGCATTTGATGGCCTCTGGCAGCTGGGAGGAGGAGGGGAGTGTGGGGGAGAAGAGCAGAATGGGGGAAGGGAGAGGCACCCTCATTTCCACTGGTGCAACCAATTACCCAGTGAGTCAGAGCTACCTGCCTCACAGCTGACAACCCGTGAACATTCCTTCTCTGCCAGATGTTCACGGGTGAGAAGCTGAATTATTTAAGAGAACCCCCAAGCAGCCATAGGGAACTACAATGAAATGGGGAGGAGATCATGGTATGATGTGGTTGCTCCACTAAAGTCTGAAAGTCCAGCTGTGGGGTCATCCCTAGCTCAACATCTGCCAGGCTAGGGATAAACTGGGATTCCTCCCAAATTCCTGAAGACCAAGTGCATGGGGGCCCTTCCTTTGCGGGCCAGCCCTTTCATGTCCCAGGATTTTAAGCTTGTGTACCACTTAAAAGTTCCACTTCTAAACAATCCCAGCATGCTTGGTGACAAATCTTAGACCTTGGCAACACACGTGCTTGGAAAACTGACTTCACTCTGTGCCAACCACTGAGTCCGCCACAGAGGCAGTAGCGAGAGAGCTACTTCTTGCTTCCCAGATAGCCAATGCTACAGTTCCAGAATTCTGGGTTCTTGGAGAAAAAAAAAAAAAGCAAAGCAAGGAGTTGTTACATGAATTTCATAATTTAGAGATAAATAATGAACACCAAACTTGGAGGGAAATACCCTAGTGTTCATTTTATTTAATATTCTCCATTGGTGGAAATAAATTAAAAATGAACAAGGCTTGTTTATGCCTGCCTCACATTGCCCTCTACTTTTGAATAGCAACCGCATATTAATTTGCCAGATCCCATAAATTATAATTAGCCCGGAGGATTAACAACATAAATCCTTGAATTTAAAACCAACCTGCCTGGTTCTCTCTTCCCTATGCCCTAAAGTAAAAAAGGGCCATAAAACCTATCACTGCTACTTGATCCATTAAACTCCGGAGACATTCTTATTTCAGCTCAGCTAGTGGAGGCAGTCTCTGTCAAATCCTTTTTAAAGTTACAGTAGCTTGATAGGAGCTGGGAATCGGGGAGATGAGGTTCTGCGTCAACATCCAGCCAGAGCGCACAATGCCTGGCAGCCAGGACGGGGATGACACGCAGGGTGGAAAGGGGCACAAAAGGCTACATTTCCACATCGTGTACTTCAGACTGGGAGACAGGGCCCAGGGGCTGAACCGAGACCAGTGCCTCCCAAATCCCAGGATGCACAGATAAGACACAGGATCATAGTTTGCATCCACCAAGGCTATCTCTAACTTATATCCGATGACAAAGGATTTGACATAAGGCTACAAAAAATTTGAAAACGGGGGCCTTGCTGATGGGGAGAACGATGAACTCGTTTCAGGCATGAGTGATGTACAAAGTATCCAGAGATATGCTCCTCCAGGGCCTGGGTGGATGGATCAGTTGGTGAAGTGTTTGCCATATAAACGTGAGGACCAGAATTTGATCTGCCAGAAGGGACGTTAAGCCAAGTATGGTGGCATATGCTTAGGATCTCAGTGCTGGGGAGGCAGAGATGGCAAAATCCCTGGAGCTTGCTGCTCAAGCTTGCTGAATCAGCAGACTCCAGGCCAGTGAGAGAGACCTTGTCTCGAAGAAGAAAGAAAAAGTTCTTTTTCATTGTTGCAGATGAAAACAGACTGCCATTATGTAGGGACCAGTATCCTCATCCCTTTCAGGACAGGCTTCTTCTAACCCTGTCCCCAGAGACTTGGAGGAAATTAAAGGTCCACCTAAGGACCCACAGCAGGTCCCTGGGCACATTCCTTAGAAAACAGTGGGTATTCTGGTCTCTCATACTATTCCTTCCCTTTCTTAACAGGAAGCTATACGCTGAGCTCTGAGCTGCTCTCCTCCATGGTGAGGACACCAGGCCCAGTCTCCCCTCTCCAGTGACCAGACTTGCCCGGAAGAGCCAGCATGGATACACAGAGCTCTGGGGTAGGCCTCCTCTGATGCTGTCTCTTGGGGTTTTGACAGCTTTGGTGAAGTGGGATTGCAAGGACACATGGTATGGCAACATTCTGAAATCCTGTAACGAACTGGCTACTTGTGTTCTTGGCTTTTGTTCAGCTGGTCCCCAAGTGACTTTCTGAAGACCACTGATAGCAGGCTCTTGACATTCATTTCCACTGATAAGCAGAGAAATATGGATAAGAAACGACGACATGCATTTTACGGGGCTGGAGAAATGGCTCAGTGGGCAAGAGTGCTGCAGAACCGTGAGGACCCAAGTTTCAATTTACAGCATCTATGTAAGCAGTCAAGTGTGGCCAGGTGTGCTTGTCATCCTGGTGCTTTGGGAGGCAGAGACAGGAGGAACACTGGGGCTTCCTGGCTGCCAGCCTAGCTCTAGACCCAGTAAGACACCCCATCTTAGAAATAAGGCAAAGGGGAATATGACAGGGTACCCAATGTCCTCCTCTAGCCTCCACATGTCCACACACATGTATATGCTCCTGAACACACATGAATATACACCCCAACATACACACAGGCAATGACATGCCTTTTTAGTATAGGACACACACACACACACACAAATGTGTGTGTTTGCATATACACTTAAATATTGACATCAAGTTGTCAACTGACTTTTGTCGAGAACTTTTTGGGCATGATATAGTTTATTTTATAATACAATGGATGGAAGAGTGAATGGATGGATGATGGGCAGGTGAATGGATGGACAGACAGGTAGATGAATATGTGGTTAGGTAGATAGATATATGCATGGTTGGATGGATGGATGGATGGATGGATGGATGGATGGATGGATGGATGAATACATACATGATGAATGGGTGGATGATCAGTGGATGGAGGTAAAGGTGGATGAATGATGGATGGATATAAAACAGTAAAAAGTTTGTGATTCATTGAAAACATTTTTAACTGTAATAGACATCTGCTAATTTTCATCCTTTTAGTTTGGAGGGGATGGTTTTTCTTATTAAGCAATGGTTATGGTTATTTTTTGTAAATCCCAAGGTTTTACAAAAAAAATAAGAAATGTTCTTACATAACTAAAATATAGTTATACTCTGTTAGTTGTTCCTCAAATATGTTACGATGTTTCTAGATTTGAAAGACACTGCCCTAATGTAGCTCCTGTCCTCTGGCTTGAGACTTCCTTTGAATCCAGCCTTAGCATCTCCCAGGAGCGAGACCAAGTCCTTAGCGAACTTTACTAGATGGAAGCTGCTAACACAGACAGCTCCATTGTCTCAGGCAGGTTATTGTCTGAGGTGCCCGAATCATCCCATCTCCATTCTTCCCTCTCTGAAATTTTGAACATCATTTTTTATAAATAAAGGAACTCTTTCTTTCAAAGAGAGGGATACCTGCCTACGAGGGAGGTCTTCAGACACAAGTGTAGCATCCCTGGCATATCTGTGCTTACACAGTGATCTTGGACTCAAAGCCCTCCTGATCGGTCTGGTGATACAGAGATGGAATGCCTTTGGCAGATCTAATTGGCTAAGTAACATACTTAGTATTAATAATGATTGAATAGCTAATTGTAGCTGGAATGGACAGGTAATTTTAAATGTGACTGGATGTGTTAAGATATTTAAAATGAACTGTTAGCAAAACTGAACCTCCCATCAAACCAGAGAGTATAGAAGAAGTTGGAACTTGGCTATTATCCTCCCTTCCACAACACAATGGAACAGGCAGTCTCCAAAAGAGAGTTCACAGACTCGAGAGGCGGGTGCTGGGACATGGGGAGATGTCATGGGATCTGAGGAGAGACAGAGTTCTGGTGGTATTCCACTGAGCCCTTGAACATTGCTTACTAATGCTTTTGCCCTTCACTTGCTGCATTGCCCTAAAGGTATTTTAATACCTGTGAAGGGAGGGGAACAGTCGCTTCATACAGAAATTAAATACATAAATTAATAGACGCCTCTCCAGAAAGCCTTCCAAATGGGGAGTCCAGCTGCTTCAGGGACTCTATAGTCAATAGGTCAAAGCCTTGCTTAATGTATAGGCAAAGGCAGGGCAGGGATTAAAATGGTCTGAGAGATTCAGCAGAGCCCAGCAATTACGTCTTCAGACTTAACCACTTAGGGGACTGGGTGCCTTTGTGTGGGAATGCCTAAGAGTGATATGTTGGGTCTCACCAAAGCCAAAAGACAAAGGAAAAAGGGACCAATCATGACCCTGCCTTTGTGCTCTCTTTGATGAGGGCAAGAAGCAGAAGGAGGCAAGAAAGATCAGAGAGAGAAAGAGGAGAAAGAAACCTTTAGCCAGGACTCAATGTGGGTGCCTGCGATGGTTAGTCTTCTGTGCTGTCAACCTAACTGGACTCAGAGCACCTAGGAGGGACACCCCTAGGTGTCTGTGAAGATGTTTCCAGAGAGGATGAACTGAGAAGGAAATCACTCTGGAAATGGGTGGCACCATCCCATAGGCTGGGGTCCCAAAAAGAATCAAAGATGAAAAAGGAGAAAGCCAGGAATGGCAGCAAGCCCCTCTTTGTCTGCTTCCTGGTTTACTCAGACAGAAGCCTACCAAACCTGTAGCCACTGTAGCCATGCCTTCTCTGCCGTGACATGCTGCACTCTCGAACCGTGAGCCAAAACAAACCCTCCCTCTCTCAATTTGCTTCTGCCAGGTGTTTGGTCACAACAATGAGAAGAGTGACCATCAGTCCAAGGGAAACATCCTGCCTTTTGTTCCCATCAAAGATTAAAAATAGAACGTCACTCCTAGGGTGTGATCTGGAAAGAGCCTGTGTTTGATGAGAAATTACATTTAAAGGTGTCCATTCGCTCTATAAAGTCCAAAACCCCAGAATTCCACCCCAAAGGTTTGCTATCTTTACTGAGCAGGTACAACACCCAGCTCCCCTCTGAACTGGCATTCTGTACATATGTGTTACTGAACAAGGTTGGTTCTTCAAGCTTTTAGAAACTCTTTTCCTATTCCCCAGGGACTGGGCTGCAGGAGGGGACTTCCTCCATAGAAGGGCATCAGCAAGCCTGCGAGCCCTGCTGGTGGCTAACTGCACAGCAGCCTCCTCTTGCCCTTCAGATCTGTTCT
Organism: Peromyscus californicus insignis; assembly: GCF_007827085.1. Classification (NCBI taxonomy): domain Eukaryota; kingdom Metazoa; phylum Chordata; class Mammalia; order Rodentia; family Cricetidae; genus Peromyscus; species Peromyscus californicus. The sequence continues at coordinate 95,583,236 of NW_026294606.1, forward strand.
CTGGCAGAGCATCCAGCTTAAGGTAGATCACTGACAAGCCACAGGTCCGAGGTTCACAATGGCACCGAGGAAAGGAGACCCCAGATGAGAATGAACATCCACTTGGATGGCCCTTTTTCACAGACAAGTTATCTGGGCTTTGAAGTATCTCTTGTCCACAGTCACAAGATGTTTGCTAAATAACTGAACATAGCAGGTAGTATGCATTTTCATTTTTCTATTGACGTTATTTTCAGAAGGGATTTAGATGATGCTCATCTGAACATACCATTTGTTACAAATTCTTCAAGCAATATAAGCAACCATGCCATAAGTCTCCTTGGTCACATATTTATTTTTTAATTTAGTCTCCCCTGTGATAAGAAGAGGGGTTTACTGCCATCCTGAGCTGGGGTGTCAGTTCCATAAAAGTACAGGTTAAACCTCTTTGTAGTGTCATATGAGGGGAAGGGTCCTTCTGTTTCCTCCAAAGTATGTGCAGCTTATTTTTGGGTGGGTATATATGTTCAAGTATGTGTATGAATATGTGTTTCCTGGGGAGAGGCAACATACACGTCTACTCAACCCAGTTAGGAAGCCCACAACAGAGCAAAGTACAGATACCACCAAAGTTCAATTTGGTGAAACAGTGAGTTTTATTGGGATTATTTATAGGAATATGGCTAAGGGGTTACTTACAGGAGCAAAAATGGCTCAAAGGCAGTAGCATCACCAAAGTCCACTCTACCCCATCATAAGAGACAGCTGACAGAGCTAGGAAACCTAGAGCAACAGTACCCAGCCTGGAGGCAGCTCAACAGGCTGGAAAGTGACCTTCCCAGATGCCTCAATTGGTCTAAACCTCTTCCAGGAAGCTCAGCTGGTTTCTGCTTCTTCAGGTAGCTGCTCTGGTTTCAGAGTCTTCTCTGCAGCTCATTTTATTGAACTTTTATTTCTTGCTCTGGCAGGCTGGGACCTAGTGAATCTTGTCAGTTTCTGGGACTTCCTGAAGCTATTTTGAGTTGTTTACCTTCCTGCTCAAGGAGCTTCCCTGGAGGGTGGAATGTTTCAATCTCAGGGGAAAGTTATATTTTCAGGGATCTCTCATTAAACCTGGAGCTCACCAATTTCCTGAGACTCTTTGGTCAGGGAACTCCAGTGATCCTTCTGTGTCTGACATTGCTGAGCTTGGATTAATGACCCATGCTGCTGGAACCCAAAGGGAATAGGTGTGTGTGTGTGTGTGTGTGTGTGTGTGTGTGTGTGTGTGTGTGTGTGTGTGTGTGTGTGTGTGTTGGAGGAATCAGATCCAGGTCCTCATGTTTGCATGGCAAGCATTTTCCAACTGAGCCACATTCCCTGCCCCCCCAAATGCATTCCTTCTTGAAAACAAAACCAGAAAACAGTACTCTTATGTAGTTCATCCTTCTACAAAGAAATATTTAGAAAGCAGATACAGAAGCAGTGGCTAAATACATGCCCCCTCATCCCTGCTTTGTAAGTGCAAGAAAATAAGGAAAGAGAGAATGGATGAGAAACATGCAGGCGGTTCCACTTTTTCTAGAAAGCACTAAGAATTCTGTGACCTTCAGTGCAGTTCTTCCTGCGTTTGCCTGCATCAAAAGACTCACCCTGGATGGCTGGTAAGACACAAGCTCCCGGGTTCCAGGGACCTGACTTAAACATGGCCACTCCCTCCAGCTGGGGCCAGTAGTTCATATTTTAAAAAGAATCCCCTTGCAAACCGTTTGGGTGGGAGCTCCACCTCAACCCCTGGCACCCTGGCATCCCTATACCCAAAGAGTCTGGAATGTTTGGAAGGAGTCTGGTGGAAGATCCACTTCAACTCCCCTCCCCATTTCTTTCCCTAAACCCGCCCCTTCAAAGCCCACCAACACAGCTCCTCTCCCAGAGAGGCTCAAGACCACTCCCACAGGGTATATAAGCTGCATCCCAGAAAACAGACATGTGGTTCCTCTCTTCTCTCTTGGGGGAGGGGGGCAGGGAATCACCCAGGAATGCTTCACCCAATAAACCTGGGCTTTTCCCGATTCAGTCTGATTTTGGATTTGCTGCGTTGGCAGAGAGGCCTTCAGGAGGCCTAAAACTTATCACAAACGACCTTTGTCATAAAGCAATTGGAGAAAATTTAACAAATTTCCATTTCTGAAAGCCCCTTACCTGCCAAAGGAGTCTCTAAGCCTTGGGAGCAACACCAGGAGACTGAGTTAAGACATATGAATAAACAAATCTCGTTCATTTCTCAGAATTGGGCTGCCTCTCGTGTCCACTGGCTGGGGTTTGAATTCACACATACACACACACACACACACACACACACACACACACACACACACACACACACACCACACACGTCCCTTTCTAAGACATCTTCAAAGATCTCTCTTCCAAAAGAACTGATTGAAATGAGGCCAACTCTCAGGAACTCTAGTTCATTCCTCTTCCCAAAACAAGACTCATAATAACAAACAGTGCTCCCGAGTCACCATTGGGGAAGGTGGTCTATAAAAAGGGTTTTCACCCAACTCTCACCCTGGGTACCTTCCCTCTTTTCCCTCTATTCACGATCCACCTTCTCACAGGTGCCATGTTTATGGAAGAAATTATTTCGGACCCCTGTGGAGAAAGCCCCCATCCGGTCTAAGATGCGAACAGTACTGCTTCTTGCCAGTGGCCAACTCATCAATAAATATCACTGCCCTCCACTCTAAAAGGAGTTCTTGTCTGCTCCATGGGGGACCGGAAAATGCACAGTGTTCCAAAGCGAATGGGGACTATTTCTGCAAGCCCAGTCCCGGTCCCTGAGTTATTTTAATTGCAGCCCGATGGTGCCAAGGTGCGGAAGCACCCGCTTGGGCTGAGTGCTTAGCTCGGAGGTACTGAATTAAAGTGTCAGAACATGCAGAAAAATTGCAACGCGGCCTGTCAACGGCATTTGTTAAGAGACACGGGTGAGGCTGGTGACTTGCGTAGAAAAAGGGCCGCCTTCGCAGAGCCATCAAAGCACAGCCTGGAACTAATGGGGTATTCAGAGGTCTTGTTCTACTTCATTGGTCAAAGCCAACACAAGCCTGTAAGATTTGGGCCCGTTTGCTGTTTATTACTGTGGTAATAAAGGCCACTTAAAGATACAAGCCCATCTTGTATTGGCTCAGACCCAAGGGTGCCTTTGTAAATCGGATCGCCGAGGTCTCACGTCTCAGGTTATTTGAAAAAAGTCTTTTCTTTTTTTTTTTTTTTAATTTAGAGAAGATAAAATGGAGAAAAATTAAGACTCCCATGAAAGGATGATACAGTACTCCTGATTTTATTTCTCCCTGACTTTTCCCCAGTTTTAGCATCTGCCCAGAGATGTTCAGATTTACAGGCCGTCTGGGTTAGACCACAGCTCCCAATTTCCAATCAAATATGAATCAAGGTGTTGCTGGGAAGGTATGTTGTAAATGTGACCCCAGTCCAGAGTCGCTGGCCTTTCAGTAAGGGCCATCATCCTTGACGATCTCAGTGGGCCTGAATCAAAAGGAGAGATTCCATCCACAGGGATTGGCTTCAGCCCAGAGCATGATGGGAGTGCTGGTCTTTCTGCAGAGCACAATATCTGACCTGTCTAGGCACCCTTACACAGGCTGAAGCAAATTTGTTGCAATTACTATCCTAACAGGTCTCTTCTAGCTCTCTTTTTCTGAATGATGCTGGTTGACTCACAGCCACCATATGATTTCTTCTCTCTCATCCTTCAATCACATTTCTTTTCGTTGAAGATATCACACTGGAAGATTTGGAACTGCACATGGCTCACAACCTTCTTGGCCCATGCCCATGTATTTGTGAAATATGTTAAAAATAAAAATAAGATGTATTAGTTGCCAACATTGAAAACTCTGCAAGTCACACACATGAACACACACACACACACACACACACACACACACACACACCAATACACACTTGCATTTCCAGCTCAGAAAATAAAAGATCAGAAGACATAGCTAGTCCGAGATCTGTGTCCCCACATGGCAACAATCAGCTAGAATGACAAATGTCTTCCCCTTTGACAGGACACAGGCTCTGTGCATTATCCCAATCTCCACCACTCCCTAGTGTCTCCCCAGTAAAGAAGCTAATTGTCGTGAACCTGTATATGTTGTTTCTCTTACAATAGAGAGAAATACAGTTTTAATCAAAGGTAGCTAATCCAAAAGGTAGACTGTGAAGGATTTCCTTTTGAAGGGAAAGACAGAAGACTTTGTGCTAGAAACAAAGACTATTTCTCTGCATGAAGTTTTTCAGCAGGGTATTGTCCGGGTTAGCCTTAACGCACCTAGTGTATGCTTTAGACTTTACTGATAGGTGACTCTTGTTGGCAAATACTTCTTAAATCTTGCGTGGTTTAGGGAGAAATCACTGTGAAGCAATTCCTTTTTTCTCTTTAGCAAAAGAAAAGCTGGAGGTGATCACAGGGGCCAGTTTGCTTAATGCACTGGAGAATTACACTAACAGCTTTTGGAGAAACTGACTGAGGTGTAACTGGGGTCTAGGGAAAGGACCCCTAGGATCCCAGCGCCCCTCTTGCCAGGCAATCCTTGGATGTATTCTTCTGCCCCCAGTGAACTTGCTGGGCTAACTAATGAGGTTTCTCAGTTAAGAAGCAAAGATGTGGTCCAGGAGAAAAAGCAACCGACTGTGGGAACAATGCTTTGGGTTCAGCATAGTACCTAAAGATGCTATCACTCCGTTTCCTCTTCCCAGCAAGAAGAGGGATCCCCAGATGTACCTCCATTTAGAAACGTCAAGTTTTAATCTTTCAGTGAGCACAAGAATCTGTCTGGAAGGTGAAGCCCAGGAATCCGATTTTTTTTTTTTTCAAGCTCTCCAGTGATTCTGATGGGCAGCCAGGCTTAGAATTTGCTGAACTAGAAAGTGTCTCTAGTTTTTGCTATTTTTTTTCCAGATCAAAAACTCCCATGTACCTAGCATCAGATTCTGCAGACGCCTCTCTAGACAGTGAACAGGCAACGTTCCAAACATATTAATGCTTTGGGGCTGCTGGGATATGGTTTTAAAGACTTGAAGCATCACCACGTTGCCTCGGTCACCTGGCAGGACCCGACTTATCATTTTACTTGTAATTTATGTGGCTTGGTGGTTTGGAAATTCCCCTGAAGTTCAGGTCTGAAGCAAGATGCAGCAGTCAAAATCAATTGGTCCAAATGTGATCTTAGAATGAAAGGCCTGAAACTCTCCCACATCTCTCCTTCTGCGACTCCGCACTCATGCCCAGTGCCCACAGCTTAACTGCTAGAACTTTTAGGATGTGAGGCATGGTTATCTGTCCTAAATGCAGGACAAAATATACCCTTTATTCCCCAAAGATCCTTCAGAAACAGAATCAAATTGTTCAGTGTGTACCCCTAGAGCACATACCTAACCCCCTTCATGGCACATTTTGAATGTCATCCTTCTAGGAACCTCAAGGAGCTCTCTCTGATACTCTTATATTTTTGGTTGTGAGCCTAGCCTTTAACGGCTGAGCCATCTCTCCAGCCCATCTCTCTGATACTCAAAGGGAGAGAGTTATAGGTTTTTTTTTTTCCCAAATGCAAACAAAAGACATTAGGAAGCACTTGGAGCATATGATAGCTCAGTGGTGCCTGGCCAGAGAGAGAGAGGGAGAGGGAATTTTGCTTTTGTAATGTGTGACTATTAGATCACAATGTTGGTTGCAATAAATTATCACTTTTGGTTCCTGCTAATTGCTAGAATCTTCTGCCATGGGCTATAATAATGTGAGCCAAAAAAAAATTTTGGACCCTAATACAAATATGCATCCTGCTGGACTGTGAATGGCACTTCGGGATTTGAATAAATGCCTAAGGAAACAGCTGGGGATGGGGGCCTGAGCATCAAAGACGTCATTATGCAATTACTGAGGAAAGCAGGGTCTTTAGGGAAGAGAATTCTGACTTCTCTGAATCCACTGACCTGCTGTAGCCTCCCCCTCCCAGTATCTCTGCGGATAATCACTACCTCCAGTGCAAGACCTCACCAGGGAGGTGAAATACACTCGAGATTTTATAATCTTAAAACAGTCCATCCTGAACCTTCCAGTGAAGACGCTCCTATTCTACAGAAAGCACAACCTGAACAAAGGGCAGCCAGCAGCTCCTAGTGCTTTTCCCTGATTCCCCACCCCCTACCTCTATCCAGATCTGCTGTTGTCCCTGGATTGGTGAGACATCCGGGGGCAGAGATCTCTGCTTCCAGGATGGTTTAGTGGTTAAGAGTGTTTGCTGCTCTTAAAGCACTGGAGTTTGGTTTGAAGGACTCAGGGTGTTCACAACCACTTGTAAGTTCAGCTGAAAGAGATATGACATCCTCTTCTGGCCTCTGGGGGTGCCCACACATTTGTATGGGCACACATGCATGCACAGGCACACACACACACACACAAACAAGCACACACAGGCACACACACACAGACACTCAGACACACAAAATGTCCAAATATTTGTTGAGTGCCTCCAATGTCCCCGCAGTCATAAGAATGGATGGAATTCCTGCCCTCCTCAGGCTGCCTTTCTCATAGTCTATGGGAGAGGTGAGGAAAGATTGTCAGCATGTTCTGTCCTAGTGTGATGGTGAGGCAGAGGAGGGACCAGCAGCTGGAAAAGTAGATGGCAACTTTACACTATCCGGAGCAGGTCTCCTAGGAGGGTGAGGGAGGGAAGGCTGTGAGCCAGTGAGGGAAGCACAGGGGGTCAGTCAGAAGGAGAGGCCCGAATGATAGCAGGCTGAATTCCCTCCAGCAGCCAGGACAGTGGACAACAGCTGGAAACCAGTGTGTGAGTGGAAGAGCCCAAAAGATAAGAACAAAGTACGTGAGAAGAAAGAGCTTGCAGGGCCCAGAAGCCAAGTCGAGCCCTAAGGTGGGGTGGAATGCTTTCATGTCTCCACTGGTTTTCTGCAGAGAAATGGTGAAGTGGGGCTGAGGGAGAGATGCCAGGAGACCTTCAAAGTGACCTCAGGATGGTGATGTAGAAGGGAAGGGGCAGTGGAATGGGAGGTGAGGCTCCCTCAGTGAGTGCTCTGTTGGCAAGACTTGTCTCATGCTGTTCCCACTTGAAGAGCCCATGAAGGAAAGACTCTGTTCTGTGTGTGCATGTGTGTGTGTGTGTGTGTGTGTGTGTGTGTGTGTGTGTGTGTGTGTGTGTGTGTGTGTCCCTGGCACACAGAATGCATGCAGCATTTTGAAACCCCGGCTGGTGATGCTTCACTCATTAACCAAGAAAATAAATTTTTGTTTGGTAAGTGATAACCACATTGGCTTCCCTTTGTGCTAATATCTGTATTTTGGCCTCATCTGTTGCCTGGCTCTCTCACCTACCTGCCATTTATTTTATCTGTGCCTCAATTTTTCCATCTGGAAATAAGACTGATGCAGCTTATAGACAAGCATATGGATTAATGGGGGTGGTAATCAGGACATTCTTGAAAGCACCTTGCTTTCCTCGGTGAAACAGCTATGACACAGGCTCTTTTCCCCATCTCTTCTAGCTTCTCTCACTGAAGAAAAACTGCCCGAGGGAGAAAACCCCATTAGGGGTTTACAAAGGAAGATACAAGGCAGACAAACGCAGGGGCCTTCTTGAAGCACTTAGCATCAGAAACATCAGAGATCCCTCTGCAATGGAAGAGGTAGGCACAGCATGGGCAAGAGACAAAGGATGAGAATTAGCCTTGCTATGGGTATCAGAAGTCACTTGAAAGGAAATCCAGAATAAATCAGACGCATGTGGCCCCGCCCCTGAGCCCAGAGAATACAGCAGAAGCCAGCACTGTTTGTGAATGCTGTTAAGTCCTTCCGAAGAAGGTGAGAAGACATTGTCCCGGACACTCACCCAGCTTGGGCTGACGACCCTCTGAGTAGATGCAGTATGGAGCTGCCCAGTCAATAAACACCAGCTCTTTGTGTGAAGCAAACGGTACTCTTCTCCCTTTATTGTCTTACTCACTGCCTATTTAGGATTTCTTTAAATGAGAGAGAGGTGGTCTCCCTTTCCACCATGTGGATCCTGGGAATCATCAGGCTTGCTGGCAAGTGCCTTTACCCTTGAAGTTAGCTCTCCGGCCCTACCTAACATTTTTAAAGAAATAATTTCAGATGGATTTTTGAAAGAGATACTGGAATGAAGGTATGTTGTGGCTTGTTTGGGTTTTGTTCTTATGCATACAGGAAGTTTGGATCAGTCCACGGGTAAAAACAATATCCCAAAACATAAACCCATTATGACATTCTGGAAGCGAATCCACCAGGCAATCGTTTGCGATAAGAAAGTGTGTTTCCAATGGAGTACTACTCAGCAGAGAAAAACAATGACAGGAGGAAATTTGCAGGCAAATGGATGGAACTAGAAAATATCATCCTGAGTGAGGTAACCCAAACCCAGAAGGACAAACATGGTATGTACTCACTCATAAGAGGATACTAGATATAAAGCAAAGAACAATCAGACTGCAACCCACAGAACCAGGGAGGCTATATAGTAGGGGGGACCCTAGGATGACTGTGGCTTATAATAAGTTTTGGTTTTACTCAATCACTGGGCAAGCCTCAGTGAAACATTTCACTCTTAGGATAAGAATTTACACTGTATCAAGCTGACCATAGGAAAACAATAAATAAATAAATAAATAAATAAATAAATAAATAAATAAATAAATAAATAAATAAGAAAGTATGTTTCTATATTCACAGCATCAAGGAGTAAGTCACTTTACTCAGTGCTGTGACAAAATACCCGAGAGGCACAATGGAAGATAGGCGAGGTTTGTTTAGGCTCACAGTTCAGAGCCAACTGTGCATCATGGTAGGGTGGCATGGCAGCTGGAAGGGGCTGGTCCATGGTTATCAGAGATTTCAATGGCCTCATATTTAAATGACTAAATCAGATGCAGGGCTGGGTTACAACCCTTAGAGTCTGCTCATAGTAACCCACCTCCCCAAGCCACTCCTCCTGTCTCAAACATCGGCCAACATCCCCAAATGGTGCTACCAGCTGTGTACCAAGTGTTAAAATACATGATCTGGAGGGGGGGCATTTTAGATACAGACCATAACAAGGAATGAAGAACTGAGAAGAGTTAGATATGCATAACTTACCTGTATAAGTTATGTAGCAGTTTCTGAATGATCCCTTGAGCATTCATTCATTCATTCATTCATTCATTCATTCTATAGCATTTGCTGGCATTATTATGTATAACAAAATACTGGCACGCTCTGGGCTTCCTGTCTTTTGTCTCTGGGAAGGAAGGGATGAGGCAAATGGCCAGGAAGCTCTGGTGAGACTCACTGTTGGCTGAGTCACTCAGTTTCCCCTTTCCCCCCTCTGCTTCAAACAGATTACCCTGGGGGTGTGGACAGCTGGAGAGAAACTATCAATGGTCTGAGAAAGAAGAACAGGATTAATTAATATCTGATTATCCTTTTGATGTTCATGCGAGTTACCAAGCACCCACCCTTGGCTTCTGCTGGGAAGTCTGTGGTAAAACTAATGTCTTGATGTTAGTTGTGGGTGTCTGTCTCTGAGCAATAGGGTACTGGGGGCTGGAGAGCCAACAGCTCAGAAGACAAGCTGGGTCCCTGCTGTGTGGGGGGTGGTGGCTGAACCACTGTGATTGTAAAATGACTCTTCCATTAAAAGAAACAGCCATCTGGTGCAATGTAAGAACATTTTTTATGCAAATAAAAATTTCATTCAAATGAAACAGAAAAAAAAATATTGGGTCAGAAGAAGCCACTGAACACATCTTTTTGATCTCATAATTGAAGGTATTTGGTTTTGTTTTTAATGAGAAAATGCAAAGGAAAGCGCACCCAGAGCCCCATCCTTAAAGCAAAACTATTGTCAATACATTTTCACTCTCATATCTGTGCTCACCACAGCACAGCATATATATATATATATATGCATATATATATATGCATATATACACATATGTATGTATTTTAAGATGCAACTACATAATTTTTGTCCAGATGTCTTTCTTTAGAAATGATATTCTTTTCATTAATGTAGAATGGCTGTGTCACAGTAATTAACCAATTCTTTATCTTTTTTATAGCTGACGTTTAGCTAAATAAAAAGCAAAAAATGGTGTTCTGTTTCATGGATTTAGGGGTTATATGACCAGGGCTGGGAAGAGAGTTCAGTCACTTCTTGTACAGAAGTGCCTGCCTCCTCCTGGACAAACATGAGGACCTGAGTTCAATCTCTAGAACCATATAAGAAAGCCAGGTGTGATGGTGCA